>NC_047053.1:3372679-4593179 GCF_011762595.2 Tursiops truncatus | reverse complement strand
CTGAGAGATCTCAATTAAACCACTAGAAATACAGGGAGCTTCCTTAAGTGGGGATGATCCTTTACTTGGAAGTTTCACTCAAATATGAAACTGGTTCTGTGGAAGATTACCACCCAACTGTGTAAAAAGCATATTTTGCACTTGAAGTAACCTTCCCCAAAAGGATCAGGAAAACTGCATCTCTGTGACTTTACACCTTTCACGGGCTTAAGCCCTGAAATGATGATGATACTACCATCCCCATAAATATTCAAAATAAATATTTGATCAACAAAATGAAAAGGCAGCCTACAGAATGAGAGAATACATGTGCAAATCATCTGGTAAGGAGTTAACATCCAACATACATAAGGAACTCATACAACTTAATAGCAAAAAGCCAAATAATACGATTTTAAAATGAGTGTCTGAATAGATATCTTTCCAAAGAAGACATACAAATGCCCATCGGGTACATGAACAGGTGCTCAATATCACTAATCATTAGGGAAATGAAAATGAAAACCACAATGGGATATCACCACACTCATCAGAATGGTTATTATCAAAAAGTTAAGGGATAACAATTGTTGGCCAGGATGTGGAGAAAAGGGAACCCTGGTGCACTGCTGGTGGGAATGTAAAGTGGTGCAGTCACTATGGAAAATAATATAGAGTTTCCTCGAAAAAGAATTTTTTTTAAAATAGATCTACCCTATGATCCAGAAATTCCACTTCTGGGTATATATATGAAGGAAGTGAAATCACTATCCCAAAGAGTTCTCTGCACCCCCATGTAAATTACAGCATTATTTACAATAGCCAAGACATGGAAACAACCTAAGCGTCTATTAATGGATGCATGGATAAGAAAATGTGGTATATGTATACAATGCAAATTAGCCATATCAAATAAAGATTTGCAACATCATGGATGAAACTTGAGGGCATTATGCTAAATGAAATAAGTCAGAGAAAGCCAAATACTATACCATCTCACTTATATAGAAAAATCTAAAAAACAAAAAACTTATAGAAACAGAGTAAATTAGTGATTACCAGGGGCTGGGAGCATGGGGAAAATAGGTAAAGGTGGTCAAATTGTACAAACTTCTGGTTATAAGATGACTAAGCTCTGGGGATGTACTGTACAACATAGTGACTATAGTTAGCAATACTGTATTGTATGCTGGACAGTTACTAAGAGAGTAGATCTTAAAAGTTCTGACCACACACACACACACAAAGGTAACTATGTGTGGTGATGGATATATTAATTAACCTCATGGTGGTAATCATTTTGCAATACATACTTATATCAAGTCATTACACTGTAAACCTTAAACTTACACAATGTTATACGTCAACCATAGCTCAATAAAGCTGGAGTAAAGACAGAAACAATACTAAACTTAAAAAAAAAAGTTCAGAAGTGCAATAAAATATTGATTTTTTCCCCCTCGGTGATGACTTTGATCCTTTTTTAAAAAAACTTAAATTCCACACAAAAAAATAAATGTTGGTTCTATTTTACTAGTTCCCTAGGCTCACATCTGTCAGGTAATCCCAGAACGTTTATACCTTTAAATATCGGGTGAATCACCTATATAAAGTACTTGTATAAAACTCTGAGATCTGGATGAAGAAATTAGGGAAGGCCTGGGTGCTTATCATGTGGTTTTCAGGGCACAGTATGCCTTTCTGCACTGATGCTCTGGGTCACATTTTATGCCTGGAATATGAAGACAAAAGCTAGTCTGAGGTTATACTTGAATTAAATTCTTTGAGTACAGGGCTGTCTTGGTCTGGTTCTCTCCTGTATCATTAGCTCCTAGGACTGGGCCTGGCTTATGGCAGGCAATTCATATTAGGAAGTTAGGAAGAACCCAGTAACTTAAATCAGACTGTGGCCTTGCAATTAAGCAGGGCCCAAAATTCAACCAGGACACCGAAGACGGTGTTATCAGAGGGAGGACTCTGGCTGGTACGTTCAAAAGGTACATCAGAGAGTCAGAGACAGAAAAGTGACCCCAGACTTGCTGGAGTGGAGGGAGCCTGACATCAGGGAGAGAGGCAACGGAGAAAATGGGCTTTCAGAACTCAGTGACACCGGCAATTAACAGAATCCAACCACTTCCTCTTGCTTTGAGTCTCTTAATTGTCCGCTGCTGTGGGTGCAAACTACCTTCCAACCCAGTGGCTTGAACACCATTTCAATCATTTTCTTGCCCACAGTTTTGCTCATTGGGGATGGCTTATCCCTTCCTCGCAGTGGCTACTAGGGCAGCTCCATGGTGGATGGAATATAATAACTTCCACGTTCGGGCTGCGAGCCAGGGTGCCTTGCTTCACCTCCACAAAGCCTCTCTCTTCCCGTAGAGGGTTCTCATTCAGTATTCAGGCCAAGGTTTTTACATGGTGGTCAGTTTCCAAGTTTCACTGAAAGTGAGACTTCAGGCTTGGAAGTTAAAGCAAGTCACAGCCAACACCCACTCAGGTACCACCATTTTTAAAATCTCTGGTGTATTTTTTTTAATATACCAGGAATGTTAAAAAAAAAAAAAAGGTGGCTCAGGCTGCATCAGGCTCTGAGAGACTGCAGCTCTGCCATCGTTAATGCCTCCCAGGCTTCATCCCATCTTATTATGTTTTTGTTTTGTTTTGTTTTGTTTCTGTTTGTTTTTGGCCACGCTGTGTGGCATGCTGGATCTTAGTTCCCCAACTAGGGATCAAACCTGTGCCCCCTACCTTCGAGCACGGAGTCTTAACCACCGGACCGCCAGGGAAGCCCCTTCATTCCTGTTTAGATACTGAGCATTAAGCAGTATCTAAATTAGATATTAGACAGGGCACAGGAAATGTTTGCTGAGGGCATAGAGGATGTGCCTAGTATTAGTCTGCTCAGGCCACCATAACATAACACCACAGACTGGGGGGCTTAAACAACAGAAATTAATTTTCTCACAGTTCTGGAGGCTGGAAGTCTGGGACCAAGGTGTCAGCAGCGCTGGTTTTTCCTGAGGCCTCTCCTTGGCCTGCAGATATGCACCTTCTCCCTGTGCCCTCACATGGCTTTTGCGCTGTGCATCCCTGGTGTTTCTCTGTGGGTCCAAATATCTTGGCTCCAGTCAGATTGGACTAGGGCCTACTGCCACGGCCTCATTTTAACTGAATCACATCTTTAAAGGCCCCATCTTCAAATTCAGTCACATTCTGAGTCACTGGGAGTTAGGACTTCAACACATGAATTTGGGGGATGGACACAGTTCAGCCCCAAACAGCTCACTCCAGCCTCTCCTCCCCCAGCCCCCTTCTACTCAGAACCCCTCAGCTTTCCTGTGTCTGCTGCCCTGCGACCTTCAAGAGGAGAACTTTAAGGTCCCTCTTTTCCTATGATCCCAGCTGGTAGCTCTGAACCAGAGTCTGACATGAGGGGTTGGGGTCCTGCACAGACACTTGCCCAGAGGTAGAGAGACCGTGAGGCAACTCCCTGTCCACCTGATTGGAATATTCTTCCCAGTTGAGGGGCGCTAACCCCGCCCCCAGTCGGCAGGTGCTCTCAATTGACACCAGGCTGGAACACTTAAGCCTTCTAGATCCTCAGCGCACGTTTATTTATTTTTTAAAGTATTTATTTATTTATTTGGCTGTGCCAGGTCCTTGTTGCCGCGTTTGGGATCTTTTAGTTGCAGCATGCGGGCTCTTAGTTGAGGCATGTGGGATCTAGCTCCCTGACCAAGGATGTAACCCGGGACCCCTGCATTGGGAGCGTGGAGTTTTAGCCACTGGACCACCAGGGAGGTCCCTCAGCGCACGTTTAGATCCAACCCACATCCTCCGTGGTGCATCTTCTGGGTGGCTCCCACCACCTACCTGCCCTGCGGCCCTTCCTCCATATCCCCGGGTCGCAGCCTGGCGGGTCCCCCCAAGACTGGTCCCAGCCCATGGCCGGGTCTCAGGGAAACGTCCCGAGGAGTGCGAGCGACTTCGCCACTAGAGGGCGCAGTGGCGCTGCAGCCAAGAGGAGTGCGGAACCTCCAAGGAGGAGGCTCCTTCCTTCAGGGTCCGCTCCTTTCAGAGCTTATTTCTAGCGGTACCAAGTGCCGAGCACATTGTTGCCAATAAAAAACAAACAAACAAAAACACAAACAAAACCCCCCATATTTCACCGAGGAGCTTACAGGCGGAAGGCTGGCAAATGTGAACTGTAATATTCCCCCTCCCTACACGCACACCAATTGATAATGAAAAATGTCAAACGTTCTTTGAACACGCACTGCTTAGATCCCGCTGTTAACATTTGCTGTACATGCTTTTTCACACATCTGTCCTCTGTCCATCCCTCCATCCATCCAACAGTCTGGGCTGTTTTTATGCATGTCGAACAAAGCGAGGCATATTATTTTGAGATTGTTTTTTGGGTCTGACCTTCCCCTCTTCAAGCAGCTGGCGAGCCCCCTTGAAAGTCGCAGGAGGGGGCTGTGGCCGGGATAAAGGCAAAAATAGCCCCAGAGTCTCCCTTGCTTTTGTTTCAAAAGCATCCGCTTCTGGGAAGAGAGGATTTGTTGGATAAATCTGTTGGACAGAGACCAATGTCTCTGGCAAAAACGTGAAGAGAGAAAGGATTCTCTGTGAAACTAGGGAGAGTCCCTTGGGCTGAAGGAAAGGCAAATGTGGGCTGAGGCGCAGGGAGACGTGTGCCCCTTTCCCTGGCAGAGCCCCTGAAGGCTGCAGGACTCCAGGCAGATTGGCTGCCTGGGCATCTGGGCATTGTGGACCGAGGGTATTTCTGATCAAGATGATGGGCATCGAAGAGCCCCGTGGCCCGATGACTGAGGACCAGATGTTCCCCCCACCCCCATTTGCCTTGATAACGTGTGAGCTGCCGCTATACCCCATGTTACGGACTGAATTGTGTTCCCCCAAAATTCACACGTTGAAGCCTAACTCCCAGTACTCAGAATGTGATCGTAATTGGAGTTAGGGCCTTTAAGCAGTTAATTAAGTCCAAATGAGCCATCAGGGTGGGCCCTAATCCAATCTGTAGGAAAAGGAGATTAGGACACAAAAGAAACACCAGGGATGCTCCAGGACAGAGGAGGAGCCAGGTGAGGACACAAGGAGAAGCTGATTGTCTGCAAGCCAAGCACAGAGGCCTTGCAAGAAACCAAACCTTGATCTCACTCTCCCAGCCTCCAGAACTGTGAGAAAATAAGTTTCTGTTGTTTAAGCCCCCGTCTGTGGTATTTTGGTATGGCAGCCTAACAAATTGATGCGTGCCACCTCCAGGAAGCTGACACGGCCCCTCAGGAGGCTGGGGACTCAGAAACCCTGAGGTCTGAATTTTCTGCCAACCCAGCGTGGTAGCTTAAAATAGAAATATGCAAAAGTAGAAGAAATATAGTTAATATATATATATTTGTTTGCACAGTTGACTTTTTGCTGAGAGCATAAGCATGCGTGTTAGTGATAGTCATTTTCTGTGTACAGAGGATGGCGTCAGAGGAGCCTTCTCACAGAACATGTGGCATGCTTGGGCGTTTGAAAAATGAATAGGAGATTTCCAGAATGGCAAGATGAGGAAAGTTATTCCAGCCAGAGGGAACAGCAGGGAGATACGAAAGATGGGGGTGTATCCAGAGAACCGCACACAGTAGTTCAGTGAGTGCTGACTGTGATGGGCACGCCTCCATGAATTTAAATGTAAATCATCTAATCCTCACCACGGTGCTGCCAGGTGGAGCCTATTAGTGCCCCATTTCACAGGTGAGAAAACTGAGGCAGAAAGGGATTAATTTGCCCACGATTACAAAGGTCATAACTAATAGATTTACTCTCCCAATTTTTCACCAGTAGATACCCAGTATTCTGCTTTTCAATCCACCAGTGTAGGTGTAGGGCACTGATTTCCTCATTTGTGGATTCTATAATGGTCTTGTGGAATCATTGTCTATTCATCAGCGTTCTCCAGAGAACCAACAGGGTGTGTGTGTGTGTGTGTGTGTGTGTGTGTGTGTGTGTGTGTGTGTGTTGAAAGAAGGACTTATTTTAAGAAATTGGCTCATGTGTTTGTAGCTCCGTGCTTTCACTGCCAAGGGCGCGGATTCAGCCCTTGATTACCAGTCGGGGAACTAAGATCCTGCAAGCTGTGCTGTGAGACCAAATGAAAAAAAAAGAAAAAGAAAAGAAAGAAAGAAAAAAAAAGAGTTGAAAACAAAATCTGCAGGGTGAACCAGGAGGCTGGAGACCCAGCAGAGTTGTAGTTGAGCCCAAAGGCCACCTGCTGGCAAAGTTCCTCCTTTCCCTGGGATGGTTAGTCTTTCTTGCCTTCACCTGATTAGATGAGGCCCACCCACAATATGGAGGGTA
Organism: Tursiops truncatus; assembly: GCF_011762595.2. Classification (NCBI taxonomy): domain Eukaryota; kingdom Metazoa; phylum Chordata; class Mammalia; order Artiodactyla; family Delphinidae; genus Tursiops; species Tursiops truncatus. Next base: position 4,586,831 of record NC_047053.1, on the reverse strand, counting down.
ATCTACTCAAAGTCTACCGATGTTAACGTTAACCTCATGCAAAAAATATACAGAAACATCTGGAATAACGTTTGACCAAATATCTGGGTACCATGGCCTAGCCAAGTTGACATATAAAATTCACCATAACATACTGATTTAGATTGGCTCATTGAGGAAACTGAGTTAAAAGTCGTCTTGTCTGATGTGGGGAGAAAAGGTAGAAAGGGGGAGGGAGAGGGGGAGGGGTCCTCTGTTGGCTGTCCCTTGCTGAGGAAGCATCCCACAGGGAGCTGGCTTTGGTGATTCTAAAGGCATCTGAAACATGAGCATCCTCACAAAAGCAGTAACAGCTGCAGTTCTTTGAGCACATGCTCTGTATCTGCTAAGTGCTCTTCATGGGTTATCTCATTTGGAATCACTCTGGCCCCAAATGGCCAGATACCGCATGCAGCCATGCCCTTTCTGGGGTCTGCTACCCACCCAGGACTCTAACCCAGGAAGTCAGCCACAGAAACTCTTGCCCTGACACCCACCTGAAGTCCTGCTCCCCGATCCACAGATTGGGGGGGGTGTTTTTCAAGAAGGTCGGTGGGGCAGGAATTCCCCCTCTCCTTCAGGAGCCTGAAAGCACAGCCCCAAAGAATTCTTTGTTCTCTGCTCTCTACTCGGCCTAATTCCTCCTGTCTGTGGGCATGGCTGTTTCTGTCCCAGGGCAGAGAGGAATCCCGGGGAGGAAAAGTCAATTACAATTTAAAGACATGATCCCACCTGATTGGCGATGGTCAGCGGCATCCCCTTCTCTTGGCAACGTATTTTACTTTATTCTCCCCTCCATCCCCAGCAGCCCACCTTCATGATGTTATAAAGAAGAGGACGATGTGTTCTGAGGATTGACTTAACACTACAAGCTCTTATTTTATAAGAGAAAAAAAATCATAAAAGATCTTGAATGCCGCTTTATGTCCATATGCATTTTCATTCTCTCTCTCTCGCGCTCTCTTTTTTCCTCTCTCCATAACTGAAGGGAGCTGGTAGCAACCACTCTGCTTTGCAGCTCAGCTGGTAAAATGCCTGGAAAGCAACCAATGGCCTGGGTTCAATCTACTGATAAGTCATCAATTTCTTTCTCACCCAAAACATCTGGTTTCGGATCCTGAGTTATGAGCTAATATTAAGTATAAAAGTTTATAGCATCACATATATAATACTCTTGATTAGAAACATCAAGAAAAGTAATTGACTGGAGGGGACTCGGTGTGACCAGCTGGTTGAACATCTGGATGGGCTCCAAGGGGCTTGAACTGAATTCCCTAACCATCTACACTTTCTTGGTCAAGCAATATCTGGTCCGGGATCTTTAAAGGGTTTGACTCTCCTCCTTGGATACTTCTTTCTCCCAGTGTTTTCTATGCAAAAATGGGAATGTGTGTTTCAGTTCGCTGGAAGAGACGAAAATAAAATAATCATAGTGTTTATCCTCTCATGCATCCATTCTTCAGACATTTCCGGGTTTTCATTATTTCCTTAGCCACGGCGTGTTACCAGACATGACCACTTGGTGGCAGCGTACCCTCGTTTTATCCCCGCCGGTTGGGGTTGGGGAGGAAAAATGCAGAGACCCACCGCCCCATCTGGTTTGCAGCTGAGCCTCCCGGGAGGCGGAAGAGCTCCTACCAGCCTGGGCTTTGTCCTCAGGGGGCTTCACTTGACATACATTACTCCACAAAATTCCTTTGCCAACTGCATCCCTGTGACCAACGACCTGAAGATAACCAAGGCTTTTGGTGACACTGTGTTCTGTTTGCCACCCCTGGCCCCCCAGAACACCATGGATTTCTCCATCTCCCTGGATACATTAGAGGATTTAAGAAGGGCAGTGGTTTCTGGAATCTCCTCTAAAGCAGCTTCTCTCCAGGATATCAGGCAGAAAGCAATCTGCATCTTGTGTGCAGAGTGGCTGACGGAGTTTTAAGAAGGACCATGAGGCCTCACAGCCCAGGCTCAGAGAGCAACAATTAGATGCTCGACTGGCCACACTTTCACTTCACCATGGGATCTGGGGAGAGCCACTCATGTATGTGTCACGGAACCACTATTTATGGAGTACCTGCTATATTCTACAATAAAAATACAGGGGTGAGAGAATTATTAAAAACCTGTAAACTATTTCTAGAAGCTGGTCTTTTGAAAAAGAGTCACCAAGAGCAGACGTTCTCAAAAATGTGGATCCTGGGCCAACAGAACCCAAGAACTTGTTATGAACGCAGATTCTCAGGCCCCGCCCAGCCCTACTGAATCGGAAACTCTGCAGGTAGGGCCCAGCTGCTGGGGCTGTAACCAGTCCTCCAGGGGATTCTGATGCCCACTTGGGCTTGAGAACCAAGGATGTTTGAGTACACCCTTCCCCTCCCTTCCTTCTCTCTTTGCTTCTTTGTTTATTGAATTCCTTTGAAGAGCCAGGTACCCAATTATCTTGGTCCCTGCCCCCAGAGAATTTACAAATTAATGGGAGAGACAGTAAAAATCTGGGCCCGTGATAATATGGTAAACTCGAAGGTAGGGAATGTTTCGTGCGCTGTGGGGACGTATTAGAGGCGCCTCGCCCAGCTTTGGGCAGAAGTAAAATGGGCTTGCCGACAGTAAGACCTGAGTACGGCGTAAAATATAGAATAGAAGAATGTATGCAGGCGTTTCTCAACTTATATACCTCACCAGACACCCCTTTACGTGGCTTGGGGGCTATTGGGGTGGCAGACTCAGCCTGCAGAGGCCAGGAGGTGACATGAGTGAGTGACCAGGAGAGGACGAGGAGAGGACGGGCAAACTCCACCTGGGGGAGCAGCTCTGCTCAGAGCCAAGCCGTGGTTCCCCGAGAGATGCAGGCCCAGGTGATGCCAGGTCCTGGGGACTGTTTGGCAGGTGAGCCTGGAGCACTATATTTTCACGTGAAATTTCCCCAAAACATGTACAAACACTTTGTGGGCCAAAAGGGAGAGGCACGGAAGCCAAACGGGGCCCCCGCGGGAAGGTCCCCCGATGTGAGCATTTGCTTCTTCCACGACCGGCATCTAGCGGTGAGCGTGGGCTGCTGCACCCTTTGCTTTCTCAGGAGCAGAGGGACCCGCTTCTTCCTTCCTTCTTAAATTGGGGTTTTGATTTCCAAAAGTCTATTGCTGTGAAAAGGTTCAGAGCGCCACCCGGATGGCCGTTCTCCTCCTTCTCCTTTTGGAAATAGGTTAAACTGAAGGGGGTGGGGCGCAGTGTTGAGAGGGTGCTTTGGGGGCCCTGGAGCGGCGCGCCAGGCTCACGTCCCTGCTTTGCTGCAGGGAACTTTGCGGGGTGAGATCAGTCCCCCGAGTAAAACAGAGTAACATCTGACCCGTCTGCAGTCCAGACCCAAAGCCCCTGAATGTACGTGAAGGATACAGTTGGGTTCTGCCTGCCGCTGGCTCTGCCAACTGAAGATAGAAAATAGGGGAAAAAAATTCCAGAAAGTTCCAAAAGACAAAACTTGAATACGCTGCACATTGGCAACTATTTACATAGCACTTACATTGTATTAGGTATTATAAGTTATCTAAAGATGATGTGAAGTATATGAAAGGAGGTATGTAGGTTATAGGCAGATACCATGCCATTTTATATAAGGGACTTGAACATCCATGGATTTTGGGACACACAGGGATCCAGAAACAAACCCCTGGGAGACCAAGGGATGGCTGTACGTCATTCCCAGCCACGGTCCCCGATGCTCTTCTTGAGTGACCTTCATGGTAGTCCTTGAACAGCACCCTACCCCTACCCCCAAAAGTCTTTGCTTGTGTATTTCTCTTGGGGAGAGCTGCTGGCCTGAGTCAGATTCTCAAAGGGGATTCTAACTCAGGAAGGGGGAAGACAAGTGTGTCCCGTGGAGTTCTCAAACGTTGAGTTGCACTGGAATCCTCGGAGGGCTTGTTAGGACATAGATGGCTGGGCACCTCCCTCAGAGTTTGCTCCCACAGGTTTGGGGTGGGGCCCAAGAAACTGTCTTCCTAACAAGTTCCCAGGTGATGCTGAAGATGCTGGTCTGGGACCACACAGGAACTTCGAGAACAGACCTCAGACTCTCTGCTCTGATGGCGGAACTCATGGTTGGGCTCTTGCTTTCACTCACAAGCTCCAAAAACAAATGAAAAATCACTGTGTTTCTTGGTCCCAGTGATGCCTCCCTCCATCCTTTGCTGTCAGAAATAGTTTAGAGATTCTGAGCAACAACTTTTCATGTTGGACACTCGACAATGATTTTCTGCTTAGAAGTGAAAAGACAAAGAGCTGGCATCTGAAGCCAGCTGGGGAGGTGGACAGGGTCATAGCAAAGACTAATGGTATCAGAGGACAATATGATGTGCACACTCCCTGTCTCCCTACACACTTTTGTCACGGTACTAGAATTTGCTCAGAAGAGCGTCTTAAGGGTGGCCGCTCGGATTGGCGCTAAGGGACACACTCTGTTTCCTTCCTTGTGTCCATTTCGGATGCACCTAAAGTTTGATTAAACAATAGCTAAGATCCTCTTTCAATTCTAAGAATTTCTGACTCCCGTGAAAAAGACACATTGGCTCTCGAATTCTATGAACAGGCAACATTGGTCCACCTGCCACTTCTGGTCTCCACGAGACAGTCTGCAGCTTCCTGCTGAGCTACTCTCTGGACACAGCCAAACATCATCGTGCAAAGCCACTGGGTCCTCATCGCGTGCTAGCTGCTGGGCTGAGGGCTTTGAATGTGCTCGCAGAGGTCAGAGCAAAAAAAGAAAAAAAAAAAAAAAAAAACGCCTATGCCATTCTCCACCTCTTGAGGCTCTAGTTGCAGGAAGTGTGATAATAAACGTGAAAGGACTTTGAATTCTCTGCAAAGCAGGACCTGCAAAGTAGGAGGTGACAGATGACAGAGAAAATTGTCCCAAGGCTTGGGGCAGGAAACGCGTCACTCTCCTAGAGGCTAGGACTTTCCATCTGGAGTGGTGGCCAAATATACGTGATGATGGGCTGGGGGGATCCCTTTGCAGCCAGGAACAGGGTCGGTGGGTAAAGGGCAGGGCACTCAGGAATGTGATCAGGTCGGGAGGCGGGCGCTCCCTGACTTGGGAAAGTGGAATTTCATCAGGGGAAATCGGTTTCATCTTTGTAACTGCTATGCCCTCAGTGAGCTGATGGGCAGTGGGCAGAGAAGGAAATTGTTGGTTTGATCCTCATTCCCCTTGGAAATAGGAGAGTGGGATGTCTCAGCATCTGGGGACAGAACATGGGGACCAGGAAGGTTCTGGGTTTGCAGGAAAGAAGGCAGCACATCACTGCGGGGACAGCACTGCCCTGCCCTTCCTGGGTGTCCCAGCATTAGATGACAGGGAGAAGCAGAGCCCTGGGTGGGAAGGAAAATCCTCACTCACCTCTGTCCCTGCTGGGGCAGAAACGAGGTGTGACCTGGCGCAAGTCACTTCCTGTCCCTGAGCCTCTGTTTCCACACCCGTAAAGTGTGGACATTGGACACGATTCCCCAGTAAAGATCAGAATCCAGTGGTCTTGCTTTCCTCCTTAGTAGGAAGAATTAGAGACACTGAGAAACTGAAGGAACGTTTCTTTTTGAAAACACTTGCTTTCAAGTCAATCGAGGTATAATTTTCATACAGAAATACATCCACTTTATCCACTGTGAGCAAAGTTTGAGGAGTTTTCCCAAAGGTCCACCCCTGAGGCTGCACTGCAGTCAGAATATGGAACATTTCCGGGACTTCCCTGGTGGCGCAGTGGTTAAGCATCCGCCTGCCAATGCAGGGAATACGGGTTCGAGCCCTGGTCCGGGAAGACCCCACATGCCGCGGAGCAACTAAGCCTGTGCGCCACAACTACTGAGCCTGTGCTCTAAAGCCCATCAGCCACAACTACTGAGCCCTCGTGCCACAACTACTGAAGCCCGCACGCCCAGAGGCCGTGCTCCACAACAAGAGAAGCCACAGCAATGAGAAGCCCGCGCACTGCAACAAAGAGTAGCCCCCGCTCGCCGCAACTAGAGAAAGCCCACACACAGCAACGAAGACCCAATGCAGCCAAAAATTAAAAAAAAAAATATATGGAACATTTCCGCACAAAATAATTACAGTGGGGAGAGGGAAGGGGGAGGGGCAATATAGCGCGTAGGTGATTAAGAGGTACAAAACATTATGTATAAAATAAGCTACAAGGTTATGTTGTACAACATGGGGAATGTAGCCAATATTTGAAAATAACTATAAATGGAGTATAACCTTTAAAAATGGTGAATCCCTATATTGTACACCTGTAACTTATATAACATTGTACATCAACTATTCTTCAATAAAAATAAATAGCTTTTTAAAAAATGAATATAGAACGTTTCCATCTCCCCTGATGGCCCTTGGCGCCCCTTCACGGGCACAGCTCCTCTTGGCCCCAGGCAGCCTATGGCACGTGTCTTAAACCTCATTTCTCCGTTTGCTCCCTGTGTCAGCTTCCTGCAGCTGCTGTGACAAACTGCCACAACCTTAGTGCCTTAAAGCAACACACATTTATTCTCTTACAGTTCTGGAGGTCAGAAGTCTAAAGTGGCTGAGGGACTTCCCTGGTGGCACAGTGGTTAAGCATCCGCCTGCCAATGCAGGGGACACGGGTTCGAGCCCTGGTCCGGGAAGATCCCACAGGCCGCGGAGCAACTAAGCCCGTGTGCCACAACTACTGAGCCTGCGCTCTAGAGCCCACGAGCCACAACTACTGAGCCCACGTGCCACAACTACTGAAGCCCGCGTGCCTAGAGCCCGTGCTCCGCAACAAGAGAAGCCACCACAATGAGAAGCCTGTGCACCGCAACGAAGAATAGCCCCCGCTCGCCACAACTAGAGGAAGCCCGCGTGCAGCAACAAAGACCCAACACAGCCAAAAATTAAAAAAAATAAAAAAATTAAGTAGGCTGGCTGAGCTGCGTTCCTTCTGCCGGCTCTAGGGGGCATGGCTTTCCTTGCCTCCTCTGGCTTCTAGATGCTGCCCACAGCCTTGACTCTTGTGCGTGCCTCCCTCTGACCGCTCATTCCATCCTCCCGTCTCCTTCTCTGAGCCACTCTTCCTCTTATTAGGAGCCTGGTGATTTATGGATAATCCAGGCTAATCTCCCCATCTCTAGGTCTTCAACTTAATTGCATCTGCAAAGTCCCTTTGCCACATGAAGTGACATATTTACAGGTTCCGGACATCTTTGGGGGGACATTATCGAGCCACCACCCTCACACGCACAGAAAGGACTTCCAGGCCTACAGCCGAGCTTTCCAGAGCAGGCCCTCCATCAGGGGCCCCTGCTCACCTGCCCAGCACATCTGCTTTTCCACTTCTACTCCACATGCCAAAGAGGCTCCAATAAAAGTAATTCTAGCAAACATTAATTCTGCATTTACTATGTGCCAGGCACTTTCCTAAGCCCTTCATAGACCCTAACTCACTTAATCCTCATGGCAAGCACAGGAGGGGAGTGTCATTTTTATTCCTGTTTTACCGCTGAGGAAACTGAGACACAAGAAGTACAAGGAGCTGTCCCAGGTCACCCAGCTGCGTGGAAGAGCAGGGATTAACTCTGGGAAGTGAAGGAAGCTACGGCACATCCTCCACTGCCTCTCCAGAGCCCACCTCCGGATTTGCTGAGCCCCGTCCTTGGGACCAGACAGTTTCCTCTGTGCTTGTGAAGGGGATCAGAACATGCCACCCCACTTTTTTTTTCATTGTAAGTGACAAAAAACAACTTAAAGAATTAATCAAAAAAGAACAAGTACTAGCTCAACTGACTGAAAAGTCCAGTGGTAGATGTGGAAAGAGATCTTCAGGTTCTGCTGGATCCAGATGCTCTCAAGGTGTCACCAGGAACCTGTCCCTGCTCTCTACCTCTGAGCTGCTTCTCTTTACTGGCCTCATTCTCAGAAGGGCTCTATCCAGGGGAGAGCAGATGGGCATACACAGCTCCAGGCCGATGGTCTTATCTTCTTAGCAACTCCAGCAGAAAAAAACTGCCAGGGGTTAGGGATGCTTCCCTCCCCTTTGCCAAGACTGGTTGACTTGCCCACACACAGAGTGAAGGGAAAGGGTTGGTCCATCTGAACCTTAGAGACTGATGGTGGCAAAGGAATAATGGTCCTCCAAAGGAAAACTGGGATGATGTTACCGTAGCAAGAGGAAACTGTCTCTGGGCATCCAAAAATGACAGATGGTTTTTCATATGCTCTCCTTGGAGCTGGTCATTCTGGAGGCCTGCTTTCCTCCTTCTGGATTGGCCTTCGATAGATCTCTTTTGCCGGGGGGCTTTGCTCTATCTCCCCACTCAGAGGTGACGTTTCTCTTCTTCATTCTCTTTGGAATTCTGTGTACTTATAGCAGGGGAGTCACACGGGCTGAATTTGGTCCAGCCTTGCCAAAATGTGTCCTGAAACTCATAAGTGTTCCGGGCCAGCTCACCAGGAAGCTACACTCAGATTTGGAGCCAAACCTCAACAGGAACACAGAGTTAACCTGGACATAGATCTGTGTCAGATCCTGGGGTGCAGTGTCCAGATGCCCTCCGCAAGGCCTAGGCACCCATCTCCTAGCTCCTGGGAATATTGTTCGTGGGGGTGATGGTCGTAGCTATGTCCTTCACTGAGCATTGTCTCCATCTGTGCTACAGGGACCTGTTTCAGCCGAGATTCCACGCCCTCCTAAGGTTCAGCCCAAGGTCAATGAAATGAGGTCAGCCACCTAAATGCAGAGCTCCCCACTAGACCGACCGAGGCCTCAGTTGCACCCACATTGCATCCTGCGCGTTCCTGCCTCGTCTACTTCCTGACAGGCGTCCCTCCCAAGAGCTCTTCCTAAGAAGCCTTCTGCGCACAAATCTCATCTCAAAGGCTGTGTCCAGAGAACCCAATCTAAGACATCTGGTTTTCTCTCCTTATGGTCAATGGACGTGCTGTCCCCAAAGAAATGAGGATCCCTTTTTAAAGGCTTTAATGTTGGGGAACAGGTTCTTTGTGGTCCTGGTCCATTCTCAGTCTTGGATAGGTGTTTGGGGTTTGGGGGCATCTTCCTGGGTCAATTTCACCTGTATGAACATACCAATGCAGGTGTACAGCTAAAGTGACTGATTTTCTTTTCTTTTGTTGAAATTAATTAATTAATTTTAAAAATAAAATTATTTATTTTATTTTTATTTATTTTTGGCTGCGTTGGGTCTTTGTTGCTATGCGCGGGCCTTCTCTAGCTGCGGTGAGCAGGGGCTACTCTTCGTTGCGGTGCACGGGCTTCTCATTGCGGTGGCTTCTCTTGTGGAGCACGGGCTCTAGGCGTGCGGGTTTCAGTAGTTGTGGCATGCAGGCTTCAGTAGTTGTGGCTCGTGGGCTCTAGAGCGCAGGCTCAGTAGTTGTGGCTCTCGGGCTTAGTTGCTCTGCAGCATGTGGGATCTTTCCAGACCAGGGCTCGAACCCACGTCCCCTGCGTTGGCAGGCAGATTCTTAACCAATGCACCACCAGGGAAGCCCTAATTTTATTTATTTTTGGCTGTGTTGGGTCTTCGTAGCAGTGCGTGAGCTTCTTGCGGTGGCTTCTCTTGCTGCGGAACATGGGATCTAGGCGCGCAGGCTTCAGTGGTTGTGGTGCACGGGCTCAGTAGTTGTGGCTCAAGGGCTTAGTTGCTCCGCGGCATGTAGGATCTTCTTGAACCCGTGTCCCCTGCAGTGGCAGACGGATTCTTAACCACTGCGCCACCAGGGAAGTCCCTAAAGTGACTGATTTTCTATTAGCTTGGCCAATATTCGGCTGAATTTTCAGGTGATTCATGAAGAATAGGTACTCAGGATTGGAATTAGGTGATCAGGTTAAGAAACAGGGCGAGAAAGAGAAAAGCAGATTTGTTGTGCCAGCTGAGAGCTCTTGTGTAGTGACAGAGATTCTCTTCTTGACCAAACTCTGTGCTCAGGCTCCTCTGACGTCTTTATCAATGAGGCCTTGACTTCTGGACTTCTATGTTCATCTCTCCATTGTCCAGTATTAGCAAGAATCCCGCTTAGTCAGTTTAGCCAGAATCCTCCATGCTCCATATGTGAGCACCCTCCACGACCAAGTTCCTCATCCCCCACCATCCCCCAGGGGATGTCTGATCACCCCGGCCTTCCTTCAGAGAGAATCCTGTTAGGTCAGTTTACCAGAATCCCCACTACTGCTGATACTTCTGCTTAATAATTTTCCATCCACTGACCTCTCCCCGCCTCCCACCCCACGACCCCAGCTCCTCGGCTATAAATTCCCACTCTTCCTTGTTGTGTTCAGAGCTGAGTCCAGTCTCTCTCCTCCACTGCAGAACCCCGTTGCGGTGGTCCCTATGCCTATCACGATCGTTCCCCTTGAATCAATTCCTCCTTACCATTTTTAACAAGTGTCATTCATATGTTTTTTCTTTGACACTGTTGGAGGTCTGCTCATCATTCAAGACCTAATTTGAGGTTATTTCTTCTAAGAAGCGTTTCCTGCCTGTTAATGTCACTTCTTGTCTGGGCTTTCATTGTGTGTTTTACATGTTTTAGTAGACACGGACATGGACACAAATCATTATAAACATTATCTAATGTTTCTTCTAGTAAAGTGTTTTTCAAGCTGTAGAAAAAAAAATTACAGAATACAGGATTCATTATAGGAATCAGACCCTACACGTTGTAGAAGGAACAGGGGGAGTGAAGGTCCAGAAAGGGAAATTGAAGGATCAGAGAAACATCAACCGTCAGCCCTCCTGAAATGCTGGCGTCGTTTATGGTTCAGAATTCACAGGGCAATCTGGGAGGCAGGCATGTCTCAATGCTAGAATTTTTAAACTTTTTCACCACAATCCATATTAAGAAATACCTTTTATATCAAGATCCGGTAGAAGGACAGGCACATACGCATATACGAGTGACTGAGAACTAAACTTCCACAGGAAACACTAATCCCTACTGTGTGCAGCTATGATATAATAAGAAATACATTCGGTCTTTTCCCCTGGTTCCGGAAACAGAGCTCCTAAAAACTCTAGAATTTCCTGAGTGATAGGAGTGTCTTTCGTTATTTATGAGGAGCCCCTTTCAAGCATACTTGAGTTTATATCGATGAGGTGGCTCTTGGCAGGACCCTACCTAGCTTCAGGACGGGGGCTGGTCACCGGAGGACCCAACCATTTCATGAAGGTTAGAACTTTCAGCCCCACCCTCTGGCCTCCAGGGAGGAGAGAGGGGGCAGGGGGCTTCTGAACTGAGTTAATCATCAATGGCCAATGGTTTAATCAAATGTGCCCACATAATGGGATAAAAGCCCTCAGAACTACCAGTTTGGAGGAACTTCGTGGCTGGTGAACATACCCAGGTACTGGGATGGTGGTGCACACCAATGCCATGCGTTGGAGACTCCTGCACCTGGGACCGTCCAGGCCTCTTCACCTGACTCTTCATTTCTATCCTTCATAATAAACTGCAGTGGTAAGCTTCCCACTCTTCAGGTTCTGTGAATCATTCTAACAATTTATCGAACCCTAGGGGTGTCATGGGAACTCCCAAATTTGTAGCTGGTCATTTAAAGTGCGGGTGCCTGAAGACCCCATTTGTGGTTGGCGTCAGAGGTGGCGGCAGGCTGTGAACTGAACCCTTAGCCCGCGGGGTTTGCACTAACCCCAGGTACTCAGTGTCAGAATTGAATTGAATTGTTGGGCACCAGTTGGTAGACAGAGTCAGATAACTGGTTGCTGGTGCTGTAAAGAGGACAAACAGCAACATAAATAGTTTCGTTTCTATTCTATTCATTTTTATTCTATTCACTTTTTTTCTATTCTATTCATTTTTTGTTCTATTTATTTATTATTTATTTATTTTTGCGGTACGCGGGCCTCTCACTGCTGTGGCCTCTCCCGTTGCGGAGCACAGGCTCTGGACGCGCAGGCTCAGCAGCCATGGCTCACGGGCCCAGCCGCTCCGCGGCATGTGGGATCTTCCTGGACCGGGGCACGAACCCGTGTCCCCTGCATCGGCAGGCAGACTCTCAACCACTGCGCCACCAGGGAAGCCCTATATTTATTTTTAAGTGCTATCTGTAATCAACTAAATCGATTTTATAACTCTCCACTTGATCACCACCCACAGGTTAAAAAACAGTCTGTAACACACTGCAAGCTTCTTAGGAGCAGGAACATTGAGATCCCTTGGCATTCCTTATGCCTCATGCAGTATCCAGTCCAGAGATGGCACTACTGTAAGTTCATGGAGTACGTGAGTGAGAGAATGAATGAATGAATGAATGAAGTTGTCTGATTTGGGGTATGGTCCTCGCTGGCTCAGGTTTCAGTTGAATGAATCTACCCAGGGACATTCAGACTTAATTAGCATAAATTTGTTCCTCAGAATAGGCAAGGCTCTCCTATTGGAATGTTAGCTTATTAGTTCATCGTGGGAACCATTTGGGGTGAGGTACCTGGGATCAGTCAGTGGGGATAGTTTGCTTGCCCAGTCCAGAAAGACTCAAAGGGCACTGGTTGTTTCTAGGAGTTATTTCCTTCAAGGTGGGATACCTAGACGAACTGACTGTCTCAATTTTGAGATGCTTCTCCATCTGCCAGGGGCACGGTTGGGGCAGCCCCTCGCATCAGTTCTGAGAGCTTCACGATAACAGCTGTCCTGTGTTCCTTACGGCTTATTGTTCTTGAACAGCTGTGAAGACCTCCTAGGTCTCCATCATCCTAGGTGGAGGTTTGGGGCACGCCCCAGGCTCATCTGCACCGCATTGCCAAAAGCTGGTTTACTCCCCTGCAGATGGCAAATTGCTTCAATTTCCTGTGGCTTCCTATTAGCTTCAGTTTGGAAGGGTGACATTTCCTGACCTTGTTCTAAAATCCTGGGGCTGAACCCTGTCTGAAGCCCGTTGACCCTTCTGCACTGCATATACACAATAAAGAGCGGCTGAGTGATTCAACTGATATTATCAAAGTTTTGATTTGTGGTTGACCCAGTCTGACCTTCAATGTCCTGGTCCCAAAGGCTGTTGGGATGATCAACGGAGTCGTCTGTATCCACGGTTCGTGAAGACCGCATTCCCCACTAGGTCTGAACCTCCAGCCAATTCCAGCTTCACACGATGCTCGGGACAGATTTCCCGAAACAGATGACGAATGCGTGAAACACAGCCCTATTGGTTTTCCATGTGGAGCCTGTGAAAAAGACTCCCCTCCCCCTTGCAAAGACTCCTTCACCCATCTGGTTTAAATTTGTGCGAAGTGTTGCCTGCCTAGAAAAGGGTTAATGACAACTGGGACGGAGAGTTCTGTTTACTTGGCTGGGCTTAGCAGGAGTCCAGTTTCTCCCAGAAGTTGAGTCTAATCAAAACCAACCCAGGGGGCTGAGGAAGACTTCCTGTTCACCCCTACAGGACTCTGTGAGAACAGGACGAACGTGGCACTGAGATCTGGCAATTTCGGCAATGGTGGCGGCGGCAATAACTGTGCTGCTGGGAAGATCGTCTGCAGAGGGCGTGGCCTGAGTAGCAACAACTAGCACTTTAATAACATAATGAGAATCACATTTCTGTAATTGTATAATACACAGGCCCAGGACTGTGTCATCACTTGTCTAAATGTGATACAAATTGGACGCAGAAGCTTGGGCCCTTTGGCAAATGCTGACCCAGGGATTATTTTCACAGAGACTTTCTATCTGACGGGACTTCAGTCTTAGGAAGCTGGACTTCTTTTTCCGATGGCCGATTCCAAAAATGAACACCTTCGAGTTGTCCTTTCTGGTCCTCCTGAAGGTTTCCAAGAATGTGACATCGTCCCAAACAAAGAGGAACACTTGGATGTGTTGCTGGCTGGGATACTTTCAGTAATTACTTCCTTCAGGGTTGACATTAGAAAGGAATTCACATGAGGCCAAAAGGAACCATTTTTCAGAAGGGCTGCTCTCCGGGGACGTTCCAGCTGGAAAGATGGCCAAGCTTGAATTAAACAGACTTGTATAAATCTCACTGTTATGATATTAAGAAAATGAGCCGGACTGTTTGATCTCTTTACGTTTTATGTGAATGCCGTTAGGATAATACAATATCTTCTTTGGCTGAAAGAGCCATTATTATCCTGTAAGAAGGATAATTAAATGGGGGTAGTGTATTAAGATGCAATTTAGGATAGAGTGGCACCATGTGTGACAGTGAAAATGTTTGCCGCCTTCTTTATAAGAAGGCTATTCTACATCCCACATTTGCTAATCCTCCGGGAGCCCAAAGGGGGTTGTCAATACTTTAGCATTTGAAATTGCATTGAAATGTTCCAGATTTTACCTAATTTAACCTTCAAAGCAGCCCTGTTAGGTTAAACAGGACGGTTATTGTTTCTTTCCATTTGTGGAGTATTTAGCAGCACACAGTGCCCCCTAGCGATGGGGCAAAGCTGACATTCATGTCGTCAACTTCTGATTCCAAGGCCAGTCGAGTTCCCACCCCGCTATGTCAGATGTCACATTGCCTAATTCCCTTCTGCTCTCAGTATAATCGAGAAATGCCCCGAAGTGGCATCCATAACCCTGAAGTTTAACATGATCACGGGCAGCTACTGCACAAATAAAATCCACTTGCATTAAACCATCACTAAGATGAGAGACAGACATTTAACTCTTGCCCCCGGTATCCCAGGGGACGATGTAGAATAGCTGTGTACCTCTGATCTGGGTTCAATATTTTCCTATGATCCGCGACAACTGTGTCATTCATTCAACTGTGTCATACGGTTTGCAGACCAGCAGCCTCAGCATCGCCTGAGAGCTTATCCAAAAAGCAGAAGCTCGGGCCTCATCCCAGACCCACTGAATCAGAATCTGTGTTTTCACAAGAGCCCCAAGTGATCCAGCACATGTCAGGGTTTGGAGGTGCTGCGTCCAGAGCTCATGCCTTTGCTCGGCCCTGCCCGTTTTACGCTGTGGGCTCTGCAGGAGCCCTGCAGGAGGTGAGGAGAGACCAGGCAGAACATATCCACCTAACTGCTCATTTTCATAAGGACTGAAGGAGAAGTTACACTGGAGATGGATGACAGCTGTGGAAGGAAGAAGCTGGGAAAGTGTTCGGAAACAGAGGAACTTGCCAGTAGCTGCCTTCAGACATCTGGTTTGAGGTCTCAAGGAAACAGTGATACTGATATTTTGAAATGATAGGCACTCCAAGAGCCTCTTGCCCATGGGCACTTCGGGAAATGGTGTTTGAGGAACCCCGGTTTGCTCCTGAAGCGGGGTACGGCCAGGCTGACCATTCCTGCGGTGACCCTGACGGCTGTGGGCTGGAGCAAAGCCCAGACTCCTCATTTCTTCCAGTCACGTCCGGGCTCCTCCCCTCTCGGCTCTGTGGTCCCAGAGGCAGGTGTGAGCCTTAGGGCTCCCCAGGTCCAGCATCAGGAGCCCCCCAAGGCTGTGCTGACTTAGCTCTATCTGGTAGCTCAGAATTATGCAACCCAAGCCCCTATTACTTCTCATGTGGGTCGGAACGCCCCGCCCCTCTTCCCAGCCTACGTCTCTGCTTTCTGCAGGAGCTGCCAGATATCAAATTGCTCCTTTTTCTGTGGCTTCAGGATCCAGGCAAATGTCCATGAAGGGGAAGATTGTAACCGCTGAGACGCAGCGTGAATACAGGGCCCTGGGTTCGGCTGTGAGCAAGTACGCCGAGCGATTTGAAATGACTCTCCTGGGAGCTGGTTGTCACGTTCTTGGTGTGTTCAGGAAATGTCTGCCACATTTTACATCAACATATTCGAACTGCAAATAACTGAAGTGTTGAATTGTAACAATGAATGAGTACAATGAATGGATCACAGTGCCAACGGTGAACAGGCTTGGGTAATTGAAGCAACCTGTTTCTTAATTAAAAAATAAAATTGTCCTTGCTGTGGTGCCACTGTCCCTAGTGCTTGGCGGCAGGGACGATACACCCCACCCTGATGTCACGTGAAGCCACACGACTCGGAAGACGCCATATGCAGATTACGGTGGAAAGAATTGGGGGCCTTTTGGCTTTCTGCCATCACTCATATTTCAAGGTCCAGACGGTGGAAGTCAATCAAAATATACTTAAATATGCCTGTAATTGCTCCCGGACTCAGTATCCCGGGGTTTGTTACTCAAGGGCTCAAAGCATCTATGTTACCATCACTATGACTTCCAGATGCGTTTGATCCTTCTCAGATTAACTTCCGCGCCGAGGCCTCCACCCAAGCCGGGATCGGCATCTCTTATTCCTTCGGCTACATCTTGCCCAGCTAGCAACGTCCAGCGCGGGCCAGCAGCGAGGGCCCTCTTTCCGTCACCTGACGGCTCGCTTACATTCATTCTCCCTGTGGATGCTCTCAGCACAGGAGCTCAGCTCAAGATCACACAGCTCTGGCGGGCGGGCGGATCAGGCTTTGTGCTTCCAGGGCCGCCTTTTGTCGCCATAGCAATTGTTCTCAAAGCAGTGCCCCCCCCCGCCCCCGAACAGCGGCGGCATCACTCGGGATCTTGTTAGAAATAGAAGCGCTCAGGCCCCACCCCAGACCTCCTGAAACAGACACTTTCGGGGTGAGCCCAGCATACAAATCAAAACCAAAACACAGGAGGGCCCTGTGTTTTAACAACCCCCTCGGAGGACTCAGATGCGGCCTCAATTTAGAGACTCGCTCTTCTCTGCCAAGCTCAGTGTCCTGCAGGGTGTGTTATTCCAGCCACTAGACTGTAAACTCCCCGAAGGCAGGACTTCCGCCTTCTTCATCTCTGAGCGAGGCACCGTACAAAACCTAATAGTAATGAAACGGAGCAGGACCCTGTGGTCCTTCCCCCTACAGCCTCGCCTGCCTTTTGTCTGTGGAAAAACGTTAGCCAAAGAATCAATTGAATCAGAGAAGTGAGAAAATGCAGAAGCAAAGGAAAACAGTCCAACAAGACTAAATAATAATAGTTTAGTCCATAAGCAAAGTCAAGGACATTTAGTTCCTTCTCAAGGGCTATAGGTAATATTCTGAGCCATAACCTGGGAGCTGTCTTGTAGACACTGAAACCCCACCAGGTGGAAGAAGTTAACCACACGATGACCAGGCTGTAGCCGTGACATGAGCTGCCACAATTCCGAGACCTGGCCTCGAGGAAATGGGAACAAACTGACCCTGGAACTGAAGATTAACAGTATAATCAAGATGATGCTGATGAGACCACCGCAGGACTGATTTCAAGGTGACTGTCAGAGCTGCCGGTGCTGTTTCTGCATGTAGCCCCCTCCCTCTGCCTCTGAAAGTGCTTGCTACTGGTTGTCGGGTGTGTGTGGGGGGGAATCGGCCTATGGACAGGAGTCCACCCTCCCTTCCCCCCCAAACCCCCATTGCCAGCCTCCAAAATAAAGCCAACTTTCCACCAACCTTGCCTCTCTATTGGTTTTAGAGCAGCGAGCAGCCAGACCCCACTTTCAGTAATAGTAACAGCAAACAGTACTGAGCTCTTACTGTGTGCCAGAGGGGCATCTCTCTCATTCAACCCTCAGAAGGACCCTTGCAGGCAGGTACTGTTATTACCTGCTTTTTACAGATGAGGACACAGGCGCAGGGTGAGGAAGCCACTTGCTCAGAATCCAAGGTCATCCAAGGTTACCACCTGGGAAAGCCGGGATGGGAACCCTGGGGTCTGACCGAGCTCTTCCCCCCCAGGTCCCCCTGCTCAGCAGTTGCTTAGTGAATCAACTCTCACCACCTGGACCCTCCCATGCACCATGGGGAGGAAAAGGCTAAAACGTAAAAGAGTCGACATACAAGCAGCTTAGGGGGATAGGGACGGCAGAAAGGAAGGCATGCTTTTCATAGGGAAGCAAAGATGAATGATTAAGCCCCCTCATTTCACCCCTCACAGATCAGGTTGTCTTGACCTCGGATGCAGGGATGTGCCGAATCTACTCAGTACCGTTGGTTCTAAAGATACCTGAATGTCTTGAACTCCTGCATCAGAAGGTGCAGGCCTCTGGGGAGGCAGGGGAAGGGGGGATGGGGTGAAGGGAGAGAATTATATATGGGTTAATGCTCCGGTGCAAGCAGACCTCAGAGAGATTTTGGGGTCGGTTCCAGACCGCTGCAAAAAATCGAATATCACAATAAAGCAAGTGACACGAATGTTTTGGTTTCCCAGCGCATATAAAAGTTATGTTTACTGTAGTCTATTAGAAGTGCAATAGCATTATGTCTGTAAAAAGCAATGTACATGCCTTAATTTAAAAATGCTTTATTGCTAAAAAATGCTAACCCTCATTGACAGGGCAGGGTTGCCACAAACGTTCAATTTATGAAAAAACGAAGTATCTGTGAAGGGCAATAAAACAAGGTCTGCCTGTAGGGATGCTTGAATTCAAAACACCTGGTCCAGGTCATGACTGTGGTGCTTAGAATCTGTGTAACACATAGGCCATGAGCCACTTTCCCTCTCTGGGCCTCAGTTCCTTCATCTATGAAATGGGGATCATGAAAATAGCTGTTTGACTTGTGTGTGGTGTGGACGAGCTGGTGGCTGTGAGAGGTGCGTGTTCTTTGCTGTGACCAGGACATGTCGCAATGCAGGGAGGGCGTTGAGGAGATGCCCACCCAGCCTTGATTTCCAGTGTGAGATTCTTCCCTACATGTGCTCCCTTCCCCAGAACATATGTGTGTGATTTCTCAGCACTCAATCAATGCAGCACCCAGGCCTGATCCTCTGAGCCTGGAAACCAGTTCACGGCCCTTTTGAAACAGGAAATTTCTAAAGAGAAAGGGCCGGACCGACCGAGGAGCAGAGGGTCCCCTAAGGATGCGATGCTGTTCTGCATCCCAACCCTCAAAACCATGGCCTTTCTCAGCCTGGATTTATAGACTCCCACTTAGACATCGGGGTTTCCCCACTGAGCAGCTTCTTCCCTCTCCTTCTCACCCACCCCTCTTCAGGCACCAAAGCCCTTTCTAAAATGTCTTCACCTTTCACGGGACACCAGCTCACAAATCCCCCATTCCAAATAAATGAGGAGGAAACCCCTTTCCGCCAGGTTTTGCTTGAGCCCTGAGCCACCCGAAGCCAGGATAAAATTTCGAGGCGGGGTGCACGTGTGTGTAATTGCTTCCTGAGAGGAAGACCGCGAGAGCCTGTTGAGGTGTTAATGATGAAAGCCACAGCATCTGTTACTGTGGCAAAGTCCCATCTGGATCGACTACATTGAATCGCTTTTTATGTGGATGTGGCCCTTAACAGAATCCCTTCCCCTTTGTTAGGGAGCTTCCCACACGAGGAAAACAAAACAAATAAAGCACACCCCACTCACTTCGCTCTACGGAGTAACACTGCCCTTGTTGACCCCCAGATCGTGTGATCAAATCTGGGCAGGGGTTTCCTTATAGGGAAAGAACTTGGAGACTGTTGGTGGACGCATTGCTCTAAGCATGCGTCACAGTATCTGGTGTTTAGTCTGAAATCCAAGGTTCAGACGAGACTGGGTAACCTGAACAAAATTCTGGAAGATCTATGACGAGTAGCTTTTTCACCTGTAAAACAGGCTTGATAACACGTGCCCTTTCATCTCATTTTAACCTTACAAAAACTAAGGTGATGCCTTAGGTCCACAGAACGACAGCATGAAAAGGAACCATAGTTTGAGGTTGGGTCCTACTTCCTTCTTTTATCAACAGGGAGACAGAAGCTCAAAGAAGCCAAGCATTCAGTCCAAGGACACCTATGGCTCAGGGACTGAATGATCCAGAAACCCGGTCTTCCAACTTTGAGGGGGATTGGTTGTTGGCTCTCATCTTGGCTAAAATAGAACTTTGCTCATTCCCAATCCCTCCCTTTGCAAGTGACTTTAGTCTTATTTACCCAGGCAGCAAAGTGACTTGGCAGACTGTGGCTGGGGGCACGGGATTCTCCCCTGACTACATTCACTGCACCTGTTCTAGTTGCCCACGTGCCCAGCTAACAAGTCATCCCACTGCCTACAGACATGGCCTCGGGGACCCTAGCCAGCCAGGGGAAGCATCCTTGGCCCCTTCTGGCAGGAAACCAGTGCCTGGAATGCAATACGAGTAGAAGCTGAACTAGCTAAGTCAAAGTAAAGTTCTAAATTTCCCCAACCATGACGTTTTATTTCATCTTTGCTGTATGAAGATAGGACAGTTAGCTCCATAAAAATGGAAATAGAGCTTTCCTGTTTGGGTGTCTGTGATACCACCAGAGAAGTTATAGTTTTGATGATGTAGCTTCCCCCCCACCCCAGAAAAAAAGTAATATTCCTGGTCCAGATTTGGAATTCGTTTCAGCCAACTGACTGCCCAAATAAATACAAGAGTTTCCTTTACCTCATTAAAAGGCAAAAAGAGATTTCTAGAATGTTTGCTGGGTGGAGCGAATGGGAGATGTTAAAGTTTTCTAAATGCTCTCAAGAAAGACCCAATGTTCGTGGCCGTTCATCTATATCTGGAGGAGGGATCTGGTTGTAGAGCCTTGCAGTGAACATGATTGGATATGTTTCATTAAGACGGCACCTCCGGGGCTTCCCTGGTGGCACAGTGGTTAAGAATCCACCTGCCAATGCAGGGGACACGGGTTCGAGCTCTGGTCTGGGAAGATTCCACATGCCGCGGAGCAACTAAGCCCACGCGCCACAACTACTGAGCCTGTGCTCTAGAACTCGCAAACCACAACTACTGAAGCCCATGTGCTACGATTACTGAAGCCCGTGCGCCTAGAGCCCATGCTCCGCAACAAGAGAAGCCACCGCAATGAGAAGCCCGTGCACCACAAAGAAGAGTAGCCCCCGTTCCCTGCAACTAGAGAAAGCCCCTGCACAGCAACGAAGACCCAATGCAGCCAAAAATAAAATTAATTAAAAAAAAAAAAAAGACTGCACCTCTGTCTTTGAATTAACTTCTCGTTCCTGTCTTTGGTGCAATATTAATTATTTTTTAATCATCACGGGGAGGCACTTGAAGGAGAAGCAGCTGGAATCGTCCAACCTTAGTTTCATTATACAGATAGGTGTTATAAAAATTAACTTAATTAGCTTGTCACTGCTTGCATAAAATACAACTGCATTTGGAGAACAGATATTGCTTTGCTGATCCAAGGTTAATTACACCATGGAGTGTGCAAGAGGTCAGGTTCCATGGAGTGGGCAGCACCCTGATAGCTGGCCAGCACAACAGAGATTGTTCCTGCAGTGGGCCCGCCTGGACACCAGCCGTGGCACAGTTCCAAACCCATCCTTGGGGAATCTCAACATCATCAAATCCAGTGGCTGCAGCCCATCTCTGGCGTTCTCTTCTTATTCTGGGGCCCATAAACCTCCACAGGATAGAGGCGGAAATCAACAAGACACTTTAAGGGGAAGATGGTTCTATGTGATCCTTTGTGCTACAACCAGGAAAGAATGTTCTGTGTGGGATGCAGCTAACATTTACCAAATGCTTCCCACATGCCAGGTACCAAGCTAAGGGATTCCCATGAATGACTCACTTAATCCTTACCCAAATCCTATGAGGCAAATAGTATTATCCCTATTTTGGAGTTGAGGAAACTGAGGCCCAGAGAGATCAAATCACTTGTTCAAGGTCACACAGCTGGATCCTGGTCCAGCCAGGATCTGAATCCAGGTAGTTTGTTTCCAGAGGCTAATTCTCCGTCACTATCCCTCAAAAATTGCCTTTGAACGGAATATTACTATAGCATGCTGCCTTGTCATCGTCATCATAAAAATAAGTACTGCTTCTTAGGGGAAAGAAAACTTTGTAAAACATAGAGTTTTACAGAGGCAGGATCCCTTGCAATGAGAAAGTGGACACCAAACCAGAATGTTTCAACCTAATTAAAACACTGAGGAGCTGGTACTGGTTTGGAAGAATCATTCCACGCATTCCGGCTAAATACGCAGGTGTGTTTCATGTGTATAACTGGTTTTGTTTTGTAATTACGCAGCGGTCCATTAAAGGTCGATTTGCTTCTACAATCAGTCAAGCCTTCTAACAACTCATTTGGAGGAGTAAACGGACTTCCTGGAGAAATTTACAGCTTTGGAGACATTGAGATAAGCGCACACCACATCCCTTGAATACGGCTCACCCAGTAAGGGCTGGGATGTCTGGGAAATAATGGAAATCTCGAACTGAACTGGTTACAAAATAGCGCGAGACGTGGTTGGCGTCAACCCTGAAATGTTAACGGTGGCGACTAGAAGGTAATTTCACTCTCGACAGATGCTACCTGCACTATGGACTGGGATGGGCTCTGCTTGACTGGGAAGATTCGTCCACATTTCTGAGAAAATGATCTTAAAATCATTTGCTCTGGTTCCTCACGGGCTCCTCCTGGGTTTGATTTCACATGATGGCATACTGACTTTCTCCACTGGAATGACTTAAAGGCATCTTAAACTTAACTATTTGCTCAGCGCTGCTATTATTTTACGTGAGGCTGTTATTAATTTGCCCTAGAATGATGTGTGGTTTGGATTGGATCGTGCTGATGTGGTTTGTCATAGACGATGTGAAATGTAGGACAGAAGCATGGAAAGAAGGAAAATGAGAATGTGAAAAAACAGTCAGTGAATGTTACTGTGGCTATGAGTAATGTGTCCTGTGCTGCTACTAGCTGCATCCATACTGTCCTTTTTTTTAGACTATGTGATCCAAAATGTGGGAAGTAACATAGAAATAGGGCAAGCCGTTATAGGAGTCATTTATGTATATATATATATATATATATATATATATATATATATATATATAGGAACAAACATAGAGTCCAGAAGAAAAAGGGATAAAGTGCAAAAGGATATACAATATGTTGCCCCTCGCTGCGGAAGCAATGGTGTCTGGGAAGGGGAGCACCACGGAAGCAGCATGACCCTGAGAATCAGACACTTGAGATTTCCATATTTCTTTCCCCTTCCTTGAGTTGATGGGAGAGGGCAGATGGCAGGAAACATCACCCTGAATAATAACTATAAATAGAGTATAACCTTTAACAATTGTGAACCACCATGTGGTACACCTGAAAATTATATAATGTTGTACATCAACTATACCTCAATTAAAAAAATGTTTTTAAACCTAGAAGAAGGACTTCCCTGGTGGCGCAGTGGTTAAAAATCGGCCTGCCAGTGAAGGGGACACGGGTTCAATCCCTGGTCCGGGAAGATCCCATGTGCCGTGGAGCAACTAAGCCTGTGTGCCACAACTACTGAGCCTGTGCTCTAGAGCCCGCAAGCCACAACTACCGAGCCCGTGTGCCACAACTACTGAAGCCCACGCGCCTAGAGCCCGTGCTCAGCAACAAGAGAAGCCACCGCAATGAGAAATGAGAAGCCCGTGCACCACAACGAAGACTAGCCCCCACTCGCCACAACAAGAGAAAGCCCACGCGCAGCAATGAAGACCCAATGCAGACAAAAATAAATAAATAAATGAATAAATAAATTTTAAAAAAATCCTAGAAGAAGCCATGTTAAAGAAAAAAAGAAGAAGAAATAGCACTGGGATTTTGTTGGGGTGATACACTATTCTGTACTGAGTGTGATGGTAGCCCTACAAATCTATGCATGTGTTAAAATTCACAGCACTGTACATCTAAAGAAAAATTGTCAATTTTACTGTTCGATAATCTTAAAAACATTAATCATATATATTTATAATTTTATAAATATATAATTTGTATAAAATGAATCACCCCAGGTGGCACCTGGAAGGATGTCCTTGTGAGGTGGAGGAATTAACAAGCTGTGGTACGTCCATACAATGGAATACTACTCACCAATAAAGTCTCCAAACTGTCTGTACATACACCAGCATGCACTCATTTAAAAGGCTTTTTGCTTACTGTGTAGCACAGGGAACTATATTCAATATCTTGTAATAACCTATAATAGAAAAGAATCTGAAAAAGGAGATACATATATATCAGATTTTTTATATATATATGTACACCTGAAACTAACACAACATTGTAAATCAACTATACTTCAGTCAAAAAATAAAATAAATAAAATAAAAGGCTTTGTGCTGAGTGAAAGAATCCAACCTCAAAAAGTAATGTAATAAATAATTCCAGGGGCTTCCCTGGTGGCGCAGTGGTTAAGAATCCGCCTGCCAATGCAGAGGACACAGGTTCAAGCCCTAGTCCGGGAAGATCCCATGTGCCGTGGGGCAACTAAGCCCACGCGCCACAACTACTGAGCCTGCACTCTAGAGCCCACGTGCCACAACTACGGAAGCCCATGCACCACAACTAGGCACAACATGTGCCTAAAGCCCATGCTCCACAACAAGAGAAGCCACCGCAGTGAGAAGCCCGCACTGCAACGAAGAGTAGCCCCTGCTCGCCGCAACTAGAGAAAGCCTGCGTGCAGCAACAAAGACCTAATGCAGCCAAAAATAAATAAATAAATAAATTTATTTTTTAAATAAATAAATGAATAATTCCATTTACATGACATTCTAAAAAAGACAAAATTATAGTAACAAAGAATGAATCAGTGGTCGCCAGCAGTTCCTGTTGAGATGAGGGAATGAATGGCTTTGAGATGATGTAATTATTCTGTATCATCACTGTAGTGTTGTTTACACAAATCTTTACACAAACTCATAGAATTGTATACATACACACACAACTTACTCTATGTAAGTTGTGTGTGTATGTAATTTTGTTAATTTGAAAAACAAGTATTGAGAGGTATCATGAGTTTTTCATTTTAATTAGTGTCCGTGTTTGTATTCTAACACTGACTTAACACAGTATCACAAAGATATACTATGTTTCTTTTATGTTAAATGGATGCCATGTTATTTTATGTCTGAGAGTTGTCCAGGGTTTACCGTGAAATAATACAAGAGTCTAGAAGGCTTATAGGGTTTGTTGGTGCCTTGGGGGACCCCTGTTGATGGGGCCCCAGGTTCGGCATTCAGGCAGGTGTCAGGTGGGGGATGGGATCTATCCTAGGAGAGCTCTGCTGAGCAGTGAAGACAGTTTGCTTATTCAACCCCCATCTCCTCAAGCCACGCCTCCATTGTATGAACAAAGACCACGCCAAGGAATGGGTGAGTGCATGTTTGTTTCACTGGGGACTTCAGTGACTTCAAGTATTGGGGGTTTATTAAAAGTATGCACAAGCATAGAACCCCAGGAAGACCCAGACAAGGGGGCCTCAAGAAGAGCAGGAAGTGGTGGGTGATTTTGACTCCAAGATGGTCAATGGGCTTCCACAGCTGGAGCTGATGAATCTTTGTTATGTGTTCCACCATCAATCATAATTCAGCTGATATTCTCACGTCTGGTTCTTCCTAATTATTAACTGGTTTATTCCTTCTCTCGATTCTTTATATCCTTTCTCTATCTCACAGCTTTTGTTCATTCCTACTGTCCACTTCCTCGTAGCTTCAGCTAATGACTGTAATGATACCTCAGCTCAGCTCTCACTGCTAACTGTGCATTTCTTGATCCACTGAATCCGGCCCAGCTCATAATTTTGTGTCGGTCCACATCACAGATTACTGGCCAGCTCATGAACCGGCTGTTCTTTAATTCCAGTGCCCACTCCAGGCCCAATGAGCTGTCACCAGGTGTGGGAGTAGTCACCTGGCCTGTATCAAGCTGCATCTTCATGACACAGTCCCACTTAGAAGAGGCTGTGGGCTTGGAGACACCATGATCATCCTGTCTACTACAGTATCCCACAGTTAGCAAACTGTACAGGATACAATACAACAAAATGCTAAATTTTGTTAATATATAAGTGCCAAGAACTATAAAGGATCTGGGAGTCTATCCTACCTGTAGGCTATTAAGCTAACCTATTATTATTTCATGGATGTTGGCAGAAGACACGAGATTCCTGGGTCAGAGACAATATAATTATAGCACAGCAGGCAGCTTGAGTTTCCTGTCATGTCCATTCCCTATGGCTCTCAAGTCCCCTGGGGAGTGACACAGATGAACCTAGATGGATGCCTTCACAAACAGTGGGTTGCATTAAAGAAGAGGAACACTGAGATTGCTGTGAGTGGTAACAATGCCCTCTCTCTGGCCAGGAGGGCTTGGTACTTCACCACTCAATCTTGCTTGCTGCAAACACAATTTTGAGAAATGGACCAGGCAGACAGTGGTCAGGATCTTGCATTTTTGGCAGACTCAGCTAGAGCATGAAGGGACGCTCAGAGCCCGTGGTAGTGGTGAATTGCCTCTCCCAGTGAGAAATTATCCTCAGCCAATGCAGAAATGATGGAGAATGCAATCAAACAGTAACTAGTGTCAATAAATAACCTCTACTTTGTACCACAGAGTATTCCTAGAAATGTCATCATTATAAGATTAAAAAGTTAGAGTTCCCACTTTCTTCCCAATCTCAAGCCTGCCCACCTCCCTCTGGAAAAAAAAAAAATGTTTGGGCTAGCCCTAAGATTTCAATGACCACTTGTGGGCACGGGATGGCATACTGTCAAAAGTCAGATTTTCTGGGAGAAGTTTCATTCTTCCTAGTGTGATGCAGAGGCCTAAAGAGAAAGCAATGGTTTGCTGCAATCATCCAATGAGAGCTGAAAATAATCAAGAGTACCCTACCTGGGGTGGTAGCTGTACATCACACACATCTCCGAGCATGCTGGATCCCCTTTCACTCCTGGGGTCTCAGCCTTGATCTCCCCAAGGCCGTAAGGCAAACATCCATCTCAACATGACTCTAGTCTTAAGAAGTGACTTTCTTCTTGATCCATGATCAAATCCCCAGTCCTTCTCTTCTGGGTGATGTATCAGTCTTTTATGGAATCTACCTGGTGATTCGAGATGCAAAGATCATCTTCCTCTCCTGGAAGACAGGTCACTTTCCAGGGGCTGTTCTCGTGGGCACATGTGGAAACTGGACTGGTGATAAGAACTTTCCTACTGAGTGCCTCCTGTATACCCAGGAGTATGCTAAACATTATTTCATTTTCACAACAACTCTGTGAGGGAGAGAATGTGATTATCCACGTTTTACAGCTGGGGTAGCTGATGCTTATAGAGTTTGAGGAATTTCCTAGGGTCACACAAATAGTAAGTGGTGAAGGCAAGTTTTGAACCCAGTGCTAGAGGCTGAGCAACTCTTCACCACTCCCCCGGTTTACTCTTGGACGTGGACAGCCCTGGGTTCCTTGGGGGCTTTCCTACAGCCGTCTGAGTGGAGCAGCTGCTCAATGTTGCAAAAACAGTCCTGTGTTTAGAGTCACGTGATCTCGGATTAAGCCCCTTCTTCACAATGTACTGACCTAGCGATCGTAACAATCACAATATTACTACATTACCTAGTGAACAAGGGCCTGTTTCTCAGGTCAGGAAACTAACACCAGCCTTTTCTAACTTCATAGGGTTATTGAGATATTCAGCTGTCACAAGAGTGCTTTATAAACTTACAGCAGTCTATAAATATAAGACAACAGCAAATTGCTGTTTGCTCTCAACTGTCCAAAAATATAGAGTCTGGCTTCAATATGGGCTCTGCTCTCACTGAACAATCATACGACAAACTTTAATTTGGGGGGTCAAATAGCTTTCTTTTGGTATGATGGGTGGTGACTGTCCTGGGTTGAGAAGGATGCCCAGGCCTCATTGGACTCAGCAGAGAAGGGTACCGTGACTGATAAATGCAACAGTTAGGAGAGAGGAGGAAGGTTATATTCATGCCTGATTGTTCCATGCTGGTCTTGGGGTGAAACAGAGATAAGTGAAGACAAAATGAGTATTCTGTGACAGCCCTCAACAGTTCTGCAGGAGCCCCAGGTATGGGCATCTGCTACAGTTGTGGTGATTCCTTCGGTATCAGAGGACTTCTTAAGTTATTGAAGTGCCCATAGTGGGAGAATACGTTCTCCCACTCTACCAGCAGCTTGGATAATTTTTCATCCTGGAGGCATGCCTGGGCCTGACTCCTGGGATGGGGAACCTTATGGCTGGGAGCCATAATGAGAAGCAAATCTCCCAGGATTGGGGCCCATGATGTGATGAAAAGCTCTGACAGTGGATGAGATAAGAAGTGCTGAGTGGAAGCATGCATGGCTGATCCCACAACTTCTATTAAAAACAGGCCTCCCGCTCCATCATTCACACAAGTTTTTCTTACTCTCTGCCCATCAGTTAAGAAAACTATTAGGAGAGTAACATTGACCAAAGACCAGGGCTGTGACTCTGAGGAAGTGATCCTTGGTGTGCTGGGATATGGGGCAGTGACATCTGGAAAGGTCCTTGGGAGAAAAACAGGGGGCTCCAATTAAACATGATTCAGTCTGGGTGGCCAGGCAAACGTATCCGGGACCCACATAAGAGGCCCAGAGTTTTCACCACTCTCTGCATAGAAAAGTGTTTTCAAACCAGTTCATAGCACTTTGTTCTCCTATTTGGGAAATAACTCTCCTTGCCCCCATATTAAAACAAATTTAAACGTATTTAAACAAATAAAACACCCAGAGTGCCAGTCTTCAGGGATAACCATTGTTTACATTTTGGTATACATCTTTCCTATATTATGTAGATAAAAATATCTACATAATATATATTATGCACATATATACGTGCATAATATATATGCACGTATATATGTAGATAAAAATACGATCAGTCTATAGATCTGACCATCAATTATGTCAGCCAATAGCCACATGTGGCCACTCAAATTAGAATTAATTAAAACAAATATTTTAAAAATTCAGTTTCTCAGTTACACTAGCCACATATCCAGTACTCAAAACCTGCATGGGGCCATTGGGCTGTGCAGATAAAACACATTTCCGGGACTTCCCTGGTGGCGCAGTGGTTAAGAATCCGCCTGCCAATGCAGGGCACATGGGTTCGAGCCCTGGTCCAGGAAGATCCCACATGCCGCGGAGCAACTAAGCCCGTGTGCCACAACTACTGAGCCTGCACGCCTAGAGCCCGTGATCTGCAACAAAGAGAAGCCACCATAATGAGAAGCCTGTGCACCGCAATGAAGAGTAGCCCCCGCTCGCCGCAACTAGAGAAAGCCGGCGCGCAGTAATGAAGACCCAAAGCAGCCAACAATAAATAATAAATAAATAAATATTTAAAAAAAAAAAAAAAACACATTTCCATCCACACAGAAAGCTCTGCTGGACAGTGCCTCTCATAGATACAGTCCTGTGAGCTTTTCTCACTGACTGTGAACATCTTTCATGAAATAAAATATGACTGTAAGAGTAGCCTTTTTAATGACTGCATAGTATTCCTCTTTGTCCATGTTCAATCACTTTTTTAAACCATTTCTCTAAAGTTGAAATTCAAATCATTTCTGGTTTGTCACCATGATTCAGTTAACTTCCTAAGAGCTAACTGTTGATTATCATGTGTGGTTATTTTTTTACGATTACTTCCAAAGCAGACTGCACAGTTTTTAGGTCATTTTCATACCTATGACAAAATTAACTTCCAGACAGGTTGCATCAATTTATACTCCTCCCAAGCAGGGTACACAAGTACCTCTTACTCTAATCTAACAAATAATTTTTTAAATTATTGCCAGTTTGATAATAATTTTTTATCAAAGCAGCATTATCTCAAAGATGTTTTGGTTTGCAGTTATTGGATTTCCAGGGTTTATTTGGGTTTATAACCACTTGTATTTCTTTTGCCGCCTGCTTTTGCTGAGCTTTTAATTGAATCATTTATCCCTTTCTAATTGATTCATACAAAATCTTTATATGTCGAGGAATTAAGCCCCTCCATAGAACTTACAAAACTTGTTTTGGTTTGTCGTTTGCTTGTCAATTCTTTTTGTTTTACTTACAAACATTATAAAATTGCATTTAGTCAAGTCTCTCGGTTTTCTTCTTAGATTTCTATTTTTGATAAGACACTTAGATCTACCCTGCTAAAAATTATATATAAATATTTACTGTGTTTTATAGTTTACTTTTTTAAGTGCCTAAAACTTTAGTACATCTGGAATTTATTTAGGGTGTAGTATGAGTTTGGTATTTACGTTTACTTTCTAAATGGTTAGCCAGCTTTCCTCAGACCGTTTGTTGAATTACTATTCTTTACTTTTTAACTGATTTTAAATTTCACCTTTATCAAATATTACATTTACATATATACTTGGGTCTGCTGTTATGTTTCCTATTCTATTTTATTACTCTGTCTTTCTAATTTGGTGCAAATAACATATTGATTTAATTATTATACTATATATTACATGTTAATATTTGTGTGGTAAGTCCTTCTTGTAACTTTTCTCTTCCAAAATATTTTTGGCTTTTCTAATTTGCTTGTTCTCCAATACGAATGTTAAAACCATTTTGTGAAATTTCAGACAACAGTTCTGTCAGAGTTTTTATTGGCATTGTTAATATGAAACTAAATTTGTGAAAATTTGATATTTTATCAATATTAAATCTTCTCATCAAGGAATATGGTATATCTTTTAATTTATTCTCATTCTTGTATATGTTTTGTTCAAGTTTATCAGTTGTTTTCTTTCTATAGGCCTTGAACATTACTTACGAATTTCACTCCCACTTTGCCAAAAACCTGGCCCTGGCTGCTGGGGTGAACTGGACTGGGAGCCACACTAGAAAGCAAATTCCCTGCACTGGGACACATGATGTAATATTTTAATTTTTAAAAAAAATGGTTCTTGGGCTTCCCTGGTGGCGCAGTGGTTGAGAGTCCGCCTGCCGATGCAGGGGACACGGGTTCGTGCCCGGTCCGGGAGGATCCCACATGCCGTGGAGCGGCTGGGCCCGTGAGCCATGGCCGCTGAGCCTGCGCGTCCGGAGCCTATGCTCCACAATGGGAGAGGCCACAGCAGTGAGAGGCCCGCGTACCGCAAAAAAAAAAAAAAAAAGGTTCTTGGGGCCTTCCCCGGTGGTCCAGTGGCTAAGAATCCGCCTTCCAGTGCAGGGTACGAGGGTTCGATCCCTGGTCGGGGAAATGGGATCCTGCATGCCGGGGGGCAACTAAGCCCACGCGCCACAACCAGAGAGCCCGTGTGCTGCAACTAAGACCTAACGCAGCCAAAAATAAATAAATATTAAAGAAAAGAAATAGTTGTTGTGAATGAGGTCTGTTTTTTTCAGATCTCATAGGATATCACTTATATGTGGAATCTAAAAAAATGATACAAATGAACTTATTTACAAAATAGAAATAGACTCACAGACATAGAAAACAAACTTATGGTTACCAAGGGGAAGGGGGGAGGTCTTTAAATACCATTATATTTTGAGATACTGCAATAGTTTCTAGGTTGGATATCTTGGGGTTTGCAAAGAGATGATCATTTTATTTGCAAGAAATATTTGTCAATATTTAGAATTTTGACTTCTTTTTCTTATTATAGATCAATATAGTGCAGTGCTTAAAAAGCATCACTGTTTCAGACAGACAGACCTGGGTAAGTTCATACTGTACCGCGTACTAATTCAAACCTTCTGCATTTTACCCAATTTCTAAGGCTGTTTCCTCAGTTGTAAAAAGGGATAATGATACCTACTTTATAGGGATCTTCTGAGGATTAAATGAAATATTGTCCATAAGGCACAAAGCCCAGTACCTGGCACATACAGAGTCTATTATTGTTTGTCTGATTGCAGTTGGCTGGAACTCCCAGAACCTTGAATATTAACCATAATGGCGGGCATCAGGCTTTAATGGCATGAGATTCATTGCTAAATAGAAATACCAGGCACTGTTGATGACAATGTTGATGACGATGACGGTATGATGGTGATGATGGTGATGACTAACATTTATTCAGCACCTGTGCCTCATCCAGCACATGCGCTCTAAAGACGATTGCAGGAAATTACTCCAACATCTTGCAAACTTGCTCCTAATCATATTGCTTTTATCCATTCATTCCATCATTCAATTAATTCATTCAACAATCATTTGTTGAGCATGCACCAAAGCTCTCACTTCATATGCCTCAATTCTTATTATAGTCATTTTGGACAGGGTGTTACTCATTGGATGAAGAGGGAAGAAACAAATAAATCAACAGATGATGGAAGGTAAGTGCACCTATGCTCTGTGTATAAACCACCTATAGAACCCCACGCACGCACAGGTGATGGTGCAGTTCATTACCATGATCCTTCCTGTCCATTATGGATGGACACTGAAAAGCAAAGGATGGGGGGCAGGGTTTGTAATGGGATAAAGAATGGGGCTGGCCTTCCTCTGATGAAAGATCACCCATTCAACCATCATTTACTGGTGCTAATAAGAAAAAGATGGAGAAGATGGGGATCTTGCCATCGAGTCACTCGTAGTTGAGAAATCCAGACGGGTAAGGAGCATCACAGCAGAACGTACAAACGTGAACGAGGACCTAGAGAAGTGCTTGTGCAGGGAGGTGAGGGTTGCTGGCTTGTTACGGGTGGGAAGGAGACAGGGCTGGGTGAGTGACGAGACTAGGCAGTAAGGGAGAAAAGGCAGGCTAACGCTGGGCCTGGCTTATGCAGAGGCACAGAGGCACCCTGGAGCCGACTGCTTCACTTGCCAAATAGCCTGTTTTGCAGTGAACTGGAACTGAAAGGAGGTCGGCTTTGTGATTAAATTCAATTTGAAGCCTGGCTACAAATTAGAGCTTATCTTATATGGTTTAATGAGGTCAGCAGAAGGGAAACAAATTGTGCCTGGTTAGTATTCCTAGTCAAGATATGTACTGGGGCAAAGCAAAATGAAGAAAGGAAATACAACTTTCACTGGGAAGAGATTGGGGACAAAATGAGGAACAGAAGGAATCTACTGCTTTCAGGAGGTGTTAATTTTCTTTGGATTCGCTCAGTTTCTCCATTTTTTCTCTTTCCACCCTTATCTTTTTCTTCTCCTAGACCCTTAGTCAGCCGCAGGTTTCTAGGCTGGGTGGATTTCTCGTAACACCGAGGAAGAATATTAGCTAGGGGTGGAAGAAGGTTATTTAAACTTCTCCCTAAAGTCCTACACAGGCAGGATGTAGCCCCTTGGCCTCTATTATATGCTAATGAATCCAGAATTGGGGGGATTGATTCATTTGCCCTCCAGAGTCAGCTTCTCTTTCCTCTCTCTCTCCCCTGCTTCCTTCTCAGGTATTTGGGTTTGGCAGGCTGTTTAATGGGTGGAACCCACAGACACAAGGAAGTGATTTTATGGACTTTCTTCTGGGCTCATGTACAATTTTTTAAAATTCCTTTTGATCCTCTAAGATCCCAGCAGCCTACTCTGGTTAACGTCATTAAGAAGCTATAGCTACACCCAGGGCTGTCCTAGGAGCCACGCTTCTCATGTGCTAAGCTGCAGGCAATTCTGTCTCCCTGCCTGGAACTGAAGGCACCTTGAGAAGATTCAAGCAAACAGAAGTGGAGAGTCAGATCGTCACCATGTGAATTTTATCAATGTTTACATCTGCGCAAAGCATTTCATACCAAATAAATCTCTGAGAAATTCCACAGACATCTTCCCCACCTTTAGGTTGAAGAGCTTAACCCTCAGTTCTTTTGTATAAATGTCCTGAGGCAGTGCCTCGTAAGGTTTGAAGGTTGATCCTGTTCTGAAACTTTAGCTTATTCTCGTGAAATTCCTAGGGGTGTCTGGATCGGAACTACTACCTGGACACACTGGGGGACGGCAGGAAATGGGTTATCAAAAGAGACTTCAAACTCTAACCAGACCTGTGAGTCAGATCACCATCATGGCCTAAAAATGCCTGAGGCCAGGCTGTTACCCCAGCCCTGTGTCTGCCTTTTGATCAGACCTTCCTGCCTGACTTTTGATGGCACTGTGAGCACATACAGATAAAATACAATAAAACACAGATAAAGTTGTTTGTTCTGAGTGTGATGTCAGATTAGACCCATTCATTTTTTGATGGGATTACTAGACTAGTTCTGTCAAGAAAGTACAGCAATCCTAGTGCATTTTTTTTTACATTTGCATTTTTTTTTTGTTCTGGCTTCCCTCCCCCCCGCCACCCCCAGTTTTATTTTATTTTTAAATTTTTTAACATTTCTATTGGAGTATAATTGCTTTACAATGGTGTGTTAGTTTTGGCTCTATAACAAAGTGAATCAGCTATACATATACTTATATCCCCATATCCCCTCCCTCTTGCGGCTTCCTCCCCCCCATCCCACCCCCCCCCAGTTTTATTCAGATATAATTGACATATAACACTGTATAAGTGTAAGGTGTGCAACATAATGATTAGATACATGTATATATTGCAAAGTGATTACCACAATAAGTTTAGTTAACGTTCATCACCTAACATAGTTATCAGTTTTCTTCCTTGGGATGAGAACTTTTAAGATCTACTCTCTTAGTGAAAACAACCAAACAGACAAACAAACAAAACACCTGAAACTAACACAACGCTGTAAATCAACTATACTCCAATAAAATTAAAAACAAAAAATCTACTCTCAACAATTTTCAAGTATACAGTATATATTATTAACTAGTCATTATGTTGTACATGACATCCCCAGAACTTATAAGTGAATATTTGTACCTCTTAATTACCTTCACCCAACTCCCTCTACCCCCCCAATCCCTGCTTAACTAATTCACTGAATTTGAGTTAAGGTATTTGAGCTGTGTATTCATAGTGTCTCCATGTACATAAACAACTGTAGATTGAATGACAGTACAATTAAGAAGAATTGTACCTTATTGAATACCTGAGTCTGAAAGATGAAGAACAAAGATTAGCATCAATCTGTGAAATTGTCTCTAACGATGACACACAGGGCTCTACCCTATGGAGCATTTTTACTTATGTCAAGTTTGAAGGTGGATTTTAGGCTCATTAAATTTGTGGATAACACAGTAGAAACACTAAATAATGGAACTGAGTTCACCCAGTGGACTCAGACAATGGGTCAGGTGGTGGTGGGCAGGGAACAGTGGAAGCTGGCCATGTGTTTTCTTCTTCCTCCCCTCCCCCATCACACCCTTCTCTCATTCACCTTTGTGGCTATCCAAGTTTATACACCCCACACAGGGCTATTGAGGGATTAAACGAGATGAAGGGAAGTGGGTGAGGTAGCATCATTCCCTACATTCTTCAGGACTACTGGCAGTCCGGTGGTTAAGACTCTGCGCTTCCAATGTGGGGGCCACGGGTTCGATCCCTGGTCGGGAAACTAAGATCCCACATGCCTCAAGCCCGAACAAAACAAAACAAAACACACCTTCTTCAGTCTTGGCCCAGGATTTCAGGGGGGGCCAAGATGACAATCTTCTAAGCAGTACTAGCAGGGGCAGAACTCAAACTCTAGGTCCCCTTCTTTGCAAATTATTCTGACGTCTCTAGAAATGTTCTTTGGGAGTGAACACATCTGCCTTTGTGAACACGAGCAGTTGGTGCAATAAAATGGTGGTTACGGAGATCTGCACATGCTTGATGTGTTCTTTTCATCAGGCAACCAGGCCCAGGATAAAGCAACTGCTACTAACATGTGCTTCTGCTGAGGCAAACACATCAAAAAGACCACCAGAGCTAAAAATAGACAGGACATCAGATGCATTCAGGCCATAAGCTCGAGAGGCAGCCTTTTAGATGGGCTACCACATATGCTTAAAATAATGATTCAGTGATGAAGACGCACATTTTGGAGCTAAAAGAACTGTAAGAAATCAGGTGGCCTAACTCCTCACTTGAGAGTGGAGAACACTGGGCAGAGAGAGGTCTGATGTGCCCCAAACCACTCAATTAATTATTGGTGTGGTTGGTTTCTTGGCCTGGTCCAAATTTCCTTCTACTCTGTTATGTTGTTCTGGTTCTAATAATGATAATAACGGTAATAATTGTGATGACTTAATGATTTTATCACTTTGTATACTTTAAATATCTTGGATGGTCTAATGGGGCCAGCAGAGTAGAGAAGATGAACCGTTGTGCCCTGTTAAATATTCATAGTCACGCTATTTACTGGGGCAAAACAAAGATATAGTAAATATAGCTTTCACTGGCAAAAGACGGGACAAAATGAGGAACTGAAAGACTCTATGGCCTTTATGTAAAAACGAGATATTAACTTTCTTTGAATTTGCTCAGTTTTTCCGTTTCTCTATCCATCCTGTCCTTCTCCCCTCCCAGAATCTCATTCAGCAGCAGGTCTCTATAACAGAGCAGAGCCCTATGGGGCCTTCCCCAGACAGACCCCACCTCCACCCCCCACCACGTCCTCCGCCTGCCTTTTGTCTGTAGAAAAACTTTAGCCAAAGAATAAATTTCATCAGAGAAATGGGAAAAAAAAATGCAAAAGCAAAGGAAAGCAGTCAAACAGGACAAAATAATACTAGTTCAGTCATTAAAGAAATTCAAGGACCTTTAGTTCCTCCTCAGGGGCTATAGATAATATCCTGAGCTGTGCCACTAAGTTTGCGATAGAGTTTGTTGTGGCATGCTATAGCCACCCTTCAGAGACAGGGTGGACCCCTACCCCAAATTTGGTTCAGATGTTGAGATTGATGATGCCACACAAACACCAAAAGGATCTGAAAAAAAACTGTTACTCACATAAAGGAGGCTTTCAGGGTGGCTCCCAATAGCTTGAGAAAGTGGGAAAAGGAGACTGGCTTGGAGGTTTTGTGGTAGTTATAAAGTGGGGACAGGGCGAAGTTTCCTGTGCATGGTCCTATCGTCATCCCATTGATACCAATTCTTATCAGCTTTCCCAGGTGTGGGGCAGAAAGAGAATAGTGTGGGGTGAAGCTTAAATACTGTCAGCAAACATCAAAAAATGGAATCAGACTTTATTACCCAAGAACAATAGGAGATCAATACACCAATCTTCCTCTAGCTCCATCTAAGCAACAATGCATCCATCCATCCACCCACCCATCTATTTGTTCAATATTTTATTGCATATCCATCATGTACCGGCCACAGCTAGAGTTTGTGGATACAGTAATGTCACTGAAATAGTTTTTCGTCCTATTGTGCTCACTATCTGGTAAGAGTGATTACTGAATTTGAAACAGCAGGGAAGGGGGCAGGACACAAACTTTAAAAGAATGACATAGCCCGAGGACATGACATAAAATGATTAGAACCAAATAGGTCCAAGTAGACGAGTCCACTTCCACTAGACCTTGAGCCTCAGTATGCTCATTGTAACACATCAGCAAGCTATGTGACACACCCACCAGCGCCATGACGGTTCCAGGCCAACCATTAAAGATTAAAAACTGGGCAGTGGCCCAATTCCTGGAAATCCCTGCCCCTTCCCAAAAGAGTTGGAATAATCCTCACACTCATTAGCATATGAAATAACCCAGCCCAAGATTTCCCTGGAGGTGCAGTGGTTAAGAACCCGCCTGCCAATGCAGGGTACACGGGTTCGATCCCTGGTCCATGAAGATCCCACATGCTGAGGAGCAACTAAGCCCGTGTGCCACAACTACTGGGCATGCGTCCTGCAACTACTGAAGCCCATGCGCCTAGAAGCTGTGCTCCACAACAAGAGAAGCCACCACAGTGAGAAGCCCACACACCACAACAAAGAGTAGCTCCCACTCACCACAACTAGAGAAAGCCCGTGCGCAACAACTAAGACCCAACGCAGCCAAAAAAAAAAAAAAAAAATTACCCAGCCCATAATAACTAACCATATTTTGAGGCCACTCTCGCCTTTTGAGATGACCCACAATCTGTCTGTGGAGTGTGTTTCTCTCTAAATAAATCCACTTCTTATCTATCACTTTGTCTCTCACTGAATTCTTTCTGCGATGAGACATCAAGAACCTGAGCTTCATTAAGTCCTGAAACCAGGTGTGTGATCTCAGTTAAAAGACTGTGGGTTTTGGCCGGGTTGGAGTCCCGGCCTCGTGGGTTCAAGTCCCAATCTGAGATACGTGGTTTCAAATTGTTTTATAAATATTTGATTATTTGTCAAGTATCACAGTTGTGGTATATGAAGAAGGCTAAGAACGCACAGTGGAGAAAGATTTTCCTTCCTAGGAATTTTAGGGGAATTTTCTGAGAAGGCAACAGTTTGCACTGCTCTTGAATAACAAACCAGGAGTTCAACAAGCAGAGACACAAGTTAAAGTACTTTAGATCCCTAAAGGGAACACTATAGGCAACAGTATAGATGCATGATGTTTTATCTGTGTGACAGTGAATGGGATTAGCAGATGAGGGCTTTTCCATCCTCTGATCCCAAGTGGATTTGGGAATTGGGGAATGATTGGATTTCATGAGATAATCTGAAAGAAAAAGTACTAGAATAGTGGGACAGAATGGCTTTAAAGATGACCAATAGCTGGTTATCTGCAGGTTAACCTAATTTAATGATGCCCGTTTGTTTTTAACCTGAAGCCATTGACTCATACCTGGTTTAATATACATGAGGGAAAATATATGAGACCTACAGCATGAACAAGACCAGGAAGAAATGGTTTCAAGAAAAGGGAGTTAATCTATAATCAGTAATGAGCCTTTCTGGCATGGACTACAGTTTTTTAATTTGTTTGTTTGTTTTCCAATCCTGCTCCAGGCAAATGAAGCCTAGATTATGTAGAATTACAGGATGGCTTACTGAGAGGAGCCTGGATCTGCAGGGCTGGCAGAGAAATAACGCTGCTCATCATGATTCAGAATGGGTCTCCTCCCCCTTCGGTCCTCCTCTTTGTGACATCCTAGAACATCCAAGGATGCTGTTGGTCTTTGAACTCCACTCCCTCACCCCAGAGGTCTGACAGCCTGGGTAGCAGCCTCCACCCTCATGTGGGTATCAGCTGGGGCAGCCTGGAATTTTATAAGAATTCCAATGTTAATGAGTAGGGTTCTGTTGGAGACACAAGTCTTTTCTCTAACTCCTAACCCCCACCTCACGCTGCATCCCCACTTCTCTCTCCCTCTGTTTTGTGTTTTAGACGCGAGAGGATCTTTCACATATACGAGTCCTTGATTTGAACTTAAAAATAAATAGTATGAAAGAAAAAAAAAAGACTGTCCAATCTTACTTGAAGTGTTCAAATATGATTAGTATTAGACTGTGAAATACCTCTGCCTTATCTCTAGTTGCCAGCTGCTGGGAACAGTTTGAGGGCTTGGGCTGGAGGTTGTGATGTGATTTTTTTTTTTTAAACTAAACATAAGCCCCAAATGATCTGTGTATAGACTCTCCACAAAATCCTCTTTGTCTAAAGCTCAATCTTTCTAATTTTTCTTCCCTCATCATTTGGCCTGATCCCCATTCATGGAAGTCAGCATAGAAGTAGAATAGAATCCAGTCTCAATGTAGGCATTTCCCTCTTCCTTCTCTCTGTATTTCTGCCTTTCTCTTTTCTAAAGTTGCCTGGCTCCATCTAGGGATTTCCCAATTGAAGAAACAAATTATTTGGGTCATACAGGGCACTGTTGCTGTTTATGAGCCAAAAGAATGCTGCCTGGTGTTTTGAAAAAATGATTTCTGAATCCACACAGGGGGGTCTTGCATGTCAACTACTTCAAATGATGTATAACAGATTTGCATCTTCTATAATTTCATGGCCTCATTCAATGGGACTTTTTAAAAAGGCTAAAAGGATAAAGTGGTTTTTTCCCTCAAATCTCTTTTTGAACCAGCTGCCTGCGTCTTTCATCAAAAAGAAAGAAGAGAAAACAAAAATATGTTTCTCTTAATTCAATGAAAAGTTTAGCTTTAAAGCATAAGACAAGTTTAAATCCACGAATTACTATGTGCATGATGTATGAGCCAATTATAGAAAGAATAGGAAACAGCTAACCATTTCACATCAATCTTCAGCTAAACTATGTTTCGGAAAATAAATTTATGATTCAATCATACAGGGAGCTAACTTTAAGTTCCTTCTGAACATACTACTCTGGAAAAATATTTAAGGGATACTAGAAGTAAAAGAAAGTGCGTATTTATCTTCATTGAATGTGTACTTTTGGGGGGAGACAAGACTTCAAAAGTTGTGTGTTGATACTGAAAAGTTTTCTAGCAATTTACTCCCAAGAAAAGGCCAAGTAGCCCAGGATCATTAATTAGTAAATAAGCAATAAGATAATAGGAGCCACTAATTGATGGCAACGCAGCATTACTCCAGGATTGGAGCGGTCTGAGACGATTTCAAGCAAAAGATGGATTTTTTTTTTCTTCTGGATTTCAAATATAATTGAAATCCTAGTAGGTAGGAAAAGCAAAGAGGACATCTCAGAAGAGTGAGGATGGACTTGGAAAGGATGTTTCAGAAATTCTCGGGG
This sequence comes from Tursiops truncatus, assembly GCF_011762595.2. Lineage (NCBI taxonomy): Eukaryota > Metazoa > Chordata > Mammalia > Artiodactyla > Delphinidae > Tursiops > Tursiops truncatus. The sequence continues at coordinate 4,546,587 of NC_047053.1, read as the reverse complement.
GCCAGTGATTAGAGCTGCTTCACTGGTTTGGAGGATTTGTGGGGAGTTGCAGTTCAAAAGACTATTAAAAAAAAAATACCTAGGAAATGCCCAGAGAAAGATATTCAAGACTTCTACACAAAAAACTACACACAATTACTGGCCATAAATGGAAGGAAATGCCACGTTCATAGACTGGAAGATTCAATCTTGCTACGTTATTTTTTCTTCAAATCAATCTATATATTTAATGCCATCCCTATTGAAATCCCAGCAGACTTTATTTCTGTGGAAATTGATAAGCTGATTCTAAAATTTATATGGAAATAGAAAGGGCTAAGAATAGCCAAGGTAGAAGAATAAAGATGATTATACTTTATGATTTATGAAAAAAACTGTAGAAAGTGGAATCGAGTCCAGGAACAGAATCATTCATATTCAATCACTTGATTTATAACAAATTTACCATTTATGTTGCTGGTGACATAGTAAACTGGAGCACCAGCTTTAGAAAACTGTTTGGAGAGACCTTCAGGATGGCGGAGGAGTAAGACGCGGAGATCACCTTCCTCCCAACAAATACATCAGAAATACAGCTACATGTGGAACAACTCCTACAGAACACCTACTGAACGCTGGCAGAAGACCTCAGACCTCCCAAAAGGCAAGAAACTCCCCCACGTACCTGGGTAGGGTAAAAGAAAAAAGAAAAAACAGAGACAAAAGAATAGGTACGGGACCTGCAACAGTGGGAGGGAGCTGTGAAGGAGGAAAGGTTTCCACACACTAGGAAGCCCCTTTGCGGGCGGAGACCGCAGGTGTCAGAGGGGGAAGCTTCGGAGCCGCGGAGGAGAGCGCAGCCACAGGGGTGCGGAGGGCAAAGCGGAGAGATTCCCGCACAGAGGATCGGTGCCGATGGGCACTCACCAGCCCGAGAGGCTTGTCTGCTCCCCCACCGGGGCAAGCGGGGCTGGGAGCTGAGGCTCGGGCTTCAGTCGGAGCGCAGGGAGAGGACTGGGGTTGGCTGCGTGAACACAGCCTGAAGGGGTTAGTGCGCCACGGCTAGCAGGGAGGGAGTCCAGGGAAAAGTTTGGACTTGCTGAAGAGGCAAGAGACCATTGTTTCAAGGTGGGCGAAGAGAGGGGATTCAGAGCACCGCCTAAACAAGCTCCAGAGACGGGTGTGAGCCGAGGCTACCAGTGTGGACCCCAGAGACGGGCATGAGACGCTAAGGCTGCTGCTGCCACGAAGAATCCTGTGTGCAAGCACAGGTCACCATCCACACCTCTCCTCCTGGGAGGCTGTGCAGCCCGCCACTGCCAGGGTCCCGTGATCCAGGGACGACTTCCCTGGGAGAACACATGGCGCGCCTCAGGTTCTTGCAACGTCACATCGGCCTCTGCCACCACAGGTTCGCCGCGCATCCGTACCCCTCCCTCCCCCTGGCCTGAGTGAGCCAGAGCGCCCGAATCAGCTGTTCCTTTAACCCCCTCCTGTCTGGGCGGGGAACAGACGCCAGAGGGCGACCTACACGCAGAGGCGGGGCCAAATCTGAAGCTGAACCCCAGGAGCTGTGCGAACAAAGAAGAGAAAGGGAAATCTCTCCCAGCAGCCTCAGGAGCAGTAGATTAAATCTCCACAATCAACTTGATGTAACCTGCATCTGGGGAATACCTGAATAGACAACAAATTATCCCAGAATTGAAGTGGTGGACTTTGGGAGCAACTGTAGACTTAGGGTTTGCTTTCTGCATCTAAATTGTTTCTGGTTTTATGTTTATCTTAGTTTGGTACTTAGAGCTTATTATCACTGGTGGATTTGTTAATTGGTTTGTTTGCTCTCTTCCTTTTTTTTATATATATACAGATTTTTTATCCTTTTTCTCTTTTTGTGAGTGTGTATGTGTATACTTCTTTGTGTGATTTTGTCTGTATAGCTTTGCTTTTACTTTTTACCATTCGTCCTAGGGTTCTGTCTGTTTTTTTTTTTTTCTGTATAGTTTTTAGCACTTGTTATCATTGGTGGATTTGTTCTTTTGGTTTGGTTGCTCTCTTCTTTCTTTCTTTTTTTATTACTTTTTAATTTTTTAATTTTTAATAATTTTTTTATTTTAACTATTTTATTTTATTTATTTTTTCTTTCTTTATTTCTCACTTTTCTTCCGAGCTGTGTGGCTGACAGGGTTGTGGTGCTCCAGCCAGGTGTCAGGCCTGAGCCTCTGAGGTGGGAGAGCCAAGTTCAGGACATTGGTCCACCAGAGACCTCCAGGCTCCACATAAATCAAAAGGCGATAGCTCTCCCAGAGATCTCCGTCTCAATGCTAAGACCCAGCTCCACTCAACGACCAGAAAGCTCCAGTGTTGGACACCCTATGTCAAACAACTAGCAAGACAGGAACACAACCCCACCTATTAGCAGAGAGGCTGCCTAAAATAATAAAAGGTCACAGACACCCGAAAATACACCACCAGACACGGTCCTGCCCACCAGAAAAACAAGATCCAGTCTCATCCACCAGAACACAGGCACCAGTCCCCTCCACCAGGAAGACTACACAACCCACTGAACCAATCTTACCAACTGGGAGCAGACACCAAAAACAATGGAAACTACAAACCTGCAGCCTGCAAAAACGAGACCCCAAACACGGTAAGTTAAGCAAAATGAGAAGACAGAGAAACACACAGCAGATGAAGGAGCAAGATAAAAACCCACAAGACCTAACAAATGAAGAGGAAACAGGCAGTCTACCTGAAATAGAATTCAGAGTCCTGATAGTAAAGATGATCCAAAATCTTGGAAATAGAATGGAGAAAATACAAGAAATGTTTAACAAGGACCTAGAAGAACTAAAGAGCAAACAAACAGTGATGAACAACACAATAAATGATATTAAAAATTCTCTAGATGGGATCAATAGCAGAATAACTGAGGCAGAAGAACGGATATGTGACTTGGAGGATAAAATAGTGGAAATAACTACTGCAGAGCAGAATAAAGAAAAATAAATGAAAAGAATTGAGGACAGTCTCAGAGACCCCTGGGACAATATTAAACGCACCAACATTCGAATTATAGGGGTCCCAGAAGAAGAAGAGAAAAAGAAAGGGATTGAGAAAATATTTGAAGAGATTATAGTTGAAAACTTCCCTAATATGGGAAAGGAAATAGTCAATCAAGTCCAGGAAGCGTAGAGAGTCCCATACAGGATAAACCCAAGGAGAAACACACCAAGACACATATTAATCAAACTATCAAAAATTAAATACAAAAATTAAATATTAAAAACAGCAAGGGAAAAACAACAAATAACACACAAGGGAATCCCCATAAGGCTAACAGCTTATCTTTCAGCAGAAACTCTGCAAGCCAGAAGGGAGTGGCAGGACATATTTAAAGCAATGAGAGGGAAAAACCTACCACCAAGATTACTCTACCCAGCAAGGATCTCATTCAGATTTGATGGAGAAATTCAAACCTTTACAGATAAGCAAAAGCTAAGAGAATTCAGCATCAGCAAACCAGCTTCACAAAAAATGCTAAAGGAACTTCTCTAGGCAGGAAACACAAGAGAAGGAAAAGACCTACAACAACAAACCCAAAACAATGAAGAAAATGGTAATAGGAACATACATATCAATAACTACCTTAAATGGATTAAATGCTCCAACCATAAGACATAGACTGGCTAAATGGATACAAAAACAAGACCCATATATATGCCCACTTGAGACCTAGGGACACATACAGACTGAAAGTGAGGGGATGGAAAAAGATACTCCATGCAAATAGAAATCAAAAGAGAGCTAGAGTAGCAATTCTCATATCAGACAAAATAGACTTTAAAATGAAGACTATTACAAGAGACAAAGAAGGACACTACACAAAGATCAAGGGATCAATCCAAGAAGAAGATATAACAATTGTAAATATTTATGCATCCAACATAGGAGCACCTCAATACATAAGGCAAATGCTAACAGCATGAAAGGGGAAATTGACAGTAACACAGTCATAGTAGGAGATTTTAACACCCCACTTTCACCAATGGACAGATCATCCAAAATGAAAATCAATAAGGAAACACAAGCTTTAAATGATACATTAAACAAGATGGACTTAATTGATATTTATAGGACATTCCATCCAAAAACAACAGAATACACTTTCTTCTCAAGTGCTCATGGAACATTCTCCAGGATAGATCATATCTTGGGTCACAAATGAAGTCTCGGTAAATTTAAGAAAATTGAAATCATATCAATTATCTTTTCTGACCACAACACTATGAAACTAGATATCAATTACAGGAAAAAATCTGTAAAATATACAAACACATGGAGGCTAAACAATACACTACTAAATAACCAAGAGATCACTGAAGAAATCAAAGAGGAACTCAAAAAATACCTAGAAACAAATGACAATGAAAACATGACAACCCAAAACCTATTGGAGGCAGCAAAAGCAGTTCTAAGAGGGAGGTTTATAGCAATACAATCCTACCTCAAAAAACAAGAAACATCTCAAATAAACAACCTAATCTTAGACCTAAAGCAATTAGAGAAAGAAGAACAGAAAACCCCAAAGTTAGCAGAAGGAAAGAAATCATAAAGATCAGATCAGAAATAAATGAAAAAGAAATGAAGGAAACAATAGCAAAGAGCAATAAAACTAGAAGCTGATTCTTTGAGAAGATAAACAAAATTGATAAACCATTAGCCAGACTCATCAAGAAAAAAGGGAGAAGACTCAAATCAATAGAATTAGAAATGAAAAAGGAGAAGTAACAACTGACACTGCAGAAATACAAAGGATAATGAAAGATTACTGCAAGCAACTATATGCCAATAAAATGGACAACCTGGAAGAAATGGACAAATTCTCAGGAAAGCACAAGCTTAGGAGACTGAACCAGGAAGAAACAGAAAATATAAACAGACCAATCACAAGCACTGAAATTGAGACTGTGATTAAAAATCTTCCAACAAACAAAAGCCCAGGACCAGATGGCTTCACAGGTGAATTCTATCAAACATTTAGAGAAGAGCTAACACCTATCCTTCTCAAACTCTTCCAAAATATAGCAGAGGGAGGAACACTCCCAAACTCATTCTATGAGGCCACCATCACCCTGATACCAAAACCAGACAAAGATGTCACAAAGAAAGAAACCTACAGGCCAATATCACTGATGAACATAGATGCAAAAACCCTCAACAAAATACTAGCAAACAGAATCCAACAGCACATTAAAAGCATCATACACCATCAACTGGGGTTTATCCCAGGAATGCAAGGATTCTTCAATATATGCAAATCAATCCATGTGAAGGAGAAAAATTGAAGGAGAAAAACTATATGATCTTCTCAATAGATGCAGAAAAATCTTCTGACAAAATTCAGCACCCGTTTATGATAAAAACCCTCCAGAAAGTAGGCATAGAGGGAACTTACCTCAACATAATAAAGGCCATATATGACAAACCCACAGCCAACATTGTTCTCAGTGGTGAAAAACTGAAACCATTTCCTCTAAGATCAGGAACAAGACAAGGTTGTCCACTCTCACCACTCTTATTCAACATAGTTTTGGAAGTTTTAGCCACAGCAATCAGAGAAGAAAAAGAAATAAAAGGAATACAAATTGGAAAAGAAGAAGTAAAACTGTTACTGTTTGCAGATGACATGATACTATACATAGAGAATCCTAAAGATGCTACCAGAAAACTACTAGAGCTAATCAATGAATCTGATAAAGTAGCAGGATACAAAATTAATGCCAGAAATCTCTTGTATTCATATACATGAATGATGAAAAATTTGAAAGAGAAATTAAGGAAACACTCCCAGTTATCATTGCAACAAAAAGAATAAAATACCTAGGAATAAACCTACCTAAGGAAACAAAAGACCTGCATGCAGGAAACTATAAGACACTGATGAAAGAAATTAAAGATGATACACGCTGGAAGAATCAACATTGTGAAAATGACTATACTACCCAAAGCAATCTACAGATTCAATACAATCCCTATCAAACTACCAATGGCATTTTTCACAGAACTAGAACAAAAAATTTCACAATCTGTATGGAAACACAAAAGACCCCAAATAGCCAAAGCAATCTTGAGAAAGAAAAACAGAGCTGGAGGAATCAGGCTCCCTGACTTCAGACTATACTACAAAGCTACAGTCATCAAGACAGTATGGTACTGGCACAAAAACAGAAATATAGATCAATGGAACAGGATAGAAAGCCCAGAGATAAACCCACACACATATGGTCACCTTATCTTTGATAAAGGAGGCATGAATATACAATGGAGAAAAGATAGTCTCTTCAATAAGTGGTGCTGGGAAAACTGGACAGTTACATGTAAAAGAATGAAATTAGAATGAAATTAGAACACTCCCTAATACCATACACAAAAATAAACTCAAAATGGATAAAAGACCTAAATGTAAGGCCAGACACTACAAAACTCTTAGAGGAAAGAAAACATAGGCAGAACACTCTATGACATAAATCACAGCAAGATCCTTTTTGACCCACCTCCTAGAGAAATGGAAATAAAAAGAAAAATAAACAAATGGAACCTAATGAAATTTAAAAGCTTTTGCACAGCAAAGGAAACCATAAACAAGACGAAAAGACAACCCTCAGAATGGGAGAAAATATTTGCAAATGAAGCAACTGACAAAGGATTAATCTCCAAAATTTACAAGCAGCTCACGTAGCTCAATATCAAAAAAACAAACAACCCAATCCAAAAATGGGCAGAAGACCTAAATAGACGTTTCTCCAAAGAAGACATACAGATCGCCAACAAACACATGAAAGGATGCTCACCATTACTAATCATTAGAGAAATTCAAATCAAAACTACAATGAGGTATCACCTCACACCAGTCAGAATGGCCATCACCAAAAAATCTACAAACAATAAATGCTGGAGAGGGTGTGGAGAAAAGGGAACCCTCTTGCACTGTTGGGGGGAATGTAAATTTGTACAGCCACTATGGAGAACAGTATGGAGGTTCCTTTAAAAACTAAAAATAGAACTACAATACAACCCAGCAATCCCACTACTGGGCATATACCCTGAACAAACCATAATTCAAAAAGAGTCATGTACCACAATGTCCATTGCAGGTCTATTTACAATAGCCAGGACATAGAAGCAACCTAAGTGTCCATCAACAGATGAATGGATAAAGAAGATGTGGCACATATATACAATGGAATATTACTCAGCTATAAAAAGAAACAAAATTGAGTTATTTGTAATGAGGTGGATGGACCTGGAGTCTGTCATACGGAGTGAAGTAAGTCAGAAAGAGAAAAACAAATACCGTATGCTAACACATATATATGGAATCTAAAAAAAAAAAAAAAAAAAAGAAACTGTTTATGAAGAACCTAGGGGCAGGACAGGAATAATGACTCAGATGTAGAAAATGGACTTGAGGGCATGGGGAGGGGGAAGGGTAAGCTGGGACAAAGCGAGAGAGTGGCATGGACTTATATACACTACCAAATGTAAAATAGATAGCTAGTGGGAAGCAGCTGCATAGCAGAGGGAGATCAGCTCGGTGCTTTGTGACCACTTAGAGGGGTGGGATAGGGAGGGTGGAGGGAGACGCAAGAGTGAGGAGATATGGGGATATATGTATATGTATAGCTGATTCACTTTGTTATAAAGCAGAAACTAACACACCATTGTAAAACAGTTATGCTCCAATAAAGATGTTTAAAAAAGAAAAAAGAAAAAGAAAACTGTTTGATAGTATCTAATAAAATTAAACACATGAATATTAAATGACTCAGCAGTTCCATATTTAGGTAAATCAACAGAAATGTGTATATATGTGCAAGAATGTACATAAGATCACTGTTTATTATTGCCCCCAACTGGAAACAAACCAAACACCTATCAACAATTGAATGGATAATAAATTATAGTTCATTCATACCATGGAACACAATATAGCAGGTTTGGGCTGCTATAGCAAAGTACCACAGATAGCTTATAAACAACAGAATGTATTTCTTACTGTTCTGGAGGCTGGGACATCCAGAATCATGACACCAGCGGGCTCCATCTTTGGGGAGGGTTCCCTTCCTAGGCAGCTGTCCTCTGCTTCTGTAAAGGGTCAGGTAGTAAATATTTTAGGCTTTGCTGGACATATTGCTTCTGACACAGTACTCATCTCTGCTGTTGCAGCGTGAAAGTAGACACAGACAACCCACAAACGAATGAGCACGGCTGTGCTTCTGGAATTTTATTTATGGACACTGAGACTTGAATTTCATACAGTTTTCACATTACAAAATGTTATCCTTTAAAAACATTTCTTTCAACCATTAAAAAATTATACAAACTGCTGTTAGTTCATGGGCTGTACACAAACATTTCCTCTCCTTGGGAATGAAATGAAGAGAAATGAACCACTGCCACAGACTCGACAGTATAGATGAACTTCACAGTTAATAACGGCAAGTGAAGAGAGCCTCACCGAAAGGAGACTTTACGATTCCACTTAAATAAAGTTCAGAACCAGGCAAAGCTAATTTATGGTGATAAAGATCAAAACAGGGATCATCTGGGAGGTAATATAATCATCAGACAGGCTTCTGAGCTGTGGCTAATGCTCTATTTTGTGATCTGAATGGTGGCCCCCGTGGCTGGCTCTTTGGGCCTGGACAGCCCCTGAGTGGTCCTCAATGTGTCTGTCGGCTTATTCTGACCTCGTACAGCATGATTTTTATTATTTATTTATTTTTGGCCGTGTAGTGTGGCATGTGGGATCTTTGTTCCCCGACCAGGGCTCGAACCCGTGCCCCTCACAGTGGAATCGTGGAGTCTTAACCATTGGACCGCCAGGGAAGTCCCAATAATTTTTTACATTGTCCTCTAGAAATACAGCAAATTTACAGCACGACTTGAGGGCTTTTATAAAGTCAGCACAGCTGATTATCCACCATTCAGTGGCTTTTTTTTCATCATTCACTTTACTTTTTTATTTAAAAAGTATTAATCTAGGGTCACTTAAGAGCATCATGGGCTGGCTAAGCCCATGGAGTCTGTAGACAGATTGCTGGGTCTAAACCTTAGCTCTATCATTGGCTGGGTGACCTTAGGTAAGTTTCTTCACCTCTCTGTTCCTTAGTTTTTTCACTTGTGAAACAGGGCATGACTATAGGTCCCACCTGATAGGATTTCTGTAAGAATTCTGAGTTAATTCATATAAAGCTGTCTAGAACAATGCTGGCATACCCAAAGCACTCAATAAATGTTAGCTAGTATTACTGTGGCCAATAACTTTTTTTGCTTGGGGTCTTCTGTTCCAGCCTGTTAAGATGTTTATAAATTCTTGATTCTGCTATATACTATGTTTACTTTTAGATTAAGTCTTGGGCCAGGAGCACAAAGAAGTCTTTCTAAGTCACATGTGGTCCAGCCCGGCTCATCAGGAATACGATTCTGGAGAAGAGCCTGGGAGTGTAGGCTTGTGGTCATAAATAATATAAATACCCCTCGTCTTATTTAGAATGTACATACTGCCTGTGAAAAGTGTCAGTGTCAGTAGGTGCTAGTTGAAGACTCTGAGATCTGGGATTCCAAACAAATATACATTTCCATCTGAACTAATCATTTTTATAGGAAACAGAAGGGGTTTATTGGAGGGGTGCATAAACAATATAATTTGTTGCACGTCTGTTCTCCAGGCCTGGGTCTTGCATCGAAGGAGTGCCCGAGGCGGGTCTCTTGCCCTCCAGGAACTCTATAAGGTGTAGCCCCCAGCTCACCCACTTTAAATCTTTTCCTGGAAAAAAAAAGGCTTAAAATAAATAAAGACAGAAGTAAATATAATCTAGAGGGTACACTCTCCTTAGGTACTATAAATGACCACTCTACCATCCTGGAAGGTATAATGTTCCACGGCTTTAAAAAAGTGAAGCCAATAGCTTTTTTCCTGACTATAAATATTCACTTTCTGTTCAATCATTCAACAGATTTTCAATCATTCAGAAGATTGTCAATCATTCAACAGATTTTATTGAGTACTTAATATCTTCTGCATAAAGGGCCAATGAAATTCCACATGGGAGAAATCTTTTTAACTTTTTCTTTCATTAAGATGATGATTCTTTAAAATTGTTGACCATGGAATGGCCCAACTCCTCCTTCTTTTTTTTCCCCCAGTCATACCCATTAATATCACAGAACAAACTTTGAGAAATGCTGAGTTCACCATTCCTTTATTGCTGAACACTGAGGTTTCCCGCTTTGCTGCCATAAATAACACTGTGGTGAACATTCTTGTACCTACAGCTTTGCACACATGTTAGATTATCTCTTTAGGATAAATTCCTAGGAGTGAAATTGTTGCGCTAAAAGCTCTGTTTCTTTTTATGTGCATAAAAACCCTACGTCGGTTTCACAAATCTTAGGTAGTTGCAGACTCCTAAAACATCAGAGTTGGAAGGGGTCTCAGAGAGCATTATCTCAAGCCCTCCTGGGGCGCTGGGCAGACCAGGGCTAGAAGCCAGGTCAGTCCTCATGCACTTCTCGAGGCTCTCTGTGGGCTCTGGGGACAACAGTCCAACAGAAGAAAGACATATTGGAGGGCGTCAGCGAGGCAAAGCTGAACTAGCGTTTGCATCTGCCGGCTCAGCTACCCACCCATCTCCGTCCTAGTGGGCTTTCCCCTTCAAGCCAGTGTGCATATTCATGCACCATGGGGCGTTTACCAAGAATAAATGTCAGGGAAACTAAGATCTAATTCAGCACCCACACTTCCCTTTAAAGGATAGCCAAGAATCCAAAGAAGTCCACAAAGGGCTCTGTGTGTGTTTGCGTGTGCACGCGCGCGCGTGCGCACAGATGTGCATCCTTGTGTATCCTTGTGTGCCAATTGCTTGGGGAAGTTTACATGAGACACACTTACGACACCATGTGATACTGATTTCCCGGCAGCTCAGCTAGGACCCTGCCACTTAGATTGCCTTAAGAAAGAACTAGGTGGACAGCTGTGTGAACCATTTCCTAGACTTGCGCCCCGTTTCCAGGAGAATTGGCTGCCATGTGGCCAGCGCATGTGTTTGGAAGGGCCTTAGTAGGAGGGAGCAAGCAGCTCTGGCCACTCGTCTGACCCGCCTCCTGGGCACGGGAGTAAACTGGGGACCAGGGAAACCCAAACCGAACTCAAACGCTGGAGGACCAGCCAACTTCTCCTCGCCACAGAGACCCAGTGTGTTCCCTGGGCATCCCTCCCCGTCGTGGATCTGACTTGCACAGAGTTCAGCTTTACTCAAAATGAGAAAAGGGACGGAGCTCTTGAGATGCCTCTGACTTTCATGTGGGGAGAAAATAACTTTACCACATTAGAGCGAAGGCCTTCAATGCTCGGTTCTTATTTCTGGCTTGAAAAAGTTCTTGATGTTTCATAGAAGACTTTCCTACATCTGCCCACACCCGTCTGCCCGTCTGTTTCCTCCACGCTGACTGGGCATCTTCTACCTTGTGATGAGGTAGTATTAACAGGACAAGATACGGGCTGGGAAGAAATCTCATCAAGGGCTGCCCAGCGGGACTCCCTGGCCTCCGCCGTCCTGGATCACGTGGCTCTGGGGATCCCTCCGAGGCTTCATGCCAGGAGGGCTGGTGCACTGTGATTTAGGATACGGGTACTCTCTTTGGTCCACCCTAGGGCACACTAACCCTGAGGTCAGCTCTAGGGGCAGAGGCAGTGTAGCATCTCTTTCCTTCCACATCACCTCTCAGGACTTCTGACCCTCCTCTCCCAGCTTTTAGGTAGTCTTTTCAATGCTCCTTATACAATGACTACTGAATTACTGGTGGTTTAAAGTCCTGGTTTTAGCCCATGTATTTACAGCCAAGGAGACCTCCTGCTTGCAGTTCCCATGATCATTCCCAGGCCTCTGTTTTCCCATCTCTAAAATAGGTGTGTCCATTGATATCACCCTTGAACAGGAGGATGGACCTGGGAAAACCTGTGTCTAGTCAAAAGTGGTCCTGGGCTCCCAAGTGCCTCACAGCCCAGGCATTGATGCCTCTACTGGCTCTGTTCTTTTCTTGTTTTATGAGCAGTAAATCATCAAAGACTCAACACTTGACATCACAACTCACCCTGAGTGCCCCGACCCAGATCTCTCCTTTCCTCCTTAATTCTTCCTTAATTTATAGATTTTTATGTAAAGAAGCTATAAATAAACTGATGTTTTTGGATGACATTCCATTCTTTAAATCAAACTTCACGCAGCAGCAATATCACGTGAGTAAAGATAATTCTCCCCAGGAGGTGAAAGATGGGGGCTCAGAGGAGATTAAGTTCGTAATGTGATGAACCCTCCTCTGCCTCCCTAACGTCACTTAAAAGCAACAGCAGGTTCTTTGGGGTTTGAACAAAAATCCCTTCTGGGTCTTCCGTGGTGGCGCAGTGGTTGAGAATCCGCCTGCCAATGCAGGGGACACGGGTTCGAGCCCTGGTCAGGGAAGATCACACATGCCACGGAGCAACTAAGCCCATGTGCCACAACTACTGAGCCTGTGTGCCCAAACTACTGAGGCCCAAGTGCCTAGAGCCCATGCTCCCCAACAAGAGAAGCCACCACAATGAGAAGCCCGTGCACCACAATGAAGAGTAGCCCCCGCTCGCCGCAACTAGAGAGCGCCCGCGCACAGCAATGAAGACCCAACACAGCCAAAAATAAATAAATTAATACATAAATTTAAAAAAAAATCCCTTCTGTCTGATCTACTGACAATCTTCTTCAGTTAAATGTGAAATTGGAGGGTGAAGGATTTTTTTTAAAAAAAGAAAAAAGCAGGTTGGTGAGATTGAGAGCTTATGTTTCTTGACCTGGATCCAGGTAGGTGCTAGCTGAGACATTCTGATGTATGTGTGTGTATTCACATAGCAGTATATTCAGAAAAGTCTTCTTTCCTACATATGTCCAGTGACTGGGGAAAAAATATGTATTGAGAGCTCCACTAAAAAGAAGTACTAAAAAGAAAACATTTTGCTGGACCTCCCTGGTGGTCCAGTGGTTAAGACTCCGAACTCCCCGTGCAGGGGCCCGGGTTCGATCCCTGGTCAGGGAACTGGATCCCACATGCTGCAACTAAGAGTTCGCATGCTGCACTAAAGATCCCGTGTACTACAACTAAGACCCAGCGCAGCCAAATAAATAAATGTATGTTAAAAAAAAGAAAACATTTTGGAACTATGATGTCAAAGTAGACTAATTTGAGAGAAAACACACATATGAAATGTCTTAAATACCTTGTACATTAAGGGACGATAAAATTAGTTTAATAAAACACCAACATATAGTTTAATTCTCTATTAAAGCCAAATAAAGAAGGATGAGGGGTAGAAGAAGGGGAGTAAGAAAATAGGAGGAATATTTTAGAAGGATGGTGGTGGGGAGGTAGGAAGTGTGAAGAGAACATGAGACAGAAAAGACAGAGGATGTAGGAGACCCATCATTTATTCCCCAAACATTTATTGGACTTCACATCATGCTAGATCCTTCCCCTTGGGTTATCTCTATGGCCTCTTCCCCCAAAGCCATGGTGGATGGATAAAGGAACTAGATCATGGATGGGGCTCAGTAGGGGTTGGAGGCTGCAAAGTTTTGAAGGGAGACCATTACGGGATGTGCCAGGTCGGAAGTGCTGTGTGAAGGAGGGTTTCTGGGCATCATCACCTGTCAGATGGAAGATGCTCTGGACCAACAGGAGGATGAGGCATCCATGGCCAGCATCCTTGCTAGGGTTAAGTCCCAGAGATTGTGCCTCTGGACAAAAACACCATCTTCAACTTCTCTGATGACATTTCAAGTGATTATTGAGCAACTGGAGATTTAGGGAGAGCGGGGTGACGATCATAAAGTAGCTGTATCAGAATGGCTTGGAGTGTTTGTTATAAATGCATACACCAGAGCACCTTGCCCCCCAGATCCAGATTTGGTTAAGTCTGGGTAGGGACCAAGAATATTGACTTTTCATAGGTTCGCTCTAGGTGATTCTGAAGCAGGAGATCATGGGCTGAAAGTGAAGAAACCCTCACTCACTGGGTGTTTCAAACCCCAGCTTCTAATTCTGGGGTTCCATGTTCCGTGCAACCTTAGTCTTTGGGAGAAAGTCACAAATGGGGTCAGCTGCTGTTATGAGAGTGTCCGTGCCATTGATGATTTCATTTTAAGGCTATTTCCCCCCAGACCGGTTTCATGTGTGAGCTAGTCTCTGTCCCTGCCGCTCCTACATGCCTCGGCGCCATCTGCATCTTCCGTGGATGGTTCCTGCGTACCCCAAAGACGTCCTCCTTAAGACCCTGCCTCTCTCTGCCGGAGGGTGTTATCTGGCTTCTGGAGTGTTCTCAGCCTGTGCTAGAGCTGACCAGAAGAATACCAGGGAGTGTTCTCAGCCTGTGCTAGAGCTGACCAGAAGAATACCAAGAATTCCTAGGAGACGACAAGTGGGAGGTGGTAGATAAACACCCCAGCATCCTCGCCTCCTAAAGGGGCAATTCTGAGGTGCCTTCTGCACAGTGTGTAAAAGGGCCCAGGAGGACCAACCCCTGCTACCCACAGCAACACCCTCAGTCCTGTGCTCAGGACTGGCTTTTCTTTCTTTGGCTGCACCACATGGCATATGAGATCTTAGTTCCCTGACCAGGGATGGAACCCATGCCCCCTGCAGTGAAAGCGCGGAGTCTTACCCACTGGACTGCTAGGGAAATCGTGGGACTGGCTTCTTTTCCTTCCCAGTCACACACTCCCACCCTCTCAAAGGGCCTCCTGGGGGCTTCCCTGGTGGCGCAGTGGTTGAGAGTCCGCCTGCCGATGCAGGGGACACGGGTTCGTGCCCCGGTCCGGGAAGATCCCACATGCCGCGGAGCGGCTGGGCCCGTGAGCCATGGCCGCTGAGCCTGCGCGTCCGGAGCCTGTGCTCCGCGACGGGAGAGGCCACAACAGTGAGAGGCCCGCGTACCGCAAAAAAAAAAAAAAAAAAAGGGCCTCCTGAATCTCCTCACAAATAAACCACTTACACCTAAATCTTTGCCTTGGGTTCTACGGGGGAGGACCCCAAACTAAGACCTTCTTTTTTCTTTCTTTTTTTTATTATTATTTAAAAATTTTTAATTTTATTTTATTGAGATGTAATTGTCATATAACATTATATTCATTTCTGGTGTATAACATAATGATTTGATATTTGTACACATTGTGAAATTATCACCACAATGTCTAGTTAACATCCCTCACTATACATATTTATGAATTAATTGTCTTGTGATGAGAACTTTTCTTTTTTTTTTCTTGGCTGCGTTGGGTCTTTGTTGCTTCGTGCAGGCTTTCTTTAGTTGCAGCGAGCGGGGGCTACTCTTCGTTGTGGTACGCGGGCTTCTCATTGCGGTGGCTTCTCTTGTTGCGGAGCACGGGCTCTAGGCGCGTGGGCTTCAGTAGTTGTGGCTCACGGGCTCTAGAGAACAGGCTCAGTAGTTGTGGCGCACGGGCTTAGTTGCTCTGCGGCATGTGGGATGTTCCCAGACCAGGGCTGAAACATGTGCCCCCTGCGTTGTCAGGTGGATTCTTAGCCACTGTGCCACCAGGGAAGCCCCTGTGATGAGAACTTTTAAGGTCTGCTCTCTTAGCAACTCCCAAGTATGCAGTATGGTGTTGTTAACTAGAGTCATCATGCTGTACAACATATCCCCAGGACTTACTTATTTTATAAGTAGACGTTTATATGTTTTGACGCCTGTCACCCATTTCTTCCACCCTCCCTTTTCTCTCTTTTTAATGCTCCTTTTCACTTTGCATAAATTCTCAAATACAACCAAGATTTCTGCCAGGGAAAAAAAGCACACCATAGAAATTTATTTTACCATGAATCATGAAAAAAGCAAGATAAAAAGCAAAAGGAAATTTCATTACAAACTCCCCACCATCCATACATATTTCTTATAATTCAAAGGCCTGATTGATATGTCGACTGATAAAAAAAATGCACAACCTAAAAATGGAGAATTACGTTTTATTCAGCACACTTACCGAGGACTTCAGCCCAGGAGGCGGCTCAGATCGCTCTGAGGGACCGCTCCGAAGAGGTAAGGGAAGAGCCAGGATATATAGGAGTTTTTGCAACAAACACACACACAAACAAACAAAACAACAGAACAAAACACCCCAGGTGGTCAAACATCAAAAGATTAATGTTAATTAAAGAAAACCAGACACCTCAAGGTAATGAATTTAGTGCTTTTCTGTGTACGGGAAGATGCAAGAGTCTGGACTCCTTGAAATCATTCCTTTGATAGGCGCCTTAACTATCTAGGGCCTGGATCCTGCTTTTCTCCATCCTGAATCCCTCAGGGGGCACCGTTGGGGGGCGGCTGCAGTGGCTGATGACAGTGGCCACAACAGCCTTTTGTTACTGATAGGCAGGCGACATTGTTCGTCCACAAATACTTGCCAAACCAGTAGAATTCCTTTATTAAAACTATTCATTACATCTTATTAAACTTGATTAGTTGAACTTAACTGACTTTGGCAACGTGGTGACCAGTGTTTCCACGGCTTTCCGTACCCTGAGCACCTCCATCTCTGCCGTCAGTGGCACAGAACTCAGGTACCTGCCTTGGATTTCTTTGTGTTCGAATTTGCCTTTAGAGCTGATGATGCACTTCCAGACACATTAAACCTTGTTTGAGCTGAACACCAGCCCTGCAAAGTAGTCAGGATACATTGCTCTATTCTACGGTTGAGGAAATGGAGGTTTAGGGATGACAAATAATTTGACCCAAGTCGCAAAACAAGGACGTGTCATCCACGATCCTAGAAGCCATACATCCTTCTCCCTGGTGTGGAGTGTTTTGCATAACGCTGCAGTCTCCCTGCAAGGAGTAACCTGGGCAAGTCCATTCATTTACTCACGCATCATCGGACGTTCAACAGTTATTTCAACTCGGGTCACTGAAGCTCACATTTCCCCACTAAAACAACCTTTCCTCAGCCTGTAGAAGGCTCTATCCCAAGTTGCCTTCAAAACACATTTGTTGGGCTTCCCTAGTGGCACAGTGGTTAAGAATCCACCTGCCAATGCAGGGGACATGGGTTCGAGCCTTGGTCCGGGAAGATCCCACATGCTGCGGAGCAACTAAGCCGATGTGCCACAACTACTGAGCCTGCGCTCTAGAGCCCGTGAGCCACAACAACTGAGCCCACATGCCACAACTACTGAAGCCTGCGCGCCTAGAGCCCGTGCTCTGCAACAAGAGAAGCCACCGCAATGAGAAGCTCGTGCACTGCAACGGAGAGTATCCCCCGCTCACCGCAACTAGAGAAAGCCCGTGTGCAGCAATGAAGACCCAATGCAGCCAAAAATAAATAAATAATACATAAATAAATTTATTTAAAAAAACAAAACAACACAGACACATTTGTTTGTTTTGTTTTTTGACTTCTGCTAAATGGCTGACACTTTTTGTTAAGCAAATTCATTCCACGAAGTCCTAGGTCTTTGCATTCCTAGCTGCAAATTGGAGAGAAATAAATCACCTGCCCCAGCCCTCCACGGTCTGCAGCAGAACTGCTGAGATGGTGACCTCAGTGAGGAGCAAGACCCCATCCCCAGCCTTCCTCCTGCCCCAGCCAGGGGGCCCCTGGTCTTGCAGGAACCTTGCTCTCTGGCCCGCTCCCTTGAAGAAGCAGTCCTTCCTGGATATCCACTCCTAGTCTCCCCCAGCCTTCCAACAACGAGTGTTTATGGCTGCAGTGTTGCAGCTGGGAACCATAAGGCGTGAACGAATGTGTGTCCATACACTGGAGCGATTTTCGTCAGGAATGTACTAAACACTTCATATATTAAGTCCTGGGCTGTCAAGCCCCTCTGATATTAGATTAGTCATTGCTAGCCATTCCCTGGACAAAACCCAGGGGACGGATAGACCGCATGGTGCCAGAGTTTTTCTTTTTTTCTTTTTGTTAATGGAAACTGTGCACGGAGGAATAAGTGACTCTGTTCCCCGCGGCACAATCACAGATGTGTGTGATGGACATTCCTGCTGGTTTTCCCAGTGCTCCAGACTCACTGTCCTTCCCCCAGCACATTCCTTGTGCGGAGGGGCTTTTGCTGGAGCATGGGAAGCTGGCCAAGACCCTGAATGCCTAGGATCTCCCTCAGGTTTCGTGTGTGCCAGGCACTGATGTCAACATTTTATATGTTTAGAGGAATCAGTCCTCGAGGATGATCTCACAATACGGGCACTCCTATTTTCTCCCACTGGATTGCTTAAGAAGCTGAAGTACATGAGTGAGTAACTAGTCCAAGGTCACGTAACTAGCGCACAGCAGAGATGGGTTTGCCCCGCAAAACGAAGCATGCCCCGCCCTTAACCGCCTGCTGCTCCACGTGTGTCAGACCCGTGTCAGAGCTACTCTGCTGGTGGGATGGGGCAGAAGTGTTGAGCTGGGGGCCTGAACCTCAGCTTTCGAAGCCTACACATTCGTTTATTAAGGCAATAAAGATTTGTTCAGGGTCTACTGCCCTAGAGGGTCTTAGGCAATTTTCTTTTATCAGTTGTTCCTTTTAATTCCTTTTAGTATATTCCAGTATACGAAGTTATTATATATTCCAATATACAAAGTAATGCAAAGAAGAGCTTTCCTGGTTGAACAGGAGGTGGGGACACAGTATCCCAACATACCTGGTCTCTCGAGGTGGCCCCTGAAGTCCTCTCCAAGCAGGGCCGCTTTGAGACGTGGGGGCATCTTCAAATCAGTGTTTCCTCGTGTATATTTAGAAGAGGTGCAGGTGTTGCCTGGGAAGAAGGACAAAGCAGGATTATAGTGGCACCAGCAGTTGGGTTTTCTTCCATTTTCTGGAACCACTTAACTCCTAGTGGTTTTGCATGAAATTGGCATGAGTCTCAATGCGTGGCAGTCTGTTCAATGACAGTAGAGGTTAAAACCAAGTGTGTGGCACAGGACCACGGAATGTGTACATCATTTGAACCACGTGTGGAGTGGGAATAGTTGGAAGGAAAAAGGAGTTCGTAACTCAGGTACGCTGTGTCCCCTCTGAAGGGATTTACCAGTAAATGGATCGTTCTAGATATGCACAGTCTACTGACAGCTGTTCTTAAGCGCAATTACATTGAATTCCCCACTATTCTTTTGCCTGCAAGTGACAGGGACATAACTTAAGCTAGCTTAAGCGGAAAAGGGAATTTATTGACTTTTATAAGCAGGAAGCAGTGGTTGCTGTAGCCTGGGCACAGTGAAGACCAGAGGCTCCAGTGTTGTGGTCATTTTCCTCTCTCTCTCTTTTTTTCTCTCTCCTGAGAAATGCTTCCCAGTGTGGGCTGGCCAGTTGCCCTCTTCATGTAGAGGAGGGACCTGAGGACCTGCATGCATCTGGGTGAGGAGGCCACCTCAGCTTCAACTGCCCATCTTCTCCATGCCAAGATTCCCAAGATAAGAATAGACTTTCTTATTAATCACCCACAAAGAAGTCTTGCTGGGGGCTTCTCTGGTGGCACAGTGGTTAAGAATCCGCCTGCCAATGCAGGGGACACAGGTTCGAGCCCTGGTCTGGGAAGATCCCACAGGCCACGGAGCAACTAAGCCCGTGCACCACAACTACTGAGCCGGCGCTTTAGAGCCCACGCCACAACTACTAAAGCCCACGCATCGCAATGAAGAGTAGCCCCAGCACGCAGCAACTAGAGGATGCCTGTGTGCAGCAACGAAGACCCAACACAGCCAAAAAAATAATAATAATAATAATTAAAGGAACATCAGGGCAGGCTGCCCCAGTTTAAAAAAAAAAAAAAAAAGAAGTCTTGTTGGCTCGGATTGAATCACATGCTTAGTGCTGAACTAACCCTTAGAGTCAATGACTCTTTGACCGACCAGCCTAGGTCACACACCTGCCCTGTGCGAGGGCAGTGGGTACCATGATTTCCAACTGTTGGAAACACAATAAGTAGGAAAGAGATTGTTCCTCAAAGGAAAAGACACATATAAGTCACTACAGATTATTTATATACATTCTGTGACTTGAGTCACCAAGAGCCTCAGTTCTCCATTCATGGGTTCACTTATTTATTCATAAAATCTCTGTAGATATCTACTAGGTGGCAGGCTGTCCTGGCTACTCTTAGATCCGATGTTCAGGCTCTGGTATCTCTATTCGTTTGGTAGGGGTGCTATAACAAAGGACCACAAGTTGGGTGGCTTGTAACAGAAATTTATTGTCTCACATTTCTGAAGGTCAAAAATCCAAGATCAAGGTGTCAGCAGAGTTGGTTCCTTCTGGGAGCCATGAGGGAGAATCTTTTCCACGCCTCTCTCCTAGATTCTGGTGGTTTTCTAGCAATCTTTGGTGTTTCTTAGCTGTAGAAGCATCACCCCAATCTCTGCCATCACTCCCACTGCATGTCTGTTTCCAAATTTCCCCCTTTTATAAGGACACCAAATGTATTGGATTAGGGCCCATACTGATGACCTCACTTTAACTTGAGTACTTATATAAAGATCCTATTTCCAAATAAGGTCACATTCTGAGGAACTGAGGGATAGGACGTCAACAGATGAATCTCCAGCAGACGCAATCCAGTCCCTAACAGTGTCCTAGTGAGAGGGTAGGTCAAAGCAGGTAAGAACAGTGCAGTGGGAAAGCATTTTAGACGAGATGCAGGATCAGATTCCGCAGCTCTACTTCCCAGAAGATGCCCCTCTCAGTTATGAAAACTCACTAATTTTACTGAGGAAGAATTCTGGTTCATTTATAATTTTAGTCAGTGAGTTTTTGAGCAACAGGAAAGAAGGATTTTAAACCTGGATTTTAGTGGTCTGAACATATTGGCTCTATACCTCAGGGTCCTTTTGTATCTTGAGATGGACATTCTAAAATCAACTGTCCTTTTCTAAATTTCTCAAGATGGAGAGAAGTTACCATCCCAGCTCACTCTCCATGGATTTTCTCAACCTCTAGAGCATGATCCGGAAGCCTTGCCCTCCTTGAATGCCTGCCAGCTGATGGCATCATTAACTTCTTCTGCTCAGATTGCTGTCTCACCAGGACAGGTCAAGTATCTTGCTTCCTGTTGCCACATCAACAACCAATAGCCCAATAACCTGTTCCAAATATGCTGAAGAAGGCTAAAGCCCGCTCGTACCAGCTTTCACTGGCTCACCAGAGTTGATCACATACAACAATTTGTTCCTCAAGACCTGCTGCAACACTCCCACTCCTGGGCACATGGCCAGAGAAAAATCTAATTTGAAAAGGTGCAGGCACCCCAACGTTCATAGCAGCACTATTGACAACAGCCAGGACATGGAAGCAACCTAAGTGTCCATTGGCAGATGAATTGATAAAGAATATGTGATATATTATATATATATACATTATACATATATATAAAATATAGATATAATGGAATATTTATATATATTATATATATAAAATGGAGTATTTCTCAGCCATAAAGATGAAATAATGCCATTTGCAGCAACATGGATGGACATAGAGATTATCATACGTGAAGTAAGTCAGAGAAAAACAAATATCATATGATATCACTTATAGGTGGAATCTAAAAAAGATGATACAAATGAACATATTTGCAAAACAGAAACAGACTCACAGACTTAGAAAACAAACTTATGGCTACCAAAGGGAAAAATGGGGGGGGGGAGAAATTAGGAGGTCGGGATTAGCATATACACACTCCTATATATAAACTAGATAATCAACGAGGACCTGTTGTATAGCACAAGGAACTCTACTCAATACTCTGTAATAATCTATATGGGAAAAGAATCTGAAAAAGAATATATATATATATATATATATATATATATATATATATATATAACTAAATCACTTTGCTGTACACCTGAAACTAACAGAACATTGTAAATCAACTATACCCCAATATAAAATAAAAATCTAAAAAAAATCTCTTTATGGGAAAAATTTGCCACTCCAAAATGTCTCTTTGCCTTGTGAATTATTTCAAGTTGAAAACAATCAAGGGCCAAAAGACTTAGGAAGAAACTTTGACCTTCCCTCTAACTGCCTAAAAGAATATACAACAAGGACATGGGGACTTCCCTGGTGGCACAGTGGTTAAGAATCTGCCTGCCAATATTTTCACTTTCTATTTTTATATACTTCTATATCCCTTAGGTTTATTTTTTTTTTATTATTTTATTTTATTTTATTTTTTTGCGGTACGCGGGCCTCTCACTGTTGTGGTCTCTCCCGCTGCGGAGCACAGGCTCCGGACGCGCAGGCTCAGCGGCCATGGCTCACGGGTCCAGCCGCTCCGCGGCATGTGGGATCCTCCCGGACCGGGGCACGAACCCGCCTCCCCTGCATCGGCAGGCAGACTCTCAACCACTGCGCCACCAGGGAAGCCCCTTAGGTTTATTTTTAATTTTTTTTTTTACTGCCAATGTAAGTATAAATGTCTTTTACACTATTTGCATATGGGCATATGTTTTTAATTCTTTTGTGCAAATACCTGAGAGTAGAATTGGAGGGTTATTACATTCCCATCAGCAATATTCAAATGTGATGCTGTTTGATGCTATTGTTAGTGGTACATATTGTTTTTTCACTTCTATTTCCAATTGTGGCTGCTAGTATGTAAAAATACAATTGATTATTGTAAATTGGTCTGGCTAAACTCATTTATTGTAGTGGCTATTTGTATGTTTCTTAGAATTTTCTGTCTACGTGATCATGTTGTCTAGGAATAAATATAGTTTTACTACTTCCCTTCTTAAAAAAAAAAAAAAAAGAATCCGCCTGCCAGTGCAAGGGACACGGGTTCGATCCCTGGTCCAGGAAGATCCCACATGCCACGGAGCAACTAAGCCTGTGCACCACAACTGCCGAAGCCCGCGCGCCTAGAGCCTGCTCCACAATGAGAGAAGCCACCACAATGAGAAACCCGCTCGCCGCAACTAGAGAAAGTCTGCTCGCAGCAACGAAGACCCAACACAGCCAAAAATAAATAAATAAAATAAATAAATTTATTTAAAAAAAAAAGAAACTGATGCTTTTAAGAAAATGGTTCTCTATTGAAAAAAAAAAAAAAAAAGAACAAGGACCTGTTCCAGTAAGTGAGCTATCCCCATAGATATCTACTAGGTGTGGCAGACGGGGAGGAACACAGTAAAGTCTGTTAAAATTCCCCTCTGCGTCCCATTGTCTCTGCTGGCCCAGCAAACACTTGTTTTGCAAACCTTTGCTTTTCCATCTTCATGTGAATTGCCTTCCTCCCCTTTGACATCCCAAACCACTACCCCCAACATCTGCTTTTGTCTTTAGCTGAAGATGGTATTTAAGGTGAGAGTTTTGGCCCTTTTGGTGAGTTACTCAGTTTTCCTGGGTCTCTCCCATGTGTTCCTGTTATTAAACTTTTGTTTGATTTTCTCCTTTTAATCTGTCTTCTGTCAATTTAATTCTTAGACCAACTGGAAGAACCTAGAAGGGCAAAGGAAAGTGTCTTTCTCCCCAGTACTGAGCCTGAGGTTGTGAGTGGGAGAGGTTTAATTTAAAAGGAGGGCTTTGTTGGAGATCCCTCAACTCCACAGTTTTCTACAGGACCTGCTTAGGACAGTGGATCATTTTTGGATGAATGAGGGAGTTTCCACTGAAGCCCTCGGGAACAGGTTTTCTATGCTCTTCTTTTTTACCCATATGGCGCAGCTGAGAACTCCACTAAGAATTCTCAAGAGCTTGTCTCCTGAAGGGGAACAGAATATACCATCCCAAAATATGCTTCTTTGGGGTAAGGATTATTTTGATTATTTTTAAGAAACAGCAGGCACAGGAAAAACTCTTAAAACCAAGCAGAAGTTATCCCTTGTAAGAAAAATTTACATTTACAAGGGAAATCTCCATTTGTAAGGGTGTCTCCCTCTCTGTGCAGGATAAAGGGGGTGACTAGATCTCTAGAAACTGATCAATGGAGAAGGCAAAGACCTAAATCTGCATAACAACCTTACCCTTGTTTACTGTGCTTTTCCTGATAACCTCCCTAACTGTCCCACTCTACCCATTACATCCTCCTTTGTCTTTAGCTTGTATCTAAGGTGGTGCCTTGGGCCATTTTGCAGAGTGACCCTGTTTTCCTGGATATCTCCCATGTACAGGAGGAACACATGTTATCAAACTTGTGTTTTTTTCCTGTTAATCTGTCTTTTTTATTATGGTGGGGGCATGGGGGGCGGTTAGCCACAGAACCTAGAAGGTTAGAGAGAAGATTATTTTTCATCTTCTACATGCTCATATCCTACATAAATGATCACCTCTTCTTTCTCCAGGAGATTTTGTGATGTCTAAAGGTAAACCATCAGGCCATCTAAGTTAGCTTAGCTCTTTCTGCCACCCATGCCCTGGTCCTTGCTGTACCAGGGTTCTTTTGAGCAGTCTAAAGCTTTGGTGATAGTGTAAGCAGATACGAGGTCCCCAGGGAAAAAGAACCAGGCGTGGCTTTCTTGGCCTAAGTCATTTTGTGATCTAAGCCACAAAGCTTGCCCTTGAACAGGTCTCAGTAATGAATGATCTTAAGGAAACAGAAGAATGTAGGAACAAACAACTGTTATCAGGCAAGAGAAGTAACGATAGCACAGATAACAAGTCGGTTTGTGAAGACTCCCAGTTCTGTTTCAATGGTGAAGATTAGTCTGAAGAACTTTCTTGAGCTGCCTCGCAGAATTTAAACCCTCCTTGAGAACTCAACCACCAAATCAACTGCAACTTGAGGGATGAGGATATTGACCTTTTCTGACCCTTGTGACTTCAATCAACTAAACTTTGGACTCTGTCAACCTTTGCAAACATTAATTAGAATCTTCATAACAATCCTAGAGGCAGGAGTCTATCATTGTCAAGAAGGAAAAATATTCAATTTTTTTTTTGCGGGGGGGACAATGTTTTTCCCTAAAAAGTTCAGAATTCAGATCTAGACCCCTACGAAATTTTTAAAAATTGATTTTCATGAGAGCACAAGTAAGAAACTCCATCCAGGGAAAATGAACCGAAGCCAAACTAAACTTCTAAAAGCACAGGTGTTGATTATCGACTATAGCCCTGTTGGGGCATCTCATCTAGTGCCTCGTGTATAAGGGATGATTATGTGTGACACACGCCCACGTTCGGAACTTGTTCTGCCATTTATTTACCAATCACACCTCAAGAAATCTGGAAAAATAATAAATAAGAACTTATTCTTCAGCTGAAAAAGACGTATCAGAATGCATGTGAGTAGAAGCAATATTTATGCTGGGATGACTTGGGATTTGTTCTAATTTTTGAAAAAAGTAAATTAGAAGCTTAATTATTCTGTAACAAATTACAAGGTTTTCCTTAACTTCCGGTTGATGGGATTTGGTGCTGGACTGGTACCTCAGTGTTTTAATCCAGGTAACAGCCTGATTTGTCAGAAGGGATCTTTCTCAGGTTCTGTGAAAGCTGGGAGGAATTACTTTGGTGGGGCAGGTCTTTGGGATGACCCAGACTGAGCTCTGCTTGTATGTAAATCCAGCCTTGTGGGGTTTTGTAACACTCAGAGACCATGTAAATCCCCTGGTCCTCTAGTTTCTGAGATAGCTCGCCACAGTTCCATAGATCTGGTGAAGAAGTTTTGTTTGTCTCCTGTTTCCTCAGAGAATAACATTTTACATCATGTTGTCAAGGAATTCTTTCAAGACAGTCTTTAAAGTACCCATAGAATAAACAACTCTTGCTTTCTGTTTTACGTGTATACTTTGTGTCAAAGAGATTCTCAGTTAAGCATGAAAGGAAACTTGAAGTCCAGGCTCTGGCTCAGAAGAGTTCTTAGAAATTTAGATTCCTCAGCTGGAAGATAAAAGGGCCGCAGGGACCCTAATGTACCGGCTAGTTCTGACTTTATATGATGCTAATGATTTTTTTAAAAATTAATTAATTTACTTTTGGCTGCGCTGGGTCTTCACTGCTGCGCACAGGCTTTCTCTCGTTGCAGCGAGCGGGGGCTACTCTGTTGCGGTGCGTGTGCTTCTCATGGCGGTGGCTTCTCTTGTTGTGGAGCACGGGCTCTAGGCATGCAGGGCTTCAGTAGTTGTGGCGCGTGGGCTCAGTAGTTGTGGCACACGGGCTTAGTTGCTCTGTGGCATGTGGGATCTTCCCGGACCAGGGCTCGAACCCATGTCCCCCACATTGGCAGGGTAACCACTGCGCCACCAGGGAAACCCCAATGCTAATGATTTTGATAACCTTTATTGACTGCTCATTAAGCACCAGGCTGTTAACTCATTTACCCTTCTTCGCAATCCTTTGATGAAGTATTTTTATATACCTCTGTTTTACAAGGGAGACATGGAAGACAAAAGGAATCAGAACCTCCAAGTTCACTTTGCAGAAATAGGGTTCTCATTTTTGCAACATGGCTCTGGAGACTTGCTTTTGCCCATGACACTTAATTGCCCATTTTGGGAGGATATAAGCAAGATGAGAAAGCGAGATGAGGATACAAGCGAGATGAGGCAATGAGTGAATGAAGGTCATTTATCATTAATGAACAAGTAGCAAATAGTTATTTTGCAAACGTGAATAAAGTTTCCTTTTATCTGAAACATCTTCATCTAGTTTATAGACTTGAATTCTGCAAGATCATTTTAACAGAGGAATTAATTTATTCCATAACAAAGCTCTGTGGAGCTATTAAAATTCTTTTTGCATAGAAATTTGACTACAGATAGTTTTTCTTGAAATAAGCAGATGATCAGATTTGACTTAGGCAGGCTTATATATATATATAAAATATTGACTGTTGTTATTAATCTAATTCATAACCTCTGTGTGCTGGGTTTGCCCCAGCACTCGATTCCTCGGGTTTCTAGAGCATGCTCATCAGCAAGGATACTCAGGCACAGTGAGGCATCCACTGGCCTTTTCCTTCCTTCTGCTCTCCAAGCACTGCTTCCTCAGCTGGGTGCTCCATCGTGGGTTCCCCTGGGTCTAGCTGCTACTGCCACACCAGGGCTCCTAAAGGGGCTGAGGCAACTAAAGTGGGGAGATTGCTCCTTTCCCTCTGTGATAACCTCCTTTCCTTACGGGTGTTGACCTAAAGCAAATATGTTGCAGGAAGGGGGACCCCTTCCAGGGCCCAAGAGTGGGCTCTTGTCTAACACTCAAATGAATTGTTGGGACTTCCCTGGTGGCTCAGTGGTTAAGAATCCACCTGCCAATGCAGGGGACACGGGTTCAAGCCCTGGTCTGGGAAGATCCCACATGCCGTGGAGCCACTAAGCCCGTTGCGCCACAACTACTGAGCCTGCGCTCTAGAGCCCACGTGCCACAGCTACTGAAGCCCACATGCCTAGAGCCCGTGCTCCGCAACAAGAGAAGCCACCACAATGAGAAGCCCGCACACCACAACGAAGAGTAGCCTCTGCTCACCACTAGAGAAAGCCCACGCGCAGCAACGAAGACCCAACACAGCCAAAAATAAATAAAAATAAAAGAAATGAATTGTCCAAGAGACACGTGCTGACAAAGCAAGAGACTTTATTGGGAAGGGGCGCCCGGCAGAGAGCAGCAGGGTCAGGGAACCCAGGAGAACCGCTCTGCCACGTGGCTCACAGTCTCAGGTTTTATGGTGTTGGGATTAGTTTCCGGGTTGTCTCTGGCCATTCTGACTCAGGGTCCTTCCTGGTGGTGCACACATCACTCAGCCAAGATGGATTCCGGTGAGAAGGATTCTGGGAGGTTGGTAGGACATATGGGCTGGCATCTCCTCTCTCGTTTTGACCTTTCCCGAATTCTTCCGGTTGATGGTAGCTTGTTAGTTCCAGTTCTTTACCAGGACCTCCTGTCGTAAAGTAACTCATGCAAGTGGTTACTATCATGCCTGGCCAGGGCAGGAGGTTTCAGTCAGTGTTTCCCCTAACAAATAAAACGCCAGATATTTCTCCAGCAAAGATGGGTTTATTGGGGATAAGCAGAGAATTGCCATTTGGGGTCTGCAACCATGGTGAACCACATATAAGTCCCCACACAGCAAGGGATGGAGAACACTTTTATAGAGGGGAACGGAAGTTGGGAGGTGATAGTAAACAAAGAGTCCGTGGCTTGTCATTGGCTGAGTCCTGGCCAGGAAAGAAGAGGAGTCTTTCTTCTTCCTATTGGGTTTTGCCATCCTTACAGGGCATGAGAGCTCCCCCTGCTGGTCTCTCAACTCTATTTAAGTGAGGTTTCAGTTTATTAATTTTTTACAGAGGGTGGCAAAACTGTGCTTCCCACACGGGAGTATATTGGGAGCTTTCCGTGAAAACAGAGCGTGGAGATTTACTTTGTCTCTGAAAACCAGGCATGAGTCTGAACGACAGGACAACCAATAGCACCTTGCCGTACAATTTCTCTCCTCTGGTCAGGAAGTCCTGTCACCAGGTCACACTGTCTCCCTGACACTTTTCCCTTTGATTTATTTCAACCTGGGACCCACCTCGGGCTTGATGATAATCCACCCTGACCAGCAGCCCCTAAATTGTGTCAGAGGTGCTTGGACTTGCCTGAACTCCAAGTAGAAGAAACAGCTTAGGTACAGGCTGGGGATAAGGGACCAACCTACATAAAGCTCATTTCCTAAAATATAGGTTGGTTTCTTTTAAAATCAATCCCGCTTTGAGCGAATCTGCAATTCTAGCATCCCCTGCGAGGGGAGTGAGGCCAATCTGGGGGGCTTAAAGAAATTTTAAAGAAATCAGTTTTTCTAAAGACACTTTTACTACATTTAATATTTTTAACAAGTATTTTTGGTTTTTTAGAAAAAGAGACGTTCAGGCTTTTTTTTTGTTGTTTGTTTTTTTGTTTGTTTGTTTCTGGGGGAATAACATTAGCTGCCTGAGCTCTGCCTACGGGGTGCGGGTACTGGTGCTAACAGATCCAGCACACACAGACCGTCACGAGCCCCTCTGTTTTGGGCATCACATTTTACACCACCCTTCCCCACTCGGGGGTCTCCCATCTGCTCTGAACCCCTCACTTCGGGCTCCACGCCGCCGCTTTCAGCTGTGCGTTGTTTGTCTGCTTCACCTGTCAACACTCTGGCATCCCTTCTACATCTTCTGGAAATCGGATGACACTGACAGTTTTCCCCTCCTGTTATTTTAATTGCTCCAGGCTCAGTGCTTTCTGAACTTCTCTATTTTTATTTCAGAGGAGTCTCGGGAAGGCTCCGTAGATCTTGAGCGGAAAGACTGCCTTCTTGGTTTTGGAGAGAGGAGAGGGCACTCTAAGGAAGACGGAACTCACAGAATCCAACCTGACTCGGAGTGACGAGAGGTCTTTCAGGAGGATGCCCGTGGCCCTCAGGTAAGTAACTCAGGTCCAGATCACGTCTAAGGACTGTGATGAAGGCCAACCAAACGGGACAGCAAAGGTTTTCTTCACGCTGACCATGCCCTGGGAAGGGGGTAGCCTTGGCTCTTGAGTCTGGAGAGACTCCAAGGCAGGCAGAGGAGGGGGAAGGATTCACAGTGGGAGAAAGAGAAGGTCTGTGCCCTGATGGAGGCCTTTGGCCTGGGGGGCCTGGGGGCATCCTGTGTGATTGGTTAAGGGCTCAAAGACAGCGTGGACATCTTTGAAAGGTCAAAGGTCAAATATCTCAAGAGGGGCAGAGTGAAGATTGAACCCAAGTCTGAGTCTTTCAAACCTCACCCATCCCTCCACCAGTGTGACACAACTTCTTAGCAGAGCTTAGCTGCTGCAGGAAACAGGTTGGTCTGGTTAGAAGATCAGGGAGCACAACCCCCTTCCCTGTGGCTCTGCTGTCTGCGTGCTCCGGAGGGCTTTCCCCCGAACCCACAGTGAGGTCTAGTTCTCCCCTTGCCCACTTTAAAAACTATCTTTTGCATTTTAAAACCTGCGATAAAATACACATAACAGTTACCATTTTAACCATATTCAAGTGTGTCATTCACAATGGTGAGCAACTACCACCCCTCTCTGGTGCCAGACCTTTATCATTGTCCCAAATGGAAACCCTTAACCATTAGTAGTTACTCTATTTTTCCCTCCCTTTACCCTCTGGCAGCCCCTAATCTGCTTTCTGCCTCTATGGACTTGCCTATCCTGGGTATATACATGGAATAATATAACAATTATATAACAAATTATATAACAAGAGGCCTTTTGTGTCTGGCTGTCTTCACTTGGCGTAATGTTTTCAAGGTTCATCCACATTATAGCATGTATAAGCACTTCACAATATTTCTCACTTCACTGAGAAATATTCCATTGCACGGACAGATCACATTTTGTTTATCCACTCATCCACTGATGGACATTTGGGCTGCTTCCACCTTTTGCCCTTGTGAATACCGCTGCTGTGAACATTCGTGTACAAGGTTCTGTTTGGACTCTGAGACAACTTTGCTAAAGACAGCTGCCTGTGCAATCATGCCCTGGTTCCTGTCCTGAGCCTAGAATCCCGCCTTAGTGCAGCTTATCTTCTGGAACCAGCTGGGCAGGTAGACAGACAAAGGAGAGCTGTGCAAAATACCTTGTGAGATCTCCACGCCCGTACCCCTCCCGGGACCGAAAGTCATACTGTGTAAACCACTAAGGACAGAAACTTCTTTAGACCTCTGTGCACACGAGTGTTTTCTTAGGCTGCATGTGCTACTCTTTCTTCTTCCTGTCCAACTGCTATTCCTCTTTCGTATCTGGTTTAAATGTCGCCTCTCTGACTTATGTTCTAAGCAGTGTTCTTTTGGGTGCAAAAAAAGAAAAGGCAAAGTATATCCTAAATAAATTCACGTGTCCCTCGGCAGGGCGGCTGTGATAGCGGGATTCATGGTAACTATGAGCAAGGAGCTGACAGCTACCAGGACGAAATGGCCACTTTCTATGACTTTCTTCTTCCCTCCCTCTCTCCGTCCTGAATTCTCTCCCTCTCTCACTGGGTGCATAATTATCTTTGCCTTTCTCTTGACCTCATCTCTGGGGCATTGCCTGCACACAGCCCATCACAGCCATCACTAGCCTCACTGTGGTCCTTCTCTCCATCACAGTCCTTCAGCTTCGGGTTTATACTGCTTTCTGTCCTTCTGTTAATTCAACCCATAATTTCTGGTTTCAACATGGGTGCGTCCTCTCATGTAATGTGTGCCCCTTCCTGGTCTGTGACCCTTGAAGCCAGGGTCATATGGCCCCCTGCCCCCTGTGGAGAGGGACCATTAGCCATGGGGTGGACCCTCAGGTCCATGGGGTGGACTTGAATCTTCCAAACACGTGTAATTTCTCTTGCTTTTTTGTTCTGAGGGCACTTTGTAGTTTAGACAAATAAACAAGTAAATAACACAAAAATGCCTTTTTCCCCCTAAGATGATGAATTACTGCCCAGTAGAGACTATTTTGGCTACGGATGGTATTTTCAGCACCCAGAGCAGTAACTGGCATATAGTTGTTTACTTAATTTGGTTTAAAAGCATAGCAGTGGAGGGAATTTCCTGGCAGTCCAGTGGTTAGGACTCCATGCTTTCACTACCGGGCCCGTGTTCAATCCCTGGTAGAAGAATTAAGATCCCACAAGCAGTGTGTCAAAACAAACAAACCCCACAGCATTGGATGAGGTTAAACCACCAAAGTTCCTTCTAAAGATACATAGGAGGACAGTGTCTGAAAATTCCAAACTAGCATCGGACTTCAGACAAATGCTCTAGAGCACAGTGGGTTTACAGAACTTGCCTTCCATACTCTGAATAGGCTGTTCCCCAGCAGGGAGATGGGAGGTGGGAGAGCCCTGGGATACAGGGTGGGGCAAGGCAGCTGTAGCCTATGAAGAGCTCTGCAAGGACTTAACCTACCAAGTTCAAAGTCAGCAGCGGGCAGGATGGTGTCAGGAAGGGTGTGAGTGGGCATCGTCAGAGACGAGCACTTGATCACCCGACCAGCCCACTTTCTTCCAGAGCCCTTATACCACAGCTGCCACTGCAGCCTTCATTAGGCCCGTCTTGGATCAAGCAGACCAAGGAAACTGAAACATGGGCCTAGGATAGGGGTCGAAACTTTGCTTAATGTGGTGGAGGTTTAATGTGTCAGTTAGGTTGAACGGGGAAGGATGAAAGTAGCCGAATAGGCATTTTATCCGAATGATGATCAAATACCTCTGTTCCCCCTTCTACACTGTTGATGGGAATGTAAGTTGGTGCAGCCACTATGGAAAACAGTATGGAGGTTCCTTAAAAAGCTAAAAATAGAACTACCATATGACTCAGCAATCCCACCCCAGGATCATAGTCCAGAAAAGACGAATACTCTAATTCAAAAAGATACATGCACTCCAATGTTCATAGCAGCACTATTTACAATAGCCAAGACATAGAAGCAACACAAGGGCCCATCAACAGATTGGCTTAAGAAGATGTGGTATACACACGCACACACACACACACACATTGGAATATTACTCAGCCATAAAAAGAATGAAATAATGCCATTTGCAGCAACATGGATGGACCTAGAGAATATTATACTTAGTGAAGTAAGTTAGAGAAAGACAAATATTGTATGATATCACTTATATGTGGAATCTAAAAAATAATACAAATGAGTCTATATACACAACAGAAACAGACTCACTGACATAGGAAACAAACTTATGGTTACCAAAGGAGAAAGGGAGTGGGGGAAGGATAAATTACAACTATGGGATTAACAAACTACTATACATAAAATAGATAAGCAGCAAAGACTTACTGTATAGCACAGGGAACTATATTCAATATCTTATAATCACCTACAATGGAAAATAATCTAAAAAGAAATATATATATATATAAAACACTGACTCACTTTGATGTACACCTGAAACTAACATAATGTTGTAAATCAACTATACTTCAAAAAAAAATACCCCTGTTCCCACTCCTTTTACTTTCAAATATATTTTTGTCCCTGAGGCCTTCAGGCTGCCTGCAGGGAAGAACACTGTCTACATTTCCGGCATTAAGACTAGGGCAGTGTTGACATGGCAAAGATGCTTCCTGAGGCCTATTGGATTCAAAGACAGATGCCGTATTGGATGCAGTTAGTCTGGGACCAAATGGCAAAGCAAGTCTCAGGCATCCCAAGAAGAAGAATTTGGAGCAGGTGGTGGGAAGGCCAGATGGGTTCTTTGGGGCAGGACCAGCTGGAGGATTCTCCTCTGGAACTTTGTTTCTAGTATTTGCCTAAAATGTGATCCACAAACCAATGATGATCTAGAAGATTCTAGTATGAATTTCTATGCATTAATTTTAATGTGTTTTAGAAAAAGCAATATAGCTTGCACTTGAAGTGCATGATTCCACTGAGGCTTTTAAGCTCAGGTTTAGGTAGACAAAGCCTTGGATATCCACTTGATTCAGAACATCATCAACATTTTAAACCTTCTGTAACTGAACTTGCTGTCATGGTATATTTGGAAGTAATGATAGGATGAATCGCCATTCTATACTTCCCCACATCCAATAGGTTTCCCCCAGCTTCCCGCTTTGGGCATCGCAGATGTCTGCTGGGGAGGATGGCTTGGGAAAGATTCTCCAAGAGTGACCATATGAAAATGGGCAGGTGAGCAAAGGTGGGCTGTTTTCAGTGTGCCCTGGCCTCTGGAACAAAGCTGCTGTGAATTGAGGAAAGCCTAGGTCTGTTCTGATACTAGTCACCCAGCCAAGCCTTCTGAAAACATAGGACAGGAATCTAACAGGGATTGCTTTTCAGGTTTAAAAAAATATATTGAGGTTTCTCAGTGCTAGTATTATTCTATTGTTATTTTATAATTTTTAAACTTGAGAGCGTTATTTTGTTTTTATCCCATGTACTGTTGTGGGCTACTCCTTTACTTTCAGCTAAATGATTCTACTTTTCAAATTACAGCATCGATATAAAGTTTCCTTTAAAATCTTTTAAATCTTTTGTTTAAAAAGTAATATGTTTTAAGAAAAATATTGAGAAACAGTAGTAGATTATCCAGGCAGGAATTTGGTACCTGGGGTGCCCAGGGGGCAGAAATCCTCAAGGTGGCACAAAGAACCAAGTTAGGCAAGCACTGATATATAAAAATTCTACAAGAATTCACTTTACCCTTTTCTCCACCTGCCCCCACTCTATTTTTTAAAATTCAGAGTATCCTTAAAGGTCAAGATTGAATTCCCCTCTATCTTAAACCCCAGAGCAGGTGTTCCCTTCTCTGAACTTCTTCAGCAATACAATTAGCCCTCCACGTTCGTGGGTTCTGCATTTGCAGATTCAACCAATCGAAAATATTCAAAAAAAAAAAAATTCCAGAAAGTTCCCGAAAGCAAAACTTAAATTTGCCACACACAGGCAACTATTTCCATACAATTTACACTGTATTTACAACTATGTACATCTGTACAAAATATGCATTACATTGTATGAAGTATTACAAGTAATCTAGAGGTGATTTAAAGTGCAGATGGCCAACAGGCACATGAAAAGATGCTCAACAGCGCTAATTATCAGGGAAATGCAAATAAGAACCACAATGAGATGTCACCTCACACCTGTCAGGATGGCCATCATGAGAAAGTCTACTAATGACAAATATTGGTGAGGGTGTGGAGAAAAGGGAACATTTGTACACTGTTTGTGGGAATGTAAATTGGTGCAGCCACTGTGGAAAACAGTATGGAGGTTTCTCAAAAAACTAGAAATAGAACTATGATATGACCCAGCAATTTCACTCCTGGGTATATATCCAAAAAAAAAAAAAGAAAAAAAAAACCCTAAAACACTAATTCGAGAAGATATATGCACCCCAATGTTCATAGCAGCATTATTTACAATAGCCAAGACATGGAAACAACCTAACTGTACATCAACACTTGAATGGATAAAGATGTGGCATACACGCACGCGTACAAACACACTATGGAATACCAGTCAGCCATAAAAAAGAATGACATTTTGCCATTTGCAGCAACATGGATGGACTTGGAGGGCATTATGCTAAATGAAATGTCAGAGAAAGATAAATACTGTATGATATCATTTATAGGTAGAATCTAAAAAATTCAACAAGCTAGTGACTATAACATAAAAGAAGCAGACTCACAGATATAGAGAACAAACTAGTGGTTACCAGTGGTGGGGGAGGAGCAACAGAAGGGTAGGAGAGTACAGACTATTGGCTGTAAGATAGGCTCAAGGATGTATTGTACAACCCGGGGAACACAGCCAATATTTTGTAATGACTGTAAATGGAAAGTAACTTTTACAAATAGTATAAAAATTAAAAATTAAAAAATAAAGTATACAGGAGGATGTGTGCAGGCTATATGCAAGTACTACACCATTTTATATGAGACATGAGCACCTGTAGATTTGAGGGTCTGCAGGGATCCTGGAACTCATCCCCCATGGGTACCCAGGGGCGACTGGGCTCTGTGTCCCTTTAGCTGCCATTGGTTTCCTACAGCTGCAGTCTGGTATGGCTGGTTCTGTTTCGATGCGCTCAAGTCCTACCTTTCCAACAAGACCTAAAACTCTTTGAGTGTAAGAACTGGGTCTCGTACATTGGTCCAGCCCCACCCCACCCCACCCATCCACAGCCCGTGGTGTGTGATGCTGCTTAGCGACCAAATTCCTCACCCTCTCCAAGCTTCAGTTTTCCCACCTGCAAATGGGGGTGATAAGCCTTTCACTGCCCTGTCACCAGGATCAAGTGAGATAATGCTGTCAAGCTCTAATCACAGAGCCTTGCAGAACCTGGCACGTGGGAAGCAGCCAATCGATGCTGGTGGTACTATCGACACTTCCCTGCAGGACCATACAAACAGACACAGCTCTGTTCTCTTCGATCATGATATTTTAATTATTTTCTTAACTTTTAATTTTATATTGAAGTACAGTTGATTAACAATGTTATGTTGGTTTCAGGTTACAGCAAAGTGATTCAGTTTTACGTATACATGTATCTATTCTTCTTGAAATTTGTTTCCCACTTAGGTTGTTACATAATACTGAGAAGAGATTCCTGTGCTATAAGTAGGTCCTTGTTTGTTATCCATTTTAAATATAGCAGTGTGTACATGTCAATCCCAAACTCCCTAACTATCCCTTCCTGCCAGCCTTCTCCCCTGGTAGCCATAGGTTCATTCTCTAAGTCTGTGAGTCTGTTTCTGTTTTATAATTAAGTTCATTTGTATCATTTTCTTAAAGATTCCGCATATAAGCAATATCATACAATATTTCTCTTTCTCTGTCTGACCTACTTTACTCAGTATGACGATCTCTAGTTTCATCCATGTTGCTGCAAATGGCATTATTTCATTCTTCTTTATGGCTGAGTAATATTCCATTGTATATATGTACTGTATCTTTATCCATTCCTCTGTCGATGGACATTTAGGTTGCTTCCATGTCTTGGCTATTGTAAACAGTGCTGCAATGAACATTCGGGTGCATGGATCTTTTTGGACCATGTTTCCTCTGGGTATATGACTGGGGGTGGGATTGCTGGATCATATGGTAGAAATATGAAATTTTAATCTTAAACTAAAGAGCTGGAGAAGAAAAAGCATTTAAGGGGCCAGTTTCAGAAAGAGAGAGTGATGATTTGTTTCTCAGAGGGCACAGCCTCCCCAGAGCACCGGCAGGAATGTCCCGGGTCATATTTAGAACCACCTAGACACATATTAAAACTCCGGGGGTGTCTGAGTTACTCAGAGCACTGAGTGAGCTATTGTGGGCACTTCAGAAACAGTAATAAACGTCTCTGTAGTGAAACAAAATGTGTCCTTTCTGTGGGTTGAAATGCCCAAACTCAAGGTTTAAAGGGATCTGACTTTATCGTTATTTTCTTTAGCAGAAGACCTTGAGGTGGGAATGGAAGCTGCTCTTCTCCCCCGAGTCCAATGCTGGATGGCCCAGTTGCCACCGGCACCCTGAAATGAATGGGCATATTATGCTTTCCATTAAAAGTTGTGGCTTTTAATTAAAAACGTGATCGTGGGTCTTTATGGAGACATTGTTTAGGTTTTCTTTAGCTGTTAACACGTAATAAATCATTTTAAAAGGACCTTTCCCCCGACTGCTTAATGGTTACTGTATTTTTAAAAAGCGATTCAAAAATAAAACTGGGATTAAATTTAGTGTTTGACAAGGTGCTAAGGGGCTCACCACCTCGCTGGGCTAAGACAAGAGGGCTTTGCTTCATCTGCTACTGACGTTCTTGTCTCACCAGCTCCAACCAGGCTTTCCTGGTTGAAACAGCAGGGTGACTTGGGTGTCAAAAGTTTAACTAGTGGGTACTGGGAAAAAGTGCAGCCAGCCCATTCACTCATGCAAGCTCCCCTTTCCTATTTGTAATTGCAAAACATGCAACTCTGCTGAGAAGTAAAGCCTGCTTCTTTTATGAACTCTCCTGCGATGCCATAAAGCAGGGAAGGTGTGGGTCGCATGTGGGAGCATGTGAATAATCCATAAATCCCAAAGACCTTGGGCTCGTTTCTTCTTCCTAGTGAGACTCCCTGAGGGTGGAGTAAACGGGGTGAACCCTTGGGTTTCAGTCCATTCGGGGGGTTCTGTGCTTACACAGGGTTCTGTGCTTACACAACCACTGTGAATCTGAGGGGCGGTCACGAACATTTCCTGATTTATTGGGCTGTTCTTAGGGCCTTTGGGTTGGATGGTACAGCGGGGACAAAACTAAAGGTCATGCCTGGAGTTGATGCGGGACCTGAGTTGTGCAATGCTGTTATGCTTTCGGGATGCCTGTGTTTTCTGTAAAGGAGGAAAACAGTACTTCCTAAGGGTATGATGAGATGATGTCAAAGTGTTTGCAAACTGCCTGTCACCCGGCAAATAAAAGAGGTTATGATGATGATAATTCTAACCAAGTTTTACAATCATTTAAAAAAAAAAATCATTTCTCTGCAAAATTTCTAGTTGGCTGTGAAGATGGTTTCAGCTTTTTGTTTCCCCTTCCCTAATGGAATTTCCTGGTAGAGAAAGGCGTTATCTTGTTTGCTACTAGCCGAAAAACTTGCTGTCCAAAAGGTTTCCTTGGCTTCAGGTGCCCATCTCCAAGCTGGGGGCTCATCCTCCAAGCCTCCGAGTGGCAGTCCCCCCAGGAGGCCAGTAGAGGGCGTGCTGCCCTCTGCTCTCAGCACCTGGGACGTCAGCAGCTGCTGGGCTTCCCTTTTAATGTCCTGGCTGTGACCTTGACTCTTGGGTGCCACGGAGACCACACACATGGCGGGCAGCGGTTTTCATCTTGTTTACTGAAGCGAAAGGGAATTTAACTGGAATTCTTCGGAAATTACAAAATGCTAGACCTCTCATTCCTGGTTACCGTCCATTCCAACGTTTATCCCTGATTCAACTTGTGGTCCATCCGGCTGGGAGCCTCTCCCCATGAAGGGGCAGTTTTCGCCTGACTTGGTCTGTCCGCCTGCCTCCTGTGCTCTCATTTTCCATCCTGGCCCTGCCCTCCCTCGCCCCCGACTCCCAGATTTTGATGAAGAGAGTAGCTTTCACCCAAGTAGGAAGGATCCCAGCAAAACTCATGATGTCAGCATATTATTTACGTTCCCTACTTTAATTTTAAAAAAGCATTGTATTTTATGGTTGACCTTAATTTCTTCCTTTATTAACAGATATGTCCGTGTGTGTGTGCATGCGTGCATGCATGCGTGTGTGTGTATCTGTTTTTTTGGGTGTTGTCTCTATACAGATAAAGAGTACATTTATGTAACCAATTCTGGAGTCCACTCCAATTGTTGACTGTTGTCTTTCTGCTTGATAGATAAGGATTTTTGTCACTTTTATCATCACCAATCCTATCCCCCAAGTGTAGTGTATTAATATCTTCAACCACTCCTCCTTTAGTCACATCTGCATATTCAAACATTATCCTTTTATTCCCAGTTCTTTTTCTAGCAACCACAAGACATCTCCATTCTGCACTGGTAATTTGCCTTCCCCATACTTTACCAGTGGTCCTGTCTACCTCCTAAACTTTATGCACAAAAGCTTTATGTTTCTATTATCAAGGTTTATAATGTTTGCATTTTGTTATGTAAGCAAGGTTGCCTCCCATGATTTGGCTGGAATTGATTCTAAAAGTTGAAAACTCATCCACAGCGTTTATCTTCTTCTGGATAATATAATTACTATTCTTTGCAGAACCAAGCAATGTGCTATGATGACATTTCCATTAATATGTGTAGAATATGATAATCTCAATACTCAAAGGAGAATCTTTCTGTAAGTTCAAGTTCAAATGGGGTCTCCTTTTTTTCTATCCCATTAATTGCCTTTATTATATTACCAAAATTTCTCCAGTTCTCAATCATAAGAATTATTCCATCAATTTCTCCTACTCTGCCCCCCTCCTCAGATTCACTCTCCCCCTGAATTGGTTGTGATTTCAGCTTAATGCTCTTATCCCGGGAATTCTCTTTACTCTTCTTCTGGGTTGGATTCATTGTAGATTCCACATCTTTTTCTCTCCTGGTTTATTCTCTCGCTTTGCGAGTAATTTTCTAAGAATAGGTTTGTAGGAGGTAAACTTTCTGATACCTTAGGATTCTGAAAAATCTTTTTTTACCCTTACATTTGATTGATGCATGAGCCAAAAGCACAAGGCAACGTTAGTCAACTTTTTCATAAAGTCACTTACTTAGCAAGCATGTAATGACTCTCTACTATGCACCATGCACTAGAAATAGAAAGATGAATAAAACAAAATTTCGCCCTGGAGTTTTTCATCATGTGAAGGGAAAGAACAAATACACACACGTAATTATAATACAACTAGGTAACTGCTCTCACAGCAATATGCAATAAAATACTGAAATACGTGCTACAGATAATAAGTGCAATAATGTCCAAGAATAAATAAATCATTTTGTGGGAGGGAATAGCTATGTTCTAAATATTTGACACTTCTCATTTAATTATCATATCCTACGAGATAGATTCTATTGTTCTCCCAGTTTTTGAAGATGAGGAAACAGAGGCTCAGAGAGGTTAAGTTGTCCACATTCCAGAGGGTGTTGTTAGAAACAAGACAACAGGTCACAAATGGAGTCACTTATGCTAAGCCCCACATCACTAAACAGTGACTTAATTACAGTTTTGGTTCTCCCGGAAATGGAATCTTAAACCAGGGAATCAGGAATCCCCTGATCAGCACCAGTGAGGTCATCTGCCTGGTGGACCCCTGCATCCCCTAAAGGGAAGTGACCTCGCGATAACCAACCCGCTTTTTGCTGAGTACAACTTCCATGTCCTGCTCCCTTCTGCCCGTAAAAGTCTTTCATTTTGTACAGCTCCTCAGAGCTTCTTTCTCTCTGCTCGGTAGGATGATGTCTGATTCATGAATTATTGAATAAAGCCAGTAAGATGTTTAAAATGTACTCACTTGAATTTTGTTTTTTAACAGTACATGGAGGAAGAAGAATTGTAATGCAGACCTGGGTAACTCTGGAGTTCCCCTTCTTAACCATCCTATTAATTCTATACTAGATAAATGTTCAGCAAAAGAAGGTAGAACTCTAGCTGGCGTCCTTAAAGATGGCTTTCTGGGGAAGGTGAGGAAGGAACACAGCCTTGAAGGATTTTTTTAACATTTGTATAAACAAAAGACACAGGGGAGAAGATTCCTAGTTAAATTCCCTTGCAGTGGGTGAGATTCGGGTGTGCAAATATGAGTTCTCTCTTTACCTTTAAAATAATTTTCCAGGGGGCTTCCCTGGTGGCGCAATGGTTGAGAGTCCGCCTGCCGATGTAGGGGACACGGGTTCGTGCCCCTGTCCGGGAAGATCCCACATGCCGCGGAGCGGCTGGGCCCGTGAGCCATGGCCGCTGAGCCTGCGCGTCCAGAGCCTGTGCTCCGCAACTGGAGAGGCTACAACAGTGAGAGGCCCGCGTACTGCAAAAAAAAAAAAAAGAAAAAAAAATTTTCCAAGGACATTTTTAAACTGGGGATTCTTCCTTCTCTCCTCCTCCAGGTTGTATAATAATCCTGGACGGTCAACTGTCCAGATCATCGGGGCTGGTGGGTGGTGTGTGGCCGTCTCTTCCCATACCCTCCCGGGTGATGACTGGGATGTTCACCCTTATGTCCACATGGTTTTTGAAGTCCAGCACCTCTGCCAGTGCTGTGCTTTCTGGAGGATGGGAACCTTCTTGGGCAGCCTGCCAGCCACCCCTCTGCGGTCCTGCTGCAACCTGCCCCCGAGGACTGAGAGGGCGCCCCCTGCTCAAGGAGCAACTGACCACAGTCTGGGCAAAATCTCTCCTCTTCTCTTCTGGTGGACTTCAAAGCTCCCCCCCTCCCCCACCTACCCCCACACACCTCCTCTCTCTGAACCCCAAGCATTTGCAATCTTTTCAATGAATTCCGGCTCCTAAAACACATGAGGGTCTGTTGACCCAAGCAACGTCTATTTGCAGCTCTGCAAACATCTCCAAGGCAAGAAACTATGAAGGGAAAACATGTGGAAGCAGGACAGTGGGGAAGGCTAAGTGTGCACCGCTTTGGGGAGCTGTTTGGCCATGGGGGGTGATGCTGATGGTGCTTTCGCTGGGGACAGAGGTGGCAGTTTCCTTGAAGCATGAGGGCGCTCACTCGCTTTGTCCACGGCTCTTTCATGCTACAGGGGCTGAGCTGAGCAGCTGTGACAGAGACCTAAAAACCTAAAATATTTCCTATCTGGTGTGCTGACCTCCTCTCTGGATGAGCAATTCCACTTCTAGGTCTAGACGCTTCACTCCCCCAGACGGGTCCTGGAAGACTCACTCCTGACGGCACTGTGTGTAATCGGAAAGCCTGGAAACAGCACAAATGCCTGTCAACAGGGGGTGGTTGGATATACTATGGTAACTCATGCTCCGGGTTCCACAAAGGAAGAGTAGTGAGTGAACCAGGGCGGGACGTACCCACGTATCTACACATCCCGGAAACACAATGCTGAGAGAAAAAGAAGGTACGTGTTCCATAGGAGACATTTATTTACGTTTCAGTAAAACCAGAAAGCGTTATATGTGTTGTTTACCTATGTATGTATGCATGTATCTCCCTCCGTCTGCCCATCCATCCATCTCCCTATCTATCTATCTATAGTTTATCCATATATGTACATATATACACACACATATATACACATACATATATATATGAGAGAAAGTGAGGGAGAGAGAGGAATGTGTTATATGGTACATTTATATAGATTTAAAAAACCCACAAAACATCATATTGTTCATACATACATATCTGTGCATGTATATATATGTTTATATGTATCTGTGTAATTTTCTCTGGAAAGGGTAAGGAAAAGCATTGGAAATGGGAACAAAGGATGCTCTCTCTATAATGTTTTATTCCTACTGCTTTAAAAAAGTTCGGAAGCAAACGTGGCAAAAAGTTAACATTTATTAATTCTGGATAGTGGGTACACAGATGTGTCACTTTATCTTTTTTTTCTTGTACCTTAAAAAAACTTTTTAAAAGAGACCCCACTAAGGGCTTAGCAACTTGTTTGGAAGCAGGCAGGGGGAAGGAAGAAGGTAAGGGGAAATAAAATCAAACTAATGATGCCGGTACCCACTTGTCATTTATTTTCTTTTAATATTTATTTATTTATTTTTAAATTATTTATTTGGTTGTGTGGGGTCTTAGTTGCAGCAGGCAGGCTCCTAAGTTGCAGCTCGTGGGCTCCTTAGTTGCAACATGCATGTGGGATATAGTTCCCTGACCAGGGATCGAACCCAGGCCCCCTGCATTGGGAGGGTAGAGTCTTATCCACTGCGCCACCAGGGAAGTCCCCCACTTGTCATTTGGCTCAGAGGCTGCTGCAGCAGGAGAGTCACCCTCTTGGGCTCAGGGGTCTGGATGTCCTGCTCTCATTACTTTGGCAGCCGTCCTGCTGTTTTCCTGCAGCTTCTCTCCAGCAAGGATGGGATGCAATTTCACAAATTAGGCCTTTGAACCTCCTGGGCTCTCTGTGACCCCAGAGACTGACTGGTTGGTGCTTCATCCTTTGTCTTCGTGTTTAAGACTTGTCACGGGGGTCTCCCATCCTCCACGATGGCCCTGCTGCTCACTGGAGCCCCGGGGTTGGGGGGAGGAACTGTGTGCTCATATGTCTCCCCATCACACATGTCTATGGGGCACTGAAACTGGCACATGGCAAACAGTCTTTGGAGCTTTGTTAGTTTTGTACGAGATCTTCCTGAGGACTAGTGAGTTCTCTAACTTAGAGTTGTCTTGTTTAACACTCTTAGTACTAGTGTAAGAGGAATGGATTCCAGCTGAGGCTTGCTTCATACATGAAAAATATGAAGTGGGAAGACTTGCTTTAAAAAAATCAAGATTTGGCAAACCCCTTTTCTTGAAAAGTTAGAGTGAAACTGCTATTTCGGATCAACTTGGGTGGAATTCTTGGTTAAGCAGAATTGAAAGCTTTGGAAGAAAGAAAGTATGTCATCTCACAGGCACCAAAGGGAAGCCTAGACCCAGTAAAACACACATCCTAGCCCCATGGTCTTCATATTTCAAAAGCTTTACAGAAAAAAGAGCCATTATTCCAAAACCTGAAATCATTATAAGGGACTCTACTGCCCCTTTAATCCACAAAGGATGAAATACTCTCAAAAATTAAATTCTGATGATATAATTATGAATGATTTTTTGATGAAGAAAAGGGGAGACATCCATAAAAATCAGTGTGGCTAGACTTTCTGATTAATTCACATTAAAAAAAATCTTTTGACTTTTTTTTAATAGCCATGCCAAGGCACAGCATCATGAAATTTTTTTTTTTTAGAAATTTATTTATTTATTTTTGGCTGCATTGGGTCTTCGTTGCTGTGCGCGGGCTTTCTCTAGTTGCAGCGAGCAGGGGCTACTCTTCATTGCGGCGCACAGGCTTCTCACAGTGGTGGCTTCTCTTGTTGTGGAGCACGGGCTCTAGGTGCACGGTCTCAGTAGTTGTGGCACGCGGTCTCAGTAGTTGTGGCTCGCAGGCTCAGTAGTTGTGGTGCACGGGCTTAGTTGCTCCGCGGCACGTGGGATCTTCCTGGACCAGGGATCAAACGCATGTCCCCTGCATTGGCAGGTGGATTCTTAACCACTGCGCCACCAGAGAAGTCCCTAATTCACATTTTTAAAAGAACACATACAAGAGCTGTAAGGAGAGGCATAATACAAAGGATAGAGGGAAAAGTGAGGATGGCATGAATGTGTAAAAATAGAAAAATACTGAGACGGAAAAAACACCAAGAAGACTGGGGCTTCCTAAGATGCAACCAGAACAAGAATTATAAGGAATGTATAAGGCCTCTCCCCAGGACAAATGGTGTAATAGTTAAGAGAGAATGCGGTAAAAACAGAATGACTCAAATATTTTTAAAATTTATTTTTATTCTGTTTTCTATATTTCTCAGTCTCTAAATTTGAAAGGAATT
This sequence comes from Tursiops truncatus, assembly GCF_011762595.2. NCBI lineage: Eukaryota > Metazoa > Chordata > Mammalia > Artiodactyla > Delphinidae > Tursiops > Tursiops truncatus. Next base: position 4,502,088 of record NC_047053.1, on the reverse strand, counting down.
GAACAAAATTCTACAAGAGGGAATTGGAACTCTCTGAGATAGTAATTATATATGTAAAATGAACATTTTATTTTTATACTTTACCAGGTTTATGTCGTCAGACTCATTCTAATTTTAGAAAATGAGTTGATAAGTTTTCTATGTTTTTCTATGCTCTTAAAACAGTTTAATTGATATAAGAGTTCACTATTCTTTGACCATTTGAAAGAACTCATTCATAAATAAGGACTGAGTCTTGGGCTTCCCTGGTGGCGCAGTGGTTGAGAGTCCGCCTGCCGATGCAGGGGACACGGGTTCGTGCCCCGGTCCGGGAGGATCCCACATGCCGCGGAGCGGCTGGGCCCGTAAGCCATGGCCGCTGAGCCTGCGCGTCCGGAGCCTATGCTCCGCAACGGGACAGGCCACGGCAGTGAGAGGCCCGCGTACCGCAAAAAAAAAAAAGACTGATTCTTTCTGTGTAGGTCTTTAACAAGTTTTTTAAACTACTTCTTCTATTGTTATTAGGCTTTTTAACTTTCCTATGCATTTTGTGTCAATTTTCATAATTTATGTTTTCCTAGAATATTTTCCACTCATTAAAATAAAAGGTTAATACACAACATTTGTTTAGGATTTAAAAAACTGTCTCTCTATCCATGGCTATAAATGGATATAAATGTTAACATCCCTTTCTTCGACTTTAAATTGTGTGCTTGTGTTTTCTCTTTTGATTCATTTAGCATTAGTCTGTTTTACTTTTCTTCAGTTTATTGATACTTGCTCTTATCATCATTCCTTTCTTCTTTTACGGATGTACATCTACATGTGCATATTTTTAAAATTCTTGAATGAAATGTGTTCCATTCTTTTATTCTTCTTACTTTCCAATAATAAAAGGAATTTGAGAATAGGGATTTCTGTTTGAGTTTGGTGTTGGCTGCACAGGATAACTTTAAATATTACCATTATTTCTTAAGAGTCTGTCATTGCATTTTTTAACTTTATTTTGAAATATTTTTGGATTTACAGAAAAGTAGCAAAATTAGTACAGGTTTCTCTAATGTAATATAACATCTTACATACGTGTGGTATGGTTACCAAAGCTAAGACCTTCACATCGGCATAATACTGTTAGGTAAACTACAGACTTTATTCGGTTTTCACCAGTTTTTTGACCAATGTTTTCCAATCCAGGGCCCCACATTGGGTTCAGCTGTCAAGTCTCCTTCCTCCAATCTGGACTCTTCCTCAGTCTTTCTTTGTCTTTCAGGACCTTGATGCTTTTGAGTAGTACTGGTCAGTCATTTTGTAGAACGTCCTTCAGTTTGGGTTGGTTTGATATTTTCTCAGATTTTACTGAGGTTCTGAATTTTTGGCAAGAATACCACAGAAATTATGGCCCTTTTGTAGTGCAGGGGATACGTGATGTTGATATGACTTATTACTGGGTGTTTGATTAGTTGGTTGAGGACTGCCAACTCTCTTCAAAGTAGTTACTATTATTCTATTCTATTCTATTCTATTCTATCCTATTCTACGCTACCCTACCCTACCCTACCCTACCTTACGCTACCCTACCCTATCCTATCTTATCCTATCCTAATTTTATTTTATTCTATATATATAGTCATATATCTTGAGGAATATACTTTTAGACTATTTCTCCTCAAACTTTCACCATCCAATTTTAACATTCATCTGTGGATCTTGTCTACAGTCATTACTGTTGGTTATTTTCCATTTTCCTCATTTCTTTTGCTTCTGTTAATTGGAATTCTCCTGTAGGGAATAGCTGTTGTTTCTCCACCATTTATTTACTTATTTGATTACTTATTTACATCTGTATGGATTCATGGATATTTTCTTATTTTATTCTATTGATTATAATCCAGTACAGTTACCATTTACTTTGTTGTTCAAGTTATTCCGGTTTTGGCTATGGGGAACTTTCTCAGATTGGCTTCTGCTTCTGTTCTTTCTTCAGCACTTGTGTTCTGTTATCACAAGACATTATAGGTTTGTCTTGTGTTTTTCTTGCTCTAGCCCTGGAAGTAGCTACTTCACCAATAAGCCCTGGCTTTTTTTGATTAAAGGATGGTATTTAGAAGCCAAGATCTAGGCACTGGGTATGCTCATTGCTATTGAGATTTTATTGCTTCTAAGCCCTTTTAGTGGAAAGAGAGTGGAACTACATGAATATATATTAACCTATGGGTTCACAGAAAACTCTGTCTCTGCTTCTCTCCCATGTCAGCTAATTTTTAAAATCGCATGCATTTATATTGATGCCTCTAATTTCAATACAACACCACAGGGCTCATTCTACCCTTCTCCTTTCCTTATTTGTAACTTCTTCAATAGGAGAAACTTGGCTTTTATTATATATAATATGTTTATTTATTTGTTCAACCCTAGAATACATGTAAAGTATTTTTAGAATTGTTAACTCATACATGTATGAGAAAAAAAAAATACTAACTAGGGTATAATATCAGTGTATAGTTCTTTTTGTCTTAACCTTATAATATCCATTCAAAATACAGTTTCCAAAGTTACTAAGGTTAGTTTTCTTCCTTGTCCCCTTCATGGTAGTTACCTTATTAATTTGTAATGCAGTCACATTTTGTTTTTTACAGTTTGTATTATTTTCTGGGTGTGTTACCTTCAAACCTTGATTGATTTTTAGAAACTCACATACAGTAGAATTTTTTCTTTCTGTTGTATGTAGTTTTGACAAAATCATAATCATGTATCCACCACCACGATTGTAATACAGACCGCTTTTATCATCTCTTGAATCCCTTTGTGTTGGCCATAACTAGTCAGCCCCTCTCCCCTACCGAACCCCTGGAAACCACTGATTTTTTTTTTTTTTTTTTTTTGGCTGCACCACGTGGCTTGCAGGACCTTAGTTCCCCGACCAGGGATTGAAACTGGGCCCTTGGCAGTGAAAGTGTGGAGTCCTAACCACTGGACCACCAGGGAATTCCCTGAGCTGTTTTTTCATTAGTTGGCTTTGCCTTTTTCAGAATAGCCTCTGAATGTAACCATACAACATGTAATCTTTTGGTTCTGGTGTCTTTCCCTTAGAAAAATTCATGTAAGATTCATCCATTTGTTGTATGAATCAGTAGTTTGTGCTTTTCAATGTGGAGCAGGTGTTTCATTGTAGGGAGGATCTGCCATCTGTTTATTCATTCACCAGTGCAAGGGTATTTAGGTGTTATTACAAATAAACAATCATATTTAGGTCTTTGTGAGGATATGTGTTTTTATTTCCCTTAAATAAATTCCTAGAAGTGGGATTGCTGGGTAGTAATGACAAGTGCATCATTACCTTACAGGATGTTACCAACATGTTTTCCAAACTGTGTAATTTTCCATTCCCACTAGCAATGGTGAGCATTCCAGTTGCTCTGTATCCTCGTTAGCACTTAATATTGTCAGTTTTTTAAATCTTAGCCATTCTAGTATATGTGTAGTGATATCTCATTTGGGTTTCAATTTGCATTTCCCCAATGATTAATGCTTTTGTGCATATTTGCTATTCATATATCTTCTTTGGTGAATGTCTAGTCAAACCTTTTGAGCTTCCATTTATTATTTTTTTCCATTTCTTCTTATACTAATCTTTTGTAATGGAAAAATTATTATGAATCTTTAGATTGGGTACTTTCCTTTGCCCTATTAAATATTTTCATATGTCTAGGTACTTTTTTTATTTCTCATCCTTGAAGGTTTAGTGGTAGCAGCAGCAATTGTGGCGTTGATGATTGTGGCAATGGTGACATTGGTGGTCATCATTTCTTTCAAAATGGTTGAAGAAATTGACAATATTTTTTCTGGAGAACTGAGGACTTGGGGCAATGATGGCTGACTTACACTCGGTCATGCATTTTATACAGAGAGAAATGCTGGACTTTTTCTATACAGTTCTGGAGTTTGAAAAATGGGGAGTAGAAATTAAAAGGAAGGCTTATGTTAGCTTGATTCATGGAAGAATTTTCTAACAATTATAAATGGCCGGTAATGGAATGAGCTATCTGTGAGGAAACCGTTTCAGACATAGGCAGGTAAGGAGGGTCACCTGGTATTGGTGTCATAGACAACTCATATGGGCTAGGGCAGTGGTCCCCAACCTTTTTGGCACCAGGGGCTTGTTTCGTGGAAGACAATTTTTCTACAGACTCGGGGGGTGGTGGGTGGGGGGGAAAGGTTCAGGCGGTAATGTAAGCGATGGGGAGCGATGGGGAGTGGCAGATGAAACTTCACTCACTCTCCTGCCACTCACCTCCTGCTGTGTGGCCCAGTTCCTAATAGGCTGTGGACCGGTACCAGTCTGCGGCCTGGGGGTTTGGGACCCCTGGGCTAGGGGATCAGAGCAAGAGTGACCACAGTGCTCCTGTTGGACATGAAGATCCTGTGATTCTCATGGTCTTGAATAGATAGTTGTGACAAAGCTAAAAACATTTCCGGGCAACGGCTTTCTGAATTGTGTGCTCTAAGTTGTGTTAGAGTGACATCACGCTTCAGAGAGTAAGTTCTACAATCATGTTGTGGACTGTGTCTTGGCTTTGCCACCTGCTAGCGCCACTGAATGTGAAACAGGTTATTTACTCATAGCCTTGTTGTGTGAGCGACGTGAGATCATGGACACGGAGTGGAGTGTCTGCTGGGTGCATAGTGAGTGCATGATGTATACATTGTAGCCATTATGACCACTTCCTCTCCCAATTGCCTCAAGCTTCCCTCCTTCAGTTTAGCATTTTCTACAGTTTACTTCCTATTACCTGACTGTCTCTACTGCATTCAGGAATGGGTGACGTCTTGGGCTTTTGTTCAGAGGCTGACTGTGTACTTTCTGACTCACTCTAAATAATCTTGTTTTTTCAGCTTCGCCAGATGAAATATTATGCTCTCCAAAACTGTGCAGGGAGGAGAGCCTACATTCTTTTGTTCACCTTTCTAGGTAAATGAAGAGCCCAAAGTTACCCACCCTCATGACCAACCCCTGAGAGTTTTCCTATCAGGATTTACTTCCGCATTGCTGTCTGATCTGGGCACCAGATAATCAAGGTTATTGCACTTCATCCTACATGTCTAAGACATGCTGTTCTTCATCCTCTCCTGGGCCTAGCTTTGGTATTAGTGCTCGCTTAATAGGTAAAGAAGATATTCTATTTAAATTCCCACCCTCACAGGGTTTTAGAGCCACTGGAATTCTCTTTCTTCAAAGCAGATTTTCATGATTCGTCATCTCCTGCTCTTCGAAGCTCCGTCCAGCCTGCAACCGCTTCCTGCATTTACCATCAGTAAGAGCCTGGTCTCAGGGTGGGCCACAGAGTCTCTTTCCACTTTCAGCACTCTGCCTGTCACCTAAAGGGGAAAGGTCCCTAAAACTACAAATTGGTGAGATATCCGAACAGCCTCTTCCAAGGGAGTGTTTCATAATATTTCCCAATCACCCAAGGTCTAGTCTAAGACAGGCAATATTGGGGATCTCTAAGTGTCTCCAAGCTTTTTCTCAGAGCCAATAACTCCATGAAATGGGAAAGGAAGGGTCAGTTTCTGCAAGTCCTTGCTTTCAACTTTTACTGCAAGTCATTGCAGAGAAAGTAAAAACACCTGTATTAGAATGGTTTGATCATTTTCTGAAAAATTCTGTCTTTTCATTAATCAAACTTACTATATTTTTCTCTATTTGGCAGGACTCCAGTAATTTGGAAAACTGGACTTGGAGTATCTTAGAGTTAGATGGAATCTCAGGAATCATCCATTCCCATCCTTCCTCAGGGTAGGAATTTCTTTAAGAGCATTTCAAGTGGCTCTAAATTCTTTCCTAGGTGGAGGGCTCAGTGCTTCGTAAGACAGACCATCTACCTGAAGGCTTATTTCTATTGTTAGAAAACTTTTTCTTCTTTGCTGTGGCAAAATGTCACCAATGATCTCCTAATTTTTCTACCTAACCATCTGTAGGCAGAATTTTGGCCCCCATGACCTTCACCCCCTGGTGTTATTCTGATAAATATGCTGCACATGGCAAAACAGACTTTGCAGATGTGATTAAGGTTTCTAATCAGATGACTTTAAGATTGGGAGATTATCCTGGATTGTTGAACAGGCCTAATCTAATCACACAAGACCTTAAAAGCAGAAATCCTACTCCAGCTGGTAATGTAAGGGAAAATAAGGAATTTGAGGTAGGAAAAGGTAGAATGTAGTGTTTTTGCTTGAAGATAAAGAAAGCCATGTGCCAAGAAAATTGGAACCTCAGTCCTACAACCACAAGGAACATAATTCTGCCAACAACTTGAAAAAGTATGGACCCTTTGATTTCAGCCTTGTGAGAACCTCAGCAGAAGACTCAGCTGAGCCACTGTGTGCCCAAACTTCTGACTCACAGCACTGTGAGCATTCTTGTTACTTGAGACAGGACGCCCCAGAGTCACCAGTGATCTCTTGCTCTCCTTCCTGCTTCACATCTAAATGTTAATCATGACCCGTCTGTTCTACTCAGAATAGCTCATGCAATAGCCCCTCTTCCCCCTCTCAATTGCCACCTGCAGTACCTGAGCTCCTTCCTGATGCTATAGGCATATCCCTACCACCTGTTCCTCTCCTCCAACACCCTACAGGCATCCACCATGACAGATGGGTGACACCATCCAGTTTTCCCAGGACTGAGGGGTTTCCCAAGATGTGGAGCTTCCAGTTTTAAAACCAGGAAAGTTCTGACAAACCTGGAGGAATTGGCCACCCTCCTGTTGGTTGCCTGCTCATGATGGAGGTTCCCCTTAACATAAAAGCTGGTCATACCAGACATTTGTTTCTACAGTCTTATTTGCAACTTGGGTTTGGGCATATGATCTAATGTAGGTCAGTGGGATCAAAGGGAAATATGCAGGGAAGTTTCTGGGAAGCCAATTAACAGAGACGAACAAAGAGGAACAGGCTTTCTTTTTGTCTTTGAATATCTCTGGGTGAAGATATGATGGCTGGAGCTGTAGCAGCCATCTTGGATCATGGGCAGGTAAGCCTAAGGACCAGGTCCATATGCTGATGGAGGAGAAAGATGGAACGAGCCTGGGTCCTTAAAGACATGGTTGGCCCAGTGCACTAACCCTGCAGCCACCTTCTTCTGGACATCTTATTATGGGAGATAATATTATTGGAGCCACTTTTAGTCAAGTATTTTGTTTCTGGCAGTTCAAAACATCCTTATGGATAAGATACCATGTCTACTGCTCATTCTGCTTCCTGAACACCTGTTCATAGAGCTATGGACACCATAAAACAGTCTCTAAAGCACTTTTATCACATTGCATTGTCACTACGCATCCCAATGTCTGCTAATTTGAAATTCTAGCATATAAAGATTAGTTTTCCCTCACACACAAGTGCAGGAGGTAAAGTAGACAGCAGAGTGACATAGAGATTTTGGCAAGGAAGCTTAGGAGAGATAAAAGCAGTTGAGGGAAAGCAAGCCAGGAATTGAGAATTATCTTCTCACTTCTCTGAGGCACAAAGCACTGGGAGATGTACGATGACATTATCCAGGGCAGTGCCTGGGTGATATAACTCTGCACACTGGGAAAGGAGGGGTGGAGAAAGAGTATCTGACATTGAGTAACATATGTTTATATATTTGGATTTCTAACTTCTCTACTCTGGGTCCTAGAGACAGGCAGAGTCAAAGGAGGAGGGACGCTAACACTCCAAGCCATAAATTTGAAGTTATTGAACATTTAGATGCAGAACTAGTGCTGAAGGGAAGGTGCAGCTCAGTGTATCAGAACGAAGCAAAGGGGATTTACACGCACCTCAACTGACGTGTTAGGAAGCACAAAATATGAATGAAAACTAAATTTTACCAATTGCAGAGAAATATCATCGGTACCCTTCGTATTCAGTGGGAAACCTTTATAATTGTGCACAAGAACGTTTTTAGGAGCGCTTTCACGAGCTAGTGCCTGTGATCCCTCTGCTCTGTTTGCAGGTTTTAAGTTTCCATACCTCAAATTTTTCTAACCTGAGGTTTTCAGGGAAGACCCTTCACGGTTGGGAGTGGGGTTGCAGAGCAGAAACTGTGTCTGCCTCTGCCTCTGAAGGCCCAGTATCTTCCTCATGTTTGTATCCTCAGTGCTTATCAGGGGCAAGCAATAGGTGATAGATAATTTCTAAAACACAGATTTAATCTTTGCTCCATTGTCTAAAAACTTCAGGTAGCTTCCACTGCCCATAGAATGAATGCTTAGCGTGAGGTACAAAGCCTTTCACAAGTGATCTCAGCTTATCTGGCAAGTCATCCTCTGGCCGTTGCCAAGCACCCCCTCCTCCATGTTGCACCAAGGGTAGTCACTATTCTCCAAACGCAGCTCTCACTTTCTCACCCCACGCACTTTCACCCACCCTGTTCCCCTCTGTGGCACACTCCGTACCCTGGGGAAGTCCTATACAACATTTACATCGAACTCAAAGCCAGCTCCTCACCACAATTTCCCTTCCTACATGATCCCGGGAAGCAGGTGAGTACCCGGCAGAATGCCTGTCACACACGATGTTCTCAATAGGTGTCTATGGAATTGAGTTGTGATGAACTGAGTCCAAATCCACCTCCCTGTAATTTGAGTATTGCGTAGTTCTTCCCTGAACACACACAAGTGTGTTCATAACCGATTACATTTTGAAGGTAGCCATCAGGCATCTAGTTAACCTTTGCTTTTCTAGAATTTTCCGATAACTACGATGATTGTGTGAGTTTCTGAAGACCAGTCTTTATTAGCGTGCAGAGCTCTGTATGCATTATCCCATTTGACCCACAGACAACTCCATAAGGAAGGCAAAGCAGATACAAATCTGTCATTGTCCCCATGTTAAAGATAAAGAAACTCAGTTCTGGAGAGAACAAGGGACTTGTGCCAGGTCACATTGGGGGGTCTGCGTTCATCGGACTCACATTCTCATTTTCAAAATATGTTTTTATCAAGTCCTGATCACCCTGGTCCCGCTACTCAAAAACACCTCTTTGAATAAATAATTGTACTTTTGGTCGTCGAGTTGGGAGAGGGTTTTTTTTTCCTACTGTGGCTGTTTTATCTTGTCCCTGGAAGGAGGCTGAGTGGAGCTATACATCTTGGTTTGGGTTGAGCACTACATACTCTAATGCAAAATGGTGACCGTGGATATCAGGAAAGGATATCTGTGGATATCAGGGAATTTGCCACATGTTACTGAACAGACCTTAATAATGTAAGGTTTTGCATTTTCTCCCATTCTAATCCCTTGGCGTCCCCATCTGAAAGCTGCCAGGCTGTGGTTTAAGCTTGCCTCTGACAGAGTATATAGGTATAAGCACCCTCATTGTTCACAGGTCCTGCAACAAAAGTGCATCATTTTAGCCAGGGGATCTCAATGGCCTCCTAAACTTTGAGAACTGCTCTGTTGGATCAAAGGAAATGCTTGTTTTGATGAAACAAACAGCAGGATTAAATTCCTCTTTCTTCTCCTAAATTGTGTATGTGTGCAGCATCTGTGTTTTGTGTGTTGTGTAGTGTGTTGTACCTTGGTGTTGTGCTGTGTGGCAGGTGTTTGCATTGCTCTGGTTGGCGTGTGTGTACTGGTGGCAAAGAGAGAAAATGCAGAAGGGATCTGCCTTCTCACTAGGGATGGCAGGGATGTTGAAAAATCTTCTCTAAATCCCTAATCTCTTCACCCAAGATTAAGCAAATAAAATCGTTGGCTCAAAAAAGTCAGATCCTTGATGACTCTGAAGAGACAGCAGCAAAGTGAGTCAAGAAGCTTAGCTTCATATCAGCAAAGAGATAAAGGGGCTTCGGTTCTGAATGACAGTTTGAGCAATATACCCTAATCCGATTACCAGGGAATTCAGCGTCACTCTATATTAATGGTGGATTTTAAAAAATGCCTGCTAAAGAGTTAGTGTTCATTAGCTGAAGGCTTCAGTTATTCCCGAGGATGAAACAACCCTGACCTGAAACCCAGGGCTACGGAACAGTGAGACTGGGGTGAGGCTGGGGTGAGGGGCAGCTGAGACTCCTCTCTCATAAGGGTCCTTTGTTCACCCAGGGGCTTTGTGGAGGCGGTCACTTCTCCTCTGACCAGAAGAGAGAAGGGGGACGGAACCAAGGGGCCTGGGGCAAAGTCTGGGGCCTGAATCCAACACCAAGTCACTTCTGCTTTGAGTTTTCTAGGTGGAGAAGTTTCACATTGGGTACATTTGTCCTCTCCTTTAACCTCCAGGCTGAAACAACTCCTCATTTAAAAACTTCCTATAGGATTTAACATCTTTTAATGCTTTATTTATTCGGGGGAGAGGGAAGGCAATGTGGTGTGAAAGAATAGAAAAGGTATATTTCCATTACAGATTAATTAATCTCTAGGGACTTTGGTGGAAATCCTGGAGTGAGACTGGGCATAAGAATACAATATACGTGGAATCTAAAATACGACACAAAGGAACCTATCTACAAAACAGCAGACTCACAGACATAGAGAACAGACTTGTGGTTGCTCAGGGGGAGGGGGAGGGGGGACGGATGAATTGGGAGTTTAGGATTAGCAGATGCAAACTAGTATATGTAGGACGGACAAACAAGGTCCTACTGTAGAGCACAGGGAACTAGATTCCATATCCTGTGATAAACCATAATGGAGGGCGTCCCTGGTGGCGCAGTGGTTGAGAGTCCGCCTGCCGATGCAGCGGGCACAGGTTCGTGCCCTGGTCTGGGAAGATCCTACATGCCGCGGAGCGGCTGGGCCCGTGAGCCATGGACGCTAAGCCTGCGCGTCTGGAGCCTGTGCTCCGCAACGGGAGAGGCCACAACAGTGAGAGGCCTGCGTACCGCAAAAAAAAAAAAAAAAAAAAAAGAACAATAAGGGGGTAGGGCTCAGGGACATATAAGTATGAGTTCTCCTTTTAATGCTGGTCATCAGCCAGATTTGAGAACCACTGATGTAGAATATCAGTGGGGCAGAAGAGGACCCGTCAGGGACTGCAGTAGGGGGTCCCAAGATGGTTGGGCCTTTCTTACTATCAAATGGTTATTAGCCTTCTTTTCTTTTTTTTTTTTGGTACGTGGGCCTCTCACTGTTGTGGCCTCTCCCGTTGCGGAGCACAGGCTCCGGACGCACAGGCCCAGCGGCCATGGCTCACGGGCCCAGCCGCTCCGCGGCATGTGGGATCCTCCTGGACCGGGGCACGAACCCGCATCCCCTGCATCGGCAGGCGGACTCTCAACCACTGCGCCACCAGGGATGCCCCAGCCTTCTTTTCTTTTATGAAAACCTCCTTTTACGATACATTTATGATGGCTAGTAGACCTATAAAGGGTGTAGCTTAGGTAAGAAATGTAAATATTTGGATGGTTCAAATCCTTTGCCTTTATATTTTGCAGCTGATGAATGTAAGGCTCAGTTAAAATAAGTGACTTGATTAGGTTCATTCATATACTTAGTAGAACCAGGTTTCAAACTCAGCTTTATCAGATCTTTGGGGTATATCGGACTTTGGGTCCATGATCTTTGTACTACATCATGCTTACAAGTACGGAGGAAATGATGTGTTCCATGGTTCCTCTTGTTTAGGTGGACTTCAAACCAAGAGTGTGTCTTTTTATAACCTTCCAGTGTTTGTGATTTCGGATTGCCCCAGGATGGAAAGGTGTCTTCCCATTTGGTGTACACGTCCTTGACCATCACTAAGCACTGAATTAGAGGCTGTGAGCCACCCGAGTTCTTGGCTAAAGCCTAGCCCAACTGGAACATGATACTGTTCATATTTTTGTGATTTGCTAATTTTTCCTTCACCTTGAACGAAAGATTTGGGACTACCCTCAGTGAAGAAGCAAAGTTGCTTGATTGAGAAAGAAAATCTCCTTCCTCGTTGTGGAGTTAAATGTTGCCATGTGGTAAGCTGCTCTAAAAAGGGGTGGAGCGTTCTGCCTTCACAAATAAATGTGGGATCTCAAGTCAGAGAAGGGGGTGTCTGGACAGTGCAGATGTCTACTCTAAAATAATACCAGTGTGATTCTATAGACTGGAGAGGAAATGGAGGTTGGGACAGAGAATGATTGGATGGCCTGAGTTGATGACTGGAGTTGGTGGGGTTGATTGGGGACCTTGTTACAGATGCAGCAGGAGTTGGAGAGGAAGGGAACAAAGACAGTGGACATGGGATGGAAAGAGCAGAGAGAATAGAACCGCCATGTGTTTCAAAATGGAAAACTGAGAGAATTAGCCCTCATTGCAGTTTGGAAAGGCTCTCTAGATTTTACTTCAAGGGCTGTGCCAGGTCCCAAAAGAGAACCTGTCGGTTCTTGCAATAATGTTGATGATACAGTATTAGTCAACCTTGGATAATAAGTAGATGAAGGATACTGATGATGTTGTATTCCCAAACGACATGCTCTCTGTATGCCAAGAATTGTTTGTACATATAAACTTTCCCTCTCTATAAGTGACCAAAGCAAAGCAGGATGGAGAAGGAGATACTCATGGAAAGGCCAATGCTGGGTACAGCTTTTGATATGAGAATTCTTTCCTCCTCACCTGTCTCTGGGGGACAGAAAGCCAGGAGCACCACGTTTGAACAAACAGTAGGTTTACTCCATTGTCTTCAAAAAACTACATATAAAAAACCTTAAAAAAAATAGGAGCACTGTCACAATGGGTCTGTAAAGAAAAGGAAAGAGCATAGCTAAGTCACAGCCCATAGATGTCAGCAGACTCCAAAGGATCTTGCCTACAGGAAGCCAAATTCCAAGCTGCTGCCACAAACAAGAATAGGACTTTATTGATGCTGTGTCCGTCCTTTGTCTGTGCAGAGGCTGCAGGAGCCCATTCAACAGGAATCTCACCCTCTGTATTTCCATATCAAAGACAGTCTGGGGTTCTCTGCTGGCCTGGGTGGCAGTTTCACAGGCAATATCCTACCTCAGATCAATGCTCCCTGCCACTCATTACCACAACGGGGACTTCCTAACTTGTCTGCCCCAGAGAGATTTATTCTTTTCAAATTATTTGTGAGGGAAATCTCAGGGGGAAAACCCCACAGCCTTTTGGCTCTGGAGGTGAGATGAGACCCTATTATCAGCAGAGCTCACCTCCCTCCACATTTTCTCTTGGCCTCAGAATTAAGTGGGACCTAGAATGAAAAACACTGAAATAAGATATGTAGGTATTTTCAGCTTCAATGATTGTTTCCAGCTTTTCAAGGGATTTTATGAAACTGACAAAGGCTTGAATGGGGATAAATTATTCTTTGGATGCAGGCCATAGTTAGAAAAAAATCTAGTCTCCCTCCATCCCTCCCTCCCTCCCTCCCTCCCTTCCTCCCTTCCTTCCTTCCTTCCTTCCTCCCTCCCTCCTTCCCTTCCTCCTTCCTTCTTTCCTTCCTTTCTCCCTCCCCAACTTCCCCTTTCTTCTTCCTTTCATCTTTCTTTTCTTCTTCCCTGCATGAGAAAAGGGCTTAGGAACACTAAAACATCACATAGACGTTACTACTGTATTCCAGTTGATGCTACATGTCTTAGTCACAATGGGCAACAGCCATAATAGGAAGCAAAATGGAGAACTTCAGTTATTACACTGTGATCAGTGTTCCTCAAATACACCCTCGGGTAATATGTTAAAGGCTCAGAGTCTCACTGTAGACATAACCCTTAGACATTGTAGTAACAGAAGATTCTAGTCTTTCAAAGAACTCTGGCTGTGTTTGGACAGTAATGAGACTTCTAAATCATTGAGTAATTAAGCCATGCACTTCTATGTGCAATTATATGATGACCATTCACATCCTCTTAAAATTCTTTCGTCCTTTGTTTGCCATACATTTACACCAGAGTTTCCCACACTCTGTATCTCAGGACATTCATTCCATGAGAAATAAATAGGTTTCACTCTCAATAAGGGTCCTCTGTCCTCTAAGTTTGGGAAACACTGCAACATACTCTAGAGCCCCAGAAAAATCTGTGTCAAAGGCTCTATAAGGTTTTGCCGTCAATAAATTTTCTTGACTAGGTTTACCCCAGTGTTTCCCTCACATATTTGACCAGAGAACTTTCTTTTGCGTATCATTCATTAGTGACTGTGGATCTAGAGCAATGCTCCAGTCCGCTCTTGTCCTGTGTCTTTTCTCTGATCAGGCTTCATTTGGTGTCTCTGAATCTCCTTTCTCCTTTTGCTACCCAGTTATAGACTTTCCTCAGTGTTCAACTTCTGCTTCTGGGTCTTTGTTCCTATGCATTGTTTTGAGGTTTTCATCCACTTTTATGGATTTATACAGCAAGTAAACGCAACTTTATGGAAGGTCTTGTTCTTTCTCCGTTGTTCCATTTTTATTCCCGTTTGTCTTTTTTTATAAGTCCATTTGAAAGTACCCCCTACCTCACTCTCCTCAACTGAACTGATTCCATCTTTTTCTGCAATCCAGTTTTCACTTTCAATTTGTTTATGTGTTAATGACACTGCCATTCTCCCTTGAGAGGGAAATCTTGAAATCTTGTTTAACTCTTTTCCCCCCACCCTTAGAAAAATGATTACTGACCTTTTTCATAAATAGCTTGAGGACTCTTTCTTCTATAGAGAAACATTTAACATGAAAAGGATGACAAGAACCTGTATACAAATATGAAGACTTCACTTTGTGAATTTAAATGGCTAGAATAAATGGTTGGTGTCATCAAATGTAAGTCTTATTGGAATGGTATTCTTAGAGAACTCTGCTGGGTCTCTCCCCACCTCCTCAACTTAGAGACCAAATGAACAAATGGAAAAAAAAATGAACAAGAGAGTGAAATTAAAGAGCAAGAAATACTTTTCCCAAACTGGAGGAAGATGGTAGGTTGGTGAGGGATACATGCTGAGCCATTCTGGGAACACGTGGAGATGAGAATGTGTCCAGTTGGTGTGTCTGATGCCTGCACATGAGATGTTCTGCCACCCTGTGGGGAGTCCTGGCGTCTGTATATTTTATTGTGGAAACAATGCTTATTAATTAGGATTCATAATATTTGAACTCTCCTTGTGGTCTGGTGAATGGGGGTGGGGTCCCCACATTCCCCCCAGCTTGCTCTTTAAGATATCCCCAGACCACACTGATTATGCTGGTTACAGAAATTATTTCTTTGAATTCTGTTTCTTAGCTGCTAGCTTTTTTTTTTTTTTGGCCTTATTGCAAAAGCAGTGCATATTCATAAAAAAAATACAAGTAGTGCAAGAGAATAAACAATACCTATCATTCCATGCAACCAGATGACTTGGTATATATGCTGTCAGTCACATTTTTGCTTTTGCATAAATATGTGCATTTCTTTTTTTTTTAATCCCCACCCCAAGCACCTTTTAAATTTTATTTTACTTATTTTTAAATATTTTATCTTTTTAAAAATTTATTTATTTACGTATTAATTTTGGGCTGTGTTGGGTCTTCATTGCTGTTCACGGGCTTTCTCTAGTTGTTGCGAGCAGGGGCTACTCTTTGTTGAGGTGTGCAGGCTTCTCACTGCTGTGGCTTCTCCTGTTGCAGAGCATGGGCTCTAGGTGCATGGGCTTCAGTAGTTGTGGCATGCAGGCTCAGTAGTTGTGGCACACGGGCCTAGTTGCTCCGCGGCATGTGTGATCCTCCTGGACCAGGGCTTGAACCCGTGTCCCCTGCATTGGCAGGTGGATTCTTAACCACTATGCCACCAGGGAAGTCCCCATGCATTTCTTTACAAAGGTCATTCTGTGATAGTTTCCTAATCTGGATTTTTAAATGGATAATCTGTCTTGAAAATATTTTCACACAGTAAATGCACTTCCACAGCTTTATTTGTGAAGGTAGAATAGTATTTCATTTCTGGGTTTCCTTCAATGTTTTTTGAACAGTTAGATTAATAGCATTTCTTCTGTTATAAACAGTGCCGTTATAAACTCTTAGAGATAAAACTTTGTGCAGAATCTCAATTTTTTCTTTTTTTTGGCTGTGTTGGTTCTTCATTGATGTGAGTGGGCCTTCTCTAGTTGCAGCAAGCGAGGGCTACTCTTTGTTGTGGTGTGCGGCTTCTCATTGCAGTGTCTCCTCTTGTGAAGCATGGGCTCTAGGATTGTGGGCTTCAGTAGTTGCAGCACTTGGGCTCACTAGTTGCGGCACGTGGGCCTTAGAGTGCGCAGGCTTCAGTAGTTGTGTCACGTGGGCTCTAGAGCGCAGGCTCAGTAGTTGTGGCGCATGGACTTAGTTGCTCCACGGCATGTGGGATCTTCCTGGACCAGGGCTCACACCCCCGTCCCCTGCATTGGCAGGAAGATTCTTAACCACTGCACCACCAGGGAAGTCCTCAATAGAATGTTTTGTTTTCATTTTTTTTTTCTATTACTTCAGGACATCTGTTATTTGGGCTCATTAAGAATTAAATTCCTGGGACTTCCCTGGCAGTCCAGCAGTTAAGACTTCACCTTCTAACGCAGAGGGTGCGGGTTCAATCCCTGGTCAGGGAGCTAGGATCCCACGCGCCTCGCGGCCAAAAAACCAAAACATAAAACAGAAGCAATATTGTAACAAATTCAATAAAGACTTAAACAAAAATTTTTTTTAAAAAAAGAACTAAATTCCTAAACCTTCTCCATTCTCTTTTCTCCACTGTATTACCTTTGCTCCTTTATCAAAGATCAGCAGACCATATTTATGTGGGTCCTTTTCTAGACTCTCTATTCTGCTCATTGATTTATTTGTCTATTCTTTCACAGTACCACACCGTCTTGAGTACTGTAGCTTAATAGGAAGTCTTAAAGTCGAGTAGTGTCAATTACCCAATTTTCTTCTTCTCTTATAATACTGTGGTTTCTGTTCTGTTGTGTTTTTTTTTCCCTCCTCTCTGTATAAACTTTAGAATTAATCTGTTGATATTCATGAAATAACTTGCTGGAAGTTTTACTGAAAATGCATTGAATCTGTAGATCAAGATGGGAAGAACTGTCATCTTGACAATATTTAGTCTTCCTACCCATGAACATAGAATATCTTCATGTTTACTTAGTTCTTTGATTTATCGTATTGGAGTTTTGTAGCTTTTGTCCTATAGATCTTATACATATTTTGTTAGATTTATACCTAGGTATTTCATTTTATGGGATGTTAATGTAAATGGTAATATGTATTTAATTTGAAATTCCACTTATTCATTTCTGTTATGTTAGGAAATCCACTGACTTTTGAATATTAACCTTAAATCCTACAACCTTGCTATAATTGCTTATTAGTTCAGGAGATTTTTTGTGTGTGTGTCAATTCTTTCATATTTTCTACATAGATGATTTTGTCATTTGTGAACAAAGATAGTTTTATTTTTTCTTCTCAATGAGTATGCATTTAATTTAGTTTGCTTGTTTTTTTGCATTAGCCAGAACTTCTAGTACAATATGACAAGGACTGTGAGAGAGGGCATACTTGCCTTTTTCCCGACCTTAGTGGGAAATCTTTGTTTCTCACCATCAAGTATGACATTAGCTGTAGGGTTTTTTTGTAGTTGTTCTTTATCCAGTTGAGGAAGTCTCCCTTTATTCCTACTGTGCTGAGAGTTTTTATCACAAATGTGTTGGATTTTGTAAACTGCTTTTCTGCATTTATTGATATGATCATGTGACTTTTAATTTTTAGCCTGTGTACGTGATGGATTACATTAACTGATTTTTGAATGTTGAACCAGCCTTGCATACCTAGGATAAATCCCACTTAGTTATGGTGCATAATTGTTTTTATACATTGGTGGATTTGATTTACTAATATTTTGTGGAGAATTTTTATATCTATTTTTCATAACAGATATGGGTCTGTAGTTTTCTTGTAATGCCTTTGTCTGGTTTTGATATTAAGGTAATGGTGGACTCATATAATGAGTTAGAAAGTGTTTCCCGTGTTTCTATCTGCTGGAAGAGATTACAGAGAATTGGTGTAATCTCTTTCTTAAATGCTTAGTTAAATTCACCAGGAACCCATCTCAGCTTTGTGCTTGATGGTTTGGAAGGTTGTTAACTGCTGATTAAATTTCTGTAATAGGGGCTTCCCTGGTGGTGCAGTGGTTGAGAGTCCGCCTGCCGATGCAGGGGACACAGGTTCGTGCCCTGGTCTGGGAAGATCCCACATGCCACGGAGCGGATGGGCCCGTGAGCCATGGCCGCTGAGCCTGCGCGTCCGGAGCCTGTGCTCCGCAATGGGAGAGGCCACACCAGTGAGAGGCCCGCATACCGCAAAAAAAAAAAAAAGAAATTTCTGTAATAGATATTGGTCTGCTAAGATGGTCTATTTCTTATTCTGTGAGTTCTGGTAGATTGTGTTTTTCTAATAATTGGCCCATTTCATTTAGGCTAGCAAATTTGTAGGAATAGAGTTGTTTATAGTATTCCTTATTATCCTCTTAATGTGCAAGTGACCTGTTGTGCTGTCTCTTAATTTTGATATTAGTAACTTGTGTCTTCTCTCTCTCTGTTTCTTAGCTTGATTAGAGGCATTATCAATTTTACTGATTTTTCTCAAAGAACCAGCTTTTGGTTTTGCTGATTTTCTCTATTGATTTTCTGTTTCCAGTTGTATTGATTTCTGCTTTTTTTTTTTTTTTTTTACAATTTCTTTTCTTCTGCTTGCTTTGAAATTAATTTGCTCTTCTTTTATTGGTTTTCTAAGGTGGAAATTTAGACGATTGATTTTGGAGCTTTCTTCTTCTCTAATACATGCATTCAATGCTATAAATTTCCCTCTGGGCACTGCTTTCACTGCATCCCACAAATTTTGATAAGATGTACTCTCATTTTTATTTTGTTCAATATATTTTTAAATTTCTCTTGAGATTTCTTCTTTGACCCATGTGTTATTTAGAAATATGTTGTTTATCTCCAAGTATTTTGGGATTTTCTAGCTATCTTTCTGCTATTGATTTCTAGTTTAATTCCATTGTGGTCTGAGTGTATACAGTGAATGACTTCTATGCTTTTAAATTTGTGAAGGGGTGCTTTATGGCCCAGAATGTGGTCTATCTTGGTAAATGTTCCAGGTAAGCTTGAGAAGAATGTGTATTCTACTGTTGTTGGATGAAGTAGTTGATAGATATACATTATATCCAGTTGATTGATGATACTGTTGAGTTCAACTATGTCTTTATTGATTTTCTGGCTACTGGACCTGTCTGCTCCTGATAGAGCCATGTTGGAGTTTTCAACAGTAAGAGTGGATTCATCTATTTCTTCTTACAACAATATCAGTTTTTGCCTCATGTGTTTTGCTGCTCTGTCAAATTAACAATTAAGGATTGTTATGTCTTCTTGGATAATTGGCCCTTTTATCATTATGAAATGCTCCTCTTTAATCCCGATAATTTTCCTTGCTTTGAAGTCTGCTCTATTTGAAATTAATATAGTTACTTCAACTTCCTTCTGGATCGCGTTAGCATGGTATATCTTTCTCCATCCCTTTACTTTTAATCTTTATGTATCTTTATATTTAAAATGGGGTTCTTGTAGACAACAAACAGTTGGGTCTTGTTTTCTCATCCACTGACTTTTAATTTGTCTTTTAATTGGTATATTGAAACAATTTACTTTTAAAGTGATTTTTGATATTACTTGATTAATATCTACCATGTTTATTACTGTTTTCTATCCATTGCCCTTGTCCTTTTTCCCTATTTTTGTCTTCCCCTCTTTTTCTGCCTTTTGTGGTTTTAACTGAACAGGATTCAATTTTTTCTTCTTTCTTAGTGTATCAATTATACTTTTTTTTTTACTTTGTGTTTGCCCTAGAGTTTGCAATATACATCTACAACTAATCCAAGCCCATTTTCAAATAACACCAACACCACTTCATGAATAGTTCAAGTGCCATATAATAATGGAATATTCCTAGTTTCTTCCTGTTATCATTCCTGTCGTTATTTCTAACGACATGAGAGAAAGGATAAGTGAGTGACCTCATTTCTGTGACAAATTTAAGAAGAGGTCATGATTTTTTTCAGTTTGTTCAGCTTTTAAGTTGTTGTGAAGACAGTGATGACTTCTAAGCTCCTTACATGTTGGACCTGAAACCAGAAATTCAGGCCAGTATATTTTTATGTAAGAAAGTTTTATCAATCACTCCATCATATCTCTTTGCAAAAAAATTTGTGAATATATATATATATATATATATATATACACATATACACATTATACATATATGTAAATTGAATTAATTTTTTCCTTCTTCTGACTGTAAGGCTTTACGTGTTAAATGTTTATTCTGGATTAAGTAATCATCACAGTTATTACAAGGTAATGGATCAAATAAGATAAACATATTGCACATTTTGATAAATAATTATTAATCATATAAAGTAAAATTTTCTGACTTAACATTTGTTAACCCAGTCATTTATCATTAATCTTCTTAATTTCCAGGAGGTACACCAAAAAGTCTTTACTGAGTCTTATCAAATGGTATTAATTTTACTAGGTACTCTTGTACTGACAGTCACCTTTTATTAAAGCTAAACTTAAAGCTGAACTAAAACGTGAAATCTCACATTTTTGTATTTTATTATAGTAGGCTGTGAATAATGAGTGGTTTATTCATCTCAAAGTGTAATTTTTCATGTTATCTCAAAATATCTTTTTAAATGACAGTCAGACACTTGAGAATTTATACACATAACACATACATATTATCGAGTTCATTTCATGGTTGAAAATGATTTGGCAGAATTAGAGTAATATATAAAATTTGAGGAGGAGGAAGTAATTCAGATTAAACAAAGGTGTTTTCTAAACTGTACGGCCCCAGTGGATGCATGGGCATCATTTCGGTTGCACGCTGGAACGTGTTGCCTACACGTCCATTCATTAGTAGTTGTTCTCACTTTGAAGGAGGAGTTTAATGTACTTGTGGAAATAAACTGCAAATAGAGAAGAGAAGATCTGAGGCCACTAGTTAGCTAGCAAGTGAGGAGCTTATAACAGGCACATGAATGGTTGTTGTGAAGTGCTATGTTATATTCCAATTATGCTAATACAGACCTGAGAAGTGTGTAGTCAAAAGAAAGAAATGAGCAGGTGTTGGAAAACACAGTTAGCAAAAGACACGTTGCCAAGTAAAAAATAAATATAGATTTACAGCAGCCAATGGGTAAAAGTTAATGAAATTATTTCTTCCGTGGGCTGAGTAAATAAGCAAGAAGATATAATAACATTCTATCTTACTTCTGATCTATTCTCAGTTTACTCAAAGCTACAACATGATCTGTTGGAACAAATTGAAAGTTTTTACTTCCTCCTACTTGAAATGCTACAAAATATGCACCTGACACTCACTCAGCTTTTTGTGTTTCCCGAGAATGGTGAAAATGCAGAGAAGATGTGCCTGCAGCAGACGGTTTTTCCCGATGCACCTGTGTGTGTATGTGTATATAAACCCCGACTATCACACGTGTGTGTATGTGTATATAAATCCCGACTATCCTAATAGTATGACGGAGAGATAAAGAGATAAGGCATGGATCCTTGCCCTCAGTTTGTGACCTTGTGAAGGTAAAATTCCACTGCCTACAGTATTTCACACTGACAGTTTCTTTGCTTTGCTCTCACCAAACTCTCCCTAAGGAGTGATAACTATAGGACTACAGTCAGGGAGTAGAAGAGGTAAAGTCATTAAATGCCAATATCCATCCCTCCTGCTGCCTCAATCTACAATATGTCTGGATTTAGAATGTCTCAACATAGGCCAAAGCACCATGCTTTGACCTTAATAGAAGTGTTACAAATGTGGGAAACGACTCGTCCCTCTGAGTGAGTTTATGGTGGCTTGATTAAAAGAAGTGTCTCAGACACTGACATTTAGAATGGTCTGTCCCCTGGGGTATTTTCACACTCTGGGGCACTGTAGTACAGTAAGATTCGGGATGGAGGAGAGGTACATCTTTCTTTTAAAAAGTGGGTGGGGCTTCCCTGGTGGCGCAATGGTTGAGAATCTGCCTGCCAATGCAGGGGACACGGATTCGAGCCCTGGTCTGGGAGGGTCCCACAGGCCGCGGAGCAACTGGGCCCATGAGCCACAACTACTGAGCCTGTGCGTCTGGAGCCTGTGCTCCGCAACAAGAGAGGCTGCAACAGTGAGAGGCCCGCGCACCGCAATAAAGAGTGGCCCCCGCTCGCCGCAACTAGAGAAAGCCCTCGCACAGAAACGAAGACCCAACACAGCCAAAAATAAATACATTTTTAAAAAATTAAAAAAAAAAAGTGGGTGAAGGTGACACTGAAAGGGAAAGAGATGAAAGAGATCCACTTGCCAGCTCTACCAGAGGACGTTTTTAGGCAGACCAATTTCTGGGAAGAGGCCTAGTGTAAAAGAGCTACTTTATTGTACCTTATATTAGTTTCCCGTGGCTGCTTTAAACAAATTTCGCCACACTTGATGGCGTAAAGTAACAGAATTATACTCTTCCATGGTTTTGGAGGCCAGGAGTTGGAAATCTGTTTCACTTGGCCAAAATCAAGGTGTCAACAGGGCTGTATACCCTCCAGATGCTCTAGGAGAGAATCCATTTCTAGCCTTTTCCAGCTTCTGGAAGTTACTGGCATTCCATGGCACAGGGGCAGCACCACTCCTGTCTGTCTCTGTGGTCACAATGCTTTCGCCTCTTCTGCTGTGTCAAATCTCCCTCTGCCTCTGTCTTATAAGGACACTTCTGACTGCATTTAGGGCCCATCCAGATAATCCAGGATAATCTCGCCAACTCATGATCCTTTACTTAATCACACCTGCAAAGACCCTTTTTTCATATCAGGTAACATTTACAGGTTCCAGGGATTAGGACCTGGTATCTTTGAGAGGCATTACTCAGCCTACTCCGGTACTCAGTAAATATTTTCCATCTACTTTAAGGAATTTTCTGCTGTAGGTTTAGCACATAAATGGCTAGCTTCTTAAATTCCAACAGTGGTGAATTCTCTTGGGTTCTATAAAAATGTTGCTTGTTGGTCTTCATTTTCACAGTAGTTATGAATTTTAGTGTATGTGTGTGTGCACAGCATGTTCCTAGGGTACACTGGCCAATGCAACATTAGGATATCAGGTGCTCCGTAAAATTTTGGAGAGCAAAATCAAGTGGGACATCCCAGTACGAGAGACAAAACCCATCAAATTGATCTGCCAGTTTCCAATTTCCACAGAAACTTGAACACTAAATTATATGTCCTGGTGCCCCGGCTCCTTTCATAGACTCCCTGACTCACTCCTCCCTCCATAATCTAGCAAATCCCAATAAATATCAATGACCCCAGATGCCTTGGGATCAATGCCTAGTTTTTCCTTGGGTTATTGTAAACATAGACACTTGGCACCATCTGGCCCTAAATCTGGGGGGGTTCAGAGCCATTTACCACGTAAAGATCATGTATTCCAAAGAAACCAAACTCTCTTGTACATAGCAATGATAAAAACAAAATGAAAGCATTATCTGGGCAGGAGAGGCCTCTTATTAGCTAAGTAGGCCCACTGCATGGCAGATAAAGCACAGTAATGGTTATCTCCAGCCCACAGGCCCAAGACCAACTATAAATGATCCATTCAAGTCCCCCTGGGTGCATGTGTTAAAGGACTTCCAGATGTCCTCAAAGGCAGGCCCTCTGTTCTATGATCTGGGTCTCATCCACCATATGGTGCTAATTTGGTTGTCCTGATACAGCAATGTGGGATGAAACACTGGCTGCTCCACAAGCTACAAAAGAGTTGGTAAATTGTTTAAGGCCTCATCATTCATCAGGTTGGCGCTCCCTATGGCAAACACTTCCTGATTTCCGTGGGATAAGGAGGTGTGTAGGCATACTCTAAGGACAGGTTGTTCGTGAAACATATAAATGATTATGTCAGTGCCCTGGAATGACCCCACATATTTTGGGATCTTATCAAAATGCTCAGTCCATGGCCAGAAGCTTGGAGCTAAACTGGAGTTGTAAAATGCAAAGCAGGGGTCAGAATCTTCTGCATGCACTCATCCTTAGGGCTTTATTTCATTACTGAAGGTGCCTACTCCTCTTGGTTATAGCCAATGGCCACTCCCATGGCAGCCTTTCAGTGACACTTGGAGAACCAGAGAGAATTAGGATCAAACGAGGGTGTTTAGGGTTTCCCTGGTGGCGCAGTGGTTGAGAGTCCGCCTGCCGATGCAGGGGACATGGGTTCGTGCCCCGGTCCGGGAAGATCCCACATGCTGCGGAGCGGCTGGGCCCATGAGCCATGGCCGCTGAGCCTGCGCGTCCGGAGCCTGTGCTCCGCAACGGGAGAGGCCACGACAGTGAGAGGCCCGCGTACCGCAAAAAAAAAACAAAAACAAAAAATGAAGGTGTTTAGAGAACATCTATTTCGACACTCCTTTTTCTCCAAATAAGAAAAAGGCATAGAAGAGGGTATGTAGTTCATCCCCAATTCACATATTAGGGTCTCTGCCTCCCAATTTCTGATCCAGTGCCCTTTTTACTCCCATGGATGGCCTCTCTGTCATGGGCGTCATCTTAAACAAGGTCATCTTGACCTGAAAGCCAAAGGGAAGCCCACTGCATTGAAATGCTCGGATCCGGAGCTGCAGGCAGGTTGAGTTGGATGTGAGTACTGGGAGGGAAAACCAGAGCCCCCTGTAGCCAAAATCTTGTCTGCTTTGCTAACTTTCCTGTAATAGTCATCCTCATCAAATTTCACTGTCAGTTTCTCAGAGGAGAGTCAGAACAAAATTTCAAAAGGGATCAAAGATAGTAAACAAAAGCCTGAATAGAAGTTTAAAAGGGACAAAAAATACCCAATAAGAGGCGGAATAAGGGTTTCCTGAATTCTTTTTTATAGGAGAATTGAGACTATTTGGAATTAAAATATGACACATGTGAAACCTACATCCATGCAGATAGATGCAAAACACAATCAAGCTTCATATGCATACTCAGAGATAAGATACACAAAGACAAATTGGTACCCAGCGTCATGCAATAGAGATGTTTTGGCAAATATGAGGATGTACTGTGGCTAAATCTTTACTTCATTTCCTCCTTTCCTGGTTATCAGCCATCAAAGACAGTAAATAATGTTCTGACCCATCTGCCTGCCTCCAGTCAGTGACTCTTCCAGCCTTTTTTCCACATTTCTACCCAAAGGAATGTCCTCTGTACATCAGTCTTCCCCCTCAAAAGCCATCAATGGTTTCCTGTGGCCTGTTGAGTAATGACCAAGCTTTGTCTTATGGTATTCTAAGTCCAGCACCAAAACTGGCGAGTAGGTTTCAATTAGGGCACCCACCCTGATGGATTTTGTCCTCCCTGCCTGGAGCCTTGTGTTGAAAAGGGATCTAAAGCTACATCTGAATTCAATGAGAAGCCTGTGTCTTGATTGATAGGGGATGCCTGCCACGATGTGGTATCTGGGAATGAAAGTCCAAGGCTACATATTTCCCAGCCCTGCCAGACAGCGTCCGATCTCATCTGTCACTCCATCTCCAACCCAATTCTTTGCTTCAGCAACTCCAGGTTGTCTTATGTTCAGTTAAGGGAGGATTTAAAAAAGTGCAGCAATGTCTTCCTCATTAGATTGGCAGATGTTTAGAAATATCCAGTCTGTTCCACCTCTTAAAACCTTTTGTATCCATCCCCTCTGTACCATCCTCACTGCCTCTGCCTTAGTTCAGACCCCCCTCCCCAGCTCTCCCCTGGCCTATTTCATTACTCTCCTATCTGATCATTTTATGGTACATTAAACCCTTCAGTGGCTCCCATTTCAATCTCTTTAGCTCGGCTTAGAAGGTCCACCAACCCATCCCCTCCCCCCACCCCACCCCCACACAATGTTTTAGCTAATGCTAACGCTTCCAACAGTATCTCTGCCATACCTGCAAACGTGACCTGTGATTACGATCAACTTTACCTGTAAGCTCCTTGAGGCCACGTCTTATTCATCTTTGTAACCCACATCACCTTATTATATTGCTTACAATACCGCTGACATTAAATCAACATTTGTTTGAATGAACTGATTAATGAGTGAATAAAGATTTGAGGATTTGGATTCTAGTTGACCTGTTGTGAGTGTGAAAAAAGTGCTGAAAATATCCTAGAACCTCAGAGACTTGGGAGTGGAGGGGATTTTGAGAACTGTGACCCACAGAGACCCTCTCATCAGGGTGGAGTGAAGTTGTTGGAAAACTACCTGGCTACGGAATCCAGCCCCAGACCTGGCAGCCTGGTGAGAGGAGCTCTAACCCCTGGGAGGAAGGCTCAGCTTTCAGACTTTTGCAAGGCCAGCTTCTTCCCTTCAACCATCTCTTGGGTCAAATGTCACCTCCCTTCACCCATTGCATCACCTTATTTATTTTCTTCAAGGAACTTTTTATTTACCTTTCTTCTATTTTTTACTATTGATGCATTTTCCTTCTTCCTCAATAGCATATGAGCTACATGAGAGCACAGTTATTTTGTTTATTGGGGTGTCCTTGGCTCCTAAAACAGGGTCTGCTACTGTTCAATTTGTTGAATAATCGAATCGATGAATTCTCAGTACTGGTATCCACTCAGATAAGAGAGAGGGGCAAAAGAGGTGATGTAGGTGGAGGCCCAAAACTTGGGGTGGGTAGCAAGAAAATGATAGTCAAGGGAATGAGTCAATGTGCACTTGACCTTATCCTCAGAGAAGAGGGTTGGCAGTAATTAGGGCAACTACCTATCAACTTTAGAGTTTGGGGAAGGGCAAGGATTGGAATGCTATGAAGAGAAAGCGGTAAGAACTCCAATGGGTAAGCAACCATGTAGGGCTAGGGAATGCTCCTGGGTCAAGTCGATGGTCTAGAAGAATTCCAGGGATGGATCCTGGCTCTGGTACGGTGAGTTCATTCCAAAACAATGAGGCTGATGGGGGACTTTAAAGTGGGTGAGGCTATGATATATATCTCTATATATCTATAACTATCCTGATGTTGATGGTCTTAAATCAGGAATTGAGGGAAGCCTTAGCCCACAAATGGAGGCATGTGTATTCAAGCTTAAAAACTTGGGGAAGGCTTGGAAGGAGAAAAAGAGAGAGGGGATGAGGTTCGGGGAAGAAAACAGATTGTTTTTAAAGGCCTATTAATGTGCCAGTCACTGTAACTGGTTGCTTGCATGAGCCAGCCCATTAAATCCAATCCAACCCTACAAGGTCATTATGATCAACGTCATTTTATAGACGAAGAAAGTAGGGCTCAGTGAAAGTAAGGAACCTCCCAAAGTTTACACAGGCCATGGAGAAGCCAGGGTTAAAACCCAGACTAGATGACCCCCTAATTCTTGCATTTTCCCATTCTGCCACAGTAGTTTCCTATAAAGCACTGGTTCCCTCTTTCTTCTGGGATATGTAAGACAGATGATCACACAGTGACACACTTCTACACAAACATATATACAAACACTGACAATTTTGAGGTGTCATGTATAACTCTCTCTCTTTTTTCCCACTTAGACAGCATATCAGAATGTGAGTGTATTGCTATCATGGGGATAATATGAATTTTGGATTAAAAAGCAAATGATTATTAGATTTCTAAACTTCAGTAAAAAATGGTTGTGAGACACCAGGGCAGGGATGGAACCAAGGCCGGAAGTGGGATACTGAATTTGTTCGTATCTTCTTGGGTTCCCCTACTTGGTATGGAGTTAAATTTTCAGAAGGAGGTTGGAAAGTGCGCTTTACTATCATTAAACTCTGTTTAAAAAGGCTCCGTGAAAAGGGAAATTAATCTGAATTTGGAACTCAGCCTGATAAAGCTGTTGTCCTGGATCAATAATTGGGAAATTAGCTGGACTGAATCCACAGTTTGGAAGGTTAGTGGAATATATCATGGACTTAGAAGAAAAGTCAGGATTTGTTTTGATGTAAAAATGTAAAGACAGACTCATATTGACTCTCTCAGTCTAACTTAGAACAGCTCTAGCTGATAGGAATTGAACTTAGTTCTGAGTGCAAAAGTCTAGAGATTAGTTGATTTTGTAGACGGCAACAGCAGAAATGTCATTTAATCAGATTTCTAGGACTGCCGTAACAAATTCTCACAAACTTGGTGACTTCAAAGAACAGAAATTTATTCTCTCATAGTCCTGGAGGCCAAAAGTCCGAAGTCAAGCTGTCGGCAGGGCCACGTTCCGTCTGAAGGCTCAAGAGGGAGAATCTTTCCTTGTGTCTTCTAGATTCTGGTGGCTCCAGACATTCCTTGGCTTGTGGCTGCCTAACCCCAATCTTTGCCTACATCTTCATATGGCATTCACTTCTGCGTTTGTGTCTTCTCATTTTCTGTCTGTCCCTTATAAGGACCCATGTCATTGATTTGACTCATCCTAGTAGGTGTGAAATGGTATGTCACTGGGGTGTTGATTTACATTTCCCTGAGGACTAATTACATTGAGCATCTTTTCATGTACTTGTTGGCCATTTTTATATCTTCTCTGGAGAAATGTCTATCCACATCCTTTGCAAATTTTTACACATCCAAGAAATTTAAACCTAAGAATGCTCTCAAAAACAAGAGAGACTGTGGTGAAGGAAATTGGGAAGAGATTCATGAATCTAATGAAGGTATATCCTAGATTATGGGACAGCTAGTGTGCAGGAGAGAACCAAAACATAAGACACCTGGGAGGAGTACCCTAAGACCAGGACAACTATAGATTCTTTGAAAATTAAAATGAACATAAACAGAATAAGCATTTTGAAACATATTTATATGATCAGTTTTTTAGCCATCTCTTGCTTTAGTATCTTGTCACTGGTATTTCCCTGGAGAATGTATTGTTCAATATGACTTTTTTTTTTTTTTTTTTTTTTGTGGTACGCGGGCCTCACTGCTGGGGCCTCTCCCGTCGCGGAGCACAGGCTCCAGACGCGCAGGCTCGGTGGCCATGGCTCACGGGTCCAGCCGCTCTGCGGCATGAGGGATCTTCCCAGACTGGGGCATGAACCCGTGTCCCCTGCATCGGCAGGCGGACTCTCAACCACTGTGCCACCAGGGAAGCCCTAAATCTCTTTTTTGAAGTAAAAGAAATGCCCATGTATTCTGAGTTAAGATTTATTTTAAGTCGGGAATGAATATGGAGTTTTATCAAATGTTAAACCTGTATTATAACATTGTGGACAATCTTTAAGTGAATCCCCTACAGCGATACATAAATACTCAGTTTTCATACAGATATGGAGCAGAAAGCTAGAAAATCTTTGGTATATTGTTGCTAAAGTAGGAGCGGAAGGAACACCTATGATCTTGGATCTATTCTCAAGGCTCTAAGGAAACAAACTCTCATGCCTTTTGGTGGGAGTGTCATCTTGAACAATTTTAATAGATGGCAATCAGGAGATATCTGTCAAAATTATGAATACAAGCACCCATTGACTAAGCAAATTCTGTTCTATGAATTTATCCTGTCAACATATTCTCAAACGTCTAATGTGACACATATACGAGATTATTCATTTCGGCACACTGAGTGATAGCAAAAGGTCAGGAAACAATCTAAATATCCATCAGGATAAGACGGGTTAAATAAATTATGGTTACATTCATACAGTGGAATAAAGTACAATCCTAAGAAGAATGAGAAAACTCTTCATTTACTCAAGGGGAAAAATTGGCCAAGATACATTATGAAACCCAAAAGGCTGTTTTAGGACAATATACCTAGTATGCCACATATGTGGATTAGAAAGGGACGGGGGAATAAGTACGTAGCTGCTCTACATTCAAAATATATCTGGGATTCGACTTATTGTTACCAACCTCACTGCCACCACGTGGGTCCACATCACCCTCATCTCTTGTGGGGTGACCGAGATAGCTCTCCAGATGGGTCATTGCTTCTGCACTTGCTTCTGGGTTGTCTGTTGTCAACACAGTCAGGGTTGTTATCTTAAAAGGGGCCTCTTCTGCCCTTCAAAGATTTCCCATCCTCTTCAGAGTCCTTAGGGTGACCTGCAGGACCAGGGCTCCCCTACTCTTACTCTCATCCACTCTACTCCAGCCGTACTAGTCTTCATGGGCATCTTCTCTCTTCCAGGCTTTTCCGCCGTTAGTCCCTTCCTGGATGGCTCCCCCCGTTTCTTCAAGTCTTGACTCAAAAGCCATTTTCTCAGTGAGGTCTATCCTTACGTCCATTTCTAATATTTCAAACCATCCCGTATCATTATTTCATATCCATTTCTTTGCTTTACTTTTTTTTCTTTGTAACACTTGCTATTATTTACATTTTTTACATCTTATTCCCCCTGTCTCCCCAACTAGAATGAAAATTCTATGACGGCAAAATTACTTTGAGGAAACCTCTCTCTGCTACTAAATCCTCAGTACCTTGCTCATAGTAGGTGCTCACCAAATGTTTTTTAAATGAGTAACAGAAATGACTAAATGACTGAATGACTATAATTAAAATATTTCTGGAAGATTACTTGGAAACTGATAACATAGTTATCTTTGGGGAAGGGAATTGAGTGGTCAGGGTTAGGCGGAAGACTTCATGGTACGTCCTTTTATAATATATTAAAATTTTTGAATATTTTGCCTAATAAAAATATATAAATTAATTCAAGATTTAAAAAAATATATATATTCCTTTAATTGGTAATCACCATTACTCATGCAGCCAGCCTAACTGACTTTTGTATTGCCAGTCTAGTTATGAATAATGTTCTTTGATTCTAGTTCTAATTTACATTTCTATTGTGAGTGAGGTTAAGGGTATATGAATACATTTCAGAGTCATATGTATTTTCTGTGAAGTGTGTGCACATACTTTGCTCAATTTTCTGTTAGGTTATTGTCTTTTCTTATTGACTTGGAGAAAATTTTAAACATTAGTGACAGGAGTTGGAAATGTGTCTTCCCATTTATTGTTTGTCTTTTGCCTTTGCCTACAGTAGTTTTTTTTAAATTCATACATTTATGATTGTATGTAGTTCAGTGTATCTTTTTTATTTTTCTACAAATGGTTCATATTTTTTCCTGGGAATAGTTTAAATAAAACAGCAGTTATCTGTCCTTTAAAGATTTGGAAGGTTTCCTCCTTGAAGCTAACCATGTTTAGGTGTTTTGTGGGCTATAGCTCGAGACAACTGTCTCTGATTCTTCTGCCATAATTGATGTGTTTAGACTTTTCATATCATCTGGTGTCAATTTGAATAAAGATGATTTTCCTAGGAAAGTATTTCATTCAAGTTTTCAAGTTTATTTTCACAAAGTACAGGAAAGTGGTTACTTGTAATTCTTCTAATTTTTCTCTGCATTTGTGATTATTTCCTCTTATTTCTTGTTTTTTGAGCTTACTTTTAAATTATAAGTTAGATGAAAATTAATTTATTATTTTTTGCTGTACGCGGGCCTCTCACTGTTTTGGCCTCTCCCGTTGCGGAGCACAGGCTCCGGACGCACAGGCTCAGTGGCCATGGCTCACGGGCCCAGCCACTCCGCGGCATGTGGGATCTTCCCGGACCGGGGCACGAACCCGTGTCCCCTGCATCGGCAGGTGGACTCTCAACCACTGTGCCACCAGGGAAGCCCGAAAGTTAATTTATTTTTATTTTATTTTTCAAAGAACCAGGTCTTGAAATTATTTTTTAATTCTTTAATTTTCTGTTTTCTAATTTATTTTCTTTTTTATCTTAATTCATTCTTTTTTATTGTATTTGCTTTTTTGTGATTATTCTGATTTCTTGAGTTGAATGCTTAACTCATTATCATTCTTTCATTTAAAATGTTGATTGAAGACAAAAGTTTTCTCTGAGTAATGTTTTAGCTCTATTTCGTAGGGTCTAATATATAACATTTTCATTGTTGTTAATTTTCGGAAGTTTTACAGATTGTTAGATTTCCTCTTTGATTTAAGAATTGATTAGGAAGGGTTTTAAAATTTATGAATGGTAGGGCCTTTTGTTTTATGGTTTGGTATTAATTTATACTTTTCTTTTTGAAATGTATTGATTCAGGGGCATGGAAACAGAAGTGGGATCAGGCACAATACATAAACTCATTTAATCTTCAAAAATAGTGTTAGGCCCATTTTATAGATGAGAATACAAAATTAAGGAATAGTAGAGTGATACACACACACATATTTAGCTAAGAACTCATTGCCAGAATAATAATAAATAAATCCTGTAAATCAAAACCAAACAATCCAGTTAAAAATATGCAAAAAACTCAATCTAACCCTACACAAAGAAGGTACCCAAATTGTCAAACAGCATTTGAAAGGTTGGTGCCCAGCATCACTATTCATTAGTGAAATTAAAACCCAAATGAGATATCGCTGTACCTGCCCACCATACCTGAATGGCTGAAATTAAAAGATCTGACAAGGCCAAGTATCTTTAAGGATGTTAACCAACTGAAATTCTCATACATTGCTATTTGGAGAGTAAAGTGGTTCAGCCTCTTCAGAAAACTGTTCTTTTTTTTTTTTTTTTTAGGTTAAGCATTTTCCTACTGAGTCTGACCTAGCAATTCTACCCAAAAGAAATCAGTGCATATGTTTCCAAAGATATTCGCACAAAAACAAGTTTAAAGCAACTCTATTATAGTAGCCTAAACTCAACAACCCAAATGTTCATCAACAGAAGAATAGATAAACTGTTTCATATTTGTACAAAATAATATTACTCGTTAATACAAAAAGAATGAACTACTGTTACACTCAACAACATGGATGAATCTTAGTCAGTTACATTGAGTAAAAGAAGCCCAAGCATGGAAGAATGTATGTTGTGTGATGTCAGCAGAGGCATAACTAACCCATGGTGATCAAGCTCCGAATAGTGGTTGGTTTTGGGGGTGGATCGATGAAAAAGGATTCAAGGAACTTTCTGGGGAGATGGAAATGTTTTCTATCTTGCTCTGTGTTGTGGTAACATGCGCATGTTACTGTTTGTTAATTATCCCAATTAAAAACAAAAAGACCAAAGGAGAAAAGAAGAGCAAGTTATCAAGTTATGTGCCAAGCCTATAAGGCACCTGGTAGACCTTGCCTTCCCATCACAGCTTATAGCTTATAGAGATCACTGCAGACTCTGGGGCTTGTTCCCTGGCACTGCTGGTGGGTGTCATAGCACCATAAATCTACCCAATATAGGTGCACATCACTGCTTCTTGGTCTGCAAGAGGCTGAGGCTCATGATGGTTGCCATCCAGCTGTGTCACTGCCTGAGGAGCTGACCTGCTTCCCCGACAGGGGGACAGAGTGGTGCATCAAAACATCACTGCGATGCACTTTACCCAAAATTAAGTGCTAAGGGATGATAATGGGGCTTTTATGCTACGTGTATGTTTTCCTTTCCATTAAATCTCAGATATGCTGTTTGCTTTAGTATCCTTAGTTCAGGCTGCTTTGAAATGCATAGGGAGAAAGAAACCCTTCATTAAGTTCAGCAGCCCAGCCCAGCAATGCAGCAGTGCTCCTATTTGGTTTTCCTTCTGTAAATATTTGTGCTCTCTCAGGCTAAGGAGTGGCCTGTGCCAGAGACTAAAATATCCCCATTTATAAATCCTCCAGGTGCAGCAGGGAAAGCCTGACCCCTCACCCTGCCCCTGCAATGACCCCAGCCTCACTCATGCGGACCACCCTCTAGGCTGCCCCCAATGCAGACCCATGATCACCTCTCCAGGTTGAATGTAGAAGAGCAGGAGAGGATGAGGCTGAAATTGAACGGTTATTGCAACCCAATTTTTTCAGTCGAAAGGTGAAGGTTACTTTGCTTTTTGTTGCTGCTGTTAAGCTTGTTAATGGAAAGATGGAAAAACAATATTGATAACAGTGAAGTCCAATTTATCCAGAAATGAAGGCTGATTTATTACAGAAGTGAAACAGAAGACGAATAGAAAAGTGAGATATGTAATAAGACCAATAATAGAAAGAAAACTGTAAAAGTCTTAGAGAAATATTTCTTTTTCTACTGGGCCTATTCATCTGGGTTTTCAAATTTCTGCTTTTCAGAAGAGGCTCATGATATGAATGCTAATCCCATATAAGAGGTCAGACTGAGGCTTAATTATCTTCCACTGTTAACTCCAACTGACTTGCAGCTAAGGGAATTTTGTTCATTCATTCAATAAACATTTATTGAATAGCATAACATTCCAGATGTTGGGCTTATTCATTTACTTTTTAAAGTGTCAATTTTACGTCTCTATAAATTCACTTCCTTTTTCATTTTCCTAAATTCTTATCATGCTAATTCATGTCAAAGCTGTGATATTCCATGCATTTCTAAGTTTTATCTTACATAAATTGCCCCGTCTGGCTTATAAGTCCATGATAAGGAGCAAATGAAGTAATCTTGATAAAAGCATATGAAAATATTTTCCATCTTAAATACATTTCAAAGTATAATCTAAGTCTTAGACTTTTGTTGGAAAAGAAAAACATCAAAGAAGTTAATTCATCTTTGTAATTTTAATAACCTTATAAAAAATGGAAACAACAAAAAACAGGGAATGGAAACTGACAAGAGATCAGAAATTTTTCTAGTAAAAAATATGATTGCTGAATTTAAAAATGCAGTAGAGAAAAAATATTTATGGAAAGAAGCCAAACGTCTACCCTCTTTAAAAAAGGGCTAACCACAAACAGTCTTACAGGTCAGTTGTTCACTTTTGTGAAACGTTTATGTTATGAAATATGCGAAATCTTTAGAAAGAAATGAAACAATTTCATATCTCTGATCCTAGAGCCTAACATATATATTATAGGATAAAAAGTGGAACATACGGACTGATTCATATATAAAATCAAATATCCTAAATAAAATGCCAACAAATCAAATATACCAGTATATATACCTGCATATATACATACATATATGAAATAGAGTTCATATTTTATGGCGAGACAAGAAAAATTTAAACATAAGACATTTTTCTCTTCCCTTTGGCTTCCTTTCTCCCCTTCACTGTGCACTGAGTATCTGCATTAGGCATCGACCAAACCTCCGCCATGGGCAGAAATACCTGCTCAACCACAGAGAACAACATTCTCATCGCACCAATAAGACAACTTAAAAGATAACACTCCTTCTTGATCTTGTAAGGGGTCACGATGACCAACCACTTTATCCTTGCAGATCTGAATCATGTAAACTGTCAATAATACGTCATTTAATGTACAACCATCTGTCTCAAAAACGTATATAACTGTGCCTAGACTTCTAATGGGCAAAAGAGTTCTTTTTTTTTTTTTTTTTTTTGCGGTATGTGGGCCTCTCACTGCTGTGGCCTCTCCCGTTGCGGAGCACAGGCTCCAGACGCGCAGGCCCAGCGGCCATGGCTCACGGGCCCAGCCGCTCCGCGGCATGTGGGATCTTCCCAGACCGGGGCATGAACCCACGTCCCCTGCATTGGCAGGTGGACTCTCAACCACTGTGCCACCAGGGAAGCCCCAGAAGAGTTCTTGAAGCTTTTCTGAGATGCTCTTCCCAGGTTACAGTCCTCAATTTGGCTTGAATAAAATTTTCCACTTCTTTCTTAGACTGACTGATGAATTTTTCATCAACATATATATACTAGTATATACGTGTTTCTGTTGGTAGCAGGGTGGCAGGATTTAGCATGTGACAGGTTTTTATGGTAGCCACTGGCTTGTCTAAAAGCATAGCCTGAAGCTGAATCAACCTTCTGGGGGATAGCCATTCTGTTCCCTTAGAACTTACTAAAGCCTGGACCCGGTGTGGAGTCCATATAGTGATCAGTGATTGGCTGAGCAAATGTTCACTTTCCAGCCTCCTAAGCAGAGTTGAAGTAGCTGTTACTGCCAATAGATAAGGAGGCCATCCCTTAGCAGTTTGATCTGACCGTCGAGATAAATAACCACACGAGTTAGGGTCTCCAGTTTCTGAGCTAATACCCCAAGGGCTGTGCCCCTTCTCTCATGAATGTAAAGGTCAGAGGGTTTAGCTCAATCTGGGAGGGTCAGGGCAGGGCCTGACATAATTGCTTTTTCAATTCTCGAAAGGCCCCTTTGCATTCTGAGTTCCATTCAAAAGGGTCATCATCCTTTCCTTTCAACTTTTCATATAGAGGCCCAGCTATTAGACCATAGTTAGGGATCCAGATGCTCAAGACCTGGCCACTCCCAGGAAACCCCTAAGCTGTCTTCCAGCTTTAAGAGGGGTGAGGCTGCAAATGAATTTGTTCTTTTCCTGGGGTGGGCTTCCCTGACTTTCCGTGAGAAAGAAGCCTAGGCAGGTCTCCTTAGTTTGTGACCCATTGCCGGGCCCACCTTCCCTGTCTCCTAGCTGGTCTGGGGCCCAGGTTGTACCACACAGGACGATGAGATGCTTCTGCAGGACGCACCCTAACGGGCTACCCTTCAGCTCAGTGGACGTTTGGTTCTCCATCCCTTAGACCAGGGGTCCCCAACCCCCGAGCCGTGGACTGGTACTGGTCTGAGGCCTGTTAGGAATCTGGCTGCCCAGCAGGAGGTGAGGGGCGGGTGAGCAAACAAGGCATCTGCTGCTCTCTGTCGCTCCCTGTCGCGCTCGCATTTCCGCCTGAGCCATCCCCGCCCCCCCCCCACCCCGCACATACACACCGCCCCATCTGTGAAAAAATTGTCTTCCACGAAACGGGTCCCTGGTGCCAAAAAGGCTGGGGACCGCTGGCTTAGATGCTCTGTTTTGGATTTGTTTCTAACTACTCAGGGGGCGGTTGGCACCCAAATGTCATAAGATTTGACTCAAAGAAGATTTCTGGTTTGGGAAATTCGGACCCAGCAGCAAACTGTTAATAGATTCCTTAAAAGACCCAAATAGGAGGCGTCCAAATGGCATGGACTCTGATATAACTGGGGTCCCCCTTGAATTTGTAATGGTCCAAGATTGAGATAGTCAGTCCCTTCTTAGCCAGAACAACCTGGCCGGAGCAGGTTGGTCCCTTGGGGGGTGGTGCTGCTGTCTGAGGGAGCGGGGGAGGGGGTCTTCTCTTTCCTCCTTTAGGCCGAAAAGGAGGAGTTTTTCAGACTTCCTGCGGGGTGAGAGTTAAAGGCATGAGGGGTTCCCCAGGGTACTCACCCGTTCACTGGAACAGCGAGGATCCTGTGCGGACCCTGGGAGGAGAGCCTGGGAAGTTTGGTCGATGGGTGTTTCCTGTTCTCTGATCTCGCCAGCAGCGCACAGGGTTTTGCTCCCGAGAATGGGGTTCCTGGTCTTGCGAGGGGCTCTCAGGGCTCCCCGGGCTCCCCAGCTCACCTCCGAGAAACCAGTGCTGCCCAGATGAGGCCACATCACAGGTCGTGTGGCAACCTTGGGACGCTTTTGCCCCTGGGCATCCCTGGAATCCTTTCCTGAACTTGGATCGAGAGTCCTCGTTCTATTTTCTTAGGCATCCTCATTACCTGGGCCTTTCCCAAGTCTCATCCTTTGGCTCACTGGGCTGCCCCCTGACCTTCACCAAACCAGAAGTGACCGTGGAGGATGCTATGGTTGACCCCTGGAGGTGGACGAGGAGGGCCAGACGCCCTGGTGCGGCTGCTATGCCTTGTACTGGGGTCGAGGGGACCGCACTACTGGCGACATGCCGTGGCTCCCTCCTATCCACAGGTCCCTGCCACCCCGGGGGTCGGCACCGCGGGAAGGCCAGCCGGAGGCAGCGGCAGGCACGCGTCACTTTCAGTCTCCGACCCCTAACGATGCCACAGTGTGGTCCCCTCGAGGGGGCGTGGTCCTGATGACTCTGGGAGCCAAGCTGGGTGCGCTCCACACCCGGGTGTCGGGTTGCTGGGCAGAGTTGTTCTGAATTCGGCCACAGACTGCCGCGTTCCACCCGGTCAGAGAGTCCTCAGAGATCAGAGTCCCTCAGGCTCACGAACCTCCCAAAGCCTCTACCGTCCTCCCGTTGGAGCCGGGACGAGCCCGGAGCCTAGAGGAGGGTGCAGGTGAGAAAGGCCACAGTCTGTCCCATCTGGGGTGTCAAAATTTTGTTACCGAGCCTCCTGAGTTGGTCTCCAGCAAGGGTCCTTCTGCCGGTGTCATTGGAGCCAAGAGAACGAGACCGAGTTCGGTTCATAAGCAAAGGAAAGTTTTGTTCTTGGATCTGAGAAGGCAGAAGCCAAGCTCCTACTCTACAGGACACGCTTCCCGACAAGCCGGGGGGGGGGGGGGGGGGGGGGGGGGGGGTGGGGGGCAGGGCTGCTTTATATAGGGTCTCGTCAGAGGGGAGGGTGGTGGGGTTCTCGCGAGATCTCAGGGTGGGACTCAGCGTCTCTGCGCACGGCCCGCAGCCGCCATCTTGGACCGTCGTGCACTGCGCGTCTGCGCACAGTCCCGAGCTGAGCTGTAGGTGCGGCTGTTTTGCGCCAGGAGTTCCGGGTTGAAGGGCCCGTGTGAGGCCTCTGCCTGCAGACCCCTGTGAGCAAGAGAGACTGGACTCAGCACAGAGGAAAAAAAAGGTTAGACTTTATTTTATTACCCAGGTTCTATGTTTATTTCTGTGTTTATTTCCCGGGAATTGTTCATGGGCTTTGCCGGTGACAAGGTCGAAGGAGGAGCACCCCTGTGAGATCATAGAAGCCAAGAGGTGGAACGTTTTCAAGGAGCGAGGGGTCGACTGCTGGGAGGCCAGAAATGAGGAGGCTAGAGAAGCTTCTGGCTTTCACAGCAGGGAGGTTTTTGATGTCCTTCCAGGAATCGTTGTGGAGGACCATCGTGAGAAGTATCTCGGAGTTTTTTGTTTGTTTTGTTTAGTTTGCGTTACGCGGGCCTCTCGCTGTTGTGGCCTCTCCCGCTGCGGAGCACAGGCTCCGGACGCGCAGGCTCAGCGGCCATGGCTCACGGGCCCAGCCGCTCCGCGGCATGTGGGATCTTCCCGGACCGGGGCACGAACCCGTGTCCTCTGCATCGGCAGGCGGACTCTCAACCGCTGCGCCACCCGGGAAGCCCTCGGAGTTATTTTGTTTTTACTTTTTTTTTTTTTTACTGTTTTAAAATTGAAGTATAGTTGATTTACAATGTTGTATTAGTTTCAGGTGTAAACAGGTGATTCAGTTGAGAAGAACCTCCTTTTAAGTAGGTTAAATAGTGAATGAAAGGTGAGTTAGTGTAATTAGTAATTGCAAACAGTTGTTCCCAAAGGTTTTAATGTGCAGGGAAAGAGAAATTCGAGGATGTGGGGTTTGGGATACTTTTTGTTCCCCCAAGGAAGATACAAAGTAGATCATATTTATTTGCTGATTAAAATAATCCAGGAAGGAATCAATTACTTATGCTGGAGAGAGATCATTGTTGGAGGAAAATATTTGATGATGGAGAAGAGATCCTTCATAAATGGTTAGAAAACTTATTCTTAGATAACAAGATATGTAAATATGCATTGTCATCTCCAAATGAACCTCTGCAGTTAAAAAGTAGTTTTCAATTAAAATCTTAACATTTAAAATATTGTATTTGACCACATTAAATGCCTGAGAAGAAGTGGGATGGTTTTGAAAAATAACAGTCTTGAGGAGAGAGTTGCTCGATCATACAAAGTTTCCGTAATTTTTTATGATGAGGAATAAGCACACTGGCCAGTGGAATAGAATATGATATCTGGGAGTAAGCCTAAAAAAATAAATTGGAAGTTAGTATATGTCAAACCAGTGGAGAAAACATCCTTCATCTCACAGCTTGCTGACTCACAACTACTGAGCCATTTGAAAAAAAAAAATAGCTCATGTTGCCAAATCATATATTAAAATAAATTCCAGGTAGATTAATGCTCTAACAGACACCATAAAATACTAAAAGAAAACTTAATGGATTTCTAAGCATACTTTCAAAGGTAAATAGATATGTAAATGGACTGATAGATGGATTATCTAAAAATTAAAATCCTTATTGTAAGATCCAAAGATGAAAAACTCTATGTGGTCATGAAAACATGCTTTAGGTGAGTATTTAATGAGAAGGGAAAATAATCACAAAAATGTCACATTATTAAGCCCCAAATGAAAAGATTATAAAAGATCTTGTATCGTGCAATCCCTACTTTGCAATAAAAATATTTATATATGCACAGAGCAAAGAGTGGAGGAAAAAATTAATGATGTATATTTCATGACAGGAAATCACCTACAGTTTCAATTTTTTTGGAGCTTTTCTGCAGTTCTCAGTACATTTTTTGTGATAGAAAAGAGTTGTACTTTTTCATAATGTCTGAGTCAGTGGTAGCTATTTTAGA
Source organism: Tursiops truncatus (assembly GCF_011762595.2). NCBI lineage: Eukaryota > Metazoa > Chordata > Mammalia > Artiodactyla > Delphinidae > Tursiops > Tursiops truncatus. The sequence goes on along the minus strand of NC_047053.1, from coordinate 4,461,901 downwards.
TAATTTATATTAAAGTTACAATCTTAACTAGCAAATTGCCTTTGTAAGATTATGTTTGCTGTCTATTTGCAAAAATTGGGGAAAAAATCCTCAGTAATATAAATTAAGTACCAGGTATTTAAACATATATTTCTTTTCATGGCTAGAATTGAATAACCCTGCCCTTGGACAACACACAGGTACTGGATAACTTTGTATTTGTTCTGCTGGATGCATGGGTGGGGAGGGGATTGCTCCCGAAGGGGGTTCGTGCTATTTCTGTGTCAGTCACTGTATTAGCTTCCTGAGGCTGCTGTAACAAATCACCACAAACTTACTGTCTGAAAACAACAGAAATTTATTCTCTCACTGATTTGGAAGCCAGAAGTCTGAAGTCAGTACCTCTGAGCTGAAATCAAGGTGTCAGCAGGGCCACCCTCCCTCCAGAGGCTCCAAGGAAGAATCTATTTCTTGCCTCTTCCAGCTTCTGGTGTTGTTGGTGCTTGTTCCTTGGCTTGCAGGTGCATCTCTCCTACCTCTGTCTCTGTGATCACATGGCCTCCTCTCTGCTGTGGTGTAATCTCCTTCTGGCCCCCTCTTTAAAGGGCGTATGTATTGTTTTTAGGGCCCACTCTCATAATCCAGGATAATCTCCCCATGTCAGGAGCTTTCATAACTTTTGCAAATCTTTTTTTTTTGCCATATGAAGTAACATTCCCAGGTTCCAGGGATTAGGATGTGCGTATCTTTTGGGGGTAGAGGGCATTATTCAGTCGATCCACAGTCACCCTAAAATGTGCTCAGTCCTGGGGCAAGACCTTTCATCTGGGGCGAGGAGTGGTTTCATAGTCTAGGTGAGACCCCGTCTTTCACTCTCTGCTAGAAGCCGAGGGAGGTGTGTGTGTCAGTCAACAACATCTACTCCCAGAAGCAGTTTCTGGGCAGCTCGCTCTCCAGGAGCATGAACTCTGAGTTGCACCTCCACTGGTGGGTGGCCTAGGCAACCAGAACTCAGGTTTGGACTCAAGGAAACAGTTCTGTCCGTGAGGACAAAATGGGGCATCCTCCATGGTCTCTGGCAGAAGGTGACAGGCTCATCAGAGGGTCATTCTCCCATGGTGGTCATCAGCCTAGAGTAGGCAGTGAAGTTAGTGAGAAGAAAGCAAAAGTGAAATCCAAAAGCTTTCTTTTGAAGTCCCTGACAGCAAAAGATCAGAAAATAGCTAGGGTTCAATTTGAATGGGGTTAATTTTACCTAATTGACTGGCAGGAGCCCATGCCTTCTAATATCCTATTTTTATATTGAGGAAGTTGAGGGCATAGACTTACTGTTTATCTTTCTTTTCTGATGACTTTATGTTTTGTTGCTTTTCATATAAAATGTTTTATTACTTTTTTTGTTTTTTGGGGGTACGCGGGCCTCTCACTGTCGCAGCCTCTCCCGTTGTGGAGCACAGGCTCCGGACGTGCAGGCTCAGTGGCCATGGCTCATGGGCCCAGCCACTCCGCGGCATGTGGGATCTTCCCAGACCGGGGCACGAACCCGTGTCCCCTGCATTGGCAGGTGGACTCTCAACCACTGCGCCACCAGGGAAGCCCTATTACTTTTAATATAAAATTTTCGTGTCTTAGGCTTGGATCTTGGAAGACAAACACTGGATTTAAGTATCTTAGAAATGATCGTCTGAAACACTTTCTGTGTCTACTCATCAGCTTCAATAAGAATAAAAAATGACATGAAGCCAGCATAGAGAAAGGAGATGTCTCAGGGAGCAGGACTCTTCCTGAGAATGTGTGCACCCAGGGCAGTCGTGACAGTTGGCCGACCACTCAGAGCTAATAGATCCGGAGGAAGTTGAACAAAGGGACTCCCAGATTTTTATTATCTACCCTGTTGGAATAGCCACACCAGCACCCAGAAATAGTTTGTTACCGTGGTGATTTTGCCGCTCAGAGCATGATGTCACCCAAGCCTTATTTCTGCATTCTGAGTTGTTAAATACTTGGTGATTCATATTAATGGAACTACAATTCTCTGTGCCTGTACCACAAGTTATGATATTTCCCTTTTGTCTGTGCCTGTTTCAGGACCTAGGAATTTCTCATCTGTATCACTTGGGGGGTCTTTCCATGTGCAGACATGGCCATGGCTTACCAGAGTCTGATCTCTAGCCTCAAGCTACCATTTAACTCCGTTCGCATAGTTCCTAACTTTGACATTTATGGATCGCTGTTTTACCACTACTCCAATCTTGACATGTTATTCCCCAACATGATTATTTACACATCTCAATATTTCTGTTTTCATCAAAGCTCTCTATTGTTCCTTTTGCAACAAGGCTCAATATCTTGGCATCACATTTGATTCTTTATTCTATTTGTTGTCCCTTATTTCCAAGCAGTTGCCGGTTGCAGTTGTTTATTTAAAGTATCTCTCCCCTTTGCCTCCCACTGCTCCCTAAAGTTTAGTCTAGAATCTCACTAAGTACCCATAAATAATATTAAAATACTTTGTACTTTTATTTTCCTTATTTCTCTAACCAGCGCTGTGTGTACTCAGGTAGACACATTTTAAGGGCACAGAGGAAGACTCCAGAATCTCTAGCTTGGTTGGCTAGAAAGGTTATCATTGAGGGTCCATTCCCTTGGCTGTAAAATCACCTGTGTGATCACCATTAACTAAAAAAGATACAGGTGACTATGTACTCTGGCGAGCTCAGCATGAAGAAATACTCAAACATAAAAATAGGATGAATTGAGGAACTGAGAACTTCAACTTACGTGGTTTGGGACTGTCATGGTCAGAAAATCACAGATTTCATGCTTTATTCCAACTTCCAAAGCCTTAACACACTTAACTTTATCAGTCATTTACATTTTAGAGTAAATGGTTGCCTTAGCTTCTTTGAAGGAACTAGTTATAATAAGGGGGAGGAAAAGGTAATTATAATTTAGTGTTGGAGAGTAGGAGTTGCAGACAAAAAAAAAGAGTTTGAAGAAAGAGGAAGCATGAAAAAACAGGCTTTTCCTTCTTAAGAATTCTGAATACCTTCAGTAAATCCTGAATGCCATTACGGTTCATTCAACAAGTATCCGATGAGGACACACAGATATTATGTGTCCATCTCTGTGTTTGAAACTGGACACAGAGAAGTAAGCAAAATGGACCACATTCTACTTGCTTGACGTTTATATCCTAGTAAGAGAGAAAGACACTAGACAGGTAAACAAACAAACAATACACAAACTAAGTTAAGAGAGTGATATTGATATGAAGGAAATAGAACAGGGTGCTCTTATAGTGATTGAAAGTGGCTGCCACTCAGATTGGATGGTCAAGGAAGACCTCTTGGTGGAGCTTATTCTTGACCTGAGACCCAAATTATAAGAAGATACCAGCCAATGGAAGATCTGAGAGAAAAGTGTTCGAAAGAGAGAGAAAATAGCCTGCAGAGACCCAAAGGTGAAAAGAAGCTCATTGTGTTCAAGGAACAGCCAGTGTGGCTGGAGAATAAGAAAGAACCATGCAAGATAAAATCTGAGGTGGTCAAGCCATTCAGAGTTTTGAGGGTGATGATGGGGGTCTGTATATTATTTTAAAGGAGCTGGGAAGCTCCATTGAAGGGCTTGAAGTACAGGTGTAACACAATATGCTTTATACTCTATAGAGGGTACTTGAGCTGCTGTGGGAGAATAAACGGATTGTGGAGGGAAAGAAGACACCTCCTGAGTAGACTATCAGTGAATTTAAGTGAGAGATGATGGCTTGGACTAGGATTGTGGCAGTGGGGTTGACTGGATATGGTCAAATTTAAGACAAAATTTGGATTTGGGGTGTTACTGCTGCTGGATAAGGTAGATGTTGATTGAGAGAGGAAGATGGATAAAGATGGCTTGATGTTTTTGCCTGAGCAACTGGGTCACTCATGGTGCCATATTGAGATGAGAGGTGGATGGGACAAGGCTTTGGATACACCAAAGCCTTTCGTGTGTGCTGAGCTTTCTTTTTGATGCTGACAGGGCAGTGTGGGGACTGGGATGGTGAGTGAGTTCCCTATATCAAACCCTTTGGTGGGCACAAGACTGAGTGCTTGAGTTTAGGTTTATTTTTTTATGAATGTCCAGATCTGTTTCCCCCCTGCCCTCTCAGACTTGTGTGGCCAGTTGGAAATGTCTGGTTTGTGTTAATCTCTCCCTCATTTCTGGAGCAGGGGCTGAGACCCCACCACATCTGCTGTGCTCTGCATCCACGCCTTTGGGCATCTTGAGATGCCCATTTGGCATCCCAGTGGAAGTTTCAGATCAGCTGTAGGTCCTATGAGTCTAGAGCTCCAGATAGAATTCGAGTCTAAACGTGTAAATTAGAGCACTGCCGACTTATTTGCCAACAAGAGACTGAGAGACTGGATCTGATTTCCTAGGAAGAGAGTGGGAAGAGATAGAGGGAAAAGCAGAGTTCATAATCACTTTAGTCTTCTAAAAATACTCTTTTAATGTGCATTTTCCTGCTTTCTTACTCCATGATTCTAAAGCTTTTCCATTTCTCACTAGAATGTAATTCACTTTAATGTTTAAAGTGCTGAATGAAAATCCCATATCCTTTCTAATTACTCCAGTCCACCCTGATCTTTCCATATTCTGCATTTCTGTACCCTTCTGGCTAATGAAGAATTAACCTTATCCAAAGGGCTGCCTGGCCTTCATCTTCAGCTATTGGAAGGTGATCTCTGGGCATCTGGGATATTCTGCCTCATAGAAGTGTCTTTGTTTGCCTGGGGGCTTTGGCCACTGGACAGTCTAACAGTGTGATTCATGTTGGGGCCTTTGGTCCATGTGGTGTCAGTTCTGGTCCTTGGAGGGACTGGAGACCAAAGGAAGTGACCCCACCTCAGGGAGAAGCTGGACAATAAAGGTCAGTCATGCAGGCGGTATGGGATGGAGTCCCAATAAAAACTCTGGACACCAAAGGCTGAAGTGAAGTTCCGTGGTTGGTAATACACCCTGCATATTGTCACACATAGCAACTGGGAGGAGTTAACTCCTTCCACGTATCCACAGGGAGAGGATAACTGAAAGCTCTGCGTTTGGAAATTTCCTGGACTCTGCCCTCTCTGTGTCCCTTCCCTTGGCTGATTTTAATCTGTGTTTTTTCCCTGTAATTAACCATAACTGTGAGTATAACAGCTTTCAATGAGTCCAGTGAGTCCTTTCAGTGAATTATCAAACCTAAGTGATTTTAGAAACCCCCTGTTATGGACTGAATGTTTTTATCCACCCCCCCACCCCCTGCCAATCCATAAGTTAAGATCCTAACCCCTGATGTGATGGCATTTGGAGGTGGGGCATTTGGAGATTAGGTCATGAAGGTGGAGTTGTCATGAATGGGATTAGTGCCCTTACGAAAGAGACCCCAGGGACCTCCCTCACCCCTTCTACCATGTGAGGCCACAGAGAGAAGACAGCGGTCTATGAACCAGGAAGTGGGCTCTCACCAGACATGAATCTGCTGGTGCCTTGATCTTGGACTTTTCAGCCTCCAGAACTGTGAGAAATAAATGTTTGTTGTTTAAGTCACCCAGTCTGTGACATTCTTATTACAGCAGTCTGAACTGACTAAGACACCCCCCGAATTTGCAGTTGGTATCCTGTGTGGTCTGTTCCCTCTAACTTGGTCGTTTTGGCCCTCCTCTTCCCACCTTCATTTTGGTGGTTAATAACGTTCTTATTTCCTTGTTATTCAGATATTTCACGTGTTTCTGTGTCTTTTTCCCCCAAGAGTGGATCTCCTAGAGAGCTTTCATTTCTTTTGTATCCTTCTTAACACTTAGCAGAATTTGGGGGCTCTTAATAGGTTCTCAATATAAGTGTTAAATTTAATTGTCATGTTAAGTCATTTTCTTTCTTTTTTGATAATTATTATATTACTTAAAAATCCTTGTCATGAAATTTGGACTTTATGTAATTTTTCTTCTTTGTACTTATTAAAATGAGGAGGTGCTGTATATATGTGTATATGTATTTAAGGGGGTGGCCAGAAAGAAGATGTAAGAGGAAGCAGTTTTTCTGAATGTGATTTTCTGTACTGTTTGAATTCCAGCCAGTAAATGGTGCAGCTGTATCTTCCTCAGGCATAGGGCAGAGATTTGGGGGAGAGGCGGAAACATGCATTACCGATTTTGGGGCGATGTGTCAAGGAGAAAGCTTGTGTCCCTGGTTCTCTGCTTAGCATACTTGCACTTGCCCTATAAATCGACACTTCCCAATATGGTAGCTACTACCCCCATGTGGCTATTGAACACAGGAAATGTGGCTCATCCAACTTGAGATGCGCTGTGAGTATAAAATACACACTGGATTTCGAAGATGTAGTACCCAAAAAAGTAAACTATTTCTTTAATGATTTTTATAAACTGACCACATGTTGCTATGATAACACTTTGAATATATTGGCTTAAATAAAAAAATATTATTAAAATGAACATTACCAGCTTATTTCTACTTTTATAAAAAAATGGGGCCGCTAGAAAAGGTAAAAGCACATATGTGGCTCACATTTGTGTGTCGCATCACATTTCTGCTAGGCAGTGCTGCTCTGATGCCTGGAACAGTCACCTCCTGTCTGTCTCCATCCCTGGTATGCGCATCCTTACTTCTGGGTGACAAAGTCTGCAGGAAGCAGGTTTCCTCTTTCCTTGTTTCAGTGCTGGAGAAGAACCCATGGTTTCCCTCCCTCCTTTTTATTTCTGATAGTCATTTTCTTTCATTTTTAAGAGGTGAGGAGGTTGAAGGGAAAGAATAAGATGTTACTCTCAGCCGTCATCTTTCCAGATGTTCTTGAAAAAGCTTCCTTAGAAACAAATTTTGGGAAGCAGAGAAATACCTTAGGATAACCAGTCAAGAACTTATCTTCAACACATCAACTCCAATAGTTATTAAAGACAGAAACTTCAAAAGTGTTGGATTTTTTTTCCTTTTTAAATTTTTCTAAAAATGTTTCAGAGCCAAGGAGAAATTGTGTGTGCCAGGATTTGGTGAAAAGGACTGTTTTTTTTCCTTAATATGATTTTTAAAATTTATTTATTTTATTTATTTATTTTTGGCTGTGTTGGGTCTTCCTTGCTGTGTGCGTGCTTTCTCTAGTTGCAGCGAGCAGGGGCTACTACTCTGTTGCGGTCCGTGGGCTTCTTATTGTGGTGGCTTCTCTTGTTGCGGAGCACGGGGTCTAGGCACGCAGCCTTCAGTAGTTGTAACTTGTGGGCTTCAGCAGTTGTGGCTCGCGGGCTCTAGAGCGCAGGGTCATTAGTTGTGGTGCACGGGCTTAGTTGCTCCATGGCATGTGGGATCTTCCCAGACCAGGGCTCGAACCCGTGTCCCCTGCATTGGCAGGCGGATTCTTAACCACTGTGCCACCAGGGAAGCCCAAAAAGGACGTTTTATTGCAAAGTTACCAGCTCTGAGAATTTGGTTGTCATAAAGAATCTCCATAACCTTTCATGAAACATCAGGAAGGTGATAGTTTAGTAATGACCCTACATGTGTTCTAGGGCAGGGGTCCTCAACTCCAGGGACCTAAGGCCTGATGACCTGAGGTGGAGCTAATGTAATAATGATAGAAATACAGTGCACAATAACTGTAATGCGCTTGAATCATCCCGAAACCATCCCCCACCCCCACCCTGGTCGTTGAAAAAATTGTCTTCCACGAATATGGTCCCTGGTGCCAAAAAGGTTGGGGAACCGCTGTTCTAGGGCACAACTAATGAGAATCTCTGTAACAGAGGAAAGAAAACAATTGAGAATTTACAGTTAAATCTCCTGGGATTAATGTATGAATTGTATTAATGACTTCTTCAAAGCAGAATCTAGCTCCTTGTTTTATCAGAAACTCTTAAAGTGGTTGTCAGTTTTATAAAGGGAAGTAGCTATTCTATTTTTCTGAAAGTATTAGAAAATGTAGAGACAGTGCCATTTTTTTCATAACTGCAATGACTGTCTTTGTGCAATAAGTCCAAAATTCATTACCAGATAACCAGAAGATGGTATACTAGACACAGGTAGCCTCGGATGCTCTGCACAGATCTCTCATGCCGTGCAAATCATTACTTCTTTTTGGGTGGTTATCAAGGGTGAGAGGTCCTGACCCTATCAAACACAGCTAGTTTAATTATATCCCCTTCGAAAAGCAGTTTAATCATTCAAAATACATTTTTAAAGGCTTCCAGTGAAAGGCATAAAAAGAAAAAAATATCTTTTAACCATAATTTAGTGATTCTCCAACCTTGACTTTTGGCTTTCCTTGCTGCCTAAGTGGTCATATATTTTATAAGCCTTGCTAATTTGCTGTTAAATTTGCTATTTATATGATCCTAGATGATTTGTTGGACTTCATTGAACAGAAAAGATTTTTATTAGCAGCCAGTACTTTAAAAGAGGTGGGTTTTTTTCACACCATCAAGGCCACTTTCTCAGCTTATTGACAGCTTTATGAGTGTAGCTGGATAAAGAACAGTTTCCTGTGTCCAAAGCCATTTTGCATTCCATGGGGCAAAAGCTTGGACTTTTAATTAGTATATAAGGGCCTTCCTTTCTCTCCTGGCATTCCCTGGGGGCACAGGGCCGTTACACTTGCATTTAGATAGTTAATCACTTTTCCAGACTTCAGTCCACTAAAATTAGGGAGGTCTTTAGGGCCCATGTTTACCTGGATCTGGGCCAGCCCAAGATGGTATTTATTTCTGCACATCTGCATTTTGTATATGTATACCCATGGTTTTGCCTTTCTAATTAATTGAAGGTATTTTGCCTACTGCAAAAACTGTCAAATGAGTTCTGTTTAGAATCTTGTTTGAGTGCCTATTGGATATTTTTCACAAGAGAATGAAATATGCTCTAGACTTTTCCCAGATGAGTTTGCTCTCTGCATCAAGTACCAGGCAAATTCTCCTCATTCCTTTCTCTCTTGTCCTGTCCTCACTATCCAGCAGATTTATAGGAGTTTTCAGGTTTTGTGTTTCTGTTAAAATTTTCCTGATTGTTATAATCCTACCCAGTGAATTCTTTCTCTTTTCAAGATGGTGTTAAGGCTTTGATTATGAAAATGAGATGCCGAAGAGTAAATGAATATTTGGGGGCTCAAAGCGGTAGCCTGGTTGTTGCTAGTATTTGGTGTCTTTTGACCCTTTAGGGGAGGCGTGTGCTTTCAGAATACTCTGGTTGGCTGGCTCTGGTCCCTTGCTCCGTCTTCGCAGACACACGTGGTCAGCAGTCAGAGTAAATGGGCTTCTGCCAAAGGGCGGAATTATTGTTATCCAATAATAGTGATACTAGGACCACCTGAAGCCTATTCACTTATTTAAGTAAAGAGCAGGCTTTTTTTTTTTTCTGGTATGCGGGCCTCTCACTGCTGTGGCCTCTCCCGCTGCGGAGCACAGGCTCCGGACGCGCAGGCCCAGCGGCCATGGCTCATGGGCCCAGCCGCTCCGTGGCACGTGGGATCCCCCCGGACCGGGGCATGAACCCACGTCCCCCGCATCGGCAGGTGGACTCCCAACCACTGCGCCACCAGGGAAGCCCAAGAGCAGGCTTTTGATATGAAGATGCTCCTCAGGAAATTTTTCTGCATTGCCCATTTTTGTTTATTTTGTAACCATGTCAAGAAGATCTATTTCTTGACTCAAAAATGAACATACAACAAACAAAACAAAAAAACCATGGATTTTTGTCCATGACCCAGAAATCTGGCAGCTTAGAGATGCTGCTGGTAAACTTCAACCAAATCTCATTGTTTGGGACTGCAAAATAGAAGGCTATCGTAGTGATCTCAGGTTCAAGATCTGACTGCATCTGAGCATCAGCAAGTTTCCTCATTCTTCTTAATCTCCATCTTGTCCTCAAGGAACTCATACACATACAAGCGTTTGCGAACATCTACACAATTTACAATTAGCAGCCTAACCCAAACTAATTCTGAATGTGCTGCCCTGTGAGCCATTTGCTTAGAATGTGCTGACCACTCCCTTGAAGTAATGAACAAAGTCACAGAATGCATTAAGCACCCAGCACACATTCCAGTTTGGGGCTTTGCTGTATCAGTCATTTGCAGACGGTTTCCAGAATATCAATATTGGTAGCCGATGGAAACTAGCGCTGAAATTTAATCTGTTCGTTTCTTTGACAGATTGCAGTGAAAACCAGTTCTCTTCTAATTTGTGCAAAATGAATATTTACTTTATGGGCTACTTTATACTAGTAACTACATAGCCTGAACGCCAGCATCTCTGGGGAAACCTATCCTGCTGCTATATTCTTGCTTGAATCCATAGGTTAGCAAAATTGAGTTTTAATATCTTCTATTTCCACCCTCATGATTCTGGCAATTGTATTTATTTTCTCTTCCTAGTCTAGGCAGTCACTCTGCTTGCCCATTTTTAGGAAGTAGTCTCCGATGTTCCCTTTGCTGCTCAAGATTTCTTTTCTCATAAATCAGTGATCCTGATCTAGTGATTCTGTGAAAAGTAAGTCAGCCTGGGAGCTAGGGAGCCTCTACTCTAGCTCGTCCCCTCATAGCGGTGAGAACTTGGGCATAGCACTTCACCTCTCAAAATCTTTGCTCATCCAATGAATAAGATGAGATGTTTCCCCAAGGCACTTCCCAGTTATCTGATTTTGCTGTCCTCAAGAGGCAGCTTTATCCACTAGCATTCTTGGTGTAGAAATATGCCTCAAGGAACAAAACGTTTAGTCTAGTTTCAATGCTTCCCTTTCCACCTTTTTGCTGACAGTGCCCTAGGAGATTGTGGTACCAATCGAATGCATGTGATTTATGGAATATTCTAGAAAATGTCTTCAAGTTCCATGTATGCGTTTCACCTCAGCTCTTGAGCGTTGTGGTCTTCATTATCAAACAGGGTACAGTTTTCTTTCTTCCTTCCCTCCCTCCCCTTTTTCTCCCTCCCTTCTCCTGCGGCAGGACAAGCAATGCTCCTTCTCTGTTTATTCCACAGAAAGATGTTCCTGAGCTCACTGTCCATTGCCCACGCTCCTGTACTCAGCCACGTTCTCCAGCTGACCTGCATGCCCTATGGATTATATGGGCACACATGACCCATGGATTTTCCTAAGGCACCAGAGTGAATGATAGAATCAAAACTGTACTCAGTAGACAAGAGTGTGCTTCTTATATGGGTCCATTTGCCCCATATTTTCTCCTCTTTGTGGTTTTATATCAGTCACACCCATTTTTAGTTAAGAAGTAAGTAATTTTCTTAACTAGAAGCTACCTAGGTTTCCTTAGTGGTTTTTTTTATGTTTATTTATTTTTTTCTTATTAGTCATCCATTTTATACACATCAGTGTATACATGTTAATCCCAATCTCCCACTTCATCCCACCACCACCACCACACCCCCCTGCTGCATTCCCCCCTTGGTGTCCATACATTTGTTCCCTACATCTGTGTCTCAATTTCTGCTCTGCAAACCGGTTCATCTGTACCATTTTCTAGGTTCCACATATACGCATTAATATACGATATTTGTTTTTCTCTTTCTGACTTCACTATGTATGACAGTCTCTAGATCCATCCACGTCTCTACAAATAACCCAAGTTTGTTCCTTTTTATGGCTGAGTAATATTCCATTGTATATATGTACCACAACTTCTTTATCCATTCGTCTGTCGATGGGCATTTAGGGTGCTTCCATGGTCTGCCTATTGTAAATAGTGCTGCAGTGAACATTGGGGTCCATGTGTCTTTCTGAATTATGGTTTTCTCTGGGTATATGCCCCGTAGTGGGATTGCTGGGTCATATGGTAGTTCTATTTTTAGTTTTTTAAGGAACCTCCATACTGTTCTCCATAGTGGCTGTATCAATTTACATTCCCACCAACAGTGCAAGAGGATTCCCTTTTCTCCACACCCTCTCCAGCATTTGTTGTTGGTAGATTTTCTGATGATGCCCATTCTAACTGGTGTGAGGTGATAACCTCATTGCAGTTTTGATTTGCATTTCTCTAATAATTAGTGATGTTGAACAGCTTTTCATGTGCTTCTTGGCCATCTGTAGGTCTTCTTTGGAGAAAGGTCTATTTAGGTCTGCCCATTTTTGGATTGGGTTGTTTTTTTTTAATATTGAGCTGCATGAGCTGTTTACATATTTTGGAGATTAATCCTTTGTCCAATGATTCATTTGCAAATATTTTCTCCCATTCTGAGGGTTTTCTTTTCGTCTTATTTATGGTTTCCTTGGCGGTGCAAAAGCTTTTAAGTTTCATTAGGTCCCATTTGTTTATTTTTGTTTTTATTTCCATTACTCTAGGAGGTGGATCAAAGAATATCTTCCTGTGATTTATGTCAAAGAGTGTTCTTCCTATGTTTTCCTCTAAGAGTTTTAGAGTGCCCAGTCTTACATTTAGGTCTCTAATCGATTTTGAGTTTATTTTTGTGAATGGTGTTAGGGAGTGTTCTAATTTCATTCTTTTACATGTAGCTGTCCAGTTTTCCCAGCACCACTTATTGAAGAGACTGTCTTTTCTCCATTGTATATCCTTGCCTCCTTTGTCATAGATTAGTTGACCATAGGTGTGTGGGTTTATCTATGGACTTTCTATCCTGTTCCATGGATCTATGTTTCTGTTTTTGTGCCAGTACCATATTGTCGTGATTACTGTAGCTTTGTAGTATAGTCTGAAGTCAGGGAGTCTGATTCCTCCAGCTCCATTTTTTTCCCTCAAGACTGCTTTGGCTATTCGGAGTCTTTTGTGTCTCCATACAAATTTTAAGACTTTTTGTTCTAGTTCTGTAAAAATTGCCATTGGTAATTTGATAGGGATTGCATTGAATATGTAGATTGCTTTGGGTAGTACAGTCATTTTCACAATATTGATTCTTCCAATCCAAGAACATGGTATATCTCTCCATCTGTTGGTATCATCTTTAATTTCTTTCATCAGTGTCTTACAGTTTTCTGCATACAAGTCTTTTACCTCCTTAGGTAGGTTTATTCCTAGGTATTTTATTCTTTTTGTTGCAATGGTAAGTGGGAGTGTTTCCTTAATTTCTCCTTCAGATTTTTCATCATTAGTGTATAAGAATGCAAGAGATTTCTGTGCATTAATTTTGTATCCTGCAACTTTATCAGATTCATTGATTAGCTTTAGTAGTTTTCTGGTGGCATCTTTAGGATTCTCTATGTATAGTATCATGTCATCTGCAAACAGTAACAGTTTTACTTCTTCTTTTCTGATTTGTATTCCTTTTGTTTCTTTTTCTACTCTGATTGCCATGGCTAGGACTTCCAAAACTATGTTGCATAACAGTGGTGAGAGTGGACATCCTTGTATTGTTCCTGATCTTAGAGGAAATGCTTTCATTTTTTCACCATTGAGAATGATGGTGGCTGTGGGTTTGTCATATATGGCCTTTATTATGTTGAAGTAGGTTCCCTCTGTGCCCACTTTCAGGAGAGTTTTTTATCATAAATGGGTGTTGAATTTTGTCAGAAGTTTTTTCTGCATCTATTGAGATGATCATATGGTTTTTATTCTTCAATTTATTAATATGGTGTGTCACATTGATTGATTTGCATATATTGAAGAATCCTTGCATATCTGGGATAAATCTCACTTGATCATGGTGTATGATCCTTTTAATGTGTTGTTGGATTCTGTTTGCTAGTATTTTGTTGAGGATTTTTGCATCTATATTCATTAGGGATATTGGTCTGTAATTTTCTTTTTTCGTAGAATCTTTGTCTGGTTTTGGTATCAGGGTGATGGTGGCCTCATAGAATGAGTTTGGGAGTGTTCCTTACTCTGCAATTTTTTGGAAGAGTTTGAGAAAGGTTGGTGTTAGCTCTTCTCTGAATGATAGAATTCACCTGTGAAGCCTTCTGGTCCTGGACTTTTGTTTGCTGGAAGATGTGTGTTTTTTTTTGCGGTACGCGGGCTTCTCACTGTTGTGGCCTCTCCTGTTGTGGAGCACAGGCTCCGGACACGCAGGCTCAGCGGCCATGGCTCACGGGCCCAGCCGCTCCGTGGCATGTGGGATCTTCCCGGACTGGGGCACGGACTGGGGCACGAACCCGTGCCCCGGACTGGGGCACGAACCCGTGTCCCCTGCATCGGCAGGTGGACTCTCAACCACTGTGCCACCAGGGTAGCCCTGCTGGAAGATTTTTAATCACAGTTTCAATTTCATTACTTGTGATTGGTCTGTTCATATTTTCTATTTCTTCCTGGTTCAGTCTTGGAAGCTTATACCTTTCCAAGAATTTTTCCATTTCTTCCAGGTTGTCCATTTTATTGGCGTATAGTTGCTTGTAGTAGTCTCTCAGGGACCCCCTATTATGCGAATGTTGTTGTGTTTAATGTTGTCCCAGAGGTCTCTTAGGCTGTTTTCATTTCTTTTTATTCTTTTCTCTTTATTCTGTCCCGCAGAAGTGAATTCCACCATTCTGTCTTCCAGATCACGTATCCATTCTTCTGCCTCAGTTATTCTGCTATTGATTCTTTCTAGTGTATTTTTCATTTCAGTTATTGTGTTGTTCATCTCTGTTTGTTTGTTCTTTAATTCTTCTAGGTCTTTGTTAAACATTTCTCCGTCTTCTCAGTCTTTGCCTCCATTGTTTTTCTGAGGTCCTGGATCATCTTCAGTATCATTATTCTGAATTCTTTTTCTGGAAGGTTGCCCATCTCTATTTCATTTAGTTATTTTTCTGGGGTTTTATTTTGTTCCTTCATTTGGTACACAGTCTCTGCCTTTTCATCTTGTCTGTCTTTCTGTGACTGGTTTTGTTCCACAGGCTGCAGGATTGTAGTTCTTCTTGCTTCTGCTGTCTGCCCTCTGGTGGATGAAGCTCTTTCTTAGTGTTTATTCCTCCCACCCTTCTTTCTTTTCCGTTTCTTTTTCTCTCTTTCCTTCTTTCTCTTTTCCTGTGTTCCTCCTTCCCTCCCTCTCTTTTTCTTTCTTTCTTTCTTTCCTTCTTCCTCCCTCCCTCCCTCCCTCCTTCCCTCCCTCCCTCCCTCCTTCCCTCCCTCCCTCCCTCCTTACCTCCTCCCTCCCTCCCTCTCTTCCTTCCTTCCTTCCTCTCTCTCTCTCTTTCTCTGCCTGAGCTCTTTCCTCCTTCAGTATATCCCATTAAGCTATGTATTTCTATTCAACAGGGTAAGTGTTATGTCCCCAGGCATTTCTTTAAGAATAGAATGTCATGGGGTGGTGTGGGGTGTAGTAAAATCACAGCTGCTTGGCCCGCTAGTTATTCAGGCCCTTTATCTTCAAGTACTGCTCAGAAACTCCTCCTGAAATGCACCTGCTTTAGTTCTGTCTCGTCTACACTGCCTTTCTCACAGCCAGAGCCTCGCTCTTCATTCATTGCACAAGTATTAATGGAGCACCTACTATACGTAGGTACTGGCACTAAGAGAGTTCTGAGCTCTGCTCTCAGGGAGTTTGGAGTCTACTGAGGGAAACATGAAAATAAAACTGAGAACAGATATAACATTGATGAATGTGATAAATGTTTGACACCTGAGGGAAACGCATTGTGGGAAAGAACACTGAGGAATGTGCTGCTTATAGATGGGTTCATTGGGGAAGGTCTGAATGAGGGCACGAGTGTGAGGGAAGGAAAGCCAAGCCGAGGGTGTCACGTGCACAACCAGATGCCGCGTTGGAAGAGGTGCTGCATTTGCTAACTCTAGCAGGTTGGTGTCTGGAATATAGAAGCAAACTGGGAGAGTAGTGAGAGTTAAAAGTCGAATGGATGACAGAGTATGATCATGAGGTCATTAGATATTATGCTGAGGAAACTGGATCTTTGTCCTGGAGGTAAGAGGGATGACTTAACCAAATTTATATTTGGTTTTGCGGGGCCTGATGCATATACAGTTTGGCGGGGGTTTCTCTTTTTTTAAAAAAAATGTTGGTATATTATTGTAGCACTGTATTCCAGAAGGTATATAGAATCTATTTAAGATGAAAACATCTGACTTAAGAAAACAGAAATATTGAACTCATCATCTTTTTTCTCTAACTTTTTATTTTAGGTTGGAGTATAGTGGATTAACAATGTTGTGTTAGTTTCAGGTGTACAGCAAAGTGATTCAGTGATACGTATACATGTGTCTATTCTTTTTCAAATTCTTTTCCCGTTTAGGTAGTTATGTAATATTGGGCAGAGTTCCCTGTGCTGTATAGTAGGTCTTTGTTGGTTATCCCTTTTAAATGTAGCCGTGCGTACATGTCAGTCCCAAACTCCCTATCCCTACCCCCATCCCTTCCCCCTCAGTAACCATAAGTTTGTTCTCTAATGGGGGGGGGTCTCTCTTTAAGAAATAAATAATATGAATTTAAAAATCCAAAATTAGGTACAAAAGTGAATATTTGTTTAGAATGAGAAAAGAAAGCACAACAAATTACAAATTTAAAAATGCTGAGAAAAATCCGGAAAAATAACATATTTTATTAATTTACTGCCAACATACTTCTGTAAAAGATTTCCTCCTATGTTTGCAGTACTCAACCTTTGGTTCACCTCTTCACATGCATTTTCTTATATCACTTTCTATTGACGGAGTAGGAAGATAGTTTAGTTTATCCTCTAGCGTGGTTAATGGAAATTTTATTTATTATTAAGAGTTTAAATGTTTCTTTCATCTTTACAGTTTATTGGTGGTTTATGTAAGTTTTTAGGTTTGTTTACCATATTTGAGAAAACCTCTCAAGGTTATTTCATGTGTTATGAGCCATACGATTTTGACACAGTATATCAAATTTTCTTGTATGGTTACTAATATAAATACTCTTTGAATGGATAACTAATTATTCAGCTTTTCTTTGATGGCTTTATGTCATGATGCTAAGACAGTGGGCACAGAGATAATTAGTAGTATTTCTGAAAGTCATTCTTATATGGGAACAATAAACAATAACTTACCTCTATGTGGCGATGACTACAAACCATGTATGTATATCCTACTAAATTCCAAGTGTAATCCCGGCCTAATTTCTCCTTGGCTCAATGCCCCCAAAGTACCTGACACAAGAGGAAGAGGGGAAGCATCTTACCTTTGCAAATTTTACAAAACACATGGCCATATGGACATACTACTAGGGCTCTTTCCAAGTCTTGGCAGGGACCTGTGCAAGTGAGGGACCATGAAACAAACTTTATCAGCCTCAGAGAACATCTGCTGCAAGGTAGCCAAGGTGAAGATGGGCCGAAGGGATCCTGCCTGGAAGCACAGAAACCTCAGTGGGGCTGTGACCCAAGGTGGGTCCCTGAGAATGAAAACAAAGGCATATTTGATTTTTATATCGCTTAGTTTTTTAATTAAAATTTTTTTTATTGAAGTATAGTTGATTTACAATGTTGTGTTTCAGGTGTACAGCAAAGTGATTCAGATACATATATATATAAAATATAATTCTTTTTCAGATTCTTTTCCATTATAGGTTGAGCATAGTTCCCTGTGCTATACAGTAGGTCCATTTTGGTTATATATTTTATATATAGTAGTTAAGAGTTTGGGATTAATATATCCATAGTACTTTATATCTCTTCTTTAAGGGGGAATATAATTGATAGGTTTTGGGTGATTTGTTTTTTGGGGAAGGGGGAAAGGGAAGAAACAAGGATGATTCAACTTTCTGGCTCGAGTAACTGGGGGAGGTTATGTCATTGAGACAGGAAGCATGATTAGGAGATAAGACTTGTGAACATGACTGATTTGAGGGGCCTAATGATAACTGAGTTGGCAACATTGGTCTGAAGAGTGAGCTGGGAGGTGATGGTGGGAGCGATGGGGTTGGGAGGTTGGTGGTGCTGTCAGTGAGTGCAGGGCTGGAGCTGGAACCAGGGAGTGGCTACTGCCTCAGCCAGAGCAGCCCTAGAACAGGGTGGTAAACCAGGTCAATGGCCCTAGCAGTTTGCTACAAGTTTGGCTTGGACCAAACCCTTCTCTTCCAAATGCACTGGCTAAGGTGTCTCACTCACTGTTTCCACCAAGCCTCTCATTCAACTTAATTTGGCATGTTTCATGACAAAAATTCCTGGGCCCAAACTTTATAGGTCTTTAGTTGAATAGCTCTCTCAGTTAACAATCAAGTAATGAATCAGGACTTTTTTTTTCCCACTCATAAGTTCTAGCTGATTCTTTTTATTATGCTTCATCAGGTCATTGTTGTTAATCTTTTGCTTCTTACTCATGCTTTTTAAAATTCTGTTTTATTTTCACAGTCATTTAAAATATTCTTATTTATAGCTAATAAAAAAAACCTCAGAAGTCTTTTCTTAAAAAAAAGAGTTTTATTTTGCATTTAAATAAAATTTAACCACACCTTGAATTTGAAAATATATTTTAATGCAATCATAATTTTAATTAATTAATTTATTTTCTTCCAGTTCTACTGAGGTATAATCAGCATACAGCACTGTATAAGTTTAAGGTGTACAGCTTCATAACTTGACATATATACGTATTGCAAAATGATCACCACAGTAAGTTTAGTTAATAGCCATCATCTCATACAGTTACCATTGTTTTTCTTGTGATGAGAACTTTTAGAATTTGCTCTCTTAGCAGCTTTCAGATATACCACATAGCAACACTGTCATCATGCTATACATTACGTCCCCAGTACTTACTTATCTTAAAATTGGAAGTTTGTGCTTTTTGGCCACCTTCACCCAATTCCCCCATCTGAAGTCTTTTCAGTTCTGATTCTATGCTTTGTTATATTGGCTTATTCTCACTCATGATGTCTTTTTCCTTATATGCTCTGTCTTTATGTTTCAGTTTATTTTGTTTTTATCTTGAACTTGTATTCACTGAAAATTTATCGGCAGGACGGTAGGGATTCTTTGAGGTCTACATTAAGGGCAGTTTCTTTGAAAAAGATTGTGCTTGATCCTGCCTGGAGGCATTGTAAATTCCTGGAATCAATTTAAACCAACTTCTTAGTTTATTGTTTACTTTGCTGGTTTTTAGAATATTCCCACAACATGAATTCGGACCTCTAATCCATGTAAAAGCCAGCTCATAGTTGCAAATTATGAAGAAAGATTTCTGTTTTCTCTTCACCCAAAGACGAGGTAATGATAGGAAATTTTCTTTGGTGTCTGCTTTTGTGAGGCGTTATTTTCCCACCCGCCAATTCTCTCTTTCACTGAAGATGTCCTATATTCACAGGAATTTTTGTATCTAATTCTTTACTTTGTCAGGCAAGGGATGTTTTGTGGGAAGGAGACACTTTCCTAGACTTTGTCTCCTTTCCCTGGGCAATTGTTAAAAGCGAATATTTTAGTAACAGAGTAATGCAGATGCCCTTTGGTTAGTCAGGATCTTCAAAGCTCACGTTGCTGGATTCATGCGTTTGCTCTGCAATTGGCCTTTAAGGATTTTCCCTATTTTCTTACCAGTTCAGGCACACGTGTTAAATGACCATTTTTAGATATTCTGTTGCTAGATGGTTATTCAGTTTATTGCTGGAGCTAGAAGCCAACCATGACTTTCTTATCCAGTTCCCAGCCCTGCAACAGAGTTTCTAATTTGCCTTTCTTTCCTCTTGTTGACAAGAGAATGGTGTGGACTTACATATTCTCAAATTTTCTAGCCTATCCATCATATCTATATGGAATCTACATCCTTCACAGCAATTCCCTGGAGATTGCTTGAACCTTCTGCTCCATCACAGACCACTGACTCATCACCTGTCATCCTGAGATCTCCCATCTCTGCTTGCTAGGGTAAACCTACTATTTCCTAGATCCAATGACTTCCAGTATTTTGTTTATTTCTGTACTTTCTCTATCATCTCATTAAAGAACTCTTCCAATTATTGGACATTTCTCAGTTGACGTATGTCTAAAAATATCTTTAGCTCTCAAACTTGATTGATGGTTTGCTTAGGTATTGAATATAGCTTCAAAATAAATGACCTGGACTTCTGGTTTCAGTTCCAAAATTTAAAGAGCTCAGAACTCATCACTCTTGTCCTTGCAACAGGAAAAGAGCTGAACACACTGAAAATCATGACTTTGCTTGGGCCCATTAGAGAATTGAGGTCTCAGGGCAAATTGCTACTCCCAGATCTGGAGAGAATGGTGAATCCAGAGAGCTAAAATCTGTTTCCATAGAGCAGGAGCCACTAGAGCCTTAAACTGGTAGAAACTATTACATAGTAATTTTGATGAGTTGCTGGAGATTGAATGTAGAATAATAGCATGGAAGTGAAAATCACCTAGAGGCTGCAGTTTTAGCATGTTCTCCACAATCATGGATTTTACTTCCAGCCACCACACCAGGTGCTCATCGTGAAGATCTAAGAAAGATCCCTTGGTGACTGGCAGGGGGAAGGAAAAGTAATCTTTTGAAAATGCCCAAAGCACTCTCTATCACAAAGACTTACTATCCAAGGGGAAAGATGTCACCAGGAGCCTTATAAAGCCTAGGGAAAGGCATTTACCCACTCCTGCCCCAACTAGTCTTCCAGTCTCATGTAAGGGGGTGGGAGGAAATATTAAGAAACATTTGTGAAAGTCACAACCCAGGGACATAGACCACTGGAAGACAGATTTAATCATAAGATTATAAAATTCTTCTGCTACCCAACACCTGACCACTGCCTCAGTAGGGCTCTAGTATAATAACAGCATATTAGAGCTGAAAGACCTACAAGGTACCGAAGGTACCTTTATTTAAGGAGGAGTGCCTAGGGAAACCCCAGGACAACAGGGGAGATGAAAACAAGGACACCAGATGAATTCAGAGTCTCTGGTGCCTACAGCTAGGGTAAGCAGTAAGCAGTCCAACTCCAAGTTAGAGTAACATAAAACCTCATACTAACAGATTTTATCTCAGTTCTGATCCATCATGCCTGGCTTTCATCAAAAAATTACAAGGCCTGCTAAAAAGCAAAAAAATGACACAGTCTGAATATAGAAAGTGCTATGGTCTGAATGCTGATGTCCTCCCAAATTTATATGTTGAAATCTTAACCCCCAAAGGTAATAGTATTAGTAGATGGAGATTTTGGGAGGTGATTAGGTCATGAGGATGGAGTCTTCATGACTGGCATGAGTGTTCTTATAAAAGTGATCCCTCAGAGCTCCCTGGCCCCTTCCACCATGTGAAGATACAATAAGAAGTCTACAGCCTGGAAGGGGGCCCTTGCCCAAGCATGATGGCACCCTGAACTTGGACTTTTAGCCTCCCAGAACTGTGGGAAATAAATTTCTGTTGTTCATAGGTACCTGTTCTATTGTATCTTGTTATAGCAGCCTGAACAGACTAAGACAGAAAGCAGGCATCAGAACCAGACTCTAATATGACACATATTTTGGAATTATCAGACTAGGAATTTAAAATAATCTATGATTAATATGTTAGGAGGCTTGCATTAGTCAGGGTTCTACAGAGAAATGGAACAAATGGGATAAGTGTATATAGAAAAGCAAAAGACCTAGAATAGTCAGACTAATGGTGAATAAAGAACACAGCTAGGACTCACATTATCCAATTTCAAGACTTACTATAAAACCACAGTAATTAAGACAGCATCTCTTTGGTGAGAGAATAGACACAGAGAACAATGGAACAGAACAGAGAGCCCAGAAATGGAACCACTCACATATATTCAGCTGAGCTCTGACAAAGGAGCAAAGACAATTCAATGGAGAAAGGAGTCTTTCCAACAAAGGATACTGATACTGGAACATTAGATGCCATATGCAGGAAAAAAAAAAAGGGAAGGTAGACACAGACCTTACAACTTTCACAAAAATTAACTCAGAATGGATCATAAGCTTAAATGTGAAATGCAAACTATAAATCCTGTAGTAGAAAACATAGGAGAAAATCTATATGTCCTTGGATTTGTCAATGAGTTTTAAGATACAACACCAAAAGAATAATCTATGAAAGAAAAATTTGGTAAGTTGGACTCTATTACAATTAAAAACTTCTGCTCTGCAAAAGGCACTGTTAAGAGAATGAAAAGACAAGCTACAGACTGGGAGAAAACACTTGTAAAACACATATCTGGTAAAGTACTTGTATTTGAAATATATGAAGAACTCTCAGAACTCAATAAGAAAACAAACCAATTAATAAATGGGCAAGAGCTGAATAGATACCTTATCAAAGAAGAAACATATAAATGTATGAAAAGATGCTGGATAAAATTTGTCAATAGGGAATTGCAAATTAAAACAATAATTTGGTAACAGTATACACCTATTAGAATGACTAAAATCCAAAACACCGATAATACAAATTCTGGAAAGGATACAGAGAAACACTGCTGGTGGAAATGCAAAATGATGCGGCCACTTTGGAAGACAGTTTGGCAGTTTCTTACAAAGTTACAGTTTTACCATATAATCCAGCAATACACACAAATGTTTATAGCAGTTTTTTTTAATCTATAAAAACTAGAAGTAATTAAGATGTCCTTCAGTAGGTGAATGGATGAAGAAACTGTGTTACATCCATACAGCAAAATATTATTTAGTATATTTACTGAATAATTAAAAAGAAATGATCTATCATTTTCCTTCATTAAAAAGAAATGCTTGATTAAGCTACAAAAACACATTGTGGAATCTTAATGACATATTGCTAAGTGGAAACAAATCAGTCTGAAAAGACTACATACTGTATGATTTCAATTACAAGACATACTGGAAATTGCAAAACTATAGAGATAGTAAACAGATTACTGGTTGCCAGATGTTTAGGGGGAAGTGAGGAGGGTTGAATAGGTGAAGAACAGGGGATTTTTTTAGGGTAGGTGGAACTATTTTGTATGCTCCTGTAATGGTGGATATAAGACATTATGCATTTGTCAAAACCATAGGATGTTACAGTACAGAATGAACGTTCATGTAGGCACATGAAAAAACAATCCAACCAGAGGAGAAGGTGTTGCTCTAAGTAACTCTGGAAATGAGTGGAGTCTGTAAAATTAAAGGGAAAAGGAACTGCACGTATTATATTCTAATTGATAAAGTTCTTTCCCATGGCTGTATGAGTGAACAATTCTGATACTGTATACATGTGCATATACTGGAATTGAACAATTAAGTGGATGAATGGAAGATGGGGGGAGCCAGGTTTCTTACTGTGAGAGTGGTAGTTTGCAGACAGGCAAGGGAAGGAGGAGCTGAAAGACCTGCAAGGTACCAGTCCTTCTATTGACATTTTTTATTATTCTGTAGCATGGAATAATCCATGTGGTAATGGATTATGTTTGGAGACATCAGTGTGAACTCATGTTCAGTCTAATATAGACCCAGATGTCTACATATAGAACTATTTATAGATATGTATATATACATGTTGTAGTAAACACATATATATTTCCTCGCATTATCAGCTCAGAGAGCCAAGAAGCGGTGACACCTCTGTAGATATAAACACACCTCACACTCAGATTTTGGTTTCTAATCCCATTTCCAATAAAAGGGGCTCCTTGGAGAAATGGCTGATTCTAGGACTAGGGCAGGACAAAGATGAGCCTGGAGCATCTTGCAGTGACAGAAAGTTAGGAAGAACTCAAAAAATACAAAAATAAAACTACAACCCATCCACATTATGTCGAAGGTACACAGTAGCTAACTGAAAGAACTTCTATGCCCAAAGGTGGAACAATCTGGGCCACAAAATAAAGTCACATTGAATTATAACCCAAAGTATAAAATAAACATCCATAAATCCATAGTGATATAAAGAAATGATTGATTGATGGGGTGAAAGAGACAAAACCCCCATACAGAAATATTCCCCCAAAAATCTAGATATTCTGGTTTCATAAAGGTGGATCGTAAGTCCCCACTCCTGAAGTGTGGGCTGTGCATAGGACAGTATGGAAAGGGGGAGCTTTACACTAGAAAAAAGTGGCAATCATAACCTCAGCCGTATGATCAAGGTCAACATCAATGGTGATAAATCACATTGATGGTATTTACCCTTGATATGATGTGATGAGAATGGCACTTTGCTTCTGTGATCTTCCTCCCCTGAACCCCTAACCCCAGTCTAGCAGAATAACAGAAAGCAAGTTCCAATAGAGGGACATTCTACAAAATACCAATCAGTACTCCTCAAAACTGTTCCTATCAGCAAAGACAAGAGAAGTCTGAGAAACTGTCACAGTCAAAAGTTGACTAAAGAGACAGGACAGCTACATGTAATGTTGTACCTGAGTGGGATCCTGGAACAGAAGAGGGACATTAGGTAGAAACTAAGCAAATCTGAATAAGTATATATCAAGCCTGGTTCATTAATTATAACAAGTGTACCATATTAATGTAAAGTGATTTATGAGAACTGTTTATACTACTTTCTCAGTTCTGTAAATCTACAAGAATTCTGAAATATACCGTGTATTTTAAAAAAAATTAGCCCCAGGGCTTCCCTTGTGGCGCAGTGGTTGAGAGTTCACCTGCCGATGCAGGGGACACGGGTTCGTGCCCCAGTCTGGGAAGATCCCACATGCCATGGAGTGGCTGGGCCCGTGAGCCATGGCCGCTGGGCCTGCGCGTCCGGAGCCTGTACTCCGCAACAGGAGAGACCACAACAGTGAGAGGCCTGCATACCGCAAAAAAAAAAAACAACACAAAAATTAACCCCAGAAGCTGGAAGGCAGTATCTTATAGCCAGCCAGTGGTCTTCGTGAGAAATCAGATTGTTGTTCCTTTGTGGGAGATAAGATTTTTTTTCCACTCCTCTGGAAGCTTTCAGACTTTATTTATTTTGTTAAATCCAGAATGTTCTTAAGTTTCATGGCAATCTTTTAGATGTGGTTTTCTGTCATTTATCTTGATCATCACACCATTGCCTTTTCATTCTGAAGAATGTTGTGTTTTTTCATGTCTGAGTTTCTTTCATTCTATGTTTGTTACTTTTTTCTGCATTCTCTGATCTTCTTTTTAGTGACTTCCATCAGTAAGGTGCTGAACCACATGGAAACTACTTGTATCTGTTTTCTTCATTCTGTCTACCTTTATCATTCTGATCTATGTTTAGGAGAGGTATCCTACTCTTTCTTCCAGTCCTTCTATTGACATTTTTTATTTTGGCAATCTTATTCTTAATTTCTAAGAACTCTTATATTTTCTGATTAACCTACTTTTCAACATCCTACTTCTTAATGGATAAATTTCCTCTCAAATTTTGCGGTTAAAAAATATGTCTATCTTATTTGTTATCATTTTACTCACCTGATTCATTGGTTGCTATTTCTTTTTTCCATGCTTCTGGTTTTTTATCATATCTTTTGTAATTCTTTTTTTTAAATAAATTTGTTTATTTTATTTATTTATTTTTGGCTGCATTGGGTCTTTGTTGCTGCGTGCAGGCTTTCTCTAGTTGTGGTGAGCGGGGACTACTCTTCGTCGTGGTGTGTGGGCTTCTCATTGCGGTGGCTTCTCTTGTTCCAGAGTGCGGGCTCTAGGTGCATGGACTTCAGCAGTTGTGGCACACAGGCTCAATAGTTGTGGCTCGTGGGCTCTAGAACACAGGCTCAGTAGTTGTGGCGCATGGGCTTAGGTGCTCTGCAGCATGTGGGATCTTGCTGGGCCAGGACTTGAACCCCTGTCCCCTGCATTGGCAGGCGGATTCTTAACCACTGCGCCACCAGGGAAGTCCTGTCTCTTATAATTCTTGGTTGTCTATTTATATTTAAGAATGAAGGTCATGTTGGTCATTGTAGGAAGCTGATGGGAGATTCCTGTGTACTTTTGCAGGCTCTGAGAAGCAGTAGCCTGGTTTTCCTTCAAGGTGTCTTAGAAGAGGACTGATGACCTCTGAGATTAAGATCATCCAAATACAGAATCAAAAGGGCTTTATTCTGTACCAGGAGCACCCAGTAATGCAAACACTTCCTAGGCAATTTGCTTTACTTATTTGGAGGAGAGCTGGAGAGGCTTTTATGCTTTTTACTATGGGAGGAAACTAGGCTTCCTAGGCTCAGGGCAAGGGTGGGGCAGGTGGCACTGCCAATCTTGCTTAAACTTCCCAGTTGTCCCCATCTGTCTCTTCTGTGTGTGACTCTAGCCTTCCAGACCTGCCTCCTCGACACTGGGAGCCTGTCATGCATCTGTCTGTCGGATGGACTCTCACTTACCTTGAAGCTTTTTCCCTAGCACGCTCCCATCAGTTTCCGACATCTGAAACTATCCTGGATGTCCCTCGATGACTTCCATTCCCTTTCTCTATGTGGTTATGAATTGATTTCCTTGTAGTATAATTCTGCCCACATTGTCCCAAGCTTTGAGAGAGAAGCGGGGGAAGAGGCACATGACAGGTCTGCTACTTTGAAATGAAAGCCTCGAGTTACTTTTTAATTAAGAAGACTTTATAAATTACAAACATATATTTTTTGATTCAGAAATAGTTGGGAAATCACTTGAGGATTGCATTTTATAATTAATTAATCTCCTCATGTTTTGTAGAAAGCATTTTGTCTAATTATTCTTCTTCATACATGAGGGGACCAGGGCTCTGAGCAGAGAGCCCCTAAATGACTCAGGTATTTAGGTTTGGGAATGAGATGGGTCCAGTTTGGATTTCAGCTTTCCCACTGGCTAGGAGGTTCTTAGCAGGTACTGAATTTCTCTAAGACCCAATTCTCTCATCTATAAAATTAGAACAACAGAACATGCTTCGTGGAGTTGATGTGAGGATAGAATGAGATTTTATATGTAAAGTGCTCAGCACAGTGCTATAAATGGTCTAAGCTAATAAATATTGCCATTATCATTAATTATTACCATCATCCAGGTTGGCACTACTTGTACACCCAGTAAACATTTGTTTTTGTGGTTAATAATGAGCATCTAATTTGATATCCTTTCACTTTGTGACATTTTAAGTGATGTTAAGGTATAAAAGGAAAGGGAGAAAGGAGTTTAACTTTGTTAGGAAGAAAGATTAAGAGGGAAAATTACTGCTGCAACGAGACAGATGTAGAAAAAGAAATCATGAGAAGTAGAGGCCCTGGGAGCAGCCCTCACGATCCATATATGTTTTGTTTGTTTTGCCTTACAAGTTGGTTTGTAAATGACTTTTGTAAATGACAGTTATGAAGAATAACATTCAAATGTTTGAGGACAGCAGAATCTGGAACTGGACTTAGAAGGGACCAGACCGAAGCAGATACACTGGTCTTTGGAGCAGTTGGATGGGAGGAAGAGAAATATTAGGAGGCATTTTACTTTTCATTATGGGTTTCGATAATAGTGTAATTCCACAAACAGCCTTCTGAGCACAAACAGCCTTCCCACTTCTGCGTGGGAAACAAAAGAAGCTTTAGGGCAAACATAAATGAAATAATCCGGTGAGATGGGAGAAGAAGCCATCAGAGCCAGGATGGAAAGTGGGGTCTTGGGAAAGGACACATTTAACCCCAGTATCCAAACCTGAAGATTAATTCTGTGGTTATGATTCAGGGGTTGTGGGAGTGGTGTGGGAAGAAGACACCGGATTCCCTGTTCTCAGTGCTGTATTAATTTTAGAAGGTCTTTCTGCTGAGTGTGTGCTTTTCTCATTTGTTTGACCAACACAGGCGGGGAGTGAGGAAGCTCCTCCTGGCATATATTTCCCCACTTACCGGGGTCCATGTTTACATTAATCACACCCGGCCCTATACGAGCTGCTCTGTGTGTTAACCCCACACGGCTGCTAATTAGCAGGTCACTTGCAGGTTAGAGGTGTGCCTGTGTTGGTGCTTCTTGGCTGGCTGTTGTGTTATTATAAGAACTGTAAATGCCATATGCAGCTGCCATACGGGTTGTGCTCAGAAGGCTGTTTGTATAATTATAGGCATTAGCCAGAGACAGAGCCTGCCAGCTGACATTCAAGAGGCAATAATAACTTAATTTCCCTCACAACAAATTGGCTCTCTAATAGGGAATTTAGTTACACTTCGAACTCAGGGATGGCTTGAGAATTCCAGCAAGCACACTTCTGTCCAGTTATTATCATCAGGGGTGGGGTAAGCACACCTAGACCCACGTCCATCTCCTCGGCTGCCTGAGGATAAACCAAGGGGTGATATTACTCCATACCTTTTCATTTCCAAAGGAAAGATGTCTTGTCAGAGGAGCCAACTGGCCTCAATGAAGGATTTGTCACAATATGTAGTCTTAAGTGCGTCGTGAAAGGTTTTTGCCCACCTGGTGTCTCTTACTGAGCACAGTTCAGGAACCTCTTTGCTTTGTCATGGTGTTTGGAACTAAATCAACTAAAGACGTCATCTGGGAACTAGTTCCCTGGGACTCTAACTTCACCGTGTCTTTGCTCATGCTTTCCTTCAGCCCAAATATTTTTCCTCTCATTCTCTGCCCACCAAACATTTGTGCAAAGCCGTTTCCTCTGTGATAACTTTCTTGATCCTTCTCTCTACCTCCAGAGGATATGGTCGCTTTCTTCTTGTGGTTTTTCTAGCATTTGGTTTTTTGTGCCCACACCTGTTTCAGAGTTGACTGGGAGACCCTAGCAGCATCTGTTTCTGATCCATCTTGGTAACACCTATAATGTCTTTTACCCAGCAGGTGCCAAAAGCAGTTGTTAAATGGATTTAAAATATATTCTAAAAGCCATAATCATTCTGTATTTTAAAATACACAAAGAACTTTGATCACAATGGCAAACAGACATTATAAAAGATTAATGGTTTGATTATTTAAAAATAAAGTATTTTTACACAGTATATATAAGAGATTTGTCTATATATGCATATGTTAGATAAAATTTATATTTTGTACCTATATATTTATACATATATGTCTTCATATACACATACATGAAGATCTCTGCACCCATACCTCAATCTGTGCCGTTTAAATGAGATTGCAAACTTTTAATGACCTGGAAAGACTTGATACCCTCTGAAATGATAAAAGAAGGTTACAAAATATTGTATATATTAGGAATGTAGATTTGTGTAAGATAATCTAATGATAAATATTTATTCACCTGAGGTCCAGAAAGATATGCATACACAATAATATTGAGTGTTTGTACATGACAGGATTTGGATTACTTTTGCTTTCTTTATTTTGCTAATCTGTATTTCCTAGAATGTTTACAATGTATATGGAAAGCTTTTGTATTCAGGAGGAAATGGTTATTAATAGATAATTTTATTAGTGTATTTTCAAAGTGTTTTTTTTGCGGTATGCGGCCCTCTCACTGTTGTGGCCTCTCCCGTTGTGGAGCAGAGGCTCCGGACGCGCAGGCTCAGTGGCCATGGCTCACGGGCCTAGCCGCTCTGTGACATGTGGGATCCTCCCGGACCGGGGCACGAACCCGTGTCCCCTGCATCGGCAGGCGGACTCTCAACCACTGTGCCACCAGGGAAGCCCTCAAAGTATTTTAAGAGGAAGGATTTTAGCATCTCCAAATTCTCATTAAGTAATATGCATAAGTGATGTCTGGAAGTGCTGTTTTCTTATGCTTAGTGAGTAGGCATAATTTATTTTGTATGAATTAAATGTTTCAGGGTTAAGGTATATAATGTGTTTCTGGGTTCACATGTGCAATGGGGGTGGGAAAGGAAATTAAGACATTTTGAAGTGAGAAACAGCAGTGCTGGGGCTGAGACGATATTAAATTCAGCACACAATTTATTTAGTTATTTGTTTATTTTGTGTTTATTTTATAAGAAGTTTTAACTTAGTTGGATTAGGCAGCAGCAAAGGAACAATTAGCTAAATCTTGCTGAGCTTCTACGAAATTCAGCTAATATGCTGTTTATATTGATACACAGTCTCTTTTAATCCTTACAGCTATCCTATAAGCTAGGATTTAAAAAAATAATTATATCCATTTTATAGAAGAGATAATTTAGCCTTAGGTTAGATCATTTTCCCACATCAGCGTGGCTGAGCTGGAACTCAAAACCAGTCTATATGACTCGATAGCCCAGACTCTGACTGCCTTCCAAATAGCAAACATGTGTGACTAAAGTGCCTAAGTGTGTCTTAGACTTATAGTTCTTTAATTTTTGCTCTAACGCTTTATTTTCTATATAATGTAATGAGCAAAGGCTGTACTTAGTGCAGTGGAAGCACTTGGTGCCCTATCCAGAACCCTTCTCAAGGACAGCGGTACCCTGTCTTTATCCCCTGTGGGTGGAGGCTCCTAATGGCTCACATCAGTCGTTTCTCCAGGGACATCCTTCAGTGAAGGGGAGCTCCCTTGATCAGGAGATTGCATCCTCCTTCCCGGGGGCGGGGGGAGGCGGTGGGCAGAGAGGAGAGGCAGCCAGAAGTAAAAGACTGACTGACACAGGGACATGAAGAAGGGGGACCACCTCCTTGCCTTGGGGTGGGATCAAACCATTGTGTGACTTGTGCTCCAGGGTTCTCGGATCAGGCAGAAGCCAGTCTAGGGCTGAGACCACATCCTTGCTCAGTTTGCTTTCTCTGCCCCATTCTCCTCCCCACACTCCTTCTCCTGAGAGCACTTCCTGCCCAAATCACTATCATGAGAATCTCCCCGTCTCAGGCTCTGCTTCTGGATGCCCTACGCGAAACATTTAGATATGTAAATAATTGAATGGAAATTGTTTATGATGTTTTAAATTCCACTTCTATGAATAAGGTTGAACATCTTTTCGTGTGTCCAAGAGTCATTTGTATTTCCTATTCTGTAAGCAGTCTGTTCATAAACTTTGCTAATATAAAATACTATATTAAATACTGAAGCTTATAATATGTTTTTATATCTAGTATGGCCACATCTCCCTTCCCCGCTGCCTACTGCGTGTCTGCTGCATCACTCTTCTTTTTCAGAATTTTGTCCTCACTATCCTTGCTTGTGTATTTGCATATATTAACTTTAGAATCAGATTGTCTATTTTTCACATAAGATCCTGTTGCTGTTTGTGTTGGGACTGTAGTAAATATATAGATAAACTAGGATGAATTAACAGTCATTCTGTTGGGTCTTCCTAGCTAAAACATGGAATGACTTCATTTGTTCAAGACTCCCTTTGCATTCCTCAGGATTGTATTAAGGTTTTTCTTCATAGAGAGGTTGCATTTTCTTTTTTAAAAAATTTTTATTGGAGTATAGTTGATTTACAATGTTATGTTAGTTTCAGGTATACAGCAAAGTGAATTGGTTATACATATACATATATCTACTCTTTTTTAGCTTCTTTTCCCATATAGGTCATTACAGAGTATTGAGTAGAGTTCCCTGTGCTATACTGTAGGACCTTATTAGTTACCTATTTTATATATATTAGTGTATATATGTTAACCCCAATCTCCTAATTTATCCTTCCCCCTGTTTTCCCCTCTGGAACCATAAGTTTGCTTTCTACATCTGTGACTCTATTTCTGTTTTGTAAATAAGTTCATTTGTACCATTTTTTTAGATTCCACATATAAGCGATATCATATGATATTTGTCTTTGAGAGACTGCATTTTCTTAAGTTTATTCCTATGTACTTTATTTATTTTTGTTTTTATAAATGGAGCATTTTATTCCAGAGGGACGACTGTCATATCTGTGTCTGGGTGACAGGAGGGTGGAACATATAAGGAATGCAGCCAAACTCCAGGCTCCAGCGTATCTATGTCCTACCCTGTGCATTAAGCCAAACTATACTTTTTAGGGAAATCAAATTTTATGACTTAAATGACTTTTGAAAACTGATTTATGAAAGATGCAATATTAATATGGCCTCACCACTGGTCCCCGTGCTTCTGGGGCACTGGAGCTCACACTGAGCAAGGCTTCTCTGGCACTGATCTGTCCACTGGAGACTGAGAATCTGGCTCTGCCTTAGGATCACTCAGGAGAATCAGTGGAAAACCCAGCTTCCTGGACCCCACTCCAGAACCACCGGATGAGAAGATTTGGGAGCAAGGCCCACAAATGCATATTTTCAAAAAAATCTCTCCAAGGGATTCTTCTATAACCAGCCCACAAACTGGCATTTTGGAGCACTAATTTACTTTATAGAAACACAGTTCTGGGGCAGAGAGCAAGGCGGTAGGGAGGAAGGACTGGAGTGAATAAGGATGGATAGTAGGAGCAACTCCTTCCCAGTGACCAGAAACAAACCTCAGAAATGTTGCAAAGTGATTCAGCATCTTTTCAAGCGTCCTCGGTACCTTTCCCAGGCTCAGCTCTGATCTGCACCATGCAAGCTTCGTGCTGGGTTCTTCTAACTGCGTACATTCTAACGTAAGAACGATATTTCCAAGATTGCTTTGTTGCACTCCTGGGTGCTGGGATTTTAACTGGGAATAAGAATGTTAAAGCAAAGACTTTATTTTTCAATTATGGATCTTCAGATGTAGCATGAAGGTGGGGACAGAGGGGAGCAGACAACTCAGGGACCTTCTCTGAGATGTTAAAATCATACTTTATAAATTGTCTTCTGTGAATAAAATGCACCTTTCCTAATACTAAGGGAAGTTAGGTAAAGACTGTGAATAACATAGTGAAGATGCTTTTTCCTCTTATTTCCAGGAGACCAAAGTTTCCTCTCATTCTTATTTCATTGAATGAGATACAGTTTGTTGAATATCCAGGCCTGTTCCTTGCACTCAGGACAGGAGAGTTCCCTTCCCATTCCCTGTGAATCCAGTGAACACTCAGACAACATAAACAGTTTGCAGTAGCTTAAAGAACAAAATTAATCTGGGGATGTAAGTATGCAACCTAATTCACAGTTGAACTGTGTTTCCAATCCAGAGGTGGACTGTACAGTTGAGTTCCTAACTTTAAAAACAATGGAGGATCTCACTGAAGTACTCAGAGTAAGTGAGGGGGCTCTTTCCACATTTGGCTTCAGTTTTAATATTACTGGAAAATAATGTAGAGAATTGTGGTTAAGAGCACAAATTTCAGAATCAGAGAGCGCTGGGTTTGAGTCTTGAGGCATTGTGGTCTTAGTCAAGTTACTTAACCTCTCTGAGCCTTAGTTTCCTTGCTTTATAAGATTGGTGTGTGTGTGTGTGTGTGTGTGTGTGTGTGTGTGTGTGTGTGTGTGTGCAGGCATGTGGGTGCATGTGTGCATGCTTGTGTATGCCTATATATATTGGCATATATATGCATATATATTGGTGTGTGTGTGTGTATATGTGTGTGTATATGACTTCACAGAGCTGTTGTAAGTAATACATAATCTAATTCAAGAAGAGTTCTTAGTACTGTTCGTCAGTAAAAAGAATTGCTGCTTATGTTTTATTGCTTTCTGAGTATACACTTAGTAAACCTCTACCATCCATAGATTAGCAACAAGACAGGTAGATCCTTATGAACTTATTTTGAGCTCGAGATGATTGAAGGCTGTTAACCAAAAACTGATGGTTTTCTTCTTTCTCTGCAGTGTTATATTATTCGTTAGAAAATTATGTCCTCATATTATTTAATTGATGATTGTATGCTTGTGAGTACGTGTGTGTGTGTGTGTGTGTGTGTGCATGAGTGCGCGTGCATGAGTGCACGTATGTATCACCTGAAAAACTCAGAGGCTTGAATTTCCTGTGTCCCTTCTCTGTAAGGGGAAACACTGCAGAGAAACTGTAATTTTAGCAGGCCTCCTTGGAGATATTTTACATGATGTTTCAGAATCACTCTGAACCCAGTTCCTTTATGTATTCATTCATTTGACCACTATTTATTGAGTGCCAACTCTGTCCCAAAGGTCAGAAGGGTTAAATATTACAGAGAGGGTCCAAGTTCGTGGAGACGGTTCTCTAACCCTCACGCATCTTGAGTTTATTGCTCTGGAGGTAAATCCTAGGTCCACCACAGCATTCTCTGCAGCAGGCCTGTCTGCCGGGAACAATGACCATGTCAGTGTACATAGACAGTAAGGTGTGCTGGGCTGGGCCTTAGGGGAGGGACAGAGTCTTGAGAAAGGAGCGTGGAGAAGTTGGGTCGGGCAGGCTGTAAATAATGGTCTGATTTAGACAGTGCCCACTGTCTGGCACTTTGCTTTACAAATGTTATTTTATTTAATCAGCATAACAGATAGGTATTATTCTAACCTGACATTAGCACATCAAGCATCTACTTTTAATTCCAGCTGGGGCAAAGAAGCTTGGAAAACAGAAGCGTTCCCAGCAGGCAGCCACACCGGTCAGCAGAAAACTGTACAAAAGCAAAATGCAGATTCCAAGTCTGAAGTGTCAATTATATTTCTAACAATTGCATATGGACTTCATTAGCCAGCTAAATGGTACCTATTTTAGCATCCCGCCAGCTGGAGGGGTTTCCAGTAGGAAATGTGAGAAGGGAAAATGTCTAGGAATCTCAGATTCCCCAGGGCCTTCTGGAATTCGTACAGATTAAGCAAGATAAGGTCAGCTCTAACCCCTTTCTCTTCTTCCTGCACCCCTCTGCGCACTCACCTCACGGGTGAATAAGACCAGAGCACCTGTATCTGTCCAGAGGGGGCCGGGGCTGTTTTATTTGCATCCCTTTGGGCCTCTGAAGCTGTGTCCCCCCTCAGGGATGGTAGGCAGAGCAGAAAGAATTCATTCAGCAGCAGCTCTCTGTGGGAAATCTGTATCTCTTTGACACGAGGCCTCTTTATTATATGCTTTCTATTACATCTTTAGCACAGCTTTGTGTTGGCTTTTCCCATAGGTTAAATATAATGGTGGGTAACCTAATCCTGAAGGTAACAGAATAATCTTCGAAGACACAAGGCTCTATTTAATTCTTGCCAAATGACAGAATATACCCAGACTTTGAACAGACCTCTGCAGAACTCCAATAAGTTTTTGTGTCTTGCTGAGCTTGGAGCCAGATCGTCCCTTTCTATTCTTTTTCCTGCTCCCAGGCTGGATCTGATTTCACACCAATCGATCCATAAGAGGATAATGGTATCACAGTTCAAGACAGGCAACCATGGAGAATTGTTTTATATGCTTCTGATACTCAAGAAGTTTCAGTGGCCTGGGATACGTCTCAGTTTTCAAGGAGAGTCAATTCCAGGGCAGAAGCAGTGTGGCAAAGAGAAAAAGAAAAAACGAAAAAATACCAACATGGACTTTGGAATCAGGTTGACATGGGTGGAAAGCACAGCTCTGTTTCTTATTAGTGATTATCTTAGTCAATGCCTGGGCCTCAGTTTCCTAATTAGTAAAATGATGATAAACCCATACCCATCTTGGAGAAATTTTACAGGAGCAGAATTAAAGAAATAAGTGGAATGCCATTGAGAGGGATGTATGTGTGTGGCAGGAGGATATTTTCTCACTTGCCTCATTTTGAAGGTCATTTGAAAACACTGTAGAGTGTTGTCCAATTAATTCTCCCCCTACCCAGGAGTGTGTGCCATGCTGTCCTCTGCACAGCCCACAATTATAGTGCTTGATGTTGGGTTGTAGCTGGCATTAATGTTGGTGGACATCTAGATTCTCTATCTGCACTCTTTATATATGTAAAAAGCACTACTAAGGACCTTTTATATACTGAAATAGGTATTGTTTTAGGTGCTGAGGATTAAGTAAAGAAACACGTGCTCCCTGTCTCCATGGGAGACAGTAGGAGGGGTGGGTACCACCGCAGGGCCTGACAGATGCTTGAGTTGCAGGGAGTTCACAAAGAAGGTTCAAGTCAATTCTATCAGGGATAAGGAAAAATCAGGAGAGGCATCCAAGAGGAAGTGACCTTTGAGCTTAGATTTGAGGCTGAGTAGGTGTTTTCTAAAGGAAAAATGGACTTGGGCATTATGCTCAGTGAAATAAGTGAGACAGACAAATACTGTATGATCTCACTTACGTGTAGAATCTAAAAAATACAACAGACTAGTGAATATTACAGAAAAGAGGCAGACTCACAGATATAGAGAACAAACGAGTGGTTACCAGTGGGGAGAAGTTGGGGGAGGGGAAATACAGGGGTAGGGGAGTAAGAGGTACAAACTATTAGGTATAAAATAAGCTACGAGGATGTATTGTACAACATGGGGAATATAGTTAATATTTTATAATAACTATTAATGGAGTATAACCTTTAAAAATTATGAATCACTGTGTTGTACAGCTGTCACGTAATATAGTACAGCAACTATACTTCAATTAAAAAAAAAAAGAAAACCAGTGGCAGCAAATTCCAGACAGAGGGAGCTATTTGGGCAAATCAATGAAACTACCTGGGGTGGATTAAGAAATGATTAAAAGTTAGGTGGCTGGAGCGCAGAGCCGGGGAGAGTGGACAGAGGGGTGTGGAGAGATGATTGGGTCCAGGTTCTGAAGGACGCTATAAGGCATGTTAAGGAGTCTGGCTAAGCTTCTGAGTATTTTTATGGAACCAGTGAAGGCTTCTCCATAAGGAGGTGCCATGAGTAGATTTGCACTTTAGAACATTACTCTGCTACAGCGAGGAGGATGTCTTAAGGTGACTTGTCTTATTTGTATCTCCTGCTTGGGGTTTGTAGTATCTCTTTGAGTCTTTGGCTTGAAGTTTTCCATCCATTTTGGAAAATTCTTAGCCATTACTCTTCAAATATTGCTTCTGCTTCATTCTCGCTCTGTTCTTTTTCTGTCACTTTTTATCATGGGCCGTAGGTCTCTTAGAATCCTTCCTAAAATTTCCATTCTTGTTTCTTTCTGTGCTTAGGTAATCTGTTTTATAAATAAAGCTTTATTAGAACATGGCTATGCCCACTCATTTGTGTATTGCCTATGGCAGCTTCTGTACTCCAGTGGCGGAGCTGGGTAGTTTTAACAAGCCTATTGGCCTGCAAAGCCTAAATAAAATATTTACTATCTGGACCTTTACAGAGAAAATTTGCTGATCCCTGGGCTAATTTATTGTTAAATATATCTACTGAGTTCTTTACCATTATTTCAGTTACACAATTTCTCACTGATTCTTTTTAATAGGTTTCAGATCTCTGCTTAAATTCCCCATAAATGGATTTTTGAATGTGCCAGTCACAGCTATTTAAACTCCATGTCTGAGCAACAGCAGTATCTGGGTCTCTTGGTTTTTATTGTCTTTCTCCCCGCCCCACCCTTAGTCTCTGGCCTTTTGCGTCTGGTCTTCTGGTACAATAATGTTTACTGAATGGTGGCTGGTTTATGATATATTGTAGAGACATTTAGAAGCTTTTGTCTAGATGGGGTTTCTTCACTCCAGACAGAATTAACTATTGTTTCCAGCAAACAACTAGCTCAGGGGCAGATCAGCTTAAACCAGTCAGGGGTTGAGCAGATAGGCAGCTGTTTTTCAGTCTTTGTGAAGGTTGGTATATTTCTTATTTACCCATAATTTGGGGGAAGGTCTCTGTGCGAGTTGCAGTGAAATCCAGAGTGTTCCCCAGACCTCCTCTTCCTTGGTGGGCTCTGAAATCTATTTCCCATTACCCATCCACAGTAGATTAAGTTCTACTCAGCTTCTGAACCATTGCTTTCCACTTCTCAGCTGCCATCTTTGAATCAGCAAGTACTCTGAAAGGAAAACTAATGCTTCATATTAGGCCCATATCTTTGCTTTTCCCTTCTTTCCAAGATCAAGGTTCTTCAGGACCTCTTGACTGAGTAACTCTCTCAAGACTTCCAACAGGTTTCTTTGTGTATTTCAGGGGGGCTTTTATGATTATTATTGGAAGGGGGATTTATCTACAGCTAGCTATTTTGCCATTACTGGAAGTAGATTTATGGATTTTAGGTACTCTGGAACAAGACACAGAAAAGTGGGACTGGTTCAGGAGAAGTTGTATCCAGTTAGGAAATAATGGTGATTTGAACTAAAGGCTGCAGGATATGCAGACGGCAAATGAATATGTGAAATATGTTCATAAGCCATCAGGGAAATGCACACGAAAGCCATATGTCTAAAATAGAAAAGTGACAACATCAAGTACACGTTAGTGTGTGGAGAAACTATCACTCATACATCACTGGTAAGCACGTAAAATGGTGTTGCTCCTCTGGCAAACAGTTGGGCAGTTTCTTGTAAAACTAAACATAGAATTATCATCCAACCCAGCAATTACACTCTTGAGCATTTATCCCAGCAGAATGAAAACTGATGTTTATGTACAAAACCATGCACATTGAATGATCATAGCAGCTTTATCTGTAATATTCCCAAACTGGAAACAACCCAGATGTCCTTCAGTAGGTGAATGATTAAGTAAATTGTGGTCCATCTATACCATGAAATACTACTCAGCAGTATAAAGGAGAGACTATTGATTTCTTCAAATCAATGAGTATCTGGGGCATTATGCTTAGTGAAGAAAATCAATACCAAAGGTTACATGCTGTATGATTGTTAGTATCCTGGTTGTGATATTGTACTGCAGCTTTGAAGATGCTATCTTTAGGGGAAATTGGGTGAAGAGTAGAAGAGATCTATCTGTGTTATTTCTTACAGGCCTATGTGAACCTATAATTATCCAAATAAAATTTTAATGAAAACCAGCAAAACAGCAACAAAATCATATCACTCAGAATTCTACAAGCTTTTAAAAAATTTCATTTTTCGCCTATTTTGTTGCACACACATTTAAAAAAAATAAAAAATCACAGTGTTAAGCAACTGTTGTACATTCTGCTCATATAGTGCATAACCAAGTATAATATATACAATTCAGTTCTTCTATTTGTAGATGAAATAATCCTCTATGTTTCGTTTAAACAGACGTACATATCAAAGGATTTTAAGTAGCTTTTAGAATCTCCAGGAGAGCCAGAGTCCCTCTTAAGTGAGAATACATAACTCCAGGCTGAATGCCAGGAGCTCTGAGACTGCTGCCCTGAGGAACTAGACACCTCTGCCATCATGCCTGCTAGGAGAGGGCTGCATGGGCATGAGTTTTGACTTT
This sequence comes from Tursiops truncatus, assembly GCF_011762595.2. NCBI lineage: Eukaryota > Metazoa > Chordata > Mammalia > Artiodactyla > Delphinidae > Tursiops > Tursiops truncatus. The sequence goes on along the minus strand of NC_047053.1, from coordinate 4,423,108 downwards.
TCTTGATATTTGCTTTGGAGTCCAGATGTCTTCTGGATGATTCTAATTGGTAAACCTAGATACCCCCATCTCTGTCCTTGCTACAAGAGAATGTGAGGATGCAAGTTGTCTGGGTTCTACCTTAGGAAGGCGCATCACTTAATGTGGAAAATGAGCAAAAGCTAGCATGCATGTTCAAAGATGCAGGATGGACGTAAGTTACATATGCCCACTACAGTCAACCCCTTGGCTTACATTTCCAAATAAGATGAACAATGCTCTTTTCTAAAATAATCCAACGGTTATTCTTCATATCAGTAAAAATAGAATCAATTGTCTTTCCCAAAGGGGGAAAGGTCATAGACTTTCTGGGTGATGGTCATCTTCCTCCGACTCCATCACTATTTTCTTTATTAATCGTTTGTAACCAACGTACTAAGTTGTGAAATTCACCACCACCAGGATATGCTGTAGGAAATGGCAAAGATTAGGGACAGTGGTCACGAAACCACAGTTTGTATTTTTTGCTTCCTTCGTTATCCATTTCATGCTTCTTTTCCCTTCTTCTGTTCACTGTGATTCAGCAAACCCCAGAATCAGACTCTGTATTTGTATTTTGGCTACATTCATCCTGTATTACCAGGGTTGAAATTCTTTTTGACTAGTTAATGAAAATCCCTGCTAAGGTTCTCATGGATGCATTTGTATGCTTATACCTTACGTTTAGGTTGTCTGAGGTGGTAAAATCTTGCCTCTATTTTGGGAAATGTTCAAAGCAGAGGAAAAGAGGAATGTGCGTCTGATTTGTTTTGACTCTATGTAGCACTTAGCCGATAGTGCTACAGCTAACAAGCTAGAACTTCTGATGCGTTTTGTACTTCAGTGCAAAGGGAAGGAAAAAGAGGCATAAGAGGTGAATAGGGAATAAAGAAAGATTGGAGTCCAGGAGATTATTCTTGATAAAGAAGTTTCCCTTGGGTGGTACCTTCATAAAAACAATCTGAGGCTTCATAAACAGCGAAAATGGCATTTGCTTAGCAAGAATTCACTTAGTTTCATTGTAGGGGGCTGGCCAAGACTTTGGTAGGGAGTTAATGCCTTTCACCCTAGCAGCAATACCCACTTGTTTTCTTATCAGTTATCTTCCAGACCCTGAGAGTTTCAAGTTTTTTTGAGGCTTGTAGGGCTGGTTTTCTTCTAGTAATTAGACATTTGTGTTATTATCAAATTTTCAAAACTCAGATTTAGTGACTGAAAAAATCTTGATGTGGTTGAATAAAACTGCCTACAGAATAACATCACTCTCCATAATGTGACGTCCACAACCCATGTTATCTCTCCTCCATCCTTCTACAGACTATACTGCAGACAAATCAGATTTTCCTCCCTGAACAGTTTACTTTTAAAAATCGACATGTTTTCGTCAATGCACTTTCCTTCTCCACCCTGCCATTATCCACTTTCTCCTGATTAACATTCTTTAAATCTATAAGATCTCAGAAAACAATGCCCTTTAGTAAATGTGTTAATGCCTATGAAAATATGTAGCATAGATTCTTGCACATACTCAGTAAAATTGAGTTACTTCAGCTCTTCCATTCCTTAGTTATTGCATGAAGCTTTTCTTGATCCTTCCAGTTGAAATTAATTAGTCTTTCTTCTCTTATACCATAGTAACAGCTATTGTGAATCTGAATGTGTCCAGTCCATTTTACTGGATATATATGTACATTTAAGTGATATATTATTTTTTAATATTTTGCAAATGTACCTAAATCCTTTCCCCTAGTCATTTATTTCCAAATTCACTCAAATATATGTTTTTGAAATCTGATTTGATTTCTAGTTTTCTATGCTAGGTATATTTATTTTTTCTCTCTTCAAGGACATTTCTTCATTTTTCTTCTCTTCTCTTCCTCCCTCCCTCCGTTCCTCCCTCCCACTACCTCTTTCTTTCTTCTTTCTTTCATTCTTTCATTCCTTCTTTAACTAGGCTGAAATTAAAAGGTATATATTGTATCTGTCAGGATTAAACCAGAAAAACAAAACCAGTAGGGGATTTGTTGTAAAACATTGGCTTACATGATTGTGTGGCTGGTTAGGCAGGTCGCCAGGAAAGGCAGAGACTAGAACACTCAGCTATAGGGTGACACTGCTGTCCACAGGCAAGGGTGACACTGCTGTCCACAGGCAAGGGTGACACTGCTGTCCACAGGCTAGGGTAACACTGCTGTCCACAGGCAAGGGTGACACTGCTGTCCATAGGCAAGTTTTCTTGCTTTTGAGGGAAGCCTCAACTTTGCAACTGATTGAGTCAATCCCACCCATATTACCTAGGATAATCTCCTTTACTTAAAATCAACTGATTATGGATTTTAATCATATCTACAAAATATCATCATAGCAACACTGGATTGCTCACAAGAGCCTTCATAGTGTCTCAAGACATTTAGAGCCACCTCCTCTGGTTATGCAGGAGTCAAGGAATCCAATACATCTCTCACATACATTTCTGCATGGCATGCCCACTATCTACTCTAAAAACACAGTTCTATAGTAGGAGGAGTGCTCTTCAAATACAATGAGTAAAAGTCACTGCCAGATAAGGTAGGAGGAGGGGACAAACCAGCCCCCAAATAATTTCTCCATTAGTTCTTAGCCACTTGTCGAACTTCTAAAGATGATGAGAAGAAGAAAGGCTGAAGCTTGCAAGAGGCAGCAGACAGAGGTCCTCCCCTCACACTCACTACCTATAGCTCCATCACAAATGTGTCTAGGCTATCTCCCAGATTGGGGTGGAGGCCATCCATAACCAGGTCCCATTTGCAGATAAGAGACCCAGAAGGACTGGCTCTTTTAGGAGCCCAATTACAAAGACAGTGGTCCCTGACACGGTAGAGAGGTGGACATTTTTCCTAAAGCCATGGAGGGAAGTGACACGAGGCCATCATGGAAACAGCAGAGGGTGATGAGCAGCTGGAGATGACCAGTGCCATATCTGAGCCCAAGGAGACAGTCACCTTTGAAGTCTATTAAATAGGAACCAGAACAGGAAGTTGCCATGGGGACATGGCTCAGGGAAATACCCCTTGAGAGCCATCATGACTAATGCAGTATAAAGAAAACCATACAGTCTCAGAATGAAATGCTATCTTCTTCTTGAATTTCCATGTCACAGGACCTAGTAGTAATCTCATTGTGTCTTCTGTGGTGTCAGCTGCTGCAGCCTGAGACCCCTTCTCACATCGAGCTCAACACGAGTGCTCCTACTTGCCTGCACCCCTTGCTGCTTTGGTTGTCCACGGCTGTGGCTGAAAGTCATAAATTGCCATCTGTGTTTCTGCTGGAAAGCACCAACACCATCATCGTCCTCTCTTCTTCCTCCTCTTTTCCTGAAGATCCTTGAACATAGTGAATGTTCAGTCCTGCCCATAGGGAAAGCAAGGACAGGACCTGTGTCGCATGGGAGTATTCAGGGGAGAGACAAGAGCTGCTTTTGCATTGGAATAGGAAAGTCTATATCATATTATACATTTAACGTATAGTTTATTTCCCCCCACATGTTTGGATTCTCCTGCTTAAGAATTCTTAAGTGTAGTGTGTGTGTGTGTGTGTGTGTGTGTGTGTGTGTGTGTGTGTGTGTGTGTGTGTGTGTGTGTGTGTGTGTGTGTGTATGTTGGGTAGGTTGGGGTGGGGAAAGGACAAGTGATTTCATCACCACCTAATGAGCCAGGAGGGGCGTGGTTGTCACATTCTTTCTAACCAACACATAAGTCCAGAGAGCTGTCACTTACTACTATCAAGGGCTACTTGAACATCCAGCTTGAGCATGATAAAATTTTCCAAATAATGATTTAAGAAAATAATTGTTCACTTGGTAACTATAAAATTACATTAAGTTTTCCTGTGTTAAAGAAAAACATATAGCTCTAAGGAAACGCAAAACTCAGAAGCCAAATAAAGATCGAAGTGGAGGTCCAGAACTGATTTCCACTGGGGATGATTAAACTGTAGAATATCAAGAGTACCTATATATATAGGTATTCTTGACATATATATATATTACCAACATTTGGTATGATCAGTCTATTTAATTTTAGTAATTCTAATAGGTTTGTAGTGGTTTTTCATTGTGTTTTTACTTTTTTATATCTCTTTAATTAATGATGTTGAGCATTTTTTCAGTTGCTTATTTTCTACCTGTATTTCTTCTTTGGTGAAATGTCTGTTTAGATGTTTTGCTCAATTTTACCGGACTGTTTATTTTCTTATTACTGAGCTTTGAGAGTTCTTTATATAGTCCAGATACAAATCTTTGATCACATATGTGATATGTAAATGATTTCTCCCAGTCTGTGGCTTGACTTTTCATTCATTTAACAACACCTTTCAAGGAGCAGAAGTTTTCAGTTTTGATGAAGTCCAATTTATCAATTTGTTCTGTTATGGATTGTGTTTTTGATATCTTATCTAAGAAATCTTTGTCTAACTCAGAGTCTCAAATATTTTCTTCTAGAAGTTTTGTAGTTTTAGATCTATGATCTGTTTGGAGTTAATTTCTGATTATAGTGTGACACATTTTCATAGAAGCATATATATTATGTATTTGTGTATATTTAAACAGTTTTTCATTATATACATTACCAATGTCTAATTGTTTTGAAAAATGTATTTTTTTAGCTCCCACTTGATTACTCTCAGTTTTGAAGCTAAAGATTTTATCAGTTACCAGGATGACACCTGGTATGTTTACCTCAGTCCCACCCAAAAAAGAATTCCCCAGTTGCCCCAGAGATCTCATCAAACTGTTGTGCTTTTTACCACAGAAATTATTCCCCTTATCTTCATGGCTCCTGGAGGCAATCATGGATTTTCTTTAAGCTGGAAAGCAAACTAGTATAATACTACAACTCAGTGTTCTTTTGATTTTGTCTACGTTTTTTAAAATGATGTCCCCAACTTTTGGTGAGAATCAGCTTCTATAACCCTAACATGGCCCTTGTAGGTAGTTGCACAAACTCCATTTTTCATTACAGCAATATCCAAACGCAGAATTTGAAGTATTTCGTAACAGCGCCAAATTCTTGATGTATCTTCCATTTCCACAAAGGTACATTTGCAAATGGCATTTCAGAGATTGCCTTAGGGAACTACTCACTGGTCTCCAATGTAAATGTAAAAATGTAGCTCTCCAAACAATGATTTGTGGCATGTGTTTGGAAAACGAAGCATTTAGGCACTCGCCCAAATATTAAGTGGGAATCAGTGCTGCGAGGCAGATGTTTACCATCTCTAAACAAATGGACCACAGGACTTCATGGGTCTCCCAGCTGTTAATTTGCTCTAGTTTCAGCAAGAAGAGAGTCATTTAAAATGAAATCCCTTTGCCTTTGTAAAAACACAGTTGTGGGTGAAAATGATATTTTATTTTAGAAACATAATCTGCTGATGACTTGTTTAGAAATACATGGAGTTCATACAGGATAGATGCAGGCAGTGGGACAGGATAAACATGGTGACCAATAGTGCAAAAATCTCAAAAAGTAAAACCCACTTGATAGAGGGATGGCCACCTGGTCTTCTGATTGGTATGGCCCTGGATTTACCGTCTGTTTGCAGGAGGTCTGCGCTTCATGTGGAAAAGCCAGGATTTGTCTTTCTCAACCCAGTTCTTCATAGTGAGGGAATAATCCTTCAAGTTCCAGGCATCATGTTGCCTAGAGCTTTCAGGCATCCTTTTGACTATCATTTCTGGTGTGGTTGCAAGTATTTTTTACTTCTGAATTTTCAGTTATTTTGGGGGGCTGCCTTAGGGATATTATTTCAAATTGGAAATCTCCTCAAGAAATATTTATTGAATACTGATTCTAAAAGTAACATATTACTAACTTCTTTTCATCAAAAATGTAAATCAGGGGAGTTCTCTGGTGGTCCAGTAGTCAGGACTTGACACTTTCACCGCCGTGGCCTCGGTTTAATCCTTGGTCGGGGAACCGAGAGCAAGCAAGCTGCGTGGCGTGGCCAAAAAAAAAAAAAGAAAAGAAAAAGAGTAAATCAGAAAAGGGGGGGGAAAGAGAGGTACAAAGCTGATTTTATATTAGAAAATTATTTTGAATAATATGGTAACTTCTTTCTTTGTCTTGGAGTTGTTACCAAAGGCGCGGGGGGAGGGGAGTGAATTAATTTCCTCTAAAATATCTCTTACTTTGATTTTTCAAGTACCAGTGAACCGCCTACAAATTCATTCCACCAGCATTCAGAGCTTTTTGCTCTCACAACTGTCCTGCTGGAATCAATAAGCTGTTGATTAAAAACCTTGTTACTTAATACATTTGGTAAGCTTAATCTGTTTTTCAGAAACCTAATCACTTTCATGTCACTAGCTGCAGGGGTAGAGACAAAAGCTGTGGCTAATTATTAACAACTTTACAAAGCTGATATTGAATTTCTAATGTATCCCAAATGCCCCTTTTTTCTGATTAGTTCCTGTGTCCCACTAGCTAGCACATTGTTAGCTTGGCAATGGCTTTCAGTTTAAGATCCTAAGGTTTCAGAAAAACTTGAAACAGTAACAGATTCTCTGGTCATTTTGAAACAGTCCTGTACTGCAGCAACATCTGGATACAAAGGGGAATAATTGCTGGCTGGGAGAGCGCCAATAGCATCCTTCCATTCCACCTGCTTCAAGATGCTGACTCCCAGCTGCTGAGTAAAGAGAAGGAAGGTGGTCAGAATTGCCTTGTAAAACAGGCCAACCTGGTATAGATGTGTTTTAACTCTCAGATCTCTGTCCCTTTCCCTGCAGTCTCTCCTGAGCTTCAGAATTATATTTCCTCCTGCCAAATATTTCCTAAATTGCAGAAGACAATAACTATCTGTCTGAAAGACTGTACCTGAAAGTTGGGGACCAGAGACTGAGATTTTGGACCAAAAACTAGTCCTTGATCTGTCCCTGGGGGTGTGTCCTGGGAGGGAAGGTGACATAATTAAGGCATCCAATTAAGCTGGCATTTATTGGTGAAAGCTCCGACTTCTGAGTAGCTCGCCCCATGTGCCATATAATGTTATACTTAGAAAGAACATGCTGGAATCATTATGCTTCAGACACGAGTCTCACTGGTAGAACAAGGTCTAAGGCCAGGACAAAAAGATCATTTTCCCCTGAAATCTGCCTATCTCATTAGCCTTTTCATGGGTGATATAACTTCTCCTTCCCTCCAAACTTGCAGGGGTCCCCTGGCTATCACTGCTAAGCATGCCATTTCCATTATTGTTATAAATTATGTGCCAAGCCCTCAGAGGCCCTTGTCCCAAATTACAGATACTTATTGAAGATGAACTATTATATGACAGCACAAGGAAAAATGAACTTTAGGAAGTAAAACTAACAGATTTTTTATAAACCATTAATCCATCCAGCATGTGTGATATAGGTATTTCCCATAAAGTGGAGTATATAGTTCACATGGATTTTTCCTGAACTTAGAACACACACACACGCACGCACGCACGCACACACACACACACACACACACACACACACACTTACTTTTCAAATAAACAAGGCCATCAGTTTAATATTCTAATTTTTATTAATGATTTAATTGTTTTTCTTACCTTTTCTAATTTTTCCAATTGAATTTCTGAGTTATATTTACTTTTATTATTATTAGGTTTTGGGTTTCTCTTGTTTAGGATCTGAAATGCAAACAGAGCTAAGAGGGGACCCTGTTGGTTATATAACGAAGATATTGTGAAATTATGTTCTCATATTATCTGTACGTATTTCTAAATGTAGAATGTCTCTGAGGTACCTGGTTGAAATTTGATTAAGTTGCCACCAGATGAGATTGGTGCCTGAAAGTTTCTGAAAAATCACATGTTTTGGTCAAATAACTAAGTCAGCTTTGCGATTTTACACCAGATATTCATTTCAGAATACTTATGTACATAACTAATCTCTATCACCATTTACTGTATTGGAAGTGTTTTGTATAGAACACTGTATTGGAAAGGTTTTGTATAAATATTGGTATAAATTAAACTAATACACAGATAAAGTTAATTTCTTTCCTAACTAAAAATTAGCCATTGCAGAGACTAGTTTTCTTTCCTTCTATGTAATTTTAAGAAGAGAAGTAATATTCCTTGACAAACAATGAATGAAGGAATTTGTTGCTAGCAGACCTGCCTTAGAAGCAATACTAATCCTTCCAGCTGAAAGAAAACAATATCAGATGGTAATTGAAATCTGTATGAAAAAAGGAATAGGACTAAAGGAGTAGGTTAACATAAAAGACTGTATAAATATACATTTTACTCTTTTTTCTCTTCTTTAAAATTTATATTAACTTGTATAAAACAGTAATTATGACATTGTACCTTTGAGTTTATAACATAGATGTAATATATACAATAACAATAACACAAAAGAGGGGGCAAGCTATATTGAGGCAAAATTTCTGTATTTTACTTGAAATAATATTAATCTGAAGTAGATTATGATAAACTAAGATGCACGTATAATTCCTAAAGAAACTACTAAGAAAATAATTAAAACTGTATATAGTTAAAAAAAGACAAAAGAATAAAATGATACACTAAAATATAGCTATTTAACAACAACAAAAAAAGGAAACAAAAAGGAAGATAATTCTTTTAACATGTAAATTAAACAATCCAACCAAAAGGCAGGGATTATCATACTTGAACAGGAAAAAATCCGAGATCCAAATATATGCTCTCTATAAGAGATACCTTTTAGATTTAAGTAAGGTGAAAGTAAAATGATGGGAAAAAGATATACCATGCAAATACTAACAATAAGGGATCTGAAATGGCTTTAATAATAGCATACAAAATAGACTTAAAGATTAGAAATATGACTAGCGACAATCAGGGCCATATTTGATGGATAAAAGGATCAGTTCATCAGAAAGATAAAGCAATTTTAAGTACATGCACATCTAAAACAGAGCCCCAAAATAATTTAAACAAAAATTAACAGAATTGAAAGGAGCAATAGACAATTCAACAATAATAGACTTCAAACATCCCCCTCTCAATAGTTAATAGAACAGCTAAACAAAAAATTAGCAAGGATATAGGAGATTTGAACAATGCTATCAATTACCTTGACTTAACAGACATCTATAGAAAATTCCACCCAACGAAAGAAGAATACACATTCTTCTCAAGTGCAAATGGAGCATTCTCTAGGATAGATCATATGCTAGGTCATAAAATTATTAATAAATCTAAAAGAATTCAAATAATAAAAAGTGTGTTCTCTGACCACAGTGTATTAAATAGCAATGGAAAACAATAATGGAAAGAAAACCAGGAAATTCTCAAACACTTTAAAGTAACACATTAATAAGAAATCACAATGAAAATTAGAAAATGTTTTGAACTGAATGGAAACTAAAGCACAATATATCAAAACTTATAGTTTTGATTTGCACTATCCTGATGATTGAAAACATGTTGAGCATGTTTTTATGTGTCTGTTGGCCCTCTGTATGTCTTCTTTGGAAAAATGTCTATTCAGATCTTCTGCCCATTTTCTAATCAGATTGTTTATTCTTGTTTGTTTTGTTGTTATTGTGGTTTTTTGTTTTTGTTTTGCTGAGTTGTATGAGTTCTTTATATATTTTGGATATTAACCTCTTATCAGGTATACAATTTGCAAATATTTTCTCTTATTTATTAGGTTGTCTTTTTAGTTTGTTGGTTTACTTTGCTGTGCAGAAGCTTTTTAATTTGATGTAGTCTCACTTGTTTATTTTTGTCTTTGTTGCTTTTTCTTTTGGTGTCAGATTCAAAAAATCATCTCCAAGACCTATGTCAAGGAACTTACTGCCTTTTTTTTTCTAGGAGTTATATGGTTTCAGGTCTTATGTTCAAGTCTTTAATCCATTTTGTATTAATTTTTGTGTATGGTATAAGATAGGGGTCCAGTTTCATTCTTTTGCATGTGGCTGTTCAGTTTTCCCAACACAATTTACTGAAGAGATTGTTCTTTCCCAATTATATATTCTTGACAACTTTGTGGTAAATTAGTGGACCATATACGTGTTGGTTTATTTCTGGGCTCTTAATTTTGTTCCATTGATCTATGTGTCTGTTTTTATGCCAGTAACATAGTGGTTTAATAAATATAGCTTTGTAATAAAGTTTGAAATCAGGAAGCATGGTGCTTCCAGTTTTGTTTTTCTTTCTCAAGATTGTTTTGACTATACAGAGTCTTTTGTGTTTCCATACAAATTTTAGAGTAGATTTATTTCTGTGAAAAATGCCATTGGAATATTGATAGTGCTTGCACTGAATCTGTAAATTGCTTTGGGTAGTATGGACATTTTAATAATATTAATTCTTTCAGTCCATGAGCATGGACTATCTTTCCATTTATTTGTGTCTTCTTCAGTGTCTTTCCTTAATATCTTGTAATTTTCAGTATGCACGTCTTTCACTTTCTTGGTTAAATTTACTTCTAGATATTTTATCACCTTTGATGCAATTGTAAATAGGATTGTATTCTTAATTTCTCTTTCTGAGTATATGCTGGCAGCCATCTTTCGTCAGCAGCAAAACTGAAGCCAGTTTGTCTGAGAGCAAACCTGATATAGAGACATTCAGAGAAGCAGCACCAGGGGTCCTGATCAACCTATACCTGAAGCCAAATCTACCTTTGGACATTTCCTTACCATGAGTAAATATATACCCTTTGTCATTTAAGAGCATTTTCTGTTACTTGCAGTTATAAGTACTCTACCTGGTAAAATGGCTATGCCTTAATATCTAAGCCCTGGGTTATTAGAATCTTAGATCCGAAAGGGTGAGGAGAGGAACTTGTTTTTCCAAACCTTGTTATTGGGTTTGGCTCTCTTAAGTGTGACTGCAAAATGGTGGGCTGGGTGAACTTCCTCAGAGGTAAAACCAAATATTTTGGACATATTTTTAGATGCCAGACTCTAGAAGATGGTAGGGATTTTACACATATTTATTACCTTACAGATGATGAATAGTTTTTAAACCCTATTTGGTACCTGACTGGCTGGCACCTGGTTCACTGGAATATTAATAAATATTTGTTGAATCAGTGAATGAATGGATGAAAGGAGACAGCACAAGAGAATGGGGGAATGGAGGAGAGAGTATTTCAATATGGTAACTGTATCGATGCGGCAATTTTGTAATGTAAAACTGTGCCACACTAACCTGGACATTCTCCAGAAATCCACTGCCACCTCCAGCATTTGTAAATCTGAGACTTCCATCTTCAAAAACAAGCTATACACATTATGAAGTGCTAGCCAGTGGAACAACCTGATTACAAAAATTAGGAGAGGGAAAATTTGGACTAGTTAGTCTTTCATGATGTATTATTCAGGTAATTCTGCAGTGAGCCCTCCACCCCGGCACACATTGCATTCCCGTGAGATTGTATCACACGACGGAGCGCCTTCATCCAAACGCCCACCTCGGTTTCCACTGCAACTCTTAGCATGATTCATTCAAGAGCTGGAGGTCTGTTTGCTGACTCTGATCCTCTCCTCTTATAAACAAAAGGCCCATTTGCTTCAGAAATTTCCCATTTGGTTCTCTAGCAATATGTACGCTGTGAACTCACAAATGCGAAACGAAACTTTTAAACTGTATTTTAAAAAGAAGACCACATGGGTGCCACTGGATATGAAGATAAAGTTACAGTTTTAAAGGACATGACAACGATTTGCCAAAACACCAGGCCCTAAATTTAAAATCTCAGGAGGAAGAGAGGGATATAAATGAATTATACACATTAATGGAAACTTTGGTATTGCTGAAATAAAACTGAAGAACATTTTAGAGCATTTGATCCTATTTTTCTTCACAGAAGCTATGTCCTGAGATATCTGGAACCTATAATTTTCATTTTATCATTCAGGAAGAGAAACACAATGCTCCAGTATCCATTCTTGCCAAGGGTTCAAATGAAGTGTTTTTTGAAATGTTAAAAAAAATGAGTCCAATGTAAACTTGGTATTCATACAAATAATTTCTTTCCTTGGAATGACCCTTTAACCTACATCATCTCATCTTACTTTACAGCATTGCATGATAGGATATCGTGTAATAAGGCTGTAAAGCTCAGAAGAATCACATTTCAGCTAAAAATGGAAGTTGGTAATAAACAAAGCTGGCTGCTTTCACTGGGAATGGAGCAATATACTAAAATGTAAACACACTGTAAACTGAGCCTGGGGAGAAGGGTTGGGAATTTTCTTAACAGGAAGACAGTGAATCTCCTACCCTTTCACTGGAAAGAGAGTGAAGCCTCCGATTTGCTGATGATACTTGATATCCCCAGAATTAGTATCACTATCACCATCATTGCCACTCACCTTGGAATGACAAGACTTGGCCAACTGGCTTCTATAGAATGAGCCAAACACCATTTTGGAGTTTTATTTTGCAGCTGCTATAAACCCAGGGGAAGATGCCAATCCCAACTGAAATCCAAGAAGAAGGAAGAGAAGAAACGAGATCTCGGCTATAAACGATTCATCATCCGTTCCGGAGGGGAGATGCTGGCAGAGGTCACTCGGGTCAACAGAGCGCGAATCCTTCATCCCTTAGGAGAAGTCTGCTGGCTGGCATTGCGTTAGCTCGCTGCAAATGCAAAGCCTTAAGCCTTCCATCAGTAGCACCTGGTCTGCTCCTGATGGATGAGCAAAAATAATTAAAGGTGTCAGAAGTTTCTGGAAGAAATCCAGGTGACAAAATTCTCTGGGGTGAATACAGAGTGAAAAGAGCTTAGGAACTTGCTTTCACTTTACGTCTCTCTCCGCATCTCCCCAGGAATATGCAGTCCTTCGCAAATCACTTGCCATGGCAGGAATGGGACTGAGCTGAAAGCCTAGGGAACAGAACTGCGTGGATGTGGCTTCCTACACACAGCCCCTGCTCTTTCCACATCTGAATGGCATGCATTCCCTCAAATAAGACACAGTATATACAAGCTGTGAGAGGGGATGGGCAGGGCCAGGTGGGTCATCGCTAAACCAAACCTGCCTTATGCCTGAAATTGAAAGCAACCAGCATTACCAGGCTCGATTTAGAACCACCAATTCTTAAACTCTACAAATATCTGGAGATGAGGAGAGATTGTACTCTTCTGACCCTTTAAGGAGACTACCCTCTGTGGACAGAGGGAATACTTAATAAGTGGTGAGGGGGCACATGCCTGAGGGCATGCTCTGTGAACTGCAGAATTGACTGAATCTACTAAGCAGCAGAAGGAGACGTTTCTCAGCAGGTAGATCCTACCAGCCTTTCCCGCAACGCAGTGCCCAGCCTCTTCTCCAAATAAATGTTGAACAAATAGTAAATGCTATTGGCTTGAAGTGGTGCTACATTGGTGGTCCTGAGTACCCACCTCTCTCTCTCTGATGGTACTTGATATCATCCTCAACCCAGAAGGAAGGGTGTGTGTCTCTTAGCATGGGAGGACACAGCATGAGAACAAACAAACAAGCACATTTAACAACCAAAAATGGTGTGGGGCTTTAAAAAGGCCTTGAGAACATTCTGGCCCCAGAGAGTCTCTCTTCACATGAAAGGACCAGAAGGTAGAGAAAGTCCTACTTCAGACAGATTTGAAAATCTAGACTCATCCAACAGTAGAGCAGGAAGAGACCAGAAAGTCTTCAAGCTGGTGTTTTGGAAACATTTTCTTAATAGAGCCCCTTTTTTTAAATTTTGTTTTTCAAACTAATCCTGGAGCAGAGGACTTGAAATGCCTCTAGTGGGAGTTAGCCTGGAGTCTGGGGTCTTGCCTGCAGAGCCCTCCTGGGTGACCCTCAATAGTGGAATTCTTTTGTAACACATTGTTAATAACTTTAAACTGTTAATTATTGGGCTTCCCTGGTGGCGCAGTGGTTGAGAGTCCGCCTGCCGATGCAGGGGACACGGGTTCGTGCCCCGGTCCGGGAGGATCCCACATGCCGCGGAGCGGCTGGGCCCGTGAGCCATGGCTACTGAGCCTGCGCGTCTGGAGCCTGTGCTCCGCAACGGGAGAGGCCACAACAGTGAGAGGCCCGCGTACTGCCAAAATAAATAAACTGTTAATTATTTTCAACTGTGTTCTTAGAGGTCTCAAAGTCATCTAGAAAGTTTTTTTCTTTTTAACAAGAAACTGTATTTAGTAAAATTTTAAAGAGAAAATATTTTCAAATTTTATGGAAATGTTTTGTATATTGCAGACATCAAAGTAGAAAAACATAAAAAAAGCAAAAAGCAAAAAAAAATTAAAAACCAATAACGTGGAATTCCACAAGACTGGAGCTTTGGAGAAGCACAATTTGAGCACATTATTAGATGAGGAAAAAGTGCCTGAGGACATTATTCATAAAAGGTCATCAATTTGTTAAATAAAAATAAACAAAAAAACAAATCCTATTTAGTTTGTTGAGATTTTTCAAGAGACATTATATGTGGATCCTGGCCTCAAGAAGCTTTTCAGGGAGGGAAAGATGCATATGGAAACATAATACGAGCTATGTGGTGATATCAGCCATGAGAGAAGCAGATAAAATGTTCTGGGGGCTTATACTAAAGAGGTTTTTCATTCCACCATGGAGATTCTCAAGGTGACCCTTAAACAAGTTCTGATATCTTGGGACAGTTGGGGGTATAAGGGAAGTTTGGAAGCCAGGTGGAGAAGGATCTAGCAGAAGAATCAAGAAACAGAAACTCAAAGTGTGTACAGCCTCCAGGAAGCAGTTGGAACTTATATTTTGTATACAGGAATTCTCAGGAGGTGAGAAAGTTGGTTCTAGATAATACTAAACCTTGAGTCAGTTTAATGATTTAGACTTTTTTAAAATTAATTTTTATTGGAGCATAGTTGCTTTACAGTGTTGTGTTTCTGCTGTACAGCAAAGTGAATCAGTTGTATGTATACATATATCCCCTCTTTTTTCGATTTCCTTCCCATTTGGGTCACCACAGAGCACTGAGTAGAGTTCCCTGAGCTATATAGTAGGTCCTCATTTGTTATCTATATTTTACTTAGTGGTGTATATATGTCATTATCTATTTTGTACATAGTGGTGTATATATGTCAATCCCAATCTCCCAATTCGTCCCACCCCCTCTTACCCCCTTGGCAACCATAAGTTTGTTCTCTACGTCAGTGTCTCTATTTCTGCTTTGCAAATAAGTTCATCTGTATCATCTTTCTAGATTCCACATATAAGCAATATTATGCGATATTTGTTTTTCTCTTTCTGACTTACTTCACTCTGTATGACAGTCTCTAGGTCTGTCCACATCTCTGCAAATGGCATTATTTCATTCTATTTTATGGCTGAGTAATATTCCATTGTATATATGTACCACATCTTTATCCGTTCCTCTGCTGATGGACATTTAGGTTGCTTCCTTGTCTTGGCTATTGTAAATAGTGCTGCAATGAACATTGAGGTGCGTGTATCTTTTTGAATTATGGTTTTCTCCGGGTAAGATTTAGAGTTTCATTCTATAAGTGAATTATTGTTTCGAGGTGGGAAGGGACAACAATCCGAGATGAGCATAAGGAAAATTAGTTTGGTAGATGTTTTTAGAACAGCTGATGGTAGGGACAGAACATTAAGTAGTGACAGAATGAAAAGGAAGGGGCACATGTGAGATTAACAACCATGGAGTACAGTCCATACAATGTGATCGTGATCCAGTGAGATGCCACATGAGAAAAAGCTCCATCAACTCTTAGTGTTAATCAAAGTGCAGGTTGCCATTAAGGGAAAGGGCACAATTTCAACTCTGAGGCCCTAAGTGGGTACAAGCAACTGTTTTCTCATATGGTTAAGAGGTAAGACAGTATCTATCCCTCAGGGTGCTTGGGAGGAATTCAGATAATAACACAGTATAACCTGAGTTTCCCAGAAACTCAGACTGGATACAAATGAAGTCTGAGTTGTACTGACACCAAAATAAAAACCCCTTCAAGGCCTCAAGGCTGAGTCCCCAAGTGCAAGACTGTTGGGCCTCCACTCCTTCTGAAGTCTACCCCAATTATCCCTGGCACTTTTCAGGTAGAATTGCCAGATTTAGCAAAAAAAAAAAAAAAGAAAAAAAAATTACAAGATGCCCAGGTAAATTTGAATTTCAGAGAGACAATGCACAATCTTTTTAGAATAAGTGTATTCCCAGTAGGACATCTGTTTGTTTGTTTATTTATTTATTTATTTATGTCTGCATTGGGTCTTCGTTGTGGTGTGCAGGCTTCTCATTGCAGTGGCTTCTCTTGTTGCGGAACACAGTCTCTAGGCATGCAGGATTCAGTAGTTGTGGCGTGGGCTTCAGTACTTGTGGCTTGTGGGCTCTAGAGTGCAGGCTCAGTAGTTGTGGTGCACAGGCTTTGTTGCTCCGCGGCATGTGGGATCTTCCCGGACCGCGGCTCAAACCCGTGTCCCCTGCATTGGCAGGTGGATTCTTAACCACTGCGCCACCAGGGAAGTTCTGGGACATCTGTTTTGATTGTCTCTTCTCCACTGTGTTGGGGAGGGAGAGATGCCCATTCTAGGGGTATGAGCATGGCCAGACACTTGGCATCTTAACACTGGACAGTTGAGCTTGGCAGTAGTTTATTAGTCATACATACTCATAGCCTGGGGCAGGAGGACATCACACACCATGCAGGGCCACATGGGGGTTGAACTCGGGAACAGAGTGCACAGAACAGGGGCTATAGGAGACAGGCTTTGTAGTATTAAGAGGTGGTGATGGCCCCTGGTTCCTGGGGGAAGATGGATGGGCTTGTTGAAGCCCCTGAATGGTCAGCCCCTGTGGTCAAGGAGCTGAAGCCCATTACTGGTCCCCATGGTAAGGAGTGTTGTTTGACTAGAGAATGTTACCTGCAGGAGCATAATGGGGAGGGGATTTGCAGGTAGGTCATTTGAGACCCTCTCAGTTTTAAATGTCCAGGCAGCACATAATATTGATTTGGGGCCTTTGTACCACAATATCATTCATTGTTTATCTGAAATTGAAATTTAAGTGGGTGTCCTATATTTTATTGGGCAGCCTTATTTCCAGAGGTTTCTTCACCTGAATATCCATCAACCTCAGTCTCTTTGGGGACAGTTGGCCACTTGTAAGTCTATGCTCCTTGTGCTGCCCGTGCAAATCTGCTCCGGCCCTGCTCTTTCCCACCACGAACCACAGCTTCTCTGCACGTGTGAGCCTTCTGCTGGCATGAGTTTGTTGAAGAGGCACACGGACTTTTCTGTACTGTTCCAGATGGTAGAACTAGGAACTGTGAGCAGCAATTACATAATAGAAGCTCTCAGCTTAATGTAAAGAGCTTTGCGATGAAAATCCCTCGGGGCTTCAATGTGTTACATCACAAAGTAATTAGTTCCTTGTTATTGACAAACATCTAAGCAGAGACTGGGCCATAATTTGGTAAAGATATGGAAGAAGGGTTTCCTCAGATCCAGCAAAATCATTTTGCGGGGCCTAGTGCAAAGTGAAAATGTGGGGCTCCTGCCAGGTCAGGGAAGTCCATCTTCCACAGCCCTGGCCCACTGCACTTGAGTGACCCCCAGGGGGTTGCAACCTCCAGGCCAGGACATGCCCCATGTCTGGACAGGGGGTGAATGAGAGACTCCTAAGTGTCACCGGGGTTGGGGCCCGCTGTCACCTTGCCCCTTCTCCAGGAACAGCAGGGCACAAGCATGACCCCGACTCTTTCCCGGGGGCACAGGGTCATGGCAGATGCGGGCCTCCCTCTGCTGATGTGACCCAGCTGCCATTTGGGTGGCAGTGATCCATGAGTGGAGGGGTAGGCAAGGGGGCAGGGCAGGAACCCATCCTGGGGAGACTGGGAGGTGGAAGGAGTTGAGACCGGGTATGAATTGAAGCTCAAAGTCCCTGGAGCATGTCCCGAGGTCCCATCAGACTTCACTTACAAAATATCAATTTTGCGATAGACTTATTAAGAATGTCAGTATGACCACTGCAGAGCTCAAAATGGCAGGCGAGCCCTTCTGAGCATGGCAGGCTGCCTAATGAGCCCAATGGCTGTAGGCATGAAGTTCTTTCAGGAAAAGCAAAGGGGGTGGCTTCTTCTTGGGTCATTGGCCAGTCTGGCTTGGAACCAAACACAGAGCTAGGAGGATGAAGATGACAATGAGAGGACAGTGTCAGCTGCAGCAGAGAAAAGACTTCCTGCTCAGACAGGTGACCAGGCGCTCCAGGGGAAGGGATGGAGGCCCTGCTGTGTGAATGATGAGAGCATGAGAGCAGTCCAGCGCAGCCCAGACACACGAGGCCGGGAAGAGGGGAACCGTCTTCCACTGAGCTGCGAACCAGCAGATGAGGTGTCACCTGATCCTGGACCTCGATGTCATCTCCAGTGACATGGACTCCTCACATTTGTGAGATCGGCTTCGTCCCTAACAGCACCTGAGCACCCAAAATACTTTTCTTTGTGCCCAAATCAAGTCTTTTGTGCTCCTGCTTTCTTTTCCTCTAACTTCTCCGTGGTCTCTCAAGTATTTGCCCTTTGATTATTGAAGAATTACTTTATGTTCATTCTCCTGGGAACACGAAAAAAAAAAAAATCACACGAGATTCTGTTGTCTGAACTTAAGTATAGTCATTGAAAACAGAAATGTCTTAAAAGGCAACCAGCATCACCTCTATTTGGTCATTGTGATATAGAGCAAATAGCTCTCTCCAAACTAGCTCTGACATGCTTATACACTGTTACTTGTTTCTATTTATTATTAAAATATTTTTCTGCTATCTCATATGGAACAGCTTTTGAAGATTCCTGTGAGCCACAGCTGGGAAATTCCTTCTTTGAAGTGCTCCGTTTATTCATCTTTTGTCAGTGGCAGGCTCTTTATGCTCTGACATTTTATACTTTTCGCAGTTATTTCAAAATCTATTTCATTTGACGTAGAGTCAATTTATCATTCTGCACACAGTCCCATTTCTTTTTTTGCTCATTTCTCTCACTTTGGCATTCTGCTAAGTTCATCAGAGCACTTTTTCCCCCTTCTTCTTTCCCTTTCAAGCTGAATTGTGGAGCCTAGAAAGACACTGAAAGCCCACTGCCTTAGAAGGTTCATACCTCCAATTTTTCCCTGGACCCCCAGCTAGGCCCAGTGTTTACAAAAGTTGGAGACTGTAACTTATGAATCTGCCTAATAATAAGACCAACGGCTCTCAGACATAAATCTGAAAGTGGTTCATTGGAGAATATTGGCTTGACTCCATTTAGAATCAAAAAGAGCTTCCGTGGTTGGTCCATATGGTTGCTAAATATTGTTCTCCCAAGGTTTTCTCAGTGGGCCAGTTCTGCACATGGACGTGATTTGTATGGAGTTGTCTAGGTGTGGAAGAAAACAAGGTGATGATCCCATGGTTCTGAGACTGTTTCAGTTTCAGCAGAGTATTCCCTTGAAGCAGTACACAAAAGGGCTTTCCCCCCACCCCAAACTCATTTTAGCTGAGTATTACCACTTTTATTTGACTTAATCAGGAAAAAAGGCAACTTGGCATGATGGAAATCTAGATAGTTGATATCTTGGGATCCTTCTCTTGGTACAATAGCAGACATAATGTAACTAGCAAAAATTGCTTACCTACTCACTGACTTATGGCTACGAGCAATGCAAATGACACCAAAGTTGCATGAATATTAGGAGGTAATCTTCATTGTGATTTGTGCACATCAGAACTCCTTTGGGCTTTTTCTTTTCATTTTGGAAATCTTGTAAGAGACTCATTGGCCAAAAAGAAAGAGAAAGAAAGAGAGAAGGGGAGGAGGAGGGGAAGGGGAAAGGGAAGGAAGGAAAGAGGGAAGAAAGCAAAGAAGGAAGAAAAGACCATTTTAATAAATTAGATAGCAAAATAATATCACGTAGATTTTAATTTATTTCTAATGAGTCCATTTCCCATTTTCTCCATTAAATTTTCTGGAGAATCTTAGGCTAATCAACCTTCTATGCTTTTTATATTCTAATTTACAAAATTCAATGTTTATCTTTAATTTTCTTTCTCTGCTAAGTTTAGAATTTTTTTCTGGTGTTTGAGTACTCAATCTGTCCATGCTGATTTTTCTTGTTTAACTGTGAAACCATCTAATATTTTGACCTGGCCTTTGAATACCTTTTTGACCCCATGCTGTAAATTTTGATAAGTACTATTTCCATTCTCTATAGGTTCTATATTAGTGTTTTCTTTTAATTTTTTTCTCTTATTCAGTAATTATTTAGGATTTTAATCCTTCATTGGTTGCAGCAAATGTAATTAAAACCTTTTTTATGAATTTATATTTCTATTGTATTTAAAGGAATCTATTTTCACTTTTTGGAATTCATGAAGCTCCTATTAATGTTCTCATAGATTATCAATCTTTATAAATGTTCTACAGATGTCTAAGAACAAGTTATAATCTTTATGTGTAGTGCAGAAAATTAAATATATTAAAAAACGTGATAATCCTTAAATTATTAAAATCCTTTATTGTGTTCATTTTTTGTCTAATTCATCTGTCAAGTCTAAAAAAATATAACACGCCTCATTAGAATTGTGTTTCTGTTAATTTCTCAGTGTTTGCTTTATATTTATAGTGATTGTAACTTGCCATCTAAATACTCATAACTCATATCTTCATTGTGGGTTATGTTTTGATCGATATTGTAAAATCAGCCTCTTTCTTTCACTTCATATTAACATTTTCTACTTTGTTGGGCCACATCAAAATGTAGCTCCTATGCTTGAGGTAAAAGAGTAGTTACATTGATTCTTGGTTGTAGTCAATGTTGGGAAAAACAGTGGTGTAAGGTGTCACTACTAGCCACACTCGTGTCACCTCTGATTTATTAGAAAGACACTTGGTGGCCCTTGAAATGAATCTTAGTATCTTTTGCTCAAGCCAGCTCCATTGATTTTATTTTTAGAGCTTTACTTTTTCTAAAAATTGAAGTATAGTTGATTGACAATGTTGTGTTAGTTTCAGGTGTACAGCAAAGTGATTCAGTTTTATACATAATATATTTATATATACTTTTTCAGATTCTTTTCCATTATAGGTTATTACAAGATATTGAATATGGTTCCCTGTGCTATACAATAGGCCCTTGTTATTTAACTATTTTATATATAGTAGTGTGTATCCGTTAATCCCAAACTCCTAATTTATCCCTCCCCTCATCCTTTTCCCCTTTTGGTAACCATAATTTTGTTTTCTGTGTCTGTGAGTCTATTTCTGTTTTCTAAATAAGTTTATTTGTGCATTTTTTTAGATTCCACATATAAGTGATATCATGTGATATTTGTCTTTCTCTGTCTGACTCACTTAGTATGATAATCTCCAGATCCCTCCATGGTGCTGCAGATGGCATTGTTTCATTCTTTTTTTTTTGGCTGAGTAATATTCTATTGTATATATGTACCACATCTTTATCCATTTATCTGTCAATGGACATTAATTTGCTTCCATGTCTTGGCTATTGTAAGTAGTGCTGCTATGAACCCTGGGGTGCATGTATCTTTTCAAATAAGAGTCTTTGCCTTTTCTGGTTATATGCCCAGGAGTGGAATTGCTGGATCATATGGTAGCTCTATTTTTAGGTTTTTAAGGAACCTCCATGTGTTCTCTATAATGGCTGCACCAATTTACATTCCCACCAACTGTGTGGGAGGGCTCCCTGTTCTCCACACCCTCTCCAACATGTGTTATTTGTAGACTTTTTGATGATGGCCGTTCTGACCTGTGTGAGGTGGTACCTCATTGCAGTTTTGATTTGCATTGCTCCACTGATCTTAAACTTGGTAGAAACTTCTCTAGAAGTGCTTTTCAGACACAGTTTCCAGTGTTGTGATTTTTCTTGGTTCGCTATAAAAGGAAATAAATATATGTTCGATAGGATGAAATATGCCTTCGGGATCCAGGAATGAGAATAATCGTATCAGGTGGCAGGATGTTATGTGGAAGCAGCAACTAGACCTAAATGTAGGAAATAAAATCCTCTTAGTGGGACTTCCCTGGCAGTCCAGTGGTTAAGATTCCACGCTTCCACTGCAGGGGGCACCGGTTCGATTCCTGGTGGGGGAACTAAGATCCCACATGCCATGGGGTGCGGCCAAAAAAACAAAAACAAAAAAACAAAAACAAAATTACCTTTTTATCTTAAGAATGGGGAAAATAATTCATTTAGTCTGTACATGGAACAAGTTGGAATTTAAAAGCTGGGTAGGCTGGCTAAGCTTCCCTCAGCAGTACTCTGTAATTATGAAAGTCCAAATTTCTAATTGGTATGAAGGTGAAACCCTGATGCCCCACAATAACTAAAAAGAGTTTTGCTTTTAAGATATGGGTCACAGTATTTGGGGAGAAAATAAAGTGGTCAGGCAGTGTCCCCGGGAGTGAGCATCAGAGTGGTACATGGCACTTGAGTTACATGAGTGGCATTTTAATCACCTACAGCAACAAATGCATAATTCTGACTTCCACAAATTGCTTTTCCTTGGACAGAAACACCTTAAAAATTCCCTATCAATACCATAAGCCTATTGCCATTACTTTCTAGAAATACTCTAATTTCTTTTTTCTAACCCAGAACTTTTCCAAAGTAACAGATCTATCAAAAGAACACCTGAGAGTACAAAGGCAATCATCTATCATAGGAGAATCAACCAAAATTGAGAAGAAATGAAACATGAGTCCACCTCCTTTCTGATGCAGTCAGATCTGGAGACCATCTTAGCCTTGGTATTTGAGATATTTGGGCAATTCCTCCTCCTTATCTTCATCCTTTGTACAGTCAGATTAGAGGTCTGCTTGGTGCATGCAGCATCTACCATCCACACTAAGGAAACCCAGTTCTTTGCAGTACTATGAGGAGAAAGCCATCATCTTGACGTGCTATTTGTTACAATGAAAAGCCTTCATACAACCATCTGTTTCTTATAAATGTGTTTATTTGTTCACCCTGGAGGAGCAGGGTCTTGGCTAAGCGGTCCCCAGTCACATAAGGAGAGTTGTGATTAACATCAGTATCCTCAAGAGCTGATAATGAAAGTCATGCTGTTTAGTTTCTTCACTGTATAAATCAAGACACGTACATCTCGCTAAATGTTTGTTCAATGACTCATGTCCATGTATTCAATGTCTTCGATTTTTTGTTCAGTCTCGTAAAGGTCCAAAGATGAAAACACGAATATTTTTTAGTGTAGTGTACATCTATGCATTATCAAAATAACTGATTTAAAAGTGAAAATTATAAACATCTACTAAAGGCCAGGGCACAAGAGAATGATATTTTCAAACATTGTCTTGGGGACAGTGAATTGGTTTGGCAGTGGAGGAAAGTAATCTATTAATATCAACAGCAGAAAGATACACATCCATTGACACAGCTTTCTACCTATGCACATTTATTCCACAGGAATAAGAGATTTAGGATTTAAAAATATTTAGCAGAGTGGTATGGGGGGCTGAGTAATTTTTTCTAAAGATTAAAACTGAGTTGAGATAAAAGGGGCTAAGTACTCCCACTTTCTCAGTTCAATGTTGGCATTTCACTAGAGACACCAATATTCTCAGTATTGGGGCCTGGGGGTGGGGAGGGGAGGAAGCAGAGCTTCGACACAAACATAAAATTCAAGTTTTGAAACAAATGAGATTGAATCTTCTGAACTCAAATGAGGCTATTTTTTCAAATAAAAGCTACCAAATTGTGATGGGGTTTTTATGGAAAGGGGGATTTGACAGAGCATAGTTGGAATCAGTTATTGGAAAAATAAAGTTCTTTCATGTTTATTTATCTATTTTTAAAAATTATTTTTATTTATTTGGCAGCATCAGGTCTTAGTTGCAGCACTCGGGATCTTCCTCGTGGTACGTGGGCTTCTCTCTAGTTGTGGCACACGGGCTCCAGAGTGCATGGGCTCAGTAGTTGTGGCACGTGAGCTTAGTTGCTCCACGACATGTGGGATCTTAGTTCCCCAACCAGGAATGGAACCCGCGTCCCCTGCATTGGAAGGCAGATTCTTAACCACTGGACCACCAGGGAAGTCCCTTCTTTCATGTTTATATCTCAGCAAGTTGATATACCGCATTTATGATTATTATACCAAAATGCACATGCATATTTTGGGGAAGAAAGTATTTTTCTTTATGTATTTTAATCATTTCTATGGTTGCAGTACATTGGTAATTTTTTTTTTACTTTGGAATAAAAATTAAGCAAAAAATGATATACTAAATTTCTCAAAAAAAGATATACAAAATTAGTCAAAAATATGGAGAACATAAATATAAAAATCAAAAGGAGAGCTGGAAAGAGGCAGAAAATACTGCTTCATTAATTTGAGGTATTTATTTGTAAAAGGTTTAAGTAAATGTTTATGGAACATTTGTTGTGTGCCACAAACATGAGATGGCTACTTTCACGTTTATCTCATTTAATATATCTGGTGCAGTCAGAGACGCGTTACTTGATTTCATGGCTCTTTGTAGACAAAGTTTTCAGTGATTGTAAACAAGAGAATTTGGAATATGTGATATCCTGAAATTTTAAAACTGGTTTCTGTGAATTTCACAGAACAGAGCTCAGAAAAATGTGGACAGGAAGGAGGAAAAATAAGTCAAAGAAAATTGGGAACTGAGAAACCAGAGTCGGTTCTGCCTAAAGACACATTTAAAATTTTTTTAACATATTTTTAATAAAATCTCTGAACAGGGCTGTTTGCGTCATATTGCCAATAGTCAGTTATATCACTTGAAGATTATCCAAATTCTTTACCACCTTTTCCTCTCCCTGTCTGCGTGCTCACCTCAAAGTGAGGTTCTTTCCCTTAAAAAAAAAAACAAACTAAAAAATAGCTTATCAGTCACAATCATACAGTTTGAATTCACATGGGCCCATTAATAAATTATCTACTTTAGAACATAAATGTCCTTGTTTGTCCACAGTATTGAGTCTCTACAGAGGCCAAGGCTGGTTGTATTGCCAACTAGCTTTGTTTATTGAGGGGTCCAGTTTTAACATCCCTGGCAAGGATGGACCATGATCACAGGTCGCGGAGTTCCCAAATCTAATGAGATGGACCCAGCTGGGGGCTGAGAATGCCACATCTCTCGTCTCACCTTGGCCAGGGACTCCCTTCAGTGTGAGTCTTTTTTCTGCACCGTGATCATCAAGTCCACCCTTTGCCCGATAGCCTTGGGTAACCCAAATATTTGTTGTCTGGATATTCTCAAGCTTCAGCTTTCTCTTGTCATCCTTTAAATGCTAAAGCATTTGAAATATAGATGGCTTGGTATATGTCAGCATTTCCCCCAAATCTCTAGAGTTAGGCAGATGGGGGTGGAGGTTGTCGTATTTTCAAATCTACTTCCTGAGTCCCCAGCCCTCTGAATTTCCAGGTGCCCTGCCTCAATCACAGCCCGTACACTGAGGCCCCACGTCTGCACTGCTCCGCCCCCCGCTCTCCTGCAGAGCCCCACTCACATGGGGCTACCGTGTGAGTGAACATGGGAGAGTTTTAATGACGTTTAGAGTGGGGGACTTGAAATTCAATTATATTACAGAGAAGAAAACAATTTCCAATCAAATGCCAGACATGCTAGTTCTATAAATGCATTGGCTACTTCCTAAAACAGGGACACTCTTATTGGCTGTGTCCCTCTGTAGAGCCTCCTGTTACCGTCTTCCTATACCAGTGGTTCTCCATCTTGACTATACATTAGAATCGCCTAAAGATCTTTTAAGAATCCCAATGCCCAGGCTTTACTCCAGACCAAATTAAATAAGCCTCTCTTGGGGTGAGGTCACGTTTAAGGCTCCCCAATTGATTCTAGCATTCAGCAAATTTTGAGAACCACTGCTCTAGATATTTTTTATAATTCCCTCTTACATTTTGTCAGACTTCTAAAGTCTTCTCAAGGTCCCAAAGAAACCGCAAATTTCTCTCATTTCATTAGGAGCAGTTCAGATATTTTATGTATGTATGTGAGCATGTATGTGAGCATGTATGTGTGTATGTAAGTATGTGTGTATGTATGTATATGTAAGTTATGTATGTGTGTATGGACATCTATACTTTTTGTCTCCTACTAACTCATCTATGCTGTACCTATGGGTCTTCATTTTTTCCTCCATAGGGTGCCCCAAAATAGGCTGAAACAAAAGAACCATTTCACCCAAAGACAAATTATGTCACTGGCTGAGAAAGTGGACACATCTGCAGTCAGTTTTTGTTTAAATGGCATTTTTTTCCCTTAACAGTATACATGGGAAATTTTCTTTGAGCCCCTTGAAAATAAAAGGGCTTTGCACATCTAAAAACTCTTCCTCTTTGTACAGTGCCCACCTCTCCTTACTTGGGAGATCAGAATTTCCTTCTGCCCAAGCAATGCGATCTCAGAGAAAGCTGTTCTCACCCCAAACTCACAAAACCAGACCCTCCAAAGTGAGACCCAGGGCATGCCTGCCTTGGTGTCTGGGGCTAGATTCAATGAGCTGTGAAGTCTTTTTGATCTTTAACTCCTAAGAGTCTGATTTCCCTGCACGTGGAAGGAGAACCCGGAGTGAGCTGACCTACAGGTGTTAACTTGACTAACCTCTGCTCTCCACATCTGTTCTCTTTGCATTGGTGTTATTTGGTGTTTTAATAGAGACTTTTATTGAGGATTGGATGAGAAGAGATGCCAATGAGAAAGTATGCTTTTCTATAGCTTCATCTATCCAAACTTGTTCCATCACCCAAGATTTGGCCTTTCCAGAACAAAGAATATCTTCAGCTTCTACACCCAGGTGCTGTGGAGGTCTCGTAAAGATGCCAGAGAGCGGCTGTGGTTGTGGTTTTGGGAGGCTAATTACTAAAGCAGCTAGGAGCTATCCAAGACGCAGGATTCCTCAGTCAGTGGGACAGCCTGTGCCTTCTATGTTGGCAGTATAGGTGGTCTTCTAAAATCTCAGGAGGAAAGCTAGTTTCTTTTTTGTAAACCACCAGTTCTCAGCTCTGGAGTTGCAAAACACTGTTGCCTTCATCACCTGTTACATGTGTCGCTAATAATAGCATTTTAATGTTAATATGTGGGATCATTTACTTTTTAAAATATACTGGGTTGGCCAAAAAGTTCATTCAGTTTTCTCCATAAGATCTTACGGAAAAACCCAACGAAGTTTTGGCCAACCCAGTATTTGAGTAGATTGGAGGTTCTCTCGATATTAAAACAAAATCCATCTCTCACTTGGATTCCAGTACGCTTCCCTGAGCCTGACAAAGTCATGGAATTACAGCGCATGCTTGGGAGTCCTGCATGACTCAGAGCCCACCCGCAGTAATGGATCACACATGACATCCGTCATGTGTGTGGGGGAGAAAGGTTGGGAGCTGTTGAGATAATTAATGGAGTAATAGGCGGTTAAGTTCAAGAAGACTTCAGTGGAAATTACATGAGTGATCACCTTCTTCCCACCACAAGCTGTTTCCTTGCTTGGGTTAGAATTTCTGTACCTAGGAAATTGTGCGCTTTGTCTTCTCCATTTAATAGTCATTTACCCACCATCCTTTCAGATGTTTATTTACTTTGGGGCACAGTAAGTTTATTTACTTATTGTGGAGCTTGGGCATGGCTCTAAAACAAAACCACCGATGAGAATTTCACAGAGCTTAATTGATGATCAGGTAAATCTTTCCCAGTCAGAACCGTACAGCCAATAGGAAAGGGTTTTGCACAATTCGGACTTAAATATTTGTTGATGAAATAGCTAAGTGAAATCACCTGTGGCATATAACATAAAATGTGACATGAGTAGGTTACCATTTTCTGAAAGCAGTGTATTCTTTTTTCCTTTTCATCTTCCCTACCTCCCACCTCAACCCCTTGGGTCAGTTTTCTTACATTTCTCCTACTCTCAGAGAAGAAAGAGAGATGCTTTGATAAACTGCTAGGCTACATGGTAAGGGCAAGTCTCTGCAGTCAACCTGAGAAAAGCCGCCTTGCCATTGCAGGCATGGAGTGAGCGCCCCCAGCCCAGCACTGCATGGGTGTAGGTCAGCCAGGCTGCCTGTGTGTGCCAGTTCCTGCGTGCCAGGGCACCCCTGGCCTGCACAGTGGCTGCTTTTGCAGAGTCAAGTGTTGGTCCTCTCCCGTGCACTGCAGATTCCGTTCCTTGACCGCTCTGAGTCTTCGAGGCTACCAAGCCTTTCCTCCTTAATCTCACCTCCACTGCTTTCACGACACTTGCTCCCCTAGACGGGCAACCCATCTCTGACTTGTCCTGTGTCCCACACTGATGTTTGTCTCCCTGCTTCTTGCTATGGAAAGTCCCCAGGGTTGTGTTCTCAGCCTTCTGCTGTTCTGCCTTTTCTCTCACAAGACCCACGGCTCTTTGCTCATCCTTATTCTTTTTTTTTTTTTTTTTTTTTTTGCGGTACGCGGGCCTCTCACTGCTATGGCCTCTCCCGCTGCGGAGCACAGGCTCCGGACGCGCAGGCTCAGTGGCCATGGCTCACAGGCCCAGCTGCTCCGCGGCATGTGGGATCTTCCCGGACTGGGGCACGAACCCGTGTCCCCTGCATCGGCAGGCGGGCCCTCAACCACTGCGCCACCAGGGAAGCCCTCATCCTTATTCTTTATGTCGGTGCCTAAGAAGCCTAAATCAGTACGAAGAGCTCTTACATCCTGGAGTCTCAGCCTGCCATGTCCAAATGGACAATTCACCTGGAAGAATCACTGTGATTTTAAAATTAATATACCATGATCAGAGGTTACCACCTGCTACTGCAGCAATCAGTCTGAGTGCATTATCCAGGCTCTGTCAGAGGGGCAGAGGTACTAGGCGGGGATAGAAGAAGGGGTTCATTATGGGGATTTGACTTCACACGGTGAAAGCTGGGTAAGCAGTCTGCGGACGTCTGTTGCTTCTGTCTCTGGTGTTGGAGCTTGAATTCAGTAGAGCAAGCAGTTGGGAAGGAACGATGGATGGTGAAGTATGAGGAAGAGGGGGCAATGATTGACACGCTGGAGCCCTGTGCCATGATCTAAACACACAGCTGGTCCAGCAGTTACAGAAGCTGCAGGAGGAGACGTAGCCATGTGCGTTCAGCTGCCACAAGCCCCTGAAGCAGCCAGTCATAAACACGGGTGCTTCATCATTTCTACCTTCCAAATCTCACCCAGGACTCTCTCATTGCATCGCACTGGGAAGAGAATTCTGAGAAACATAGTTCTAGCTTAGTCTTGTTGACACAGTGCAAACACTCCCCCCGGTCCCCCAAGGGCTATTACTGTCCCGTCTACATCATGAGTCACCCTTCTACCAAGTTGACTTTTTGGAATGTTGAGTATTTAACCACCATGCTATTTAAGAACTTGCAATGGCTTGGCACTGCCCAGAGTGGTGGTGTTTTTCCTTTTTGAGGGATTTTAGGTGTTCTGGGGTAGGCACACTGGGGGTCTCAGCAGAGTAAGCTCTGGGTTCTCATCCCGGCTTCAACCAGAGCAGTTTTGCCTTTATCTGCTGTAAGTATTGGACTTCTCAGTGAGATTTCATTTGTAGAAAACCTACCTGTTGGTGTTAAAGAAAAAAAAAGGAGAGAGAGACAGAGAAGGAAGGAAAGAAGGAAGGAATGAAGGAAGAATGATCGAAGGAAGGAATGAAGGAAGAATGATCAAGTTTTGACCCTCCAACTGCAATTCTTATTTACCCAACTTTTACTACCGCCAGTGGGAACCATCTTCGGTAGTGTGACTGGGTCCCTTAGCCATCTCTCGAAAGACTGTGTTCATTACCAATTTTGTGCATTGACTCGTACTTTTTTTTTTTTTTGGCTAGATTGACCCAGATCCCTTGGTTTTTCCTTAAGCAACTGTAGACCAATGTTGTCTCTGAGTCAAGATAGAGATGTGCAGACTTGTCTCCTAGGAAAAAGGGGAGGATGCTAGTGGTGGTGTCATTTCACTTAAACACACACACATATGCACTATGCATCAGTATAAATAATATAAATAATTTTATTTTAAGAATTTTGTGTAAATGACTGTATCTATAAATTTATATGTAAATGACTATGTCATCAAAGAAGATAAAGATACATATATGTGAAAAACCATTTAGAAGAAAAGAGTAATGTTAGTAACATCTATTAAGTGCCTCCTATGTACTAGGTCTCATAATTTTTCCCTCATTTAATTTTCAAAGTGACCGTAAGATGTAGGAGTCGTGAGCCTCATATAACCAGTTTCTTGAGGACTCTAAACTTTGTGGGACAAGCATGAGACAGTTTTATTTTTTCTAATAACCTCCCCAACCACATTCTCTATTCTGGGCAGCGAGGA
Organism: Tursiops truncatus; assembly: GCF_011762595.2. Classification (NCBI taxonomy): domain Eukaryota; kingdom Metazoa; phylum Chordata; class Mammalia; order Artiodactyla; family Delphinidae; genus Tursiops; species Tursiops truncatus. Next base: position 4,392,774 of record NC_047053.1, on the reverse strand, counting down.
TGTTTAATGACATCTCAGTTAGATTCCATGCTTTTCAGTCTCTTTTGGGTTTTTGAAGTGTCTCATTTGAGTTCTGAAGAATCAGTCCTGTTTATTTAAAGCCTTCAATCTAATGCCTACTAACCTCTGTCTTTTGCCTCCTGCCTGGGTGGGCTAAGCCTGTGGGCTGCAGGGGCTTAGGCGGGAGAAGGGATGGGCCGAGTGGTCTGCTCTCACACAGCTCCCCTTCCCTCTCTTTCCCCTGCCCTCCTCCTTCCTCTCCAATTGTGGTTGGAAGGAAAGAGAGAGAAAAGACAGGAGTCTTTTTTACTGAATGCTCTTAATGAGCTCAGAGTCCCTGTCTTGGAGAATTATATATGCTGTTTTTTTTAATTTTTTATTTTTAATTAATTTATTTTTGGCTGCACTGGATCTTTGTTGCTGTGCGCGGCGAGCGGGGGCTGCTCTTTGTTGTGGTGCGCGGGCTCTAGATGCGTGGGCTTCAGTAATTGTCGCACATGTTCTTAGTAGTTGTGGCTTGCAGGCTCTAGAGCGCAGGCTCAGTAGTTGTGGCGCACGGGCTTAGTTGCTCCGCAGCATGTGGCATCTTCCCAGACCAGGGCTCGAATCCATGTCCCCTGCATTGACAGGTGGATTCTTAACCACTGTGCCACCAGGGAAGCCCATTATATATGCTGTTTTAACACTTTTCTTTAGACTCTACATTTATGAGTGATGGCTCCAACATGCCTATTTGACAAGGAACTCATCCCAGGCAATTCTCTTATGTATTTATGGTTGCTTCTAATGAGAAGAAGGAGGATGGGATGAGATGTTGGCATTTACTGCCCTCTATAACGGTATACCACTGGGTCAGTGATGGAGTTTGCTGAGTCATTTAACAAATATTTATTAAACATGTATATAGGATGTGTATCATTCTGATATCGGGTGTTAAATAATGCCGAAAATAAAAACCTTACCAGTATGCAGAGAGGTAGAAAATTTGAAAACCCCACGACTCAGATTTCAGATATACAAAAAAGGGTAGCTGTTTTTGATTTCTATAACGGATAGAATTTTCTAATAAGCCCCTACCTGCTATCTTCTGGCTGGAGCCAGAGGGTGGTATCTAAACTTACCAATTAATATTTCAGTATTTGGGGGCTTAACATCTTTTTATACTTATCAGATCTTTTGGGGGTAAATGCTTAGTCTGTCAGTTTCATCTCCCCTCCCCCACTTCTGTCCATACATATGGGGACACTTATATGACCTCCTGGCAATGACAGGAGGAGCCTGAGAGCTGTGTGCTGACCTCGCACCAGGCTGGTCTAATCTATTGATGAGGACTGACCATTTGTGGTACCTCGTGGGGACCCATAGCTGCAGCACATGATCTTTGTTCTTAACCTCTGGTAACTAATTTCCGATGTTCTGTGTCTGCATTTCATATCCAATGGACCTCAGTCCCCTGATGCTTTTGGCATGTTGGCATCATCGTTGGGGATGCAGAAACATCCGGATTCCCTGCCCACCATGTCTAGAACATGGGCTCCTTTCAATAGTGGTAGCTCAAGTCCATTTTTCTAATTGTTTCCATCCATCAATGCTGCACCTTTGATGATGGCTCCCCTAGAAGCTTATGGTCCTCTGCAGAGCACAGTGGGAAAAGCAGGGCCCTAATCTTGACCTTCCAGGGTTCCCTACACTTTTTTCTTTTTGACCACATCACATGGCATGCAGGATCTTAGTTCCCTGACCAGGGGTGGAACCCGCACCCCCTGCAGTGGAAGCGTGGTGTCTTAACTGCTGGACTGCTAGGGAGGTCCCTCCCCACACTTATATGGACATTTCTACAACCTCCCCTCCTTATGAATCAGCCCCAAGCGAGTGGAGGACTGGCTTTATGTCTCATTTCCTCCCCCTACCTCATTGGTCTTTTACTTCCCATACTCCTACCTCACATCCTTCTTATTCCTGGGGACAGTGGGCTCCGTGACTCAGCGGGATGATGTGGTACAGGAAAAGAGACCAGCTTACTGATAAAAAGGGACAGGTTAGCTGAGACTTTTTAAAATGTTGCTCTTCTTTCTCATTATAAAGAACTTCTCATGTATGATCTCATTTGCAGGTCTTTAAGACTTCAAGAAAATATCAGTGAGTTTAATAAAAGGAATTTTGGAAAGGAAGACAGATTTAAGTTTTTGTAAATTCTGTTGTTCTAACACTTCAGCCAACTCTGGAGAAGACCTAATATCTCAAACCAATGAAGCACTAAGTTAGATGTGTTGCTTCTTCCTGATACCCAGACACAGATGTGTATACACTCTTAGTGCAGAAATCTATCCCGAGGTGCATTTGAACCTTCCTTTTTGAAATTAAAATTTACAGGTGGTTCAATAAGAATTCCAATGAAGAACAAATTCAAGAGGTTCTATAAACAGGAATTCAAAGTATATCCTTAGGTAGTAAATGGTTAAATAAAGGCACAGTTTTCTTTCTGTGTGTGAGATAGAGACAGAAATCCATTATTAACAGTGTATGCTACTCCTGTTATACAACAGCTAAGATTATGGATTAAAACGGAGGGATGGAAACTTCATATTTAAAGGTTTACACTATTCACAGGACTAGGATTAAGAGATTGATAATGACCCAGGTTTAACAAATCCCAGAAAATTGATGTTACAGTGAATTTACATGCTTGAAAGACTAAACGTACTCCTTTTAAGTATCTGTTACTTACAAAGGTGTGGTTTGCTTATGGCTGGTAGGAATTTCGTTAAATTCTGAGACCAGCTTCCTTACCAACATTGGAAATATAAATACAAATGCTTCTGTGTAGTTTTATTACGTAATAGTATTTGCTATGTGTTGCCATAGTTTCTGTCCTGGAAGAATTTCCAAACTTAAGGAAGAGACAAGTCGTTCAACCAAGAAACTGTTAAATCACATATTTTGACTATTGCATGTCTTATGCTGGTTTCTGAGGGTTCTATGGGGCTGGGTCATCAAGGGCTTCCAAGAGTGTGGCATCTTAGATTCACTAAGAGCAAGGTTTGTTTGGGAGACATTATTCTAGATTGCTATTTTAATAATGGAAATAAAACTACCTGCTAAAAACGGGAGAGGGTGGAACTGAGTGCCAATATTTTGTGTCAGTGAATGAGAGGAGAGGCAGATGTGAAGACCCTGTCCTGTGATTAAGACCCTGGATAGGAATAGAGAGAAAGTTTCAAAGAACACACTGCAATGGACAGTGTGATGGACCAGTGTGGAGAAGCTCTGAAGTACAGGTCAGTATCTATTGTAGTGTCTGCTTGACATATCAAAGGCATTCCAAAAGAAAATTAAAACTCTGGAAAGATGCCAGCATTTTTCATTTAGGGTTTGTCACAGATTCTGCCAATTTTCATGCAAACAGTTTTTGACCTATATTTTATTCTATTCTGGCTACTACTAACTTCAATAAAAAGCACACTAGTTCAAAGGTATAAAAATCTAACTAGAAATGTCATGCGATTCTTAGCAGGACACTGGACTAGTGTGGCGAGAGTTTGGTTGTAACTGAGGTGAGCAAAGGGGTAAATTGGGAGGCGTTTCAAAGGCAAAGTGTCGGGTCTTAGAGGACAGAGAGCATATAGGGAATAAAGAAAGCATATTGAGTTTTCGAATAACACTACGACTCCAAAGCTGTGTGAAAGGCATAAGAGAAAGAAAATTTGGGTTGTGGGACAGATTTTAGGGGGAAGAGAAGATGAGCTCGTCTGGGACTTTTCATACGAAGTGATGTCAGCGTCAACTTGGGATGTATGTTGATGACATGAACCGGGAAGTGAGGGGTCAGGACTAAAAAAACAGATTTGGGTCCTAAGGCTCTGCGGTAGGCTGAATAATGACCCTTAAGGTGTTTACATCCTCATCCTTGGAACCTGAGAATATTACCTTATGTAGCAAAAGGGACTTTGCAGGTGGGATTAACTTAGGGGTCTTGAGATGCTTTATCCTAGTGCGCTCAGTATCATCATAGGGGTCCTACAAGGGGGATAAAGGAGATCAGAGGGAAGTAAGAGATAAATGATGGAAGCAAAAGATTGAGTCACGTGAGGAAGGGGTCAGAAGACAATGAATGCAGGCAGCCTCCAGAAGCTGACAAAGGTGAGGGAGCAGATTGCCCCTTAAAGCCCTGGGCGGGGGGAACCAGCCTTGGTAATGTCTTGACTTCAGCTCAGTGAAACTGACTTCAGTCTTCTGACCTCTGGAACCGTAAAATAATAGATGTGTGTTGTTTTAAGCCACCAAGTTAGTGGTCATTTGTTACAGCAGTCACAGGAAACTCATGTAAGATCCTAGTTAACCGTAGAGGGAGAAGACCCTACAGTTGAAAAATGTCCTTTCCAAGACTTGGAGAATCCTTTGGTTTCTGTTTCAAGAACCCACAATGAAGTGGGGAACCATGTAATCCCACTAAGGTGACCCAAATGCAAAACCATACACAGGCTTCATAAGAACACCGGAGACCTGTGATCCTCTTTCTCTTTTTGGAGACCAGGGCAGTCCTTAAAGAGCTTTGTAGGCCCAGGGCCTGTTATGGTATCTGTTACATAGAGAGCATTTAATACAACAGCAGTTTCTCAAACTAAAGAGACTTTTTAAATTTAACATTTTGTGTTGTCCATTTCATTAAAATATTAGAAAATATTTTTACCCCTTTAAAAATGAAAGTTATTTCTATTTTGCATTGATTATTCTGCATTATAAGATATTTTCATAGAATCACATTTTAAGTTCTTAAGTCAGTGTTTCCCAAACTTGTCCATGTATATCCCTGGATGCGTCTGTGGATATATTCTTGGGAGTTTTAAAGAGGTTTATACATTATTCAGGTTTGAAGGACATTGAAATATGTACACATTAAATGAACAAAGGGATGAGGAATACGTGTTTCGGAAACAACAGTCAGGTAGTGAATTCAGTGGGAAAAAATGTACAGCAGGTTGCCTGGTGATGTGGAAATCAAAGACTTAATGGGCATATTTAATTTTCTCCATCTCAAACTGTGGCAATTATGTGGCCATGGCCTTGTAACACTTTTTTTTCTTTTCTCTTCTGAGTCTCTTTGATTATACAAAATGCAGGGCAGCCGCGAGGACTAATATCCCAGCACCAGACGACATCTTGCACCTATTATCTGTCCTGGCTGACAGCAAGGAGTGAATGGCGGCATCCCCCTTCAGGCCCCTAATAGATAGCACAGTGCTGTTTGAGAACACCTGAAAGAATGCCTGGATGCCTCTCCCCGCACCTGACAAGGCAGGGGTGGAGGGCCCAAGAATAATTGCCTTGTCACTGGCATGTGATTTATTGCAATGCTTAATTATGTCTACAGGGCACCATCTGGAGACCCAATTTGGGTTCTTTATGAACAAAAATTAAAGTCAAAATGTTTCTTCTTCTGAACTCAACTGAGTCCCACTTTGGACTTCTCACACCTGGAGAATATTACCCTGTGCTTAGTCCCCAAACCACATCCTGACTTTTCCAGTCTAGAGGGTCCCAGCCACACACAGCAACTCTCACTGTGGAGACCATGGGTTTCCCTTTCTTAGACCATGCTATCCAAGGGATAAACATGTGGAATGTTCTGTATTATACCAAAAACTCAACAGTAGAGTGAAATCACCTTCAGTGTGTTTCTGAATGGTTATTGGCCATCGGCCAAAAGCAGTATTGCATTTATTGCCATTTGATTGTTTTTTTTTCTAATTACCAGTTGGCTGGTAATTGTCCCCAAAATATTTGTTGAAAAAGGATGCTACCGCATTACACGGGGAGATCAGCTCGGTGCTTTGTGACCAACTAGAGGGGTGGGATAGGGAGGGTGGGAGGGAGATGCAAGAGGGAGGAGATATGGGGATATATGTATACGTATAGCTGATTCACTTTGTTATAAAACAGAAACTAACACACCATTGTAAAGCAATTATACTCCAATAGAGATGTTAAAATAAATAAAAAGCATGCTAGCAAATCAGTACTCAGTGATGAAGATTGGTTTTTAATATTACTCAGTTTTCAAATAAATGTTTAATCTACTCTAGGAATATTTTTTTAAAAAAACATATTACTGTGAAGAGTTGATTTAAGAAATGCTTATTCCTTTCAATTAAAACCCAGAGCATTAATCAAATGTTTGACACTGTAAATGTTTCCAATTAACATCTAGCTTAAAACCACATGTGTTCCAAGTGAAATTCAAAAGATCTATCTGTACAGGTGACCTCAGAGAAACCATTAACACATGGCTAGAGATAGCAAGAAATATTCTCCATTTGTGAGACTGAGATAAAAAAATCAGTTTATGACTGATATTACTTCAAACATCCCTTTCAGATGTGGGCTTCCTCACTAGAAGTTGGGTATTTCTCACGGTGTTAAAAAGAAGAAGGAAGTAAAAAAAAAATACGTGTGTGTGTATACAGAGAGAGACAGAGACAGAGACAGAGAGAAATGGGATTAGAAACAAAACAGTCCCATCTGGATGAATAGCTAGTATCTAAGACAGTGGTCGGTCACAACATGAACCTCATCGATAATCTTACAGCCAAGAGAAATTTTCCAAGCAGTTCTTTGTCGCTTTCTGCTGCAGAGGTAGCAAACTCAAATATTTCCAGGGCCCAAGCAGATAGCAGAAATGGAAGAAATGGGGTGTCAGGTTGTAGTGGCAATCCCAGTAACTTGGAGGGCATGCCTCCTGTCTACACGTGAGAGCTACCACCCAGCTCCAGCTAGATACTGTCTGTGCAAATGGAAGCCAGGTTGGACCAAACATACTGATATTTCAAGAGAAGCCAGAACTGAAGCTGTTAAATATGATCGCGTGAATTTTACATGATGGCTATTAATTCAATTGAAAACAATAACATAGACCTCTTTGCAGCCAATTCCTAACCTTCATGTCTGCTGCATACAGCATGGTCAGAGACAGTAAAGGGCACAATTGAGAGGAAAGCGAATCCCTTTCAGAAATATGTCAGCACATCACCAGCCTTGGAGAGTGGGTTCTGGCTTGCTCACTGTTGAATCCACCAGGTCCTGGCAGAAGAAGAGAGAGTGCATACTTTCCCAATAATTTCTCAACTAATCGGTCAGACTTAGTTAAATTATTCCAGGTGTACTATGCAGGGGGTTATTATGACCATAAGGAAAATGGTAACATTAAGACATGCCCATTTGCCCAGGGTCCTGATGAATTGCATTCTCTCTCTCTTGTCTTTCCTGCAGCCTATCAACAGCTGGGGTTGTCAATCGAACTGTGAGGGCTGCCAGCAAACACCTAGGGCTGGTCTGCGGTGGATGGAAAGGTACATATTTCTCTCTCTTTTTTGTTCTTCAAATATGTTTCCAAAAGAAAAAAATCAGAAGGCAGAAGATGACCATAATAAGATAAATGCCTGGCAGGTTACAGAGTGAAATATTTGACATTCAGAAACAGTTGCAAGATCCAAAGAGCCGTTACATTCACGCTTGTGCAATGATTTTTTTTTTCCTATAAAACACAAAACCAAGGTTTGTCTGTCTTTGGGGGAAACTGTTCAATGGCTTTAGAAATAAGATGATAATTTTAGCTTATCAAAGAGAGAGTTCAGTTTGTAACTAGAGCCAGAAGGCGTGGATTCTAGTTCTTTGTTTTGCTTCCTAACTAGCTATGTGACTGTTGAGGAAATAGCATTGAAAGGATCCAGAATAAGCCACTGTGGCACGATTATTTTGAACTGAAGGCGTTTGAGTTCCTGAAATCCCTTATCTGCCTGAGAGCAGAGACCCCCCAGAAGAACTCAGTTGTCATAAATCCCCTTTTTTGGGAGCAAGTCTGATTTTCTCTTCTCTGAGAGAAGAAGTCAGTATCACACCCAAACAGACACTGTTACAAAACTAACATGTCTCCCACCTATTCTCCTAAGGGCTCCTTTATTTTCCCAGTAAGTCATTTGTTTTCTCAGAAGTGCCCTTCTTACCCTCTTCCTAACCTACTGCGATGGTATACAAGCCCCCAGTTCTAACTGCCCTTTTGAGTCACATTTTTCTGTGAATTCCTGCGTTTATACACATGTGAATAAAAGTGTCCTTTCCCTTGCCAATCTGTCTTTTGTCAGTTTAATTTGCAGGACATCAGAGACCAATCTAAGAAACAGCATCCTTTTTCTCATTGTGTTTTTTTTGTTTGTTTTTAGCATCTTTATTGGAGTATAATTGCTTTACAATGTTGTGTTAGTTTCTGCTGTATAACAAAGTGAATCAGCTATACGTACACATATATCCCCATATCCCCTCCCTTTTGTGGCTCCCTCCCACCCTCCCTATCCCACCTCTCCAGGTGGTCACAAAGCAGGGAGCTGATCTCCCTGTGCTATGCAGCTGCTTCTCACTACCTATTTTACTACTCTCAATGCTACTCTCTCTTTGTCCCAGCTTCCCCTTCCCCTTCCCTGTGTCCTCAAGTCAATTCTCTATGTCTGCGTCTTTATTCCTGTCCTGCCCCTAGGTTCATCAGAAACATTTTCTTTTAGATTGCATATATATTTGTTAGCATACGGTATTTGTTTTTCTCTTTCTGACTTACTTCATTCTGTATGAGAGACTCTAGGTCCATCCATCTCACTACAAATAACTCAATTTTGTTTCTTTTTATGGCTGAATAATACTCCATTCTCATTGTGGTTTTGATATGCATTTTCCTAACGATTAATAATGTTAAACACCTTTTCCCTTGGCTCATTGGCCATTGCCTGTCTTCTTTGGAGAAATATTTATTTAAATACTTTGCTCATTTTTAATTGGGTTATTTGTCTTTTTTTTTTTTTTTTTTTTTTTGCGGTACGCAGGCCTCTCACTGTTGTGGCCTCTCCCGTTGCGGAGCATAGGCTCCGGACGCGCAGGCTCAGCGGCCATGGCTCACGGGCCCAGCCGCTCCGCGGCATGTGGGATCTTCCCAGACCGGGGCACGAACCCGTGTCCCCTGCATCAGCAGGCAGACTCTCAACCACTGCACCACCAGGGAAGCCCCCTGTTATTTGTCTTTTTATTGTAAGAGTTCTTTATACATTCTGGATATGAGACCCTTATTAGATACATTATTTGCAAATATTTTGTCCTATTATTTGGGTTGTTTTTTCACTTTCTTGATAGTGTCCTCTGAAGCATGAAAGTTTTTATTTTGGATGAAATTGTTGGGAGGAAAACTTTTCCTCTTACAACTTGGGCCCAGTGGTCTGGGGTATGCAAATTAGCTAACAATAGATTAGCAGGAGGAAAATCAAGGTTTTTTTTATGCTCTCTGTGGAGAGTAACTCCCTCAATAGCCAGAGGTAAAAGTGTTGTATGCAGAAGTTAACAAAGGTTTGTTTGTTTGTTTGTTCTTGTATTTGCTTTTAGGACTTCAGTGGGAAGGTATGAAAGGTTCTATTGGACTTTTAAGTGCTAATGGAATGGGGTAGTCTGTCTGCATCTCAGCTGAACTCACAGGAAATGCCCTAAGAGTCGGGCAAATGGCAGCTGAATTTTCTGGAGGCTCTGCTTCAGTCAGATAAGGTAAGTTCAGATCAAATTTCTTTCTGCGTCTTCTTAGCTCAAATGCTTTCACTTACAAATAATTTTTATACTCTGAGTGGGTCCCCGTGAGGTTCAATTTGTCTTTTTTTATTTTTTGGTTGTTTGTGCTTTTGACGTGATGCCTTTGATGTGATATTGTTACCGAACCAAACTGGGGTCTGCTCTCCCGTGCAGAGTAAAGGCAATGTACTGACAGTGGGTTGTGGTGAAGGAAAGTGCAGTGTTTATTGCTGGCGCCAAGGAAGGAGTGTAGGCAGCTAATGCTCGAAAGACCTGGCATTGACCCACGGTGCTTTTGACTTTTGTGGTAAAGGAAACAATGCACTTGCACTGGCAAGTTGAGACCTCTCTGGTAAGTAACAGAGCTCATATGTGACACCAGGGTATTCTTCCCTATTGCACTGGCTTTGCCTATGGCAGACCGTTGGTGGGGGTTTTCCCTTTTGGACTCAAGCTTGGTCATTTGGCTTTGTCTGTGATGGGGCATTGTTTGGAAATTTCCCTTTTGGGGACTAGGGCACTGTGACCCTGGGAGATGATTTTGCATTGCATCGGTTTGTTTTCTAGGTATTTGACAGCATGGGCTGTGAATAATTAAGCATGGGTGATCAGAGGTCTGTTCTATCTGGTAGTCCCCTACGGTATATTTTATAAAATTGGTAAATTTTCAGCTGTGTTCCTATGAAAAGAAAGAAAGATGGATTTGAGATGAGTATATGTCTCCCATCTTCCTGGTGGGCACCTCCTTGACTGATAAACCTTTCTCTGCTCCAAACTCTGATGTTTCGGTTTGTCTGGGCTCACTGTGTGTTGGGCACATGAACTTGGATTTGACAACAATATCTATGAAAACATTGCTTAATCCAAAACTTTCACCTGTTTTCTTACAAGAGTTTTTACGATTTTAGCTCTTACCGCTAAGTCTTTGATCTATTTTTAGTTAATTTTTGCATATAGCATGAAGTAGGGGTTCAGCTTCATTCTCTTATTGTAAAGTCTGTTCTCTCCTCGTTGAATTACCTTAAGGCCATTGTTAAAACCAAGTGACCATAAATGCATGAGTTTATTTCTGGACTGTCAATTCTACTCCATTGATCTCTAGGTCAGGCTTTATGCCAGTACCACACAGTATTGATTACTCTCTTTTTCTATTTATATTTTTCAAATACTGCCACAGTGAACATTTGCAATAAAAATTCTAAAAGTCATTATAGTAATACAGTGAATCTCTTGAAATATGTTAGTTCAGAAAGAAGTAGCGTAACAGGGCTTTCCTTTCCAAAAGGCTACCAGCTGGGAAAATCATCATGTAAGTTATTTCACACAACATGCTTCAGTCTGAGAAGGAAGCAAATCCTGAGAAGCCCTTTATGTTCATGGACAGTGATGTTCACTCAGGGATCCTTTTCTTAGTCTTTCTTCACCTGAGCCAAGCACATCCACCTTCTGCTTGAGTAGAATGATTTCTCAGCTGGGAGCACATAGGTATATTTAAAAGATGACAGCAGTACTTAGAATGAGACTTGGACGGATTTTCAGAGAACGGGTAATCATTATTCTATAGCTAGTGGCATTTGAATGGATCATAGCTTATAAGGGATGAGGGACCCTTCAACGTTCTGGCTACACAAATGACAATAATTCTGATGAGAAGGAAAACAGAAAGAAGGGTGTCTAAAGAAACCAGTGGTTGTCCAAGCATCGTTTTCAGTTTTGTAAAGATGTTGACCAAATTTGTCTTACCTATCACTATATTTACATGGCTAGCAGAGACCCTGGCATAGAAGGCATAGAATTAGTGCTGATAAGTATTTTTTAAACAATGAGCCTACATTTTAATATAGTTATATATATATATATATATATATATAATCAAATGGAAAGAAATGACTATAAAATAGAAGGGGAAAGGGGAGGCATTGAATAATTGGAAGAAAATAACTCAGAACAAGATACTAGAAAATATTAAATGAAAATTAAATTAATATTTGTTGGAAACAGAAGACTATCACAAAAGAAGTGGTCCCACTCATACTACCCGTTGGTCATGGGTCGATAGGCATTTTGCTCCACAGTCACTCAGGGACCCAGGCTGATGGAGGCTCGGCATCGTACACCTGCATCATCTGGACCACGCAGCCTCATCAGTCACTGTGGCTGTAAGAGATAACTTGGGAAGTACATGCAGGCTCCTGAAGGCTTCTGCTTAGCAGTGACACGTGACCCCACTGCACTGCAAGGAGCTGGGAAATAGGAGCAGGCACCCACAGCCTAATCAATGTTTTATTTAATCTTTTATACATTGTAAATTTTTCAGCCGTACATTGCTTTATCTTCAACCTAAAGGATAATATCTAGGAAATCATGGGTTTGGTCTGCTATTACATTTTCTGTAATACATATTAAAATGAATGACTTTTAGAAATATGGAAGTTCATTCACCTAAAATTATTTCACGTATTACAAAATGTGTCACTTTTAGAGACAGATGAGCTTGTTGCATGCAATCAAGTGCAGTAAAGGGAAGAAGGGAACACAGCCTGTATGGGGGGGACAGTGCACAGTGGCTGTGAAATGCTACAGGATTCCTGAGTGATCAAACTGAAGAACAACTATAACAATGGTGCCCCCGGACTAGGACTATTATTCTGACTTGGAAATATTGAACAAGATGGAAATGCATAAGAATTAATCCATAGGAGATTAATAATAGTAGTAGTAAAGAAATGCAACATAAAAATGAGTTATAGGGGCTTCCCTGGTGGCGCAGTGGTTGGGAGTCCGCCTGCCGATGCAGGGGACACGGGTTCGTGCCCCGGTCCGGGAAGATCCCACATGCCGCGGAGCGACTGGGCCCGTGAGCCATGGCCGCTGGGCCTGCCCGTCCGGAGCCTGTGCTCCGCAGCGGGAGAGGCCACAACAGTGAGAGGCCTGCGTACTGCAAAAAAAAAAAATAAAAAGCTTAAAGAAAAAAAAATGAGTTATAAAAATTGAGTTTTGACTTTCCACACTTGCTTTTTTTTTGGTGACTTGTGTTAGTCATTTAATGACTTATTTGAAGGAAAAGTAAACTGGTTCCCTTAAAAATCACTTTGCTTTGATAATTACAATCACTGGTATTGTTACCGCCTGCTGTGCTAAATGCTTTCCTCACCTTATCTCACTTAATCTTTTCAATGCAGCTATACAAATTGGATTCTATTAATATTCCCGTTTTTAAGACATCTGAGACTAATTTACATTAAGCTACTTGCCCCAGATCACAGAGCCAAAACTGAAACCCAGGTCTTCATCTAAAATCCAAACCTTCGAAATCAGTTCTCATTTTCCATCTTGTCTTAGGGTCCTTCTTTTTAATTCTTCCGTCATTTCTTTGTCTCTTACTATTCTTCTTAGAGGTAGGCAGGGTGTAAAAAACAATAGTTCAAAGAGGACTGTTAGATAGATTTTCTGAGTAGTTATTCTGTCTCATTTCATTTTCTTATTTTCATATCTCTTTTTTCATCCTTCTTCTTCTTTTTAACAACTTTCCCAGTCCAAAGGCCAGAATCAACAGGATCAAAAACCAAACAAAAATCTTGAGCTTCCCTTAGGACACACATGGGGGATTTGGGAATCTCAGCTGTGCAAATATGACGCCATCTTTAGACAAACTGTCTGGAAGGATAGGGGGGACCAGTCCCTGTGTGTTGCATGCAGATGTCATGTAGCCATGCCTCTAGCCAGCTTTATTATCTGACAGATACGGAGCACAATATTGACTTTTGCTATTTTTACTGTAACTGCAGCCATAAACGTTGATTACTGCAGGAGAGAGCAGACTGGGAAGAAAGCAGCAGTGTCTTCACAGCCCAAGAGAGCTTTTGTCTTTGCCCCAGGACAGAAAAAAGTAGGAGATGAATAAGGTCCTCATGGAACGATTCAATACAGGAATAATAAAATGGTGATGATGTGAAAGATCCCACAGCTTTGACGGACTTGGGGAAAAAAATCCCTATTGATTCTGCACTGTCATCTGTGTTCGTTTAGCCCAGGCAAATTCTGAAAATAGGAAGGACAGGAACTTAAGAGAACTCAGCCAGCCCCCCCGCCCATGCTATATATACACTCTTATCTAGTGGGACTTCTTCTTCCCATGGCAACACACAGTCACTGATGACTACGTTTTCCAGTCTCTTCCCATCCATATCCCAGTACGGCACTCGGCAAGGGAAATGACCAACACAAACCATTTCCTTGGTCTTTTGTAGGAAATGAAGAGATTCCTCTTTTGGTGGCAATGTGTTCATTTGGCAAATGCACAAGAGCAAGGGGATTTTCTGATTTAGGGCTTGTTGTTGTTGTTTTTTAGATCCATATGTAAAACTTAGCTTGCCAGTGTACAGTAACTCAGATCTCCTGTGTGATTAGATTTATGTGCTTTGCATGAGCTTCGGGAACCAGCAAGATCAGAGCACTCATTAAAGTCATTGACACAATGGAGGCACAGGCTGCCCTAAACCTGGGAGTGGGTACAGATGACTGGCTTCCAGATGCAAGAAAGCAGGACTCGGCAGCTCAGCCAGGCACTCAAAGGCGTGGCGTAGTTCAAGGCTGCAGAATCTCCACCTCAAGGTGCATCTATCTCATGCCAGCCTCTCACCCCAGGCACAGGTCAGCCCCGAGCAAACAGATCTGTGCCTTCTTGAGAGTTTCAGGGATGTAGGAATAAAATCCACCGAGTCACTGTCAGGGGTCAAAAATCACTCAAACAGATGCAGAGGAACAAAGTAATGAACGTGGTCTGGAGGTGGAGGGGTGCCTGTGTGTTGAAGGTGGGAGTCTATGTTTGTGCATGCTAAGGACAGACCAAATCCTATTTTCCCTTTAGAGTCACCGTCAGGAGACATAACGCCTTAGTCCATCGCAGCAGCGCCTTCCATGGTCAAAGGTTGCGGGTATCTCCCTTGAAAAGAGTCATTCATGAATTGTTCTAATGAGCTTGACTGAGGGGTTTCTACCCATGAGGGGTGGGGCAGAACATATGAACATGTCACATCAAGGAAAGAACGTGGTTTTCAGAGTCAAACAGAGTTGGATGCAACTCTAGGTCCCAGACACATACACTTTGTGTGATTCTGTGCAAGTTTCTTGGGTGTTTCTGAGCTTTCTTTTCATTTTCTATTAAACAGAAACATGGCCTGGTTATTGGGAGGCTGAAAATAAATGACATCTGTACAGTGTTTAGCATATAAGCTTACCCCTCTTTGTTACCATCCCCCACCCCTGTAAGAAATACCAATCAGGAGAATATAGAGTGGTCTCTGTCAGGCAGTTTATAGTATAATGCAGAACTGAGCATCAATTCAAGGGAATTCAGTGGAACCAGTATCTTAGAAAACTGGCTGATATGTCCTATCTGGAGAGCAGGCTGCAGAAGTACATTTGTCTAAAATTCACATAAAATATTAATCTCCTGTCCACCTTTGTATGTACCTTATAGAGCACCTTTTCTTTCAAGCTTTTGTAAAAAGAGTGAGGAGTGCCATTGATTCAGAGTCCTTCTCCACCACCCAGTTGTTTAAGCCATTATAATGGGGAGGTCTTTGCAAATCCCCAGCCTTTAGAGGTCTTCTCTAATTTCACACTTGGTGACATGAGCTTGTTCTCTGATCATCAGTTAAGTTTTCTTTTTTTTTTAACGAATTGTAATCTCTAGGATTTTCAGGTGAGATTGCATAACACCATTAATCATCCTAGATCTACATTTTATGTCTCCACTTAGAATCATGAAGTTCTTGAAGACCAAAACACGTAAATCCCCATTCATTGTTATAAATACAAAGCAAGCCCCTCATTTTTCTTTACCAACATCCACCAAACTCTCTCATTTTGGATAATTATTATCCGATGACAATAAAACCATTTTTGTGTTCACATTATATTTTATTTATGTATTCATTTTGATTATCAAACAACAAAAATGATGGCTGTTTTTGGTGAGTTTGTGGAGTAACGTTGACATCAATCATTAAGTCAATTGGTTGTAGTGAAAATACATTTTTTTCTAGTCCTGCTCTTGGCAAAATCAAAGTAACATAACATGGTATCCTTTGATTAGATGGGCAGATGGAGGGGCCAGGCCAGTGCCAGGATATATAATAAACTTATATAAGCTCGGCCAGTAAGGAACCAGGACAAGGGCCCACCCTAGCAGGGAACATGCTGGCATAGGACAGTCATGTAGGCTGCTTGGACGTGCAGTTCATAGGATTCTTGGGCCTAAGTTCATGTTCAGCTTTATAGAATAGGAAACTATTTATAGACCCTTTCACTCCAGCGGGGAAAGAGGTATTGTTTGTATTATTTCAGGGTCTAGCGGGCAAATATAACCCTATTATGGTGGCTTGACTAGGATAGTTGTGTCCTAACACTAATACAGGGCTATTTAAATAATCAGGGAATAAACACTGCATTGAAATCACAGTATCTGCCTCTATGTCATGTTCAACTATTTGAGCGACCTCAGCCAAGTCACAGCTCACTCAGCTTTGGTTCACTTATCCATAAAGTGGGGAAGGACATTTCCGCTTCACAATGTCGATAGGATTAGGTTAAATTATGTATGGGAATAGACCTAAATTAATAGTACAACAAAACATCCACTTCTCTGTTCTCACCCTTCTTACCTTCACCCACATTTACTAAACATTCAAAAGTCTTTGATGACTTTCTGGTGAAGCCAAAGACATGAGCCTGCCATTTAGGGTCTCAACCTGCCTGCTGTAATTCCCCAGTATTTCCTTATACACATTTTTAGCCCACAACAGCAGATCTGTTTTCCCCTACGTGAGTCCATTGTAGTTGCAGGATCTCACTGGGACATCCACTTGTCCAATTTAGCAGGACATCACATCTGGTAGCATTACTGCTGTGGAAGAGAGGATTATTGGTTTTTAGGCATGGAAACTTCATGGTCAGAATCCCGGCCCAATCCCTGGGCTTGGGGTCGTGCTCAGAAGTTCACAAGAGCCAGAATGCCAGCTTATTAATTACCAAGTATTAATTGCCAACTGTTTATATTATGCTAGAACAACATCTTCATAGAATGTCATATTATAGTCATATGTTTGCTGGATGACTGTGAAATCAGAGCAGGAGGAATTCATTTGATTAAATTATTAATGAGGGTGTCATTAATGCAAAGAGGTCCAGGTCCCAGTGAAAAATAAGGTTGTGGGCACCCCGGAGAGGCTTGGGCTCTCCTGCAGACCTCATGGAGGTGCACGGTTGTAGCTGGGTGATGGGGCATGAATTCTTGGGACCTGGACCTGTTCTCAGAGGCAGGGTCTGGTGGACAAGGGAAATGCCTGAAATTTAGTGAGTGTGTCTGCAGAGGCTCTTACTAACCCATCCGGCGGCTGACTTGTATTGGAGAGAGATCAGCGTTATACTTAGTGGGTAATTATAGAAATGGAGGCTGGGAGAAATCCATGCAAACCTTTCCTCAGTTAGCTCATGAGTCATTTTCCCCCAATAAACAAGAACCCCATCTAAAATAAATTAGATCACCTTGCTTTTCTTAGCATCATGTCGTATGTTTTCTTCCCCTCTTGCCCATGTTCTGTCAACGATGAGAAATGGTCTTGCAGAGTCCCTGACAAAGCAGAGCTCACAGTAGAACCAGCCTGACCCAATAAGCTGACCCAGAAACCTCGTGGGTGGTTCTTCTTGAAACATCCCAGGCCCATTTCAGGGCCTCTTTGGTTAATCTTCAGATAACAGGCCCAGCTCCTTACAGCATGTCCATCACCTCATCTGTAGTGTTTGCCATTCTTAGTTTGTGTCAAACTCTAAAGAGTTGGGGGAAAAGAAACATTTCTGGGCAAGCCGTTCAAAAGTCAAGGTGATTGGTGACTTCAACTCTTTCCCACATGGCACACCAGAGAACTCAACTCAAAATAGCAACGTGTACAAAAAGAAAATCACACCATCCCAGCTCCCTTACTGCGCTGAGTAACCATGGGGAATCTTGTAGGATTTTCCCATTAATTCTCAGGAATGGCCCACTCTAGCCTTCCTGATGAGTTTATCAGTCTGTATTTTATTAGTGGTCCTGTTATGTGTGCTCCAGTACTCTAAAATGCAGCTGTGTGATTATCAGTGTATGCGGAATATAAATGTCTAGTCACCTCTGAGCCAGAGACTAGAATATTCCGCAGGCATGTCTCGCTGCTGGGTAAAAGGGGCATCCCTACGTGGAGGGAGAGCTGTCTGCTATGTCCAACAAGCAGGGGCCGGGGAAGAGCAGTGTAGGGGGGTGTGGGGAGTGTAGTCTGAACGGTGTATTTCATGCTGCAATTGCTTATTGTTTTCATTTGTAGCAATTATTTTGAAATCTCAAATAACACTAAAAAAGAACTCAGTGTCTTATATTTCCAAAGGAAGGCAGAAATTAAAATGGCTGGGAAATACAAGTCTAAACTAGTCTCAGAGCAAATACAGAGACAAGTCTTATACAAGTGCTTTACCAATAAACAGCCCTAAAACAGAGAGAGTATAATGATAATAAGATACAGAACATGGAGTTTTAAACAGGAAAAGCTCACTGATATGCTCAAGGTCCTTTTTAAATTTTTTAACTTTATTGAGGAATAATTGACAAATCTAATTGTATATATTTAAAGTGTACAATGTGATGCTTTGGTATACATATTCATTGTGGAATGATTACTAAGATCAGGATAATAAACATATTCAAGGTACTTTTTATTTTGACCATTTTTGTATTAATGCCCCACAAAGGAGTACTCTAGATTTTTAAATACGCCTATGAAGGAGCCTGAAACTTCCACTGTATTTTTAAAAATTCTTTATTTTTTATTTTATTTATTTTTGGCTGCATTGGGTCTTTCTTGTTGTGCGCGGGCTTTCTCTACTTGCGGTGGCTTCTTTTGTTGCGGAGCTTGGGCTCTAGGTGCACGGGCTTCATTGTTGTGGCACATGGGCTCGGTCGTTGTGGCACGCGGGCTCAGTAGTTCTGGTACCTGGGCTCAGTAGTTGTGGCATGCGGGCTCTAGAGCACAGGCTCAGTAGTTGTGGCACATGGGCTTCGTTGCTCTGTAGCATGTGGGATCTTCCCAGACCAAGGCTCAAACCCGTGTCCCCTGCATTGGCAGGCGGATTCTTCCCCACTGCGCCACACCAGGGAAGCCCCCTCCCACTGTATTAACAGTAGTTTCCTCCATGGAGGAGGCAGAAGACTTAAGAGGAAGTATATTTTTAGACTGTTGGACTATTTGTTAAATATTATCCTGTTAGAATGTATTCATGTGTTGCTTGCAGAAATTGAATATTAATAAAAGTTTAAAAAATTGTACAATAATCAGATGACCTCACGGTAGTGCTCAGCCTGCCTTAGTTGAATACTTGAGGGCATTTCCTCAAGGTTTCTGGAGGTGGTTTCTCGTCAGAAGGAGATGGTGCTTGGTCAAGATGAAGGAATTCCTCTCAGGGTCTGTGGTTTCCCCGGGCTGTCAGCCGAGACTCAGTGTCTGGGAATAGAGGGACAAGGAGGTACAGGAAGCCTAGAAAGGAAACTGAGTGTGTGCGTGTGCGCGTGTGCGTGTGTGTGTGTGGCGGTCCAAGACCCCAGCCCCGTTCAAATCCTTCCCAAGGGGGATTCCTGGATGTCCTTCTACATTAAGCCAAGTTTGAAAAATGCAGAGCTAAATAATTCTCTACTGATAATTCTAGTTCTACAAAAAGCCCAAACCAAACCAGATAGCCAGTAGGAGGAGCTTCTAGATCCACAAGTCGTGTGATCTGAGCTGGAAGGTGCATGGAAGCACTCAGCTCGCATCTGGGCCACGTTCTGCCTGTTGAAGCAGGTGGCAAAGAAAGTGAAGGGAACCTCCGTGTCCAGCCACCTTCTCCCTGGTTCCTCACGCCACCAGGCTGTGGGGCCTGTGCAGGTCTCACCCCGACGTGTTGTGATTCTTTAGTTTTAAAATTCAAACTTAGCACTTTTTTTTAGCAGTTGGAACTCTTCCCGTGGCAAATGATAGAAAACCCAAGGAACTTTAAAAAGAATAAAAACGATGGTGTTTTTTCATGTACCTGAGAAGCTGAAGGTTTTAGGCTTAGATGGGTCTGGCGCCTCAGGTGATATAACTGGTTTCGTCTCATCTCCGTGCTCCCTGTTGTCCTGTTCTCAGGTTCCAGGTGGTGACCAGGTGGTTGCCTCTCAGGTTCAGTGCAGCATAAGACAGATCATCCCTTTCTGGTCTTCTCTCTCTGGTCACACCCATGAAAGTCCAGGATTTACTGATTGGGCCAGCTTTAGTCGGTGGTCCTCTAGTTCCCAGTCTCTAGGGAGGGGAGATTTGGTGCTCTGACTTAGGGCACTATTTCCTGACGTGTAGAAAAAAACAGTAGGTCCGCTGGTAACATCCCTGCTAGCTCCTCTGACTACTTATACACAAAGTTCTGAAGACAGTAGGAAATACGGTGCCTTGGGTGACCCCTCCTGCAGCCTCCTCTGTCCTTCGTGAGTCTAAAGAAAGAATCAGGGACAAATATCACCTCTCTGCAGCTTAAGTTTTCTAACATAACTTAATTGTAACCAAGGGTTTTTTTTAAAGCAATACATCTTTTTATTTAAATGTCAAATATTTTCAAATCATGCAGAAATATATCAATACTGTCTTTAGGAAACCCACATAAGCAAGCCCTGAAGATGGCAGAGGCTGCAGATTGAATCTCAAGTAGAATAAGAAGAGAATCAGAGACTCAGGGAGTTACTGCATGAAAAATCATAACTATGCCAGTTCACACAATGGAAACCTCTAAGCATGTTATCCTTAACAAAGTGATTTTATTAAGCAAAGTCCATCTCTATTTAGCACAAGGAACGCATTATTTTAGTTCATTAATAATCCCAAAATGTCTTTTTAATATTTTGACAGTAATTTCAAATAGAAACACTTTCATATGCATACATAGAAATGACTATTTCAAAAGATATACACACACACACACACACACACACACACACAGACACACTCACTTGTACACACATAATTATTATTACTAGTTGAATCATAGCCCGAGGTAATGAGGAAAGAAAAGGTCAGTCTTCGAAACACAAGACACATGCATGTTGAGAGCACCATAAGCTGAAAGGAAAAAACAAATTGATTCTCATATTTTTCATCAAGTTTTTTAGAGTCACGAATAGCAGAAACCCTTGTGATTGATTAAATTTCATAATTCTGAATTTGATCCAATCATAAAACACCAGTCAGACTGTAGTTTTTATAACCATTATAGTTAATGAGGGGAAGATGGAATTAATAAGAGTTCACTAAGAGTATTAAATTATCCCATCTTTATCTTGTTAAGAAAAATTAGAAATTGTGCATGCATGTGTGTGTTTTCAATCACAAAGAAGCCTTTCTTCTAAACTCGCAGAAGCCGTTTCCCAGCAATCTGAGGCAGCATAGTTACAGGCGAGAAGGATATACTCTCTTTTTCATGTGTTATGGAAACACATGTGTTATGCCCTCCTGGAGGACAGGGCTGTGTTTCCCTATTGACTCTTTGAAGAGTCCAGACCAAGCCAAGACCTTCATCACATCCTTGGGCTCAGACCTGAAGAGTTTCCCTGAAGTGGTACTCAAATTCCTGCTGGCAGTCTCCTAAGAAATGCTAAAATCTTCTTAGGAATTTAAATTAACCAGCTCTTAGAGAGGTGTCTAGCTCCAGCTGTGAACTTCTCAGCTTTACTCAAGGCCTCATCAGTGCAACAGGGGAGAGATTCAGCCAAGTACCAGCGGGTCTTAGTGCTCTTTGCAGAACCAGCAGGGGGAGCCAGAGCTTAAAGGTATCTTAGGCATTCAGACTTTTAAAAAATTGATTGTGTCTTTGGATGGCTGATACACAGCATAGGTTACATAACTTGTGGCACACCACAAATGAAATCAGTGCCATTAACACGAGATTCTGAGATGAACATTTGGGTAAAGGTGGCTGTCTTTACATTCCCATTTATGTGACTAAGAACGAATAGAGAAAAATCTTCACCAATCTTAGAAAATGCTGATGGTTGCCATCAATATGTCAGAAATTTAAGGTGCTTTTTACAGCACAGATTGGAGAGGAGAATTTATTGGCTTGTGGACTTCACTGCTTGCAGCCTGGCTGAAGAATATGCTAGGACTCCCTGAAAGGACCCCATGTATCTGGGAGTCATGCGTGCTCATCCACCTGGACAGGTTAGCATCAGGGAAAGATGAGCTTTGTTTCTACCTTTGATGAGCTCAAAGCACCCAGAACCATATGGGGCAGAGGAACCAGCTGTGACCATTGTTCTTGACCTACAGTAGCAGGGATGGTACTAGTCATGAAAGCAGGCACTGATCCAGCTGATTTCTGGTTCTACAACAAACCCAGAAGTACAGCCTGAGGCCCGAAGGCCGTGTTGCCACTGGCTGTTTCCTACTCCTTACAGAAAAGTGGACCTCAATTTCAGCAAAGCAATCCTAGATTTTTCATTTTTCCTTTTCCTAAGTCTGAAGGAGTTAAACTATTGTAGTTAAAGTGGTTCAAACTAAACCCCTGTAAGGTAGACGCACTTCTATAAATGTGAGCAAACAGAGGGAAAAATACACACACACACACACACACACACACACAAACACACACAAACACACACACACACACACACACACACACACACGATTCTGCCAAAGAAGAGAAACAATCTGAAAAATCCAGCCGGTGAAATGAAATTCTTACATGAGATAGAATAAAGTGGATGAAAATCTCTAATTGGTATTCTGACCAATTTCGAGAGGCAGTGGCATCTGTGGACCTAGAGGAGGTTAGTCATGAAAAGGTACAGATCTGAAGTCAGGCAGATTGTTTACAGACAGAAAGCCAGCTGGTTAAATGTTAAAACCTCATGAAAGAAGTGAAATGAAGCTCGCTGCCATGGAACACTGAAGTGCTCCAGTTGAAGGAGGTTTAAGAAAGTCTCTCAGAATTCAGAGGAAAAGCGTACTGACACTAAATGGATGAAGAAAATAAAAGAAACATGTTTTGTGCATCATGAGTTCCAAAAGTATACAACAGAACAGATTAGGGAGAAGAAGTCACCAAAAGAGTGATGGAAGAGAAAGTTGCTAAAATGAGTAAGGGCTACCATCTTATTTAAAAGGTTTAGCAAATCCCAGGAAAGATTTATTTAATAAAGCCGCTCATTGCATGAAAATGATCGAGCACATTTATATATTAGCTCTTAGCAAGGAAAAAAAATTAAACAGAATGGGCACGGTCCCTCTTCCAATAGAGCTGAGTCTACTTAGGCAAATCACAATCAGTGGCGTAAAGCATGGAAAGTGCTGGGACAGAGGTGACATGCTTACAAGAGGTGAACTTTAACTGGCTTAAAGGGATCAGGGTTGACTTTCCAGAAGAAGTGATATTTTAGCAGACTTGAGGAATATGTAGACATTATCTGATTGAATAAAAACGGTCTTAGTAGGGGAGCAGGAACGTAATCAGCCTGGTTAAGGTCTTGAAACTGCAAGAGAGCATGGCACATTCGAATAACTAAAAAATTCCTGTAAGCCTGGAAAATCAAAGAAAAGATGAATTAGTGAGGCTGACGGAAAAACAGAGGCAGTGTTACAAATGATCTTGTATGTATGACTCACTTTAACCCTTTTGCTAGGACTAAGGATGTAACAAAAAGATAAGGACTTTCGGTAAATAATGATTGCATGTGTATTTTCAAAAGGTTCTCTAGGGACTTCCCTGGTGGTCCAGTAGTAAAGAATCCGCCTTGCAATGCAGGGGACACGGGTTTGATCCCTGGTCAGGGAACTAAGATCCCACATGCTGCGGGGCAACTAAACACGTGTGCCACAAATACTGAGCTTGCGCTCCTCAACTAGAGCCCACGTGCTGCAAACCACAGAGCCCACGTGCCCTGGAACCTGCATGCTGTAACTAGAGAGAGAAAACCTGCATGCCACAGCTAGAGAGAAACCCGAGTGCCACAACGAAGAACCCGTGCACCACGATGAAAGATCCCCCATGCCTCAACTAAGACCCGACACAGCCAAAAATAAATAAATAAATATTTTTTTTTTTAAAAAAAAAACAGGTTCTTTAGTGATGAAGTGAAGGATGAGCAGCAGAAGAGCCAGATGAATAGTGGAGGCCATCACGGAAATTTAAGGAGGGAAAGGGAATCTAAACTAGGAGAGTGGCCAATGCGAATGGAGAGAAGTAGGTAGATGCAAGAAGTTTTTAAGAGGTAGAATCAACTTTAAATAAATTGCATGTGGGTATCAGGAAGGAGGAGTCAAGGATGACAGCCAGGTGTCCTGAGATGGGAACTTTCGTAAAAGGTTGTATTATTTGTTCCACTTTGAACTTGCTGAGTTGATGTGTCAATGAGGTATTAAAGAGGCAATCAGATCTAGAAATGGGAAGAGGGATCTAGGCTGGAGGTAGGGCCTTGGGAGTGCTTGGCGTATAAATGATAAATGGTGCCATGGGAGAGGATGACACTGCTTACGAGAGTGGAGAGTAAAAGAGAATGATACTCAGAATGGAAGAGAAACTCATTCTCAGTATCATTCTTTTCTTGCTCCCCCCCCTCACCCTCTTTACCAATGTTATCCTCTCCCACAGCATCATTTACCACTTATACACCAAGCACTCATAGGCCCTCCACTAAAAGGATGCACATGATCCCTGCAACTGGAGTCTTAGGGAAGGCTCTGCACCTGTTTTTCAGCAATGAGGCGGTCACAACCAGGAGACTAGGCAGATGGTAGCTGCCAGGATGTGGTTGAAAATTGAGGCTTTAAATGACGTGAAGTAAAGTTTGCCTCCCTGCCCCCAACCCAAGTATTTGGAAAAACAGCAGGGAAAGGTGTTCTAAGGGGAGAACTGCGTTTCAAACATGGCATGAAGGTGAAGTGACAGAGGATTTAGAAAAGTCCATTTCTCATTGAAGAGGAGCTCCAACTGGCAAAGTAGAAATTCCTTGGAAGAAAGGGGAGAGATTTAAGAGAAAGTATAAAGAAGTACCTGGAAGGGAGGTGATTAATGAATGGCAAAGTGTTACATCTCATGCCTTGATAAAAGATATGAGATAGGAGACATGATGGAGAAAAAGGAGAACCACGTTGAGTTATATTATAGATATATATATTAAAACGTCATGTTTTGTAGAAAAAATACAATAAGTATCTAAAAAGAAGGAGATCAACAACTAAAATGGAAGCTAAAAACAGTTTGTCACCAGATGGTGACTCCAAGTATCACAATGGTGGGGAAACACTGTTACAGATTTTGAGGTGGAAAGATTGTGAGACCAGAATTTTATACCCAGCTGTTGTTTATGTGAGAGGGTGCTTAAAAATTCTCAGAAATGCAAGGATGCAGAAAACATAGCAACCAACATACACTTCTTGTGAATGTACTCTGAGAACTCTAATAAACTAAGAAATATTAGGAACATAACTTCTATACCAAGATGGGAGACTAAGCATGTATATATCTCTCCATTTTCTCTTCAAATCCCAGGAAAAGGACTAAAGAAGGATAAGAATGAGGTTAAATCTTCAGCAGTCCTGGAAAACAGAGACAGTTTTATCTGCAGAAATTTTAAGGAATTTTGGAAAATTATAAAGTAGACTGGTTTGACAGGGAAAATAGAGCCAAGAAAATCACAAACAAATAGAGACATCTGCAATGGATCACTGAAGAAGCGAGTACCAGTCTTCCCCACAGAGCCCTGGAAAAACTCCAAGGTCATCAACAAGAGCTGGAAATATTTGTTGAATGATGTTGAATGAATGGGCAGCCTGTGTGGCAATTAGCAGCATAATTAATTGAAGGGTTGCCAGCCCAGCTGGACTGGTCCTCAGTTCTAGTACACAGAGGGCTGGCTGTGGTCTTTTCTCCTAGGAGGTAGCAGATGAGATGAATTCTGTAAATAAAGGGAAGGCTGTGTCTCCCAGAAAGGGAAAAATAAAAGGAAAGCAGCTCTGGAGATGAGTGAAATGCCCTAAAGCTTTCTGCTCCCAGAGGAATATCTGCTTGGCTTGCTCCGATTTACTGAGATGAGTCCTTAACCTGTGCATATGCTCTCTGCTTGCCCAACCTGAAAAGAAGGCCGTTTGTGGGAACATCACCTCCCATCCACCCAAAGAGGACTGAAGCACGCTCCCATTCAGGGCAGAGGCCTGGGATAGGAATGGTCCCCCCACAATTGCTGGGGAAAGTCAGTGGAGTGACCAACAGTGGTCACTCTCATCTTTGAATAATAATTATAGATGGACAAGCAGGCATTGAGGAAAAGCAAACCATTAAAGAGATGCATCTATAGGCCCAGTGGAGCAGATGGTCTCTGAGAGATTAACAAAGGCACCAGAGGATAACTTAGCTACTCAACTGGAATCATCAAAAATACATGATAGAATACTGAATAGATAGATAGATGATAGATGGATGATAGATGGATAGATAGATGGGTAGATAGATAGAAAGAAAAGCTTCTTTTGAAAATGAATCAAATGATGAATAAGAATTTGAGAAATTCTAAAAATTAATTTAAAAATTGCTTAAATTGTTACAATCATGTGAATGCCACTAAGAGCTGAACCTAGTAAATGTGGATAATTTTCCCTTCCTGCACAACTTTTTACATTACCTGGAATCAGTAATTATCTTTTTGTTCATTTGTTTGCTCAGTTTTCCGTATATTTATCACCAATTTGATTCATATTCTCCAGCAGTTATCTGGATCTTTTCTCAATAAATTCGTTCACACTAGGCATTCTAATACTTTCACCTTTTTGAAGAAGTTTCTCCATGACTTGTTGCAGTGTGGAAAGGTTTTCGTCTGCAAGGGTTATCCTAGCTTCTCTGATCTTCTTCACCCTTCTGGGGATTTGTATTCACTTCTCTCTTGAGCTGGATACCCTGTTTCTTCGATCTCATGTCTTCTTTCTGGGTTTACTCCTTTGTTTTGGTGGGGCATGTCTTCTGGTGACTTTCCTTGGAAGGATGTATAAAAGGTAAATATTTTGAGACCTTCAATTTCTGAGACTGTTTATATTTTTGCCTGACACTTGATTGACAGTTATGCTAGGTATCTAGTTTTAAGAACAGAAATAGGAACAGGAAAATATTTTTTGCGTTTCTTCTAGTTTTCAATATTTGCTATCAAGAAATCTGAAGCTACTGGGATTCCTGATGTGTTGTATAAAACTTGTTTTTCTTTTTTTTTTTTACCCTGTCTGGGAGACTATAGGATTTCCTGTTTGTTCCCAGTCTTTTGAAACCACACAGTGAAAAGCCTTGATGTGTGTCTCTTTTCATTCTCTTTCTTGGTCACTCAGATGATAGTTCCTTTGAATCTGGAAACTCATGTACTCTGTTTTGCCAATGTTCTTGAATTATTTTGTTGATAATTTCCTCCCCTCTATTTTATCTGTTCTTTCTTTCTAGAATTCTCATCATTTGATTATTGGACCTCTTGGACTGTTTTTCTCAATTCCTTATTATTTTTCAATTCTTATCACTTTGTCTTTTCCATCTTTTTTCTAGGAGACTATCTCAACTTTATCTTCCTATCTTTCTGTTGATTTTTTAAATTCTATTTTTAATTTCCCAGAACTTTTTTTCTGAATATTTAGTTTTATAGCCTTTTTAATGATTGCAATATGTTCTCTTATCTATGTGAGGATATTATGATAGTTTTTGAAGATTTATTTTTTTCTATGTGGTCTCAGTTTCTCCAATTACTTTTGTCCATCTGTCTGTTTTGGTGTTTAGTGTTCATCCTAGGCTCACATTTGAGTGGGAAACTTCCAAGTTGATTGGAAGCTCTGAGCTAGATACCCTGTTTTATTGAACATCTCCAATATCTTTCCTCTTGAACTAGCCAAGCTCTTTAACAAAGACTCTGCCAAGTTTTGAGGCCCAGGGTGATGGATGAGGAAGAGGTTGTGTCTCTCAGAATTTTCTGTGTAAGTGCTCAGTTAATCCATCTCTCCATAGTCCAGAAGTTTCATTTATATTCCATTGCCCTGAGACCCTTGGTTTACTGTCTTCAGAACATAACCCTCTAGTCCTCCACCAGAGAAGAGAAGAGCATTTGCCCAGTCACAATGAATAGAAACTAATTTCTAAAATGCTTTCAGGGAATTCCCTGAGGTACAGTGGTTAAGACTCCGTGATTTCACTGCCGGGGGCCCAGGTTCAATCCGTGGTCGGGGAACTAAGATCCTACAAGCCACGTGGTGCAGCAAATAAATACATAAATAAAATAAAATGCTTTCAACCCAGCCTTTTTATTTTAGCCTCCTCCCCTCCCTTTACATCAACTTCCAGAGTAGCAGGTTTGCATGCTCACTTAGACTTTTGAGGATTCTGTGTTATAACCTCAGTTTTCTCTACTGCTGGCTTAGATTCAGCCTTCTTAAGTAATATGTCCCTCAGTACTTATCCACCTGCTTTTCAGATTCCAAAATTTTGTTGCTGTTGTCCCCCCTGCTATATCCTTGTGAGTGTATGTCTTATAAAATCTCCCTTTATTTGCCTTTAAAAATTTTTTTGTATGTTTTCTTCTATCCACAGATACAAATGGTTTAAAGAATTATGGGATATGTTATTGTTACCAGAACTAGGTGCCATCATTTTAACTAATCAAAGTATGTGTTTCCCCGTTGTACTCTTGATTCTCTTTCTGTTTGGAACATGTACTCTCTTTGCCTTTTAATGGGGTTTCTGGAGGGAAGAAAAGTACCTACTTATGTTAAATATGCCATCTTTACCTGGAAGTTGATTTTTTAGTGTATTTGCTAATTGCAATAATTATGCAATATTGTACCTGATTATATCTCTCTAAATAGTTGAAGTCTTGAGCATCTATTTTATTTTTTTTAATTTTTTCATCTTTATTGGAGTATAATTGCTTTACAATGTTGTGTTAGTTTCTGCTGTACAACAAAGTGCATCAGCTATATGTATACCTATATCCCCATATCCCGTCTCTTCTGAGCCTCCCTGCCACCCTCCCTATCCCACCCCTCTAGGTCGTCACAAAGCATCGAGCTGATCTCCCTGTGCTATGCAGCAACTTCTCACTAGCCATCCGTTTTACATTTGGTAGTGTATATATGTCAATGCTACTCTCTCACTTCGTCCCAGCTTCCCCTTCCCCGCTGTGCCCTCAAGTCCATTCTCTATGTCTGCATCTTTATTTCTTCCCTGCCAGTAGGTTCATCAGTACCGGATTTTTAGATTCCATATATAGCCGTTAGCATACGCTATTTGTTTTTCTCTTTCTGACCTACTTCACTCTGTAAGACAGACTCTAGGTCCATCCACCTCATTACAAATAACTCAGTTTCGTTCCTTTTCATGGCTGAGTAATATTCCATTGTATATATGTGCCACGTCTTCTTTATCCATTCATCTGTGGATGGACACTTAGGTTGCTTCCATGTCCTGGCTATTGTAAATAGAGCTGCAGAGAACATTGTGGTACATGACTCTTTTTGAATTATGGTTTGCTCAGGGTATATGCCCAGTATTGGGATTGCTGGGTCATATGGTAGTTCTATTTTTAGTTTTTTAAGGAACCTCCATACTGTTCTCCATAGTGGCTGTATCAATTTACATTCCCACCAACAGTGCAAGAGGGTTTGAGCATCTATTTTAATCAATAGAGGCTGATAATGTGCTACAACCATAGCAACCCCAAAACTTGAGTGGCTTAACAGAACAAAAGTTTGATTCTCACTTTGTTGAATGTCCATCATGAGTAGGGAGTGGTTCTGCCCCACAGTCCCTGGGGTTGCCAGAGGCTCAACCATCTTGGGGTTGAACGATCTGAAGCATACAGCCTTCTTCATTCTCATAGTAGAGACAGAGAAAGAAGGAGAATCTCACATTTGCAAATGAATATTCCAGCTTAAAAGTGATATGCTCACATGTAGTTGGCCAGAAGTTTTCATGATCTTGATTTACTGAAATATCTAGGGAAATATAAGCCCCACTGGTGTTTGAAAGGAAGAGAGATTAAGGGAGCACAAGAAGTCTCCACCCTGGCACCAATTACACATTTTAGATAAATGTTGATGTAAGAAGGCATACTGGTTAGGATAATACCAGACTGTTATAAAAAGTAGATCCAACCCCCAACCCAATTCAGTGGCTTAAAAGAAAACATGGTTTGTCTGTCTCTACTGTCTATCTCAAAGTTCCCACCAGTGTAATCACAGAAGCATCACAGTTCGTGATGAAATCCCTGCATGAAATCTTTTTTATCTTTTCCATGACTAGGCTTCTACAATGTTCTGTCTCGTCCCTTACTAGCAGTTTTCATTTCTTTTCCATAAACACCTTTTCTGGTGTTTTCAAATATAATGGCGCATCTCCCCGTGGAAGAAGGGTGGAAAGGTGTCAGAGGAAAGGTTTGGGACTTAGTGTTAGAATCTTTCACACTTAGTCATTAGTGTAAGAATTCTGTCGCTACACTTCCTACTCAACATGGAAGGGACTCTTGGCATGTTACATTACTTCTCTGAGTCCTAGAAGCAGAAATGTACTAACACAGGAAAGCATCTGGTATGGAGCACAGCCACCTACCAACACTGGATGCTCACCTTGATGTGTTACAGTAATACTTTCTGCTGATTAAACCTATTTCTAAAAAAATTAAAAAGAAGTGGAGTTCCCTCCTGACTGTAGTTGATATTTTGTAGGCAGGAGGTCAGCCGCGTTCTACACATCCTCCCCATCCTCTTCCTGACCCCACCAGAAACTGCCTGCGTCCATGGCCAAACAGCGATCTCAGAGCTGAGAACGGTCTGTGGAGGCTGGTCATGGAAGCCAAACTCCAAAACTGTTCTCTGTACTTGTCTGTGTGATGGAAGTTTCCCCACAATGTCCCCTCTCGTCTGGGAAATAATTTCTGTTCTTAGCAAGAACACTGATTCTGGAGTGGGTTACAGGTCACTTGCCATGAAAAGGGTAGGAGATGAGAGGAAAGGGACATGCATGCTTCTTTACTATGTAACCCCATGAAGATGTGCAAGGCTTTGTGCAGTGGTTCCAACAATATCTTAAGAGAACCTCCTTGACCTGTCCAAGTACTTCCTCCACTTGAAATCAACTTAGGGCAGGAAGGTCAGCTTTGGTCCCTTGCACGTGATACTGAGTAGTGAATGAGAGACATCCAAGGACTTGCTGATATAAATACATGTGAAGATATTTTTTGTTTTACCATGAAGCCAATTAATATCTGTGACAGCATTTTGGATACTTTAAAGCACTGCTCAAGAGTGAGGTGGAGATGTGATTGTTTTCTTTATCTCTCTTTCAAAGGCCTGCATCCATTGGTTGGCCTCAATCATATGTCCATCCTAAATTAATGTTCCTTTCTTATTCCAGTTTGGTAAGGTATTGACAAAGCCAGCACTGTAATTTTAGCAAGCCAGGGTAATTGCATAAGGATCAGCCCTTTGGAAGATCCCAGCTTTGCTAACTAATAGGTAATATCTCAGAAAAGTGATTCTCCAGCTAAGGCTGAAAAATCTTTGGGTTTCACGCAACCTGAGGAGTGGGATGGAGAAGTAGCCCCCATCATCGCCACTAACCTAGCTTTCACAGCTGGACCTCAATATTATTATGTTTTAATACATTTATTTATTTATTTTTGGCTGTGTTGGGTCTTTGCTACGCACGGGCTTTCTCTAGTTGTGGTGAGCGGGGGCTACTCTTTGTTGAGGTGTGCGGGCTTCTCATTGCGGTGGCTTCTCTTGTTGTGGAGCATGGGCTTTAGGTGCATGGGCTTCAGTAGTTGTGGCACATGGGCTCAGTAGTTGTGGCTCACGGGCTCTAGAGCACAGGCTCAGTAGTTGTAGTGCACTGGCTTAGTTGCTCCGCGGCATGTGGGATCCTCCCAGATCAGGGCTCGAACCTGTGTAGACCTCAATATTATTATAAGCTTGTCTGATGTTCACAGCAGGCCATTTTGTTTACCTGCAGCACATAATTTCATGGAACACCAACCTCAGACAAGGTTACCTTAGACCATGATAAAAAGAAACAAAACAAGGCCACTTCATAATTTTGTACTAGCATAGATAATAAAAAGGTCGCAGTGACACTTGCAAGATGCCCAATCATAGAATCAATTGCCGCACTCTCTGACAACATCCAAGCTAGAAGGAACCCCTGAATCTTTAGAACATTCCCTGAGTCACTCAACCAAAGCTAGTTCCTGTAATGGGTTCTTTCTAACACCCTTCTACTGAGATACCTCCAGTTTTCTGTGGTGCGTGTTCTCCCTTGTGTAATGAGACATAAGCCCAATTCTTTCAACTCCAGGTGTTTTCTTATTGGACATGGCTCAGGGCACTGACAAACCTTATAGTTAACCCACAACTCCACCACTGCCAAACCAGAGTAATTGTCTCCCTCTCATCATCCTTCTTCATCCCCATCCAGTGCCTGTGCTATTCACAGGTGGAAGGGTTGAGAGGTGGGACATACAATTTCCCCTGCACTCCTGAGGACAGCAGTTTTCTGCATCCTGCGGGTCATTTTAAACCTTTAAACCTTTCAAGCAGCCAGATGGTCAAGTGCCTTGCTTACCAATGTGCAGGATCTCTCCCTTGTTCGTCAGGGGGCTCTCGTGTGGGCCTTGAGAATCATGTTCATTCCAGAAGGCATATATAGCCCCCTCTAGACTCCATGATGAAGGGTTTGTACACAGCTGGCTAGTGGAATAACGGGGGTACAGGCTATCCAGGTGCTTCACACACGTATAAATGTGTGTAGTTGGGCTCAGGCTTAGAAATGCAGTCATTGCAGGGGCAAAGCTGCAGGTATGTGCATGAGGGAGACTGGCCAGGTCTAAAGCAGTACAAAGTCATGGAGTGTTTGGCAAACTGGCAAGGACATGTTCTTTCTAAAGAGGGGGCAGTTTAATTGCTGTTCATTGTAGCCATAAGGCAATGGGGTCCTAGTGTGGCCAGACCTTTTGATTTTTCACGTGAAGTGAAAATGCAGATTTAAAATCATGAAGCCTCCTGGTTTTCTGATGCTGGTATTAAATTCAAATGTTTAAAAATACTATGAAGTATTTTAAAAACTATATAGCAAAGCAAATTCAGCTTATTTGTTTCTGGTTTGTGACACTGCGGTCACTTTCTCCTCTTTTACAGAGTGAGAATAAATCATAATAAGAACACTTGAATGGTTATTTTTACCAAATCTACTTTTCTTTTCTCTTTCTTTTTTTTTTTTTTGGCTACAGAAGTAAGTTATTCTTTGTGGGTTTTCCTAAGAAAATAAAATTTTAAATATTTGGCTTTCCTTATAAATATATGCAATTCTTAATGATAATTATTTCCATCAGGCTAATCTGCATAAGAAATTCTATGATAACAAACCAGGAGCTCAGGGAACTGAGCAGAATCGCTGCTTCTTAGATTGGAGACTGCAGTTTGAACTTATGGTGAATTATTGTAACCAAAGGGATATACTTTGTTTTAAAAATATTAAAAATATCAAAATCATATTCTTTGTTCAGTCAGGCCCTTTAATTAAGTTATTTGTTTCACAAGAAATCCTGTGAATTTATTTACAAAACATAAATTTATAAATTAAAGGAAATTATAAAACTATAAGATAATGATTTATGAACATCTCATATAATAAAATGCAACAAAAAGAGTTTTTTTCTGTTCCATCATGATGTTTATCTCTTAAGGTTATGACGCTGTCTGATGATGAGTCGAGATTTTGCTGACTTGATTGTCAAATCCTATAATGCTCTCATATTTCTTTTAGGAGTTTCTCTTTTTTATTTGGAACTAATTGTTTAGAACTTGGCAAAACTTCAGTGCCCCAAGGATTCAAGGAAAAACAATCTAGCCATAAATATCAACCCACTGTTTTATATGCTAAAAGTGGGGAAGGGTCTCTAGAATATAAAAATACATTACATAGCACTTTCCCTCTAAGGGCTTATAATTAAGACTCAAACAATCATATAAAGAGAGCAGCTGTAATGGCCATTAAGTTCAACTCCAATGTCTGAGCAACTATCACCCAGCCTATTCTTAGATCCTTCCAGTAACATACAAATCCCAACCCCTAGTTTATCTTGAATAGCTATAATAGAAAGTTCTCTCTTACATGGACTGACATATCTCATTATTTTGACCTAGTTTTTCACTTGAGCCATAAAAGTTAAGTACAATCCTCCTTCCACATGGCCACCCTTTTAAATTGTTGAAGACAGGTTTCACGTTCTCTACTGGCTACACAAAACACCTGAGTTCTACAGCGTCTTGGCATTATGCTTCCTTCAAACATATGCTCTGGTATTTGGGAGTCATCACTGTGTAGTAGTACTGAGCCATTAGACTGGATGAGTGAGCTTACACAAAGAACAGAGATCTGAGGACTGAGCCTTAGGATCCTCTCTTCCTTAAGAGACAAAGGAGACTAGAAGGAACCAGAGAGAGAGAGGCAGAAGAGCTGTCTTTAAAGTAGGATGAGAACCAGGAAAGTAAAGTGTTCTAAAACCCAGGTGAAGCAAGTGTTTCAAAGACTGTGTCAGATGGTAGTGCTAAGACAAGTGTGAGAGGGAAAAGATGATGCCTGAAAATTAGCATTGAATACAGCAACAAGGAGATTATTGATCTTGATGAATAATTCTGGTGGAATAGTGGTGGTGAAATTCTACTGGAGTAAGTTTTGGAGAGAATGAGAAGAGCCAGCTATTGGACAAAGTCAGTTTAGACAGCTCCCTTGAAGAGATTTGCTGTTAAAGGGGGCCAGAAGATAGGATGGTGGTGATTAGTGTGATTAGAGAGAGGTTTTTTTTAAACGATGGGAGAAATAACAGCAAGTTTGTGTGCTGATTGTCATGCTTTCACAGAGAGAAAATCATTAGTGGGGAAAGAAAAATTACTGAAGCAATGAGTGTGAATAGGAAAAACAGAATAGGTTGCTGTTTGTCTGTTTGCTTACATGCAGCAGAGTTTGCCTTAGAAAAGGAGCTTGGTCCGCTTATCTGTAGTTAGAGTAGTAAAAAACAAACAAACAAAAAAACACATAAGCTCTGTTTTCACCCTTCCGGTCATCCTTCCTTCTTTGTGCTCTAGCAATGATGAAACCAGTGAAGAGTGAGACTGTGGCCTCAGTTTTACTTTTGTATATCCAGCATAAGGTTGTATTAACTGTTTTAATACCACTCACTCACCAATAGTCGACTAAAACTCATAAAATTTCCACTTACGTTATGTTCTCTTTCCAAGATGCACCTAAGTGATGCTGCATTTGTAAAATAAGTCCCTTGGATCCAAAGAGAGGATCTTAGCTCTAGCCCCGGTGAGTTTCATCTTGTTAGTCTTGAAACACTCAGAAGTGTTGCTTGGAGCTTAGAGCTTAGAGCTTTGTCTTCAGAAGGAATATAGTGTCATGCTAGAAATTAATTCGTTTATGAAAGCCCCTCTTTTGAAACACCTAAATTTTTCATACTCTTGCTATTTTTCTCTTTTTTACTCACCTTACACATGGGAGGTTTTTGTTTGTCTTGCATTCAGAATTAAGGGGAATTCATTAAAAAACTTGCATGAGTCTCTCTTCAAATATTGAAGGTACAGATAAAGACAGTACCCTTTTGCACTGTTGGTGGGAATGTAAATTGATACAGCCACTATGGAGAACAGTATGGAGGTTCCTTAAAAAACGAAAAATAGAACTACCATATGACCCAGCAATCCCACTAATGGGCATATACCCTGAGAAAACCATAATTTAAAAGGACACATATACCCCAATGTTCATTGCAGCACTATTTACAATAGCCAGGACATGGAAACAACCTAAATGTCCATCTACAGATGAATGGATAAAGAAGATGTGGTACATATATACAATGGAATATTACTCAGCCATAAAAAGGAATGAAATTGGGTCATTTGTAGAGTTGTGAATGGACCTAGAGTCTGTCATACAGAGTGAAGTAAGCCAGAAAGAGAAAAACAAATATTGTATATTAATGCATATATGTGGAATCTAGAAAAATGGTACAGATGAACCTATTTGCAGGGCAGAAATAGAGACACAGACGTAGAGAACATACATGTGGACACAGAGGGGAAGGGGAAGGTGGGACGAATTGGGAGATTAGGGTTGACATATATACACTACCATGCGTAAAATAGATAGCTAGAGGGAACATGCTATAAAACACAGGAAGCTCAGCTTGGTGCTCTGTGACAACCTAGTTGGGTGGGATGGGGGGGTAGGAGGGAAGTCCAAGAGGGAGGGGATATAGGTATGTATATAGCTGATTGACTTCATTGTACGGCAGAAACTAATACAACATTGTAAAGCAATTATACTCCCATTTAAAAAAAAAAAAAAGACAGTAGGAAAGTTCGGACTTCTGCTAGCTTTACTTTGCCAGATGAGGGTATCATCTGTGTGTGAGGAGTCAGGATGGAGCTACAGCTGGAGCCGGCTGTAGGATATCACCGCAGTGACAAATAGCTGATTTCCTTCGTTTGTTGTAGCAACGTGGACTGAGCTGGGACAGTGCCTGTGGTTGCTAACCAGCAGGACTTCCAGGGAGTCTGAAACATCCCATGGCCTTCGAGAGTGTTCAGGATCCCCAGTGCCACTGAATTGCTCTCTGCATCAATGGGTACCTTCTCTTATTTCTAGAGAACCTCCCTTTGGTGATGGTCCCAGTCTGCACCTCTCATCTCAGCTTTGGTCTGGGAGACTTTTCACTTGAGCCTCTAAAGTCTTTATATTCCTTGAGTTGTGAGAATCAGTTTCTATTGGTGTATCAAACTCTCATTAGGAAGCTTTGTTTATTATTATTTATCCTTGTTTATGATTGAGTACCAAATGTGCTATTTGAAAAGAGCAGGACAGAAGAAAATAACAACAGTATCAAATGTACTGCGATAAGTAGACATAGTCTAACCATGTAGAATAGTTAATTATTAAAATATGTTGCCGAGAGAGAGTCATTAACTAATCAGTGGGAGATAAACACTCTTTCTGATGGCACTGTAGAAGAACAAATTTTGGTCATGAATCAGGACTGTACTAGAAAAACATCCTGCCATTTGGAGCTCATCTGAGATCTGGTTCAACTAACTCCCTGTTCCTTGGGGAAGACGATCAGCCTGACACCCCAGCTCAGCAGGGCATGGTCCATGGACAGATTTACACTGTCTTGAGTCCTAGGCACACAGAATCTGTTGTCAGATACCTTTTCTTAGAACTGAAGGGATCTGACGCACTGATCAGTTGTGCTGACGGACAGCTGGGCTCCTCTTCAAAGTGCTATGCAACCATCAGCCTCCATGTGTTGGAGATTTTAAGATATAAGCTCTTCTTTTTTTCTGGGGCAGTTAGGCCAGCGATGATATTCTCATCAGAAGGGAGACATAATCCATGGTGAGCCATTCTCATACTCCACCCCGTAATAGTCCCACCTCAGGGACTAAGATGTTTGACTTTGAATCAAACCAGGTGTCCTGGAGCCCAGAGAACAGCTGTTATCTGAGAATTCAGAAGCCAAAATAATGTCTTGTAAATGAGAAGACGATTTTCTTGTGGTCAAACAGCACTAGTTGAACTTTAGGGAAAGTCAGATATTTAGTATTAATATCTTGAAGCCATGGCGAAGGCTTGTGTTTGTGGTGGTGTTGTTTTTTTTTTGAAATACAGAAATATTTATTTTGGCTTCCTTCATTGTTTTTTGGAAAGTCTGTTTTGGTTTATAAAACATAGAAATAGGCAACACTTAAAGCAAACATTCAGAACCCCAGTGTGACAAATTATTGGCTTCTTGTGCGATTAAGAGTACACGTATGAAGCTAAGTACAAAAGGCTAACATGAAAAATGGAAAGGTGAAATTAGTGCAGTAAAGGGAGGAAAAGAAAAAATCTTACTTGAAAAAATAAAAGCAGTGAAATAAACTTCTATGATTGAAGACAAAAGTAGAAAAACAAAAATATCTGTAAAGAGAAAGGAGCTATAATCACAAATAGTAATAATAATAATAATAATACTCTTAACACTCAAAGAGCATTTTTTTTGTGTACCAAGCTCTGTTCTGGTTTTTTAAATATATTAAGTCTTTCAATCCTCAAAACAATTCTATGATATAAGTATTCTTCTTATTTTATAGGTGAAGAAATAAAATGACATATAGGTGGAGTATAAAATACTTCTTATTTTATAGGTAAACTCGCCAAGAGGTTACATTAATATCTCATGGTTTTAATGCCGATACATTTCTAGTCTTAGATGCAAATGCTTGTTTCAGGACTTATCACAATTCTGCTTCTTTGATTTGTGTCCTTCCCTCAATGACCATATCTGAGATCTCAATAAGTCCTGCAAGTTCTACCTCCAAAATATATGCTAAATCTGTCCCTTCTTTCCATCTCTCCATTGCTATCCTAAGCTAAAGCACCATTATTTCATCTAGATGATACAACCACATCCTAACTGGTCTTCCCCTTGCTGCTCTTTCACTCACAATCTATTCAGCAATCAAAATACACTTGTGAAATAAATCAGATCCTATTTCTTTCTTGTTTCAAACTTTCCAGTGGTTCCTCATTGTACTTAGAGAACATTTTAAACTCTTTAGCATGATTTATAATTCTTTATATGATTTGGCCTCAACCTACCTCTCCAACATCATTTCATTCCATTCTCTTTCACTTTCTTAGTGGTAGAGAGTTCAAGTTCCAATAACTGGTCCTTTACCTTAGGAGAAATATATCCATATGCCCACAGCATTGGATCTGTACAAGGGTTCTGGGAACTTGTTACTTCCTGCACACCATGACTGATTAGCACGATATCAGTATGGTGGATCAACATGCTGTTCTATAAAATGTCAAGACAGTCAAGGTCCCTGAGATGATATTATGGCAGAGAGCAAGAGAGTAAACATAGCTCTGGGCAAGAGAGCAAACATGTACTGCTCTCCTTCTCAGATAAAAGCAAATTGCTTTTTCAGCACTATTCACAATGGCCAAACATGGAAACAACCTAAATGTCCATCAACAGATGAACGGATAAAGAAGATGTGGGGGGGGTGTGTGTGTGTGTGTGCGTGTGTACACACACACACACACACACACACATAATGGAATACTACTCAGCCATAAAAAAGAACAAAATAATGCCATTTGCAGCAACATGGTTGGACCTAGAGATCATCACACTAAGTGAAGTAAGTCACAAAGAGAAAGACATATTATATGATGTCACTTATATGTGGAATCCAAAATACAACACAAATGAACTTATCTGTGAAACAGAAACAGACGTAGAGAAGAGACTTGTGGTTGCCAAGGGGAAGGGGTTGGGGGGAGGGATGGAGTGGGAGGTTGGGATTAGCAGATGCAAACTATTACATATAGAATGGATAGATAACAAGGTCCTACTGTATAGCACAGAGAACTATATTCAATATCCTGTGATAAACCATAATGGAAAAGAATACTTTAAAATGTATGTACATGTATAACTGATGCACTTTGCTGTACAGCAGAAATTAACACTGCACTTTAGATTAACTATACTTAAATTTAAAAAGAACTGAAAAAAAGCAAATTGCTTTTTACTTTTTTTTTACTGAGGGGTATTGAAAAGGACACATTCACCAAGTTAATAACCCACATACCAAATGCTAGAAGCTGTGTTGCTCGGTCCCAGTAAAGCTCTCTCGTCTTGGCATGGAAGCTGGAACTGGGGCTGATTTTAGGTTTACAGCAGTCCACTTTCACCCACTATGGTTCATTTGATGTTTGTTGGGGCCAGACAGTTTAATTAAAAGGGGAGGGGATGAGACCACCAGCCCTGCCTCTTTCAGTGTCTTTGCTGTTGGTAATAAGCGCTTCAATTCTTCCTAGAATGCAGTATTCCTCTGATTTACAGTCTTTGCTGGGGTACTAGGGCTTGGGTAATTTCTGGGTCTTTTACTAGTTCTATTATCATAATGACTTTCATTGCATAACTCAGAGAACCAGTGTGAGAGTTTTGCTAGTTGCTAAATATATTTATCCCAGTTAAGCACTTGGGGATTAGAAAACCACTGAGGACTCATTGCAGGATTCCATTTATATCAGGCTTTCATATGTGCTGGAAAATACTTTAATTGGAGGCCCATACTGGCACTTAAGATTCCCTGATGTCAGCATCAGTTAAGAGTCCTTATTCAACTGTCCTTTTAAAATCTGGGTATTTTCCTTTCCCCAGCATACAGTTACTCTGTTGAATGACTGCAGTTTATTTGGGGGAAGTATTAGGGAATGTT
The DNA here is from genome assembly GCF_011762595.2 of Tursiops truncatus. Taxonomy (NCBI): domain Eukaryota; kingdom Metazoa; phylum Chordata; class Mammalia; order Artiodactyla; family Delphinidae; genus Tursiops; species Tursiops truncatus. The sequence goes on along the minus strand of NC_047053.1, from coordinate 4,352,794 downwards.
TACTGAATATGCTTTTGGTGATGTTGTAAAATTCTTCCTCAAGGTTGGTATTCACTTTAACAAATGATTCTGGGTTTGTGATCTGACTTAGTCTGGAAGCTGGGTAAGGGATTGCAGTTTTCCATTGCAGCTGATGTCGTACTTCTTTTCAACACTTCCTTATTTATTTTCATTTTCCTTTTCCAATATAAGTAAATTTTCTGGTTGGCAGTCTATGTATCTTGTCCCTCTAGTCATCATGGTCTGCTAGCAATTGGCAGAGATGGGCACTCCTGTTGCCACTCTTCCCTTGCTGCCCACTACACTAATACCATTCACCTTGTCTCTGACAGCTCAACACCATTATTACCTGGTGCTGCCGTTATGGAAGCCTGTCATCCCCACTAACACAGAGGGCCAAACCTGTTGTCAGCTCTCATGACAAAGGACTGACTCCCCTCTCATGGCCTAGAGATGGAAGTGTCCTCTGAACTCCCTGGAGTATATTTTCAGTTGGTGAACTTTCTGACCTCATACAGTGACTTTGTTCTAAGATCTCCACTTCCCTGCTCCTTCTGATATCTTCTTTAACAGCATTTTAAGGCAGTTCTAGAATCTCTGCTTCATATGTTGTAGGTCATTTTTTTGACCAAGTTTCATAGAGTCTTCTAGGATGTTAAAACTGACTCACAGGAGAGCACATCCATGTTAATAATTTCCCCTACCTGGTCTTACATTGCACTACCTGCTTCCCCAGGCAACCCTCTGAGGATCTCCTCTCACCAGTTCTCCCTCAGTTCTTGCTGGTGGGTATTAACCAGGTGCTGTAATTGCTTCAGTCACTTTCTACAGGAAGCAGGAACTGCAGCAATCTTGTTGAAGATGCTGAGCACTGACACTTGTTAAATATAAGCCTAGAGGCAATAAAAGATATTAAGTGCAGATCTTGAACTAGACAGGCATTATCCTGCGAGACACCTGCCTCAGGTGATGTCTTTGCAGAATTGCTGTCGGTGGGGTTTATTTTCTAGGAGGGGAGACTAAGAACTTCTGTCAGCCTGTAGGTTTTAGAGGAATCTAGAAGTTTGATCAGTTTAGGCTCAAGCGTCCCGTGTCTTAGGGTCCTGTTCTTTTCCTCTCAGGAAATCCATTCAGAGAGACTTCAGCTTTCTACAGACAGAATAAGAGAGACCAGATTTACCTGTTAGCCTTAAAAAAAAAAAGACAAAGTGTATGAAACAATGATATTCAAAGCACTGTAAATCAGGCAATAAAGGAGAGTGGTTACAGAGAAAAGGGAACAAGGGTCCAGCCCTATAATTTCCCGGCTTGCTGCTTTGAGAGGGTTTTCAGGTTATAGTGCAGGGAGTAGGACCAAAGAGTAGCCCGGTAGACTCTGTGAGTTGAGAAAGTGAAAATAAGTTCATGAAAACCAAGACAGCTAGAATTTGCCACACAAAGTACAAGAGCAATGGACAGTATGATTTTGAATTTTAAAAATATCATTTTGAATAGCATCAAAAATATGAAATGGTTAGGGATAAATCTGAAAAAAAGATGTGAAAGACTTATACACTGAAAATTGTAAAACTCTGTTGAAAGAAACTAAAGAAGATCTAAATAAATGATAGATACATCATGTTCATTGGCTGGAAAATTCAATATAACTATGATGTCAGTTCTTTTAAAATTAATTCTAGATTCAGTGCACTCCCAAACAAAATTCCATCAAGCTTTCTTGTAGAAATTGATAAGGTGATTCTAGAAGAGGCAAATCAACTTTAAAAAAGAACAAATTTGAAGGACTACATTGATTTTAAGACCTCTTATAAAGTTAAAGTAACTGATCCATGCAGTATTGGAGGCAAAATTAACAAATGGACCAACAGAACAAAAACAGAAAGTCTAGAATTAGACCCATATAAATATGGACAGCTTGTTTTTGCCCCAAGTCAGTTTGGCAAAGAAAGGATCATCTTTTCAACAAACTGGAATAATTGGGTAACCATATGCAAAAATTACACTTGGATCTATACCTCACACCATATAAAAAATTAACTCAAAATGGATTATAGATTTAAATGTAAAATGCGAAACTGTAAAACTTCTAGAAAAAAAATCTTAGAAACCCTGGTATAGGCTGAGATTACTTAGAAATGACATCAAATGTACTATTCATAAAAATATAAATTGAGAAATTGAACTTCATCAAAATTAAGAACTTCTGCTCTCCAAAATATAACATTAAAAGAATGAAAAGACAAGCCACAGACCAGAAGAAAATATTTGCATATCATATATCTAAAAGATACTTTTTTCAAAAAATATAAAAAACTCTCAAAAACCCAATAATAAGAAAACAATTCTATTAATAAATGAACAAAAGATTTGCATAGACACATCACCCAAGAACATATAAGAGGGCAATTAGTCTCATAAAAACATAGTCAACGTAATTTACCATCAGGAAAATGCAAATTAAAGCCATATTGGGATACCATTACACATCTGTTATAATAATTAAAACTTAAAAAAGGATTACTCACATCAAGTGTTGATGAGGGTGTGGTGCACCTGGAACTCATACTGTGTTGGTGGGAGTGGAAAATCATACGTTCACTTTGGAAAAGAGTTTGTCAGTTTCTTAAAAAGGTAAACATATCCCTACCATATGATGCAGCCATTCTATCTACATATATTTACCCAAGACAAATTACAGCATATTTCCGTACAAAAACTTTTAAAAGCTTGTATGCTTTTGCCTTTCACATATAAGTATATAATCCATGTGATTTAACTTTTGTACATGGTGTGAATTATGGGTCAAATCTATGTTTTTTCAACAGTAATACCCAGTTGTCCCAGCACGATTTATTGAAAAGGCTGTTGTTTTCTCATTGTTCTGCAGTGCCATTTTTGCCATTAATCAAGTGTTAGATATCCGTGGGCCCCTTTCTAGGCTCTTTGTTATGATTTTTGGGGGTCTGTTTTTTCCATCTTCGCACTAATATCATACCATGTATACCGCATTTCTGTAAACATTTTAGAATCATCCTACCAGGTTTCACAAAACAGAGTTGTAATTTTCATTGGGATTGCACTGAAGCTATAATTAATTTGGAAAGAAGTAACTTTTTTGTAATATTGAATTTTCCTAATAATTATGATATATTGTTTATACATTTAGGTGCCGTTTATGTTTTCTTAATAGGACTTTGTAATTTTCTGCATTGAAGTCTTGCACATCTTTTGTTAGATTTATTCCCAGTTATTTGATTACTTCTGATGATAAGGTAATTTTTTAAAAAATTCAGTTTCCAGTTATTGGTATATAGAAATTTAATCAATATCTTACTGTTGACTTTGTATCTAGCAACCTTGCTGAAGCTATATTATTAATTTTAATGGTTTATTTGTAGGGTTTTTTTTTAGATAATTGGTATTTTATTGAAAGGTGGACTCAACTAGATGTACATACTTGAAACCTAATTTCAAGATGTTTTTATCAAACAGAAAAGAATGCATAGAATAGAAATATATCTTTCATAACTCAGGAACACCTATGATATTTAGATCTAGTTTCTGAATTGTGGCCCTAGTGAAGTTCTCCACTAACAAACAAAATAAAACAAGAATAAACAATAATAAAAGACTAGGCATTCTTAGAGCAGAGATAATTTTCGTATTTTGAATATCTTGTTGCTAGGGAGCAAAGATGATTTCTTAAGTTCAGAGATGATGTTAAAAACGCCCAAGACATCAAATTAAAAGGTGTTTCCACTGGTCAATTTGTGACAATTTGAGTGTCACTAGAAAATTAAAGCAAAAATTATAGTTAATTAGACAAGCTTAATTTGTAAAACATGAACTAGTCATGGTTCTCAAAGAAAATTTAGTATTTTTTCAATTAGCTAGTACCATATTCAAGTTAATTTGTTTAGGAAAATATGTTTATGTAAAAAGCTGACTATCAGTGGAATACTTCTAAAGGAGTTAATCCTCAAATTTAAAATGTCCTTATCTGAATAGCAATAGGGCACATACTTTATAGGACAAATTGCAATAAAAGTATATGAAGCTTTACAGAATCAACAACACTGTGACTGCTCATGATGTCACCTAGAATTAGATGAATCATTAAAACCTACAAGTGGAACTCCTTTTTTTTTTTTTTAATGAGCATTTCTGAGGCCTTGAGACTTTCTGTTAAAACCAGTCATATTCTTACAAGGACAGTCATCTATTAAATAATATTTAACTAACTCTTTATAAATCCATAATGAGCTATGTTAAGACGCTCTATTAAAAAATACTCCAAATGAATGGAGTCATGATCTGCATTGTGCCTTGGAGGATAACTCTATCTCAGACTTCACCCCTGCCTGAGGAAAATGCTTTCAGTCCCCAACTTGTTATCTTCATGAGCTGCTCAACTCTCTACCAGACTTTTACTGGACAAATCTCTCAGGGCGTTTCATATCCCAGCATCTTCACGTCCATTTCTAACTGACCAGGATGACATTTACCACTTGATCTTAACTCTTAAACTGGAGCAACTGTGCTGATCACCCATTTTCTGCCAGGAGAAAAACAACTGAAATGCTTTTTATCATCCGAGGGATGGAATCTTCCTTAAAAACCTACCCAGTAACCCTGTGACAAAGTGACTGCACTAAGAATTTTTCTTTTCTTAGTGAAAGGACCTATAAATTATAAGCACTCAAAAGCTTACTGGCCACCACATTGACAACCTCTAAAGACTGTACCCAGTGTCCCAGATAGTAGGTAAAGAGTGAATCTAAATTCTAAGGGTGGAAATTTATCACACACACACAAGAAATGGACAAATTCTTAGAAAAGCACAACCTTCCGAGATGGAACCAGGAATAGAAAATATAAACAGACCAACCACAAGCACTGAAATTGAAACTGTGATTAAAAATCTTCCACCAGGGCTTCCCTGGTGGCGCAGTGGTTGAGAGTCTGCCTGCCGATGCAGGGGACACGGGTTCGTGCCCCAGTATGGGAGGATCCCACATGCTGCGGAGAGGCTGGGTCTGTGAGCCATGGCCACTGAGCCTGCACGTCCGGAGCCTGTGCTCCACAATGGGAGGGGCCACAACAGTGAGAGGCCCATGTACCGCAAAAAAAAAAAAAAAGAAAAAAAAAATCTTCCGCCAAACAAAAGCCCAGGACCAGATGGGTTCATAGACGAATTCTATCAAACATTTAGAGAAGAGCTGACACCTATCCTTCTCAAACTCTTCCAAAATACGGCAGTGGGAAGAACACTCCCAAGCTCGTTCTACGAGGCCACCATCACCCTGATACCAAAACCAGACAAAGATGTCACAAAAAAAGAAAACTACAGACCAATATCACTGATGAACATAGGTGCAAAAATCCTCAACAAAATACTAGCAAACAGAATCCACCAGCACATTAAAAGTATCATATACCATGATCAAGTGGGGCTTAGCTGAGGAATGCAAGGATTCTTCAGTATACGCAAATCAGTCAATGTGATACACCATATTAACAAACTGAAGGTTAGAAACCATATGATCTCAATAGATGCAGAAAAAGCTTTCAACAAAATTCAATACCCATTTATGATAAAAACTCTCCAGAGAGTAAGCACAGAGGGAACTTACCTCAACATAGTAAAGGCCATATATGACAAACCCACAGCCACCATCATTCTCAGTGGTGAAAAACTGAAACCATTTCCTCTAAGATCAGGAACAAGACAAGGTTGCCCACTCTCATCACTATTACTCAACATAGTTTTGGAAGTTTTAGCCACAGCAATCAGAGAAGAAAAGAAATAAAAGGAATCCAAATCAGAAAAGTAAAAGTAAAGCTGTCACTGTTTGCAGATGACATGATACTGTACATAGAGAATCCTAAAGATGCTACCAGAAAACTACTAGAGCTAATCAATGAATTTGGTAAAGTATCAGGATACAAAATTAATGCACAGAAATCTCTGGCATTCCTATACACTAATGATGAAAAATCTGAAAGAGAAATTAAGGAAACACTCCCATTTACCACTGCAACAAAAAAGAATAGAATACCTAGGAATATACCTACCTAAGGAGACAAAAGATCTGTATGCAGAAAACTATAAGACACTGATGAAAGAAATTAAAGACGATACAAACAGATGGAGAGATATACCATGTTCATGGATTGGAAGAATCAACATTGTGAAAATGGCTATACTACCCAAAGCAATCTACAGATTGAATGCAATCCCTATCAAACTACCAATGGCATTTTTCACAGAACTAAAACAAAAAATTTCACAATTTGTATGGAGACACAAAAGACCCTAAATAGCCAAAGCAATCTTGAGAAGAAAAACGGAGCTGGAGGAATCAGGCTCCCTGGCTTCAGACTATACTACAAAGCTACAGTAATCAAGACGGTATGGTACTGGCACAAAAACAGAAATATAGATCAATGGAACAGGATAGAAAGCCCAGAGATAAACCCACGCACATGTGGTCACTTTCTCTTTGACAAAGGAAGCAAGAATATACAATGGAGAAAAGACAGCCTCTTCAATAAGTGGTGCTGGGAAAACTGGACAGCTACATGTAAACGAATGAAATCAGAACACTCCCTAACACCATACACAAAAATAAACTCAAAATCGATCAAAGACCTAAATGTAAGTCCAGACACTATAAAGCTCTTAGAAGAAAACATAGGCAGAACACTCTATGACATAAATCACAGCAAGATCCTTTCTGACCCACCTCCTAGAGAAATGGAAATAAAAACAAAAATAAACAAATAGGACCTAATGAAACTTAAAATCTTTTGCACAGCAAAGGAAACCATAAACAAGATGAAAATACAGTCCTAAGAATGGGAGAAAATATTTGCAAATGAAGCAGCCGACAAAGGATTAATCTCTAAAACTTACAAGCAGCTCATGCAGCTCAATATCAGAAAAACAAACAACCCAATCCAAAAATGGGCCGAAGTCCTAAAAAGACATTTCTCCAAAGAAGATATACAGATTGCCAACAAACACATGAAAGGGTACTCAACATAGCTAATCATTAGAGAAATGCAAATCAAAACTACAATGAGGTATCACCTCACACTGGTCAGAATGGGTATCATCAAAAAATCTACAGACAATAAATGCTGAAGAGGGTGTGGAGCAAAGGGAACCCTCTTGCACTCTTGGTGGCAATGTAAATTGATAGAGCCACTATGGAGAACAGTGTGGAGGTTCCTTAAAAAACTAAAAATAGAACTACCATATGACCCAGCAGTCCCACTACTTACTGGGCAACCTAAGTGTCCATTGACAGATGAATGGATAAAGAAGATGTGGCACATATATACAATGGAATATTACTCAGCCATAAAAAGAAATGAAATTGAGTTATTTGTAGTAAGTAAGGTGGATGGACCTAGAGTTTGTCATACAGAGTGAAGTAAGTCAGAAAGAGAAAAACAAATACCGTATGCTAACACATATATATGGAATCTCAAAAAAAATGGTTCTGATGAACCTAGGGGCAGAACAGGAATAAAGACCTAGACGTAGAGAATGGACTTGAGGACATGGGGAAGGGGAAGGGTAAGCTGGGCTGAAGTGAGAGAGTAGCATTGACATTTATACACTACCAAATGTAAAATAGATTGCTAGTGGGAAGCAGCTACATAGCACAGGGAGATCAGGTCGGTGCTTTGTGACCACCTAGAGGGGTGGGATAGGGAGGGTGGGAGGGAGACACGAGGGAGGGGATATGAGGATATATGTATACATATAGCTGATTCACTTTGTTTTACAGCAGAAACTAACACAACATTGTAAAGCAATTATACTCCAATAAAGTTGTTAAAAAAGTAAAATCAAAAAGCCAAGAGGCTCCACATGCCAATATATAGAATAAGTAATCATAATATGAGTAAAAATAGAATTGGAAATAAATTGAGAAGAAAATTATGAAACTTGTACAGATTCAGGTTTTTGAGGAGACGGTGCATATGGGGGAAACACCAAAATCAGGAAATGGGAGGTCCAAATATATTTTCCTTTCTTTCAGAAAGAAAACATAATAATAGAAATATAGATTTCTACTTTAAGATGCCAGTTTTTAATTAGTAAATTTCTTTTTATTTGTTTATTTACTTAATTATCTAATCTGTCTCTGTAGTTTACAGTTTTTTAACTTCCTGGTACCCAAGGAGAAAAAGATGAGAACTTTTTTCATCAAATTTAGGAATTTTTTGATTATTTATTTCTTCAAGTATTCCTTATGTCCCTTTCTCTTTTTTTTCCTTCTGGGACTCCCATTATGAGTGTGTCGGTCCATATAATGGTGTCCCACAGTTCTCTGAGACATTGTTCATTTCTCTTCATTCTTTTTCCACAGACTGGATAATCTCAATTGACCTATCTTCAAGTTTTCTGATAGATTCTTCTGATTCAAACCTGCTGTTGATCCTGTGGTAGGCAGAATAATTGTCCCCCAAAATGTCCATGTTCTACTCCAGAATTTGTGACTATATTGTTACATTGGAAGGAGGGATTAAGATTGCAGATGGAAATAAGAATGCTAATAAGCCAACTTTATGATAAGGGGATTATTTTGGGTTTTCTGGTGGGCCCATTGTAAGTACAGGTGTCCTTAAATGGGGGGAAAGAGGCAGAACAGTTAGAAAGAGAGATAGCATCATGAGAGAGATTTGAACTGCATTGTTGTCTTTGAAGATGAAAAGGGGTGATGAGTGAATGAATGTGGGTAGCCTCTAGAAGCTGGAGAAGGCAAAAAAGTAGATTCTTCCTTAGAGCCTCCAGAAAGGAAAACAACCCTGCCAGTACCTTTTATTATGATTTTAAATTAGTGAGAACCATTTCTGACTTCTACCTCAAAAACTATAAGTAACAAACTTTCATTGTTTTAAACTACTAAATTTGTGGCAGTTTGTTATAACAGCAACAGGAAACTAATACAAAGCACTTCTGTTGGGTTTTTCATTTCAGTTACTAAACTTTTCAACTCCACAATTTCTATCTGATTATTTTCTAAAAAGTAATTTCTATATCCTTATTTATATGCTATAATTGCTGAGACATCATTCTCATTCTTTCCATTGGTTATTTAGGTATGGTGGCCCTCTTTAGTTCTTTTAATGTATTTAAAGTATCTGATTTAGAGTCTTTGTCTAGTAAGTGCAATATCTGTGCTTCCTCAGGACTGTGTTTCTATTGATTTATTTTTTCCTGGGTGTGGGTCATACTGTCTTTTTTTTTATACCCCTATTTTTTTGTTAAAAACTGAAGATTTTAAGTAATAATAATGTAGTTACATGTAGCTGTGTTGGATATTAGATTCTGCTCCCTCTCCTTCTTCAGCTTTGCTGCTGTGGCTGTTTTTGCTGTTGTTGTTATTATTGATTATTTGTTTAATGAGTTTTCTAAAGTAATTCTGTATGATCTGCATTCTTTGTCATGTGTGGCCTCTAAAGTCTTGCTCGATAAGCTTAATGGTTGGCTAATGATTGAACAGAGATTTCCTGAAATGCCTGTGACTAATAAGTCTCCCTGTGTTTGCTATTGTGTCCTGTGTGTGTGTTGCGGGCACAGTTTACAACTGTGCCTTAGTCTTCCCTGCCTGCTTGCACAGATCCTCAAGGTTGTCCAGAGGTGAGATCTTAGGGCCTTCTCAATTCTTTCCTAAGAATGTTCACAGTCTGCCCATGTACACAACCCAACGCGTGCAAGTGGCCTTTCTGACTCCCAACGGTATGCAAGAGCTTTTCTAAACCCCCCTCTGGACAGTTTATTCGGTAGCTTTTCCTTTTAAGCTTTTTGGTTGGTCTGTTGTGTGCCTCAACTGGTATTGACCTTAGTCAGTCACAATGTTAAACAGTTGTTTATGACTGTTTTCAACAAGTTCCTCTGGGCACAAAAGCCATTAATACTGGAAGAGCTCTGAGTTAGGTCAAATAAAAACCATCTTTCAAGTGGAGTCTTCCAGGGAACCACCAGGCAGGGATTGGATTTTGAACAAGTTCCTACCCTGATCAGCCATTTTTTGTGGCTGCCAGGCTGTTGGCTTCCACTGTGATTGTAGTCTGTTGATTTTCAGGGCTACTACAAAGCTGGAGAGAAGCGATGGGAACATGAATAGCTGAAATTCTACAAAGCTTGCTGTTCTTAGCAAGAGTCAGCCATTTTTCTTGAATACTCCATTGATTGCTGAAAGCTTTGGTTAATTGTCAGTGTTGTAGCAAAGTTAATTCTGACAACTTTGTAAGTGTTCTCATTGCTTTTATGGGGAGAAGTTTTGGAGGTCTTGACTCTGCCATTTTTACTGACATCACTTTAAATTAGTTTTATGATTTGAAAATCATTAAGTGAAAAATCTCAAAACGATGTCTAACCTAAAAATTAGTCATGGTTCCAAAAGGTACTAGTAAACATAAATAGCACAGCAATAAAAGTTTTCGAAATTAAAGTTTATTTTCAAAGTAATAAATGAAAACTTTTCATGGTTAAGATGAGCAACTCCAGTTTTTCTCTTCCTGTGACTTCTGTGTTTTTGATGCCTAAATATAACTAAGTGTTTTTGTTTTATTGATCATTGCTATACCTAGCAAATCTACATCTTGGTATTTACCCCAGAGAAATACTCACCCTTGTCTGAAAGAGCTGAATCCAAGGATTTACAAAGTAGAAAATTTTCGTGACAAGTTGAATTTCTGTCGATATGAGGACTAGTTAAATAATTCGTGAATAGCTACAATGGAATATTATGCAGCTGTTAAAAGATTTGCTGAAACTTTGTGTGCCAATATGGAAAAATATTCATGACACAGTTTTAAACAAAAAAAGGTAAATAATTGTACATATATATGTTTGATAATAATTATGTTTAAAAAACAGTAAGGTAAAACATAACTATTTCTACATGTGCATATATATTTGCAATTATTCATAAAAACATCTGGAAATATACATATAAAGTAAACACAATTGGTTATTTCTAGCAGTAATTGTGAAATCAAGGTGGGGTCTGGGTTAGGGTGGAGGAGGGAGGGTGCAGGGAAGAAATGGATTGTACAAGAATATTAACTTTGATATCTTTAAAATCTATCATAGGTGTCATTATGTTAATAGAAATTAAATCTAATATAGATACAACTAAAAAAAAAACTTTATGTGTGAACATATGTCAGACTTTTGCAGCAAAATCTAATAGTAGTTATCTTTGTGGTCCTGGGAGATTAAGTGTAGATTTAATTTTCTTATGTGGACTTTGCTAGTTTTCCATATTTTTCTATAATAAACACATATTACTTTGGAATAAGAAAACTTTTAAAGTTGATACAGGTAAATATAGATAATAAAGAGTAAATAAGGAATTTCTAAATATTCTTTTAATATCTTAATGACATTAATAGTTGGACAAAAATTGTAATTTTGATTCAAAATCGAACAGCAGTGCCTATTACATCTTGTGAAAAATATATAACACTTGGAGAAGCCTATGTGTATGGTTCTAGAAACTAAAATCTATTATCATTGATTAAATAATAGGCCAAAAGTTTTTCCTCTTCCCTTTGTCTTTGAATGGAACTGCTATATGTTGTGACAGAATTTCTTAGAGATTCCCAGAAGGTTCTCCTTGAAAATTATATCTCTAAATAACCCTAGCACATGTTAAAATTCAATCATGGGCCTGGAAAATAATATATACTTTAATTGAATATATGTGGTTAAATCTCATAAGATGAACAGAAGTTTATTCAACTTTCCATCATAAGTCCTTAAGCCCTTTGAAGTTATAGATTGAAATGCATTTTATATCCACATGACAGATGTGACCCAAGAAATGCCATTGAATTTTTATAAATTTCCGAATTCATTGCTCTGCTTCCCCAAAGCAATCTCTTATAGGTTTGTATTTTGTTCTTGCTTTCGAAATGCTGTTATGCTGCATACAAAAATCACCGTAGTCACAAGAGTGGCATCAAAGAGTTTCTAAAAATGTCTCGAAATGAAACAGTCTAATTACAGAGTCTGTTCTCTAATGCTTCCTGATGTGTCCTGGTCATTTTACTCAGCACAGCCCTGCTGAAAGAAGATGACAGCACCACCTCTTCCTGCCCCAGGAGAACCCTAAGTTGATCTAAATGTTTGGGTGTCCCAACTCTGTCACCCTCTTCATCCCCTGACAAACTAGTGTGAATTAATGACAACTCCTTTCCTGGGGTTGTAGAAAAGAAAATGTGATCCGAATGAATAAAGTATTGCAAATGTCAAAATAAATTTCGGCTAAAAATGATATTTTTCAAGGAGATCTAATGAGAAAACTGTTCAAAAGGCAGAGTTAGAGTTTCCTGGTTCCACATTTAATTAACTCAATCTGACTTTTGTTATGCTTTATATTATGTGTTTCCCTGTTCGGTAAACAAACAGCAGAAAATTAAACTAGGGCATCTGCCAACGAGCAGTAAATTTAATTGAAAAATAATGAATTGCCACAGGGTACCACAGAGTTTTGTGAAGATAAACTTATTTTTCCTGGAAGGTTTCCACTTGAATTTGTCACAACTTGATATATAAAAGGAACAAAAGAAGTGAAATATGGTAGTTGATGCTAGATACATAAGAGGGGAATGGCCTTGGAGAATAATTTAAAGGCTGGTTTCTGGGACTTTCAGCAGATGAGCCATGTTTCCTCCTGAAGAACAGAGCGGGCTTCCAGAGGAGCTCTAACTCTGCCCTCTGGATCTGCAGAACCTGCCAAAACTCTGCCCTATCAGCTTTCAGTCAAAGAAAGCTCATTGTGGAAGAAGCAGAGTGACCCTGAAAATGAGGAGTGTACGTGGTTTAGGGAAAAGGGAGACTTCAGACAAAAAAAGGATACTCCCAAATAATTCTATGCCATGTGACCAATAACTGCTTAAGTCATTCAAGCTTGATATGAATCAAAGGTATTTCTAAACATTTGGCTATTTATTTTCTTTCCTTGATCTCTTTTCCTGATGTATTGGTACTCGTCTAATGATTCTCTGAGTTTATGTCCAGGCAGGAGAAGGTTTGAATTAAATCAGGAGAAAAATAAGGTCTTTCTGAGTGATATGAAAATGACCACATCTGGTTCTCAGTCTCACAGTGTGAAGGGCAGCTGTCTGTTTATCTGCTTGTAGATGCAGTCTTCCAGGTTCAAGTGCTGGGAGCTGAACAAAACTCCCACTCCATCCCCCAAACCCCGCGAGCAGGAGTGGAATTGCTGGGTTCTCTACACATCTACTCTTTCCCTCTTGCTGCTGAAGAAGATATTACTCAGTTATTCTCCCAGATTTGCAGCAACAGTTCCCATGATGAACTATGATCCTTTTGGGCTTCTCTTGGAGGTTATTTGGCACAAAATAATCCACTGTTTGATGTCAGATATTTGTTTGGACTCCCTACCCACTCCTTACTGGTTAGATAGACTTTGAAGAGTCATTCATTTATTTAATAAATATTTTCTGAGCACCAACTATGTGACTGGCATTATTCTAGCTACGAGGGCTTTAAAAACAAAACAGAACAAACCAAAACAAAAAATCGCTAACTTCATAAAGCTTACATCTTTGGGGGAGAAAGACAGACAAAATAAGTGACTGTGTCATAAAGTGATGCTTCCTAAGGAGAGATACATGGAATTCCAGAAGGCAGCAGCTAGTTACGGTGAACCTCCCAGGGAAGGTATCAGTCGAGAAAAGACCTGAAAGAAAGGAGAGCGTGACTTGAGGATATCTGAGGGCGGAATGTTCAGGCAGAAATAAAAAACTGGTTGCACCTCGACAGAGTTCTGGGCAAGAGTGTGCCCAGGGTGTCCTTGGAAAAGCACAGAGTCCAGTGCAGCAGAAATGAAGGTGCCAGGATACGGGTCAGGGAGGTAACAGGGGCCAAATGGTGCAGGGTCTTTGCAACCACTGTATGGATTCTTAACTCTCAGCAAGGTGACAAGCTACAAAAGGGCCTTGGGTAGAAGTGACAAGACCTCACTCTGACTTCAGTGTGGGAAGAGGCTAGAGGATGCAAGAGAGGACACAGGCAAACCCGTTAGACTCTCTGCAGCCGTGCAGGGGAGCCAGGGTGGCTTGGACCTGGGTGTTCAGCCTGGGAAGTGAAGAGCTTCTGGAGCAACCTGACATCTTTAGCCAATTTAGCCAATGAGAAGGCAAGACTTGTACTTGGTTATCTTAAAACTTGAAATAATGGAGGTCAAGGTCTATTGCCATATAATAGGGGATCAATAAATGTTCATTCTTTTCTGTTTTGAAGCTTCTCACCTAAAAAGTGGTTCATGAAACCATGAGAACCACAGGTTTTGCAAACTTTGTACTTGTAAATTCAACTCAAAGAAAGAGTTGGAGGCTGTAATTATAATTCATCTACGATTGTTAAAAAACACCTACAAGGAACATTATTGACAGCCATAGAGCATTAGTGGAAATGTTTATGTACATGAAGTTTGAAATAGTGCTGGAGTTTTATAAACCAAACTTATGATAATCGTTGCTCTAGCAAGGCAGAGAAAGAAAATGGACTAAAGATAGTGCTTAAAAGGAATTGTAACCTTTTCTTTATTTTGCAAACAGTTAAGAGAAAAATATCAATAGTTGCTAAGTCCTGATGGTATTAACAAGGATGTTTTTATTAATTTTTGATTTGTTCGTAATATTTAAAACATTTAAAATTTTCATTGTAATTAAAAAATTAAAACAAAAAAAATAGAAGGTAAGGAAGAAAGAAGAGAGAAGGGAAAGAGGAAAGGAGAGAGGGACAGAACAGAGAATCAATCAGATTTACCATAGTCTACCTTAAGCAGATTTTATTTCAGTTTGAAATATGGCTTTTAAAACATTCATCAACAGCTAGATGTTAACTGAAAATTATCTGCATAAGTAGTAACAGCTCTGACTGATGCTGGAATAGCACTTTATAGATTGTAATACCCTTTCATAGAACTTAGTGCATTTAGTTCTCAAAACAGTGGTTAAACGATAACGTGGTAGTTACGGAATTTCCATTTTTTCCAGGTGAGGAAATTAACATCCTGAGTTGCTAAATGATTTTTCCAAGGTCTCATGGAATAGATGCTGTAGAGCCAGGCTTGGGACCCCAAGTTTGGGGTCTTAGGATTCAAATAGCTACTCTCTTCTTAAGCCTCCATAAACATGTAATTGTGAATTTTCAATTTCATAGTAATTTTGTTCTTTTTATTTCATGAGAAACATATGGATTCTGTTTTTGCTCTAAAAACCCAAATACTAAGGGAAAGCTAAGCACTCCCTTGATTTTCTGGCACCTCTTCCTAAGCTCTGTGACCTGTCTCAAGAGCACTGGCCTCAGAGGCAACCGTTGATCCTTGTGAACCCATTCCTGTACAAGTCCATACATATATTTGTACCTTTAGAGATATAATTTTATTTCGTTTTTGACATTAGTAGGATGAAATTATATCTCATTCTATAATACATATTTCTGAATTTTCTTCCAAAATGACTAAACTAATGGTAACACTATGTATGAATTGATTGCTTCAGACCCACCAATACTGGCTATTAACGGCCTCTTTTATTTTACCAATCTAAGAGGGGAAAATTCCATGCTATTTTAAGCTGTATTCCCTGAATACAAGAGAAATTGAGCATCTTTTTATGTGTTCATTGACTGTTTGCATTCCCTCTTCTTCTTCCTTTATTAATTTGTCTTTTGGATGGTTTACCTTTTTCTTAT
Source organism: Tursiops truncatus (assembly GCF_011762595.2). Lineage (NCBI taxonomy): Eukaryota > Metazoa > Chordata > Mammalia > Artiodactyla > Delphinidae > Tursiops > Tursiops truncatus. The sequence continues at coordinate 4,337,040 of NC_047053.1, read as the reverse complement.
TGATTGCAGATTTTCTGTATTTATCTGGTTGTTAATCTTTATGTCTAAATGTATGTCAAGTATTTTTTCACAGTCTTTCTTTGCCTCTTAACATTCCCTATGGTATCTTTTCTCATATAAATAAATTTTACATGTTAATAGAGTCATATTTTCCATATATGTACTCTCTTTGGGTCATGTTTTAGAAGGCCACACCTATCCAGAAATTAATAAGCACGTTTACATTTATATGTGATTTTGCTTTTATGTTTAGCTCGTTAACTGCACTTGGAATTTATTTCTGTGGGAACTCAAAGATCAGTTTTATAAATAGAAATACAATAATTTGAGAGCCATTTAAACAAAAGCCCATACTTTCCTCAGTGATCTAAATTGCTGGCTAGATTGTTCTATACCAAAATCCTTATGTAAACTGAATCTATTATGTGCTCTATCCACTTAAGAATTGATGCACATAGACTGATGCATTTTAGAATTTATTTGTTGAGTTACATGAAAAATCATATGCATTTGAAAACTCAAGCAGCTCAGACTGTAGAACTAATAAATACTTCAATTCTTCTTTCACCTATATCCTCCTGCCCTAGCTGTAGGCTCTTCCTCAGAGAAAACCACTATTTTTGGTGTTTATTTTTCAGACCCTTCTCAGTCTTAAAGTACTAAACAATATATGATAGATTCTCTTTGTAAAAAAAATAAAATGCTAAGAAAGGATTCCAGGTGACTTTCATAATCCTTTCCAACACCAACACCCTCCTTTGCAGTAACCACTATGAACAATTTAGGTGTTTCCTTCTAGACCATTTTTTAACATGCACTTACATGGATGTAGGCACACAAAAGACACATAAGGCTGATGTTTAGCTGGCATACAATCATGTGGTTCTATCAGTTATTAAAATATTGATAAACTTCCGTGCTCTTTGACAGAGAGCTTCTGCCTCTAGTTCCCCAAGTACCCTCCAGTTGCTGGACCACCCCTCACCATCCTAAGCCCCCACCTCCAAGCCCCTGCAGATCCCTCATAATATAGCAACTTGTTATGAGGAAGGTTAATGCCCCCAAGTAACAGTGGGCCCCCAGCACTACAGGAGCATCTCTTTTGGTCTGTTGGCCTCCTGCATACTAGTTGTTAAATATCTTAAGTATCATCCCTGACTATATAGTATATATAGCAGATCTCTAAGACTTGCAGTTTAGTTTAAAAAGTCAAGTTGGAGAATATGGTAGGCAGAATAACAGTCCCTCTCCCAGAATGTTCATGTCCTAATTCCTAGAGCCAGATCCCATACAACCATATGTTATATTATATGACAAGGTGGGGGGATTAAGACTGTAGATGAAATTAAGGTTGCTAATCAGCTGATTTTGAGATGGGAACATAATCCTGGATTATCTGGGTGGGCCTGATGTAATCATAAAAGTCTATACAAGTGAAAGTGTTAGGAGTGTCAGAATCTGAAAGAAATTAGAAGATGTTGTGCTTCCGGCTTTGAAGATGGAAAGGGCCACCAGCCAAGAAATGCAGGCAGCCTCTAGAAGACATAAAGGCAAGGCAAGGGATTCTCCCTTAGAGCCTTCAGAAAGAATACAGTGACCTTGATGTTAGGCCCATGAGACCCATTTCAGACTTCTAACTTCCCAAATTGGTTAAGAAGATAATTCATTTGTGCTATTTTAAGTTACTAAGCTTACGGTAATTTATTAGAGCAATAGGAAACTAATACAGAGAACTGAAAGTACAGTGTACAGTTTATACTACAGTACAATTCATTTCGAGCCCCTCCAAGCTGTTTCTGATCTCTCAATTCTTAGAAAACTGTCCCTTCAATGGCTTTCTGATTATGGCGCTTAATGGACTATCTTTGGTTCTCATCTTACTAGATCCTGTGGCACTTGCCACTGTAGAGACCTCTTTCCTAGAAAGTCCCTCCTTTCTTAGTTTGTATGGTGCTCCTCTTTTTTAAGCTCTCCTCCTGCCTCTTTCACTGCTAGCGTATACCTCATACCTTATTTATGTATTTATTTGCATTTTGTTACATCTGCAGTATCAGTGTTCTACATTTTGTTTTCTCTCCTTCTCTTCTGAATCTGTATGATTTTCTTTGGTAACCTCACTCACACCTATAGCTCTGCTACTCTCTGCTTATGACTCTCAGATGCTTGTCTCTAGTTCAGTTATGAAGATAATCATATCATTTTGATCTTCCTTCTCCTCTCTGATTTATGATTCTGTGACTTCTACAGGATCACATAGTACTTACAGTTGGTTCACTGTTATAAAAAGGCTTCACTCTTTCTAAGAAGGTGTGCTGGCTTCACCTCCAGGCTGCTTCCTCAGGTCTCACACTCCACTCGGATCTAGAGGAATAAGACACACTGAATCTCACACTTTCCAGCCTGTCATAGAAGCCAACTATGTGGTCATGTCAGGGTTAAGGTGAGACTGCAAGTATGAATAAAGCCTGGGAGAACTAATTTCCAAACAGAAGTATGGAAAAGAAGGAAGCCCATCCCCATTGCCATCATCACCATCACCATCATCATCATCTTCAATAGACCAGAAGATCATACTTAAAAGGTATCACATTCTTTTGCTAGCCAGTGGGTAGAGTTTTTAAGAAAGATTGGATTTATCTGAGAGAACAAAGAAACTCCATTTTCTTTGCCCATTTGAACTGTATTGTAACTTGTGTCATTCTGTGATTCTGCTACATGAAGGGCCTGCCTAAGAGATAACAGAATCAGAGTATAGCTTGTAATTGGCATCACACACTGATTACAAACTAAAAAGACTAAAATTAAAGAGACAAGTTTTATTGAGACCAGGGCAGGACCCAGAGAGGTGGGGGGGGGGGAGGGAGAGAGAAAGAGAGAGGAAGATAATTTATAGAGGCAAATATAGAAAAGGCATCATATGAAAGGGCAGGAGGAGATAAGGAAAGGTATCATTTAGACCTCCCACGGGCTCTGCAGTTTTGGAAGGACTAAGAGTAAAAAGCCTGGTTCTAACATTAGCTGCTCCAGGTCATAACTGCAGTGGCTAGATGTAACGGGGGAGACTGTGCTTCTGTGCTTTATAGAGAAAGTTTCAGTTTCATAAGTAGTCCAGGAAGAGAACACTCGATTAGTAAGACCAGGCCGAAGGCCATGTTGAAAGATCCTGATAAGAGAGAGAGAAGATCCTTGCTGACCTCCCAAGTAGCTCAGCAGCTCCTGCTTCCCCATCAGGTTAGACAGTTGAAGCTGCAGAATAGACAGTGGCAGTGGGAGAAGAAATCATAGAGGGACCCTGGGGCTGGAGTGCACCCATATCTGCTGTAAGCTTTCAGTGGAGACAGCTGCTCACTTCTTGTTTATTTCAGTGCAAGGGAAGTGTTGGCTGTACCTAGGGGCTCTGGAAGTTGAGCTTCCAAAGTGGGTTCTGAAAGTCAATTCTAAGAAGGATCCATATCTTAGAGGAATGAGAAACAACCCTTATTCTAGGAGATCTCTGAGATTTCCCACCAATACCCACTTAACCCAAACATGTAGAGAGCCTGGGGGATAAACCAACCACAGATTCTAGTTGGAGACCTCAGTTCTTCTGCTGTGCAGTGGAGTGTGCTCTTAGGCAGAAGTATGTGCCTTTGAGGGGTCATGAAGCCTCACTAGGAGGGGGTGAAGTGTAACAAAGTTGTTTTGAAAAATCATATTGGATCTCTTCTGCACTTCTGCGTCCAAATCCTTCTCCTTGGCCGATTCCAAAAATAACCATCTGCCTTTGAGTTAGGGGTGGGATGTAGGTGATTATTTCTGTAAGGACACAAAAGAGAATGAAAGAGTTCCAGTTTGAGTATCCAAACTAGGATTTTGGAGTAAAACAATGAGTTGGAAAGCCAGGTGATCAAGCCCACCCGGAACATTTTTCCTCAATGCAGGGATTATACCCCTTTAGCTTGGAGAATGAACCGCAGCTCCTACCTGCCTTGTTAACCCCCTTCTTATCAGGGACAAAAACAGTGAATCAGTGGACTCCATATTTTGTTGTCATTCTGCTGCTGCTCAGTGCTCAGGCTGGAAACTGGTGCTTTCATTGCCCAGTATCTCTCCCTTCTCCTGGGAGTAGCCCCCCTTCTCTTTTGCAGTGTTGACACCCCACCCCATTCACCCTGCTCTAACGTAGGGTCAGGATGGTAACTGAGTTTCTGCATGGACTTCCCCCTGGAGCCACAGAGATTGGAGGAAAGAGCAGAAAACTCAGCTAAGCCAGTAAGAGTTCTTCCTTGAGATCTTTTGAACCGCACCAAGTAATTAAATAGCATCTTTTCAAGGTGAAGCTCATCTGAGTAACATCTCTCCCATCTTCCCACCATCACTCAGCCATCCCTGAGGACACCAGGATTCTGCCCTTCCTGCAGCTTAGCTATGTGAATCAGTACATTTTCCTGTTTCACAAGCTTATTTAAGTTTGGTCTCATTTGCTTGCAATTAAAGAGTTCTGATCCTGCAGTGCTCTTATGAGTATCTGAATTAGAACAGTATTGGATGAAACCACTCTCCCTCTTTCAATCCTACAATACCATATAAAAGTATTCCTAATACATTCAGATACTTCCTAGAAAAGTTTGCCAATGTTTGCCCACATGTTAAAAATTTTAAATAGCTTTTTCTTTCACATCCCTTTGCAAACAATACTCCCTTTGGAATGAACAGACAAAAGGAAGAACAGTTCTTCAGAGACGTGAGATGCTACGATGTAATTTGTCTGGCCTTTATGTTGGAAATGATTTTGCTGCATTTCTGTTAATTTTTCAGTGGTCAGATAAAAAAGGAACACATTATTTTCCTTTTTTGTGTGTTATAAATGAATATAATTGCCAAAAATTCAACAAAGACTTCTGATGTAAAAGTGTATCAGTTTCAGCTAAGCCCCTTCAAACGCCATCACATACCTAAGGACCTGGGTATCGGGATCTATTTTCACAGTTCCTTCCAATTCTAATGAGCTCTGAAGAAGTTTATTTCAAAATAATCCTTCTGTATTAAGCTCTGGCTTATTGACAGGTCCCCTTTTGTCATAATTGTGTGAAGTTTATTTTCCAAATGAAGGTTTATTTTCGCATGGAATTCTGAGGTTTTTCACTGTGTATGTGAGACAATTAGTTTGGGATTTTTGGAATTTATTTTAGACCAGACAGATGTCTTCAATTTACACACTCTAGGAGGTGACAAACCCTATTAACATTCAAAAGCTATCAATTTACTTTATCTTTGTTCTTCAGCATTCTCAGCTATGATCCAAGCTAACTCTCTTTTTGTTTGCTTGATTTTATGGTCGTGTGTTTTTATGTAGACAGAAGCAGAAATTTAAGAAAAAGATGGAAGATAGCTTTAGTAATTTTATCACTGTCAAAATCTGGTGGGTTACTTTAAGAACCTTGAATTTTACCTTTATTAGGAATGCGTTTTCACTAACTAAAATTCTTCCCCCTTAGCAGTCATGGTTTATGCATATACACACACATGCTAGTTGCTTATCTTTGTGTTATTCTTTACCTTGTTGGTGGCCCCTGAGTTAAATCTGGTACTATACTGCCTTTGCCTACATTTTCTTTTTTTAGTTATTGGCTGTTTTTACACAGGTAATATAAACATATCTCTAAATCGTACATGCTTAAGCATGGATTCGGTTATTCTTCAATTCATTGGGCAAATCCCTTGTAGATCAAAAGTAATGGCACTTCTGTTGTGTGCAAAGTTAAGTCCTGGACTGCTGATTTAGGACAGTCTGGGGATGGGGGAGTGGTCAGTGACGTTGTCCCATTCATTTTTATTCTGAAATTGAAGACCACACCACTGTTACATCTTTTTCAGGTGCACTCTGCAGCCACTAGATGGCTCAGTGGATACGCTCAGGTCTTTTCCAGAGTGATTATTTCAGAATGTAACAACCTAAATTGCTATTCATTTCTCACATTGAAGTCCAAAACTGCACCCAGATTGCGATTATAGGATTAAAAAAATGAGGGCACGACAGTCCCAGGACTCAATGTGAACAAACCCAGCCCACTGTCATCCAATCTTGTTTACATGTTTGCCTTTTATTATGGCCGCCGTATTTTATTTTCGGTGAATGTGTATTCTTGCTGGCAAGGAGAAGATTATGGACTAACAGATGTCATTGGTAGTGTCAGATCTAGATCAAATGTAGAATGATTATACATCCTGACACAGTTGTTTTTGAAATCAAAAATAATCCATGATGTACAGGATGTCTGACTGGTTTTGGTGACATTGTACTTGACTTTGAACTCATGCTGTTTCCTTTATCTTGGATTAAGTTATTTACCTATGAGTCCAATAGAGCTAAAACCACTTAGAACTAAGATTAAAAGGATACTTCCTTAACATAACTACTTCAAACCACTTCAAATATATATACTGAAATATACTTAATGCTGATATATCATAGGTATTCTTATTAAAATAAAGATCAGTGTGTTTCCCATCATAATGTAAAAGTTTTTTTCCTGGACATTCTAGGTAATGCAGCAAGTCAAGAAAAATAGAAAAGATACTGCTATTGGAAAAGGAGAGACAAAATCTTTGTTGTGTGTAAATCATATTATCTTCACCTAAAATTAGATCGTTTTGATTAAGGAAGTTTTGATGTCGGTCGGTTACCGAAAAATTGTACAAAAATCATTAAATTGAAAAATTAATTGTACAAAAAAATCAATTTCCCTATATGCAGCAATTACCAATTAAAATAAAATAAAAATACATTCCATTTACAACAGTATGCAGGAATGCTTAAACAAAATGCATATGACTATATGGCAAATACTACAAAAATTTTTTTTTAATTAATTTTATTTTTGGCTGTGTTGGGTCTTCATTGCTGCTTGCGGGCTTTCTCTAGTTGTGGTGAACGGGGGCTACTCTTTGTTGTGGTGCACGGGCTTCTCTTTGCAGTGGCTTCTCTTGTTGTGGAGCATGGGCTCTAGGTGTGCAGGCTTCAGTAGTTGTGGCACATGTGCTCAATAGTTGTGGCTCTCAGGCTTCAGAGCACAGGCTCAGTAGTTGTGGAGTACAGGCTTAGCTGCTTCGTGGCATGTGGGATCTTCCTGGACCAGGGCTCGAACCTGTGTCCCCTGCATTGGCAGGTGGGTTCTCAACCACTGCGCCACCAAGGAAGTCCTAAAATACTTTCTTGAATGACATAAAAATACATTAAAAAAAAGAAAAGATTACTCTGTTTCTGGGTGGGGACAGAAATATAAATGTTCTTCCCCCTAATTAATTTAAAATTTTAATGATAGTTGAACAAATGTCACCCCAGGATTATTTTCTTTTCAAATTTGATGTGAAGACTCAATGGAAGAAAAGAGGCAATAAAATAAGAATGAGAGACTCTTTCATTGTTAAGTACTTTGTTTATAATTTATCATGAACCTACAGGAATCACAAAAGTTTAGCACTAACTACTCAAGGAGAGTAATAAGAATTCACATATAATATGATATATTATTAACTGACGACTAATGGATATATTATTTATATATTCATGTACAATACTATACTATAAGATACTATTATAGGTATAAATTAGATGAAGAATGGATTTACTCAAAAAACTATGGTTATTTCATATTTCTAAAATAATTAACATAGTTTCCTACCATGAACTCTACTGCAAAATATAATCCAGGTGGATTATAGAGAGAAATGATGAAATATATATGACAACCAAAAGTATTAACTTGAACATTTACATAATAAGGTAAAGAAAGCTTTTAAGCAATTAAAGGGGGAAGTATTCATATATATGATTACCTAAAAATAAATGTTTCTTACCCCAAACTATAAAAATGATAAATTATCAATAAGGAAAGATTTTTTTGGTAGAGATTAATGAAAAATGCTATTATTCTCAATATATTGAGTTCTTACAAATCAATAAGAAAAAAAAAAACACAGTACAGTATTTTTAAGGGCAAAGACATGAACTGGCAAGTCTCCAGTGAAGAAATATAAATGACAAGTGAACAAGCTGAAAAAATTTTCAACTACACTAGTAGCCAAAGAAATGAAAATTACAACAACAGTGAAATACTGTTTTTGTCTCAAATTGGCAATGAGTAAAAGGAATAATTATAGTGCTGGGCAGGGTACAGAGAAATGGACACTCATATTCCAATGGTGAGTATGTAAATTGGAACAACATTTCTGGAGGGCAGCTTGGCAGTGCATTTCAAACACATTAAAATGTGCATATCTTTTCACTAAGGAATGCCACATTTAGGAATTGATTAGATGTATATAAAATAAAAATATCTGTGCAAGAATGATCACTACGCTATGTCTCATTACCTTGAAGATTTGGGCCAAATTTAAATGTTCAGAAATACCAGAGAGATTAAATAAATTATAGTATGTACATAGAATTCTTTTATCTATGCATTCGGCAAATATTTATTTACAATAAGATGATACGTACTCATTAGAGATCTAAAAGACAAAGGACTAGGAAATGTTCACAGGATGTTGCTGGGTGATAAAAGCAAGTCATGAAGCAGTACACATGGGAGATCCTATTTTTATGAAACCTGGTTGCCCCGACCCTCAGGAGAGTGAGAACACAAAGGAACGTATAGCAATGCTGGCACCCATATTATGCACCCCATGAACATAACTGTGGGATTTTAGATCCCTTCTCAAAATTTCTCCCAGTTATTATTCTTCAATTTACATAACACTAACTCAAGCCTATTCTGTCATATCTGGTGTGTAACAGTGTTCTCCAGAGAAAGAGACAAATAGGAGATTTTATATTTACATGTAATCTATACGTAATTCCTTTATTATAAGGAATTGGCTTGTGTGATATGTAGGCTGAGAAGTCCCAATATTGGCCCTCTGGAAGATGAAGATGCAGGAAAGCCAGTGGTGTAGACCCATCTGAGTCTGAAGGCCTGAGAACCAAGGGGGCTAATGATGTGAGTCCCAGTCCCGTCTGATGGCAGGAGAAGACTGATTTCCATGCCAAGCAGTCAAAGAAAGCACATTCTCCTCTCTCTGTGGTTTGGTTCTGTTCAGGCACTCAAAGGACTGGATGATACCTACCTACACTGAGGAGGGCCATCTGTTCCACTGAGTCCACTGATTCAGATGCTAATCTCTTCCAGAAATGCCCTCACAGACACACTCAGAAATAACATCTAACCAGATGCCATGGCCAGGTCAAATAAACACATAAAATGAACCATCACACAATGGGAGGTTGCAAACCATCCTGCGTTCCTGAGAATTTTAGGGATTTAACTTTTCATGCTATTCTCCCTCCCCAAAGCCAGCCTAGTTATAGAATTTTTCACTCTCCAATTTTTAAGTAAACATCTCATCTAAAATTACCTAAGGCCTCATCCACCAGAAGGCAGACAGCAGAAGCAAGAAGAACTACAATCCAGCAGCCTGTGGAACAAAAACCATATTCACAGAAAGAGACAAAATGAAAAGGCAGAGGACTAAGTACCAGATGAAGGAACAAGATAAAACCCCAGAAAAACAACTAAATTAAGTGGAGATAGGCAACCTTCCAGAAAAAGAATTCAGAATAATGATAATGAAGATGATCCAGGACCTCGGAAGAAGAATGGAGGCAAAGATCGAGAAGATGCAAGAAATATTTAACAAAGACTAGAAGAATTAAAGAAACAAACACCTAGAAGAATTAAAGAAAAAGCAAACAGAGGTGAACAATATAATAACTGAAATGAAATATACACTGAAAGGAATCAATAGCAGAATAACTGAGGCAGAAGAATGGATAAGTGACCTGGAAGACAATGGTGGAATCACTGCTACAGAACAGAATAAAGAAAAAAGAATGAAAAGAAATGAAGACAGCCTAAGAGACCTCTGGGACAACATTAAATGCACCAATATTTGCATTAAGGGGTCCTAGAAGGAGAAGAGAGAGAGAGGACCCAAGAAAATATTTGAAGAGATTATAGTCAAAAACTTCCCAAACATGGGAAAGGAAATAGCCACCTAAGTCCGGGATGTGTAGAGAGTCCCAGGCAGGAAAAATCCAAGGAGAAACATGCTGAGACACATAGTAATCAAACTGACAAAAATTAAACACAAAGAAAAATTATTAAAAGCAACAAAGGAAAAATGACACATAACATTACAAGGGAACTCCCATAAGGTTAACAGCTGATTTCTCAGCAGAAGCTCTGCAAGCCAGAAGGGAGAGGCATGATATACTTAAAGTGATGAAAGGGAAGAACCTACAACGAAGATTATTCTACCTGGCAAGGATCTCATTCAGATTCGACAGAGAAATCAAAAGCTTTACAGACAAGCAAAAGGTAAGAGAATTCAGCACCACCAAACCAGCTCTACAGCAAATGCTAAAGGAACTTCTCTAAGTGGGAAACACAAGAGAAGAAAAGGATCTACAAAAACAAACCCAAAACAATTAAGAAAATGGTAATAGGAACATACATATCAATAATTACCTTAAATGTGAATGGATTAAATGCTCCAACGAAAAGACACAGGCTCGCTGAATGGATACAAAAACAACACCCATACATATGCTGTCTACAAGAGACCCACTTCAGACCTAGGGACACATACAGACTGAAAGTGAGAGGATGGAAAAATATATTCCATGCAAATGGAAATCAAAAGAAAGCTGGAGTAGCATTACTCATATCAGATAAAATAGACTTTAAAATAAAGACTGTTACAAGAGATAAGGAAGGACACTACATAATGATCAAGGGATCAATCCAAGAAGAAGATATAACAATTATAAATATATATGCACCTAACATAGGAGCACCTCAGTACATAAGGAAAATGTGAACAGCTATAAAAGAGGAAATCGAGAGTAACACAATAATAGTGGGGGACGTTAACACCTCACACCAGTGGACAGATCATCTAGACAGAAAATTAATAAGGAAAAACAGGCTTTAAATGACACAATAGACCAGATAGATTTTTTTTTTTTTTTTTGCTGTACGCGGGCCTCTCACTGTTGTGGCCTCTCCTGTTGCGGAGCACAGGCTCCGGATGCGCAGGCTCAGTGGCCATGGCTCACAGGCCCAGCCGCTCCACAGCATGTGGGATCTTCCTGGACCTGGGCACGAACCTGTGTCCCCTGTATCGGCAGGCGGACTCTCAACCACTGCGCCACCAGGGAAGCCCTAGACCAGATAGATTTAATTGATATTTATAGGACATTCCATCCGAAAACAGCAGATTACACTTTCTTCTCAGTGCACACAGAACATTCTCCAGGATAGATCACATCTTGGGTCACAAATCAAACCTTGGTAAATTTAAGAAAATTGAAATCATATCAAGCATCTTTTCTGACCACAATGCTATGAGATTAGAAATCAGTTACAGGGAAGAAAACATAAAAACACCAACACATGGATGTTAAACAATACATTACTAAATAACCAAGAGATCACTGAAGAAATCAAAGAGGAAATAAAAAAATACCTAGAGACAAATGACAATGAAAACACGATGATCCAAAACCTATGGGAGCAGCAAAAGCAGTTCTAAGAGGGAAGTTTATAGCAATACAGTCTCACCTCAAGAAACAAGAGAAATCTCAAATAATCTAACCTTACACCTAAAGGAATTAGAGAAAGAAGAACAAACAAAACCCAAAGTTAGAAGAAGGAAAGAAATCATAAAGATCGGAGCAGAAATAAATGAAATAGAAACAAAGAAGTCAATAGCAAAGATCAACAAAACTAAAAGATGGTTCTTTGAGAAGATAAACGAAATTGATAAACTTTTAGCCAGACTCATCAAGAAAAAGAGGGAGAGGACTCAAATCAATAAAATTACAAATGAAAAAGGAAAAGTTAAAACGGACACTGCAGAAATACAGAGTATCATAAGAGACTACTACAAGCAACTCTATGCCAATAAAATGGACAACCTGGAAGAAATGGACAAATTCTTAGAAAGGTATAACCTTCCAAGTCTGAACCAGGGAGAAATAGAAAATATGAACAGACCAATCACAGGTAATGAAATTGAAACTGTGATTAAAAATCTTCCAACAAACAAAAGTCCAGGACCAGATGGCTTCACAGGTGAATTCTATCAAACATTTAGAGAAGAGCTGATGCCCATCCTTCTCAAACTCTTCCAAAAAATTGCAGAGGAAGGAACACTCCCAAATTTATTCAACAAGGTCACCATCACCTGATACCAAAACCAGACAAAGATACTACAAGAAAAGAAAATTACAGACCAATATCACTGATGAATATAGATGCAAAAATCCTCAACAAAATACTAGAAAACAGAATCCAACAACACATTAAAAGGATCATACACCATGATCAAGTGGGATTTATCCCAGGGATGCAAGCATTCTTCAGTATATGCAAATCAAACAATGTGATACACCATATTAACAAATTGAAGAAAAAACCCATATGATCATCTCAATAGATGCAGAAAAAGCTTTCAACAAAATTCAATACCCATTTATGATAAAAACTCTCCAGAAAGTGGGCATAAAGGGAACCTACCTCAACATAATAAAGGCCATATGTGACAAACCCACAGCAAACATCATTCTCAATGGTGAAAAACTGAAAGCATTTCCTCTAAGATCAGGAACAAGACAAGGTTGCCCACTCTTGCCACTATTATTCAACATAGTTTTGGAAGTTTTAGCCACAGCAATCAGAGAAGAAAAGAAATAAAAGGAATCCAAATCAGAAAAGAAGTAAAGCTGTCACTGTTTGCAGATGACATGATACTATACATAGAGAATCCTAAAGCTGCCACCAGAAAACTATTAGAGCTAATCAGTGACTTCGGTAAAGTTGCAGAATACAAAAGTAATGCACAGAAATCTCTTGCATTCCTATACACTAACAATGAAAGATCAGAAAGAGAAATTAAGGAAACAATCCTATTCACCATTGCAACAAAAAGAATAAAATACCTAGGAATAAACCTACCTAAGGAGGTAAAAGACCTGTACTCAGAAAACTGTAAGACACTGATGAAAGAAATTAAAGATGATACCAGCAGATGGAGAGATGGTATACCATGTTCTTGGATTGGAAGAATCAATATTGTGAATATGACTATACTGCCCAAAACAATCTTTCAATGCAATCCCTGTCAAATTACCAATGGCATTTTTTACAGAACTAGAACAAAAAATCTTAAAATTTGTATGGAGACACAAAAGACCCTGAATAGCCAAAGCAATCTTGAGGGACAAAAACAGAGCTGGAGGAATCAGACTCCCTGACTTCAGTCTATACTATAAAGCTACATTAATCAAGACAATATGGTACTGGCACAAAAACAGCAATATCAATCAGTGGAACCGGATAGAAAGCCCAGAGACCAACCCACGCACCTATGGTCAACTAATCTATGACAAAGGAGGCAAGGATATACAATGCAGAAAAGACAGTCTCTTCAATACATGGTGATGGGAAAACTGGACAGCTACATGTAAAAGAATGAAATTAGAATACTCCCTAGCACCATACACAAAAATAAACTCAAAATGGATTAGAGACCTAAATGTAAGACCGGACACTATAAAACTCTTAGAGGAAAACATAGGAAGAACACCCTTTGACTTAAATCACAGCAAGATCTTTTTTGATCCACCTCCTAGAGTAAGGGAAATAAAAACAAAAATAAACAAATGGGACCTAATGAAACTTAAAAGCTTTTGCACAGCAAAGGATACTATATACGAGATGAGAAGACAACCCTCAGAATGGGAGGAAATATTTGCAAATGAATCAACGGACAAAGGATTAATCTCCAAAATATATAAACAGCTCATGAAGCTCAACATTTAAAAAACAACCCAATCCAAAAATGGGCAGAAGATCTAAATAGACATTTCTCCAAAGAAGACATACAGATGGCCACGAGGCACATGAAAAGCTGCTCAACATCACCAATTATTAGAGAAATGCAAATCAAGACTCCAGTGAGGTGTCACCTCACACTGGTTAGAATGGGCATCATCAGAAAATCTACAGATAACAAAGGCAGGAGATGGTGTGGAGAAAAGGGAATCCTCTTGCACTGTTGGTGGGAATGTAAATTGATACAGCCACTATGGAGAAAAGTATGGAGATTCCTTAAAAAACTAAAAATAGAATTACCATATGACCCAGCAATCCCACTATTGGGCATATACCCAGAGAAAACCATAATTCAAAAAGACACATGCACCCCAATGTTCATTGCAGCACTATTTACGATAGCCAGGTCATGGAAACAACCTTAATGCCCATCGGCAGACTAATGGATAAAGAAGATTGGTACATATATACAATGGAAAGTAGGTGTTCCATAAAAGGACATAAAAGTTCCATAAAAGTAGTTTCGTTGCATAAAAAGGAACGAAATTGGGTCATTTGTAGAGACGTGGATGGGCCTAGAGACTGCATACAGAGTGAAATAAGTCAGAGAAAAACAAATATTGTATAGTAATGCATGTGTGGAATCGAGAACAATGGTACAGATGACCCAGTTTGCAAGGCAGAAATAGAGACACAGATGTAGAGAACAAACGTATGGGCACCAAGGGGGGAAAGTGGAGGGGGGCAGGTGGTGGTGCTGTGATGAATTGGGAGATTGAGATTGACATATATACACAAATATGTATAAACTAGATAACTAATAAGAACCTTCTGTATACAAATAATAAATTGAACTCAAAAAAGAAAAATACCTTTACAGCAACATCCAGACTGGTCTATGACCAAACAGCTGGGCACTGAAGCCTAGCTAAACTGACACACAAATTAAATCATCATGCCTCTCTACCTCCCTCTTTTCTCTGTGCTTTCCATTCCGTATTCCTGATACATTCTTATGTAGAGTGGTTTAATTTCGCCAAACTGAATCTTTTCAAATAGGCCATAACCTGGAGCTCTTCATTTTTTATTCTCTTCAAAATCTCCGGAATCTCCTATTTACTAAATTCTAGAGTGATTTCTGTAGGTGGAGAAGCACCTATTTTCTCTTGTAGCCTCAAATATTAAATAACAACAACAAATCTCCCAGTTTATATACATGTATATATATTATTCTGTATGAAGAATGACAGATGGCAGATTTTGTTTTTTGTTTTGTTCTTTACTTTCTCAGCACTATTGTATGTTTTCACTGCCTCCAGCAGTATATACTTTTGTAATGGGGAGTTACAGAAATGTATTCAGTTAGCAGGTATCTATCTGTTGGTCCTTGCTTATTTACAAAATGGACCTGCAGGGGACTTAGAATAATTTACATTTAAATAACATATTGCATCTTACATCTGTTATTTTCTTTTGCATTATTTATTTTATTTCATTTCCTACAGCCCTATGAAGTAAGCAGGGAAATTATTATAGTTGTCTTTGTACGTACGTGAGCATAAGGCGATAGGAAATGTCCACGCTGAGAACAATAATAGGTCTCGTGACTCTGGGGTTGTGATTTTACCATTTACAACCATCCCTGCATTAATATGGGCAGAGCTGGTCCATATGACACTCACCTCTTTGCTGCCACGCATACCATACAGGGGAAACCACAGAGATGTGTTCTGTTTCACCGTGCCTTTTTCTTGGGGGTACTCCCAGTTTTCACTCGTGTATCCTATGCTGTAGACCCTACTGATAAACCTGTTTGTGCTTCCCTTTCTTGGCTAGCTCCTTAGTGCTTTGCTATGTGCTTACCATACAAGCGCAGTCAGCAGCATCCTCTGGTCTTACTAGACTTTCTCTTCACTAGCCACACTTCCAGCCTTAGTTTCTCATAGATGGACCCATCTGGAGGGCCTAGGGAAAGTTTTCCTGTTCCTTCCAATCAAACACGTGGCAAATTATAAAACTCTTTTCACTGCATTGACTTATTCCTGGGACAAAAAAGTTAATCAATAGGAAAATAGGCCCCAGAAAGCCATTTGTTTGCGCCTTGTGTCTTAACAAGAAATGGCATCCCCAGTGGAAGAAAGCATCTAAAAAGACTTCAATTGCAAGGTGATCATTAAGCTAAAAACTTAAACTTTGAAATGTAAGCTAATTGAACCATTATTTAACTATAATAAAACTGTTTTAGCTATTTGTGATGTATGTAGTGTACACACACGGTTTCAGAACTTGTGTATAATGCCTATTTAATAATTTCTATGTGGAAGGCTCTGCTTTCAATACTTTAACCAAAAAAATTTGTTTAATTTTCATAATAATCATCACGTAGGATGATTCCCATTTTTCTAGATAGAGACACTGTAGCATGGAGAAGCTAAGGTACATGGCCAAGTCACACAGCTGGTAGATGGAAGAGATGGGAGTCCAATCCCGAGCTCATTTTCTTACCCTATGCTGTGGGTTTCATACACATCACGGGGGTCATTGCTCTACGTAGATTTATTGAACACCTACTGTGCACCACGTACTGTTCTAGACATCTCATGTATTACTCGTTGCTTCCAAAAAAACATTTTTATACTGAGGAAGAAAATAAGACCCAGGGAGGCAGGTGTTCAGTCACTTCCTACTGGCAAAACTTGGATTCAAAGCTATATCCATTGGCTCTGGATTCTCATATCTGTCTGATTCCAAACGTGTGCTGAATTGAGTATTCAATATTACCCTTTGATTACTGAGTGTGAAATTTTAAGTTAAGTAATGAAACCCCTGATTTTTTTCTTTGCGAAGATGTTTAACAGTGTTCCATGGGAGTGCCAATGGCAGAATTATCAAAGTGGCTAAAATGAACTGGGAGAGACAGTACTGATTTTATCCTACGCATAATTGTCCCCCTACCTTTCTAGGTTCTTGACTGAAATCCCTCCTGTAATAAAAGATTAACAGGAGAAAAACAGAAGTTGAATAACATGTATACCTCCTTATTCCTGACTGTGACTTCCCCAAATCTTTAGAATTTCCTAATTCATAAGAGCAATGGGATCATCTTTTGTTATAATATTTGGTCTTTTGTCTTCAGTTCCTGAAATGGCCATGACCTGGAGCCATTTAGCAGGGAATAAAGTCACAATAGTAATTTGATCTAACCCTCCCTAACTACAATGTCAGTTATTCTGATTTTTTATTACCTAGAAAGTACCAATAGATACAAATTTAAAGTCATAATCCATATGCTGCCCCAGAGAGTTCACTCTGGAGAGAAGGAGCTCAGGTTCTGGAGTCATAATGCTTTGGCTCAAATCTTGCCAAATCTCTGCCACTTGCTAGCTTTTTGGTTCGGGGCCAATTAATTCACTTCTCTGTTCTTCCATCTGCAAAATAATAGCTCCAGCTCCTTCAAACTGCCGTGAAGATTAACTGAGTTGATTAAATGAGTTAATTCACATCAGGAACATTGAAGAGGACTTGTCACATAGCAAGGACTCAATAGCTATTATTATAGGAAGAATAGATTGCTATGGAAGTGTCATAGTTAGTATTTATGTACATTCTATTAACTATGTTTATGTAACCTATATCAGAGACCATCTCTCACAATTCTTGGGACTGTAGTCTTTAGGAAAAGTGTATTGTCACATTCAAAATATGTAATAACCTGTAACATTCAGACACTAGCCGGTCATAGAGGACAGACACTGCTGTAAAGGGGCGTCTAGTGTTAACTTTGTGAAAGGCTTGGGAAGGGGCCCCTGACTGCTGGCATGGTGGGGCAGCAGAGGCTGGGGCTCGGGCGCTCTGGGAAGCATCTCTTTACCAGCCTGTAAAAAGGTCTTTCATTATTTTCCCCACTGGCAAACTGAATGTTAGCCTGGCTTCACAACTACCATATGAATCATGTTCTTTCTTACTATCCTAATCCGTAATGAAGCAGGAAATAAATATAATTATAAAACAGCGAATATCTTTTACCCTCCACCCAGTTCCAGAGGAATTAAAGACTTTTTCCCTTTAGTGAAAAAAAATGTAATGCAGAACTGTGTTTAGATTTTGTGTATCTATTACATTCTCCCAAAAGGGTAAATGGACCAGAACCTGGGTAAATGGCCCTGAACTAACCAGTCGCCTCGGCTTGCTCAGCTGTATAGCATGAGTATGTTAGACTAGGTGATAGTTTACATCCTTTCATCTCTTTAAACTCTGTTCCTTTTTCTTCTTTAATTACACAACTCCAGCCTGAGGTCTAGCCCAGGGCTCCTGAGTGTAGCCCGAATCCAAAAAAGTTAGGAATGCTACAATAAATCCACTGGGTAGAAAAATGCACCCAACCCACAGAGTGATTCATTGGCCCCTGAAAAGGGTTTTGCTGCTACAAATTTTTGTCCAAAACATTTGATCCAGCAGTAGTTCAGTCTAGACACAAAGTGGCCAACATGCTTTGAACAAATCTGCTTTTAATGTGCAGAGTGCTCTTGTTTCCAGTTATTATTCTGAGTGATTAAACAAACTGCCAAACTTTTCCTGCTGCAGTCACCATTTATTACTGAGATACTTATTGGAGATTTAATAGTACTCCATTTGAGACAATATCTTGAGACTGACGAACTCAAAAGAAAAGAGATGTGTTTTTGGCGCAAATTGATAGAGTTTCAAGATTTCTGTAATAGATACATACACAATCATATTGTTGAATCGAAAGAAATGTGTTTCCAATAAGCAGTATTTACTGGGGTTTAACAACGATATAATAGTTACCTGTCTGTTACGTGGTAGTCAAAGCTAAAGAAATGTGTTTCTAATAATCAATTGGCATTTCAAATAATATAACTGCCATACGATATCAGAACCTAGATACGACCTGCATTTTAGACTTGTTTTGGGAGCCTCATTCACGAAATCAAGGTATCAGTGATCGGCCATTATAAAAAAGCATATTATCATCTAAGGGCTAGGATTTCTACTTTTTTCTCTTACATTTTCTCAGCTTTTCTTTTTTCATTATTCCTTTTCCTTTTCCTTCTACTTAGCATGTATTTCCTTACACCTCGTATTATAGCTAGTTGAGATTGAATTTTGCCTATATAAAGGAGAGGGATCCTTCCATCCAAGTGGGAAAAAAAGAAAGTAACTGAAAAAGTGCTCATTTAATCCATGCCTGGAGAAGCAGACAGGACAAGTCTGAAAGCGGCAGTGATGTCTATGTGGTGACAGACTCCCTTGGGAATAACTCTGCCTGTCACTTTGCAATCATAATTTCACGAGTTATTATGCTGTACACCTTAAGCTTATTCTGTGTTGCAGGTAGATTACATCTCAATAAAACTGGGGGAAAAAATTTCAGCTACTCTCTCCCTGGGCCACTCTGAAAGCAGCCCATTCTCCCACACGTACACAAACTATGACTCGTTCATTCATTTATTTGGCACATATTCGTAAGGCACCTATCTTACGCTGAATTGCTCTACTAGGTACGAGTGCCACAAAAACAAAAGGCAGAACATCCGCTTTCAAAGAACTCTCCGTCAGAAGGAGAAGAGGGGAAAGGCAACCCCTAGTGACACACTGCAAGATAAACAAAGGACACCATCAATATGAGCACGGGGGTGGGGTTGGTGATCACCCATCATAGGCCCAGCCAGCTTTCTTGTCCGAAGGGTGCAGGATAAGGACCGCCCAAAAGATAATGGTGCTGATAAGACATTACTTTCCGATGCCTTACGGTTTATAAAACACCTCCCGACACAGTCCTTCCCTTGCAGAAGCTTCTCCCTGGCACTGTGTACATCACACCTCTCTGTCTGGAATGCTCCTTTGAGAATTCTCTCCATGGCTGCACCCTGCTCACCCAGCACATCTCAGTTCACCTCTACAGGATCTTCCTGACTACCTTCTCATAAGTGCTGTTCCTAACGCCTAGACCCCCTGTGTTTTCATATCACCTCTGTTTTCTTCAAATACTAAGCACACTCCATAAAGATGATGTTGATGTAATGGCTTGTTATCTGTCTCCTCCTGGTAGAATGCAGTCTCTGCAAGGTGCCAACCGCAGCCCTGTTGACACTGCAGCCCATACAGGTACAATAGACAGAAGAGTCTCTGACAATCGTGGGCCCTTATCCTCATGGCTTGAATGAATGAAGTTACAAACCTATTGTGCCCTTAAACTTCAGAACTATAGCCACCCAGGCAGCCACTGGTTGAGACTTTTGGGATGAGGGAATGCTCCCTCCTTGAGGAAATAACACGATGTTCAGGGTGTGACACAGAAGGCTGGCTCTCACATGTGACCTGGTGCGCATCAGAGGCTGGCTCTGTTGCTGCCCAGCCAGCACTTCTTCTGCAGAAGATACTTAGAGTGCTCAGTCCAGGAAGGGTCCCTGGACTTTGTTCTGAGCATTGCCTGTTCTCCGCCCCAACCAAGCCCTGGCAACGAGACACCCAGGGTCTCCAGCCAGACATGGCATCTCTACCTGTAGCTAACTGCAGCCTCCAGCGCCTGGAGAGCAGGGCAGATAGCAGGAGGAAGCACGTGGCAGGACAAAGGTTCCTGCGATGACAGAGCCTCTTAGGAATGAGAGCTCGTTAAAAGCCTGTGCCTCTGCTCCCCATGTCTGCCAAGTGTGGACCTTCCTGATAGGGCTCCGGGCGGAGGTCAGCTGCAGAACGTGGTGAGTCCGGGCGGAGGTGGGACTTCCCCCCGAAGCTGCAGAGGGCTGGGTTGCGCAACTGCCAGTGGACTTGTCAGACCAGGAGCTTTCAAGGGATTCATCCACCCCAACATGTGCACGTTTTGAAAAGCAGGGATCTGCTGAGAGTTGATTCATTCCTCCGTGGCGTCTCCTAGTCCCCCCTCCCACCATTCCTAGACTGCCCTCCCCCCTTTTCTTTGCTGCCCTTTTGGAATGCTGAGACCCCCATGTTAGGAAGTATCCTTTGCTTCTTGAGGTTAGTGTGTTTTGGAAGAAATCTATTCCAATAATAATACTAATATAATGAATTTGTACTATCCTTTGACAAAGGAAGATTATTGTTTCTAAAGGTACTTTGAAAATTGTTGCTATACAGATATCTCACTTTGAGTTTTCAGCCTATTAAAAATTGTGAGAGAGTAACATTCCGATTTTGCATGAAAGTAAATTGAGACTCAGAGAGGTTGAACAGTTTACCCAAGGTCACACAGCTGAGGATGGGCAGAGAGGGGAACAAAGCTTCTATTTTCCCTACCATTCCATCTCAATGCAGATCTCTTGGTAATTTCCCTCCAGTACATGGTTTAGAGGGACAGAAATTGAAAAATTGCTTCCTAGTTTGGGAGGTTTCCTTTTTGATCTAAAAGAAAATAATAGCGTATTTACAGATAAACTGTGAGATTAAATATATCAGCAAACATTCATGTATAAGCATGCGTAATGTGGCTTACACCATGAGTTGTATGTAGTTTTCAGAAACATTGTTAATATTTTTAATATTTCAGAATATGTCCCTAAGGATGAACTTTTTGCAAATACACACTCAAACTTCTCTCTCTTTAAAAAGGGCCACAATTTTGTAATTTGATACTTGAAAGGAAGTGACATATAATTTTTACACAATTTACAGTTTTACTTGGCATTAAAATTATTGCTTGATATTTTAAGCTTTTATGAATAGTGATCCCATTTCATTAGTTTTATGAATGCACATAAAAACAATTTTTTATGAACCCTACTAATTTGAAATTCATGACCATTCAAACATAGACCTTTACCTTTGTTTGGCTAATGGGGAAAACGTGTAGGCAAGCAGAAAATGTAAACTCTAAGTGTTTGATATACTTAAGAAAATATATTTTTCAATCTCTTTAGAACCAGATGCTTGCGTTGTATGCACATCTTACTCATTTATTCATTAAGAGCAATCCCCAAGGGCTTCTATGAGCCAACAATTATTGGCTTAAGTATTATGTCTGGTATAGTCTTGAAAGTAATAGTTATAATTCATTTTTCTTAAACCTTATTTGCAGAGCTTTACTGATTCAGCCTACTAGTCCATATTAGTAATATTTAATAGCAGTGGAAAGAGCACAGAGTTTGGAGCCAGACAGACCTGGCTTGAATTCCAGTGCTGCCACTTTTTAGTTGATTATCCTTGAACAAATGAGTTAATCCTTCTGCTTTTCCTCGTTATCCAAACCAGGGCACTTCTGAGAATAAAAGAGAGTGTTGTTAGTAATTACTCTGGAAAAACAAACAGAATCAGGGACTCGCCTTGGCAACAGACATACGGTTACTCTATCAAAATGTGATTCGTCTTCCAAATTTCTGGTCTGTGGCTTATCTAAGTTGGTGTCTTGTTTCAATTTGTCTATCATTGCTTCAACTCTATGGACTCAACTCTCCTATCTAAGCCTCATGATGTCATCTTGAATCTGACACATTCACTTGTAAGAATAGTCTTGTTAAGGTTATTAAGTCACATGTTCATGGGTAGAAAAGTCCTAAAATCAAGTTTAAAACTTCTTATGTAATTCAAAACTTTTCCACTCCCTAATAATCAGGTCTGACTCTGGCCCTCGGGAACAGAAGAGGGAAGGGGTATATTCTACTCCATTTCTCTTTATTCTTTTAATCCTTCTTCCTCTCCTCAATCCAGTGCTCTGGCTCCCCAAGGTCCGTGAAGGGGAAAGCGGGATTATAGGAAAAGAGCCCGTTCCACCCGCCCTAGGCTTCCTTAGGCAGCATGCCCACTGTGCACTGTGTGCTTTATCAAAAATCTGTGCCACTTGTGGCTTGAATTTGCAGGCCTTTGTCTGATACTGATGTTGAATACATTTTTACTTGTACTTCTCTTCTGTAGATTACCTATTCATATCTTTGGCCAATGTCTCTTTCTTGACTTTTTGTAATAATATTTTCCTTCACTTTCTTAAAGAAAAAGAATAAGAAAACCATCTCCATGCCTAAAAATGATGATGATTAACATTTTATAGTATTTTCTCTATGTGCTTTTAATAGAAGAAATAAAACACTGCAGATAAAATTGAAGTACACTTTATAACTACAGTACCCATGAACTCTAAGTAGTATATTATTCATGTGTGTGTGTTTTAAGTTTATATAAGTGATAAAATACCATACCCATATTCTGTAATTTGCTTCTTTACTCAACGATATGCTTTTTAGAGCTTTCCTTTATATACGTTAAATATATATATTTAAAATTTCTTTTAACTGCTATATAACATTCCACATGTGTACTTGATTATTGAAAACCCCATAATTGCCAAATAATGTTCTATCACGTTTCTGAGGTTTGACTATTAAGGTTTGACTATTACAAGCAATGCTTCTACACATCCTTGTACCTGTCTCTCCATGTTTGTGTGCAAATATTTCTGGAAGATGTTTACTGAAAGTGGAATTTCTGAGTGGTAAGATATGTGCATTTTAATTTTACAAGCTACTGACAAAATGCCATTTGGTTAGTCATACCACTTTATTATACTCCTGCCAGCAAAGTCTCGTACAACGCATTTCTCCACTTTCTTACCAGCAAGTGATATTGCAGAACATTAAAATTTTTATCGGTCTTATGAATGAGATATAAAGTTATGTTTTAATTTGTAATCATCTGATTTCCTTTCTGCGTCACGTCTTTCAGTTAATATGGAGTGTGAACATTTTTTTTTTTACATCTTTATTGGAGTATAATTGCTTTGCAATGGTGTGTTAGTTTCTGCTCCATAACAAAGCGAATCAGCCATACATATACACATGTTCCCATATCTCTTCCCTCTTGTGACTCCCTCCCTCCCACCCTCCCTATCCCACCCCTCTAGGTGGTCACAAAGCACCGAGCTGATCTCCCTGTGCTATGCAGCCGCTTCCCACTAGCTATCTACCTTACGTTTGGTAGTGTATATATGTCCATGCCTCTCTCTCCCTTTGTCACAGCTCACCCTTCCCCCTCCCCATATCCTCAAGTCTGTTCTCCAGTAGGTCTGTGTCTTTATTCCTGTCTTACCCCTAGGTTCTTCATGACATTTTTTTTCTTAAATTCCATATATATGTGTTAGCATACGGTATTTGTCTTTCTTTTTCTGACTTACTTCACTCTGTATGACAGACTCTAGGTCTATCCACCTCATTACAAATAGCTCAATTTCGTTTCTTTTTATGGCTGAGTAATATTCCATTGTATATATGTGCCACATCTTCTTTATCCATTCGTCCGATCATGGACACTTAGGTTGTTTCCATCTCTGGGCTCTCGTAAATAGAGCTGCAATGAACATTTTGGTACATGACTCTTTTTGAATTA
This sequence comes from Tursiops truncatus, assembly GCF_011762595.2. Classification (NCBI taxonomy): domain Eukaryota; kingdom Metazoa; phylum Chordata; class Mammalia; order Artiodactyla; family Delphinidae; genus Tursiops; species Tursiops truncatus. Next base: position 4,312,810 of record NC_047053.1, on the reverse strand, counting down.
TGGTTTCCTCAGGGTATATGCCCAGTAGTGGGATTGCTGGGTCATATGGTAGTTCTATTTGTAGTTTTTTAAGGAACCTCCATACTGTTCTCCATAATGGCTGTACCAATTCACATTCCCACCAGCAGTGCAAGAGTGTTCCCTTTTCTCCACACCCTCTCCAGCATTTATTGTTTCGAGATTTTTTGATGATGGCCATTCTGACTGGTGTGAGATGATATCTCATTGTAGTTTTGATTTGCATTTCTCTAATGATTAATGATGTTGAGCATTCTTTCATGTGTTTGTTCGCAGTCTGTATATCTTCTTTGAAGAAATGTCTATTTAGGTCTTCTGCCCATTTTTGGATTGGGTTGTTTGTTTTTTTTGTTATTGAGCTGCATGAGCTGCTTATAAATTTTGGAGATTAATCCTTTGTCAGTTGCTTCATTTGCAAATATTTTCTCCCATTCTGAGGGTTGTCTTTTGGTCTTGCTTATGGTTTCCTTTGCTGTGCAAAAGCTTTGAAGTTTCATTAGGTCCCATTTGTTTATTTTTGTTTTTATTTCCATTCCTCTAGGAGGTAGGTCATAAAGGATCTTGCTGTGATTTATGTCATAGAGTGTTCTGCCTGTTTTCCTCTAAGAGTTTGATAGTTTCTGGCCTTACATTTAGGTCTTTAATCCATTTTGAGCTTATTTTTGTGTATGGTGTTAGGGAGTGATCTAATCTCATACTTTTACGTGTACCTGTCCAGTTTTCCCAGCACCACTTATTGAAGAGGCTGTCCTTTCTCCACTGTACATTCCTGCCTCCTTTATCAAAGATAAGTTGACCATATGTGCAGAGTGTGAACATTTTTTATGCATAACGACCAGTTCTGTTTCTTCATCTGTAAATTCCCTGTTTGTATTCTCTGCCCATTTTTCTTTTGGGTTAACAGTTTTTATTTGTGTCTTAATAGAAGTATATTTACTAAAGATATTAGCCTTGATTTTGTTCCTGCTTATATTTTACTTTTAAGTGTTCTTGTGGGGTTTTGGACACTTAGAAACATTAACTTTTCGTGCAGTTATAAATTAGCCTTTTCCTTAATAGTTTTCCTATTCATTGGATTCTTACTTTATTTGGATATGTGGATATAGGTTAATATGACTACAAAGCTGTTTTCAGGGGAAGAGGGACTTTTATGAAGGAACACATAGTGAATAACTTCAATATTCTTAAATGGAATAGGAAGCAAAAATGTATGTGAAAGGTAATACTTAATGTAAGAAAAATTATTGCCTGAATTTTTAAGAACATACGTAATTTTGTTTTGATAGGGTGAGATAGCATTTTATAAGCATAGCTTCTTAACCTTCTACGTCTTTCTCAGGCACCAGGACAGTCCCTGTCGAATGAACTCTGAAACCATGCTTCTCGTGGTGATTATTTATTTCTGGACGTCATGTCAAAACCAATAAAATATTTCTTTGAGAACTGTTTGTGACATTGTGGAGTTGAGTAGCATAATCCTTTTAGTGTCCAGATAATCAGCAAAATAAGATTTCTTCAGGAGTAATCTGACCTGAACGCAACATAAAGAGAAGGGAAATTATCACGTAGACAAACAACAAACATAAACATAATCAGCCTCTTCTAACAAGTGACACTTGAAGTTCCTGGGTCAGCAAAGTGAACCTTCCTGATCTTACACAGAGACATTCTCTGATGGACATTTCCTGTGTGTAAATTCTGTTCCGTCTGTAATTGTCGGAATTGATTATTTAAGAGTTGGCCGGATGCTGTGCTTTTCTGGACCTGGCATGTGTCTGAGTCACTGCCTGCCAGGATATTACCCTTCAGGCAGCATGTGCTGATATTCTATGTCCTTCCAGGACTGGATACCTGAAAAGAAACCTAAGATTCATGTCACAGATTTGTATGGGGTGGTACCTGGTATGGAGAAAACACCAATCGACTACTGGACCCTCTATGGATAAAAGTTAGACGTAAGTTATATACTCTCCAGCGACTGGCCTGGCAAAATAGGGAGACAGAAATTCTAATCCACAGTTACAAATATTAAAGTGGCTCCAAACTCAAGTCATTAAAACTCCTCACATTAGGGGCACTCTGCCTCAGATGGAAACAAGCTCCAAACTCGACGGGAATCTTCATGGCCACGCCAGCTTACCTGCCACTAATCATCTTTAGAGCTACACATTCAAATACCTTCTGCTATATTGGGGGCAGCCTCATTATTTTATTTCCACTGGTCCTTGGAATGAAGATTATTTTCCCAGTTTTCCCTGTAGCTGTTGGAATAATGTAATCCCTTTTGCTTCATAGAGAAGTCCCTTCTTTCTTTTTTTTAATATTTTATTTTATTTTTTTTTTTATCTTTGGCTGTGTCGAGTCTTAGGTGCAGCATGCAGGATATTTGATGTGGCATGCGGGATCTTGCGTTGCAGCACCTGGGCTCTTCATTGCGGCGTGCGGGCTTCTCTCTAGTTGTGGCCTGGGGGTTCCAGAGTGTGTGGGCTCTGTAGTTTGCGGCTTGTGGGCTCTCTAGTTGCGGCGCGTGGGCTTAATTACCCCCGGGCATATGGGATCTTGGTTCCCTGACCAGGGATCAAACCGGTGTCCCCAGCATTGCAAGGCAGATTCTTTACCACTGGACCACTGGACCACCAGGGAAGTCCCGAGAATTCCCTTCTGTAGCTGTTGGCAGAAGCCTTCCTATCCCTAGATGTAGATGGGACGGAGCACTCCTGAAGCACAGATGGTGTCATGTGCTCAGCCGTGAGCTGAGTGTTTTTAATGCAATCTGTTATTTCATCCTCATCAAAGCCCTACAAGTTTGATGTAATGGCCCACAATTTTTACAGAGCAGGCTACTGAGACAGAAAGAGGCCAGTTTTCCAGTTTGTATGTGGGAGTCGAGGATTCAAACCCATGCTTTTTTGTTCGTTTGTTTTGTTTGTTTGTTTTTGACCGAACTGCTCAGCCTGTGGGATCTTATCTCCCCAACCAGGGATTGAACCCATGCCCTCAGCAGTGAAAACACAGAGTCCTGACCATTGGACTGCCAGGGAATTCCCTAAAACCCATGTTTATTGGACAATAAAACACTTCTCTTTTTACTGTTCCACTCATTGTACCTGTTTGATGCCATCACTTAAAAAAAAAATAACTGGGTGATCTTGGCCAAGCCATTATCATCTTTCTTACTTCATGGGGCATAAAATGAGAGGGAAGAACTAAATAATCATAAACATTCTTTTTATCTCATAAGTCTTCCAATTTCATAAAAGAGGAATAGAAATGGCAACGTCATTTTTTATAACAGTAATCGTTATAAAGAAGTGAACGACTACCAAAATGAGACAAAGCATTCAGAAAATACACTTGGGTATGATTTCCCTCCATATTAAATAAAACTTCCCTATTTTTTTTTTATTTTGTAGTAGACAGAGTTACTGGAACATTTATAGTGGGATTTTCACCTCAGGTTTTTAAAAATTTGTAAGTTTATTATCCAGTCAATTTTGTTTTTCCTTAAAAGGTTTGTTTAGTTTTATGATGTATTAGGATCAAAATATCTAACAACAAATTGGCATTTCAAAAGCAACAAAATCTATAAAAATATCCAGGAAGTAACTTAATGAGAAATATGTGGGCCTTATGACTGGACAGAAAAGAAAACTTGAATAAGTACATGGAAATACTTCCTTGGAAGGAAAGGTTTACTGTAGAAAAGTGATCAATTCTCTTGGAATTAACATAAATTTAATGAAATGTCAATTAAAAATTCAGCATGGTTTTTGGGGAAACTTAATATAAGGGTTTTAATGTTTACTTGATGGAATAAAGTACTAAGAAAAGGTAATTTAAAAAAATTAAAGTAAATGGGGTTATGGAAGGACTCTAGCCAGATTTCCAATTGCATTTTATGAATTTTGGTAATTAAAACTGTAAGCAAAAGTTTTGATGAAAAAGGTAGAGAATCGATATTCTAGCTTAGCCAACGTATCAGCTTAGCCTTCTAAAAATTTAAATGAGGTATCAAGGATTCTGGTCATGGTTTGTTTAGAGTGTAAAGGATGATATTAGACCTCTTATGACAAAGGGTGAAGGCAGGATTGTGATTTATTGGCTGCCTTACCCTGACACAAACATTAGATGTAGTTATAATTAGGTAGGAAGTTACATTATTTAAGGTAGAATTCAGCTTTAAGCATACAGCCCAGAGAAGTAGGAAGAGCCCTCTGCTGCAAACTATTCTATCTTATTCCAGGTCACATCTTGTCATCCCGAGAATATGGCCTCATCCTTTTGATCCAAGATGATGGTGGCCTCTACATGCTAGGCAGTAAGATGTAAAAAGAGACTAAGAAGAAGAGGGCAAAGCTCATAGGCCAACAGCCCTAAAGAAGGGTTCTGGAAATTTGCCTTCTTCTTACATCACATGGACCAAAACTGTGTCACTTTTTAGTTGCATGGGTACACGAGTACCAGGAATTTTGTCTTCTCCTGAGGAACCTGCTACCCAGCTAAAATTCTACTCTCCTGGATGGAATGGATTCTTGGAGACAAGCAGCAGACTCCACCACAAAGGGATGGAGAATTAGAGGGAGGAGATCTGGGCGGGTATTATACTGTGAGATTTGGAAATATCTTTGTGAAATCTTCTCTGACATAAACATAGAAGGGGATATTCCTTGGCTCCTTTAGTGTGAGTGTGATAATGATACAAACTAAAATCTCCTAACATCCTGCCAACCGGAGTCACAGCCCCCTATAGTGTTCATTTATGTTATGCCAGAACCTAAACAACACAACTTTAGGAAAAAGAGGATCTTGTTTTAGAAAATGAAAAGAAAAAATAATAATTTATGGACCTATGAAATCATGCTGTACAAAATATTTTAATCTGTATTAAGGCTTAAAAATTTGATAATAATGTTTGGAACAGTAACCAGTGTAAAGTGAGAAACTCTTAATCTTTCTAAATCATTATGTTTTTAATGCCTGATGGCATTTCACCATAATTCATTTTACCAATTCGATTGGATTACCACGTACATGTAGCTTCGTCATTGTAGGTAAAGCATACCCTAGCTTAACCTGATTTAAGGACCACGAGAATGCCCCATAGCATCAAAACCAAACAACTGCTCAGCTTCTCCAGAACCTGTTTAGCTTAAGCCTCTTGTCCATCTTCCCAGTATCAACTGTCCTGGTAAACCGTTAATCCCAGTTGCTCACTTGGCTTTGAAGGATTTTTTTTTTCCCTTTTCCCTTTAATCAGTGCAACCAAAGGAAACCACAAGTAACTTTGACTCTCAGGTATCAAAAGCTGTCTCCCAGGTTTGTGACAGGTTGAATTGAATGTGTACAACAGGGGATGCAGGTCTGCCGCCCAGATGGCTGACCCACTCTTGTTTTGTTTTTTGATTGAGCCAGTATACAACAATCAGGATATTTCACATAAACATCTAGTGTTCTGGCTTTTCTTTCTTTCTTTTTTTTTTTTCCTAAAGATTTTTTGATGTGGACCGTTTTTTAAAAAGTCTTTATTGAATTTGTTACAATATTGCTTCTGTTTTATGTTTTGTTTTTTGGCTGTGAGGCATGTGGGATCTTAGCTCCCTGACCAGGGATCGAACCCACACTCCCTGCATTGGAAGGTGAAGTCTTAACCACTGGACCGCCAGGGAAGTCCCTGGCTTTTCTTAAAATATTGGGAGATGTGACAGTTCCTGACCACCCCCATCCCCCAACACATGACAACAGTGAGTAGGAACTGAGCAGTAACTGTCCCCTTTACAACATGCACCCTAGTTCCCCTCAGACTTCACCACTTTATATTATCTCCTCCATCCTGAGAACAAGTGAGGGTTGCTTTTTAAGCACCCATAGAGTGTTGGTTTTCTTACCCTTCTCTTTGACCCTGTCTCTATCAAAATGGAGAAAGTGAGACATAAACTAAGAGGGTCACCTTCTTCAAGAAAAATGTGAGAGAGCACATTGCTTTGTGGAAATTCAAGATTCTTAAATAATAGCATGTCATATTAGGTCTCTTGTGCTATTACCTTCCTGGCCCTGATAGGTCTGAGGTCTCTGGAATACATCTTACTCCTGAAATATTTATGCAATGAAAAATCTGATGTAAAGTTTCATCTCATAAGGGAAACCATCTCTGTAACTTTATCCATTCCATTCTCCATCTTAACATAGCCCTGCGTCTAGGTGACTATCTTATACCTCTCACCGTGCTCATGCTCTTGGCCACGCTCGACACCTGGGAGCTTTGCTTCCAACGCTAAGCCCATCTGTTTTTCATGTCTCTCCGCCATTTCTGCTCAGATCTCATTAGCTATAAAGAAAATTGTTACTTACTTTAGCTACTGCTGTTTCTTCCTTTTATTGCCCAGATTCTAAAGCAGATAGTGTGTGGTCCCTGACTCAATCTTTGTATCACCCAAGCCATCTGCTACACTTACCTCAAGCAAACCTTGACTCACTCATCGTGGTGTCCTTTCCAACAACTTCCCCCATAATTCTCTCATCAAGATGACCAATGGTCTCCTTCTAACTACTTCCAGTTACTTTATGTTTTTAAATTAAAAAAATTTTTTTGGCCATGCTGCATGGCATGTGGGATCTCATGTTTCCCGACCAGGGATTGAACCTGGGGCCCCTGCACTGGAAGGCAAAGTCTTAACCGCTGGACCACCAGGGAAGTCCCCAGTTACTTTACTTTAACTAAACTTTCTGGGCCTTTTGGCAACATTGATTCTTCCATGCTTTCTTGGGATTTGGCTGTCCTTGGATTCTGTGACAGTATAGGCTGCAGATTTTCCCACCCCCTAGCTGCAACTGAATTTCTTGCTTCTTTATTTTTTCTCTATACTACACACACTAAATTTTCTCCTATGAAGAGTTCAGATATTTATGGCTTTGTTATTCCATGTATTTCTCTCTTTTTTAAGGATTTGTTTATTTTATACCTGGAAGTTTGTACCCTTTGACCACCTTCACCCATTTTGTTCAACCCTCACCCCGCTGCTGGCAGCCACCAGTCAGCTTTCTGTATCTGTGAGTTCATTTGTTTGTTTGTTGTTTACTTTTGGATTCCACATATCAGTAAGATAGCACAGTATTTGTCTTCCTCTGTCTGACTTATTTCACTTAGCCTAATGCCCTCAAGGTCCATCCATGTTGTTGCACACAGCAGGATCTCCTTCTTTTTATGGCTAAATAATATTCCATTGCATATCCACTTGTTTCTTATGCCCCCAAGATACACATCTTCACAAAATCTTTTACCCAATTATGTGTACAGCCTTTTAGATTTGAAAAGTACTCTTCACTTACAACTAACCCAGTGACTCGCGCATCATCTTCTCAACAATGCTAATGTTGATATTGTTATTATTATTCCCATGTTTAGAATAAACTTCAGAGAAGTTAATAGGCACCTACTCATGATTGATTGGGAATTAGTACAAGTTCCAGTTTACTGGCTGGAGGACCTTGGTGCTGGGGTAGGTGGCAGCTGACAAAGGTGACTGGGCACGATGAATTAATAGTAGGAAGTCCATCTGGTGATGGACACAGAGAATCTTAGCCTAAGTACCAGCTCTGTCACTTAACTAAGTTACATGACTTTATTAGCTATGTTAACTAATTGCTCTGACCTGTTTTCTTATCTTTAAAATGAAAAATACAGTAATAACTAAATTACTTGAAGCTGGTATCTGGAACACAATTCTTGCTTTAGGCACGAAGGCATGTTTGTTGTGCCCACACCACTGGGAGTTTCTCCGTTTCTGTACCCCCAGCTCCCCCCATGCAGCCTTGTCCTGAGTGTAGTAGAGCCCTAGCACACTGCCTGACGCTTACAACTCCTGCTGGGAGCGTAGACTCTCCTCGCCTCCCCAGAAGGTGAGTGGTTCACTGCTCAGCTGGAACCGTGATGAAGTTCCCTGTCTCCACCAATGTCTATCACTCTACACACTCCTGTAGCTACAGCCCATCATCACAGAGAGCTCCTCTGGGGACTGAAACTAGTTCCTCATTATACCCGGGTTCACTGGCTGTGGTGGTCACTTCAGAATTTCTACACACGAGGGCCCTGAAGTCAGCTTTTTGCTTGGAGGGAGCTTGTATATGTAGGGGCCTTTCCTTAAAACTGTGTATGGGGACTTCCCTGGTGGTGCAGTGGTTAAGAATCCACCTGCCAGTGCAGGGGACACAGGTTCAAGCCCTGGTCCGGAAGATCCCACATGCCGCGGAGCAACTAAGCCCGTGCACCACAACTACTGAGCCTGCGCTCTAGAGCCCACGAGCCACAACGACTGAGCCCATGTGCCACAACTACTGAAGCCCATGCACCTAGAGCCCACACTCCACAGCAAGAGAAGCCACCGCAATGAGAAGCCCACGTACCGCAACCAAGAGTAGCCCCCGCGCGCCGCAACCAGAGAAAGCCCACATGCAGCAACACAGACCCAACACAGCCAAAAAAAACCCCAGACAAACAAAAAACTGCATATGGATAGCAAGTATATTGTTTCTACATAAATTGCTTGTGTTTGTTTCTTCTTTGGAAGAAGACCTGCCACCAAGCAACTGCGAAATATTAGCCACTTTCCTCTTTGTCGGGGGGTGACACAACCCTGCAGTTAGGCTGTTACCGCCAATCCTGACCCTGGTTTATCCACCTTCTTCCCTTCCCATACATCCCCTTATTGAAGGTTCCTGAGTACCTACTCACTCTCCTGAGATGTGACATGTTCTCCTAGGAACAGTCCTCCTTCTATCCAGAATCATTCATCTGTCAGCTACACAGGCTCTTTTCTCTTCTTCACTTAATAGGTCAAGCCATTCACGAAATCCAGTAGAGTCGTCCCTTGTAATTCTTTTTGTCCATGGGATCAGTAACAATGACACTTCTTTCTTTTCTGATATTTGTTACCTGTGTCTTTTATTTTATTTTTAAAACTTGTCTTAAAAATTTTTTTTGATGTGGACCTTTTTTTTTTTTGCGGTACGTGGGCTTCTCACTGTTGTGGCCTCTCCCGTGGAGCGCAGGCTCCAGACACAGCCTCAGCGGCCATGGCTCATGGGCCTACCTGCTCTGCGGCATGTGGGATCTTCCCGGACCAGGGCACAAACCCGTGTCCCTTGAATCGGCAGGCGGACTCTCAACCACTGTGCCACCAGGGAAGCCCAATGTGGACTATTTTTAAAGTCTTTATTGAATTTGTTACAATATTACTTCTGTTTTATGTTTTGGTTTTTTGGCTGCGAGGCATGTGGGATCTTAGCTCCCTGATCAGGGATCAAACCCATACCCCCTGCATTGGAAGGCAAAGTCTTAACCACTGGACCACCAGGGAAGTCCCTTGATCTTTTATCCTTAGTTGGCATGGCTAGAGATTTATCAATTTTATGGAGTTTTTTTTTTTTAAATCAGTTTTTGGTTTCATTGATTTTCTTGATTGTTTTCCTGTTTTCAACTTTATTGATTATTGATCTATTTTTTAATACCTCTTTTCTTCTGCTTGTTTTAGGTCTAATTGACTTTCTGTATCTAATTTCCTGAGATGGAAGCTTAAATGATTGATTTCTGATATAAGCATTTGATGTTATAAGTTGCCCTCTAAGCTCTACTTTTGCTGCATCACATAAGTTTTGATAAGTTGTATTTTCATTTGGTTCAAAATATTGCTAAAAATTTATATTGAGACTTTTTCTTTGATCCATGTGTTATTTAGAAGTGTGTTGTTTAATCTCAAAAAATTTGAGGATTTTCCTAATATTTTTCTGTTAGTGATTTCTGATTTAATTTTTATCATGGTCTAAGAGCATTCTTTGCAGGATTTCTGTTCTTTTAAACTTGTTAAGGTGTGTCTTATGGCCCAGAATTTGGTTTATTTTGGTGAATGTTCCATGCAAGCTAGAGAAGAATGTGTATTCTGCTGTTGCTGGGTAGGATAGTCTATAAATGTCACTTAGAATGATTTGATTGCTAGTGCTTTCAGGTCAGCTATATCCTTACTGATTTTCTGCCAGCTTGATTTATCAATTAATGATAGGAAGGTGTTGAAGTCTCCAACCATAGTAGTGCTTACCTGTTTTTCCTTGTAGTTTTTGCCTCACATATTTTGATGCTTTGTGTTAGGTGCATGTGGATTTAGGATTAATTGATCTGGAGAATTAACCCTTTCATCACTGTATAACGTCTCTCTTTATCCCTCATAATTCTCCTTGATCTGAAATTTACTTGTCTGAAATTAATGTAACTACTCCAGCTTTCTTTTGATTGGTGTTAACATAGTATATCTTTCTCCATCTTCTTACTTTTAATCTATACATGTGTCTTCATATTTAAAGTGGGTTTCTTGTAAATAACATCTGACTGGGCCTTATTTTTTATCCACTCTGACAATCTCTGTCTTTTTAATAGTGAATTTAGATCATTCACATTTATGGTGATTATCGATATAGTTGGATTGATAATTAGCACATTTGTAAATGTTTTCTCTTCATTGTATTTGCTCTTTTTTTTTTCTATTTTACCCCTCTTTTTCTGCCTAGAGAAGGCATTTTATATGCTTCCATTTTTATCTCCTCTCCTGGCATATAAATTATATTTCTTTAAACTTCTTTTTTTAGTGGTTGCCCTAGAATTTCCAAGATATATTTTAAATTAATCTAAATCTACCTTCAAATAACACCATACTGCTTCACATGTATTACAGATAACTTGTAACAGAGTACAGTTGACCCTTGAACAATATGGGAGTTAGGGATACCAGCCCACCGTGCAGTCAAAAATCCATGTATAACTTTACAGTTGGCCCTCCTTTTCCACAGTTCCACAACCGTGATTCAATCAACCACAGATCGTGTATTACTATAGTATGTATTTAGTGAAAAAAATCCACATATAAGTGGATCCATGCAGTTCAGATTCGTCTTGTTCAAGGGTCAACTGTATTCCCAATTCCTCCCTCTGTTCCTCATGACTTCTTGTTATTCATTTCACTTATCCACATGCTGTAATAACTGAATATATTATTTCATTAATACATTACTTAGACAGATAGCTTTAAGTTCAATTAAGAATAAGAAAAATATTTTATTTCATACAATCCTTCTCTGATGTTCTTCCTTTCTTTCTTTCTTTCTTTTTTAAAAAAAAATAAATTTATTTATTTGTTTTTGGCTGCGTTGGGTCTTTGTTCCTCCACACGGGCTTTCTTTAGTTGTGGTGAATGGGAACTATTCTTTGTTTCAGTGCACGGGCTTCTCATTGCGGTGGCTTCTTTTGTTGTGGAGCACGGGCTCTAGATGTGCAGGCTTCAGTAGTTGTGGCTTACAGGCTCTAGAGCTCAGGCTCAGTAGTTGCGGCACACGGGCCTAGTTGCTCCGCGGCACATGGGATCTTCCTGGACCATGGCTCAAACCTGTGTCCCCTGCACTGGCAGGAGGATTCTTAACCACCAGAGAAGCCCCTCTTCCTTTTTTTCTGTATATCTTAGTTTCTGACCTGTGTCCTTCTGCCTTTACATACCATTCTTATACCATTTCTTGCAAGACAGGCCTTGTGGTGATGAATTTCCTCAATTTTTGTTCATCAGAGAAGGACTTGATTTCCCCTTCCCCTTTGAAAAATAATTTTGCTGGATTTAGAATTTTTAGGCTGTTGATTTTGTTTATGTTTACTTTTAACACTTTAAATATTTCACTCCAGTCTCTTCTTGGTTGCATGGTTTTTGATACGCTCACCACAATTCTTATCCTTGTGCCGCTATAGAAAAAGTACCCACCCCCGAGTTGCTTCAAGGTTTTCAATTTGTCTTTGGTTTTCTGCAGTTTGAACATGATATGCCTGGGTGTTGATTTTTTGATGTTTATCTTCCTTGGTATTTTCTGAACTTCTTGAATTTATGATTGTCAATATCTTTGGAAAATATTTTGCCATTATTATTTCAAATATTTTTTTGCTTTGTTCTTTTCCTCCTTCTGGTATTATAATTATGCATATTTACATGTTTTGAAATTGTCCCAGAATTCTTGGATGTTCTGTTTTTTCATTTTTTGAAATCTGCATTTCAGTGTAGGGTGTTCGATTGACATGTCTTCATACTCACTGATTCTTTCCTAGGCTGTGTCCAGTCTATTGAGGAGCCCATCAAAGAGATTCTTCATTCTGGTACAGTGTTTTTGATTTCTATCATTTCCTTTTGGTTCTTAATGTTTCCATCTATGTATTAATTTATTGATATTAATCACAATTATCTTAAATTCTCAGTGATAATTCCAAATTCTGTTTCTATACCTTAGTCTGGTTCTGATGCTTGTGTAGTGTCTTCATGCTGTGTTTTTTCTTGATTTTTAGCATGTCAAGTAATTTTTATGTTGAAAGCCAGACTGATAATATGAATGGAGATAATAGGAACAGAAGCAAGTAGGTTTTTAGTGTAAAGTGTTAAGTTAACCTGGCTACATACTGAGCTGTTAATGATTGCTGTACCCTCAGATGCTAGAGGTTTCAATCTCCTCCTCTAGGTTCTTGTTTTTGTCTCCCCTGTTGACTTTGGGCTTTCCTAAGAACTCTTACTTAGATAGACTATGTGTCTTGCAGCTCTTTTAGTTGTGACCCACTGCTATTATACCAGAGCCCAATTGACGTGGTATCACAATGTGGGTGAAGGAAAGTGTTCTATGATGCTATGATTAAATTCCATCCTTCTGGTGTGCTTCCATCCTTAGGCTGTGATCTTTAGTGTCATGGTTTTTTCTAGCTTCTTCCCTCCTCCCTGAGGCTAGAGTGGCAGGAATGCCCACGCCCAGGTGGGATTAGGCTCTGGTAAAGTCTTTCCCTTTGAGATTGAGCCTTTGTTATAAAGACTGCTTGGGTTTATTGGACAATAGTTACTCTTTCCCTCTCCCTTCCTGGGACACCAAAGGGGCTCTTTTATGACTCTTCATTCTGGACTGTGTCTCTTAGAATGTGTCTCTCCAGATTTGGGGGTTTTCTCTGTGACCTCAGCTCTCTCAGAGAGTCCATAAAAGTCCATGAAAAGGCATCAATTTTCAGCTTATCCAGGTTTTTCTTGTAAGGATGGGAGTGACAACATTCAAGTTCTTTCTGTGTCACTGCTGAAGTTGGAAGCTTTTAACGCTTTGAATCACTTCTGATTCTCATGTGTTCCATATTACTCCCATTTATGCCCTGATTATTCTTTATCCAGGGATTCCTAGGAATCTCCTAACTTCCCATTCTGCCACAAACCTCTTATTTTTCCTGACATCCAAAACATCACTTCCATTATGTCATTGTCCTGCTCATCAGCTGTCAGTGACGACGGATTACTTACTTACACAAATCAAAAGTTTTTATATTGACATTCAAGGCTGTTTGCAGTATTTGTCCATAACTTTCCTTTGGCTACTTTCCAACAAGAAAGCAATGGTTCAGGTTAGGAATACTGTCTCATTATCCTTCTAACCTATGTACATTGATGTCTGGAATATTCGATAGACTTTGTCAAGTAAGTTCTCCATTTAAAAAACAATTCAGATACTTTATTAAGTTCCATATTCTCTGTGAAACATTTTCCTACTACTCTTTGTGCCATACATTTTTACATGGATGGAAAAAATAATGTGCCTAGAAGAGACTGCAGAAGACTTCTGATCCATTGGATAGATGAAGAAACTAATGGGCTGAGTTGAAGGGGCTTTTTCAAGGACACACAGCTAGTTAAGGTCAGAACTGAACTTAAAACCCACCTCCCATTTTCTTTCCTCAATTTCTGGTCTCCTGGAGTAGTGATTATCAAATGTCAGGGGACATATAGTCTCCAGGGAATTAGTCTTTGGTGGGTTTTTTTTGTTTTTGTTTTTTAATGTTTCTGGGACACACCCCTGAGATTCTGACTCAGTAGGCTAGAGTTGGGGCTCAGGAAACTGTATTTACAGCAAAGGATTCTGAAGCTGGTGGTTCAATAATTCACTCTGAAAAACACCATCATAGAGGACATTTACAGAATATAGAACAGTGGTTAGCATTCAGAGAGTGCCTGGGTAACCGAACCAGTAAAAGCAGAGAGCTACAGGAAGCAGTGTCCGTCTGGCTCTGTTAGGTTTTCCCAGAAGTTAAAAAGTTCTGCTGTTGAACTTCTGGGCCTTCAACTACAAACAAAAATCTTGATAGCTTTCTTAAACATGCACAGTGTTAGTCATCAGGGAAATGGGAAAATGGCTCAATGTAATTCAATATTGCCTCAAAATGTATTTATTCATTATTATAGATAAACAAACTTCTACCCTCACCTTCCACTTAGGTAGAGGTGAGATATATACTTACTGAGAAATTCTGGGAAATACTGAAAAATATAAGACTACCCAAGATACTGTTTATTGAACTTGCTCTGTGACAGTGCACTATGGCTCTTTATTATGAATTATCTCATTTGATTCTTATCATTACTCCTGACATAGATTTCTACATTTTAATTATGTTTTAAAATTTTCATTTTATAGCTGAAAAAGTGAAACTTAGAGAGGTTAAGTGACTTGCCCAAGGATACACAGCAAGTGAACAGCAAAGTCAGGATTTTTTAAATACTGCAGGTCATATTCTGAAGCCTATGTAGGCTTTTAAACACTGGACTCTATTCTGTGAAAATCCCATCAGTGCCAATTGTGTTGAGCACAGGCAAACCCTGTTAGTTCTCTGTGCAGTTCCTTCCAGCCGTTTAGGAGGCATATGAGTATAATATTGAAAACTGCTCTTTGGAGACAAAATGAGCTTGGTTCAATTTCTGGTTTTGACACTAACCTTATGAATTTGAGTACGTTTTTTAAAAAATATTTCTCTAGTCTCAGTTCTCCCAGCTGTAAAATGGTGAGAATAATATTTAATACGACTGAGGACAATTTAATGAGATAATGGTTGTGAAGCACTTAGCACTGTGCCTAGCTGATTCTAAGCACTCAGTAAATGTTATTATAAATATACATATGATTTAAATTTTATATATTTAAAGTTTGCAGTCGTACTGAAAATTATTATGTGCTATGTATTCTGCTTACATTTATGATCTAGTCCAGACAAGTGCCCCAATGTCTGTATTGCCCACACCCGTCTTGAGAAAATCCATCCTACGTGTCGACCCTAATATTTAGATCGCTCCTCCACCCCTCACCCCTGCTGATTAGAACTGGGGAAGGCATCTGATACAAAGAGGGACAATATGGACAAATAGAAAAGACAACTGAGAAATGCTAAAAAACCTGACCAAGATCTGCAATGAAAGAACAAAAATGTTGTGAGACCAGGACAGCCACGAGGAGTAACTACTAAAGCCAGAAGGGAAGAGGGGAGGCCAAAGAGGATGGAGAAAGAGAAAGAGAGAGAGAGAGAGAGAGAAGGAGGGAGGGAGGGAGGAAGAACATGAGTCCCAAAGCTTTATCTGCTTCCAGCTCAGATTCCATCCATTTCCAGAAAGATCTCAAGGGGATTTTACTTGGAATTTCCAACATAATTCTTAAGTTGGAGCAATAAACACTCAGAAATCACTAAAAATGAGTAATGAAGAAGGTCTTTCCCTGTCAGTTAGAAGGTATGCATTAAAAGAGTGAGATAGCGTATCTGCAGACAGACTGATGGATGGGGCAGCACGTGAAGTCCCGAAACAGATTATGAGCACAGGAAAATTATTACGTAATAAAGGTGGCATTTAATTCAATGGGGAAGGGATGGATTTGCCAATACCCGATACTGAAGTAAATTGGCTCACCAATTTGAAAAACGCAAAGCCAGCTCTTTCTTCACTTTTACCAGCATAAATTCCAGAGCGGTTAATGATTTAGACTTAGAAAAGAAAACCATACAAGCTTAATATGAAAAGACGGGATTATTTACATAATCTAGGGCAGCTGAAGAGTTTTCTGTGGACAATATTAATGGTATCGATCATAAAGGAAAATACAGTAGATTTAACTACATACATATAAAACATTTGCATGTAAAAAAGTTTTAACCAATAAAAACTAATTAAAAATTGGGAAAATGTTGCAACATACATAACTAACAAAGGATTCAACCTCTTAATATGTAAAGGACTCATAAATAGCTAAGAAAATATATTGGAAAAATGAGAAATGGATACTATATATGCAACGTGGTCTACTTTTTGTGATCTACACGTGTATATGTGTGTATTTATATGTATAAACATGCTTTTTGTAAAAATAATGTCTTTCTGTTAAAAAAGAAAATTAACATATTAGTTAAATAAAAATAACTGAAGAGATCTACCCCAAATTGTAAAAGAATCATAGGATCATGGGTGATTTTTATTTGTTTCTTTTTTATCTTTCTGTATCTTCTGAATTTTTCAGCAATAAATGGATTTTGCTTCTGGAATGAGAAAAAAAATGTATAGAAATTAGGAGGATTACGAACAATGGGATGAATTGCCACCTAATTTTGTTCGCTTTCTCTGGCTTTCTCAAGACGCTTTAATTTGAGGGGGAGCAGAGCTTTCAGTACTCTGACTGAAGGCCCTCGGAGTGCTTCCTTGGCCTCTAGGTTCGGATGTTTCACACAGGGGATGCTATTGTGGGAACCGGGCTTGCTGGCCCAGCCTGCCTCCACAGGGTGTGTTCCTGGGCCCAAACAGAGCACAATGAAGAAAGATGAGAAAACAGCCATCGGCTTATATCCCAATGAAGAGAGAGCATGACTCCAAGAACTTTCCAGGGCGTTTCCAATTTGACATTTCCTTCTTGACCTTTTAGCTTCTCACTTTGCTTCACATACACTGGCCCAGGGCTAGATTTAGCATTATCGTTAGAAAAAGGCTGTTTCCCCAAGAACTCAAACTACAGATCTCTGAACCCAAGAAGGAAGATTCAGAGATAGCCTTGCGTGGGGCTTGTCTGACACAGAGTGACATAAGCTTGGAATGGTTTCTGCCTGGCTGAGGAGAGTGAGCAGGTGGCGTTCCAAGCTTGAACGAGGCTTGGGTATTCAGTGGTCTTTCACCTGTACAGACGCCGTGATATAGCAGACGGTTCATGCAGCCTCATAAGCACGTCATTTTGCAGTCTCACTTCATTGGCTTCCCTTGACCTGCCTCCAAACATAAAGAAAAAGATGCTGCTTTGGCTTCTGACACAGATGACCACCTTGGCACTCGGGGTGATGTGGATTGTTGTAGGGGTCAGCAAGGAGGCTCAGGTGACTTTGAACCTGCCTATTGGTCCAGCGTCGAGCCCCACCACTCCCTGCCCCTGTGTTTCCATCACACACAATCGCTTGGGTCCTCCGAGCGACTCATGTGCTTTGAAACTCTCCGGTCTCTGTCTTGGGACATTGGCCCCACCTCACCTTCTCCCCCTGGTTCATTCCCTAAGCAAACCATGGCTGACCCTTAGCCCTGTTCAGAGACTCTGCGAGCATCCCTTGAGCCAAGACTTCATGTTCCTCTGGCCTGCTTACTCCTCTGGCTCCCCTGTTCCTCCCCTGCCACATAAAACCCAGGTGGCAACACACAGACCAGGCATCTGCACTCAGGCATCAAAACTCCTGGGCTCAGACCTCCGTTCCCAACCTATGTGATTAGCTCTGTGTTAGGCAGTCGACTCAACTCTGCTCTCTCTTCTCTCTTTTGTTAAATGTGGGTGATGATAATGATGCCTAGCTTATAAGCTTGGAGTGAGGTAGTGCCTGTGGATGACTCAGCCTAGTGGGGGGTTACCTAGAAAACAGTCAGTATAACAGTTGGTCAATATAGTTAGCCAGTATTCTTGTCAGCATACAGCATAGTAAGAACAATTCATATACAAAGAGCTATTCATATTTCTGTCTTGCCAATCTTCCCCCCAACTAGCTTTATCTGGCCAGGTTAGCCTATGTATTCCCCAAATATGAACGCTTCCCTGCCTCAGGGCCTTTGCACTAGCTGTTCCCCATGCCTGGAGCATATTTCCCTGACTCTTTCCCTGTGTGTCTGATTTCTGCTCTTTCTTCCTATTTTCAGCTCAATTACCATCTCCTCCTGAAGATTTTTGGCCTTATCCTAAGTGAAGTAGGTAACCTTACCTCCTGTTTAATCTCCTGTCACAGTGCTAGCTTATCTCTCCCTAAGTTACTTATTTACTTCCAGATTGCCTGTTCCTCTCACCAGCCTATAAACCCTCTGAGAGTAGAGGCTCATTTTCTTTTCTCTTAGTACCTTCAGCATCTATGCAGTATCTGGCACAATCCTCAGTAAGTATTTGTTGAATGAATAAGTGAATACATCAATAAATGGGCTAAAGGAACGCGCTTCTCTTACAAAATTTCTCAAATGAAACAGAGAACACGGAAAGGCTTAGCAGGAAATCCAAGTGCTCCTTGACAGTCAGTTGCTAGAAGAGAAGTCTGTCTCCATTTTCCCTTATCAAGACCTACAAAACTATGCAGAGTCCTTTGAGCTTCTTAGAGGGGAAAAGCAATGCATCAATACAAAAGATAATCTTGTTTCTTCCTATGAATTCAAAATAATTTTTGAAAAGGAACAGGCCCTCTCAAAGCATTATGCCCACACAATCTTTCCTTTAAGTAGCAAAAAACCCCAAATAGTTTTAAGATCTCTAATGTAATGCAGATGTAGAGGGTAAGAATTTGATGGTCAATTAATTTAGAAAATATCCAGGGCCTTGCAGAGGTTCAACTTATGGACTTTGAAATTTAACTCATGATTACAACGCCCTTCCCCCTACTCCTCTCCCCAGCCCTAGATACAAAAAGAAAGGAACGCTTGTAATATTGCTTATGGAATGTTCTAGAGGGTTAGTTAAGCTGCTCTTCATAAAAACTCTTGGATCAAGTTTTCCTGGCCTTTTCCAGTTGGGACTGTTCCTGAGCATTGAAGTGAAGCAATATTAAACTGGCAGGCTGCTGAGAGCCGATTATTGTGGGGAGTTGAAAGGAAAGAGCTGGCATCTTTGTGCTTCATTAATCTTCGAAGGAAAGAAAGCTCTGGCCACTGGACCAAAGGCCCACATGTCAGAGCTTGATTTCCTGTTCTTCTGGGTTTCGGTTTGAATGTAAAGCAAATGTTTCAGGGAACTCCAGGCGGCTAGAAGGCATGCTCTTCTCTCCTGTGGCCAGGACTTGATTTCATGAATTAATATCCAACTCCAAGAAAGCCAAGAGCTGTTGAGGCTAGAGGCAGTATGGTGCTGAGAGCGAGACGGAGGTGCAGTGAGCCATCAATCAGTTAGCAAATGGTTATCGAGCTTCCCTGAAACTCTTTTTTTTCCCCGTAGCTGCAAGCTTTAGGGTTAGTTTTTTGTTTTTTAATTAGTTTTTATTGGAGTATAGTTGATTTACAATGTTGTGTTAGTTTCAGGTGTATAGCAATGTGAATCAGTTACATATATCCACTTTTTTTTTTAATATACATCTTTTTTGGAGTATAATTGCTTCACAATGCTGTGTTAGTTTCTGTTGTACAACAAAGTGAATCAGCCATATGCATACATATATCCCCATATCCCCTCCCTCTTGCGTCTCTCTCCCTCCCTCCCTATCCCACCCCTCTAGGTCATCACAAAGAACCGAGCTGATCTCCTGGTGCTATGCTGCTGCTTCGCACTAGCTATCTGTTTTATATTTGGTAGTGTATATATGTCAATGCTACTCTCACTTCACCCCAGCTTCCCCTTTTCCCCACCCCCGTGTCCTCAAGTCCATTCTCTACGTCTGTGTCTTTATTCCTGCCCTGCCACTAGGTTCATCAGTACCATTTTTTTTAGATTCCATATATATGTGTTAGCATACGGTATTTGTTTTTCTCTTTCTGACTTACTTCACTCTGTATGACAGACTCTAGGTCCGTCCACCTCACCACGAATAACTCAGTTTTGTTTCTTTTTATGACTGAGTAAGATTCCATTGTATATATGTGCCGCATCTTCTTTATCCATTCACCTATCATTGGACACTTAGGTTGCTTCCATGTCCTGGCTATTGTAAACAGTGCTGCAATGACTCTTTTTTAGATTCTTTTCCCATATAGGTCATTACAGAGTATTGAGTAGACTTCCCTGTGCTACACACTAGGTCCTTATTTATCTATTTTATATATAGTAGTGTGTATATGTTAATCCCAATCTCCCAATTTATCACTTCCCCCCACGATTCCCCTTTGGTAACTGTAAGTTTGATTTTGAGGTCTGTGAGTCTGTTTCTGTTTTGTAAATAAGTTCTTTTGTATCGTATCATTTTTTAAATTAGATTCCACGTATAAGCGATATCGTATGATTTCATCTTTCTCTGTCTGACCTACTTCACTCAGTATGACAATCTCTAGGTCCATCCACGTTGCTGCAAATGGCACTCTTGAACAAAATAACGTCCTCTTTTTTCTTTGTAGCCGAAGTTCTTCAAACACCCCCCCAACATTACACTTTCCACCCTTTATTGCATCTGAATACAATATTTTCCTCAAGAGAGAATAAACTACATAACAGCATTTTTTGGTAACTGTTGTATTGAGACATAATTGATGAATCGAACAATTCATCCATTAAAGTATACAATTTGATGGTTTTGTATTATCCACAGAGTCGTGCAACCATCAATATAATTTTTAAACATTTTTATCACCCCGAAAAGGACCCTCCCATATCCTTTATCTCTGAGTCCATCTAACTCTATGTCACTCTTCTCCAAACCCTAGGCAATCACTGGCCTACTCTCTGTCTCTAGAGTTTCCAAGTCTGGATATTTCATATAAATAGAATTATACAATATGTGGTCTTTTGTGACTGGCTGTAATAGCATTTTATGTATGACATTTATCCTTGTGTCAAGCACAAAAAAATGTTCTCAGTAAATACAGGTATTTGAATGAATGATTGTCCTTCTACTATCAATTCACTGCTGTGCAGTCACTGTGTGGAAGGAATAAGACATGAATACTGACCACAAGTTATATTCAATCCAGATGATAAGAGAGGATTGATCTAAAATAAGAAAACTAGCTAAAACACTCAATTAAGTGGTACGTAGACTGAAAGAATAAGATGACATATCACAAGGTACTGTTTTAGAGTCAGTTTTAGGGCAAAATATCTTAAGTAATACAGAGGTAGTTTGGGGTTGATCAGAAAGGGTTATTTATACCTTGTATTCTAGTTTAACTTATCTAAACATTTATCCTGGCCCCTCCACCTATATCTAAATGTCTGTGTATCTATATCATCTATTTCTACTTCTACATCTCAATTTCTTTCAGTATCATCTGTATTTTGGAGAAGCATCTCATGAAACTTTGGATTCTTGCAGGCATTGCCGTAGTGTCTTCTCCTGAAAAATGAATATGGAAACCCACAGTTTGGTTGATGAATACTAGGTAACCTCAAATGAAATAACTCTTCCACGCTCCCCATTACTCTTTCCTCCTCTTGTTCCCTGACTGGGTGTTGTCCGAATCTCGTCTTCAATTTGCTTGTTGACAATGCAGCACTGTAACTTTCTCTGAAGCAGGAGCTCCATTTTCTACAAGCCTTTCCCATGTGGTTAGTCCATCCTACTTCAGACTCCGTGATGTTTTTTATACCAGCCTTCTCTATTTCGATGAAGCCACACATGATTGAAACCCGAGAGTCATATTTCCTTCTTCCTAGTTCATGCTCTCGGTCCAATTAATCATCAAAGTCTGTTAATGTTTGCCATGGACAGTGTTTCATGAGTTATTTATTTTTGCTTGTGCCAAGCTCCCTAGTTGCAAAATGTAGATAAAGATTTCCAACCCCACAAGGGAAACTATGAGGAATAAAATGCACAGGCATTCAGTTTAGATAATGCACATTCTTAATCAAGATCCCGGACTCTGGGGTCTGCCTGAGTGTGGCCCTGTGGCCTTGGAGAAGTAACTTAGCTTCTCTGTGTCTTGTAAAATAGGAACATCTTATATGAGTAATAGCGTGGGAGGTGGTCAGGGTTAAATGAGGTGATCCGTGTAAAGTGCTTAGAAAGCTGCCTGGAGCAGAGTAAGAACTCAGAAAAGGTGCCTCTTGGTAGATATACATGCTGTGTTTGTTTTGCTTTGGCAGAAGTAGAGGACCCCAAAGTTGCCGTCGTGGGCTGTCCTATACCCAGGTAGACTGGCATATAGTCCCACCTGCACTCACCTCATCATGAATTTACCCAAATGTATGTCTGTGCCTTTGTTTTTGCTCTGGCCAGTAAGAGAGAGGTGGGGCTTGGTGCTTATGAACTTTTCCGAGACTATCAGAGCTGTATGCTAATGGAAGATAAATATTTATAAGGATTTAATGCTTTCCTTGCTTTAGATTTTTTTTAAGGATACAATTTGAAGCTTGCTATGACATAGTGAGTCCTGACTGATGCTGAATGAGCTTCAACTGGCTACTTTAAACCAACAAACCTACTTCACCTTGAGCCAATTTCTAACTAAAGGACCAACCTCAAACTTACACAGCCAAGTTAAGACACAACCATGCACTAAATCATCTCATGGCACTGTAGTTACGTCTCACACGGCGCTCTCATTCTTTTTCCATTTTCCTTTTCATTCTTCAGTCTATAAGGGAAGTATGCCTTTTAGTTCCCCACCCTATTCACCATTGTAGTTCTGAGTGATGTTTGATTCTTTTCGAAAGAAGGTGTCGCAGACTCAGGAGCCATGCCCACAGAGGGCTCCAGAAAGGACATGAGCATGGTTCTTTCAAGTGCTCAGCTTCCCAAGGACCCTACACTTAAGATTCGTGAACTCACTTATGCTCATAATATCTGGTATGTTTGATAAAAGAAATCAGAATCATTACCTACCTAAATTGGGGAGAAAAAAAACACCCAATGTCATTATCTTTGAATAAAATCAACCTGTATTTATCCTGGTACACAGCCATCTCCAAAATGTATTTTCTTTGGCTGTTGATTTTATGCATGTTCACAAGGAAAATCTAAAAAGCCCATTCAGCAGGAATGCAAATGTGGCTTGGGAAGGAGTGAGAGTTCTTATAAATTTCTCCAAAAAGGGCCAATTCGCTATTGGATTCTCAGATCCTTCCTCCACTGTGAATATCAGTTACAAATGCAGCGAGGAGCCTCATGGTTTTACCATCTTCTCCGAGCACAAACAGCCAACATCATCACACAGAGATTTGCACAGGCACGTTGCAATCGACCAGCCTTTGGCTGTCTCGTGACAAAGAGGCGCCATCCTCTGAAGCAACAGCACATTTTCTCCCCAGAGGTCTGGGCAGCAAAGAACGCATGCGAAGACCGCGAGGCCATAGCTATCAGACTTCCCCATTCTGTGTTCCAAATGGCAAGGAGGTGGCCGTCATTAAAAAGAGACCATCCCTAATAGCATATTTAGAAAATTCAGCCAACAGCCTGCTTTCCTTTTTTAGCCCTCATGAAAGAGTAACGTAAACCAGCCCAGCGGCTTTGGAACTACTTTAAAATAATGCCACGTACTCCCCAACAACAGCCCAAGAAAGAGGATAAGTGTTGATTTAAGACAGCTATCCCCTTTTCTCTTTTCTTTTAATATTTCAATAAGTATTTAGTGGTTTTCTCTTTCTTTTAATATTTCAATAAGTATTTAGTGGTTGTCTGCTATGTACCGGAAACTGGTGAGCAAGATGGCCATCGTACCCACCCTCAGAGAGCTTACAGTCCGGTGGGGGAAGCAGAAGGAAAGTGCTACCAAAAGATGCATAAGGGCAAGGGCTGTAGGAGCACACAGAGAAGCACTTGATCTAACTGTGAGGGGTCAAGGCCAGCTGGCTAGAGTAAGTGCAGCCTAAATGGTGACGAAAGATGGAGAGGAGAGAGCCCAGGAAGAAAGAACAGCCCAGGTACGGGAAAGCTTGCGCATGAATATGAACGTGAGACAGGACGTGGCACATTGGAAACACTGGACTATGGGAAAGGGAAAAGAGGGAGCAGGCTCATTAGGTTATATGAAGGCATGTTAAGGAATCTGGGGTCTGTGTGTGTGTGTTGTCAGGGACTACATGGAAGAGTGAACTTATTAGATTTGTATTTCAGGCAAAGCACTATGACTGCAGCGTGCAGAATGGATGGGAGAGTACAGGACTGCAGGCGGGGACTTTTGGGAGGCTGGCACCCAAACCTAGACAGGAAGATGTTGTCTGAACGAAATTAGCAGGAGTTTCATGAACGGACGTAGCAGGGTCCACGGTGTCCAACATCACTGCCAGATGTTAACAGCATCCTAGTTGCAAGAAGATTCCTCTGCAGAGGCTGGATCTATACTGTTGACGGGGCTGCTGAAATCTAGAACACGTGTTACTAGAGATGCGTCACTGTGGATGGTAATGCCCAGTTATCAGTTGAACAGGTCTGCCTTGTGATCCTCTAATGGAAAAAAGTGACAGGTTAGGGTGGCTGAGATTTAGGAGATACCACTGGCATCGAGCTACTTGTTTTTATGCCAATATCACACTTTCCTGAATACTGTAGCTTTAAGACAAATGTCAAAGTTGAGTAGCACTAGCTCTTTTTTTTTTTTATTTGCGGTACGCGGGCCTCTCACTGTTGTGGCCTCTCCCGTTGCAGAGCACAGGCTCCGGACGCGCAGGCTCAGCAGCCATGGCTCACGGGCCCAGCCGCTCCGCGGCATGTGGGATCTTCCCGGACCGGGCCACGAACCTGCATCCCCTGCATTGGCAGGCAGACCCTCAACCACTGCGCCACCAGGGAAGCCCCTCACTAGCTCTTTTTTTTTTTTTCAGAATTGTTTTGGTTGCTTTTTGTGTTTCCTGTGGGTTTTAGAGTGATCCTGTCAAGTAAAAAGTACTGCTAGGAGTTTCATTGTGATTCATGGTGGCAAATAATAAGGATTCTAGGTATGCAAAGATTAAGAAAATTTGCCTTTCATGTACCATTCTGAGGAAATTATTTGAGGATTTACACCAGCAAAAATAGGGAGAGATCAAAGAGAGGATATTGTGGAATGCACGAAACGCTGATAGACCCCAGTGGTATCCATGAAGCCTAGAAAGCATCTGATCTGGATGGTGGCAAGAGGTCAGGGGGTGGTGCATGTCCTCAGGAAGAAAGTGGATTCCATGCAGTATTCGACCACATAGTGGAAAGGCTGAAATGTTTTGAAGACATAATGGGGGCAGATTACATTTTTGAGAAGAAGAAAAGAAAAAAGGAAGGCATTTAGACACTCTGGCAAGGTGAGGAGAAAACTATACAGGAAATCTGTGGTCAGAATGTGAAACGAAATTTGAAAATGGCATTTTAATAAAAGCTATTGTTAGAGCATAAGAAAAGGAAATTTACTTAACTTTGATGCAAGAAGAATTCTACTTTATGTGGTCCTGAGATCATCGTACTGATGCAGTATAGAAAGAAATGTAATGCTTGCGCGTGCCTGGGGTTAGCAGTGAAGAATAACTAACATATGAGTTTTTGACATGTACCATGGGTTAGTTACATAACCCTCACAACAACCTCAAAAGATGGATATCATTTTCCTCTTTTTCCTCTTCTTAGAGGTAAACAACTAAGATGAGAAGAAGTTAAGTGACTTGTCCAAGATCACAAAGTTAGTAAGTGGTGAAGCAAGATTCTTAAACGTCATTATATGCTGTCTGTGTTCAAATATATATATATGTAATATTATACATATATTTAAATACATACACATATATAGTATTTCTGGTTTATGACATTTAGAATCAATTTATGGATAAATCATGGAATGACGTTCTAGAACGGAATGCTAATGCTAGCAATCTCACATGTACAAACATATATGGCTAGTGGAACCTGATAGGTGGGATGGGGAAGACAAATGACGAGGTAAGGAGGGTAGTATTCTTATCTTGCATAGTGGGTAATAATGAGATGATGTGTAAATTTGATGAACCAGACATAGAGGTATAAGCTTTTGTTTTAAATTAGAAATGCAATCAATAGAAAAAAAAAACATTATATCACTACCCAAAGTGGGGAGCATAGGGAAAGGAGAAGATGGGAGTTGTACAAGTATACTAAATCTTCATTTCTCATAATGAACCGTCTAAAATGGGTAAGTCAAGCAATTGCTGGGTAAATATGTAACTCAGTGATTCTTAACTCTCAAGATGCATCAGAATTACCTATTGGGCATTAAACATAATACCACTGCGCAGTTCCAACTCAGGCAGTTCCAACTCAGATCAATTAACGCTGGAGAAAGACTAAGTATATGGGGAACTTCAGAAAACTCCCGGCTAATTTTAATGTGAAGTCAGAAATGAGAACCTCTGATTTAAAATAGGAAGATCCACCAGAAGTATCTAAAACAGAAACTGTTAAAAGTGGAGGATGTGGGTTGGGAAAGATTGGAGTGGAAGATATTGTGCTTTTTAGCATAAACCGTTTGTATAATGAGATTTTTTATTATATGCATAACTAAATTTCATTAAATACCAAAGAAATACATACCAATAATTTTTTAAAATAATATGTAGATGTAGATAATAGATTACAAAGGAACCAGTACAAACAGTATCATCCCAGACTTGTGAGAAATATATCCATTTCACATAAACACGTATGAAAATGTTAACAGTGGTCATCTCAGAGTTTGTCCTCTCATTTATATTTTCTGAATTTCTCTTGAAAGCGTTCTGAATTTCTCTTGAAAGCATTCTCTTGAAAGCGTGGTAGAATCCTATCTTCTTATACTTTCAAAGAAGAAACAAAACATTTATAACATATCTCAGAGAATATGCCAATGGACCTGCAAGGGTACACATTTCTCAACTTGGGAAACACTTACTTAATGATAGTAAAGTCTCATTCTCTGAAAATATCTTCCTGCTATAAATTACCATTGTAAAACATTTGTTCACAGTAATTATATAATAGAATATCAACATGAGACGCCTGACCTTGGATCCCAAAAGCTAATAAAAATATAATAAATCCCAAGTATCCTGACTCCTAAATCAAGATCCAGGGATCACCAAAAGTTTGCAAAGTAAGTTCTGCCGGCATTAGCCCATCACTCAACCTGAGGGTGTAGAAGAGTTGACATGGAGGAAAACAGGCAAGAAAATTGCTTCGGAGACAATTGTGAAAATGGTGGCAATTATCCTTTCTCCTTTTCTTTCCCCAAGTTGGCAAGGAGGAGGGTGTCTCCCCTGCACCTTAAGGCAAATAAAAATACTTAAAGACTTGCCTGTGTGTTCTCAGACATTGGAGACACAGAGTCCAGTGTTGTCACAAGCCTGAGAAGATGCAGCTGACAGAAAAGAAGAGAGATGAATGCACTGGGCGGGGCACGCATTTCTACTGGTGGCAGAGGCAACAACACAGGTTTTCCTTGGGATTAGGTATGGATACAATGGAAGGGAGACAACCCTAGGGTTGTCTTTTAAAGGATTTGTATCCAAGAGGATGTCTGGGGTGGAGAATTCCAATAAAGAGCTGGGCTACATGAAGCCCAGGCTACCTAAATCTATGGGAAACCACAGCTGGAAGACCCCAGAGGAGGCTCTGTGGAAGACCAACAAATAATGCCACGCTGGGGAACCAAGCTATGGAATCTGCCCCAGCTAGAGGGCACCAAGACATACCCTACCTGTGCCGTCCAGGTCCTAGGAAAGAACCTCCCCCTTCTTCCCTCCTCCTGGGTCCAGCACTGCAGGGGCCAAGAGCTGCAGCTCAGAAATGTGAGGAGGGGTGGAGCTGGACCCAGTGAAGAAACCCACTACCCATCCCCACCTCCCCACCCCACCCTCTGTTCTGGGCTCCGGGCCTGAAGCAGCCCAAGCTGAGGGAGGAGAAAAGTTTTAAACATGAATGGAATTCGGTGTTTTAAAATTACTCAGAATGGGAATTATGTGTTTAATAAAAGGGATTGGGTTCTTTATTTTTATGAGAGTGACAGAAAAGAGCCATGTGAGATGAGAGCGAGGGGTAGATTAAGAACTTTTCCACAGAATAAGTTTAATGGAAAGTGGTGTAAAAGAATACGGTGGGTTTCAGCCTACACTCCATTGAGCCCAGTCTGTTCAGTTGACAGGATAATTTTCTTGAGTTATTGTTGTTCATTTAAGTTTTTTTTTTAAATTAACTTGAGGATAGTTTTTGTGCACAGAAGAGACCACACAGAAGTTTATTTAGTTTCTAAAATTAATATTAGATACATTACAGTTACAAAGTTAAAACCCTAGTTCTTCCCTATGCTTTTAAATTCTGCTTATAAATGGTATTATTCTCTTAGCAAATTTTAACAGCTGCTTCTAAAGTTCTTTTCATTAATGCTTGGTCTCGATTATAAACTTAACTAATTTAATTCCTTCAAATATTTTAGACCGCATATTTCAATTTGACATGTTTGATTTCCTTCTTAAGTGCTTTAATTGTCTAACTTAACAAACGATTCTTTATAAATCTAATAAGCAAACATAAATATAATGAACTTTGAGTCCTCTTAAATGTCCCAATAGAGGATATATACTTGGAAAGATTTAAAACTAAACTCACAAGAGTACATTAAATATCTAACACATTTTAATTTTCAGTTACTGGGCTGTCACTCTAATTGGTCAGATTTTCCTAAACATGAAAAAAGTCCTAAAATACCAAATATTAAAACCCTGGTATTCCTTTTCCTGCACACTTAAAGGCTGAAATTCTAACTCTCCTTGGGGTTATGAGATGCTTACCACTAAGGAAGATATTTACCACTTCAAGTAAATATCTGATGTGAATTTTGACAGGCGATTTCTGATGAGTGTGAGATGCATTCAGGACAACTGTTTCAGCCAATTAAGGGCGCTATTATATTATGCCGCATATAACATGGGTTGCTTTCTCAGCCTGTCTGGGGTTGCAAAAAGAAAAACTTCAGCCAGGATGCTGACTGCGTTTTGTCAGCGGCTTTGATGTGATGCATTATCTTGTATTGGTGATTGTTTATGTCAATGACTCTATAACTCAAAGGAGGTTTTCACATGGCACGAGACCTCTCGATTCATATCTCACACATTACCTAGTTCTTTTTTCTACTCACAGACATCTGCAACTTGAACCTAGGTTGATTACCTCATTCGATTTTCTGTTTCCTTGGATCTTAAGTTATGTAGGTGTATTTTCTGTCTACCGCTAAACAACTTTGAACTTGATGGAAGCCTGCATTCTTTCATCATTCTGGACCACCCAACTCTTGCAGGTATTAAAATGATAACCAGTTGCATTTTGAATAAAAATGATAGGGAAAAAAAAGAAAACATGAATGCAGACCTCCATTTCGGACTCTGCTGAAACCAATTCTGTGTTTTTTTCCATTTAACAGTCAGGAAGTAGGCTGCACAAATATTTCTGTTTTAATAGATGAATACATTCGAATATAAAGAGGCTAGACAACTTATCCCAAAGCATGTAGATAATAAGGGGCAGAATTAAGACCCAAACCCAGTTCTGATTGCAAGTGTGCTATGCATTCTACTGTAACTCCCTGCCTCTTCTTAAAAGTTCAGCAAAGGCAGACTAAAAGAATAAACATTGAGAGAAAGTTTTCCAATATTTTTTGAACTTCATTAAAAAAAATAGAAAAACAGCTTTTTGAAAAGAGTGTGTATTATCCTTGTGAAGTCTTTCGGACCAGTTTCCATTCTTCAGGATCATGTAATGATGATAAATGCTGTAGGAGAAAAATGCCTCTCTTACAAGTCTCATTGATTATCTCTTTCAAGGGGACTCAGTTGGTAATTTGTATAGTCGGGAGCACTGGCATTTTTCTTTGTTACATTTCAAACCTTGTAGAAACTTCTCAAAGCAGAGTCACAGAGGCTTCTGCTAGAAATCCATCCCATGCCACAAGTTGGTGTTGAATGCCACTGCCCCCACTAGGATGGAACAAAAACCTGTAAGGCAAAGTGTCCTATCATAGATCTGATTTTCAGATCTCCCTCACCTTTTTTTTTTTTAAAGCAGGGGGAACTGTTTATTCATACTAGATCTTATGTAGGAAGCTGATATTTAAAGAGATGAAACCAGGGATGCTCTAGTTTAAATACAAATTAGAGATCTGAATTCTTTGCCCCTCTACCCTTCCACGAGGGCCCTTAAACGCCTCAGCACCCGTAATGGTTCATAGAGAACAGTTTCAATACTATTCTCACGGAAAGCGCATGACAGTCTAAGCGCAGCAGTCCTCTAAAAAAAAGAGCCTACAGAGGACACTTCTTAGAAGATTTCTCTCTTGGCCCCAAGGAGGAAGGAACTTGAACACAGTATCTACAGAGGCAGATGTCATTCTGACCACCTCATTACCAGCTAATATGAGAAACAATGACATTACTGTTCCAGCCATACAGAAGCCTCAAGTGATGTTTGCCAGATGCATGCCATCTCCATCATTTTGTCTAAGGCAAATAGATACATGTACATTTGTCAGAGAGTAATTAGTAAGTAAGGCTGCTAGAGCCAGTTCTCTGTGGGAGACATTCTGCCCCCCCCCCGCCCCCCATTTAATCTCATCCCAAATATGGTCTTTGCAAGTTAGGGGAGTTTATCAAAATCAAGCTTTTCCAGGAAAGGGGGTGAGTCCAGCGATGCCCTATTTCTGCTTTTCCCACCAAATCTTCTTAATGGGCTCCTGGGCATCAGACAGAGAAATAATGAAACAGGAGGAAAATGTGTTCAGGCCAAACTAGTCAGCTCACGTTGGCCTTCTGGATACCCAGACTCTGCAATGCTCCAATGCTCCATCCGTGTGTAATTTATATTACAGTTATTGATTGCTTCTGCTACCTCAGAATTATGGAAACAGACTTGGAAGTCATCAAGAAAGAAGGTAGAGGCTATTATTATAGTGCTTCTGCTCTCCAATAGCTTGTGGTTTTCCTTTCACATAAACTTGGGAGTTGAAATGCAAGGCCAAGTGGGAATCATAGCCATAAAAAACACGGGCATCTATTTTATTCCCTCAAACAATTTTGAAGAGTTTTGACTATATTATCCACCCCCAAGCCCCTCCCCCCACAAATTTTAACCCCAAATCCCCTTAAAGATTAACAAGCTGACAAACTTTGCTAATGTCAGGGAGAGGAAAACAGCTCCCTGCTAGCTGCTGGAAATGGACTCCAGACTTCCTCTTTCTTCAGCTGAGGACACTATGTAACTGTTCAAAAATGCGAAGGTTTCTTAAAGCATGATGACTATTACAGGACTGAGAGACAGGCTTCTCCTGGAGCCAGGTAGCAGCATTCAGCCAATGAATCAGACCCCAAACTGGCCTGATGCTCAACAAGGAGATGATTTATAATGGGATACAGGGGCAGCCGGCAGATACAGCTCAGAGGTTGGATAATCCGGACCAGCTGGGTATAGACGGAGACATTTCTCCCTACCCCACCACCCCAATGTCATATGCTCCCTGCAGAACATGGGAGAGCAGGACTTTGAGACGGCAGCTTTCAGATATTCAGTGCACAAAGATGCAGGCTTATCAAGAGCTGGTTTCACTATGTCTTTCTAAATCCAATGTCAGTCCAGAGGAAATATCCCAGGAGGGTTTAGGTTCAGTGGAAATCTGGAAATTGTAAGAAAGTCATAGTAAATATAAAGATTGTTACCTCCTCTGTGTGTGTGTGTGTGTGTGTGTTAGGGGGAGAAGTGGCTGAGTTCACAGAAAGAGCATCATTTATATTTATCTCAAAAAGTTATTTCTACAGCATACAGTACACTTTGAGCCACAACAATTGTATTATTTTTGGTTCTGCAGATATACAATAATGTCTTGTATTTACCTATCATAAATATACAAGGTCTTCACTAGCATAGCAATATAACAAATGGCATGTAATATTATTACTCCAATAAGCAAATACATTTAAATAATATGCAAAGGTTATTCTAAAACATATGAAGCCTCTAGACATAAATTAGAATATGAAAGACAACGTTCACGAAATGGTAAAATACACATATTTTCAGAAACATTTCTAGACCGATTTCCATAGGAAATAAATATTATGAAATTTTATTGGGATCTTCCTTTCAGCACTTTAACTGGAACTAAACTCATAAACTGATTAAAAATGGGTCCAGCAATTGTAGCCTGTCATCTCCACCATGTTTCCTTGTTCTCTACTCTCTGCTACCCTCCCCCTCTCTCCTTTCCTGTTTACTACAAGTTCCATGGCAGAAAACTTCCTTTCCTAAACTATACTACAATTTCTATCACAGTCCTACTCTATCCTTTGAGAAAATCTCTCTAAACTTGTTTTTCTTGATTTTTATGATATTATCAGTTAAAATCTAAATTAAACTTTTACAATTAAAATTATATTATAAAGTTCATAAGGAGGGTGGGCAGCTAATTCTATAAAGGGACTTATCTAGTAAATTCTTTTGCAGAGAAAATGAGGACTAGGCAGGGCTGAGATCTCTCTCTTATAACATTGAATGCTTGAAGACATTGGAGAAATCTGTAAAGAATTTTGAGAAGAAAATTTAGTAACCTCCAAATTCCTGGATAAAATGTTATTCATGTGTGAAGATAATGGAAAGAGTTTCCAGATATGCAAAAACTCAAAGTATTCAACCCACATATCTATTCAGAAAAATGTTACCCAAAGCCGAACCCAAATGTAATCAGAAACTGTAACAATTTTTAAAAACTCAGACTCTATAATGAAGAAGTAGAATAAAAGACTAGAGGTAAAATTTGAAATTGTTTAAATATATAATTAAGTCAATAAATTTAAAAGAAAGTTGCAAAGCACTATGAAAATTTCATAAGTAATTTTGAAAGACTAAAAGTCTTAAAAATGAGTAAAACAATAATAACCACCTTCTAAAATCTCATAAACAAAATAGAAAGTGGAAAAAGAAGGAATTTTCTTCTCTGAACTGAAGGGAATCAGTAGATATTATTTCTTAAGGTTGATAATTAAAGAGCTAAAGGATACAATTTTAAAAAGAAATCAAAATTAAACTGTAATTGAATTAAAAACAGGATTTATAATTCCCTAGAGAAAATAAAGAAATTCACATAACCCATATAACAAAAGATAGGGAAAGAAAACCAATATACAAGCATATAGAAGAAAGAATAAAGCAAGATGGCATGTGGACAATAAATGTAAATTGGAAACTAGTTAAACATAAAAAGACAATTGTCTTTTTATGTTTAACATAAAACATACAACCCAGCAGCTTGTAGTATAAAATAGAAGTTAACTGTGTTCTGTTTACAAGAACTCACTGAAAGCAAAGGAAGCTAGAAAAGGATATAAAAGCCTATCAGACAAATTCAAGCTAAAAGAAACCAGGTACCACAATATTAATATCACAAAACATAGTATTCAGAATATTAATAGTTAAAAGATAGTAATTGGAAAGAATTCCAAGCCAGAAAATATTGTTTCGGTTGCAACTCTACACTGGGCTCAGTTCCCAATGAAAATGACCAAATCAATGTATTAGAGAAAGTTCTATATCATGGCCAGAACTTACAGAGGGATGTCAGGCACCTAACATTTAGAGAAGCACAGCAATAAATGGTGAGAGCAAGGGCAAACAGAGGGAGGTGTGGTGAGGACTCCCCAACAAGGGAGAATGATCAGACAAGGAGGTGTGGAATTCCTGCTGCAACTGTGTGTAAATGGTATATTAAAAATAACAGAGCTTCCCTGGTGGCGCAGTGGTTAAGGGTCCGCCTGCCGATGCAGGGGACGCGGGTTCATGCCCTGGTCTGGGAGGATCCCACATGCCGTGGAGCGGCTGGGCCCGTGAGCCATGGCCGCTGAGCCTGCGTGTCTGGAGCCTGTGCTCTGCAACGGGAGAGGCCACAGCGGTGAGAGGCCCGCGTACCACAAAAAAAAAAACAAAACAACCACACACTGGGAAAAATGAAACCAATGGAGAATAACTGCTAATCAAAAAGAATTATTTTACACATTACTAAGGTCAGAAGGCAGCAGAACATCTTTAAAGTTCTGAGAAAAATAACCCCCTCAGAATTCTATATTTTTAAAATATCCTTTAAAAATGAGGGTGAAATAAAGACAAATGAAAACTAAGGGAATTTGTTACAAAAGACCTGAACTACAAGATAGACTAAATTATGCTCTTTGGGTTGAAGAGAAATGATACCAGATGCTAAACTGCATGTAGAGGAAGGTAAAAAGAGCACCAGTAATAGTAAGTATGTGGGAAAATAAAAGACAACTGACTATAATTATGTAGAGGTAAAATATATGTCAGTAGCACAGAAGAAAGGGGAAAAATGGAATTATACTGTTGTAAGTTTCTTACACAGTTTATGGTGGTACAGTATTAATTTTAAATAGGCTGTGATGAATTAAGGAAGGACTTTGTAATCCTTAGAGCAAGTACAAAATAACACTAACAACAACAATACAAAAGTATAGCTAAAGAATAAACAAAATGAAATATTAAAAATATTCAGTTGACCCCAAATGACAGGATAAAATGAACATAGAAGAATAAAAAAACAACAGATGGAACAAATAGGAAAAAAAAAACATTTAATAAGATTCAGATTAAACCCAGTCATATCAATACCTACATTAAACGTAAATGGACAAAGAAGTCCAAGTAATAGGTAGAAATTATCAGTTTAGATAACAAGCAAGACTCAATTCTGTACTGCCTGCAAGAGATGCATTTTAAGTGTTAAAGAACAGATAGGTTAAACCAAAGGATGGAAGAAAAAAGATTATAATATGCAAACTTTAAGCATATGAGAGCTGGAGTGACTATATTAATGTCAAAGTGGATTTCAGATAGGGAATATTACCAGAGATGTATAGGGACAGTTCATCATGATAAATAACATAAATCATCAGGTTGACTTTCTAATCCCGGATGCATATAAATCTAGTAACAGTTTTAATGTAGATTATGTCTCAATAAAGATGCTAAAAATACACGAAAAAAACCTATATAATAAAATTAAAAGGAAGATAACACAAATATACAATTACAGTTAGAAATTTTAATATTCTCTGCACAGGTATTAAACTTCTCAGCAGTGGATAAGCTAATTAGACAAAAAATCAGCAAGGATGAAGAAGACTGGAAAAGCTTGTTCTAATTGACAATTTAAAAGTACTATATGCGGGCTTCCCTGGTGGCGCAGTGGTTGAGAGTCCGCCTGCCGATGCAGGGGACGCAGGTTCGTTCCCCCGTCCGGGAAGATCCAGATGCTGGATGCCCGTGAGCCATGGCTGCTGAGCCTGCGCGTCCGGAGCCTGTGCCCCGCAATGGGAGAAGCCACAACAGTGAGAGGTCCGCGTAACGCAAAAAAAAAAAAAAAAAAAAAAAAGTACTATATGCAACAACTGTTGATTGTACTCTTTTCAAATGCATATAGGATGCTTATGAAGATAAGCCATATGCTAGGCCATGAAATAAATCTCAATAAATTTTAAAAGATTATAATCTTACAAATAACATTTTATGATCCAAGTGGAATTAAATTAGAATTGGTAACAATTAGGTACCCAAGGAAAGTTTCAAAATATTTAGAAATTAAACACACACACACTTTTAAGTAATTCATGTGTCACAGAAGAAATCACAAGAGAAATTAGAAAACATTTCAAAGTAAATTACATTACAAACATGACATATCAGTTTGTGGGATGCAGTTAAAGCAGTGTTTAAAGAGAAATTTATAGATTTAAATTTTTATATTGGAAGAGAATCAAGATCTAAAACCATGAATCTAGTTCTATCATAAAAAACTATGAAAAGGAGAACAAATTATACCCTAAATAAGTTGTAAGAATAAAATAATTAAGACAAAAATCAATAAAATAGAAAAAATACAGAAAATCAACAAACACTTGGTTCTTTGAAAAGATTAAATAATATTAATATAGCCTCTGAGAAGACTAATCAGGAAAAAGTAGAGAAGACACAAATAATATCAGAAATGACAGAGGTGATATTGTTACAGAACCTATAGATATTAAAAAGGATATTATGGGGGAAATTATGAACAACTTTATGCCAGTATAAATGATGACTTAAATGAAATAGACCCATTCTTTTAAAAACACAATTTACCAAAACTGACTCAGGAAGAAATAGAAAATCTGAATAGTTTTAACTCTATTAAAGATATTTAATTAATAATCAAAGACCTTCCCCCCAAAAGAAACTCCATTTGTATCAAACATTTAAGGAAAATGTAATACCAATCTTACATGAACTCTTAAAAATAGAGGAGGAAGGAATGCTTCCTAATTCATTTTATGAGGCCAGCATAATGCAAATACTAAAGCCAGACAAAAGTATTATTAGAAAATAAAAATGCTGAACAATACCACTTATGAACATGAAATAAAAATCTTTAATATTAGCTAATAAAATCAGCAATATATGAAAAGGATAATACCGTATGGGTTCATTGTAGGAATGCATAGCCAGTTTAACACTTGAAAATCAATCAATGCAATTAATCATATTAACAGAATAAAGGGAAAAAGCTATCAGGTCATCTCAGTAGACATAAAATAAATTTGTCAAAACACCCATATGTGATTCTTTTTAAGTGCAGCAAACTAGAAATAGATGGAAGCTTCTTAATATGATAAAGAATATTTTTGAAAAACCTACAGCTACTATCATACTCAATGGTGACACTTTGAACGCTTTCTGCCAAAGATCAGGGATAAGGCAAGGATATCCAACTCATCACTTCTACTCAACATCATATTGGAGGTTTTAACCAGTGCCATAAGGCAAGAAAAATAAAAGGCATACATATTGAATACAAAGAAGTAAAGTTGTCTTTATTCACAAATGAATTTATTGTCTATGTAGAAAATCCTAAAAAAAGGCAACTGCTACAATTGATAAGTAGCAAGGTCACAGGAAACAAAGTCAATATACTAAAATAAATTATATTTCTACTTACCAGCAACAAAAAATTTGGAAAATAAAATTAAAACATACCATTTATAATTGCCCTAAAATAGAAAGTATTTAGAGGTGTCTTTAACAAAATTCATGCAAAACTTGTATACTTAAAATGAGAAGCAATGTTGAAAAATTGAGAGACATTAAAGAAGACCTAAATAATGGACAGTTATGACTTATTCATTGGTTTGGAAATATCAATATTGTTAAGAAGTTCATTTCCATCAAAATTATCCATAGATTCATCACAGTGACAATCAGAATCACAGCAGGCTTTTGTGTGTGTGTGTAGAAGTTGACAGGTGATTCTAAAATTTAATGGAATGAAAAAGACCTTTAATAACCCAAACAAGTCTGAAACAGAAAAAGAGTTGGAGGACTTAAAGTTCCTGATTTTGAAATGTATTATAAAGTGATAATATTAAAACAGTGTGGTGTTGCTGTAAAAAAGGATAACTAGATCCGTGGAACAGAATAGAGTCCAGAAATAGACACTCACGCAGTCAATTGTTTATGACAAGGTACCAAATAATTTCAGTGGCGATAAAAGATCTTTTTAGCAAAGAATGCTGGAATAACTGGCTATTCCTGTGGGGAAAAAAATGAACTTTCACATTTTCTTCATACTGTACACACAAGTTAGTTTAAAATGGATCATAGACTTAAAACATTAAAGGCAAAACTCTAAAGGTTCTAGCAGAAAATGTAGAATGTCTTTGTGACTTTTGGGGGTAAGCAAAGATTTCTTTAAGAAGATGTAGAAAACATTAGCCATAAATAATTTATAATATGAATTCAGTGAAATTAAATCTGCTCATAAAAAGACACCATCAAGGAAAGCCAGAGACTAGGAGAAAATATTCACAATACTTATCATATCACAAAGACATATATAGAATTATTAATTGTTAATAATAAGACACTCAAACTTAAAAATGGGCAAAAGCCATGAAGAAAACTTCACAAAAGAAGACATATAAGATTATCAGGAAAATACAAATTAAACCTGCAGTGGGATATCACTTTATATCCACTAGAATAGTTAATATTAAAATGAATGTCAACCACGTATGTTGGTGAAGTAGTGAAGCAACTGAAACTCTGATGCTTACTGGTGGGGGTGTAAAATGGTAAAACTAATTCAGAAAATGTGTTTTAAGTCATAATCTAACCTGTGACCCAGCAATCTGGCTCTGAGGTATTTACCCAAGAGATGTCAAAACATACGTCCACAAAAAGACTCTACCAGGTCAAGGAACTCTTCCTGCATCTGCTGTTAGTGTTGGTGGCTGATGGCTCACAGCTGCTCCCTCTCAAGAGAACTGTCCTCAGCTGACAGGTGCCGCCTCATTCAAGAAGTTATACCCTCACCTTCAGAAGGGGTCAGCACGACAGATGACTGATACAGCGTAGAGAAGGCAGCCCCCCTCGCCTCAAGGGTAATCCAAGACTTGACCTAGGACCTCATCCTTACTCTGCTGCTTCCCTCCCTATAGGTTTCTCCTGAGAGCACTCCTGAAATAAATTATCTCCACCAGGATCCAGGTATCAGGCTCTGCTTCCAGGACCTAACCTGGAGTAAGGGGTCCCAACTCTGAAAATTTCTTGTACAAGAATGTTTATAGAAGTTTTATTTGTATAAACCCAAAACTGGGAGAGGAAAGACCCACAAACGTCCATTACTGCAGACTGGATAAACTGTGGTATATCTTAGAATTGAATTGAGTTCTACAGAGTAGAATAGGGTAGAATTGAATTGGATTGGATTGAATTGAATTGAATTCCACTCACAGAAATGAATACCACTCAGCCATCAAAATGAATGAACTGCTGATACACACAACAGCATGAATGATTCTCAGAGACAAAAACACTGCAACAAATCAGTGTTTCATAGGACATAAGGTTAGTCCACAGCTGGGAAATGTATCAATTTAATGCCCCCAAAAGAAAAGCTTTTGTGATCATCTCAATAGTTTCCATGTATATTCGTGATTAAAAATGCACTGGTAAAATAAGAATAGGTGATACTGAATTCTTCTCTCTTCTTCCTTCCTGATGAATATATATATGTGTATATAATGTGTATGTTCCATTAATTGTATTTGTGGTCTGGCTAAGTTTTCAACTTTTTCTTTTTTATTGAAGTATAGTTGATTTACAATGTTGTGTTAGTTTCAGGTGTACAGCACAGTGATTCATTTATATATGTGTGTTCTTTTTCAGATTCTTTTCCCTTATAGGTTACTACAAAATATTTATAGTTCCCTGTGCTATGCAGTAGGTCCTTGTTGGTTATCTATTTTATATACAGTAGTGTATATATGTTAATCCCAGCCTCCTAATTTATCCCTCTCCCATTCCTTTCCCCTTTGGTAACCATAAGTTTGTTATCTATGTTTCAACTTTTTCTTGAGTAAATTTTCATAATGTTTGTTTTTTTCCACACATCTGTTTCATTGTGCTTTAGTTTTTCTTCAGTATGAGTGTTCCACTCATAGTCTTTCAGTATATTATCCATTTGATTTGATTTTAATATTTAAAATCTTTTCTATATTTATTCCTATGGTTACTTCCTCTTTCTTACTAGTAATTCTATTTCTCTTTTTTTGGTTTTTGATTAGAATAAGCAGAGCTTTACCAATTTTATTTACTTTTTTAAAGAACCAGCCTTAAATTATTGATTTTATTTCCCTTTTAAAAAAATTATTTTTCTGATTTTATATTTATTAATATCTTTCTCCTGCATTTTGTAGTTTCAGTGCCCAATTTCCATCTTATTGACTCGATCATTTAATTGAGTTTTCCTTATTCTTTTTTTGAAATGAAAGCATTTAATCTATAATTTGCCTTTGACTGTGGTTTTGACTAAATTCTGAGGTTTTATGTGTAATGTTTTTGCTTAAATGTTTTGTCGTTGAATTCTTATTATCCTCTCTGCACAATATTTGTAGAACAATGTTAGTTTCTTCCCCCCCCCCATTTCTAAGTATTTAAGATTTTGTTTCTGTTGTTTTAAGTTTTGTCAATTTCTAGTTTTAGTACATTGTAACCACATAAGATAGCCTATACATTCTTTCCTTTTAGAAATCTTTGAAGGTTTTTTGTATCGTAGATTATGATCAATTTTTAAATTTCCCCTGGGCTTTGTAAAGAATATGTATTCTCTGTTGGATAAAAAGTTTGACATATCTAGTAAATCAACCTTATTTCTTTTATTATCCAATTATGCATGTTATGTCTACTTGACCAAATGTGGTGTGTTAAAATCATCAACATTCATATTTCTGTTAATGCTGTCTGCACTTACAAGAATTTTTACTTTGTATATTGTGAAGACAGTTCATTTGATGGATAAAGTTTCGTGCAATTATATCTTTATTGAGGTTAGTAATTATTATCAAACTGAAATGAATTATTTCCCCTTTAACACATTTTACCCGGTATTTAATGCTAATGGTAATGTTGTCACTTTGTTTTCTTTCTTGCTTAAACTTACCTAATATATAATATATATAAACATACATATTATATTACCATTAGCATTAAATATTTTTATATATACACATACATGTACATATGTGTATAATTTTTTGTGTGACGCTTTGTTTTGGGTATGTGTTTCTTACATTCATCACATAGCTGAAATTCTGAAAGTATGCTTGTGATTTAAAAAATGTTTTGAAATAATTTTAGATTAACAGAGGATTTCAAAGAGGTTACAGAGAGTTCCTGCGCAATCTTCACCCAGCTTCCCGTAATCTTACCATCTTACGTAACCATGGGTGATACAAGACTATTAACTAAATTAATACTTCATCAGAGTTTCACCAGTTCTTCCACTAATGTTCTTTTCCTGTTTCTGGCTCTTATCCAGGATACTTCATTACACTTAGTTGTCATGTTTCCTTGGTCTCCCCAAATCTGTGACCGTTTCTTCATCTTTCCTTGTTTTTCATGTCAGCACTTTTGAAGAGTATTCTTCAGGTATTTTGTAGAATATCCCTCAATTTAGGTTTGTCTCATGTTTTCTGATGATTCCACTGGGGTTATACATTTTGGGGGGATAGTATTACAGAGAAAGTGTCTACTCGTTACATGCTATCAAGAAGTACATGGCATCAACATGACATCGTTGGTGATACTATACTTGGTAACTTGCTGAAGATGGTGTCTGCCAAGTTCTGCCCTATAAATCATTATTTTCCCATTCTATTTGCTATTTATCAGAAGGAGTCACTAAATCCAGCTTAATTTCAAGGGAGAAGGAAATGAAGTTTCATCTCCTGGAGGGAGGAGTCCTAGATCATTTGCAGACATATGTTAAAGCCACCACAGTAATTAATAAATACAGTGGGAAAACTTGGAGGTTATGCAAATATCTTGTTTAAAAAAATGTCCTTAAAGTTTCACCCACTAATTTTATTATTCATCAGTGGATCTTGCCTCCAGCAGTTATTACTGTGGTATTCTAATGGTGATATTTTAATTCCCTCATTCCTTCTACATTTATTAAATGGAATTCTTCTGTAAGAAATATTTGTTCCTTCTCCTCTACTTGTTCATTTATTCAGTTGACCCTTTATATGAGTGTGGACTTGTGGATATTTATTTCATTCTTGGGCCTGTAATCCAACACTTAATGCTATCATCTATTTTGTTATTCCTCTTGTTCCACCTTGGCCATTGGGATCTCTTTTGGGTTAATTCTTACGTCTTTTTGACCTGCCTTTATCTACCTATCTATTATCTATCTATCCATTTATCTATCTTTTGATCTATCTATCCTTTCATTTATCTATCTACCTACCTACCTATCTGTCCGTTCATTTATCTATCTATCTATCTATTCATCCATCCATCCATCCATCCCTTTGTCTGTTTTCACTTCACTGCTTTCTGGCACTACAT
Organism: Tursiops truncatus; assembly: GCF_011762595.2. Classification (NCBI taxonomy): domain Eukaryota; kingdom Metazoa; phylum Chordata; class Mammalia; order Artiodactyla; family Delphinidae; genus Tursiops; species Tursiops truncatus. The sequence continues at coordinate 4,270,950 of NC_047053.1, read as the reverse complement.
CACCCTCCAGGCTCATCTTGTATTTCCTCTGGTTCAGCCTTAGAATCAGCCCCCCACCTCCGACTTCTGTAATCGTAGGAAGATGCAGATCAAGACTGAAATCAGCTATTGTTCCAGCAGTTTTGAAGTGGTCCCTTAGGTACAGCCGTTCCTTCTGAAAACCCCAATAAATACCAGGGAGCTAAGTCTGCCACTGTTGACATCATCCAGCTGAATTTACACAGACTGGAGCTGATAACCATGGCTAAAATTAGGGTAGTTGTAACTGACATTGCTGATGTCAGGCGGAGGCAGTAAGTGCCCCTTAATCTGAGGACTTGGTGGAAAGCTGGCTGGTATTTTGGTCTCATTACAACAGCTGAGTCAACATCAGTGCAAAACACTGGTTGGAAAGTGGTGGTGAGGCAGGCACTTCTAAGCCCAGGTAGACACAATAGAGACAGGGCACTTCAGGGAGTCGGCCAGGATGGCCGTGTTCGTATGTGTGAGCCTGTGTGTGGCCCCCAGCACTGCCAAGCTCCACCAGCGGCTGAGCCACCCTTACACTCTCCTGTAGGTCATCTTTGCCCATCCGCCAGCTCCCAGCATGCTGGTCCTGACCCCAAAACTCAGGATGCACTATGAATTCTGGGTTTGAAAGGGAGAGTGATGCTGGTAGGAGGTTTTGACGAGGCTGCTCGTTATATGCCGCAGGGTCTTTGTAGAGTGGGAGTGAGTGGGTAAATTTCATCATGCACACAATGGAACTTCCGATCCACAGCCTCAAGACGCGCAGGTCCTTCTCAGCTCCTCCAGTCTGGGGAGCTCAGGGCACCCAAATCTCAGCTTCCTCAAAGCACAGCTGGAAGCTTTTACTGCATTTGTTTGCGACCCTGGTGTGTGCCCCCACAGGAGACTGCTTTGTTGTCAGAAAGTCTGGATTTGGGTCCTGGGGCTTCCTCTATGAGGTGTGGGCACATTCTTCCATTTCTTCAACTATACAACAGCATTACCCTGGTCCTGCCTCCATAAAGGGGTGCTCGGAGGCTCGCGTGGTAAACAACATGCCCATGTGTGGAAAGTGGCATTGCCATCCACCCGCCCACCACTGTGTGACAGGGTGATGCACCAGTTTAGGAAGCAGCTTCTGGACTCAGGTCACTAGGATGAGAATCCCAGTGTTGACCCTCAGCAGGTGTGAACTTGGAAGGCTGCTTAATCACTGGTTCTCCGTTCCCTGGGAAAGGGACGCTGCCAGTCCTTGCCCTAAAGCTGTGTTGCAAAGTTAATGCATGTAAAGCATATTTCTCTGTGCCTGGCGTAGAGCAAGCATAAACAGGCCCTATTGGGGCTGTTATCCAGCCCTGTAGGGTTCCCGCATCTATTGAACCACTTGAACTTTCAGAACGGTCTTATTCCTGGATCTTTCCAGACAAATTGGAAGAAAGCCACAAAACCACTCTCTGTCCCCCTATGAAATGTGTATCTTCATGGATTCCACCTTATTTTCCGTTCCATGCAGGCATCCCACAGCTTGTTTGTAATCACAGATAGTAGTGTTTTAAAACTGAAAGGGGTATTTAAGCTCCTTCAGTCCAAATCCATCCTTTTGTAGAGAAGGAAATTGAGTTAGAAAGTTCAGACAACTTGACATAGAACAAAATTAATGCTGGAGCCAGGCCTTCTCACCCCGAGGCCAGTGTTCCTTCCACTAAACCTTGACATGTCCCTGTAAATTCACAGGATTATAATGCCCCTTAATTTAGAAAAGACTAGCCTGAAGATTCTTCTCATAACTTGTGGAAAGTCCCTAAGAGGAACTTTTCTGAGAATTCCCCGAGAACTTTGGTTCTTATTTCCTCATGAGTTGGTTTCATCCACGAATGGACTTCCTGCCTTGCATCACACTGACCTTCTTTCAGGCTGCGCTGACTGCTTCAGGTTCATTTCTTTTTCAAATTCAGTTTTCTTTCTGACTCCAATTCAATTTCCAAGTTCAAAAATGAGGTCCCAGTTCCTGCATTTTCTCTTGCTGATTCCTTTCTTCTGTCTTTTAAAGCAGGCATTAAGAAATACAAAAACAAATTCTTCCCATTTTCTCATGCAGAGCAATTCAACTCTCAAACTCAGTTCTGGGCCACCTCCCTTTGCCACTAAATCTTAGAAATTACAAGTGGTAACTTGTAAGGACTTGTATTAAGCTTGTTGACCAGGAAATCCTCCTCACTGTGTTGCGCAAAGTGGCTGCTGTGGACCCCTCAATCACAGATATCTCCTTAGCAGTTCCAGCTGAAGAGTTTCTTTTTTTAAAAATTCTTATTGGAGTATAGTTGATTCAAAATGTTGTGTTCGTTTCTGCTGTACAACAAACTGAACCAGTTATACATATACATATATCCACTCTCTTAAATATTCTTTTCCCATATAGGTCATTACAGAGTATTGAGCAGAGTTCCCTGTGCTATACAGTAGGTCCTTATTAGCTATTTTATATACAGTAGTGTGTATATGTCAATCCCAATCTCCCAATTTATCCCTTCCCCCCCTTGTTAACCGTAAGTTTGTTTTCTACATCTGTGACTCTATTTCTGTTTTGTAAATATGTTCATTTGTACCATATTTTTACATTCCACATATGATATTTGTCTTTCTCTGTCTGACTTACTTGACTCAGTATGACAATCTCTAGGTCCATCCGTGTCCCTGGAAATGGCACTGTTTCATTCTTTTTTGTGGCTAAGTAGTATTCTGTTGTATATATGTACCACATCTTCTTTATCCATTCATCTGTCGATGGACATTCAGGTTGCTTCCATGTGCTGGCTATTGTGAATAGTGCTGCAATGAACATTGGGGTACATGTGTCTTTTCGAATTGTGGTTTTCTCCAGGTATATGCCCAGGAGTGGGATTGCTGGGTCATATGATAGTTCTATTTTTAGTTTTTTAAGGAACCTCCATACTGTTCTCCATAGTTGCACCAATTTACATTCCCGCCAACAGTGTAGGAGGGCTCCCTTTTCTCCACACCCTTTCTAACATTTATTGTTTGTAGATTTTTTGATGATGGAAGAGTTTCTTAATAGTTCTGGCAGAAAAGCACCAGGGAAGACTCTAATTGTCCTGACTTGGGACAAATGTTTACTCGTAGATGAGAATTTATGGCCAGAGGTGGGGTTTACGCTACCTAGATCTGTGATGATGGTACTGTGGTGGAAGATAAGTCATCCTAGCCCTGAGAAAAGTGTTCTCGGCGGGGCAGAGGACTTCTGATGCTGGAAGAGGTGGGGCTGGTGTGCTAAACAAACACTAACAATGTCCACCTCAGGCAGCATTCAGGCAAGAAGGCCCTTGGCCTGGACCATTCTCCACACTGATGCTCAGTTAATCCTCCTGGCTCACTGCTATTCTGAATTTCTCCCATGTTTAACATCTTTCAAAGACCTCCCATTGCTTGATGAATAAAGCTGTGTTAGAGATAGTTCAGGGAAAGCACTCAAGGTCATCTATGACCTATCCTTAGTTTACCTTTAATTTTGAATTCCATGTTGATGCCTTCCCTCCTTATAAAGACACCCTTTGGGAAAGAGAGTCTAGTTGCTGTCCCACAAACACCCTTTCTGTGGCCCTGCACCTGGGGCATTATGCACCACTGAAGTGCCTGCCCCCCTTCATCTGTAAAATCCCGACCATCTACAAGGCACTTTCTAACGCCCTCTCTTGTGAGACCTCTCATGACCATCTACTTCCCACCATCCAGGATAATAACAGACAGGAAATGGGCAGTGGGAGACCATGGCTGTGGACAGAGCCTCCTGCTGTCGGCAGGGAAGATGCCTGCTTGGGGGTGCATCATTGTTACATTTAAAAACCATGAGTCACTTTCACTGTCTGCACCCCAGTTACTCTTTAGCAAAATAAGTGTTGGACTGGATGTAAGGTCCCACCTAACTCCAAAATTCGATAGAAGAGCCTATAAAATTGTTTGAACCTGGCAGTTGTATGGCACCTGTGATTGTTATGATGTATAATAAGGAAAATATTTTGGTCTTTGTCCTCATTCTTGGCATAGACTTTTGGAATTTCCTAAGTGATAAAAGAGTGATAAAACTGAGAGGAGTGACTTTTGTTATTCATAGAATAAGACGCTTTCAACCGCACCTGAGGTTTTTTTTTTTTAACATCCTTATTGGAGTATAATTGCTTTACAATGGTGTGTTAGTTTCTGCTGTATAACAAAGTGAATCAGTTATACATATACATATGTTCCCATATCTCTTCCCTCTTGCATCTCCCTCCCACCCTCCCTATCCCACCCCTCCAGGTGGTCACAAAGCACCGAGCCGATCTCCCTGTGCCACGCGGCTGCTTCCCACTAGCTATCTACCTTACGTTTGGTAGTGTATATACGTCCATGCCTCTCTCTCGCTTTGTCCCAGCTTACCCTTCCCCCTCCCCATATCCTCAAGTCCATTCTCTAGTAGGTCTGTATCTTTATTCCCGTCTTACCCCTAGGTTCTTCATGACATTTTTTTTTCTTAAATTCCATATATATGTGTTAGCATACGGTATTTGTCTTTCTCTTTCTGACGCACCTGAGTTTATATTAATGAGGTGACCTTTGGAAAGCCTGTAAGGATGGGGGCTGGTTGCCAGGGAAACCAACCACGTGATTAGAGGGTTGGAACCTTCAACCTCCACCCATCACCCCACCCCCAGATTTCAGGGAGGGAGCAGGGCTGGAGGTTGAGCTAATCACTGATGGCCAGTGATTCCATCGGTCATGCCTACCTAATGAAACCTCCATAAAAAGCTAATGTAAGGGATTTGGGGAGCTTCCGGGTTTGGGAACAGGTGGAGGTGCTGGGAGGGTAGTGCACCTGGAGAGGGCGTGGAAGCTCCCGCCCTTCCCCACACACCTCTCCCTGTGCATCCCTCCCATCAGGCTGTTCCTGAGCTGTATTCTTTGATAAGAAACTGGTCATCTAGGAAATGAAACTGCTTTCCTGAGTTCTGTGAGCCATCCTCGCAAATGATCAAACCTGAGGAGGGGATGGTGGGAACCCTTGGTTTATAGCTGGTTGGTCAGAAGTACAGGAGGCCCGGGACTTGTGACTGGTGTCTGAAGTGGAGCCGGTCTGGTGGGACTGAGCTGCAGGGGAGGAAAAGTAACGTTCCTTCTACCCTTTGGGTTCTTGGCTGAGAACTCCCCTGTAATGGAAGACAGACTAACAGGAGAAAAACAAGCAGAAGTTTAATAACATGTATGCCTCCTGTATATAGAGGAGATACCCAGGAAAACGAGCTCCCCAAAATGGCCCAAGCCATCACCTTAAAGACAAGAGAAGATGTTGGGAGTGGGAAGTCAGTTATGGGAAGTGACCAGATAAAACACAGTAAACAAGGGTAAGGTTACAAATGGAGATTTCCGTTATACATGTAAATTTCCCTCACTGAAAGGGCAACTTTTACTCTGTTTTCAGAGATTCTCCTGTGTTTGCAGCCTCTCAAAAATAATCATCTCAAAAGAATCCTTACCAGGAGGCATATTTTGGGTTGGCATATTCTGTTCTCCTTACCCTGTGGAGTCTGATGCTATCTCCGCATACATAGTATCAGATCGAATTGAATTCTAGGACACCAGCAGAATTAGTCAGTGTGGGAGAAACCCACAGGTTTGGTGACCGGTGTGGGGCTCCAAGGACAAAGGACGACCCTGACTGAAAAATTTCAGTGATCCACCTGTTACCAGACTCTTACTCGCCCTCCTCCCCCTCCCCCTCCCCTCCCCCTCCCCTCCGCCCTCCCCTCCCCCTCCCCTCCCCCCTCCCCTCCCCCTCCCCTCCCCCTCCCCTCCCCCTCCTCCCCTCCCCCTCCTCCCCTCCCCCCCTCCCCCTCCCCCTCCTCCCCTCCCCCTCCTCCCCTCCCCTCCCCCCTCCTCCCCCTCCCCCCTCCTCCCCTCCCCCTCCTCCCCTCCCCTCCCCCTCCTCCCCTCCTCCCCTCCCCCTCCCCTCCCCCTCCCCCTCCCCTCCCCCTCCCTTCCCCCTCCCCCTCCCCTCCCCCTCCACTCCCCTCCCCTCCCCTCCCCCTCCCTTCCCCCTCCCCCTCCCCTCCCCCTCCACTCTCCTCCCCTCCCCCTCCCCTCCCCCTCCCCTCCCCTCCCCCTCCCCTCCCCTCCCCCTCCCCTCCCCCTCCCCTCCCCCTCCCCTCCCCCTCCCCTCCCCTCTCCTCCTCTCCTCCCCCTTCTCCTCCTCCCCCTCCCCCTCGTTACGAAATTCCTGAGCACACCTGGGTGACACCCACCCAGGCAATGGGACCTGTCCCAAATAAGGAAAGGCATCTGCCCTGTCCCACTCCCACCCTACAGAAGGAAGGTATATGTGCCTTGACCCATTAGTAAACGAAGTTTTCACCTCCAGCCATTGCTTTTGTTTTCTGGCTATAAAAACTGATCAATAGCACATGTTTGGGCTCGACTCTCCCAGACTACTAGGAAGTCTGCTGGCCTGCTGTTCTGGCAGCGACCCTTCCCTCTAATAAGTTCTGTCTTCTTTACATTCTGCCTTGTGTCTGGAAATTCTTTTCCAACCCACATTTGGACCACGACAACCGGAAGTGGTGTGGATAGTAAGAGGGGAAAAAAAAGTTTTCCTGTAGTTGGTGTATAGAAGTTTTCCCTTTCAACGCCAATATATAAAATTACTTTGGAAATCACACCCACTCTGAGAAAGACATGGTGTGCCCCAGATGACGGCCATTCCTCTTTCAGGTGTGGTTTTGCACTTTGTTTTCAAGATATAAATATAAACCTACCTCTCTCAATGTTCACTGCCCCCTTAAAAAATGAATGGAAGAGGCAGATTGAATGCCAGCCTCTTCTTGAAGAAGGGAAATAAAATTCCTTTTGATACATGTCTGTTCTCTCCAGTGGAATCAGTCAGCCTTTAGAACTGCATGTGTTCATCCATTTACTTTCCTAGGGGGTGGGCTGGTGACACATTCTGCCTAGAAAACAAGAAACAAAGTACATTGGATAATAGTACCAGTTTAGAAATTTGCATACAAGGTGATTTTTAAGTTACGGTTTATTAAGTATTACATACAAATACATTTCCAAGAAACGAACATAATCATCTTCGCTTCCAACACTTCATTTTGCAGCCCCGTTTACTTGGAATGACCTGAATGAATATACTTATACACAAGGAAGGAAGATGGGATCGTCTCAGTCTGAGCATGGGGAAAAAAGTGAGGGAACACGCAGGGTAGATTTCGAGCTGAAGTCTGTGTTTTGTGTTTTGTTCTGTACTCAGATGAATGTCATATTATCTAGTCCCAAGGTATTCCTCCAACTGAAGATGTCATTATACTGTCATCTGCTCTGACAATCATATTAGTAAACATTGGCGCTACATGGGTCGCGCATCTCTCCGGCAAATGCTGATGAGTTTATGAATAGCTACAGTATCACCTCGCCGAGGCTGCTTGTTAATCTACATTTACATACAGATGCCCAGTGGTTGATGGAGCTGAAATGCTGCCCTGGGTAGAGCACACAATGGCCCCCAGTCAAACTATGTAGCAGAGACAGCAAGCCACTCTCGAGGTTGGAGGTGGAAGGCAGCTCCTTTATTTTACGAATTCACATCTCTGCAGGCTGCTGATAAGGTCTATGCACTCATATTTTTCTAACAAATGATTCTCCTGAAAAAAGCTTAAGAACACCAAACAAATACAGTTTTTTTTTCATTACGCCGTAGAACATGCTGTGATCTACAAATCAGTCCACCCAACGCACACTGCCTGTGGGGTCTTTGACTAGCAAGGTTACTTAAATTCTCAATCTCAGTTTCCGTTTCTGTAATATGGGGATTCATCTATTTACCCATCTATTCATTCCCGCCTCCCTAGTTTGGAAGGCTCTAGAAAAGTAAGAAATCTGTCATCTGTGTTCTTTCTCCATCCCCAGTTCATTCTCCCTGAAAACCTGACCACATTCCTGCAGATGTGCCATGTTCTCCTGTGCTGCAGATTACCATTAAGGTAACCATCTCTGAGTTTCTCATGGATGTCACTAGTACCAGCCCGTTTGCATCCCTGCCACAGAAGATCACAGTCAGCAGCATTAAGCTTTCTATTATCTTAAGAGTCTGTCCTCCTCAGCCTTGTGATTTGTCCAGGGTCACTAACTGGTGTCCCCTTGTTCATAGAGAGTACCTCCTGCCTTCCTCACGCCAACTGTCATTAGAACCCACACTGAAAAACATACAAGCCCTGTGTGAGAGGCCACGAGCATCAGCCACAGGGGAGAGAGGTGTAGCTGTGGAGCTAGGAGCATCCAGTCTAGGGCGGGACGCGCTACTTAAGAAGCAAGACAGAGCCTCCGTCACAGGCAGTGGCTATTGTAAGATATGTCAGGCCAGAGGGATAAGCAAAAATGGATGCCAGGGCGTGGATGCCAAGTGTGGGAGTGACAGAGATGCTGATGACTGGAAATGAGTCAAAGCACTTAGGGCTGATGAAAATGATAATGACACTGGATTTACTGAAATCTCACCATGTATCAGGCGCTGTGCTAAGTGCTTGTCATGCATCATCTCGTGTAATCCTCAAAACAGCTCCAAAGGGTATTATTATCACCATTTTAGAGATGAGAAAACTATGGTTCCTAGCTAAGTAACTTGACCACAGGTATACACACACGTACACACACACAGGCAGTAAGTGGCAGAAGCGAGAGTCACACTCGAGCTCTTCGATGCCAGACCTCAGGCCCTTAAACACATCAGTACAGGCTCTCCCAGCCGAGATCAAGAGGAGTGGCAGGAAGAAAGGAACAGAATGATGCTTCAACCCTACTTATCTTGGAAACTTTCACTCTGTGTTTTGCAGCTTAACCTTACCTGAAAAAATTCATTTCTGCTTAAACCTTTTTTCTTTCTGAGGAGTAAAGGAAGAGCTATCAGGCTGCTTTGGACTATGAGTTATCAACACCGAACAAAAGTACCATAAGCAGTAAGGGCTTTATTCTCTTGTATAACATGTCTAGAGACAGGGTGGTCTGGGGAATTTTAATTCCCTAGCACAGCTGTGTCCTGTTTCCACTATGCCAGCTCAGCAGATGGGGCAGTTGCCCCTCAGCTCACAAGATGGCTGCAGCACCTCCAGGCATCACACACAAACTAAAGATGTCCACTAAAGAAATGGAGTATTTCTCCATGCCTCTCTGTCTAGCAGAGGGGAAAACTTTTACCAAAAGCTTCTTTGAAGACTTCTTCTTGGGCTTTATGCCCATGGCCATGCCTAAACCAGTTGCTGTCAAGGAGGATGCAATTGCCATGGGTAGCTTAGACTGATGGTGATTCACTCTTGGATCTGGACTTACCTTGTCTACCTACATGGGAAAGCAAAGCCCAAAACAAAACTGGGAAGGAAGAGATGTGGTGCTTGGGAGGGTGCATAGGGAAGAGGGTGCCTGAGGAAGCAAAAAATAGTGAAGGCCATGCTGGGATGGGAGGAAATTGTTGGATTACCTTGATTCCTTCCTACTTTCCCCAGTAAGGTTAATTATGCAAATAGAGGATAGACATACACCAGCAATAAAGAACCTCAAAGAATCACAATGGGAATTATACCCACGGCACAAATGGTCTCCACTCTATTTGTTCATTGGATTTATATGGTTGAGAAATCCCTGTGGACCTTTTAAAAACAGGTGGTGTTTTTAACCGTCCCCCAACCAAGGTGACTTTCTTACTCCCAAAGAAGAGGAGTTATGGGGTGTCTTCACTAAACTGCTGCTGGAGAATATAAAAATAATAATAAAATAATAATGCCACCACCCAATCACATGCCGATCAAAATCACCCACACCTCTGACCACATTTTCATCTTGATGAGAATAGTAAGCAACCGGAGCCTATTTTATTTCTCATTTGCAACACACCACAGGTTAGCTGTTATATGTCACGATGATTCCTTCTCGAACAGCACCTTTTCATATAAGAGGTGGTAGCAAAATTCAGATGAGGATGACTTTTAAACATCTCAGATGTACTGTGTCTCCCAGAATGGTCCCAAGGAGAGCTTTTCCATTTGCGTGCGAACTGCATGAGACTATATATGTGTGTCCTCCATTTAGTGTCAGGCTAAAAACCAAAGCTAAATGACTCCATGGCCATTTGTTTTAGAAATAGAGGCATTTCTACCCCTGAGAGAAATCCTTCAAGTCAGCAGACTATGAAGCTGATGTTAATAAGAACAGAGATGTGAACTCCCCTACTGTCTTTCCCTGCACTTAATTCTAACCACGGACTCCTCACTCAGGAAGACTGACCTCTGACATGAATCTCTCAACACCACACCCAACCTCCCACCCTCAAGTCCTTATTGACTCCTGTTCCCTAAAGGAGTCACGTAAGATTCCAGGGAGGCAAGGGCGGCCTCACGTTCAAGATACCTCATTCTTAGTGTTTCGCGTCCCCCCCTCCCCCCAGCCGTGAGATGTAAGGTTAGTACGGACATCCAACACGGCAGCATGGCATGGGGGAGAATAGAGCAGCTGGAAAACTGGCCCTTGGTAATATAGCCTGTAACCTGATTTGGACATAAATCCTTCTGCCTCTAAATTCTTAACTCTTCCTACTATATCAACCTCCTTCCCATATTTCAGGACTAAAAGTTTTGATGAGGGAAAGAGGCCAAAAGCAAAAGGATCTGCCAATGAATAAAAGTCCAAAATGCATCCCTCTTTCCTGGCTTCCTCTGACTCTTGCAGAAATACCGTAAAGGTCAGTGGAAACCAAGCTATTAACAACATGAATTGGTAAACTGTTTATAAAAAGTCTAAGTCTATTATGTTCATTGCCATTTTGAGCCTCGCTCTCCCATAGTGCAGTGGTGTAGTGGTTACTTAACTTACAGAATCCCAGATTCCTCACCGCTCTGGAAACACAGTCTTCTTTCTTGACCAGCCTTCGTCCTGGGACCCCAGCAGTTAATAGTAATAGTGAGTTATAAGCTGTTCCTCTTTGGCCAGACACTCAAATAGGCCTTTCCCTGGAAGCAGGATACACTGAAATTAGCAAAATCCTCTATACAGATTCTGTTCCTTTCCATTAATTGTGGAAAGACTAGGGTGAATGAACAATCACTCACTGTTGAGTATCTGTGATGTGTCAGGCATGTTTCGGGGGCAGTTTTGCCTGCCATGTTCTTTAATCTCATAATAAGCAATGTTCATCGATGCCCATGAGCCCAGAGAAATTAAATGATTTGGTCAAGTTCATTCAGAAAGTGGCAAAGCTGTGTGATGCAAAGCCAGGCTTCTTCCCTTAGGAAGAAGTTTCTTCCCTTCCTTTCCTATTCACACTAAATTTTTTTCATCTGCAATGACATATAATAGGGGTTGATCCAATGAAATAAAAATGCATATGTGGAACTACTATGTGTGTGACGCCGTATGGCAGACCAGGAGGCAGGCCTTTTGAGCTGGGATTCAGACAAGAAGGAAAGCAGAGAGGTCATCAAGGCTACAAGAGGAGAAGGAGCTTGGTCCCTGACACCAGAGAGGGTTAGAGACCAGCAAGAACATCGACCCAGACAAAGCTTCCATTCAGAAACTCTGCCTCTGTGAGCTTGAATCTGTGGATTCCAAGAGAATCCTTTGGGCTTTTGCTCCCTTTTTACAGAGCTCTGAAGAGCACAGGCCAGGATTCCACCAATATCTGGATATTCCACCAATATCTGTATTCAACAGATATTGATTGACCGGCTTCCACAGGCCAGACCCTGGGTTCCAGCAGAGAGTAAGACACTCATGGTTCTTGCCCTACGCAAATTACATTCTAGAGACAGACAGCAGACACATAAGCAATGATTAAATAAGATCACTGATTGTACTGTGAAAGCAGGAAGTAGGAAATGAGTTAGAGAGAAACGGGGAGAGGGAAGGAGGCCTCTGTGACTTGGTGACAGCTGAATCCTGACGGACTAAAGGCCACCAGTCCTGCAAACAGAGAAGACATTCAGCACAAGGAACCAACAGCCCACAAAACCTTAACAGGTGGAGGCATGTGGAAGGGACAGGAAGAAACTGATGTCCTAGAGTCAGTGGGTGGGCGAGATGTGGTTTGAAGCAAGAGGAAGGCTGGGACCAGAGCTGGAGTGCGTTTTAGGTCACGTGAAGGAGTCTGGATTTTGTTCTAATTAGAAGCAGGAAAATGACGTGATCTGATTCACACCTTTAGAAACACGCCTCTGGCTGTTGGGAAGCAAGCTGGGAGGCAGAGTAAGACATAAAAATCATATTCACTTATAGAAAAAGGAAATCCCTTAGAATAACCTGAGAAGTGTAGCAGTCACATTTCTAATCTCACACTATTTTGCCTTTTCGAGATAACCACTGGTTCTTAAATATCTTTCCTGTCTCGTGATAGTAATACTAATTATTTTTACAAAATATAAATATTCTGCTTTTTAAAAACAATAATATGATCATGTCTTATTAAATATTTTACCACATAATTTTTGATGGTTGTATAATATTTTAACATATTGGCTTTTTTTTTGCAATATAAACTTTCACTATTATAAATAGTCCTTCCAGTATATAGTTTTTCCAGTACCACCAGCCAACTCTCAAACTCTCAGCAGACACTGACCAGGTGTGCCCCCAATTTAACTCAATTCTGACACTGCCTACCTGGAGAGAGTGTCACATCGCACAGGTTAAGGGCTCAGTCCCACAAGATCACCCCCCTCCACTTCAGGTGACAATTACAAGTCCAGGTTGTCACCTGTGCTTCTGACTGACTGGCTGTAGATCAGAGGTTCCCACGACCCCCTCCTTAGGTTTGATGAATTTGCTATAGTGGCTCACAGAACTCAGAGAAACATTTTACTCACTACATTACTGGTTTATTACAATAGGATATAACTCAGGAACAGCCAGATGGGAGACATGCACAGGGCAAGGTATGTGGGAAAGAGCATGGAGCTTCCATGCTTTCTGGGTCCATCCCTCTCCCAGCACTTCCAAGTGTTCACCAACCTGGAAGTTCTCTGAACCCTGTCCTTTTGGGGTTTTATGGAGGGTTCATTACACAGGCATGATTGATTAAGTCCTTGGCCATTGGTGATTGAACTCAACCTCCAGCCCCTTCTCCTCCCCGAGGTCAGGGGGTGGGACTGAAAGTTCCAACCCTTTAATCACCTGGTTGGTTCCCCTGGCAACCAGCCTTCATCCTTAGCTTACCCAGGGACTTCCCAAAAGTCTCCGCAGTAACAACAAAAGACACCTTGCTCACTCTCCTCTCTTAGGAAATTCCAAGGATTTTAGGACCAAATATGCATTTCTTATCATAAATTTCAATATCACAGTACTGCAGTGAGCAGTCTTAAAGACAAAACTTGGTGAATATATTTAATATTTTCCAAGGAAAAATTCTCAGAGATGGAATTTCTGGTTTACAGATAAAATTTTTTAAATGTTTGCTCTGCTTTGCTAAATTATACTCTGCGAGTTCTTATTTACTCACACTTTTGCTAACTCTTGCCAACGCAGAAAATTACCAAATTTTAAAAAATAAAATCTTTCCCAACTTTCATAGGTATAATATCCTAATTTTTAATGAAAACATAAATTTTAAAAGTCTATTAATTTAAAAAAATCCTTGTACTACTTAATTCGTATTTTTTTAATTGAGGTGTTTTCTTTTGCCTTATTTTTTCAGGCATATTTTGCATTAAAAAATAATAAGAGGTACAAAACTAAATTCAGGTCAAATCAGAACCTCTCTGAGTACCAGAACTTGCTGAAACTGGCACCAAGACCTGACCTTAACCTTAGACTGGATACGGTCCTCGAGACAGCATCCTTGTGAATGGATCTGTTTATGCTATAAAGCTTCCACAGGAATGTGTTTATTTTAGGGGAAAGATTCAGGGGGAAAACATAGGAAATAAAGAGCCAAAACCCCCCAAAACCCAGTTGTCCCAGATTTTACTTAATCTCCTCATTTTTTTCCTATCAAACTTGTGTTTCTATTCTCCTTACAGCGAAAGCCAGTCCAGTGCACCATTGCCTGACCACTTACAATATCCCAGGCCCATTGCTGTCCCTGGGGAATTCAAAGATAATTCAAAATCATCCATGCCCTCAAGAATTTCCGAATTTCACACAGGAGACAAATAAGTGAGCAAAGTTGCAATTTTTGTGATAGAGCAAAATTAGAAAGTTGCACGTAGTACAGAAGAGTCACGAAAAGACGATGGAAAGCAGCCCTCCCCACAGAGAACATGATGGGGAGGCAAGTGTTACAGAGTGGATACAGCTCTGAGCTGACATTAGGAGGAGGGGCATGAAACAGCCTGGAGTGAGGACGACTGGAGAGAAGAGCCAGAGCTGAGGCCACAATGATGGGAGGAGCAGGGCCACGAAGAGCCAGGGTTGTACATTGTGCCCAGGGCCAGTACCGGCCCCTGCCTCTTCTGGTCCAGCCTGCCAGCTAGGAAGGGTTTCCACATTTTTTTTTTTCCACATCTTTATTGGAGTATAAATGCTTTACAATGCTGTGTTAGTTTCTACTGTACAACAAAGTGAATCAGCTATATGCATACCTATATCCACATATCCCCTCCCTCTTGAGCCTCCTTCCCACCCTCCCTATCCCACCCCTCTAGGTGGTTACAGACCACCGAGCTAATCTCCCTGTGCTCTGCGGCTGCTTCCCACCAGCCATCTATTTTACATTTGGTAGTGTATATATGTCCATGCCACTCTCTCACTTCGTCCCAGCTTCCCCTTTCCCCCCACGTCCTCAAGTCCTTCTCTACGTCTGCGTCTTTATTCCTGCCCTGCCACTAGGTTCATCAGTACCGCTTTTTAAAATTCCACATATATGTGTTAGCATACGGTATTTGTTTTTCTCTTTCTGACTTACTTCACGCTGTATGACAGACTCTAGGTCCATCCACCTCACTACAAATAACTCATTTCTGTTCCTTTTTATGGCTGAATAATATTCCATGGTATATATGTGCCACATCTTCTTTATCCATTCATCTGTTGATGGACATTTAGGTTGCTTCCCTGTCCTGGCTATTGTAAATAGTGTTGCAATGAACATTGTAGTACATGTCTCTTTTTGAATTATGGTTTTCTCAGGGTACATGCCCAGTAGTGGGATTTCTGGGTCATATGGTAGTTCTATTTTTAGTTTTTTAAGGAACTTCCATACTGTTCTCCATAGTGGCTGTTATCAATTTACATTCCCACCAACAGTGCAGGAAGGTTCCCTTTTCTCTGCACCCTCTCCAGCATTTATTGTTTGTAGATTAGATTTGTTGATGATGGCCATTCTGACTGGTGTGAGGCGATACCTCATTGTGGTTTTGATTTGCATTTCTCTAATGATTAGTGATGGTGAGCATCTTTTCATGTATTTTTTGGCCATCTGTATGTCTTCTTTGGAGAAATGTCTGTTTAGGTCTTCTACCCATTTTTGGATTGGGTTGTTTGTTTTTGTGATATTGATCTGCATGAGCTGCTTGTATATTTTGGAGATTAATCCTTTGTCAGTTGCTTCATGTGCAAATATTTTCTCCCATTCTGAGGGGTTTTTTTTCCATCTTGTTTATGGTTTCCTCTGCTGTGCAAAAGCTTTTAAGTTTCATTTGTTTTTATTTCCCTTACTCTAGGAGGTTGGTCAAAAAGGATCTTGCTGTGATTTATGTCATAGAGTTTTCCTCTAAGAGTTTTATAGTGTCTGGCCTTACATTTAGGTCTTTAATCCATTTTGAGTTTATTTTTGTGTATGGTGTTAGGGAGTGTTCTAATTTCATTCTTTCACATGTAGCTGTCCAGTTTTCCCAGCACCACTTATTGAAGAGGCTGTCTTATCTCCATTGTATATTCTTGCCTCCTTTGTCAAAGATAAGGTGACCATATCTGCATGGGTTTATCTCTAGACTTTCTATCCTGTTCCATTGATCTATATTTCTGTTTTTGTGCCAGTACCATACTGTCTTTTTTTTTTTTTACAAAAAGTAGGTGAAGATTATGGAATATTCTAAAATTTAAAACAAAAAGAAACTTTTAAAGATTCAAAAGGATGTGACAAATATTGTACATAGGCAAAAAATAAAATGAAATAAAATATACAAATGATGGGAGCCCAAAATTCCAGATGCCCAAGTCCTGTCTCTGAAGATTCTCATTCAATGGGTTCTGGATTTCCTCTATATTTAAAAACCTACAGGTGATTCTGATATGATTCACAGACATAATGTAAAGCTTCTGCTTTACAGGAAAGAATACCAGATTATTTTGTTATTTTATAGTTATACTAACAGGTTGTACTATTGACGGATAGGTCTGATGTCAAAATGCACTCCCCACTAGGGATAAAAAAGGAACTAGTAGTCTCTACTGCTACTTGGTGGCAGCATGCATGTATTGCAAGGGCAATTATTGTAGGAATCCAAATTAGTGGAACATTTTAGAATTGGAAGACTACATACAGATCATCTAGTCAAGCTTCCAACTATTATAGTTGTGAAAACTAAGGCCCATATAAATGAAATGATTTATCTCCAAAGAGCATTAGTGAAAGTATGAAATAAAACATATCTCTGAACTTCTAATTTAGTGCTGTTTTTATTAATCTCAAGTATTAGCTTAAACTTCAGTGTGACAGATTTGGGATTGAATTCTTGCTCACGTTTACTGATTGCGTGTCTTTTAGTAAGTTACTAAGACACCTTTTTCTAAAAAAAAATAGACTTATTTATTTACTTTTGGCTGCGTAGGCTCTTCGTTGCTGTGCGCGGGCTTTCTCTAGTTGCGGTGAGCGGGGGCTACTCTTTGTTGCAGTACGTGGGCTTCTCATCGTGGGGGCTTCTCGTTGTTGCTGAGCACGGGGACTAGGTGCGTGGGCTTCAGTAGTTGTGGCTCGTGGGCTCTAGCGCGCAGGCTCAGTAGTTGCGGTGCATGGTCTTAGTTGCTCCGTGGCATGTGGGATCTTCCCGGACCAGGGCTCAAACGCGTGTCCCCTGCACTGGCAGGTGGATCCTTAACCACTGCGCCACCAGGGAAGCCCTACTAATACACTTTTAACTGCGCTTTTCACGAAAAAATGCAAAATGGTGAGCCTTGACTGATATAGAATATGAGATTACCTAGCACTTTTCTTAACACATACATGTAGTTAAAATTTTTTGGCTCTCATCCCACTTAAACAGCCTCTATCCCCTTAATAATGAATGTGTCTTTCAGCTAGCAGAGCACCCCAGAGCTGACCACATTCTGGCAAGAGATATAGGATTCTTTTTCTTACTGGGGGTTCTTTATACCTGATATATGAACTGCACTTAAACATGAACATCTCTTGTTTTTTGTTTTTTGGTTTTTTTTTCAATTTAAATGAGATTTATTTGGAAATAAAAGGATAATACATTGGAATATTAAGTTACTAGATCTAGAAATAACTTTTTTTTTAACATCTTTATTGGAGTATAATTGCTTTAGAATGGTGTGTTAGTTTCTGCTTCACAACAAAATGCATCAGTTATATATATACATATGTTCCCATATCTCTTCCTCCTTGCATCTCCCTCCCTCCCACCCTCCCTATCCCACCCCTCCAGGCGGTCACAAAGCACGAGCTGATCTCCCTGTGCTGTGCAGATGCTTCCCACTAGCTATCTACCTTACGTTTGGTAGTGTATATATGTCCATGCCTCTCTCTCGCTTTGTCACAGTTTACCCTTCCCCCTCCCCATATCCTCAAGTCCATTCTCTAGTAAGTGTGTGTCTTTATTCCTGTTTTACCCCTAGGTTCTTCATGACATTTTTTTCCCTTAAATTCCATATATATGTGTTAGCATACGGTATTTGTCTCTCTCTTTCTGACTTACTTCACTCTGTATGACAGACTCTAGGTCTATCCACCTCATTACAAATGGCTCAATTTTGTTTCTTTTTATGGCTGAGTAATATTCCATTGTATATATGTGCCACATCTTCCCTATCCATTCATCCAATGATGGACACTTAGGTTGTTTCCGTCTCCGGGCTCTCGTAAATAGAGCTGCAATGAACATTTTGGTACATGACTCGTTTTGAATTATGGTTTTCTCAGGGTATATGCCCAGTAGTGGGATTGCTGGGTCATATGGTAGTTCTATTTGCAGTTTTTTAAGGAACCTCCATACTGTTCTCCACAGTGGCTGTATCAATTTATATTCCCACCAACAGTGTAAGAGGGTTCCCTTTTCTCCACACCCTCTCCAGCATTTATTGTTTCTAGATTTTTTGATGATGGCCATTCTGACTGGTATGAGGTGATATCTCATTGTAGTTTTAATTTGCATTTCTCTAATGATTAGTGATGTTGAGCATTCTTTCATGTGTTTGTTGGCAGTCTGTATATTTTCTTTGGAGAAATGTCTATTTAGGTCTTCTGCCCATTTTTGGATTGGGTTGTTTGTTTTTTTGTTATTAAGCTGCATGAGCTGCTTATAAATTTTGGAGATTAATCCTTTGTCAGTTGCTTCATTTGCAAATATTTTCTCCCATTCTGAGGGTTGTCTTTTGGTCTTCTTTATGGTTTCCTTTGCTGTGCAAAAGCTTTGAAGTTTTGTTAGGTCCCATTTGTTTATTTTTATTTCCATTTCTCTAGGAGGTGGGTCAAACAGGACCTTGCTGTGATTTATGTCATAGAGTGTCCTGCCTATGTTTTCCTCTAAGAATTTGATAGTTTCTGGCCTTACATTTAGGTCTTTAATCCATTTTGAGCTTATTTTTCTGTATGGTGTTAGGGAGTGATCTAATTTCGTACTTTTACGTGTACCTGTCCAGTTTTCCCAGCACCACTTATTGAAGAGGCTGTCCTTTCTCCACTGTACATTCCTGCCTCCTTAATCAAAGATAAGGTGACCATATGTGCGTGGGTTTATATCTGGGTTTCCTATCCTGTTCCATTGACCTATATTTCTGTTTTTGTGCCAGTACCATACTGTCTTGATTACTGTAGTTTTATAGTATAGTCTGAAGTCAGGGAGTCTGATTCCTCCAGCTCCATTTTTCGTTCTCAAGATTGCTTTGGCTATTCGGGGTCTTTTGTGTTTCCATACAAATTGCGAAATTTTTTGTTCTAGTTCTGTGAAAAATGCCAGTGGTAGTTTGATAGGGATTGCACTGAATCTGTAGATTGCTTTGGGTAGTAGATTCATTTTCACAATGTTGATTCTTCCAATCCAAGAACATGGTATATCTCTCCATCTATTTGTATCATCTTTAATTTCTTTCATCAGTTCTTATAATTTTCTGCATACAGGTCTTTCGTCTCTTTAGGTAGGTTTATTCCTAGATATTTTATTCTTTTTGTTGCAATGGTAAATGGGAGTGTTTTCTTGATTTCACTTTCAGATTTTTCATCCTTAGTGTATAGGAATGCCAGAGATTTCTGTGCATTAATTTTGTATCCTGCAACTTTACCAAATTCATTAATTAGCTCTAGTAGTTTTCTGGTAGCATCTTTAGGATTCTCTATATATAGTATGTCATCTGCAAATAGTGACAGCTTTACTTCTTTTCCGATTTGGATTCCTTTTATTTCCTTTTCTTCCTTGATTGCTGTGGCTAAAACTTCCAAAACTGTGTTGAATAAGAGTGGTGAGAGTGGGCAACCTTGTCTTGTTCCTGATCTTAGTGGAAATGGTTTCAGTTTTTCACCATTGAGGACGGTGTTGGCTGTGGGTTTGTCATATATGGCCTTTATTATGTTGAGGAAAGTTCCCTCTATGCCAACTTTCTGCAGGGTTTTTATCATAAATGGGTGTTGAATTTTGTCAAAAGCTTTCTCTGCATCTATTGAGATGATCATATGGTTTTTCTCCTTCAATTTGTTAATATGGTGTATCACGTTGATTGATTTGCATATGTTGAAGAATCCTTGCATTCCTGGAATAAACCCCACTTGATCATGGTGTATGATCCGTTTAATGTGCTGTTGGATTCTGTTTGCTAGTATTTTGTTGAGGATTTTTGCATCTATGTTCATCAGTGATATTGTCCTGTAGTTTTCTTTCTTTGTGACATCCTTGTCTGGTTTTGGTATCCGGGTGATGGTGGCCTCGTAGAAGGAATTTGGGAGTGTTCCTCCCTCTGCTATATTTTGGAAGAGTTTGAGAAGGATAGGTATTAGTTCTTCTCTAAATGTTTGATAGAATTCGCCTGTGAAACCATCTGGTCCTGGGCTTTTGTTTGTTGGAAGATTTTTAATCACAGTTTCAATTTCTTTGCTTGTGATTGGTCTGTTCATATTTTCTATTTCCTCCTGATTCAGTCTTGGCAGGTTGTGCCTTTCTAAGAATTTGTCCATTTCTTCCAGGTTGTCCATTTTATTGGCATAAAGTTGCTTGTAGTAATCTCTCATGATCTTTTGTATTTCTGCAGTGTCAGTTGTTACTTCTCCTTTTTCATTTCTAATTCTATTGATTTCAGTCTTCTCCCTTTTTTTCTTGATGAGTCTGGCTAATGGTTTATCTATTTTGTTTATCTTCTCAAAGAACCAGCTTTTAGTTTATTGATCTTTGCTATCGTTTCCTTCATTTCTTTTTCATTTATTTCTGATCTGAATTTTATGATTTCTTTCCTTCTGCTAACTTTGGGGTTTTTTTGTTCTTCTTTCTCTAATTGCTTGAGGTGCAAGGTTAGGTTGTTTATTCGAGATGTTTCCTGTTTCTTAAGGTAGGATTGTATTGCTATAAACTTCCCTCTTAGAACTGCTTTTGCTGCATCCCATAGATTTTGGGTTGTCTTGTCTCCATTGTCATTTGTTTCTAGGTATTTTTTGATTTCCTCTTTGATTTCTTCAGTGATCACTTCGTTAATGAATAGTGTATTGTATAGCCTGCATGTGTTTGTATTTTTTACAGATCTTTTCCTGTAATTGATATCTACTCTCATGGCGTTGTGGTCAGAAAAGATACTTGATACAATTTCAATTTTCTTAAATTTACCAAGGTTTGACTTGTGACCCAAGATATGATCTATCCTGGAGAATGTTCCATGAGCACAAGAGAAAAATGTGTATTCTATTGTTTTTTGATGGAATGTCCTATAAATATCAATTAAGTCCATCTTGTTTAATGTATCATTTAAAGCTTGGGTTTCCTTATTTATTTTCATTTTGGATGATCTGTCTATTGGTGAAAGTGGGGTGTTAAAGTCCCCTACTATGAGTGTGTTACTGTCGATTTCCCCTTTTATGGCTGTTAGTATTTGCCTTATGTATTGAGGTGCTCCTATGTTGGGTGCATAAATATTTACAATTGTTATATCTTCTTCTTGGATTGATCCCTTGATCATTATGTAGTGTCCTTCTTTGTCTCTTCTAATAGTCTTTAAAGTCTATTTTGTCTGATATGAGTATTGCTACTCCAGCTTTCTTTTGGTTTCCGTTTGTATGAAATATCTTTTTCCATCCCCTTACTTTCAGTCTGTATGTGTCTCTAGGTCTGAAGTGGGTCTCTTGTAGACAGCAAATATATGCGTCTTGTTTTTGTATCCATTCAGCCAATCTGTGTCTTTTGGTGGGAGCATTTAGTCCATTTACATTTAAGGTAATTATCGATATGTATGTTCCTATTCCCATTTTCTTAATTGTTTTGGGTTCATTATTGTAGGTCTTTTCCTTCTCTTGTGTTTCTTGCCTAGAGAAGTTCCTTTAGCAGTTGTTGTAGAGCTGGTTTGGTGGTGCTGAACTCTGTCAGCTTTTGCTTGTCTGTAAAGTTTTTAATTTCTCCATCAAATCTGAATGAGATCCTTGGTGAGTAGAGTAATCTTGGTTGCAGGTTTTTCTCCTTCATCACTTTAAATATGTTCTGCCACTCCCTTCTGGCTTGCAGAGTTTCTGCTGAAAGATCAGCTGTTAACCTTATGGGGATTCCCTTGTGTGTTATTTTTCCCTTGCTGCTTTTAATATGTTTTCTTTTTATTTAATTTTTGACAGTTTGATTAATATGTGTCTTGGCGTATTTCTCCTTGGATTTATCCTGTATGGGACTCTCTGTGCTTCCTGGACTTGATTAACTGTTTCCTTTCCCATATTAGGGAAGTTTTCAGCTATAATGTCTTCAGATATTTTCTCAGTCCCTTTCTTTTTCTCTTCTTCTTCTGAAACCCCTATAATTCGAATGTTGGTGCATTTAATGTTGTCCGAGAGGTCTCTGAGACTGTCCTCAATTCTTTTCATTCTTTTTTCTTTATTCTGCTCTGCAGTAGTTATTTCCACTCTTTTATCTTCCAGGTCACTTATCCGTTCTTCTGCCTCAGTTTTTGTGCTATTGATCCCATCTAGAGTCTTTTTCATTTCATTTATTGTGTTGTTAGTCATTGTTTGTTTCATCTTTAGTTCTTCTGGGTCCTTGTTAAATGTTTCTTGCATTTTCTCTATTCTATTTCCAAGATTTTGGATCATCTTTACGATTATTACTCTGAATTCTTTTTCAGGTAGACTGCCTATTTCCTCTTCATTTGTTTGGTCTGGTGGGTTTTTATCTTGCTCCTTCATCTGCTGTGTGTTTTTCTTTTTTCTCATTTTGCTTATCTTACTGTGTTTGGGGTCTCCTTTTTGCAGGTTGCAGGTTCGTAGTTCCTGTTGTTTTTGGTGTCTCTTCCCAGCGGCTAAAGTTGATTCAGTGGGTTGTGTAGGCTTCCTGGTGGAGGGGACTAGTGCCTGTGTTCTGGTGGATGAGGCTGGATCTTGTCTCTCTGGTGGGCAGGTCCACGTCTGGTGGTGTGTTTTGGGGTGTCTGTGGACTTATTATGATTTTAGGCAGCCTCTCTGCTAATGGGTGGGGTTGTGTTCCTATTTTGCTAGTTGTTTGGCCTAGGGTGTCCAGCACTGTAGCTTGCTGGTCGTTGAGTGAAGCTGGGTGCTGGTGTTGAGATGGAGATCTCTGGGAGATTTTCGCCGTTTGATATTATGTGCAGCTGGGAGTTCTCTTGTGGACCAGTGTCCTGAAGTTGGCTCTCCCACCTCAGAGGCACAGCACTAACTCCTGGGTGCAGCACCAAGAGCCTTTCATCCACACGGCTCAGAATAAAAGGGAGAAAAAGTAGAAAGAAAGAATTAGTAGAAATAGAAAGAAAGAAAGAAAGAAAGGAGGGAGGGAGGGAGGAAGGAAGGAGGGAAGGAACAAAAGAAAGAAAGACGATAAAGTAAAATAAAATAAAGTAAGATAAAATATAATAAAGTTATTAAAATAAAAAAATTATTAAGAGAAAAAAAAGCAAAAAACAATAAAACGGATGGATAGAACCCTGGCACAAATGGTGGAAGCAAAGCTATAGAGACAAAATCTCACACAGAAGCATACACGTACAGACTCACAAAAAGAGGAAAAGGGGAAAAAATCATAAATCTTGCTCTCAAAGTCCACTTCCTCAATTTGGGGTGATTCGTTGTCTGAAGGAGGGAAGGAAGGAAAGAAAGAATGAAGATAAAGTAAAATAAAATAAAGTTATTAAAATAAAAAGTAATTATTAAGAAAAAAGTTAAAAAAAAATACGGACGGATAGAACCCTCAGACAAATGGTGGAAGCAAAGCTATACAGACAAAATCTCACACAGGAGCATACACATACACACACAAAAAAAGGAAAAGGGGGAAAAATAATAAATCTTGCTCTCAAAGTCCACCTCCTTAATTTGGGATGATTCGTTGTCAATTCATGTATTCCACAGATGCAGGGTACATCAAGTTGATTGTGGAGCTTTAATCTGCTGCTTCTGAGACTGCTGGGAGGGATTTCCCTTTCTCTTCTTTGTTCTCACAGCTCCCGGGGCTCAGCTTTGGATTTGGCCCCGCCTCTGCCTGTAGGTCCCTAGAGGGCATCTGTTTTTTGCTCAGACAGGACAGGTTAATGGAGCCGCTGATTCGGGGGCTCTGGCTCACTCAGGCCTTGGGGAGGGAGGGTCACGGAGTGCGGGGCGGGCCTGCGGCAGCAGAGGCTGGCATGACATTGCACCAGCCTGAGGCGCGCCGTGCGTTCTCTCGGGGGAGTTGTCCCTGGATCACGGGACCCTGGCAGTGGCGGGCTGCACAGGCTCCCCGGAAGGGGGGTGTGGATAGTGACCTGTGCTCGCACACAGGCTTCTTGGTGGCGGCAGCAGCAGCCTTAGCATCTCATGTCTGTCTCTGGGGTCCACGCTTTTAGCCGCGGCTCGCGCCCGTCTCTGGAGCTCCTTTAAGCATCGTTCTTAATCCCCTCTCCTCACGCACCAGGAAATAAAGAGGGAAGAAAAAGTCTCTTGCCTCTTCGGCAGGTCCAGACTTTTCCCCGGACTCCCTCCCGGCCAGCTGTGGCGCACTAACCCCCTTCAGGCTGTGTTCATGCTGCCAACCCCAGTCCTCTCCCGGTGCTCCGACCGAAGCCCGAGCCTCAGCTCCCAGCCCAGCCCGCTGTGGCGGGTGAGCAGACAAGCCTCTTGGGCTGGTGAGTGCCGGTCGGCACCGATCCTCTGTGCGGGAATCTCTCCGCTTTGCCCCCCGCACCCCTGTTGCTGTGCTCTCCTCCGCTGCTCCTTTGCTCCCCCCCCCCGCCACCCGCAGTCTCCGCCCGCGAAGGGGCTTCCTAGTGTGTGGACACGTTTCCTCCTTCACACCTCCCTCCCACTGGTGCAGGTCCCGTCCCTATCCTTTTGCCTCTGTTTATTTTTTTTTTTTTTGCCCTACCCAGGTACGTGGGGGGTTTCTTGCCTTTTGGGAGGTCTAAGGTCTTCTGCCAGGGTTCAGTAGGTGTTCTGTAGGAGTTGTTCCACGTGTAGATGTATTTCTGGTGTATCTGTGGGGAGGAAGGTGATCTCCGCGTCTTACTCTTCCACCATCTTCCTGGAAGTCCTACTATACTGTCTTGATCACTGTAGCTTTGCAGTATAGTCTGAAGTCAGGGAGGCTGATTCCTCCAGCTCCATTTTTCTTTCTCAAGATTGCTTTGGCTATTCAGGGTCTTTTGTGTCTCCATACAAATTGCAAAATTTCTTGGTCTAGTTCTGCGAAAAATGCCATTGGTAATTTGATAGAGATTGCATTGAACCTGTAGATTGCTTTGGGTAGTATAGTCATTTTCACAATGTTGATTCTTCCAATCTAGGAGTATGGTATATCTCTCTATCTGTTTATATTATCTTTGATTTCTTTCATCAGTATTGAAAATCCTAAAGATGCCACCAGAAGACTACTAGAACTAATCAATGAATTTGGTAAGGTTGCAGGATGCAAAATTAATGCACAGAAATCTCTTGCATTCCTATACACTAACAAAAGATCAGAAAGAGAAATTAAGAAAACAATCCCATTTACCATTGCAACAAAAAGAATAAAATACCTAGGAATAAACCTACCTAAGGAGACAAAAGACCTGCCCGAAGGGAGAAATTGGGGGACCATCGGGAGGGCAGAGGATCAAAATGGAGCGTGGCCAGGTTTCCACATTTTTAAGTGTAAAAAGCAAAGATGACTATTAGCCTTTCCGTGAGAACAGTTACTCGATTTTGCTTCCTGGTCCACAAAGCCTAAAGTTTTTATTGTCTGGCCCTTTTATGGACACATTTTGCTAACTCCTGGTGAATTTTGTGTTCTAAGCTCAGAATATTTAATTCTACCCTGTGGGTGACAAATGCCATTAAGCAGAGGATGAACATGTTTTACATTAAATATGTATATATGTATATATTTATATATATGGAAAAAGTACAGAGGTAAACTCAAGGAAAGAGGAGGGCTAAAAAAAATAAAAAAGTTATAAGCCTACTTCTCTAGTCTAGAAAAGGGGCAGTATTCAAAGAGGATAATTATTTGCATTGGGTATTTGAAAACACATGCATCATTTTCCCCATAAACAAATGAAATTTAGATTTGAAGATTAACTCTCCATAATCCACACGACCCTTGGGGAGATGATTCTGAATCACGGCTCTTGACTATATCCACGCATCTTAAGTGCCGTTGCCCCACACTCTGCAGTGACCGGGTATGATCACTCCAGAAAATGTGGGTGTCCAGAGGTGAGAACTCTAGATAGTTGTGTAAATGTCTACACAGATCTGACTAGGAAAACTCTAAAAGGAGATAATTAATGGAAAGGGAACACATCTTTGAGTTCCTATTTAGGCAATAATTGGACATGACCACGTCCTCATTGCATTCTCAGGGAGGAGATAAAACAGCACAGATAGAATAATCTGTACCTCTAGTGTCTGGACTTGATTCTGTCCCTGATTTTCTGATCAGTTCCAACTGAGAGGGTGAGGATGGTGGTTCTTAGAAACTGAATGATAGGGCTGTGGAAATGGGGTTCAACCACAAGGACAACAGCTGCTTTCTCTCCAGCTTCACTGGAAAGCAAGGGAAGACTGTGATCTGAACCCTTCTGTAATGGCCCAGGCTCTCCCAAGCCCCTTCCCTGCCCTTGCATTAACTGCTTTGCTGTGAGATGGAAAGACTCCAACCCAGAGGGATGCAGGCTTCTAGATGCTTCTTTTCTCTCCCTTTGAGCCTTTCTGATCTGATCGGCAAAACTGATACTCAATCTCCAGAGAAGTAAAAGACCAGTATTGGTGATGATGCTGTCTTTGCACACAGCTTGTGAGGAGTCCAAGACCATGTTCAGTGTCATTGGCGCCAACTGGTTCAAGCCTTGCTTCATGGAGCTTCTGGAATTTGAACAGAACCAGCCAATGGCAAGAGGTGGTCCCCGTTGTTTATCTGTACAGGTGGGCCAGCAGGGGCTAGATGCCTCCTTGCCCTTAGGAAGGCTCACAGGAGGAGGAAGATTGAGGCCATGTTAATACAACCTCACATCCTCGGGGACTACCCTGCTCTGGTCCTCATCTAGGCCATGAGTGGCTGCTGGCAGGTGTTAGCCAGCCTTCTGGTCACTGTTCCTTTGAATAACTCTATTCCTATGTCCCACTGCTGCCCAGTCACCGTCATCATCTCTAGCCACCATCCCGATTTCTCTCCGAATCTCACAGGGAAGTTTCTCACTGAGTTCTCTCTCACTGCATCATCTGTTTGCATCTCTCTTCACAGGTCTTAAAGTGGCCTGATAAAGGCAATATGGAGAAAAACGCAGGGGCACCTAGCAGCTCTGAGTCTCCTGTGATATATGTGGTGGTCTTGTCCCTTCTGTGGCTTGGATTGTGTTCTCACAATCCCCAAGTCTGCTCTTCTACAAGAGAAGAGGTGGGCATCCCCAAGCTGGCATATAACCTCCAGTCCTTCCTGTTGTGTTTCCTGATATGTAGGACAGAATTGCAAGTACCGCTTCACAGTACTCCTGGTGAAAGATGCTGTTGTTTTGAACTAAGGTATCTACTTTAAAGATTAGAGAGGTAGACGAAACTGAGATTTGTTTGGAAGCTGGACCAAAAGTTCTTGGAGATTACAAGAAGGAGAAAGAATCAAGAGTCAAAGATGTGGTTTAAGAATCAGGCTTTTGGGCAACTGTAAGGCTGGTGATACAATTCATTGAGACTGGTGACATGAGGGCAGGGGTCGGGTGGGTTCAGCTCAGACATACTGATTTGGAAAAGTCTTCCAAATGGAGATGCCCATTGTGTATACGGATTGAAGCTCTGCAAAGAGGTGATCAGGAGGAAAGCATCTTGAATCTCTCCATATTTCAGGGGCTAATTAAAGTCATGTGAGTCATTGAGGAAAACTAGAGGGAGTGTTTAGAAGGAAAAGAAAAGAGGACTTCAGACTTTTGGGGATGATCACATAACGTATGGACCATAAAGAAAACTGAGAAGGGGCAGGCAGAGAGAAGGCAGGATGGAATTGATCCAGGGTATTTGGGTAGAGAGAGGACCACTAGTCAGGTACCACTGCATGTGACAGCAGTGATGACGGCTGGGCTTAAATGCAGCCCATCCCAGCAGAGGAAGGTTATTCTTTCTGATGACTTTAATGTCTCTGGGAAACAAGAGGAGATTTAGACGGCTAAGAATGAGAGCAGAGGTGACACGGCAGGAGGAGAGTGCAAGTTTGAAATATCTGTTACAGGAAATGAGAGCAAAAATCGAACCAGGCCTAGAGTTATAGATGTGACAGTCTTCATCATGGAGATGGTAGATAGAAATAGAATGATGGCCACACCCAGGGAAAGTGTGCAGAATTTAGTAAAAACTGAGACTGACAACAAGATCCTCAAATAAATAAAGTGAAATACATGTATCTCAAGGTGGGATAAGCATCCTGTCTAAGCAAAAGCCATCTTAGATAAATGTGTCTTTCATTTCCTGAATTGACGTTATGAGCTCATCAGATACGTTTTCCCAAATGAGGTGTGCCTGGCAGAGGAGCACTCAGACTTCCACGAGTGGCGGATGTCGCAGGGGGTGTTGGAAAGAGGGAGCCAGACTCGTTCGTCACCAAGAGAATAAAAGAGCTGTGTATAGAATGAACGGCAAGTTCCGACACTCAGCTGGTTTCCGAAGTCGGTGGGTCACACCCACAAATATTAGCTGAGCACCTACCTAGTACAAAGGGTGCACTTGAGATTCCTTCCCTTCCTCCATTCAAACCCAAGCAGTCCAAACCCAGGGTCCCGGAGTAAGGATCTCATTCCATCTGATACCAGCGGAGCTGAGGTCACTTTTGGCTCCTTGCAGAAGCCCTGCAAAATACACAGGAGTCTATGAAGAAGGACAGTTGGTTGTAAACCTCATCACTTGCCAAAAAACGTGGGTGGCAGGCCAGACTCCATTACTCAGATCACACTCAGAAAATACAGAAATCCAAGCTGTCGCCTGACATTTGACTAAAGAGTGTTTAGATTGTGTTCTTGCGATGAGGTCTCTCCCTTTCTGAGCAGCCCTCCGTTTAGGAAGTCAACACGACATCACGTCCTACAGGAACCACAAGCAAATACATGCTCAAACCCCCCATATTCCTTTTGGAGGAGGCAAGTAGTGCTTTTAAAAATTTTTTACTGGAGTGTAGTTGCTTGACAATGTTGTGTTAGTTTATACTGTACAGCAAAGTGAATCAGCCATACGTATACATATATCCCCTCTTTTTTGGATTTCCTTCATTTAGGTCACCACAGAGCATTGAGGAGAGTTCCCTGTGCTACTGCATTTGACAGATAAAGTGTCTAAAGCACAAAGAAGTGAATCGAATGCCGAGTCCTTCTAAGTTAGTCTCTGAAGGGAGAAGTCTCCACTGATTCTTCATAATGTTGCGAGTTTAGGAAAAACAAACCAAAACAAAACAAATTCTGTTTTTAAGAAACAATAAGGTAAAGACCAGTTAGACTTGGATCAGGTTTGCCTGACAAACAAGCAGGTGGTTAATGCTATTAAAAAATTAATCGTTGTATGATTAAAAAAACAACAGATAGATGGATGGAGTGGAGAGATGGATGGGTGAGTGGATGGACAGATGGAAGGATGGATGGATGGGTGATGAGTGGATAGATGATAGATAATAGGTACATAGTTGGATGGATGCATAGATAGATAGATGAATGAATAGATAATTGATACATAACAGATACATGGATTGGTGGATGGGTAGATGAGAGAGAGAGAGATACAGATAGATCATGGCCAGCATTACCTGGCACTGAATACTGAAATGTGAGTCAATCATAACACAGTGAAAAGAGCTCTGAGTTTGGTTTCTTGGGATCAGTGCTTCATTGTGTGACCTAGAACCAGCCCCTTAACTTCCTGAGCCTACTTTGCCTTATCTATAAACTAGAGATCAGCATGTAACCCTTTTTAGTAATGGTACCATGATTATGAATAACTAACATTCTCCTGAATATCAGTCATTGGGTTAAGAATTTTATATAGAGTATCTCACTTGGTCCCTAAGACAATCCTATGAGGGAGATTATTTTACTAACACCTCTTTCAGACAAAGGAAAATGAGGCATAAAGATTTTCTCAGTGGTCTGAGGTCACAGAGCTATCAAGTTGAGAAGCCAGACCCCAACTCAAGTCTGTCTCTGCTGAAGACATTTTTACCACTATGCCTAAGACACTGGGCATGAAAGTGTTTGGGAAATTGCCAAGTGAAATACAAAGCAAGCACACATTAGTAAAATACATATAAAATGTAGTTCCCTAAAGCAAACAGAACACCTCAGAAGCACACCTCGCCTGTGAGTTGGCTTAATTCCGGGAAGTACCAAATCCTGGCACACGTTTCCGCATAGCCATTTGTGCTGGAGCCCAGGAGGTGCTAGGAAAGGGGGGAAGTCTAGGTAGCATCTTATCCTGAGGAGCCACAGTCAATTACCAGATATGGCCTCCATGCAGAAACTGGACTCCCCAGTCTGCATAATGTACAGAGCTCCCGTCTTTATCACAGGGACCCTCCTTACTCGACTCCCGCCCCGCTTGCTGTAGGAGATGGTTCTCCCACCAGAGTGACCTGGGCTGCTCCCGGGAATCTGGGGCCCCTCCTCCAGCTCCTGTCTGCCCCGGTGCCATGGCCCATACGATTGGACGGAACCTAAAACAACCACACAGCAGCTCTTCCTTTGGTGGGACCACACGTGCTCCGTGAGAAATACCGGTGCAGCTTTTGCCCTGACCAACTCCAGGCGTGCAAGCTGAGCAAGCTGAGCCCGAGGCAGACGTCTCTCCTCTGAGCAGCCCATCAGCAGTTAGCCCTGTGGGTTTCCCAGAAGGAAGTGAGAGCCGAGCACATTCCAGCCCTCCTACCACAGACTCTTGAAGCTTCACTGAAGCCACCCTCCTCTTGTTCATGGGGAGGGGCCTGGGGAGGCCTTCAAGCAACATTTTCTCCAGAGAAAGCTCTTTAACAGCCATCTCTCCTTCTAGCCAACAACTGATCCTTTCATTTTATTCCCTCCATGTTGGCAAAGGGTTTAAAACCCCTAAATTGAGTCTAACTTGTGAGTGTTTGTGTCTGTCTGAGATGTTACACGCCCTCAGACTCCTCACTTTGGAATCTGGTATCTATTGTCTAAAGGTCTTGACCTCTTAGCGTTTAGCATGTGACATTATTCTCAGATCCTGGTTCTACCACCCTAGGACGTTGGCATTGTGATGATTCCCCACTCACAGAGGGCAGAAAGGTAAACTGTCCTAGGTCACACAGGAAGAGACAAAGCTGGACTTTAAGTTCCTTGGACTTGAAGCCTGGGCTTTGATGATGCTGTTGTTCTCTATTGCTTCTCAAGTGTGCTGACTCTCCAGGGCTCTTCTTCGGTGACTGAAAGTTTTGGTACAGACAGGGCTTGCTGACTTCTCCCCACCCCCAAGGCCGCCTGAGCAGCTTCAGCTTTCGTGGAAAGTCTACGCGATGGCCATGTGTCTCCTCAGTTCTCACGACCCACCCTCAGCTCTTCAGGACCACTCATACCCGTGGCTACCACGTCCTCTCCTTACTGCTCCCTCCCTCAGCTGTCACCGATACTTCTCGGGGAATAGTATCCAAACCACCAGTCCCTTGATGCATCCAGTGACTTTGTCTCTATCCGTTCCCTCCTAGGCTTTCCTTCTCCCACCTTAGTTCTTTCCCGTCCTGCGTGGCCAGTCTTCTGGTGAGAGTTAGCTAATGTGCCGTCTCTACTTCATTAGCACTCAGTCTATAGAAACATGACTCAGTTTTCTTTGTCTCTTTGCTCCCAATAGGCACTACTGTGGGATACCATGTGTAGCAATTGCTATTTTTTCTTTTTTATCTCAGCTAGTATATCATCTCCTTAGGGAAGCCTTGCCTAAATCAATATAACTGAGTGGAGTTCTTCTCTACTAAATGCACCTGTAACACCTGTACTCACCCACCACAAACTTTAGTCCTTACCAGAATGTAAATTCCTCGAGGGCAGGAATGGTATTTTGTGTACCAAGTTTCCTTCACTTAGAGAATTTGACAAACCATAGGGGCTCCTCAAATACGTGGTTGGTTTCTTTTTTTTTTTTTCTTGAGTTACTTTTGACATAAAATATTGTGTGAGTTTAAGTTGTACAATGGATTAATTTGAGATATATAAATATATCTCATATATATATTTCTTTGTTCATCTGTTGATGGACTCAGGTTGTTTCCATATCGTATTGTGAATATTGTTGCTATTGTGAATAATGCTGTGATGAAGAACAGTATGGAGGTTCCTCAAAAAATTAAACATAGAACTAGCTTACGATCCAGCAAGCCCACTTCTGGGTAGATATGCAAAGGAAATGAAAACGGGTCACCCAAGATACGTATGCATGCCCATGTTTATTGCAGCATTATTTACAACAGTCAAATACAAATACTCATTGAGTGGATGAAAAAACTGGCAGTAAGAGGATCCAACTAGGTTGGTAGAAAAACTGATCAATAGACAGGTAGAGGTAAAGTTTTTGAGAAGGCAGCTTTGTAGAATAATCCAGATGGAAAGAAATAGGTGGAACTTGGCCCCAAGACAAGACTTAGGAGCCTTATAGGAAGGAATTGATGGTGAAACATCAGTGAGCAGTTGTCAGGGCAATTTCTACTTTCCAGAGGGAGAAGGAAAACCAAAGAAATGCCTCATGTGATTATTCATGAAAAGAGCTTAATGGCCAAGTGGGAACATTTGTTAGGGGAAAAATTGAAAGGAAGAGTCTAAAAGCTAAGACAGCCTGGTGACTCTTTTCGAATAGCTTGCTAGAAGTCCAGGATAAAGGCATGCCAAGGAAGCAAAAGACCTGGCACTTTAAAGAAAACAACAAAAGCACACACACAGCTCTTCATGGTCAACTGGCAAAATAAAATAGGTTTTTCTCCTGCCATTTTTCAAAACTGGAAAGGCAGGCTAACTGAGGAAAACAGGAAGGCATACACTAGAAATTAGACATGCTTAAAAAAAAAGAATTTAAGAAAGTATTGGTAAAGGACTCCAAGGATAAATATAATAGACTCTTTATATTCACAGAAAGGGCGAGGCCAGCTAGAATCTCTGGGAGCTGGTTAAATGGGTGTTGTGCAAAGTTAGAACTCATAGAAACGATATAAACAATAACACAAGAAAACCATTTCAGTAACTGCTAGTCATATGCCAGGCACCGTCACAAGTATTTTATATACATGGCTTCATTTAATCCCCACAACTTCCTGATATTCATCTCATTTTACAAATGAGGAAACTGAGGCACAGAGATGTTGAGTATTTGCCCAAAATCACACAGGTGGTAAGTAACAGATTTGAGATATGAATGCAGGTTTGAGTCTAGATTGTGTGTATTCTGTGCCTTAGAATTTGCTAGGGAATTACCAAACAGATCAGTTATTGGGTCAATTCCTAGAAAATACACAGGGTAAACGGTCAAGCCCCAGATATAAATACAGCAGGTAAAGACTAGATGGCAACTATCTGAGGGGGTCATTGAAAGATTGTGGTGGTTTTGACACACAGCCTCCAAGCTAGAGTGATGGGTAATGTGATCTATGCCTCAGCCCCAACCCATCCCCCACCTCCAAAATACTGAATACGTAAACCCAGAGGAAACTACAGAGCAGTGAGCTTAGATTTCATACTAGATAAGTTAGGGCCACCTATAACCAAAGTTAGTTACTGGGTACTTAACAAAATGTCATCCAGCCTAGAAAAAGCCACCCCATGGTTAGTAAAAAAGCAATACCTGCCTGTCTCATCAGCCAGCGCAAGATGCATGTTTTTTGGGGTTTTTATTGGCTATGCTGGGTCCTCTCTGCTGCCTGCGGGCTTTCTCTAGTTGTGGCGAGTGGGGGGTCACTCCTCGGCTGCAGTGCGCCAGCCTCTCATTGTGGTGGCTTCTCTTGCTGTGGAGCACAGGCTCGAGGCGCGCAGACCTCAGCAGTTGTGGCATGCGGGCTTCAGTAGTTGTGGCACATGGGCTCTGGACTGCAGGCTCAGTAGCTGTGGCGCTCGGGCTTAGTTGCTCTGTGACGTGTGGGATATTCCAGGACCAGGGCTCGAACCCTTGTCCCCTGCATTGGCAGGTGGACTCTCAAACACTGAGCCACCAAGGAAGTCCTGAGCTGCATGTTTTAATTCACCCCAAAGGGTTAAAAAAAAGCTGATGGCTCTGATAGATTTTGACATTATTTATTTTGATGTTATTTGAGATCTTGCCTTGTTCCAAAGAGGCTTAGGAGAGATGAATAAAACACAAGTTAAATTAAAAGAGAAAGCAATAAAAATGCAAAGATAGGAACAAAAACTATGGCCAGAAATCGGTCTAAACCCTCATCACCTTGGTCCAACACACACACACACACACACACACACACACACACACACACACACACACACGAACAAAAACAACATTGTCAATTGCACTGTTTACAGTTTCAAAGAGATTAAAGCAAATCAGTTGCTCAGGAGAATTGCTTTGTTTTTGATACTAGCAGGAAGGAATTTATTCTGAGAGTTCTTGTAAAGAGGACCCTGTGTAATGTAACTAGCAAATTCTCATCATCTATTATGGTGAACATAGGACCGAGTTTCAAAAACCGATTTCTTACATTTACTCTCAATATAGATGGAAAGCATCAGAGCAAAGCATTGTATAAAAAATTCCCAGAGGGGGTAGACTCTGATACCTTTGAAACAGTTTTGTGCCAAAGATTTATTTATTCAGGTTATTAAAGGATTGTTAAATGGTTTAATTGTTACTTGGCAGGCAAGATTAGGGATAAACTGATAGTTCTTCAAATGAAAAACTATCTTTCCCAGGAATGAAAACCCTTATAAATGATCTGGAGGGAAATGTGTAGCGTGAACTCTTTGGGATTGGTGATGGTGCTAAATTATCTGAGGTTGTGTATGTATTCATTTATTCATCCACCAAAGTTTTATTAGATACTATTATTTTCCAGGCAAACGTGGTATTAGGTTCTGGGACTACATTAATCTTCATCCTCATGGAAATTCCATTCTTGCTGATAAACCACAGGACTCTTTCGTAAAACTGGACAAGATGGCAAAATACTGTCAGATGCTTTTAATGAAAAATGTGGGGTGGTTGCACTTTGTGTAAGAGCTGCATTCCTGAAAACCTAGCAGAATTCAAGGCTAATTTTCCCTTAGGAACACATGCACAAGTGGACTGGAGGAGCAAAGTTAATTTGTGGACCATATACTCTTTCAACCGTTATTACAGATTTTTGCTTTAAGACTGCTTTTTATTTCCTCAGCAATCTCTCCAGTGCTTCTCTTCATACTCTCTCAAAACTAACAGCAGAGCACATGTCAATAGTCTGACCTACTTCATAGTGTTTTATCACAACTTACATGTTTCTAGAAGTTAGTGATTTCCAGGTACAATTTTCAGCAGCAGCTCTAGTACCACAACATAGTAAATGTTTGGATAATATTGCTAAAGGAGATCTTTTTTGGGGGACTCCATTAATAATAATAATGCATATTAAATGATAAATTGTAATAGTAGTAATACATATTAAGAGCAATAGAATGGTTACCAAAATTGCTGAGGAATACTGATGCATGTTAATTGTAACACACTTCATAAAATACTGACAAAAATGATGATTTTTTTTAATCAGACAAAGTTTTGTTGTCTTGTGGCAATGACAGAAAAAGTTATAATTGAGTCTGTCAGTCAGATTTAAAATTTTGCCATTCTTAGCAGTTTTTTAAAAATTGAGATCTGTACATTTTGGGGGTATAAACCATGAATATTAAATAATATTTTGTACTGTACTGTTTCAAATTTGCCTAATTCAAATTCACATAAAGTGTGAATTTCATGTGAGCTTTTTGGAGCCAGGCAGCCTTGACTCCTAGCTTCACCATGTAAACCTTTGGCCAAAGTTCATACATCGTTAAACTTTAGAATCAGGAATTGTGAGTTAGGAATCTAGAAAATAAATAAAGCAAAGGAGACAGATCCCAGGAATGAACTGTTGAACAGTTGCCCTTCATCCCAGTAATAGTCTCTCTTTTGTGTACTTGGCCTTAGTTTTACGGGGACTGCAATCAATCAGTGTATAATCAATCAATGTGATATCCCATATTAACAGAACAAAGGATAAAAATCACACAGTCATCTCAATAGTTGCAGAGAAAACACTTGACAAAATTCAAGGCCATTTAATGATAAAAACACTCAGCAAACTAGGACTAAAAGGAAATTATTTCATTATAATAAAGGTCATATTTGAAACGTCCACAGATAACATCACACTCAGTGGTGAAAAACTGAAAGCTTTTCCTCTAAGGTCAGGAACAAGACAAAAAATGCCCACTCTCACCACTTCTATTCAACATAGTACTAGGAGTTCTTGCTTGAGCAATTAGGTAAAAAAAGAAATAGACGGTTTTCAAACTGGAAAGGAAAATGTAAAATTATCTCTATTTGCAGATGACATAATCTTATAAGTATTGTAGAAAACCCTAAAAGATTTCACACACTGTTAGAACTAATAAATAAATTCAGTGAAGTTTCAGGATATAAAATCAATACACAAAAATCAGTTGCATTTCTATATATTAGCAACAAATAGTCCAAAAAGGAAGTTAAGAAAACAATCCTATTTATGGTGGCATAGAAAAGAATATAATACTTGGGAATAAATATTACCAAAGAGTCAAAAGACTTGTACACTAAAACTACAAAATATTGCTAAAAGAAATTTAAAATGACACAGGTAAATGGAAACATAACCTGTGTTTATGGATTAGAAGAGTTAATACTGATTAAATGTCTGTAGTATGCAAAGCAATATACAGAGTCAATGCAATCCCTATCAGAATTCCAATGGCATTTTTTATAGGAATAAAAAAATTCCTAAAATTTATACAGAGTCACAAAAGACAGAATAGCCAACAGTATCTTGAAAAAGAACAACAAAGCTAGAGACCTCACATGTCCTGATTTCAAAACACATAACAAAGCTACAGGAATCAAAACAGTATGGTACTGGCATAAAGATAGGCATATAGATCAATGAAACCGAATAGAGAGCTCAGAAGTAAACCCATGATTATACAGTCAACTAGTCATTGATAAATATGCCAAGAATACGAAATGAGGAAAACGTTTCTTAATAAATGATGTTGGGAAAACTGGATATCCACATGCAAAAGAATGAAGTTGGACCCTTATCTTACACCATATACAAAAATCAACTCAAAATGGACTAAAGACTTAAATTTAAGACCTGAAACTGTAAAACTCCTAGAAGAAAACAGGAAAGTCTTTATGGCATTGGTCTTGGCAATGATTTCCTGGATATGACACCAAAAGCACAAGCAACAGAAGAAAAAAAAGGGTGAGGGGCAGTACAGCAAACTAAAAAGATTCTGCACAGCAGTGGAACCATTAACAGAGTGAAAAGGAAACCTATGAAATGGAAGAAAATATATGAAATCATTTATCTGAAAAGGAATTAATATCTAAAATAGGAATTCCTATAATGCAACAACAACAACCCAAATTGCTTTGATTAAAAAAAATAGGCAAAGGACTTCTATAGGAGTTTCTCCAAAGAAGACATACAGATGGTCAACAGGTATATGCCAAGACATTCAACATCATTAATCATCAGGAAAATGCAAATCAAAACCACAGTGACATATTACCTCACATCTGTAAGAATGGTCATTATCAAAAAAATCAGAAAACAAGAAGCATTGGTGAGGATGGGGAGAAATTGAAGCCCTTATATACTTTTGGTGGAAAACTTAAAATGGTGTATCTGATAAAAAAAATTAAAAACAAAACTACTATATGATCCAGCAATTCCACTTTTGTGTATTTATCCAAAAGCATTAAAATCAGGATCTTTAAGAGATATCTACACTCCCATGTTAATTGCAATATTATTCACAACGACCAAGAGCTGGAAACAGCCTAAAGTGTATATTATCAAATGATTGGATAAAGAAAATGTGGTATATACATGCAATGGAATATTATGCAGCCATAAAAAAGGAAGGAAATTCTGTCATGTTACAGCCTGGATGAACCTAGAGGACATATTGCTAAGTGAAATAACCCAGTCACAGAAGGACAAATACTGCATGATTTCAGTTATAAGAGGTATCTATAGCAGTCAAACTCATTGAAGAAAGTAGAACGGTGGTGGCCAGAGGCTAGGGGAAGAGTGAAATGGGGAGTTACCCTTCAATAGGTATAAAGTTTCAGTTATGCAAGATGAAAAACATTCTAGAGATCTTCAGTACAACATTGTGGTAGAGCTAAAATACTGCACTGTACACTGAAGCGTTTATTAAGAGGCTAGATCTCATGTTATGTATTTTTTACCATACACACACACATGCATACACAAAGCATGAGCAAAGGAGAAACTAAAAAAGAACTAGGAGCCTTAAGCACTCAGGTACATTTTCCTTCAGGAAGAGGGATTTGATATCTCTGACCACAGATTTCATAGATCTCCCCCAATTGAAGGACAACTTGGTCCGTGTTCTGCATCCCCCTCCTAACCACTGCCCGTTGGGCAGCATCTGGACACCACACTCACCCCAGGAGGGGCCTCAAGCCTGAACGGAGCATGGCTCTGACAGCTTGTCCTGCGGGCGCTCAGCCAGTCCTGTCACTGTGGTTCTAGCTGGCAGAGGGCTGTGCGTTGTTTGCCCAGGAAAACATGGCAGATTGCAACTTCAGGCCTCTTTCCTGGTCAGCTCTTTGTAAAACGGCCACTCAGGTTTTCATTTTTAAATTGGGAAGACTTGGACCCACTTATCCTTTCCTTGTGAAGGAACTGAAATCCACAAGGAACTTTCTTGAACCCTGATGACTTTTGGATTAAATTGAAGCATACGTGTGAAAATGCTACAATAGGTAATTTCCTGATATAATATATTGAACTATGACTATGCAGTTACTCTTAGGGAGAACTTTGCAAATCATTGTGATCCCAATTTAGCTTTTGCATAGGAAAAAAACCCACATAACCATTAAGCTCTTGTCAGTCTTGTCAATGTAAGAGGCCAGAGCATGGTTTTCCTGTCTTTTCACAGGATATGATGATGACCTACAGAGAATTACTATGATGGCTTTGTCTCAGGGCAGTGACCAGTTGATTTTCCCATTAAAGTTAGACTTTCCTCAACTTAAGAGATTAACATGAGACACATTTCCAATATGCTTTCACTTTACTAAATTGAGGTGTGACTAGAAATACTTTTAAGGTAATAAATTCTGATTTTTAATGTAGCCTAAACCTCTATAATCTTATTTTCTAATAAAAATAGAAATTGTCAATAGGGTTTCATTAGTAATATTCAACTGGCACTGAAATAGATGTCATATGCAGAATCTATACTGTGGCTAAATGCCCATTAAATTCATGTTTGCCATTTGGTCATACGCCTTTTTTTTTTTTTTTTTACAGAAAATATGAAGGGTTTTTTTTGCTAGGTATGGGGAAGGTAAACACAGTTTCCTGGTTTATTCCTTACTGATATTTAAAAGCAACTGACAAATGCAGAGCCCTATAGGTGGAGATGCCAGATTTAGCAACAACAGCAAAAAATACAGGATACCCAATTAAATTTAAATTTCAGATAAACAATGAATAACTAGTTTGGGTATAAGTATGTCCCATGCAATATTTGAGACATACACTAAAAGAAATTATTTGTTGTTTTTCTGAAATTCAAGTTTAACTGGGTGTCCTACAATGTATCTGGCAAACTTATCTGGCTGACAAAGATTTAAAATAGAAAAAAATTCCCTAATGGTCCTGAACATTGTGAATTCAAATTAAGAGCAGGATGTGGCTCAATTAAACCATCTTCCGTGTTGAGTCTCATGAAGTAAGCCATGACCATAGCCTCATCTGGGCTATTATCATTCGGCTCACCTTGTGTGAGGAATGGACAGGAAAGCAGGAGGCCCAGTCAGCAATGCATGAAAGAGTTCAGTGCAGGAATTATTTTAACAGACTTATGCTGCATGATAAAGCCAGTGGGGAAAGGTTGTTTCCTGAATGTTCTCTCGAGGCCAGAATATTCCAAGCCTATAGAAGCGCTTTATTTGCTTCATACTGTCTGCCATCCTCACGCTGCAAACACACACACAAACACCCCAAGCCCATCTAGTACCCACGAAAACATTTTTTCGTATTTTCAATTAGGGTAAGAAAATGCATGTTGTCTGGCTAGGCACTATAGATTTTTGCCTTTTCCATTACTTCTGTCTCATGATTCACTCGATACCATCAAAAGATAAATTGCACTATGTTTTTGCCTAGATCGTTCCAGCACCAAAGGATCTATTACAAACCCATACTTCCAAATGAAATCAGTGTGCTATTGCTAAAAGAGCATTCTGAATTTCCAGTTCAAAATGGCAACTGGCTGTCACACCCATCACTTCTTGTTTAAAGACCCATGAAGAAAAAGAATAAAACATTCACCACTACCAACAGCCTAAGACCGAGAGACAAACAAACTAGCATCTGGGGAATGAGGCAAAAGAGCTGATTTTTAAAAACTTACTCAACTTTTCTATCATTGTGTCCTCCCGACATCTTCTTGCAAGAAAATCAGTCTGTGTTTCCCTCTCTGTTTGCCACATTGACTAGGGTCTGTATTAACAGGGACCAGGGGATTAGACAGCCATTCTTCTCCATCTCTTCTGTGCTATGCTATGGAAAAGGTAGGACACTGCTTTTTAAAATCTCAGTGTCCCATGGACATCTTTCTACATCCAGAGATCTAATTCTAGAAGGCAGCTGGGAAGCGGGTACCACCAGTGCTTTCTGGGATTTGACCTTGACTGGGCTGTGCCTGACATGGCACAATAGGGATGGTTTTAAATAGATCTTAGAAAACAACCCAATCCAAAAATGGGTGGAAGGTCTAAATAGACATTTCTCTAAGGAAGACATACAGATGGCCAAGAGGCACATGAAAAGATGCTCAACATCACTAATTATTAGAGAAATGCAAATCAAAACTACAATGAGGTATCACCTCACACCAGTCAGAGTGGCCATCATCAATAAATCTACAAACAGCAAATCCTGGAGAGGGTGTGGAGAAAAGGGAGCCCTCCTACACTGTTGGTGGGGATGTAAGTCGGTGCGGCCACTATGGAGAACAGTATAGAGCAGGGGTCCCCACCCCCCAGGCTGCAGACCAGTACAGGTCCGAGGCCTGTTAGGACCTGGGCCACACAGCAGGAGGTGAGCAACGGGCAAGAGAGCCAGTGAAGCTTCATCTGCCACTGCCCATCGCTCCCCATCGCTCACATTACCGCCTGAACCATCGCCCCCATCCGTGGAAAAATTGTCTTCCACAAAACTGGTCCCTGGTGCCAAAAAGGTAAAAAAGGTCCTTAAAAAACTAAAAACAGAGCTACCATATGATCCAGCAATCTCACTCCTGGGCATGTATCCAGAGAAAACCACAATTCGAAAAGATACATGTACCCCAATGTTCACTGCAGCTCTATTTACAATAGCCAGGACATGGAAGCAACCTAAGTGTCCATCCACAGATGAATGGATAAAGAAGATGTGGTACATATATACAATGGAATATTACTCAGCCATAAAAAAGAATGAAATAGTGCCATTTGCAGCAACATGGATGGACCTAGAGATTGTCATACTGAGTGAAGTAAGTCAGACAGAAAGACAAATATCATATGTGGAATGTAAAAATATGGTACAAATGAATCTATTTACAAAACAGAAATAGAGTCACAGATGTAGAAAATAAACATATGGTTACCAAGGGGGAAGGCTGGGAGGGATAAATAGGGAGATTGGGATTGACATATACACACTACTATATGTAAAATAGATAACTGTTAAGAACCTACTGCATAGCACAGGGAACTCTACTCAATACTCTGTAATGGCTTATATGGGAAAAGAATCTAAAAAAAGAGTGAATATATATATATGTATAACTGAATCACTTTGCTGTACAGCAGAAACTAACACAACATTGTAAATCAACTATACTCCAATAAAAATTAATTTTAAAAAAAGAACTTAGAAAGATTTCCAAACAAATATACAAAAATACACAACACATAAAAATCTGCAGTGCTGTCAAAATCTCAGTTGTTGATCAGATTAACTCCAGATGCCCCTTTGCATCTTCTGAGTATGATTCTTAGGAAACTCTGTCCTTATCTTGGCTATTTCCTATTGATATTTTCATCTACAACCCTTTCTAGAACTGCTTGTGGATCCAAAGGTGATTCTTACTAATTTAGGATTGATACTTCATTTCATTCATTTGGCCCCTAAGAGCTTCAATGGGACATGAGATTTTTCTCCTTTTAACAAAATGATGTATGTCAAAGCGGAATCCAACTTTTGACCCCAGAGTCGGAACGTGAGGGCAGATGGTAACCAGCTCAGTCCCCGGTAGCTTATGAAAACCTGCTTCTTCTTAGGATTATTTTGGGGAGGTAAAGCATCAAAGAGGAAGTTAACTGGACTCCTGGACAAATGAGTGTGATGTAGGGAGGAGACCTCTGGAGGCATTTGGTGTTCATTAGTGGGCATTCAGTAGCTGCTTTGTCATTTTTCTTGTTTGTCATGAAAAATAAATAGAGTTTAATAGATAATCTAACCTAGCAGGTTTTGGCAACAAAGTAGACTGTGTCCCATTATGAGCTTGATGTGTATAATTTAAAGTAAGATGGAACATAAAACCATTTCCAGCGCACATAAGGGAGTGAGTGACAGATTTAGGCCCTGATTGTGCAGAAATGAAAACCAGTGCTGTCTTGGATGGGGTACTAAATCATGTATTCTCTTTTATGGAGTTTGTGCTGCAAACAGCATATTTCAGAATAATTAACCCTGTCATTTTTTACTTAAAAGTTTGTTTTTAAAAATTGGAGTGCTTTATGTAGAAGGCAGAAGCTTAAGTGCCGTAATAGATTGCATGAAGGCCAGAAGAAATTTCGAAGGGCCGGTCCTGTTAACTCACAAAATTGGTCAAAATTACCATCAGTTAGCAGGAATTAAGACAGCCGAGCCAACCCAGGGGGAATTCTGCACTTGGTGGGAAAGATCTGGGGTCCCAACCAGGGCCTCTCGCCTGGCCGGGGTGGTGAGGTGAGCATCCGGGTCTGCAGGAATCATGCCTTTGGCAGGACATGTTGGATAATCATCTCCTTTTCCACGGAATAGCATCAGGAATGGATTAACCTGTGTTGCGACTTGAGGGACTCTTATCAGTGAATTGCTCAGATTTTCCGCCTGGTGGGTGAAGCGACCCGATCGTAGTCACCCCCAGGGGATTTTCCTTGAGATGTATTTCTTGATTTCTTCTCAGATTTGTAGCCTACACTTGGTTTTCTTTGTTCTCAAAATACGAAAATTCTCTCCCGGCAAATTAAAGAAATCCGTGCTTTGCTGCGTTCCGAAGGCCCCTATGTTTTGGAAGAAATTCTCCCCAAGGTCAGGACTCAGGAGAGCCTTCTGCTGCTTCTCCTCCACGCCTTTTCCTCCCGTAACCCATGGAAAGCATCTTTCTCCTCCTCTGTCTTAAGAAAACATCCAGGCGATAAACGCCTAGTGAATAATACATCTGATGATGTTTATAAATGCACTGTGCTACTGTTGATACAGATATCCCCAATATCTTGCAAGAAGAGGTGTATCTAGCTAGTCCCATTCGTGCATCAGACCGAAAGATTGGGTGACATGCTGAATGGTCCCCAAGGAAAAGGCAACCTTGAAAAATGGGTCGCCAGCATCCCTCTCTTGGGGACTTTGTTGGGAAACTTCTAATGGCATTTCCCTTTCAGTTTCCGTGATCCTGTTCTGATTTCCTTTCCGCATCGTAACACCAGTTGTTCCATCACTCAAGCCCAAGCATGCATAAAATGTATTTCATCGGGTATTTATGAATATGACTACTATTTACTCTCTTACAAATGGTCTCTTGCAGGAAAAATCAATATTTGCCCAGAAAAAAAAAAGCATACACACAAACACTGACCAAACAGCTACATTCACTCTTCTAAAAGACAACTCAGAGAACAAAAAATAGGACAGTTCGTCCAGGGCCATCCTCCCAAGACACTACACTCAGGCAACCAGGAACATCTCTTATCTGACCCGTTGATTGAGTAAAAATAGGTTTCATCCTTTCTGTGCAATCTTCACACGCTCCTGTGACAGAGATTACTGTTCCCACTTTACAGGTGAGGCACCTGTGGTTTGAGAGGTATTGTCCAAGGTCTCATGGCCCGTGAGGGCAGGGCTGGGACTTGTGCTCAGACCAAAGGCCATCACCCTCTTCCCACTACAGCAGGGAAGTAGCCAAACAGTCATAACATCCCTAAAGAGACCACGTTACGGCTGTAGCCTCGAAATAATGATACTGACATCAATCAGGTTTGGGAACCATTCTGCATATTATCCAGATACTTTCTTTTTATAATCTTAAATATCAAGAATGACAATTTTTAATTCAACTATCTGAAGTTTGGTATGAATTA
Source organism: Tursiops truncatus (assembly GCF_011762595.2). Lineage (NCBI taxonomy): Eukaryota > Metazoa > Chordata > Mammalia > Artiodactyla > Delphinidae > Tursiops > Tursiops truncatus. Next base: position 4,226,504 of record NC_047053.1, on the reverse strand, counting down.
ACCTTAAGATTCAAGTATTCATTTTTCTAATTTTGTTATAAAATTATTATTACTATTTTAGTAGTAATAGAACTTGGTTTAAAAAAATTGAAAGAAACTTGAAACCATACATAGAATTACAGAGTTAACCTTGATCCAGAGTTAATCACTTTAAACTGCTTTTTGGTTGTTATTGCTCTTCTGTCATCCTTTGTGAAGATTCTTATGCACAGGGTCATACCGTGTATGTGTCTATGAAAACTTTGTAATTTTTCACAAACTGAGTCATTTAGATATACAGTGTTCTACACCTCACTCATTTCAATAATATACATCCCACACCTTGTCTAAATCAGCATATTTAACATCTTTCTTTTGAAAGCTATGTGGTGCTATAACCTATACCACCTTCTCGTTGCTGACAAACACAAAGGCTGTTTTTATATTTAATGGCTGATAGTTTTCACATCTCAAATATCATTATACTCAACATGTATTTGCCAGTATATGCATAGAGAAAATTCACACAGAATAGTTGGGTTTACACTTGATGCACTTTTAATTTTAATACATAAGGCCTTAATTGTCCTTCAAATAATGTTTTATCAATAGATTGCTTCTAACAGTGCATGAGAGGTTGTTTTATCCCAGACCATGGGATATATCAAAATTTCAAACTTTTACCAGATTAGTACGTAAACTGTGATATTTTATCTCCTGTCCAATTTGCATTTCTTTAACTCTAGGTGAAGGTAAGCATCTTTTCATCAGCTATTATTTTTGATGATTATTTTAAAACTTCCTGTTTATTTTTTTCAGACAATCTTTAAGTTTCTTAGAAATATGTTACCAGTGTGATTCCTATGACCTTTGTAAATGACAAAAAAAATAGCCCATAGTTTATCACATATATTGCAAAATTTTTTACTGGTTATATCTTTTGTATCTGGCTCTGTTTATGATATTTTTAACAGCTTTAATTGACATGCAGTAAACAGCAAATGTCTGAAGTATACAATGTGATAGCTTTTGACATCTGTTTATACTGTTAACCATCTCACAGTCAAGATAATGGACACGCCCATCACATTCTTTGTGCCCCTTGGTAACTGTCCCTCCCTCACCTCAGCGCCTATCTATGATGGTTTCTATCATATATTACTATGCATTGTCTTGAATTTTATAAATATGAGAGTACAGAATGTAGTGTTTATTGTCTAGCTTCTTCACTCATCATACTTATCTGATACTTGTTTATCTGTCCCTTTATTGATGGACAGTTAGGTTGTTTCCATTTTTATGAACATTTGTGACAAACTGTTGTCTGGTCACATGCTTCCCTTTCTCTTAGGTGTAGGATTAACTTTCTAAGAAATTTCAAATTGATTCAAATTGATTTCCAAGGTGGTTATCCCATGTGACATCACCAGCAGCTGAGTATGAGAGCTCCAGTTTCCTCACATCCTTGTCAGCACTTAGTGTGGTCAGTCTTTTTAATTCTAGTCATTTTAATAGGTATTTATCTCATTGTGGTTTTTAGTTGCATTTCACTAATGACTAGTCACTTTGAGTATCTTTTCTTGTGTTTCTTTGCTATTCACATATCTTCATTGGTAGTGTTTACTAAGATCTTTTGCTCATTTACTTGTGGGATTGTTTGATTTCTGTTCTTTTCTCTTTCTTTTGGTTTGATTTCTTATTATTAAGTTTTGAGAGTCATTTATACATTCTGAATACAAGACTATATTATAATATTGTATATTCTTTATATTTAGATGTATTAGACTTGTGCTTTGTGAATATTTTCTCCACATCTGCGGCTTGTCTTTTTATTCTTTTAACGATATCTTTCAAAAAGGAGTTTTTGATTTTGATGAAGTCTGATATCGTTTTTTTTCTTTCATGGATTATGATTTTGTTGTATCTAAGAAATCTTTGCATAGTCCAAGGACACAAAGATTTTCTCATATGCTTTCCTCTAGACATTTTAAAATTTAGGTTTTATACCTAGGAATATAATACATTTTTAGTTAACCTTCTATATGGTGCATGGTACAGATCAGAGTTCATGTTCATTTATTTTTCATTTGGATATCCAATTGATCTACCACCAATTGATCTTTTGCAAGGACTATTCTTTTTCTGGTGAATTGCCTTTGTACTTTTGTCAAAAATCAGTTGTCCCTCTATGTGTGGAATTATTTCTAGATTCTCTGTTCCATTACAATAATCTGCCCATCTTGATGACAGTCCTCCACTGTATTGATTACTTAGCTTTTAATAAGTCTTGAAATCAGGTTGTGTTATTCTTCCAATTTTGTTCTTTTTACAGGGGGTTTTGATTATTCTATATCCTTTGCCTTTCTATATATATTTTAAAACAAATTTATCAATTTCTAAGGAAAATGTCTGTTGAGATTTTGCTTTAATTGCATTGAATCTATTTACATATCACTATATGGAAAATTGTGATAACAGTATTGTGTCTTCTGAACTATGAACAATGTACGTATTTCCATTTATTTAGGTCTTTAATTTCTCTCAGATTTATTTTGTAGATTTCAGGATGCAGTTCTTTCATATCTTTTCTCAGATTTATCATTATGTGTTTCATATTTTTATGTTGTTATAAATACGTACTACTTATTTAAATGTTCTACTGTTTATTACTGGTATACGAAAATGCAATTGATTTTATGTATTGATCTTACATTCTGCAACCTTGCCAACCTCACTTACTAGATCTAGTAGACTTTTTGTAGATTTCACTGGATTTTCTACATAGATAATTATGTTTTCTGTAAATAAAGTTTTACTTCTTCCTTTACAATCTTGATATCTCTTACTTCTTTTTCTTGCCTTACTGCATTGGTTAGAACCTTCAGTGCAATGTGAAATAGAAATGATAAGAGCAGAAATCTTTCTTTCTCATCTTAGGGGAAAACATTCAGTTTTCACTTCTGAGTATGATGTTAGTTGTTGGTTTTTCATAGATGCCATGTTATTCCTAGTTTCTAGAAAATTTTTGCCAGAAATGGATATTGAATTTTGTCAAATGCTTTTTCTGTGTCTATTGACATCATCATATATTTTTTTCTTTTTTAGAGTGTTGATATGGCGAATTACATTAATTGATTTTTGAAAGTTAAACCAACTTTGCATTCTGGGGATAAACCCACTGATCACAACGTATTATACATTTTAAATATTGTTAAAGTAATGTTTGGGATTTTTGCATGGACTTTTGTGGGTGATGTTGATCTGTCCTTTTCTAGTGCTTTCTTCAAGAAGGTTTGGATCTCAGCTCAGTATGATTGTGTGTGTGTAAGGTGGAGACAGCGGTGATACTTCTTTCTTGGGTGGTCTACTTGAGCTCTAGGGGTAGTGGGCGTTCCTTATATCTGCTATGCTTATATTCTTTTTTTTTGTGGTACGCGGGCCTCTCACTGTTGTGGCCTCTCCCGTTGCGGAGCACAGGCTCTGGACGCGCAGGCTCAGCGGCCATGGCCCACGGGCCCAGCCGCTCCATGGCATGTGGGATCTTCCCGGACCGGGGCACGAACCCGTGTCCCCTGCATCGGCAGGCGGACTCTCAACCACTGCGCCACCAGGGCAGCACTATGCTTATATTCTTTACATTTATCTTTACTTCTTACTAGCCAATCCTTTCTTACGCCATTGCCCAGTAATAGTTATTAATTCTTTTTTGGTTTTTTTTGTCTCCAAAGGTTTTTTCCTTGTCCTTTTATTTCTTTTAAGCTCCATCAGGTAACTGTAAAACATAAAAAATTCCTGAGCAACAAAGCACAACAGTACACAGCTGAGAAATAAATGAACCACTGAATCATCAGTCTGGTGTATGACTTTAAAGAATGGACTATCTTTTTATTAGTAAGGGTTTCAGACCAAACAAGAATTTCAAAGATAGAGGCAAAAGCAAAACAAGCTCTTTAAATAACTACAGACATGATTCTGAAGAAATGTCTTTGTATGTACACAGTGTGCAAAGGACTGTTGGTTTGACATATAACAAACTTTTTCCATTCAAATAACTGGTTTCTCTTTCCTGATTGGACACTGCCTGATACAATTATAGCTGTATAATATGTTTTATTATTTGGTGGAGGTAATTATCCTTCATTACATTTTATTTTCAAATTTTCTTGAATAGTCTCAGGTTTGTTTACAGTTGAAATTTTGTATAATTGTATCAAAATTAAAGAAATTCATTAAATTTCAAAATTTATGTATGTGAGATAGACTTCTTTACAATCATATTGAGTCTTCTTATTGAAGAACAAATAAATGCTTCCATTTTTTCAAGCATTTTTTAGATCCTTCATAAGAATTTTGTCTGCGTATTTGTTATGTTTATTCCAAAATATTTTATCTTTAGCTTATCTTGGTCTACCGTTCCTTGGTAGCTTATCTTTATCTTATCCTCATTTATTTTATTTACTTATTTTCATTTATTTTTTTATTTTTGGCTGTGTTGGGTCTTCCTTGCTGCCTGCGGGCTTTCTCTAGTTGCGGTGCGCGGGCTTCTCATTGCAGTGGCTTTTCTTGTTGCAGAGCACAGGCTCTAGGCACACGGGCTTCAGTAGTTGTGGCTCGCAGGCTCTAGAGCACAGGCTCAGTAGTTGTGGCACACAGGCTTAGTTGCTCTGCCGCATGTGCGATATTCTCGGACAAGGGATTGAATCCGTGTCCCCTGCATTGGCAGGTGGATTCTTAACCACTGCGCCACCAGGGAAGTCCCTCTTCATTTATTTTAATGGGACATTTTCTTTCATCTGGTTACCATTTGTCTCAGGAAACTCTTTCACATAGTTTTATTTCTTCTTTGACTCAGGAGTGTTTAAAAGAAAAAGTAGTGATAGATTTATAGGTAGTTGGATGTGTGTTTGGTGGATTTGGAGGGGTTTTTTGCTTTCATTTTAAATATTAATTTTCAGTTTTATTGGACAACGATGAGAGAATGTATCGTAGTATATCAGCCTTTAAAAATGTATTGACTTTTTTTTTGGTAATCCAAGGGTACTTGTATTTTTTTAGAAATGGAAACCACCAGAGTCTCTGCATTAGAGATGGAAAGACTGATCATTATGTTTAGATCTTTTTATGTAAAGGGAAAGACAGTGAATATTTTTCTGTAAAGGGAAAGTGGGTGTTACGGTCTGTGTTACAAATACGCAGCTCTGCCGTAGTAGCATGAAAGCAACCACATGCAATAGCACAAACATGGTTGTGTCTGTGTTCCAATAAAACTTTATTTACAAAAACGAGGTCTGTGGAGGCCTGGTTTAAAAGACAACTGATGAATATGTTTTAGGACCTAAAGGAGGAAGATCAACTGTCCTCTTTCCTTTTTGTATCAGGCTTGTTTAGCATATAAGTTTTCTGTCTATGTTGAAAGAACAGAGAATCTGATGGGGGATAGAGAAAAAGCCAACAGCCCACCCCTGGGTGGCCAGGACCCCTCCCATACAAACAGAGGTGCCTAAGCACAGAGGCAGGCTCCATTCTGCTCCTCTGTTCTCCCTTCCCTTGAGTGACTCTCAAGTGCCACTTGAGGGACTGAATTACGGGCCTTTGGACAATGCCTTTAATATTGAGCTGGTATAGGAACATGAGCACCATCCTAGCTTTGAATCCTGGCTCTTAAGTACATGATCTGCTACCTAACCTCTCTGAGCCTAAGCTTCCTATGTGTAAGCTGAGTATAATAAAGCCAGCTTTGCATGGATATTCTAAGGATAAAATGAATGAATGAGGTAAAATCCTCTGCACATAATAGGAACTTTAACAAATACTGCTTCATCTACCTTTTAAACACACACATACACACAGAGATTGTCCTTCCCTTTGTTTTTGCCTGGCTTTTTTTTTGAAATGATCTCATTGCTTTTTTTTACCAGTTATTTTTGACTGGTTCACAATCTCCTACTATATAGCAAATCAGAACTGGTCCTAAGACTGCTCCGTGAGCTTCACTGCCTGAAACAGGTATCTAAAAATCCCATTACAATTTTATTTTTAAGGTGTTTACTACTGGCCCAAGAGTAGGATAATATGATTAAAAGCAACATGGAGAAAAATTTAAATTCTATAAATCTCACAAATAAGAGAATTGTCTTTTGTGTAGATTTGAACATAAGTGGAGTTGAATTTTTTCCTTTAATTTTAACAATACTAATTTCACTCACATGAGCCTTCCCCCAGCATTTCATATATATTTTAATTCTGGAAGGGAAGCTCTTGAGTTCTCCTGGGTTCGTTCTCGCTCTACATATGTATGACTGTATGTGTGTGTGTATTTATATCATATTATATTACCTTATATTTACATATGTAGGAATTTTTTTGCACTTGAATTGAGAGTAAGTTATAAACAACTTAAAACTTTACTCTAAGCACTTCACTATGTATCTATTAAAAATGCTCATAATCTCCTACATAATCACAATAGAAACCATTCTTAAGAAAGTTTACATTGTTTTAATCCATGCAGTCAATATTCACATTTTCCCAATGGTCCCCCAAATGTCCTCTTTCGCATTATTTTTTTTTCAGCTTGGGAAGGGATGATTTCTAATGTCTAGCTTTCATTCTTTGAGGTGTCCGGCCCCAGTGGCACCTGTTTATTTTGCCCAGGTAGGAACCTCTCTGCTCCTTGCCTGAACCTGGCTGGCTGTAACGGTGCGACCTGGCTCCTTAGAGAGACACTAACTCCGTGTGGCGGGATGTAGGTCTGCCTCTGGCCCCATTGACTTCTCTTTGCCAGGCAGACTTTGTATTTTTTTTTAATTACGATTTATCTTTTTCCAAGTACTCAGCCCTTCCCTGGGCTTGTAGTTTATTAATGAGCCATCAGATTGTTCTGGTTAAAAAAAAAGAAAAATCAAGGTTTGCATATTTTAAAAGGTAGTAGACACGAAAGGGCATTGTTAGGGCAGGGGATCAGCCCTGACTAACTGAAGTGAAGCCTTGATTTGTTCCTTGTCTCTAACTGTGAGAACACACTCTTCTCAGAAAAACGTTGACAAAAATTTCTCTTCCTTTCTGTTTCATCTGTGATTTGTGGCATGGAACAGGAGTAATCACTTAAATGGGTGAGGCTCAAAAAAGCAATTGAGCTGACCCGGGAGTCTGATTTCCTCTGGGATGTCTTCTGGAGCACAGAGGTCAACGGCAGAAACAATAACTAAGGGCTCTCTCGGCCTCTTGGCCTGTGGCTATTTTCCATCCTGGAGGGTAATTTGCCAAAGTAAACTCTTGTAGATGGATGGGGCCTCTCCCCAGTCACTTTCCCTGCAGCTTTAGCTGGTAATGTAATTGCTGTACAGATCATGGAGGTCCAGCCCCCGAAAGGAAGAAGTACTTCATAATCTAAGTCCAGGAATTATCCAGTATTGTAGAATCTTACAGGTAAATACAGCCCAACATGGAGCTGTCTTCTCATTCCTATAATTCCACACGGCTTCCAGTTCCCATGAAACATAGACTGTTTTCAATCTTACTAAGGTTTGGGGGGTTGCAAAGGGATATTACAGAAAGGGGTCTCCACCTTTGCTGGCTTCTGTCTGTTCTTCTCCATCTCTGAGTTTCTCACCATCTCTCTTCCCAAAAAAGAAAATTGTAGTGTGTTAACATCCAAAACAACTCAGCTCAACTGGCTTCTGCGTTTAAATTTGCACACGTCTCCCTGACACGGTGCTTAGCAAACAAAACCCTTTAACTTCTATTGGAGAGTACACTCTATGAGGGAAACAAAGACTACCTGCTTTCTGCCCTCCAGAAGCTTACACTCTAGTAAGGGAGAGTGATTTCCATTGATTAAGGATACATGAAGGAGAAAGAAGTACAGGGACTTCCCTGGCAGTACAGTGGTTAAGGCTCCGCGCTTCCACTACAAGGGCCACGAGTTCAATCCCTGGTCGGGAAACTAAGATCCTACATGCCACGTGGTGTGGCAAAAAAAAAAAAGAAGTACATACTACAACTTCTTTGTGTTTGTTTACGTTAACATTTCTATTAGTGACAAATTGAGAAAGACAACCCCACATCTTCCTTGGCAGAGTTACAGCCCTTAGATTATGAGGGATGGAGACCCCACCCCAACCTAACTTTGGTTTAAGCTGGGAGGGGGCCTGGCCTCCTCTGAGGCTGGGGAATTTGGGAGGTAGAGCGAGCTTTAGGTGTTGTTTATTTCAGTGTTGTTGTCACATGGCCAGAATCACAGTGCTTATCTTTGGGGCTCCGGGCTCAGCTATAGGTGGCAGTCCCCACAGCTTCAGTCTCAGACGAAGTGGAGAAGAGTTGATTCTCCCATAGATCCGACGAAAGCCTCACAATTGAGAATCTCCAGGTCTGTTTAACCTGACTTGTGTTATCCCCGTCCTGGAACTGACCAACAAGTGGGGAGAGAGGGATGGGGGCAAAGATGTGCTGACTGACCTAGCCTAGGGCATGGTCTTCTCCTGAGGGTAGAGACAACGCTACATGAGTAGAGAGTAGGATGAAGTGCTCTTCCAAAAGGAAATTGAAATGGAGTGGTGAACAAATGCTGATATCTCCTACAGCAAGTAGTGTAAAGTAAACCATGGGCAGAGGAATTATATCCTACCTGTGAAACACGGAGGTGACCCCAGGTCCCCCAAGGCAATGTGAACCCTTCCCTGTCTTCCTCGGCTGCCAACACCGGTCCATCCTCCTGACTCTGGGATGTTATCAGCACAGGTTGGACAGCTGGCTATCAGGATCCCAAGGTGTGCATCCTGTGTTCAGAGCAGGTCACCTGCCCTACAGCCCAGTGCCCCAGCCACGGAGCGGCACTCACAGGCTTGCTCCCTGGACATGGGACAGATACGGTTCTCATCCTTTGGGGTTCAAAAGACCTGTCCCATTTCTGTACCCCAGAGCCTCACCCCCGCAAGCTGAGACACTGTGTGGGGACGGGTTCACTGAAGGACAGTGAAACTTTCCTACCTCATCATCTTTGGTCCCTTGGTTTTATTTTTAATTTTGCTAATGGTAGTCATATGTTGTATTGTTCAAGAGCCACAGTTGTTGCTGCTGTCTGCTACTGCTGGTACCACTGTTATTATTACTGTTACTGATCCTGCTATCCTTGTTAAAAATGGCAATCTACCAGAAGTCCAGAAGTAGGAAATAGAGAATAAGAATTTGACCATGATCTCCAATATTATCTAACACAAAGACCTCTGGCAAACCAAGTCAGGAATCAGTTGTATGTTTGTGATGGGTCTGTGAATGGGAGGGGCTTGGAGCATGTCTCACGTGAGTGTTCTGGTCAACTAAAGGCTTTTGCCCAATGAGTTGGTGTGATGCTCTGTAGAACTTTCTCTTCTGAATCTCTCTGGAGCAGATTGTTCCCCCAGATTCTGATGGCACCCAGAAAACTGCCTAATTAGACCCAAATAGAAAGAGCCTCCTGAGTGTTTACCATTTGATTTTGCTTCCGAAAACCAACGATTTCACACTTTGCAACTCCTGCCTCTGTTGTTGTTATGGCTTCCGAGAAGTTCTTCAATGCTGGATTATGAGTTCCTTGATGTTGTTTGTAATAACCTGCTGCTTGAATGTTTTGTCAACAAAACATTGTCTGGGTTTTGAATCTAGAGAATGGGAGTTTTATCAGGCTGAAATCTCCCCAAACAATCTAATGAAAAACCTTTCCCTCCAAATCAGATTTGCTAGATGATTGACTCTCTTATTTAAATTCTGTGTGGCTTTTGATACATTAGGAAGGGTGCTTGGAGAAACGTAAACTTATGATTATTGTATCAAATTTGAAAATCCTTGTGCTGAGCAGACACTGGCTGTTTTCCGTCTGTTTCCATAACTGCATTTAAAAGGCATTAAGTGTTGTGATTGTGGGTGAGTTTTGTTTGGGTCTCGTCATCAATTTGATATATAATGGCATAAATTTCAAAGATACATTTTTATGGTGCTGCATTTGGGAATGAGAACGTTATTGTTCAGCATGAGACTCACAGAAAGGATGATGCCGTGTTAATGATAACGACCTTACGAAATGTTCCGCCTTCAAGAACATTCCCATCCATTCATCACTCTCTCAGCTTGCAGTCTCGTTCTAGGAAAGCAGCGCATTAATCTCCATGACTGTTATGATCACTGGTCTCATTTTCTCTGAGACTGTTTCGCACTCATTCAGAGCCAGTGCAGCCCAGAAGGTGGAAAGACATGGCATGTTCGGCCTCATTTTCTTAGCCAGCTTACAGGGACTTCCGTTACCCGCTAGGCGAAAACTCCTTTAGTCTCCAGCTCTGAATGGAAATTCCTGGGTCAGGCTGAGACCCTGTGGTGTCATCATACAGAAGCACCAAACAGGGCTTGAAGCCTCCAAGCCTTTCCATTGTGGTGCCAATCAGTTTTGTGGAAGAGAAGAGGGACCTAGAACGGTCGTTTTCACTAAGGAAACAACAGACACAAGTGCAAGAAGCCCCACCTCCCCTTCTGCCCAAACCTCAAAGGACCCACAGAATATTACTCAGCCGTAAAAAGGAACGAAATAGTGCCGTGGTGTGGATGGACCTAGAGATTGTCACACAGAGTGAAGTAAGTGAGAAAAAGAAAAACAAATGTTGTGTAATACCACTTATATGTGGAATCTAGAAAAATGGTACAGATGAACTTATTTGCAGTAGAGTCACAGATGTAGAGAACAAACTTATGGTTACCAAGAGGGAAGCGGGGAGGTGGGATGAATTCGGAGATTGGGAATGACATATATACACTACTATATATAAAATAGATAACTAATGAGAACCTACTGCATAGCACAGGGAGCTCTACTCAATGCTCTGTGGTGACCTAAATGGGAAGGAAGTCTAGAAAAGAGTGGATACATGTATATGTATAACTGATTCACTTAGCTGTACAGCAGAAACTAACACAACAGTGTAAATCAACTATACTCCAGTAAAAATTAATTTTAAAAAAGATCCATAGAAATGGAAAGGTGACAACAGGTGAAGTAATCTAAGTGCAAACAAACTTTTAAGAATAACTAGTTTGGATTTTGGGGACAGAATTCGAAACATGAGTTCCCATAAGTAAGTTATATATTCTTCAAATAGTCCTCAGTTAAATGTTAGTTTATCCCACATCTAGAACCTCAAAGTTTCGAATCAGTAGAGTCTGAATTCATATTTAATTGATGCTTAATTTTAGACTCTTATTTTGCATATCTGTCATGTGTCTCCCTTGAATGTGGTAAAACCACTTAGGACATGAGACCAGGTCTTTTCTTTCGGTTCATACATCCCCAATACTCGGGGTAGTGGTACCTGGCGTGTGATTGACACTCGGTGAGTAACTGTTGAGTGAGTGAAGAAGCGTGTAGTTTGGGTGGCTGACTATCAGCGGCTTAGCACAATCCTAAGTCCTGAAGTTCAGGGGCTTGTGAGGGAGACAGAAATTTCAAGCCTCGGTTCCTCGATTCACAGCGGCTCTTTCTAGGTGTGTAGAGCCCAACGATTGGCAGCAGCGTGGTCAGCAGTTGAGGTCAGGGAGTCAGCAAATGCACACTGGAAGGTCTGCTCCGTACAAAGGCAGCTGCTTGTAATAAAAGAGCTGCCAGCAACCAAACAGCAAATGAACAAAATCCATAAACCCAGCAAACAAACGCGAGCTTCATCCAGCCATCCCCTCAGGGCACATTCCGGCTTCAACTCTGCTAAGACTGCTTATATTTACAGTTTGAATTCACAGCTCCCTGATCTCTCAAACTGATGACGAAAATTAGACACGTGTCTAATATTTCTTAATGTGTGCAGGTTCTCTTGCCTGTTAATCAGATAACGTGAAGCAAATGGAAGTTATGAATTTTTTTCCCCTGCTAATGTATCCTCCCTAAAATGCAGAGATTGAACTGAAGTCTCTGTGAAACCTGAGTCTATCAAGTAGGTTCTCCCAGGGCCTTTGAAAGACAGATAACAAGCTGAGGTTATTAAAGGGTAAAGCCTCAAGCTGTAGTCTAAAGACAGGGCGTGTTGGAAATAGGACTAAAAGCCCTGGAACGGTCGTAGTCTAGCAGATGAGGCGGTATAAATAGCTGGATCAAAGGATGCCTATTCTAAGTTATCCTTTTCGCTGGGCATTCTTGCGGGGAGCAATGCTTGGGGCGGGTCTGCTTCATCTTGGGGAGGGAACCAGTATGGACCAAGCTGGACCACATACCCCCCCATGCCTTCCCCACCACTGTATGGTCCTCTGGTTTTCAGGCATCCCACATCTATTCCAGTGCCTCAGCCTGAAGGACTGGTGTAGAGATAAAGTGCAGACAGAGCAGCTCCAGGAGGCCTCATGACAATGTGGATACAGAAGGACTCCGTATGAAACCAACTGAAACGTGGCAGAAATCAAATTTGTCAGAGTAAGAGTTGAAATCATATTGCACTAAAACACTTTCTTTAAAAAACATCTCCAAAAACATTCAGTGGAGGATTTTTATGCCTCCACAGTGTCTCTCTTACAGATGGAGTAGAAAAGTTTCTGCTGTCACCTGATGGATTCCCAGAATTCTGCTTCTGTGCCTCAGATTAACTCTCTGACTTTAGTTCAATTCAACAGATACTCAATCATCACCTAATACAGCCAAGACACTATGTTTAAGCACCTTGAGGATATATACATGAACAAGGTGAGAGACATAAATACTTGTGATGGAAAGGGCCTTAGGGATCATTTATTAATTCATTCATATAAATACTGGGTCACCACTATGTGCCGAGCTTTGCTTCCCTCTAGAAAACTAAAGAGATGGCAATAAGCCAAGACAGGCAAGATCTCTGGTTCCTGGGATCCAGGGGCATGTTCTAGAAGCACCTGAAAAGCTTATAAGATGCCCATGCCAGGACTTCACGCCACCTTGAAGGTTCTGATTCGGTCGGTTTTCATAGAATCATGGCAACACAGGTAATTCTGATATACCTCCTGCCTTGGAACCAGTAATGTAGCACCATTTTACCAGCATTAAGTTGAGGGAACTAGGGCTCAGAGAGAAGTTGTGTTGTTTGCAAGGATATATACTGCTTAATGCCAAGTCATGCTGGGACCTTGAATTTCATACTACGCTACACCCTGGCCTGATAGATAAAAAGACATGTACACAAGTGATCATAAAAGTAGGTAAAACTTGACAGAGGCTCTAGGAAAGGTTCAGAGTACCTGAGGATATAGGTGGGGAGACCACTTCTAGGATGGTAATCAAAGATGCCAGATGAAAAGCACCTTAGAGGCCTTGGAGAATGATGAGGATTGTGTCAATTTTTAAATAAGGAAGTGTGAGTCCTCCAGTTTTATTATTTTTCAAGACTATTTTGGATATTTATGATCCCTTGCAACTCCATATGAGTTTTAGGATTGGTTTTTCATTTCTGCAAAAAAAAAAAAAAAGCCATGGGGATTTTGATAGGAATTGCATTGAATCTATAGACTGCCTTGGATCTATTACCATCTTAATAATATTGTCTTGCAATCCATAAACAGGGATGTTTTTCCAATTATTTAGGTCTTTTTTAACTTCTTTCAGCGTGTCTTGTCAATTTCAGTATCTAGGTCTTCCTTAAATTCATTTCCAAGTATTTTATTCTTTTGATGCTATTGTAAATGAAATCATTTTCTTAATTTCCTTTCTGGATTGTTCATTGCTAGGATATAGAAATCCAACTGATTTTTGCATGTTAATCTTATATGACTTTGCTCAATTAGTTTATTAGCTGTAATGGGTTTTTAAAAATAGGTTCTCTAGGATTTTCTGTCTATAACATCATGGCATCTGTGAATAGCTGTACTTCTGCCTTCCAGTTTGGATGCTTTTATTTCTTTTGCTTGCCTGATTGCTCTGACTAGAACTCCTAGTACTATGTTGAAAAGAGGTGGACACAATGGACTTGCTTGTCTTACTCCCGATCTCGGAGGAAAAGCTTTCAGTCTTTCACCATTGAGTATGACGTTAAATGTGTTTTTTTCGTAAGTGCCCTTTACCAGGTGGAGGAAGGTTTCTTCTTTTCCTAATTCTTTGAGTGTTTTTATCATGAAAAATTGTTGGATTTTGTCAAAGGTTATTCTGCATCAATTGAGAAGATCGTTTGCTTTTTTCCCCTCCTTTCTACTAATATGCTTACTACTTTGGTTGATTTTCCTATACTGAACCACCGTTGCTTTCCTGGGATAAGTCCCACTTGGTCATGGTGTATAACCCTTTTAATATAATGCTGGATGGATATGGAGGGATTCTTTCTTAAGTAATTAAATTAATCTAGTACATAATATAGTTACCAGTTAGAATACTGGTGAAGGAGGGCACATGATTGAAGGGGAAAGATTGCAATTTCTACGTCTTACATGGATACAGGAATAGCAAGCAGGGAAATTAGAAAGGAAAATGCACACTTTCTTATAGGCTTGAAGAAATCTCTGAAAAGACTCTGTGAAGGCCTTACGCTGCAAAAAAAAAAGACTGCTATAAACCCTGACACATGGTGAAGCGTCAAAATCCCAGGCGATACATGGGAAAAGAATCTAAAAAAGAGTGGGATAGATGTATATGTATAACTGATTCACTTTGCTGTACACCTGAAACTAACACAACATATACAATGGTATATCAACTATACTCCAATAAAAAAAATTTTTTTTAAAAAGGTACAAACTTCCAGTTATAAGATAAATAAGTACTAGGGATATAACGTACAACATGATAAATATAATTAACACTGCTATGCATTATATATGAAATTTGTTAAGGGAGAGTAAATCCTAAGAGTTTATATCACAAGAAAAACTTCTTTTTTCTACTTCTTTAATTGTGCACCTGTATTTGATGATGGATGATCATTAAATTTCCCGTGATAGTCACTTCGTGATGTATGTAAAGCAAATTGTTATGCTGGACACCTTAAACTTACACAGTGCTCTCTGTCAATTATATGTCAATAAAACTGGAAGAAAACAAAACAAAACAAAATCCCAGGTGAGTGCTGTCATTCATGCACCATGGCATGGATAATCGTGAACAAGGTCTGTGCAGTAGATGATAATTAAGTTAAGATAAGTTGGTGAGTAATTTCTATGTCTGTAATTCTCTGTGCGTTTAGATTCATTTGTATTCCTGTCCTCTACTGCTGCCTAACAAGCCACTCCAAAACTTGGTGGCTTAAAATAAGAGTAAACATTTTATTATCTCTGGCAGTGTCTGTGGGTTAGGAATTTGGAGAAGGTTCAAATAGGCAGTCTTGGCTTGAGGTCTCTCATTTCAGTCAAACAGGAACTGGCCAGGCATCTCTCTGTCTTGGTTTAGTCTAAAGAGCTTCTCCATGTGTTTTCCCCACATGGGCTGCCTTGAGCTTCCTCATGACATGGTGTCCTCCCAGGGGAAGGACTTTGTGTCCGGCTGTTTAGAGCTTGAGTGCCCAGGGTACCAGGTGAAGCTGTACCTCTCATATGACAGCCTCCAGAGTCACGTGGCATCACTTCCACCATAGCCTGTGGACTGACCCATCATGAAGGTTGGCCAGATTCAACAGAGGGGATGTGGACCCTATCTCTCCGGGACAAGAGAATCAAAAACTCACAGGACTGTTTTCAAACCGCTACAATTTGCTTGACTGAATCCTTGAATGCTATTTTATTTAATTGATTGGAAAATCTAATTCCCCGATACTGAAGCATGAGCTTCGTTGTGTGGCCCATAGAGCTGCAGCAAAGCAAAACTTGCCACCCAGTGGTGGCAAGCAGAATGCCCAGGAGGAAACGATGCACTTCTTGAGTCCTGCATTTGCAGCCCACGCACAAAGTGAGAACTTCACAAAACATTGCTACTCCCAATACAGATACACAAAACCCATCTTCCAGGAAACAACGTTCCATGTTTCTTCGTGCGAAGTTTAAGAAAATGCCATAAAACATCATCAGATCAAGGCCCTCGCAGTACCTGTGGCTGACACTTATTTGCTCTTTTCATTTGTATGAACCATTTCACCGTCCCACAGAGCGCAAACAGCTGGTTAGCCCGTAAATGAACACGATGATACAAGAATGATGTTCCGCATGCACTCAGGAAGGTCTCGCTGGATAAATAAAAGGTTGCTCATTTATTTATGATGCAAAAAAATCCACTGTGCATTCAGCAGACAGAATCATCAATTATTTATTCAGAACTCTCTGTCTCCAAGTATAGCTTTTTGAGTGCACACGGCATGACTGCTGTTATTACTCTAAAACATGTAATTTTCTTTTTGATGGTGGTGGATGTACTCTCACGAAGCACGTGGCGCTGTGGTAACCTGTGCATTTGATAAAGGATTTCTAGTTGACCATATACGCTTTTCATCCGATCCCCATGGTGCCCTGTACTCAGAAACCCAGGAGCTGTGACCGATGCATATCAGGAGTGCATTCATTCACCAGGAATCTCATGCCCTCTCTCTACCCCCAGGACAGAACTACTGCGTCACTACATCATTAATTAAACCCTGGGAGCAGACATCTTCTCAGGCATCACTGCTTACCCTAACCTTAGTGAGGGCATGATTCTCAAAGGTATTTAAAGGTATTTTAAACTGACTTTCCTTCAGCTTGACTCTACATCCATCACATCCCATTGTCAGATCAGAGAACCTGGTTTCCCAGGTCTATGTGGAAAGTGTGAAGAGCTGAAATGGGGTTGTCCACAGCCTACTGTGTGAGCTCTCCAGGGAGTTCATTCATCCCCCAGTGCATATACAGCGGCCGCCCCACTGCTGTGCTCACTTAGTAGGAGACTAGGGGAAGGTACGTCACGTGGGCCAGGAATTACTCCTCTTCCAGACACCTGTCAAGGGCTTTCTTTATCTTTTATTTTAAAAAAAATTTATTGGAATATAGTTGATTTGCAATGTTGTGTTCCTTTCTGCTATACAGCAAAGTGAACCAGTTATAGATACATACATATTTATATACATCTACATTATGTATGTATGTATACACATATATGTACATCTCCACTCCTTTTTGGATTCGTCAAGGGCTTTCTTGGTGCAGAGGGTGGGAAGTTCCCCTCATGTGAGGTTTGGGTGGCTGCCTAGCACAGCCTCTCATCCAACACAGCTTTGAAGCACTTGAGCAGCGTCCACAAGCAAGAGCAGCCCTTGGATTCCTCACCCAGGCCCTCCAGGGGATAGTCTATGCTTGGGCCCCGCTCCTGGCTTGAGGACCAGCAGGTGTGGTCTCCATGGAGGTGCATGGCTCAGGTGATTTGGGGGAGCCTGCTAAGTGGAGAGCGGGGGACTGATGGCCTTCAGCTGCCACACCTTGGATCCACTGTGGCACGTGTGCCAAGGCCATCCTCTTCCCAGGCTGCTTCCGACCGAGGAAGGAGTATAGTGGCCAGGGGCAGGAGAGGGGCTCGAAGAAAGCCATTTCTTACCAATGTGGAGCCCCTGTAATGGGCAGCCTCTGCTCTAGGACTCCCCATCCGAGGACCTTCTCCGGGCTGCACTGCAGTTTGAGGCTCTTCCTTCCCTTCCTAATTCCTTTCATAAATGTCACACTTGCATTCGGATCTGAAGACTATTATCCTCAATAAATTTTGCTTCACCTCGCCTTTATAGAAAGAGAAACAGCATTTGCCCCAGCAAACCTCTCCTACTTAAAATTCCATTGTAGGGTCTGCTCATAGAGCCCTAACCCTAAAACTAAACATCACCCTCACCCTCACCCTCACCCTCGGTTTCTTCCTCACCTTTTCCCACTCTTCCCCTCTCCTCTGGGTCCCTGCCCACACATCTGCATCTGCCACACAATAGCCTTCTTTTCTTTTCTTTTTTTGGTGGCATATCAGAAATAGATAAATATTCCATCTGTCTTATCCTACCTAAACCATTAACACACACACACACAACTGCTTTACTTTCCAAGTCCCCGCTCTCTGTGGGGCAGGAATTGATCCTCCTTCTTAAGCCCCAGCCCCCAGTAAGACAGATGAAACCTTCTAGTGAAGCAAGGAAAACAGTAAAAATCAAGTTGAACTTCGTAAAAGATGGGTGAAACATGCATACGCTGCTACATCTGAATTGTACTTGGTCATGTTTTATTCATCTTTGTATTCCCATCACGAATGCCTGGAGTGTAACTAACATAGTTGAAATAACTGTTGAATAAAAAACCCACAAAAATTTATCTCTGCTATTTCCCCACCCACACTCCTCTTTACATAACCCCTCTAGCACCTCCTGGTAGCCAGTGGCTTCAAGCTTCCTTCTGGCATTTTCTACAACCTTAACCTTTGCACCCAAATTAGAACTCTCACCACTCAAATTCATTCTTGGCTCTCATGTAAAAGCCATATTAAAATCCTTATTCTATTAGCTCCCATTATTCCGGCTACCAGAAATCTGATTAAACTCATAAAGTGGGAAAAGAATTTCCATGGAAGTCAGTCTGCTGCCTTTAACTAGCGGAAGATTTTGGATAAGTAATTCCATTCCCTTGGCTTCAGCTTTCTCATCCGTGCTACCTAGTGTATAATGTCTATTGTACATTAAGGGAATTTTCTGAAAAATGAATTCATACAACAATACAAATGGTTGAAATTTTACTTTATACTTTCTATGTATGTGTGTATATATATATATATTTATTTATTGCATATTCTTGTTAGATCAAATAAATCAGATGCATTCAGCCTTTCTGTTGATGAAGTGAAAAATGTCAAGTAGTGTTGAGGAGATTCTGGGAGGATTGGAAAGAGTGATTTTCCTGCCATCAAGGTATAATCACCACATACACTCACACTCAGTCACACACACACACACCCACATGTGTCTTGAGAGCCATATCCCACCTGCTCTGGAATATCAGGGCAAAAAAGTCTTGTTGACACACTTGGGCAACTCCTTGGTGAGACACTTAAGTCCTTTTCTTGGCCATCAAGGCACAGGATGGATGTCCCGACAGTGCAAGACAGCAACAGTAATAAATGACATGTAAGGGGTTTGAAATACAGGGCGAAACCTTGGTTATTTATGCTGAACCGCTCCGAAGCTCTAAGAGAAAGGAAATCTGGCAGAAACCTCTGCATTTCCTTTCCCCACCTCTGGGACAAGACCCTGAAATCCACACACCTTGGAAAAATGCAAAATATCTCTTGGATCTAAGCCCCCTCCCTATTGGTTTTAAGTACCATAATATGCAAAGACGACGGACAGCCGGGAGACCCTGCCGGTGTTCCTCAGTAAAATGTGCCATTGTACGTTGTAAGACGCTCCCATCAGAAAGACAGCAGATAAACAGCCTATTTCCTTTTTGTCCAAACTTTTTGGCAGGATCCTAATTTTTCAGTCTCCTTTATTCTCACAACATAGCTAATATATGTCACTTGCCCTAAATGTACCTGAGGGACCCTTGGGGTCACAGGAGTAGCAGCTTCAGGACAGACAATTAACTTTAGGAAGCTTGTTGCATCCATCTGATCGAAAGCAGCAGATGACGCAGGATGCGATTTGGAAATACCAGACGAAGGTTCTCCTCTTTTACGGTGTGACTTCCTCTCCCCAGGACAGAGAGAACATTACACGTCGGTGTATCAGGACAGGGATATGTCAGCAGCTGTGCCAAAAGGAAGAAGAACTGAGTCAGCTTTGGATCAAAATTGATTCTGGAAACTCCTGGCAGGAACAGTGGTCTACTAGAAAAAGAATTTTAAGTCACAAGGACCTCAAAATTCGGAGTTTCAAGAGCATACATGGTCCAGCAGATGTTTTCATATATCTCCCTGAAATGAGAGGTAGATAAACAGCTGAGTTATCCTGCCTGTGTATTGGGCAGATTTCAAAGGCTGGGAGGAGAGAGGTTCATTAGAAGAGAGAAAGGAAGTTAGAGGCTCACCTGGTCCTCAGGCAGGTCAGCAGGGTAATCGTGCCAGGTAAGCTGGAGAAGTAAGGCCGCGACATCTGCGTCTCTTCCCTGTGGAGCCTGGGGAGATAAAAACCCTGCCCTCTGGTGCTCAGCAGAACGCTGGAGCTGTAGAGTAGAAATGGCCGTGAGGTGTGTCTCAAGGACTCAGAGTCTTTAGTCTCAAGAATGGCACCAGAGAATGGCTGAATGTCTGCCTTGCACCCCTCTCCCCTCTGCCAGAGAAACACAGAAAAGGCTGAGTGGGAGCTAAACAGGTGTGTATGAAGAGGCCTTTTGTCTGGGGCAAGGAGGATGAAGCAGCAGGCTGAATGGTCAGGTAACTGGAGAAATGTTGGGACCAAGGAAAGATAAGACAATGAATGCCAGCTCTGACCAACAGCAACGGAGGGATAGACACTCCAT
Organism: Tursiops truncatus; assembly: GCF_011762595.2. NCBI lineage: Eukaryota > Metazoa > Chordata > Mammalia > Artiodactyla > Delphinidae > Tursiops > Tursiops truncatus. The sequence goes on along the minus strand of NC_047053.1, from coordinate 4,206,179 downwards.
CCTCAAAACACACACACACACACACACACACACACACACACACACACACACACACACACACACACACACACACCCACCCACCCACCCACCCACACCTGCCTTGGCACTTGGCAAGAAACTGAAATACAAAATGCTATAGGAATTGGGAGAATCCCCAAATTCACACATTCAATGACTTGTTTCTTGAGTTTCTATACATCGTTTTAGGTTCCTGGGGATAGAAAGGAATAGAAAAAATTGTCCCACCCAGTGGCACAGGATCTTAAAAGAGAAAATAGGATCAGCTAGAGATAATAAGGTAATGTCTTGAAAGGCGAGTTTGTGGCCTGAGATTGGTGTTCATTCCCCAGGGGTCTTGGGGCTGGGGCAGGAGTCAGGAAACACAAAGAGAGAAACATTGATGTTTTGCTCTGGTTCACTTAGCTCGAGGGCCTGATTTTGCCAGCATGATGCACAATATGCTTCATCTCTCTTTGCCGGGCCCTGCAGCCATCTTTTTGGTAGTTAACCTCAGAGCAAGAAAGAAGGGGAACCATCTTGACAGGTGACTCAGGATAGAGGCAGAAGTTATGGGACTAAATAAGATTTCTTTCAACCCTAGACTCTTGATCTTGTCACTCTGCCCAGTGCTCACCCTCGTGGGGTTTGTGTACTGGTTCTTCCAGAAGGACTTCCCTCCTGGCCCAGATGCCCAGAGGCCTTCCAAGTGCCCAGCTTTCTCGCTCCTAAGCTACTAGCTGCCCTGGTTTCTAAGTCCTGGCTCCCTGAGGCTGATGGAGTATTGCCAACTCTGTTTTGATGGAAACCATATGTTTGTAACGTCATGTCAGTGTCAGATGGCAAGACATGGAGTAGAAGCCATGGCTTCTTGTTCCAAGGGGTCTTTGCTTGCCTTAGGCTTGTAGATCAGTCCTACAGTTTGCTGGGATAGCCCAGCATCCCTGTACTCCGTACAAGAAGTCCTTTTGCTAGACGTGCATGTGCTCTTGGTTCTTCCAGGCAAGAAGGCAGAATAGCCATCTCAGAATTGAAGCATCGTGTTGCCCACCCCGACATTGCTCCCTGCAGGGACACAGTTCACCTGGAAGGCAGTGAGGATAAATCCAGGCTTTGTTCCATATGGTGGTAGCAAATACTAGTCACCAAACTTCAAGCCACCCTGAGTGCCTGCTGCTGATTATAAACAAAGAGGAGGGCCTGAGATGGGCAGAGTCTAGGGCCAGGACCACTCTCTTGGGCCTGAGCATAGGGGGGCACAAAGACCCCTATTGTTTACACTGGGCCTGTCTGATGCCCAGTCAGGAAGCCCCCTTCGCAAACAGAGTGGCCTCTGCCAGCCCTCGGGGACCTGGGGAATACATTCGCCCAGCCTTCGGTCTGCGTGTTTAGACTCACGCCACACTGAATTTCATCTGGGAGGAAAAGCTGTTTCAGATGACCATGAATAGCAGCTTTCATCAGCTGTCACTCCCCATTAGGGCCAGTGTGATGTGGAAATGTACTAGAGGCTGGAGTGGAAGCAGCTCTTTCTATTCTAAACATTTATTGACTTCATTTATCCTTTCAAAAAAGTTAATCAGTCCATTTGACTTTCACCACCCCCCCCCCATCTGGCTTAGGTTCATCTGACTCTTTGGGGCAGAAAAATTTGGTACCTTAAGGCCAGACCTGGGTGGAACTAAGGATGCCAATCTAGGTGATTCTGGGATTCCATTTAGTGCTCTTTCCCTTGGGGCAATCAGCTGTGTGCCTCAGCTTCCTCATATGGACTTGGCCTCAAAGAGACAGGATATGTTTTCTGTGTTAGGAGAAATGGGATAATGTCCCTGTGGGCAGGTATTCTGTCTTATATTTGTCATTAGGAGTAGTGATGGGCTTGCTTCAGGGGCATTTGGTAAACCAGCTCCCTCAGGAAAAAAAAAAAAAGGAAGGAAAGAAGAAAAGAAAGAGAGAGAGAAAGAAAGAAAGAGAAAGAAAGAGAAAGAAAGAAAGAAAGGAAAGAAAGAGAAAGAGAGAAGGAAGGAAAGAAGGAAGGAAGGAAGGAAGGAAGGGGGAAAGAAAGACCATATTTGTAGCGTTTGCCAATTTCCACAGTATAAATACTCTCACCATGGTTGAGTTCAAGGTACCAGCATGACATCACTGAATGTGGTGTCCATGCAGCTGGGAAGAGATGCAAGCTGTTGGCTCTAGTGAGCCAGTAGGGGTCAGTTCCAGCACACCACTGGTGCGTGGGCCTGTTGGTTGGTTGTACAAAGCTGTGTGATGGGTACAGGCCCAGGAACTTCTGATTGACCTGTATTCTTCAAGCCAGCCCAGGCAGTAAAAGAGCTCTCGATCCGAGCTATGGAGGGGGCAGGAATGACTGGCTGTAGCCCAAGCTAGCAGACATAATGTACTTTAAGCTCCAGCCTAAGACTAAACAGGTCAGAAGAGTCATTCATTAGCCATTCAAGATGTTGAACAGGCAGTGGGGACAGGCCAAACCCTCGTGTTTTGATCCTCGACATCCTGCTTATGTTTGGCCACAATATAGAGAAATGCAAAACTGGGAACCATGACTTGTTCATGCAGCCTTGATGGAAAGCAGATTCTATTGTGCTGGGCAAGAGAAGGAATCTAACACCTTTGAAGAAAAATGACCCTCGCTAGGAATTTTCTGTATAAGCTGCTATGGCTAAAGTAAACTTTCACAAAGCCAACTGGACTTCCCGGATCACCACTGATTCACTTAAGGATTAGTGCTTGGTTCAAAGCAACTGTGTGTGGAGCGTCTAGGGTGATCTCTGATGAGCACCTCCTGTAGGGGCAGTTGTACGGCGTGGTGGCAAAATGGTCCAATCGGGAAAAACATATAAATGTAAACACAGACAAGGTGAGTCCTTCGCCCTCAGTCTTTCTCTGTGGAGGGGGAGAAGCTGTTCTTCCAGTGAAATGAGGGGCCTGTCTGGTGCCATAACAGCTGGACCCTGGCCTTCCCTTGTGTCCTCATCACAGTGCCCGGGTCTGCCTCGATTTCTGTCCCGGAGTGAAACCAGTCCTGCGCTTAAGGAAACTGCAATCTAGGAATATAAGTTTAGTATATAAATAGCTAGTATACAAAGAACAACAAAGAAATTGTCAGGTGTCACGAAGGGCTTGGAGAAGGGTGGGGTAGCTTAGAGTGATTAGAGTGATTGGAAAAGGGATTATTAAAGACACAGCGCTGCAACTGGGCCTTGAAAGGGTCACAATATGACGACCTGCAGAGAAATTAGGAGGGAAGGACAACAGGAGAACATTCCAGAAAGCATGAGCCAGTGTATCAGAGTCAGGCAGGCACGGACTGTAAACTGGGGAGCAGGAAATGAAGGAAGGAATCACAGAAAATAACATCAGGAAAAAAAATACAGACAGACTATGGCAAGGCAAATAGTGAATTAATGAAATTTTTGGACCAGGAGGGAGTTTCTGGAAGATGACTGTGGTGATAGGGTGAAGCCAGGAACATGAGAGAAACAGGATCCTTTTCGCTGATCCATCCAGAAACAATCTGACATTGAAACTTCTCCTGATCAGGATGCCATACTCATTAAAAGATGACAACGCATGTGACATCTGGCATCAATGAAAAGCATACGGGAGCCGTATGACACTAGCTCTGGAGGTAAGTTAGCTCTGCCCGGACAGCCTGCCAGGCCCTGGGTATCTGCCACGGGGAAAGATGGTCCCTACGACCATGCGAAGCCGGGATGAATCCCTGAAGAAGGAGGAGATAATAGGATTCGCTCATTAAATTTTTCTTTCTGTTTTTCCTTATGAAAATTTTTCTTATGAAAGAAATGGAATAGATTCATCACGGGGTGGCTGCCAAAAGTGACGTAAAACCATCCAACACGGCGTCTATAGGAACGGCTTAGAAATGCTTTCCCAACATGACTCATTTCACTTTGAAACGCTCAAGTACAAAGCCCTCTGCGATGATGGACCTGTCAGAAGGCAGAGGTGGCGGAGCAGTGGGGTCAGAGGCTCTGGAGCCAGACTGTCTGGTGTGTCGCGCCCTCCATCGCCTGCCTCCTTCGAAAACTTCAACTAGCCCTTAGCTACCCCAGGCCTCGGTTTCCTCTTCCATAAACGAACGTGGAGCTTACTGACAACACTAAGTGAACCCGCACGTGAACTTAGAATAATACCTAACCCATGATAAGCAAGCAATAAGTGTTAGCCAGGGATTCCTATCAACTCCTCTTGACTGTTGACCTTCGTGGCTCTCAGATGGAAGTTTGCTCACCCTTGAACACCCAGAACGGAGCCGGACATGTTTGTGCCTCTGGGATCGAGCTGTAGCGGTGCCTTCCCTGCTGCTTAGAAGAGAAACTGTCTTAATGCAGCCCCTTTTAGGCTGTGGACAATAAGGGCTTTTAGATGTTTTCTATCCAGGTCACCCCTGGAGGGCTTTCTGGAGCATTTATGCTCCCACGAGGTCTCCTGAATTGCTCTAGACCTCCCTGCTCGCCCTTCCTTCCCTCCCCACGCCGGGCCGCGCCCCCGGGGGTCAGGGGGAGATGGAAGGGGAGCGCATCCGCCCGACAGGTGTCCTATAACGGGAACATAAAGAATTCCCCGTCTTTACCTCCTTCCTGGGAGAACACATTTCCTTTTAAAGCAGCCCGATCTTTTTTTTTTTTAAACACTTTTAGGTCACCACCAACATCTATAACAGGTTTTGCAACAAAACTTTAAAGAATGCTTCATTTTGTGCTGGTGTCGAGTTAGGAGAGTGAGATCTGGGCCCCAGACTCCACTGCTGCGCACCAGCCCAACACATGTTCTATTCTGAGGCTGATTTTATTCCAAGATAATCTGTCTACCCTCCCCCACCCCTTTTTTAAACCAGTGCACGTATACAGCTCATGAGAGGACTTCACTCGATCTACATTTTCCTTCTTCCCCATTCAGAATTTGCTCTCTCTCCTGCAGACCTACCATCTCAGTCCAGCTTTCTTCAAAAATACCTGCCGTTCTCCCAGTTTTAAGATAAATAAGTCCTGGGGATGTAATGTATGGCACGGTGACTCTGGCTAACAATACTGTATCGTCTATTTGAAAGTTGCTAAGAGTAGATCTTAAAAGTTCTCATCACAAGAAAAAAATGTGTAACAATTCGAGGTGATGGATGTTAACTAGACTTATTGTGGCAATCATTTCGCATTATATACATTTATCAAATCATTGTGTTATATACCTTAAACTAATAGAGTTATATGTCACATATCGATAAAACGGGAAAAGTGTTTTGTTTTGGTTTGGTTTTTTTAAAAACATCGTTCTCCAGTAATAGGGAGAATGAGAATAGGAGTATCTTCTTCCTGAACTTCCCCTTGGTCCAAAGTTAGTATTTTGAAGGAAACAGTAACTAATCCCTATTCTTCACATAATCTCCTAAGTATTTTTTTTAAAAACCAAATCTATAGATGTGCATAGTTAATTTACAAGAGGTCGGGAGGCAGGTGTGCGTGTGTATGGATACAAGATGGGAAGGGAGCAATAACAATGAGCTTTGGGGTCCTCCTCTCGCTCCCACCCCTGCCCCACGGATAGAATTTCTGAAGAATTTACAATTGTGTAGACAGAGTGAGAAAAAATGCAACTTCCTGATTTACTCATTTGGGCAGGATATGCGCAGTCCTGCCCATGGATTGTGGATTAGTCATTCCATCCACCAGGAACTTCGGGGATTGTTTGAGCGATGTCCGGCTGGGGAGAACATCTTTCTGAAATAAACCAGGAGTTAAGGAGTAGAGCCTTACTGACCAAGTCAGCTCATGTCTCACAACCTGGATGCCCTCATCTCTTCCCAAGCCCCATTGGGTGATGCTCTTTTCACAGTGTCTTATCTCCTTTGGTTCTTTGCTTTCTCTCACCTGACCCTCGTCATTCCCCCATCACAGTGAGTTTGGCATGCACTAAATCCCTGCACACTTTCACCCTTCCTCCTGCCAGAGCTAGGGCTTTCTTTGTTCTACATTCTGGCTCTATGAGTTGGATTAAACCCGTCTGCCCTCACATCACAAGTGGTTTGCAGTAACATCGGGAAGAGTGTCTCATTCCGACCCTTGAGCTGAGCCCAGTTATGCTACACAACACAACGGTATTCATTCCTTCCCCCCCACATCTGGAGCCCCAGTTCTTGAATGTGAATGCCTCATGCTCTCTGTACTGGGTTCCCAGGTAAGTCACAAGGAACAAGAGAAGAACAGGCAGCTTCAGTGGCCGGTGGGCTGAAGAGGTCGTGGCTGGGGGCATAGTGTGCTAGGAAACAGGGAAGGTGGGGAAGGTGAGATGAGTTTGAAAGTCATTCCAGTGGCATTAGGCAAATTACAGAGTCCACAAAGCCAGGTCTGAATTGACATCCGGAAGTCAAAGCCAGGACTGAATCAAGTATGGAATTGGTACTGGCATCCAACAACTTCTAGAAGTACTAGGCTCTCTTCTTTCCACTCCTTACAAAGAAAATAAAATTTCATTAATGTGCCAATGGATAGAGTTTGAAGTCACAAGAATAAAGTCAAGAACCCTCGTTTCCTCATGGAGAGTCAGTCCATCTAGGATTTCTCTTTACCTCCAAATAGTTAATAGAATAAGAGGGGTCGAAGGGGTCTTCTCCTCTGTTCCCTTAGAAGGTCAAGGAGATAAGGATGTGACCACTAGAGAGAAGGACGAGGTTGACCACTTGGGGGCTTTGTCTAGGTCTTCAGGAAGCTACCATGGTTAACTCCAAAGATCTTGTTGAATTCCACGATTAAATGAAATTGAAAATTAACTGAGATTTTCTGCATGGCAGTTAACATTTAATTGACAGTGCTGTGCCTTTGTTTATGCCTCTGGCCAATCATATTGAATTCCTGGATTTGGGTCCAGGGGGTTGGGAAATGATCAAATTGCATGGCTGTCTTTGAAATCCTAAGCTGTTAGAAAGCTTTAAAATTTAATGTATCTTCTATTTTTCATGAAAAAGGTCGTGTGGGTTGTGGATATAATTAGGATTGAAGCAGAATGTTTTTCAGTGGCAATCATTGGAATCACTGATTTCACTGAGGTATTTCTTCTTTCATTCCTTTTCAAATGTTTTTTGCTTGGAGCACAGGCAAAAAAAGACCCTGTGATTTGCCGAATTCTTTAATGTCATCCCACCTTCCCCATTACAGCCCTTCAGAATGCTACAGGGCATCACCCAGACGCACAGGGAGAAGGAATTTATGTGCCCACGAGGCCTGGAATGGAAGTTGGAATCTCAGAACACTTCATAAATCTGGGAGGCCTCTCATGCCTGTCGGCAGACTCCTGGCCCCTGAGCCATACGTCAGGTTGAAGAGCAACTTTCCTTTAAGAATCTCAACTATAAAGCATGATCCATTGTGCAAGAAGAAGGTCCCTGAGGGCCAGCTGGGTCCGACTTCCATTGCTCTGTTGGAAAGAGGTCAGTGTGTCCATCCTTTTTTATTTTTAGACAGTAAAAGAGAGACACAGATAGGCAAGCAAGCCTGTGACAGTGACCTTCGTTAGCTTCATCCTGAAGATGTGTAGTGCGGCTGACCCTTTTTTGCTTCAAGGCTACAGCCTCACCCACTGACCCGGCATTTACTGCCAGGCGTGTGATGACAACATAGCTTTTCTTAATTGCTCTTGAATGTAATGAAGCAGGAAAGAGAGGACAGGTCTTTGGATTCCCAGCCTCATCAGTGGCTGATGAATCAAGCATTGCATCCCAGGACGCCGCTGGTTTTAACTAGCAGTAGGTGCGGGATTTATTGGGGCAGATGGCGGTTATACGGGATGCGGGTGTGCAGAGTTCCCCTGAGCTGGAGAGGTGCGTACCCACCAGGGCAGCCTGGTGCTGTGGAACAGATGTACTTCCTGCCCTGGTTACTTCTCCTGAGTTCTGTAACTAAAGAGCTCCCTGCTGACAAATTCCTCCAACACTTTAAAACCACATTTCCTGTGAAGGTCTTTCGGAGGTGAAGTAAAAGTTAACGGGAAGCGCAGTGAGGGGCCGGGATCGGGTTGCCTTGGGGAAGTTTATTACGATTCACACAATGCTGTAGACCCTGCAGACGTATCCACTCTGACGTGACGTGGTGAACTTAGAGGGAAGCAAGTTTGCCACTTCCTTCACATGGCTTGTCCCTAGAGCAGGGGTGGGGTTCCTCCCAGCCCACACAAGAGAGGCCATGTTGGTGGTCAGAGGCGCCTCCCAGACCTCACTAGGAGGGGAGCTGCTTGGTCCTGAGTGATGTTAATGTCAGTGACAGCTCACGTTTATCAAGTACCTGTCACTGGCCAAGCCCTGCTCTCAGAACCTGATGCACGCAACTTTATTGAATCTTTAAAACAGTTCTACAGATCTGATGTCATTAATACCCCTATTAACAAAGGAAAGTGAAGCAAATTGAAAACACTATCGTCTGACTCTGCGATCTCTGGGAACCCAGATATCTGCTGGGCGCCTGTATTTCAGCTGTAGGTCTGGGAAGCTGAAATGTGATTAAGTTGGACATACTATAAAAGAGTAAGTTATCATTCGAGACCCTGGGGATCTTGTCCATCTTCCCTTCCAAGCCTCACTTTTCCATTTTATTCCTAGAGTTCATTCCCTGAATTCTAGAGCAGGGATGGCAAATAGGGTTATCACATGCAGGGGCTTCAGTCACTTGGTAGGAGGTTCCCAAAGCATGTGGCTGGGGAGGATTCTCAGGGGAATCGGGGTTCCGTACATCAGAGCACTAAGATGAAAGAATGGCATCTTCTGTGGGTACAGGCGGGAGTGGATGAGGGGTTAAGACCATCCCCACAGTGGTGCCGTTGTATCTCCGTTGGCCCTTCCATAGGGACCTGAAACAGTAAATCAGTTCATTAGCTTATGTATCCTGAGACGCTTCTCTGTGGCGGCACCGTGTTTTCTCGTGCCTTCACACCACCCCCAACAATCCCATCCGTCCTGGGAGGTTTGGGTCAAATACCATTATAGCCTGACGGACGGTCCACGGTGGGGAGGCTGGGGATTCAAAGAAGAGTTTCACCAGCTACTGGCCCCCAATCAGAATTACTTTACTTGAATCTCCGTGTAAAATAATAAGGAATGTCCTATAAAGAAGCACCAGTGAGTGACAGCAGCAGACCCTGTATCGTATGAGACGGGTGCCGTTTATTACATACAATATAAAACACAAACACAATATTTTTTTAAAAACAGAAATAACACGGAACACAAAGTGTCCAACAAAATATGTGAAGACAGATGTTTTAAACTCCTTAAACCTTTATCACAGAAAACATACATATTTTATGTTACATAGAAAGAGATAGAAAACCTGGCGCAGTGGTGCAAATTTAATAAATACATTTAAAATGGGATTTTCCAATTTTAAACTTAAATTTTTTTTTTTTTTGGCCTCACCCCATGGCATGCGGGATCTTAGTTCCCTGACCAGGGATTGAACCCGTGCCCCCCGCAGTGGAAGTAGGGGACTGCCAGGGAATTCCCTTAAGCTTAAATTTTAAATTTGTTACTATTGCCTCTAACTTTCCTTTTTGTAATTTTGTCACAGCGAGTCTTAATACATTAAATGTAATTAATACATTAAACAGTGTCTAGTTTGAATTACTAGAGTAGAAAAGTTAAAGAATTAAGAAAATTCTCAGAGAACCATTTTGAATAAAAGACCTTAGCAGCTTTTGTAAGAACTGATCAAGAATGATGGACTGAAAACAGAAGAAGAAATTATATTCCCTCAGAGACAGGAAACGGTCAGTTGTCTCAGATGGGGTAAAATTTGCAGTACTAAAAAAGAAATTTAAAGACTTAAAGCACATAAAAGCTACCTTTTTGATAACTGTCAGAGAAAAATACTTTAAAGGAGCTTTGAAAGGCTTTTTTTTTTTAAAAGTTAATTGTCATCAAATACGACCAAACAACTTGGAACTTCAAATAGAGTGCCCCCTTAATACAGCATATATGTACTTCTACTTCAACAAACATGAGAAAATAAATTGCATCAAATCAACATCCACGACCACCAATGGTCTCCTTTCAGTTGCCTTTGCTCTCCAGGGGAAGAAAATAAACAAACATGTACAATTGGCTTAACGGAACCAAACCATGAAGGGAAACTATGAATTTGCTTGTTTTTTTATGAACCTTAATATGTTTGCAGAAATCTATAGGAAACCCAGATGTACCCTTGAAAAATTCCAACTTTTAATTTCAGAAAGTCAGGGAAGCTAAAACTGTTTAACCAATTTGATAGATATATAAAATGCTAATAGCCCTAGTCTCTAAGGCCGGGAGACTTGTAAAGTTTTATTTCATAGCATCTAAGTCCTATTTCCTGGCAAATATCTTCATCTTATAGAAGTGCTGCTAAAGAGCATTTTTGTCATATTGAGGTTTTGCAACTGTAATCGTGAATTAATTCCATGACCTCAAAACAGTCTGATAGACACAGCATCCCAGTTTTATTAACCTAGTTTATAGTCGAAGAGGTTGAACAACACCCTTGCCAGTATATGAGTCATCTCTCATTAGGCTTTTTTCCCTAAACTTATCACTATTTTAAACTTCCGAACCATCATCTTTCTTCCTCTTGTAATAAAAACAGAAAATGTGAATTTACGTTGTCTCCATACCAGATGATTGCAGAAGTGGGGTGTGGCATAGGCTAGTAGGAAATCTGCTGGATCACTGGGCCGGTGATAATAATTCTTAAAATAAAGAAAATACTCTGCCATGTAGTTGCAAAGGTAGTACTGAAGAAGAACCATTGAACTTAGGGGCTATGAGGGATACTCGGTGATGAACATGAAAATATCCACCTTCAGGGGCTCTGACTCCCAAGAAAAAAGTTAGCCTTTGGTGTCAAAAGTCTTGGGCAAACTTTAAAGTGGCCACAATTAAAATGTGTCATCATCAGGGTTAGCCAAGCGATCATCTTTTCAGGTTTGACAGAACGTGCATTTATCCTTGTTTAGAGCTGGTGGGAGCCTTCAAAACCATCTATTCTACTTCCTGAGGAGTAAAGTGAGACTCTAGGAGCCCTAGGAATTTCAGTCACAAGAGAGTGGGACATGAGGCTATGGGGTCTGCTCCGGCCCTGCCCTGGGGAGACCCACAGGTCACTCCACCAAGTAACCCCACGGGTTTGTTCTCTGTAGGATGACTTACAGTGGGCAAGCCTAAGTGGTCTCCCTCCTGCCCATGACTTGTTTCTGCAAAATAGAGGCGGGGGAGGTGACTGAGGGGTCACAAACACAGACTCCATCAGTGGGTTTATGCTACTCCCTGCTCCTTCCACCTCTGGGATTTGGAAACTTCCAGTGTAAGAGCAGTCTTCTAATTTCAGGGTAAAATAACCTTAAAATGGAGTGCAGTTATCCCAAATTGCATAATCTCTGTGCAAAAAGACCTGGAAATGCATAGGAAGATAGGGATGCACCTGTATGTAAACGTGTTCATGCAAACAGTCATTTCCTAAAAGCAAGAGAGGGGGTCTGTAATACTCCTAAACAGTAGCAAACAGAAAGGCTGAAACTTACATCCTATTTGCTGTGCGCCAGGCATGGATATCAGCGCCTCACATAACAATTCAACCCTCATGTCAAGTCAGTGCTTTAAGTGCTATTATTGTCATCCTTTCTTCACAGGTGAGAAAACTGGGGCACAGAAAGCTTAAGTATGTTTCCCAGGGTCTTCATAAATTAATACATTTAGAAAGTAATAAATCTAGAATTCAAATCAAATATCCATGCTCTTAACTAATAATTTACACAGACCCTCGGGATTAAAGACTTAGAAAATAAGCTCAGACGGGCTTAAGAAGGATGTGAGGTGATCTGGCACTGCCAGTTAAAATTAAAATACATCGTCATCATTCCTTTCAAATGGAGCTCAGAGGATGGTCTCCATTGCACTGGGCTGTCCTTGTCTCTCACACGGCTCCATCAGCCTCTCCTGTAAGTTACAGCTGCCAGCCGGACGCAGATGATGAGAATGAGGAAGGGGAGCTGGGGAATAAAGCAAGAGCCTTGCAGCACTTCAGATCAAGGTGAATTTGAACGTGGTTTCGGGGAAGGCCGTGTGCCTGTGGCTGACTGTGTGCCCTGGCCCCATGCTACTGGGAGGACAAGAAGGAGGTACCGTTTGGTCGCCTTCCAGAGCCCAGAACGGAAAAGCCAGACAAGCTGGGGGAATCAGGATCCATCCAGATGAAGCCGCCATGTGCTTGCAGGACAGATGATCAGGAGGGTCTCTGGGAAGGGGAATGTTGGGAAGAAGCCCAGGAAGCCGTGGAAGAAAACAGAGGATGAGTTGGGTCTTGTTGTGGAACGAAAAGGGGGAAGCTGATTTCATCTGAGGGACAGAGAGGGGTGAAAAGGTCAGGAAAGGGCAAGGAAAATGAGAAACAAGTCTATGTATTTAAAAAATAAAAAAAATTAAAAGCCCCAAGAAGAATGACAAGAAGAAGGAAAAGGCCAGAAACAAAGATTTTGAGCTAAGGAATAAGAATAGAAAAAAGGCATCCTTTTCCCCCCACATCTATTAGGATCGCTATTATCAAAACAATTCAAATAAAATAAAAATCAAACAGAAAATAACACGTGTTGGAGAGGATGTGGACAAATTCGAAATTTCATGCTTTGCTGGTGGGAATGTAAGATGGTGCAGCAGCTATTGAAATGTCTGGCAGGTCCTCAAAGAGTTAAGCACAGAACTACCCTATGATTCAGGAATCCACTCTGAGGTAAATGCTTAACAGAATTGAAAGCAGAGACTTTCGCAGATATTTGTACACCCATGTTCATAGCAGCATCATTCACAAAAGGCGGAAACAGCCCAAGGGTCCTTCAAAAGATGGATGAATAAATGAAATTATATATATATATATGCAATGGAATATTATTTATCCTTAAAAATAAAGGATCATCACAATGTGGAAGGATCCTTAGAGACATTGTAAGTGAAACAGCCCAGACACAAAAGGACAAATATTATATGATTCTACCATGAGGTACGTATAGGGGAGTCAAATTTACGGAGACAGAAAACAGGATAGACACAGCCTGGGCTGGCGGAAGGGGATGGGGAGTTATTGTTTAATGGGTACAGAGTTTCTGTTTGGGAGGATGAAGTTTTGGAGGTGGTTGGTGGTGACTGTTACAGGACAACACTGTGAATGTATTTAACGCCACCGGATTATATACTGCGTGGTTAAGATGGTAGATTTTATGTGTGCTTTACCGAAAAAAAATTTTTTTAAGGACCCTTTTAAAAAGAGTTCAAAAGATCCTTGGAAACTAAGTAAATTCCCACAAATCCATGCCAACTGGATTTAATTATGAGGCCCTTAGGCACAATGGATAGTGCCTTTTCTGGTCTCTTGAGGATAATCTTTGGGCAAACCCTAGACTCAGAAGGCATTTGTATTGCTGATCAAGAGGCAAGAAGTATGGTCCCCATTTCCAAATGGTTGTCAATGGTGCATTTTCTCAGTAGTAAAGGATTCACAGAGTGAGGTTCTGTCTTCTTCCTTTGCAAGCAGGGAATGAATGGTGCAGGGGGTGGGAAAAGCCAGAGTATAGAAAATCCACGGAAAATAGCATATGTCAAAGGAAAAGCATGGTCTGTCTGGACCAGATCAAAGTGATGATGAAGGATATGGTTAACACAAGCATGAATGAGTTTCTTTATGGCTATATTTTATCGTTCAAGGTGGGAGGTAGTCTGTAAATTAAAGACCCAAAATGGATGGATCAAGATAGTCCCAAAGTAGAAACTGTTATTAAGGACCTTTTTTTAAAAATTTTTTTAAATTTTATTTTATTTAGTTTTTTATACAGCAGATTCTTATTAGTCATCAATTTAATACACATCAGTGTATACATGTCAATCCCAATCGCCCAATTCATCCCACCCCTCCTTCCCCCGACAGCTTTCCCCACTTGGTGTCCATACGTTTGTTCTCTACATCTGTGTCTCAATTTCTGCCCTGCAAACTGGTTCATCTGTAACATTTTTCTAGGTTCCACATATATGCGTTAATATACGGTATTTGTTTTTCTGACTTACTTCACTCTGTATGACAGTCTCTAGATCCATCCTCGTCTCAACAAATGACCCAATATCGTTCCTTTTTATGGCTGAGTAATATTCCATTGTATATATGTACCACATCTTCTTTATCCATTCGTCTGTCAATGGACATTTAGGTTGCTTCCATGACCTGGCTATTGTAAATAGTGCTGCAGTGAACATTGGGGTGCATGTGTCTTTTTGAATTATGGTTTTCTCTGGGTATATGCCCAGTAGTGGGATTGCTGGGTCATATGGTAATTCTATTTTTAGTTTTTTAAGGAACCTCCATACTGTTCTCCATAGTGGCTGTTATCAATTTACATTCCCACCAACAGTGTAGGAGGGTTCCCTTTTCTCCACACCCTCTCCAGCATTTGTTGTTTGTAGATTTTCTGATGATGCCCATTCTAACTGGTATGAGGTGATACCTTATTGTAGTTTTGATTTGCATTTCTCTAATAATTAGTGATGTTGAGCATCTTTTCATGTGCCTCTTGGCCATCTATATGTCTTCTTTGGAGAAATGTCTATTTAGGTCTTCTGCCCATTTTTGGATTGGGTTGTTTGTTTTTTTTAATATTGAGCTGCATGTGCTGTTTATGTATTTTGGAGATTAATCCTTTGTCCGTTGATTCGTTTGCAAATATTTTCTCCCATTCTGAGGGTTGTCTTTTCGTCTTGTTTATGGTTTCCTTTGCGGTGCAAAAGCTTTTAAGTTTCATTAGGTCCCATTTGTTTATTTTTGTTTTTATTTCCCTTATTCTAGGAGGTGGATCAAAAAAGATCTTGCTGTGATTTATGTCAAGGAGTGTTCTTCCTATGTTTTCCTCTAAGAGTTTTATAGTGTCTGGTCTTACATTTAGGTCTCTAATCGATTTTGAGTTTACTTTTGTATATGGTGTTAGGGAGTGTTCTAATTTCATTCTTTTACATGTAGCTCTCCAGTTTTCCCAGCACCACTTATTGAAGAGACTGTCTTTTCTCCATTGTATATCCTTGCCTCCTTTGTCATAGATTAGTTGACCATAGGTGCGTGGGTTTATCTCTGGGCTTTCTATCCTGTTCCATGGATCTATGTTTCTGTTTTTGTGCCAGTACCATATTGTCGTGATTACTGTAGCTTTGTAGGATAGACTGAAGTCAGGGAGTCTGATTCCTCCAGCTCCGTTTTTTTCCCTCAAGACTGCTTTGGCTATTCGGGGTCTTTTGTGTCTCCATACAAATTTTAAGATGTTTTGCTCTAGTTCCATAAAAAATGCCATTGGTAATTTAGGACCATTTTTTTTAAACAGAATTTTTTTTTTCAGAATCCAGAAAAGATAACGGCCTTACAGTCAAGGAGTGAGAATGCCAGGATTGCAGAGAAAATAGGAAGAAACACACAATTCAAGGGCAGTCATCACTCCTCCGACATTGACAAATGCAGCTAAGTGATAGAGGAAGGAAAGGTTTGGTGGCCAGCTAGCACTGATTCTTATTAATAAAAGCAAATTTTGGTCACAGTTTTTAGTGGCCTATGGGAAATAGGTAAAGCAATTGATTTAATGATAAGCATTTTAAGAGACAGAAGAAAAATAATTGTGACAGCTCCAACCATAAAATGTTTCCAGACATTTCAGTTGGACTGAGCTTGACAGTACAGTTTATCCTGTGCATTTTTTAAAATAAATGAGAAAATTGAGGTTTAGTGGTACTGAATGATTCATGCAAGAGTTCATCATTTCTGGTCAAATCAAGACTGTTCACAAAATAATCCACAGGACATGGGTTTTCATCTTTAAGGCACAGAAAAAGCTGATGAAATGAAACATCTTTTTTTTTTTTTCTTTTTTAAAGGAAGCTAGGGTTAAGAAAATGGATGGAGTGGGCAGGTCATGGATTCTTTTCAAGGCATATTTAACTTTGAAGTGTGAGATAAATCTAATGACTATATAATCATATTATTTATCATTACGGCTCTATCCCTGGCCTCAAACAGTGAGTGGAGAAAAAAAATTTAAGTAATGTAGGAAATGAGAAGGGCTGCTTAGGAAGGGTCAGGCAAAGGCAGACTCAGCACAGTTCTAGACACATAGCAGACATCACAGTGGCCAGAGGAGAAATAAAGGAGGGGACAGTAAAAAGGATGACGATCAGGCTAGAGAAACTGGAGCCAGAGTCAATTAAATAATGAAAATGTCGTAGGAATAAATGGGCCTGAACAAGCAGGGAACAGACTGGCGAGAGAGCTAGAGACACACATCGAAGGACTGATGAGGGAAACAGACTCTGGGCATTGTTATCACACGGGAGATTTGCAGCTTAACTTAGGACACAGGATGATGCTGGTCAAAAGAGATCTGCTTCCAATTTTTCCGTGTATTCATTATATATGGCTCAGGCTAGCGGAGTTTATCATTCAGCTCATACGGAACTTTTTACTCAAATAGCAGAGGCCAAAGAGTCTGAAAAAGAGCTCATTATTTACAGCTAGATGGAGGAAGAGCTAAACGTGTTCAACACAATCATTTCACAGTTGGGAGCCAATGCCGTTCGGTGCTTTTGCATCTTAGTGGGTAAGAAGGGATCAGAAAGCTACATCCCCAAGAAAGTTCTCAATTCCAGACGCTCAGACGCTAGTGGGAAGGGGATTTTTCTCTAAAGAGGACTTTTCCGAAAATGAAAAGGCACACTCTAAGAAAAGGTAAAGTAGATCAAAGAAGGGAGAGTCAAGGCCAAGTTGGGAAATGAAAACAAGGTATCGTTCTGGGGCCAGATGGTTACAAAAAGGGAAAAGTGACAACTAAGAGTCTCATTGAAAAGAAAGGCAGGAACCCAAAAAATAAAGATGCAAGATGACGTTTGGCATAAAGATTTTGATACAAGAAAGTATTGCAGGGTAAAAGGTCACCTAGAAGAAAGATGATATGGAAGTAAGAAGGGTGGGAAAAAAGGGGTGAAAAGATATTTGTAAGTTATTCAGTTGAGGGGAAATGTGGAGTTCGCTGGAAATGCTGAAGAGCTGTAATAGCCTAAACTTTTTTTTTTTTTTAATTTAGAAAGAAAAAGAAGAAAAAAACTGTTCAGGCCTAAATACAGTATAAAAGTGCTTTGACTCATTCTATATAAAGGTAAGTTATTATTATTCTAGAATATTTACTTGGACTTTTCATGACAAAGTACAACTGATCTGGGGTTTAAGGGGTAAGATCAAGTGGTCTGAAACAAGAACTATGTTTTGCTCTGAAGGTATCAGTTGATAGTAACTCATCAGGAACTCTGTTCCCTCTGAAAAACTGCAGTGAAATGACTGCAAAATTTTCTTGCTTCCTACTGTTCCCTAGTTGAACAGCTGTTGCAGGCTTGAAATAAAGAAACCTGAGCTTAGATAAGGCTTTGTGGGAAAACAGGTGGGAGGAAAATGCCATTGCCCAGACCAGAGGCAGACAACCTTTCAGGAGTGGAATGCCAAGTTGCTGACCCTGGTTCTTCAGGTCAGGGATGAAGGGCAGGGCCCTGGGAACCTGGGAGGTTCCAAGAACACCTCCAGCTCCAGTCAAAAATGTGCCCACAACTTTCACCTCTGTTTCATCCATCTTCCTTTGGGCCCTGTTTTCCTAATGCAAGTATTCTCTGGGAAAATGAAACTCATCTGACCTGCATCTGTCTGGGTGTCTACATCAGATAAACAGACTACTTTCCGTAGAGCTAAAGCTCAGAGCAGTTGCCCCAGGTGGACCACAAGGTTTTCCCCACGAATCTGAAGCGTGAAGTGGACACCATCAAGTATGGTGCTTCTGATGAGAGGGCAGAACTTAGACCAGTAGGGTTAAGCCCGTAAGGACACAAGGGAGCAGCGGACACAGGCAGGATGGGGGGAGAAGTTACTTGAGAAGTGAAGGAAGCGGGGGTCTAGGAGGTAGGAGGGGAAAAGGCACATCACTTCTCTTTGTGATGAAAACAAGCCCCCAAGGATGGTAAACACTTTATGATTACTATAAAGTGACTTTGGGGACGTGGACCATAGTTGGACAACGTCTAGACCAGACAGTAACCTGAATGCCCCTGAGGAGTTATCAGTTAGCGCCAACCTAGGAATCTGGCCTCATTGTGTACCAGCCAGGAGGAGCTAACGAAGGATGCCATTTCTCATCACATGTGATCCTTCGAATATACCTAAAATATCAGACCCAGGAACTGGGGGATGAAAAGGACTCACAACAGAATGTATGATCCCTCTGTATTGTTACTTTTTATTTTGACAGTAAAATTAGAGGAGAATTAAGATGTTGAGCCTATAGCTATTAAAAGAACACAACCAACTGTTGGAAATTTAACTAGATAATTAGGGTTATAGCCTGAAACATACTAACTAAATATCCTAAATGTCCCACGATGGATTCATATATTAGAAGCAATTTCTATTTTCAGTTTTATTTCCTCCTGACGTAACGAAAATCCATTATTTTGTTACTCTGTATTTGAGGTTGCACTGCCTTGTAATTTTCCAAAATTCATTTCTTTAAGCTTTAAACGAAAGACCTGCCATTCCACAATTTCATGATGTGACAAACAGGTCTGTACTTTCCCTGTCCATGGTTTTCACCATATAATTGAGGCTCTGAATGCAAATCTGTCTTCACGTCAACGAAGATATTTCAAAGACCATAAATTCTGCAGTAGCGCTGACGTTTCTTGATGTTTGGGTTTTTAAAGTCCCCTTCTTCCTCAGTGATTACAGGATGCAATAGGAGAACAGGTGGGTGTTTTATTTCTACACTAAGACTTTCACTGGACGGTGAGCCATATTTTCTTAATTTGGGGAACCATACGATTGTCTCTTCCTTGATTCTGTGGTGGGCCCATACAAAGACCTGGGGTTTCTAGAAAATGTGGCAGTAAGAATTCATCTTCCTTTGCTATTACTCAGCCATTCAGGGCCAATTGTAAACCATAGCACATCTATCTGGATTTAGCTGGTTTACAGAAGTCGAGCCATTTACTTCTATTTCTCGACACTTGGTTGTGTCAGGTGACAAGAAATACTGTCATGGCACTCTCATGGAGGCAAACTGAAGCTGCAAGACTTGAACTTGAAAAAGACTTCAGAAATGTTTTATCAGAATGACATTTTTCCACCCGAAGCTGACTGATTCCACTTCCCAGAAATGCAGTGATCCATTTGTTACAAGCTGCTCCTGTATCTCAGTTGTAAAAAGCCCAGCTCAGCGATGCTTCTCTTTAGTACTTCTCTTGACAAAGCACACCCTTAAACACTGATCTAGTTACTATAGTGGAGTCACTTGCAGAGTTAGAGAAGGAAAGGTTTTCAAGAGAAAACCTAGAGCGGTGAGTGAAAGAATTACTAGCCAAACCTTAATTAAAGTCTGGTTTGGACACAGACTAGCTGTAACTGGTGTACTTCTTCGTCAACTGGAAACCTCAGCACCACTGAGGTGCTGATGTCTATGTGTGATAACAAAGAATTATCACACATTTTGGGTGTGATAATACTTTGTTATGAAGGCTCTCATGTACATTATTAGATGGCATCTATAATCCACCATGCTTGGGACCCCCAAATATCTCCAGACATCACTTGGAATGAAAAACTGCTTTTCGTTGAGAGCCACTGTCTTAAGTGTTAGTTTTTGATCTGTACGGTGGAATGTAAGTGGAGAGTAGGTATTGGTTTAAGGGGAGAAGATGTACTTAGGGTAATCTGCTACATTAATATAAGCTATTATCGCTTTATAGACACATTTATTCACATATTAAATATTGGTTATCTTCATGGGTAACAGATTTGGCAGGTCTCAGCTGACAGAACAGGATGCAGGTGTTTAGAAGAAACGTATCCTCTTTACAACTGTAAAATCAAGAGTTAATTTAGAGACACATCAATGTTTTAAACCCCTGCATAACCAGCTAAAGAAAGGACTCAAGTGCCAAATGGGGATTTAATCCGCATTACCATTCAGGTTTATTCTAACTTTGAGGATTTTTGAAAATAAGAAAATTACAGTGGGATTAATACTTCTGGAATAATAAATATCTGTTCTCTAGAAGCTTATTAATCTATAGTTAATAGGACAAAATTAATCTCCCTTAAAATTTCTTAGTTACTGGAAGAATTTATACACTATAGGTGTGGCCTCAAAAGCAAACGATTCAGAATGAAGCTGTAGACCTCTGGTTGTTCTCTAAGAGGGGTGAGCTTGGAGGAAGGATGATTACAATGTTCAAATCAAGAGCACAGCCTATGATCTGATGTAGCCAAATGGACGAACGAAATCCGAGGCCAAGTCCGTGTACAACAAGAGGAAGTACCACATAAAGGCAGAAATGGAAAATTCCTGTTCTGAGGTAACACTGACCCAAGATCTTTATACACTTGGCTGGGATCTAAAACCTCTACCACTCTTATGAAATCTTAGAAGTTAGAAGGCTTTCCTGGAATGCTCTGTAGTCATTCATTTTAAAAATCATATGACCAAACAAAAAATCTACATGCAAGAAGAGGTTCTTTGCACTCAATTCTGTTCTTTTATTATTTCTTAACACAAAAAGATGAAGGTTGCTGAATACAGTTGTCAGATGCACTTGTGTCCCTGTGCAAAAGCCACCTTCGCAGAAGGTCCGGCACATGCTTATTAGGGAGTCAGAAGCACAAACGTGAGTTAAGAGAAAAGACGAAAAGAGTTTAAAATGCGTTTCTTGTTGCTGGTAGTGATGATTCAAGTAGAACAAAAAAACAGGCTGTAGCATCGGGAAACTGAGGGCCTAGAAGGGAAGGCTGTCGGCTGGGAAAGGGGACCTGGATTGGGGGTTTACTTAACCCCCGTAAAAGAGAATTAATAAATCCAGAGATTTAGAGCAATGATAGAATAGCTAGAAACTTAAACTTTTTTCCTTCATTTTAATCCCGTGTTAGACGTCTCAAGAAATATGTACTTCACCCGATGCAGCATCTATGTCAAATGCACAATGAAACTGCATATTTTAAAACAACTTTAGTTTCTTTTGATTGACAACACTGGAGAAGAATATTCTTTTAGAATACTGGAGTGGCTGGTCCTTTACATTTTAGCAGATATGGAAAATTTCCATGAGATTGGAGACATTTTCCTCTTGGGTTTAAACCTGTAATAAAAATGTTGCTGACAGACTAATTATGAATGTTTTATATAGTTTGTGCATATGTGCTCTTCTCTAAACCAATTTAATTCCCATTAATGCTAATCTCGTTAATGCCCACTCAGAGAGGAGAGGAATACTCTTAATAAACTATTGATTTATTTGAGCTATCTAAATGGGGAACAGGCAGAAACAGATGGGAGAAGAGGAAAAATCACCACTTTACCCATATCTGCACTTCTTGTTTTCCAAATATTAACGAATATGAGGTTATAACTGGTACAAAGAGGAAATGGGGAAAAATAAAGTGACAAAGTGACAGCCCTCCCTCCACCCATGAAAAATTGGGGCCTTGTAAATGAGATGTTGATTGACCTTCTTTTAGTACTAGCTGCAAGTTTAGAAATAAGATACTACAAAGAGAGGCAGATTTTCTTTGTTAAAAAAGAGGTTTGTAAAATGAGATTCATATTTGTAAGCTCTTACTGAAGTGGGTTTTTCTTTAAGAAAAAAAGGAAAATACAGTCAAAACAAGAATAGGTAAATTCTTCTCCTACCACACCTTGTACTCCTAGTGTGACTGGCCATCTTGTTCTCCATACAAGGATCCAATAATTTCTCTCAACTTCAATTGAGTCGAGATATCCATGTCTTAGGGTGCTTTAACAACCCAAGATTGGCTCTTAAAAGATGTTGTGTTCAAGACAGAGTGGTTTCCTTGAGTACAACTGTGTAAGGTGTCTGAGTGCCATAGAGGCTAGCCTAGAACTTAGAAAGCAACAGGAAACCCTCTCTGTTGGTCCCCAAACTAGCTAACGATTTCTAAAGGCTGTCTGTGCCTTTCCCATTCTCACTGGAAAAAGTGGCACAAAATAGGGAACAAGTGGAAGGTAAGGTTTTGTCCATAGTCCGCCATCCGGCCTTAGGACACATCACTTAAGCTCCCTGAGACTCAGTTTCCTTATCTGTAAACCGGGGGTAATAATCGCCGTGCATTATGTTAGTATATCACATCTGAGTGTAAGGATCAAGAAAGACACTGTACTTGAAAGCCCTGTGGTAACTGGGAAGTGATGTGCAAACATACAGAATCACCAACTGGGAAAGGGGTTAAGAAAAAGTGGCAGAGGAGAAAAACTAAAGGGAGAAAAACATAAGGGTAGACATCAGTCTTATCCGGGCTTTGTTAAAAAAGGAGAGAGAGCACGAGCTATACCCTCAGGAGTTTCTTAAGAGTTTTCACGGCAGCTGATGCTCATACTTCATAACAACTGTGCCTATAAAACATGAAGTGAAAATGGAGAGAATTTAGTTAGATGCGTGCACGTTTCCTTTTTTGTTTCTCCAGATGTTTGCGCGCACAGTTGTACATGACGGTGAGGGCAGAGGCGAGAACAATCTCGAGAACAATCTCTTTAACAACATTCATGGGACAAAAATACTGAAATATCAGCAGCGCAAATATTAAACTGCCTCTTCTCTACCGATTGGTAAAAAAATATATTATCTTCTGATATTTTTTTTTCTTTTTAAATTATAAGGTTATCCGTCCCAGCCGAAGTCGTGGCCCGTCATCTGGTAGAACTTGCGGTTGAAGGGCCGGTAGAAGTCGCGCAGCCGCCGCAGGACCTGGCCGTCGATCTCGGGGTGGGGTCTGCCCTTGGTCTTGCCCAGGCAGTGAGGGCGGCCGCTGCCCTCGGCCTTCTTGAGGCAGGGGAAGCCCTTGGTCTGGTTGAAGTAGAAGTGCTTGTCGGAGATGATGCGCTTGAGGCCCAGGAAGTCCTGCACGCGGCCCAGCTCACCGGCCGGGTCGCGCACCAGCCGCTCGCCGCTCACGAAGAGCAGCTGGCGGGCGGGGAAGTGGCGCAGCCAGCGCTCCAGGTGCTCGGCGTACAGGCCGATCTGGATGGCGCTCCACGCCCGGTCCACGAGGCCCGCCGTCCGGTTCCTGAAGGCCAGGCTCTCGAAGCTGGGGATGTCGGGCCGCTTGGACAGCGTCTGCGTGTAGTCCGAGACGGCCCTGGTCACCGGGTCCCGCACCACCACCAGGAGCTTGGTGTCCTTGGACATGGCCGAGATGCGCGCGGGCGCCTCGCGCGTCACGAAGTAGCTGGGCGTCTTCTCCATGGTGATCTGCCCCTCCAGGGTCCTCGGCATCAGGTCCCTGAGCAGAGCAGAAAGGCACGTTAGGGCCTGAAAACTGAGCGCCTTCCCCTGATTGCCACCGCGAGCTCCTTCCCAGCAGAGGGAGGGTCTTACAGACCCGGAGCCTGAGTTGAGGTACTAACTGCTCTGCTTACTAGATGTGTGACCGTGATCGCGGAGAAGTTGCACAGACGCAAGGCTGTGCACCCCTGGCTCCTCGCGGATGTACTTAATGGGAAATAATAACACTACCGATCTCCTACGGTTGTTGTGATGATTAAACGTATTCATCTACCTCAACAGCTTAGAAAAGTGCCTGGCATAGAATATGCGCTGTGTAATTTTTATTTTTTATAATTATCAACCCACAAGGCTGTAAGAAAATAACCTTGATCTAATTCTTTAGGTGAATTAGGATAGTGTAATAAACACAATTGTATGACTATGGGATGGTGTTAAAATACCCTGAGCCCTTTCTGTAGTTTTCTAACAAAGCAGTTACAGTCAACATAATACCATTGCATAGTACACAAAGTACTTCTCTTTATAATTCCTGAATTTTCCTGTAACAAGACATGAAATAATCCATCTTTTATCTAATAATTTCAAATGCCATCCTTCCAGTAGTCTGAGTATCTTGGTTCCTCTTTCCATTGGCCCAGTTATCACATTATGGTATATTTTCATGTATATCAAAGTAAATTCTGACTCTGTTGTTCAAAACGTTCTTAATGATTCTTGTCTGTTTATCTTCCAGATGAATGTTAGAATCACTTTGTCCTGTGGAAAAAAGAAATCCTGTTGGAGTCTTGATGGAGCGGAGATTGCTACCTAGCTCAAGCATGCGTTCCTGCTGAGAAGTGATGGGTCTCGAAGCCAGTCCAAAACTGTGAGTAGGAGAGATAAAACCTATTTATCCTTCCAAAAGTGTACTGCCATTAAAGCCACTATTTATTATATATATGAAATACATATATATATTTTTTTTCTAATTTTAAGGCACCGTCTTGCTAATTCCAAGTTTTATAAGAAATAGACATTGTTCAAGTCAATATTAGATAAATGTATTTGGGAGATTTATTGCAATGACAAAATGTATTTTGTCCTTTGATCCACTGATCCAAACTGGTAAGTACCCTAATATTAGATTCACTTTTATTCCTGGAGTAAACCCTATTTGATCATGGTATATTATTCTTTCAATATAGTCCTAGACTTGATTCATCATTATTTTGCTTTGGATTTGTCATCCATATGCATTAATGAGATGTTCCTGTAGTTTTTCTTTTGATCAATAGCTTAATCAATTCTGAGAACATGAATTATTCCACAAATAAAATGAGAAATGTTTCATATTCTTCTATATCCTAAAGAAGTTTCAATAGCAAAATAATTTTCTATTCCTTCAAAATTTGATGGGTCATCTACAAAGCCACCTAATACTGGTACTTTTGGGGTAGAGGGTAAGAAAGGGATTAGAATCTTCAAGTATCTTTTCAGTTTCTTCTGTGGTTATTGTTTTTTGTAATACTCTGCCTCATCTTGTGTCAATTTTGGCAATTAATATTTTTCTAAATGAATTATTTTGAAGTTTATCTCAGACATAATATCAACTGGTTCATAAACACTCTGGTGCCCATCTGCATTACGCCCGGCACAGATTCCTCAACAGTTGTGGCCATAAGCCACTGGTGCTGTGTTAGTTTAATGACGCACGTTTTCTCACACTTTTGCCTTCTTTGATATTTCAGTCAAGTTATCTTTACTTTTTTTTGGAGGGGGAAATGATAATTAGATATCTCATTTCTGTTGCTTTTTTCTTTGTTGTTTTAAAAATCTGCAATTCCTTTTTCAAAAGAACTTTTAATGTGTGCCCATTCCCCATTTCTTAAAATGCCTGAAGGTCTGGGTAGGATAAAGCAAAGACCAGGGAGGTCAGTGTTGACACAAGGGAGACACAGACTGTCTTTACTGCCGACGCAATGCTGGAGCCACTGCGTGACATGAATTCACAGATTTCACCACTGTATATACATATACATACGCACTATATATATATATTCCCTTCATGGAACTGAGAAATAGGCTAGACCAACCTACTTTGGAAGTTTAGTTACACTTTTATAAGATGAGCCAGGAGATCTATCCAGAAACTGTTGGACTATCTCAGTGAAGAAAATTGGCTCAAAGGTGTGAAAAAGTTTTGGACTGTAAAAGCAGGCATCAGGCATCACTGAAACTACAAGAAGGAGTATCTGGTGATTTTTTTTAAAGTCAGCATTCTTGCCTCCTTCCCTATCATCTCTGACTTTTAACCACTCGACCTCATATTTCGGCCAGTAAAATAGAGATAACATACTTCACGTGGGAGCTACTGGTTGGTAATCTCAGCCTTCCTGCCCTCTGGCCCTGGGGAAAAGCACAGACTCCCCAGTAGCCTTTCAGCAGAGATTAGAGCTGCAGAATGTGCCATTCCAGAGGAACTATTACCAATATTTCTGAAAAAAGAAACCATATTTTAAATTATCTCAGTAGGGTAGGAAAAAGAGCTATCCAAAATAGGAGGAGTTTGAAGAGGAAGCAGCTAAAATAGGATTTCAGAGGAAAAACACATTAATTACTGTCATCTACAGGATGAGGAAAGCTGACGGGTTTAGCATCCCCATTGGGATGGGGAGTCGGGTTAACTATGAACTCTCTGCAGTCTACTTTCCTCAAAAACAAAGACGTACAAGTGTAAATAAATCCTCAATGAGGCTTACATTGTAGAGCACAGTTGTTTGGTAAAAGGATTCACAACAGAATTCTTTAAAGAGCAATCTCCCTTTTAAATTCTACATTCATTTTCTTACTGCAATTTGAATTTTAACGTTCAGAAAGGAGATCCTCTATCACATAAAACAAAATGCACATGTACTTTGGAATATCGTATTTCGAGGTGTTTAGGCAAACTTAGAAATCTTCCTTCCTTACCAGAGTGAGGCATGTACTGTGACTCTGCTCTGTGCAAGGGCTCGGCCTGGGATGGGCGATGAAAGAGCCATCCCAGTACGATGAGAGCTTTGCAGAAACACCAGGCATGCGAGGGGAGCAGAAAGGTGTACGCAATAAGACATTTGAGGTTTGTCTAAGGACAAGCTGGGGCGGAGGGTGAGAAATTCCACTGAACAATGGGAAGGGGAGGTCCTAGGACGCCTTAATTTCCAGGCAAACAGTATTGGCTATTCCATTCACTTCTCCATAGTGAAAAGAATTTGGAGACATTTATAGTAAGTATAGGAGAGGAGAAATGGGTAGAAACTAGAATAATAAAGAAAAATTAGAGACGCTTACTTGTTTTCTCCAAGGAGAAGAAGGAGTTTTACAAGCAAATGAAGGATTATTACCAGGTGTGTCCCACACATTTGTTCTTTGTCCCCAAAGAACAAAAGGAATTCTCCATAGCCAAAAAGTAGAAGCAACACAAATATTCATAGAGGGCTGGATGGGCAGGCAAATGTGATCTCTCCATGCAGTGGAGTAGTATTCAGCCCTAAAAAAAGAACAGGATTCTGACACCTGCTGCAACGTGGATGAACCTTGAGGATTTTATGCTGAGTGAAGTAAGCCAGACACAGACGGACACAGATTGTGTGATTCCACTTGTATGAGGTCTCTAGAGGAGTCGAATCCACAGAGACGGAAAGTAAGATAGTGATCGCCAGGGCCTGGGGGTGGGGGGACGAGGAGTTCGTATTTGATGGGGACAGAGTTTTAGTTTTTCCAGATGAAAAGAGTTCTGAAGAGTGACTGCTCAGCACCGTAAATGTACTTACCGCTGTTGACCTGGACACGTAAGAATGGTTGAAATG
This sequence comes from Tursiops truncatus, assembly GCF_011762595.2. Lineage (NCBI taxonomy): Eukaryota > Metazoa > Chordata > Mammalia > Artiodactyla > Delphinidae > Tursiops > Tursiops truncatus. The sequence continues at coordinate 4,178,960 of NC_047053.1, read as the reverse complement.
GTAAATATTATGTCTGTTTTACCCTGATTTATTAAAAAGAGAACTCACCCAGAGGGCAAAGACTTCAAATTGCATCGATAGACTTGAATTAGATAAATGAATCTTTTTGGCTTTGCAGGTAATTAAACACTAGCATGAGGTACCTGAAGAAGATGGTGGCCTTGCTTTCCTCTTGCAAGACCAAAGGGGAATATAATCATGATGAGATTTTATGGAGCTGAGATCAGAAATGTTTGTGGCCTGTGTCATTTCTCATTTCCTTTTTGTTTACAGTGCTTCTGATTTTTTAACTACCAGCAGGGTGACCATGTGCTACTCATAACCTTTCCAATCTCGCCAGAAAAATCAAGCCAAGAGCTTGGGAAATCTGGATTGTAACGAAGTGTCAGCACGAAAATTTCTACAAGGAACACACCCAAGCACTGCTCTTAAGAAAGTGACGCCCAGTGTGCAGAATTCCCAGCAGTCGGGAGAACCCCATTCCGTCCAGATAACTCGGGTCCAGGGGAGATCAGAGACCCCCGGGCGTGTTCCTGGGACGTCCACACACATGCTCGCTTGAGGCCTCCTGCTGAGGAGGTCTGGATGGTAAGGAGGCTGATGTGCGAGCTGTGAGCTGGCAAAGCCAAATTCTCTGGAAGGACAGAGACTGGCTGGTTCTGGTAAGAGAGATGAGCTTGGCTTCTCAGGGGCAAAACCCACCTGTAGTGTTAGATGTCAGGACAGCTGTTGCCTTTGTGGAGGGGGGCGCTTAGTGACCAAAAGGGGCCACAGGGGGCTTCTGGAAAGTCAGGAATATCCCAGTGCAGGACCTGGGTGCTGGTTTCACAAGTGTATCCACCTTGTGAAAAGTCACCGAGTTGTATGCCAGGATCTGTGTCCTTTTCTGAATGGTGCTATACTTCAATAAAAAGTTTACGACACTTACAGAGGGCGGAGGGGAAGATGGCGGAAGAGTAAGACGCGGAGATCACCTTCCCCTCCACAGATACACCAGAAATACATCTACATGTGGAGCAACTCCTACAGAACACCTACTGAATGCTGGCAGAAGACCTCAGACCTCCCAAAAGGCAAGAAACTCCCCACGTACCTGGGTAGGGCAAAAGAAAAAACAGAGACAAAAGAATCGGGACGGGACCTGCACCAGTGGGAGGGAGCTGTGAAGGAGGAAAGGTTTCCACACACTAGGAAGCCCCTTCGCGGGCAGAGACTTCGGGAGGCGGAGGGGGGAGCTTCGGAGCCACGGAGGCGAGCACAGCAACAGGGGAGCGGAGGGCAAAGCGGGGAGATTCCCGCACAGAGGATGGGTGCCGACCAGCACTCACCAGCCTGAGAGGCTTGTCTGCTCACCCGCCGGGGCGGGCGGGGCTGGGAGTTGAGGCTTGGGCTTCGGTCGGAGCGCAGGGAGAGGACTGGGGTTGGTGGCGTGAACACAGCCTGAAGGGGGTTAGTGCGCCACGGCTGGCCGGGAGGGAGTCCGGGAAAAGGTCTGGAGCTGCCGAAGAGGCAAGAGACTTTTTCTTCCCTCTTTATTTCCTGGTGTGCGAGGAGAGGGGTTTAAGAGCGCTGCTTAAGGGAGCTCCAGAGACGGCCGCGAGCCACGGCTAAAAGCGCGCACCCCAGAGTCGGGCGCGAGCCGCGGCTACAAGCGCGAACCCCAGAGACGGGCATGAGACGCTAAGGCTGCTGCTGCCGCCACCAAGCGGCCTGTGTGCCAGCACAGGTCACTCTCCACACCCCCCTTCTGGGGAGCCTGTGCAGCCCGCCACTGCCAGGTTCCCGGGATCCAGGGACAACTTCCCTGGGAGAACGCACAGCGGGCCTCAGGCTGGTGCAACGTCACACCGGCCTCTGCTGCCGCAGGCTCACCCCGCACTCTGCGCCCCTCCCTCCCCCCGGCCTGAGTGAGCAAGAGCCCCCGAATCAGCGTCTCCTTTAACCCCGTCCTGTCTGAGCAAAAAACAGACGCCCTCCAGCGACCTACATGCAGAGGCGGGGCCAAATCCAAAGCTGAGACCCGGGAGCTGTGAGAACAAAGAAGAGAAAGGGAAATCCCTCCCAGCAGCCTCAGGAGCAGCGGATTAAAGCTCTACAATCAACTTGATGTACCTGCATCTGTGGAATACCTGAATAGACAACGGATCATCCCAAATTGAGGAGGTGGACTTTGGGAGCAAGATTTATGATTTTTTCCCCTTTACCTCTTTTTGTGAGGGTGTATGTGTATGCTTCTGTCGGTATAGCTTTGCTTCCACCATTTGTCCTAAGGTTCTATCCGTCCCTTTTTTTTTCTAAATATTTTTTAATAACTTTATTATACTTTATTTTATTTTACTGTATCTTCTTTCTTTCTTTTCTCCTTCCTTCCCTCCTTCCTCCCTCCCTCCTTTCTTTCCTTCTTTCCTTCCCTTTTCTTCTTTCCTGCTTCCTTTCCTTCCTTCCTTTCTCTTTCTTTCTTTCCTTCCTTCCTTCCTTTCCCTCTCTTTTTCTTTCTTTCTTTCTTCCTCTCTTTCTCTCTCTCTCTCTTTCTTTCTTCCTACTTCTACTAATTCTTTCTCTCTACTTTTCCTCCCTTTTATTCTGAGCTGTGTCGATGAAAGGCTCTTGGTGCTCCAGCCAGGAGTCAGTGCTGTGCCTCTGAGGTTGGGAGAGCCAACTGCAGGACACTGGTCCACAAGAGACCTCCCAGCTCCACATAATATCAAACGGCGAAAATCTCCCAGAGACCTCCATCTTAACACCAGCACCCAGCTTCACTCTATGACCAGCAAGCTACAGAACTGGACATCCTATGCCAAACTACTAGCAAGACAGGAACACAACCCCACCCATTAGCAGAGAGGCTGCCTAAAATCATAATAAGGCCACACACACCCCAAAACACACCACCAGACGTGGACCTGCCCACCAGAAAGACAAGATCCAGCCTCATCCACCAGAACACAGGCACTAGTCCCCTTCACCAGGAAGCCTACACAACCCACTGAACCAACCTTAGCCACTGGAGACAGACACCACAAACAACGGGAACTACGAACCTGCAGCCTGCAAAAAGGAGACCCCAAACACAGTAAGATAAGCAAGATGAGAAGACAGAGAAACACACAGCAGATGAAGGAGCAAGATAAAAACCCACCAGACCAAACAAATGAAGAGGAAATAGGCAGTCTACCTGAAAAAGAAGTCAGAATAATGATAGTAAAGATGATCCAAAATCTTGGAAATAGAATGGACAAAATGCAAGAAACATTTAACAAGGACCTGGAAGAACTAAAGATGAAACAAACAATGATGAACAACACAACAAATGAAAAAGACTCTAGATGGGATCAATAGCAGAATAACTGAGGCAGAAGAATGGATAAGTGACCTGGAAGATAAAATAGTGGAAATAACTACTGCAGAGCAGAATAAAGAAAAGAGAATGAAAAGAACCGAGGACAGTCTCAGAGACCTCTGGGACAACATTAAACACACCAACATTCGAATTATAGGGGTCCCAGAAGAAGAAGAGAAAAAGAAAGGGACTGAGAAAATATTTGAAGAGATTATAGTTGAAAACTTCCCTAATATGGGAAAGGAAACAGTTAAGTCCAGTAAGCACAGAGAGTCCCATACAGGATAAATCCAAGGAGAAGCACACCAAGACACATACTAATCAAACTGTCAAAAATTAAATACAAAGAAAGCATATTAAAAGCAGCAAGGGAGGGGGGACCTTGAAGATGGCGGAAGAGTAAGACGTGCAGATCACCTTCCTCCCCACAGATACACCAGAAATACATCTACACGTGGAACAACTCCTACAGAACACCTACTGAAGGCTGGCAGAAGACCTCAGACCTCCCAAAAGGCAAGAAACTCCCCACGTACCTGGGTAGGGCAAAAGAAAAAAGAATAAACAGAGACAAAAGGATAGGGACGGGACCTGCACCAGTGGGAGGGAGCTGTGAAGGAGGAAAAGTTTCCACACACTAGGAAGCCCCTTCCCGGGCAGAGACTGCGGGAGGCGGAGGGGGGAGCTTCGAAGCCGCGGAGGAGAGCACAGCAACGGGTGCGGAGGGCAAAGCGGGGAGATTCCCGCACAGAGGATCGGTGCCGACCGGCACTCACCAGCCTGAGAGGCTTGTCTGCTCCCCCGCCGGGGCGGGCGGGGCTGCGAGCTGAGGCTCTGAGGCTCGGGTTTCGGTTTCGGACGGAGCGCAGGGAGAGGACTGGGGTTGGCGGCTTGAACATAGCCTGAAGGGGTTAGTGCACCACGGCTAGCCGGGAGGGAGTGCGGGGAAAAGTCTGCACCTGCCGAAGAGGCAAGAGACTTTTTCTTCCCTCCTTGTGTCCTGGTGCGCGATGAGAGGGGTTTAAGAGCGCTGCTTAAGGGAGCTCCAGAGACGGGCGTGAGCCATGGCTAAAAGCGCGAACCCCAGAGACGGGCGGGAGACGCTAAGGCTGCTGCTGCCTCCACCAAGGGGCCTGTGTGTGAGCACAGGTCACCATCCACACCCCTCTTCCGTGGAGCCTGTGCAGCCCGCCACTGCCAGGTTCCCGGGATCCAGGGACAACTTCCCCGGGAGAACGCACAGCGGGCCTCAGGCTGGTGCAAAGTCACGCCGGCCTTTGCCTCCGCAGGCCCGCCCCGCACTCCGTGCGCCTCCCTCCCCGCGCCTCCCTCCCCGCCGGCCTGAGTGTGCCAGAGCCCCCGAATCAGCGGCTCCTTTAACCCCGTCCTGTCTGAGCAAAAAAAAGACGCCCTCCAGCGACCTACATGCAGAGGCGGGGCCAAATCCAAAGCTGAGCCCCAGGAGCTGTGAGAACAAAGAAGAGAAAGGGAAATCTCTCCCAGCAGCCTCAGAAGCAGCAGATTAAAGCTCCACAATCAACTTGATGTACCCTGCATCTGTGGAATACCTGAATAGACAACCAATCATCCCAAATTAAGGAGGTGGACTTTAGGAGCAAGATCTATGATTTTTTCCCTTTTCCTCTTTTTGTGAATGTGTATGTGTATGCTTCTGTGTGAGATCTTGTCTGTATAGTCTTGCTTCCACCATTTGTCCTAGGGTTCTATCCGTCCATGGTTTTTTTTTAAATTTTTTTTCTTAATAATTAATTTTAATAACGTTATTATACTTTACCTTCGTTCTTTCTTTCCTTCCTTCCTTCCTTCCCTCCTTTAGACAACGAATCATCCCAAATTGAGGAGGTGGTCTCTGACAGCAAGATTTATGATTTTTCCCCGTTTACGTCTTTTAGTGAGGGTGTATGTGTATGCTTCTGTGTAAGATTTTGTCTGTATAGCTTTGCTTCCAACATTTGTCCTAAGGTTCTATCCGTCCCTTTTTTTTTCTAAATAAGAATTTTTTAATTCAATAACTTTATTATACTTTATTTTTACTGTATCTTCTTTCTGTCTTTTTTCCTTCTTTCCCTCCTTCCTTCCTCCCGCCCTCCCTCCCTCCTTTCCTTCTTGCTGCCTTTGCTTCTTTCTTTTTTTCTTTCTTCTTTCCTTCCTTCCTTCCCTCCTTTCCTTCTTTCTTTCCTCATACTTCTACTACTTCCCTCTACTTTTTCTCCCTTTTATTCTGAGCCGTGTGGATGAAAGGCTCTTGGTGCTCCAGCCTGGAGTCAGGGCTCTGTCTCTGAGGTAGGAGAACCAACTTCAGGACACTGGTCAACAAAAGACCTCCCAGCTCCACATAATATCAAACGGCGGAAATCTCCCAGAGACCTCCATCTTAACACCAGCACCCAGCTTCACTCAACGACCAGCAAGCCACAGTGCTGGACAACCTATGCCAAACAACTAGCAAAACAGGAACACAACCCCACCCATTAGCAGAGAGGCTGCCTAAAATCATAATAAGGCCACACACACCCCAAAACACACCACCAGATGTGAACCTGCCCACTAGAGAGACAAGATCCAGCCTCATCCACCACAACACAGGCACTAGTCCCCTCCACCAGGAAGCCTACACAACCCACTGAACCAACCTTAGCCACTGGAGACAGACATCAAAAACAGCGGGAACTACGAACCTGCAGTCTGCAAAAAGGAGACCCCAAACACAGTAAGATAAGCAAAATGAGAAGACAGAAAAACACACAGCAGATAAAGGAGCAAGATAAAAATGCACCAGACCTAACAAATGAAGAGGAAATAGGCAGTCTACCTGAAAAAGAAGTCAGAATAATGATAGTAAGGATGATCCGAAATCTTAGAAATAGAATGGACAAAATGCAAGAAACGGTTAACAAGGACCTAGAAGAAATAAAGATGAAACAAGCAACAATGAACAACACAATAAATGAAATTAAAAGTACTCTAGATGGGATCAATAGCAGAATAACTGAGGCAGAAGAAAGGATAAGTGACCTGGAAAATAAAATAGTGGAAATAACTACTGCAGAGCAGAATAAAGAAAAAAGAATGAAAAGAACTGAGGACAGTCTCAGAGACCTCTGGGACAACATTAAACGCACCAACATTCGAATTATAGGGGTTCCAGAAGAAGAAGAGAAAAAGAAAGGGACTGAGAAAACATTTGAAGAGATTATAGTTGAAAACTTCCCTAATATGGGAAAGGAAATAGTTAATCAAGTCCAGGAAGCACAGAGAGTCCCATACAGGATAAATCCAAGGAGAAATTGGCCAAGAAACATATTAATCAAACTGTCAAAAATTAAATGCAAAGAAAGCATATTAAAAGCAGCAAGGGAAAAACAACAAATAACACTTAAGGGAATCCCCATAAGGTTAACAGCTGATCTCTCAGCAGAAACCCTACAAGCCAGAAGGGAGTGGCAGGACATACTGAAAGTGAAGAAGGAGAAAAACCTGCAGCCAAGACTACTCTACCCAGCAAGCATCTCATTCAGATTTGATGGAGAAAGTAAAACCTTTACAGACAAGCAAAAGCTGAGAGAGTTCAGCACCACCAAACCAGCTTTACAACAAATGCTAAAGGATCTTCTCTAGGCAAGAAACACAAGAGAAGGAAAAGACCTATAATAACGAACCCGAAACAATTTAGAAAATGGGAATAGGAACATACATATCGATAATTACCTCAAATGTAAATAGACTAAATGCTCCCACCAAAAGACACAGATTAGCTGAATGGATACAAAAACAAGACCCTTACATATGCTGTCTACAAGAGACCCACTTCAGACCTAGAGACACATACAGACTGAAAGTAAGGGGATGGAAAAAGATATTCCATGCAAACGGAAACCAAAAGAAAGCTGGAGTAGCAATTCTCATATCAGACAAAATAGACATTAAAATAAGGACTATGAAAAGAGACAAGGACACTACATAATCATCAAGGGATCGATCCAAGAAGAAGATATAACAATTGTAAATATTTATGCACCCAACATAGGAGCACCTCAATACATAAGGCAAATACTAACAGCCATAAAAGGGGAAATCGACAGTAACACATTCATAGTAGGGGACTTAAACACCCCACTTTCACCCATGGACAGATCATCCAAAATGAAAATAAATAAGGAAACACAAGCTTTAAATTAGATACACTAAACAAGATGGACTTAATTGATATTTATAGGACACTCCATCCAAAAACAACAGAATACCCATTTTTCTCAAGTGCTCATGGAACATTCTCCAGGATAGATCATATCTTGGGTCACAAATCAAGCCTTGGTAAATTTAAGAGAATTGAAATTGTATCAAGTATCTTTTCTGACCACAACGCCATGAGACTAGATATCAATTACGGGAGAAGATCTGTAAAAAATATAAACACGTGGAGGCTAAACAACACACTACTTAATAATGAAGTGATCACTGAAGAAATCAAAGAGGAAATAAAAAAATACCTAGAAACAAATGACAGTGGAGACACAACGACCCAAAACATATGGGATGCAGCAAAAGCAGTTCTAAGGGGGAAGTTTATAGCAATACAAGCCCACCTTAAGAAGCAGGAAACATCTCGAATAAACAACCTAACCTTGCACCTCAAGCAATTAGAGAAAGAAGAACAAAAAAACCCCAAAGCTAGCAGAAGGAAAGAAATCATAAAAATCAGATCAGAAATAAATGAAAAAGAAATGAAGGAAACAATAGCAAAGATCAATAAAACTAAAAGCTGGTTTTTTGAGAAGATAAACAAAATAGATAAACCACTAGCCAGACTCATCAAGAAAAAAAGGAAGAAGACTCAAATCAATAGAATTAGAAATGAAAAAGGAGAAGTAACAACTGACACTGCAGAAATAAAAAAGATCATGAGAGATTACTACAAGCAACTCTATGCCAATAAAATGGACAATCTGGATGAAATGGACAAATTCTTAGAAATGCACAACCTGCCAAGAGTGAATCAGGAAGAAATAGAAAATATGAACAGACCAATCACAAGCACTGAAACTGAAACTGTGATTAAAAAACTTCCAACAAACAAAAGCCCAGGACCAGATGGCTGCACAGGCGAATTCTATCAAACATTTAGAGAAGAGCTAACACCTATCCTCCTCAAACTCTTCCAAAATATAGCAGAGGGAGGAACACTCCCAAATTCCTTCTATGAGGCCCCCATCACCCTGATACCAAAACCAGACAAGGATGTCACAAAGAAAGAAAACTACAGGCCAATATCACTGATGAACATAGATGCAAAAATCCTCAACAAAATACTAGCAAACAGAATCCAACAGCACATTAAAAGGATCATACACCATGATCAAGTGGGGTTTATTCCAGGAATGCAAGGATTCTTCAATATACGCAAACCTATCAATGTGATACACCATATTAACAAATTGAAGGAGAAAAACCATATGATCATCTCAATAGATGCAGAGAAAGCTTTTGACAAAATTCAACACCCATTTATGATAAAAACCCTAGAGAAAGTAGGCATAGAGGGAACTTTCCTCAACATAACAAAGGCCATATATGACAAGCCCACAGCCAACATCATCCTCAATGGTGAAAAACTGAAAGCATTTCCACTAAGATCAGGAACAAGACAAGGTTGTCCACTCTCACCACTCTGATTCAACATAGTTCTGGAAGTTTTAGCCACAGCAATCAGAGAAGAAAAGGAAATAGAAGGAATCCAAATCGGAAAAGAAGAAGTAAAGCTGTCACTGTTTGCAGATGACATGATCCTATACATAGAGAATCCTAAAGATGCTACCAGAAAACTACTAGAGCTAATCAATGAATTTGGTAAAGTGGCAGGATACAAAATTAATGCACAGAAATCTCTGGCATTCCTATATACTAATGATGAAAAATCTGCAACTGAAATCAAAAAACACTCCCATTTACCATTGCAACGGAAAGAATAAAATATCTAGGAATAAACCTACCTAAGGAGACAAAAGACCTGTATGCAGAAAATTATAAGACACTGAAGGAAGAAATTAAAGATGATACAAATAGATGGAGAGATATACCATGTTCTTGGATTGGAAGAATCAACATTGTGAAAATGACTCTACTCCCCAAAGCAATCTATAGATTCAATGCAATCCCTATCAAACTACCACTGGCATTTTTCACAGAACTAGAACAAAAAATTTCGCAATTTGTATGGAAACACAAAAGACCCCGAATAGCCAAAGCAATCCTGAGAACGATAAAAGGAACTGGAGGAATCAGGCTCCCTGACTTCAGACTATACTACAAAGCTACAGTAATCAAGACAGTATGGTACTGGCACAAAAACAGAAAGACAGATCAATGGAACAGGATAGAAAGCCCAGAGATAAACCCACGCACATATGGACACCTTATCTTTGATAAAGGTGGCAGGAATGTACAGTGGAGAAAGGACAGCCTCTTCAACAAGTGGTGCTGGGAAAACTGGACAGGTACATGTAAAATATGAGATTAGATCACTCCCTAACACCGTACACAAAAATAAGCTCAAAATGGATTAAAGACCTAAATGTAAGGCCAGAAACTATCAAATCTTAGAGGAAAACATAGGCAGAACACTCCATGACATAAATCACAGCAAGATCCTTTCTGACCCACCTCCTAGAGTAATGGAAATAAAAACAAAAATAAACAAATGGGACCTAATGAAACTTCAAAGCTTTTGCACAGCAAAGGAAACCATAAACAAGACCAAAAGGCAACCCTCAGAATGAGAGAAAATATTTGCAAATGAAGCAACCGACAAAGGATTAATCTCCAAAATTTACAAGCAGCTCATGCAGCTCAATAACAAAAAAACAAACAACCCAATCCAAAAATGGGCAGAAGACCTAAATAGACATTTCTCCAAAGAAGGTATACAGACTGCCAACAAACACATGAAAGAATGCTCAACATCATTAATCATTAGAGAAATGCAAATCAAAACTACAATGAGATATCATCTCACACCAGTCAGAATGGCCATCATCAAAAAATCTAGCAACAATAAATGCTGGAGAGGGTGTGGAGAAAAGGGAACACTCTTGCACTGCTGGTGGGAATGTGAATTGGTTCAGCCACTATGGAGAACAGTATGGAGGTTCCTTAAAAAACTACAAATAGAACTACCATATGACCCAGCAATCCCACTACTGGGAATATACCCTGAGAAAACCAAAATTCAAAAAGGGTCATGTACCAAAATGTTGATTGCAGCTCTATTTACAATAGCCCGGAGATGGAAACAACCTAAGTGCCCATGATCGGACGAATGGATAAAGAAGATGTGGCACATATATACAATGGAATATTACTCAGCCATAAAAAGAAACGAAATTGAGCTATTTGTAATGAGGTGGATAGACCTAGAGTCTGTCATACAGAGTGAAGTAAGTCAGAAAGAAAAAGACAAATACCGTATGCTAACACATATATATGGAATTTAAGAAGAAAAAAAAATGTCATGAAGAACCTAGGGGTAAGACAGGAATAAAGACACAGACCTACTGGAGAACGGACTTGAGGATATGGGGAGGGGGAAGGGTGAGATGTGACAGGGCAGAGAGAGTCATGGACATATACATACACACTAACAAACGTAAGGTAGATAGCTAGTGGGAAGCAGCCGCATGGCACAGGGATATCGGCTCGGTGCTTTGTGACCGCCTGGAGGAGTGGGATAGGGAGGGTGGGAGGGAGGGAGACGCAAGAGGGAAGAGATATGGGAACATACGTATATGTATAATTGATTCACTTTGTTATAAAGCAGAAACTAACACACCATTGTAAAGCAATTATACTCCAATAAAGATGTTAAAAAAAAGTTTACGACACTTATAAAAAAATAAATGGACCAATTTTCCATAATTCTCCAAGGAACACATGGATTTCAAACAAGGGCATTTGCTAAACCAGCTACATCTCCAGTTTGTGGACGTTTAGGTCATAAAGGCAAAGGAACTGAGCTCCCATTTCTAGGAACCAGTGGTCCTTATAGTGACCTCTTGCCCCGCACCCCCGGTAAGCATCAGAACAGAAGCTGCCTGGCCTCTGTCCCAAACGAGGTTCTCCCAGTGCTATAAGCACTACCGGGTTCACGTTATCATGGAAGATGTGTCTCTAAGGTGTGGACACAAGCAGAGATACCTGAAGAATATATTACGCTTGCAAAACATCTTATCAATGGTTTTCTCCCTTAAGATAGGCATTATGCTCCCCCATTTTTCTGATGAAGAAGCTGAAATTCAGGGAGGAAAAGCTGCAGGTCCACGTTCCCACAGTCAGTATATGGAAGGTGACAGAAGTCCTCCCAGTGCCTACGGCCAGGTTATTTCTGTTGCATCGGATGAGAGGAAGTCAGCAGACAAGAGGGATGGGAAAAGGGTATGCCCGAGGTGACTTGGATGGAGCCAGTTGGATGGATGGAGAACCCAAGGACGTGTGAAACTCACCCAGAGGGTAGCTGTGAAGAGCCTGAAAGGCCCAGACTCTGAATTGGACACAGATGAAGAAATTTGTTTGAAACAGGGGAACTGTATGAAATGAGGCTGCAAGTGTGAGGGTGTGATTAGAGTCAGTGATAGATTTAAATCTGAGTCGGAGCACAAGTCCGGACAGATCAGGAAAATCGTGCAGGTAGTGAGATATTTTGCAAGGCTCCTCCGGTGTAATCCAGGCTTGAGGAGCTGAAGACCCTGGGTTTGGGGGCTGATGGTGAGAGAGAAAAAGGTGGTGAGAACAAGAGGAACATTGGTGGGAGGACGGAGGAGGCTGCACAGCTGACTTATGGACGGAACACGTTTTCAAACGTGTTCCCAAAGCTTTAGAGGTGGAAAATGATAGAAATTTTACTTTAAAAAAAAACCCAAAACAGTTCTTTTCAAGGAATAAGTAGGGCCCCCTTCCTCTTAAAAAAGGGGGAAAAATGTAAGTTTCTCCTTCAGTAGAGTTGAGGCTAATTTTTTTTATACATTTATTTATTTAAATTTTTGGCTGCGTTGGGTCTAAGTTGCTGCACGCGGGCTTTGTCTAGTTGCGGTGAGCGGGGGCTACTCTTTGTTGTGGTGCACGGGCTTCTTATTGCGGTGGCTTCTCTGTTATGGAGCACGGGCTCTAAGCACGCGGACTTCAGTAGTTGTGGCACGCAGGCTCTAGAGCGCAGGCTCAGTAGTTGTGGCGCACGGGCTTAGTTGCTCTGCAGCACGTGGGATCTTCCTGGACCAGGGCTTGAACCCGTGTCCCCTGCACTGGCAGGTGGATTCTTAACCACTGCGCCACCAGGGAAGCCCGAGGCTAATTTTTTAAGTTAAGATTTCTGCCTGAGAATTCTAATGGAGACAAAAGACAACACATGATTGGCTTTATCCCAAAATACGGCTCAGATGGATCACATATTTCCATGAAGAAACCACAGTCTTATGGGACACTCAAAACTGGGAAGAGAAATGTGGATTCAGTCTTGATTCTGCTGTTAAAAGCTGTGTGATCCTGAGCAGGTCACGTCACTTCTCTGGGCCTTGGTTTCTTCATAAGCAAAATAAGACCACCGCCCTCCACCTCTCAAAGGCCATCCCACCTCTCAGGTCCCATGCAGATTCAGGGCTTTCACTCCTTAGTAACTTGTCAAATTCAAAGTTCTGCACAGCGTCACACTTGCTGCTCTGTTCTGAAGTGTGACTCCACCAATCAAATAAAGGAGATCTGTGTAAAGCATTAAGCAGGGCAGTTCTGCATCAACAGAATTGATTTCAGAATCAATGAGGTCGGAAAGAACGCGGCTCCCATGACAGATGCCTAGGGAAGGTGGTCAGGCTGGTTCAGACGAAGGCTGTCCTGGCCACGTCCCTCCTGCCTGGAGCTAGCAGAAAGTCCAGCAAGTCCACCAGCTGAGTGCTGTCACCGCCTTTAAGAGGGCAGGGATGAAGGAGACCCATCTCTGTCCCACGCGTCCTCTGTGCCCAAAACATCAAAAGGAGATGTATGTCCCTGCTAGAAGGTGAGGTTCCCAGATAGGGCACTGTTACCAATAACACACACAGGGCAGACAGGGTTTCAAGTCCAAGTGTCTTAGGAAGAACATGATGAAGCAAATGAGCACTTACTAAGCGCTTACCGTAGGCCAAGAACTGATGTATCCTTTCCTGTGTCTCACAACAGCAAAAAGCTAGAATTACTGGCATAATTTCTCAGATGAGATAGTAGACTCAGAGAGGTAACGTGAGTTGTCCAAAGACACACAGCGATGAGTGAAAGGGACAGAATGAAAATCCAGGTCTATTCTGCTCTAAAGCACACACTCCTTCCACCGTCCCAGACACCCAGGCAGCATGAGCAAGAGTCGCTGGGTGGATGGTATAGCCATCTTTGACGTTCTGTCAAAACATAGGAATGTTAAATGCACTACTTCCCTATTCATCTCAGAGTATAAATCATTGGAATCTTGCAAACAGGTAATAGACATGTTTTTCAAAGGCTTTCTTCTGTAAGAGAAGGACCTGAGTGGTAAGGCAAAGGTAATTTACCTTGAGAAATAAATAAATCTGGCCTGTGTACACATACAGTTTTCTTTTTGTTTTAAAGTCTCTGCAACCAAAGAGAACCATGTGTCTGTTTTTGGAAGCCTCCAGCAAAAGCAGAAAATTCGAAGGGAAACATGCTCTTTTCACGGCCACGGCATGAAGGTGGTTCCCGGGGGCCCTGGTGGCGTGAGCTTGGAGCAGAGGAAGCAAAGCAAACTCCGGTGCTGTCGGGCCTGCATCCCTGGGGCCAAGGACCAGCCACATCGATATTTCTTTTCCTGCTGCTGTTATGCGGGACCCTTCCCCCCCCCCCGCCCCCCCCCCCCACCAAACGTGCCTTGTGAGGCTGGAAAGAAAGCTCCCTTCCATTGTTTTTTGAGTTGGCTTCTGTGGGAGAGGAGGATGTATTGTTTTTGAACCGGTTCCCACACTGACCGAATCTGGATGTGCAGATCTAATAAGCAAACTGTCGTCAAGATATTCAAGCATCAAACTTAAAGGCAGGTACGTTTCCCAGTGCCCTTGATGGCAGGTTCCTTCTAAACCTCTGAACAATCAAGTAAACGGACAGAAAGGCATGCTTCTCACCCTCCCCAGGCTTAATGACAGAGGAAACAAGCTTATTTCAAGAAAGCAACACAGTGTTCCTTGGCACTGAGAGGAGAAGAGTCAAGAATTCTTGGTTGATAATTTGGGGTAACCCGTGAAAGGGCAGAAAACACATCTCTCAGGTCAGAAAGAAGGGCAGCCCTGAAAGGGAAGGGGCAAGGGTTATCTGGGATCATAAATTCAAGCAAGAATCCTTGATGTTTGTGTGGGACCTCAGAGTTTCCCAAGCAATTCCACAATTTTTCTCATTCGTGGGCTCTTAGGAAGTGTAAAAATAGACCAGTAACTTCCAAGGCTCATCGCTTCACCCTCTGATTTTCTCCTTCTAAGTTCACTTCATTGGGAAACTCAGGTATTCGTAAGATTTAAAATATCATTTCTAACCTTGTTTACAGCGTCCCAAACTCTGTTTTAACATAGTGTCTGGCTCTTGGGAACTGAGAGCTTCTCCCAAAGTCCTAACAAACTATCAAAGAACATCCAGAAGGAAAGCCCTCACCCCCTTAAACACTAAAATGCACAGACCCGCTAATGATAACGGCAGAATCTATAAGAAAATCGGAGCCTGAGAAAAACATAGGAAGTGGCCACTTGTCCACGGTGGGTCTGTCTCTGGATGTCGGATGTTCTTTATGCTTCAAGCTAGAAAGGGACAATCATTGTTCTACCCAGATGCGAAGAATTCCACACTGCACTACCCAGAGAGGAAGCACCTCCTCCACTTCTGCACCCTGTGTGCTGCCGATGCCTCGCCCTAGCTCTGGTCCTGGTAGAGACCTACACTCTGAAATGTATGAGCAAAATGCTTTAGAATCTGAGAATAAAGGAAGTACTTCACAGGCGTTCACACAGAAAGGCGAACGAAAGAGCATAATAACTGGGCTGCTGACGAATGAAGGTGACGGAGGGGGAGCTGGGCCCTGACTTCAGTAACGAGGGCCCAGAGCTTACGGAAGATCAAAGAGAACAAGACCTTTCGACTGAGCTCAGTTTTTACTTCATTGAAAGTAGTATCCAAATACCATCTTCAGATACGCAGTGATTCCAAACACTTGGCATCTAGGCAAGCTTGAGAAAAGTGCAACCTTGAGATTTCATTTCAACTGAACCACAGATAGAGAAATGAGAAGCTCACATGTTCAAGGAACGGAGGGGACATCTAAATTCAGTTAGAATAGAAATGTCTTAAAGAATGTTTCCAAATCTAGTTATAAAAAATGACCATAGAAAACAGAGATAAACTGTGATTAAATTAGTCAGGATCTACAGCCTGAAAAATATTTAGAAACCCTTAGAAGTGTGTGTGTGTGTGTGTATGTGTGTGTGTGTGTATGAGAGAGAGAGAGAGAGATTGATTACAGAGAGACAGAGAGAAGAGATCAAGAATGAATGAGCTGGAGAAAGTAAGTCAGACAGACAAAGACAAATACCATATGATATCACTTACATGTGGAATCTGAAACAATGATACAGATGAAGTTATTTCCAAAGCAGAAACAGACTCAGACACAGAAAACAAACTTACGGTTACCAAAGGGGAAACATGGTGGGGGGGATAAATTAGGAATTTGGGAGGAACATATATGCACTACTATACATAAAATAGATAATCGACAAGGACCTACTGTACAGCACAGGGAACTCTACTCAATACTCTGTAATAACCTATGTGGGGAAGGAATTTGAAAAAAGAATAGATATATGAATCACTTTGCTGTACACCTGAAACTAACACAACATTGTAAATCAGCTATACTCCAATATAAAATAAAGCTAAAAACAAAAAGAATGAGCTGGAGAAAAGGAAGCTGGCAGACTGGGCTGTCCCGTGGGGCAGCATCACCAGAACTGGGAGGGTCTCAGAAGCCCCCGCCCCAGCCCCGTGGTTTCACAAAGGCGGGAAGTTCTGAAAAGACATGCAGCCAGCTGGACCCGAGGCTTGGCTTCACTGTGGTCTCCTGAGCCCTGGTTCACTGTTCTTTCCATGATACAGAATTCTGCTCCAGTTCTAGAAATACAGCATGCTCAGGGTTTGACCACCTTGAAGTTTCAACTCCCTAAAAAATAAAGTTCATCCCTGCAGGGGAAATTCCCTCGTGGTACTTCTGAGGCAGGAAAGGTGCATTAAATACGAGCCCTAATTAAAGGGAGAACTGATTGTCCTTCATCCTATCTGGTACTTTTAACCACGTTCTAAGATCAACAATCCAGAGGGGATGTGGAATTCCTCATCAGAGTGGGCGGGGCCCGGGTCGGGGCTGGCGGGCAGCTGTCCCGGCTCTGCAGCCACGACCCCGCACACCCCCAGCTCAGCGCATCTTGGCTCCTGACAGGGGTTTTTATAAACGACTGGTCTGAGAGCTGCGCTATCAGCTTCTGTGGCACTGTGGATGGGGCCCTCTCATCAGCCTGGAATCATCAGGTTTTTGCATACATGCCGCTGCAGATAAGGGAAGAACCGTGCTTTCCTGGCCCGAGATCCACAACCTGAGGACACTGAGGCAGCTGAGAGACAGGCCGAGGGCATGATGAGGAAAACCCTGCCATTTTAGACAATGTTACATTTGGACAATGGTGCATTTTTTGTTTTGGTTTCCTTGATTTTTTTGTCTGTTGGTTGGTTGTTAGGCTCTGGACACAGAGTGGGTGCTCATCAATAGGTCTTTCAAGTTTAAAACAGGAAAGGTGACGTGAAGCTATTATTTCGCAGCGTCTGGGGCCCTGGCCTTCCTGGACGTTCTTTCTGAAGTTTGCCATCAGGACCCTGCCATCAGCCTCCCTGGGTTTGAACAATAGAAAACGACCCACATCCTGTCTCACTAACAGAACTTCCAAAATCATCTCACTCTGGTGACACAAAACAAACCTCCAAATTTATGGCGTCATCGTGAAGTGAGGCAAACGGACAGAACAAACTTCAGGAGAGCAACCAGTGAGGGTTGTTAGACCCACACCATCGGCGTGGCTGCCAGATGTGCCACCAAGAAGGGGAAAAGCCTGCAACAGGGACACAGGTGGCCCATGGGTCAAATCCAGCTATTTTTTATCAGTAACGTTTTATGGACACACAGCCATGCCTGTTTGCTTACTTATTGTCTACGGCTGTTTCTGAACTTGGACAGCAGGCCAAGCAGTTGTGACAGAGACCAGATGGCCTGCAAACTCTAAAATGTTTCTGACCTTGGCCTTTTCAGAAAATGTTTGCCAACCCCTGCTTTAGATCATTATTGCCACCAGAACAAAATTATTATGAAAATCTTGATGGTAACATATTTAGTATTTTGCTGAAATTAAGCAGGAGAAATGAATTGTACTGCAGAAGAGATAATTGCTCATGATGTGTGTGTGTTTCCATTTTATTACTCACCCACACGTCACTGGTCCATGCACAGAACACCGAGCAGAGCAATAACAGTCAAATCGAGTTCCCTCCGGTATTTTGCCAAAACTTTCAGACATATAAAAACAATAGATTTAAGCACATTTTTTTCTGTTTTGTTGTCATGAAGGAATATTTGTCAAAATAGAATATATTATGTTTAACAGTTTATTAGCTTGATTTATCACTTTTGAAATGTTTAGGTGCATATGGGATGTGGGGCTTCCATGAGTAGTTTTGTCCAGGGACCCGTTAAGGGTGGATCAGAAGAGGATGTACCAGGGCTTGGAGAAGAAATCACAGAGAAATAGAAGGCAGACAGACAAGGCTCTGGCTCCAAACAAGCCTGAGGGCCTCCAGGAACTGGGCTTTCGAAAGGAAGCAATTCACAGGGCCCAGGTGGTCCTCCTACGGCAGAGATGCCACAGATGTGCTGTCACTACATCCCTGTGATGGACCAGGAAGGAATCTCTCGCCTATCGGCTCAAGGAAACAAAACACTATAGGCTGCAGGGTGAGATCACGGAGAAAAACAGCTGCTTTCCAGAAGGACTAGTTTTTTTTAATTAAAAATTTTTTAAATTTACAAATTGCACAAGTTAAAAAGAATTGCACAAAATTGCACAAACTGCACATTGTAGAAAAATGAGAAAATTCAGAGAAGCCCAAAATTCTTCTACACTCGGATGTAGTACCTTGAAGTATATCCATCCAGGCTATTCTGTGCAATTCTTTATAACATTTGTGAAATGAGATCGTTTTGTATGTAAACCATTCTGAACTGCTTTTCTGCACTGAGGAACAGGAAATTCCTGACCTTAAATGCACATCGACTTCATTTTAAACGACTGTGCAGTAACCCACTATATGAATCACCGTAAAGTGTTTAGTGAATCCCTTATTATTGGATACTTAGGTTGTTTCCAAAGTTAAACATTTTCATTCATGTTTAATTATTCCCTTGACGTATAAAGGAAGGTTTGTATACTTTAAAGGTTTTTGAATCATACTGCAAACTGGACTTCCATAAAGATTTTTAAACTTTATCTTTGAATTTGAATATGTTACTTTAGATATCTCAGTTCTATTTCCGTATGTTAAAATATGTCTTCTAATGCATTCATTTATACTGTGTATTATGATATTGCATAATTAATTCCAACAAACATGGAAATGATTTTTAAATATTTTAATACTTACATTTTAAGCTAGTGAGCATTTTCTCAGACATTCATTAGAAAAGCTACTTTTAAAAACACTACCTGGTTATGCATTTTTGTCTATTATTTTCTACTGAGATGCCTCTTAGATTTTAAGTATTTCCTTTATATTAATTTATTTATACCTTTTCTTTTATGTAGCAAATATTCTGGTTTATCCTTTCTCATTTCCTTTTTGTTTATAGTGTTTTTGATATTTTAAGTGTTTTTAAATCTCTCGATCTTTTTCTTTGTGACTTTTCCTTCATGATGTTTTCTAAGGTCGTCCTTACTTTAATAAATATTAAATAAACAAGTATCCATCTTTGATTTAAATTTTATTCATTTTGGAATCCATTTTAAATTATTGTTAAGGTTGACTTCTAAATATTTTTCTTTATTAAAAATTACAGATTTTTATCCATTACTGATATGCCACCTACTTCATATACCAAATTCCTGTGTAACTTTCATTTTGTGTATTAAGTTTTTATATTCTTTTCTACGTTTATTTTGGCACTAGTAAAGCAGTCTTTTAATTATTGTAATGTTATGATAACGTCTTAAATCTAACACGAAATTGCCCATCCTATTCTTGAATATTTTTTATTAAATGTTTTCTTCCAAATGGACTAAAGGATTATCAAATATTTTCATCAAGTCCTCTTCTCCTCATTTCCATTGGAATTGGGATTTCACAAAATGTAAGGACTAATTTAGGAAGAAATGACATTTTTCTATATTGAGTCTGTCAATCTAAGAAGATGATATGAATTTCATTTATACAGATTTTCTTTTATACTCCTCAGTAAAGCTTTTATTTTATATTTAAATTAACAGATAGTAAAATTGACATTTTCAAAGCATGATTCAATGAAATTCAGTTATATCTAGATTTGTGTAACCATGGTGACAATCAGAATGTAAAACAGTTCGATCACTTCAATACTGTGCTGTCACTTTGTAGGTAAGGGATCCTTTCTTCACCCCTAACTCCTGGCAAACACTGAATGGTTTTCTTTCATGACAATTTTGTCTTTTTGAGACTATCTTATCAATGGAATCCTGCAGTATACAACATCTCGAGACTGGCTTCTTTCACACAGCACAATGCCTTTGAGATCCACTCAAGTGTTGCATGTGTCAACAGTTTGCACCTTCTCACTGCTGAGTAGTTTTCCATTGCATGGATGGACCACAGCTTCTTTATCCAACCACGTGTTGGAAGATAGTTGGGTTGGTTCCACTTTTCAACAATTATGAACAGAACTGCTGTGGATCTTTGGCACAGGTTTCTGTGTGAATATGTTTTTCTCTTGGTTAAACAAGGCGTGGGATTGCCAGGGCATTTGATAAGTAGACATTTCACTTTATAAGAAGCTGCCAGGCTGTTTTAAAGATTAGCGATACCAATTTGCATTCCCAAAGCAATGTATGAGGGTTCCATTTGCTCCAGTGTATGTCAGCACTTAGTACTGTCAGGTTTTTAATTTTTTGGTTTAGTCTTTCTGACAGTTACGTAGCGGTATCTCATAGTGGTTTTAATTTACATCTCCCTAAAGGCTAATGATACTGAACATCTTTTTGAACATCTTTTCATTTGCTTAATTGCCTCTTGTTTGAAATGTTTGTTAAAACCTTTTGCCCATTTTTAAATTCGGTTATTTTCTTACCATTAAATTTTATAAGTCCTTTATATATTCTAGCTAGAAGTCCTTTGTTGGATACAGTATTTGGAAATATTTGCCAAGTCTGTAGTTTGTCTTTTTTTCATGATTACTGCACTAAATAGTAAAGATTAAATTTGAAAACTTCTTTTTTTCAATTTTTTTCTTTTTCTTTTTTCTCGGTGAACACATTTAAGTTCTGCTCTTTTAGCAAATTTCAATTATACAATACACTGTTATCAACTATAGTCACACCATATAACTACAGTTATACGTTAGATCCTCAGACTTTATTCATCTTAAAAATGAGAGTTTGAACCAACCTCTCCCTATTTTCCCACCCCCCCCAGCCCCTGGTAACCACTTTTCTACTCTCTGTTTTATGATTTTGACTTTTTTTAGATTGGACACGAGTGATACGATGAAGTATTTGCCTTTCTTTTAGCAGTGTCTTTGGCTAAGTCGAAGTTTTTAATTTTGATGGAGTTCGATTTATCCATTGGTTTCATGAATTACGCTCTTAGCATCCTAAGAGCGCTGCCTCGCCACAGCTCATGAATCCTCAGTAAAGACCTGTACAGGCGAGTTGTGCACACTTCTTATTGACATTATTCCTAAAAGTTTGTATTCTGGCTACTCTTTTGCATGGGATACTGCTGTTTCATTTAATCTAAAAATACTATTTTTAAGTGTTTTTTAAGATGCAGAAGTCATATTTCTTATCCAGTGAATTTTTGAACTCTCTCTCCTCCGAGAAATAGAACATATCTATGTATTTACACAGAATTATGGTTAAGTAATGTCAAATGAGTCTTGAGACCTATTTGTGGTAGATGTTTCCCTTTGATATATCTGTAAGTCTCCAAAAATATTTTAGGGGTAGGTAAGGTCTCTAAAATATAAAGATAGTGATATGAAAATTCCATATTCTGGCCACTTGCACACTTGTCATGAAGTGAGAATTAAGGCCTATGACGGGGGAAGGGTCATGACGGATGCTCTAACCCCAAGTCCCCCAAATCTGTCCTTCGTGGAGCTAAGTCTGACATGGGGTCATGTTCCTATCAACTGGAGGTAGAGGTTCTCAACCGAGGTCCCAAGACTGAATACAGGAAG
The DNA here is from genome assembly GCF_011762595.2 of Tursiops truncatus. NCBI lineage: Eukaryota > Metazoa > Chordata > Mammalia > Artiodactyla > Delphinidae > Tursiops > Tursiops truncatus. Next base: position 4,157,067 of record NC_047053.1, on the reverse strand, counting down.
TAGAGAACTCACTGCAAGTGTATGTAAAAATGGGAACAAGTACATATACCTATTTTTCTGAGGGAAAAGTCTGAAATTTCATCAGACTCTCTCAGAACACCATCCGACGTCAAGAAGCCACGCTGACAACATTCTTGCCAGCTTCTCATTTCAAGTATATCCAACTCACTGCACATATTCAATAAATATTTACTGAATCACTGAACAAATAAGTATCTATTAAATTATTTTGATATGGCTACCATTAGTTTTGACCCCCAAGTGTAAGATTTTTACTTAGCAAACCTTTGTCAAGCGCCTACTTTGGTCAAGCACCCAATTAGGAAATGGAGCTATGAGGCTCAAAAGACGACATCCCTGCTCTCGGAGAGCTTTACCCTCTTGACAGAAAGACGTAGCAGCAAACGTGTTTGGGAAAATGACTGTAACGGGAGTGTTTAGATGTTCAGAGAAGGAGTACCAGTCTGCCCAAGGAGCTTAGAGAAGGCTTCACAGGCACAGCGGTGCCTGAGTGAAGACTGGAATTGCCAACGCTCAATTGCCAACGCTGTGAACCTGAGATACTGCAGGGTGCGTCTGGTAGGGAGGCTGGCAGCCAATCACCAGTGATGCTATACGCAGGTTCACTTTCTCCTGGGTGTCACTGTATCTTACTGGTCAAGTGGAAGAGGGAGGAGGATTTTAGAAGCAACAGTGTTTGATGAAAACATGGGGGCGTAGAAGATGGGGGCACATTCAGGGGATTACAAGTTGCTCAGTCTTGCTGGAAGATAAAGAAAGAAGGATCCCACAGGTTCAATTTACTGGAATATCAGTGTCAGTACACAAACCGTTATGCAAACGTGTCCACTGCAGCACTATTCCAAAGTTCCCAAAACAGAAAACAACTTACATGCTCAAAATTAGGGAACTAGATAAAAACTTCTGGTATATTCATATAAAGGAACATTTTGCAAGGTTAACAAGATTGAATTATATCTGTTTCAAATTATGAAGGGTCTTCAATATTGTATACGCCATAAAATGGTAGGATAGAATACTATCTCATATTTGTAAAAACAGGCAATTAAAAAACTGCTCATGTGTTCATTACGTTTCACTGACTGTTAGGCTGGGTGTGCTGACGGCCCCAATTCTTCATTCCTCTCTCTCTCCCGGCCCTTTGCCATGAACTTAGCAGCTTTTTCATCATGAAGGTGGAATCTATCTTCCCATGCCTGGATACTGAGTGGCCATGTGTCTTGCTTAGGTCAATGAGCATTAGCAAGTGTATAGTTATTTCAAGAAGAGGCTTGAAAAACCTCCTGTATGTTCCTCTCACGTGCCTGGCCACCTCTGTGAGGACATGTCTGGATGAGCCTTCTGGAGGATGGAAGACAACTGGAGTAACATTGAGTGACCAAGTTATCTCAGCAAAGACCACCTGAGATCAGCCTTCGGCCAGCTAATTCCCCAGACATGCGAGCAGACCCAGGAGAGATCGGGACAGTCATCTGGTTGACTCACAGCTGACCACACACACATGAGTAAGGCCAGCTGCGACCTCAGGCCAGCCCGGATCAGAGGAACCCCGTAGCCTTGTCAGATAAACAACGGTATGTCTCTGAGGTTTCACGGTAATGTTACGAAACATGATTTTAGCCATAATAACTGATGTGATGTATTTGTGTATAATACTGGCTTACCAAAAATCTGGACGGATGCACACCAAACTACTAACAGTGGTGACCTCTAGGGAATGGAATTGTTGGTCAGCTTATACTTTCCAACGCCGAAAGTACTGCTGTACCTTCTAAGAAATAGAGTTGCACCTTCTGATTTGATTCATTTTCCTTTAACTTATTCTTAAAACGCCAAAAGCAGAGTAGATAAGAAAATAGGCCCTAATCCTGAGAGCCTTAAGATGAAGTCTAAATGGTTACAGCACCGGCTTTGTTTGCAAAAGGTTTCGAATGGTCGTCTTTGGTTCTTGCCTGCAACACTGATGGTCCGAACATCAGTGAAGGAGCCACTTAACCTCTATTTTAGCCCGTTTTTCTTTTGTAAACAGGCAAGTAGCTCCTGCTTGGGGTGAGGTCATCGAGATAATGGTTGTGTCTCCCAGGAATGGGAAAAGCCAGGATGAGACACTGTTAGAGCTACCCAAGATGCTCTACACACACGCAAACCAGCTGAAGGTGCTCGGTATGGTGAAGCTGATGATGCAATGAGTTTATTTTTCGCCACAGGAATGGCCACCTGCTACATGATCTCTTAAAGTCCTTGAGGTTGATCTAGTTTGGACTTTCAGATGATGAAAATAAACGAGATATTTTTAAATACCGGCTACTGGTGTGCATAGTTGTTTCATTCCTTCATGCCGCCTGTCTGGGAGACGATACGGCTATTGTTTAAACGTGACCAAGTCCAGAAGAAGAGAAAGTCACTACAGACTCATAGGATGTGGTTGGATTTTTCCTCCCCACATTAAGCTTCAACAAATACTGTTAACTGCCTGTAAGGCATTTACAGTAACTAAAATCCAAAATATCAGAGGACCATCCCCTGGTGTGAAGTACAGAATGCAGAGGTAGTAAGATGGGGAAATGGTGTAAAAACGGGTCAAGTTTGGGGACTAAACCAGAAGCATCTGGTTCCATTTCCTAACAATTATCTGACCCGTAAGTGTCTTACTTTCTGTCTCAGTCTCTTCCTCCACTTAATGGAAACAGTCAGTGCCCCACCGTAAAAGTCAAACTCAGTCATTTGCCACCATCTCCCCACTTCCGCCTTCCTAACAGTAAGAAGCCTGCAAAGGATCAATGAAGGCAGAGCTGGTTTACATACCACTGCTACTGACACTCTCCATAATTCTTAGAATCGGGAAGTTTTAATTCGTTACTAACTCCCCTTCCGTGGTATGCTTTTATTTTCTAATTCTGCTTGGGTGGAGATACGTAGAATCTGCCGTAATAGACCAGTTCTATCATTATCCAACTCTCTTAAGTCCATAGTAAGTTCAAGGGGAAACAAAGCTTTATAGATGACACCAGTCCAACCACACATTTAAATATTACAAAAGCCTGGCTGGGAGATGCAAAATAATTTGCCCAACATTCTACTAACCAAATAGGAACAGAAGTCTAAGACTGCAGGCCAGAGCAACCTCTAGAATATTTCCTAACCAGTGCACGTCTGTGGAGCCAATCCACAGTGATTATAGCTAAGAATGCTGAAGGACAGGCAACATATTTCCATCTAGATAAATAAAAGGCATCGCTTATTCATAGAAAAACCAGAACCGCATCCTGTATGCTGAGTTTGATGAGGGCTTGGTGAGACCACCCTAAACCCTCCACCCAAAGCAACTTCATCAGCTTCCTTCCAAATTCTCCATCTTTCACACGCATCCTGCTGAACTTCTCTGGTCCCACTGGCATCTTTCCTTCCTACTCAAGAGCAGCTGTCTGCAGAGGCACCCTTCCCAAATCCAGGCCTCTGAGTTTCAGTCACAACCTGCTTCTTGGCCGGGTTGGTCTACAGACTACATTCCAAGTCTCTCCACTTTGGGTTCTGCTTTCAGATTCTTTGCTAAGCGCCTGTTTCTTTTGAGGGGCACAAAAAGGGCCTTTGCTTCCTTGCCCCAGTGGGCAGGATGTCCTCTGCTTTCAGATGTCTTAGCCCTTCCAAATATAGTCTTCATCTTGGGAAAGGAAGTAATTAGCCTGATGGGGAAGAAACCGCCATTTCAGCAGTTTTCTCCCTCTTGGGTTTTGAAGTAATAGAGGCCCAAGCAGGTCAGAAAGAAGTTGAGGGCTGTTGGGTCTTAATGCCCCACTAAGCTCAAATACCAACTACGGGCACCCGAAGCTCATTAGCTCTAACCCGACCCTGCTAATCACCCTGAGTGCTGAATCAGCTTCCATGGACGCTTAGAGAAGCATTCATTAGTGTTTTAACCTCAAAGTGCCCTGTGTGGCCTTGAAGACCTAAGTCTCACTAGCTGACCTACACTTGAAGAAAGAGTACGCCACGCACTAAAGTAAGGAAAAATGGGTCTATTCTGTGGGGTGCCCTTAAAGGCAAAAATTGTACTTCTTATTCCCCTTGGAAGAACCTTGGCATATTATTAGGGGCAGTGTTCCCCCTTCTTGGTAACCCTAGCAGAGAAGTGTTTTTAGATCTGAGGGCACAAAGCTTCAGATCAGCACTTCTCAGCCTCAACACGACTGACATTTCAGGATGGATAATTCTTTGTGGTGGGCTTACCCGGGTTGTGTAGCACGTGAGCAGCACCCCTGGCCTCTACCCACGAGATGCCAGTAGCACCCTCCCCCCAGCCCCTGCGGCAGGACAACAAACAGAGATGTCTCCCGCCATTGCCAAATATCCCCTGGGGGAGCGAAATCTCCCCCTGCTGAGAACCACTGCTTTGGAAGATTGCCACCTGCATTCAAAAGAACAGACCTCAATAGAATAGGAAGGATAGAGATCACCAGACAGCATCACAGAAGAATTCTTTTTTTTTTTTTTGAAAAGCGCTTGTTTTATTGTTTTATTTTTATTTATTTATTTTTTATTTTTGGGCTGTGCCGCGCGGCACGTGGGATCTTAGTTCCCTGACCAGGGATCGAACCTGCGCCCCCTGCATTGGAAGTGCAGAGTCTTAATCACTGGACCGCCAGGGAAGTCCAAAAGCATTCCTTCTTGAACATGTATTTCACATTTTGTTTGTATGTATATGCACGTAAATAACGTGGGTCATGGTAAAAAAAAAAAAAAGTGAAAAATGCTGATAGAGTATCTTGACCCTCACAAAAACAATTACTTATCTGTGCTTCTGCTAGGAGATGGGTATTAGTCTCCCACTTAAAAATCTCTAATTTTTCTTCAAAAATTTATTGCATGTTTTTTACTGGGTTCTTTTTAATTTAACATGGCTTTATTTCAACAACAAATGGGCACTCTGTCTTCTACCTTACTAAGACAATTGTGCTGATTTATCTCCACTCTAGATTTACAAAATTATCAAAACAAAACATTGTGGGTCATCCAGCAGATTAGGGAGTCTTGACTATGGGCTGAAAGAAAATGTGTGAATCCAAACGCTGCCATTTCAGGGTTTATCATCTGTTTTAGGAGACCATGCATTAAACGATGTTTCTTTAAGTCTAACTTTGCAGGCAGATCACACAGTTAGTCGGTGAATATCAAGTCATACAAGAAATGATATCTGCTCTTTAGGGATGCCTGACGTAAACACATAAAAACTGAAGCAAGTATGCAGTGGTAAAATAATCTTTCACAAACCAAAGCTGTTATGAGTCAAGCTTCATAGATTCACCAAAAACAAAAACAGTGAGCACAGAAGAACATATTACTCCCAGTTTGGGCCACATCACCACAGAACACACAAGTGAAGTTTTGTAGGCGGTGGCAGAGCACGTTCTCAAGCTGAAATAGACATCTGGAATGAGGCAGAAATGCTGAGTGTTTGGAAATGAATCAGAAGTGGGTCAAGATAGGAACCAGAGGCAAGAGGTAAGGTCAAAAGTGAGACATTATACAAGCCAACAGGTTCATAAAGGAGAGAGGAGGAACTAGATCTCAAGGGTTAAGCATCGAAGACTGTAGAGTCATCTGAGACTCTAGAATCAAGCAGAAGATCAAGAGAAGTTTTGTCCACTTTCCTCTGACATTAGTTCCTTTCTAGAAAAAAGTGATGTCAAGATCTGGCCGTGTAGTTGTGCAGAAAGTGGGTAAAAGAAGGAAAAGACAAAAAGAATCTGGTTAGTTTCTTGAGAAGGAAACAGGATCTGGTGATTGAAACAAAGAATATAACAATTGATGGGACAAAGCAGGGGAGCAAGAGGGTAGTGTCGATGAAAAACGAAACAGGGGACGGAGGAAAACCTTTTAAAAAGCAGTCCTGACCAACAATGTCAAAAATCAAATGCTGCAAAGATGTGGGTAAGGATGGTGTGAGGGCTGGTGGACTGGACAACATGGTGTACCTCTGTTACCCAGGGAAAGTACGCCCTCCACAACTCCCCATGGTGAGGCTGGTATTTTCCGTGCCTTGGATAATGATAACAGAGGAGCATACTTTTCCATGGAGAAACCTCTAACAGTTTTCTCTCAGTAAGATTTTGTCTGCTTTTCTTTGGTTGTTTTTAATTTACTTTGGATTGCCTTTCAATAACTGATGTCCTTCGTGTTTCCTGCAGACAGTTTTGGTGACTTGTGTCTTTCAGTAGATTATATATTTCAGGGATATAGATGGTCTGTGATTTATGATGCTTCAGCCTACGATTTTTCAACTTTAGATCCTGCAAAAGCAATATACACTCAGTGGAAACTGTACTTGGAATTTTTTTTTTTTTTTTGGCCACACCATGTGGCATGCAGGCTCTTAGTTCCCCGACCAGGGATCAAACTCGTGCTCCCCTGCAGTAGAAGTGCAGAGTCCTAACCACTGGACTGCCGGGGAGGTCCCCGCACTTGGAATTTTGAATGTGGATCTTTCCCCAAGGGAGTGGAGCGACAGGAGGTACGATGCCCTCTCATGACGTTGGGCAGGGCAGCCATAGTTCCCAGCCAGCCCCGAGATCACAAGGGTGAACCACCCATACGCTTAACAGCCATCGTGGACCCAGACAACCGTTCTGCTTTTCACCTCAACCCATTATAGGAGACGTTCAACACTTTGTTATCAAGTAGGCTTTGAGTTAGATGGTTTTGCCCAACTGCAGGCTCAGGCAAGTGTCCTGAGCACATTCATTTCCTTCACCGGAGGACACGTGACGGACAAGAAGGGAGTGAAGGAAAGGTCACGGACAGAGGTGGTTTCCTACGGGGGCCCCTTGGGGAACCTCCACCACACTGGGCTTCTGGCTGGATGCTTCACTGTTCTGGGGACCAGGGCCCCATCCCCAGGGACTTCCTGCCCCTCTGCATGTGTCCACCCCAAACAACCTGCCCGTTTCCACTCCTCAAGCCCCAGGAGCTGTAAAGAGAGAGCTGAGACCGGCAGTCTGGGTCTGCCCTCACCTACCACTGCTCACGTCCATCCTTTCCAACTGCTTGTTTTTTTTTTTCCCTTTTCTGCCTGGGCTTTAAAAAAATACGAAACAAAGGCTTTCTATGTCCACAAAGTGACACTTTAGGGGGAGGGAGGGAGGGAATGGGGCACGATAAAGAGAGAGGATGCTCGAGAGACACAGAGTGGATTCTGCCTAATTATACTTTTTAAACTCCCCTAATTGCTCTGTTTAATTATTGATGTGGAAAGTGTTTCCTTTGAGGGAGTTCAGTCATCAAGAGCCCTCAGGACCAAGGAGACAGACATCACCTGCTTTGGGCTTGGTAATTAAGGCGCAATTGTCACCCAAGAGTGGGGCAGACCCCTTGGGAGGGGAAGGTGGGGCTGTGCCCACCGCCAGTGCACAGCCCCCAGCCCCCAGCCCCCAAGCACAAGTGCACCTAAGGCCTCGGAGCCCAGCAGCTTCTAGGAAGAGCAACTGACAAATAGGACGGGACTCTGCCACAATCGACTCCCATTCTGTCACTGATCTTCCTCCTTTTACAAACAAACAGCTGCCCACAGACTCCCAGCTCTTGCTGCGGCTCACGTGTCTTTGTGGGTTCAGCTCCCCTTATGACCTCTAATTGTTTGGGGACTTCAAGTCACAAAAGCCTAATATTTGAAGTGTCAATACAGTTTTGTTTTGGTTTTTTAATGTGTAACTGGACCACTGGGCCTAGTGCCGATATCGCAAGTAATTTCCTCATTTCCTTCCCTGACGTCCAGCAGTATTCATTTCCTTGGCCCCCAGGAAAAGGCGGTGCCTCCCGGGGCGGCCAGATAAATGGATGCTTGAATGTCACTGGAATGAAGGAACAGGAATGGGAGTGGGTGGATTGATCTAGTAGATTCTGATTGAGATGCAGTTCAGAATGGACCCTAGAATGAAGGAAGTCATAAGACGGTGTCTCCACTTCCTCGTCTGTAAAATGCAGGGGCTCCAGTGCACGACCCTTAAAGGCCCTTTCCGGTCCTCATATTCTGGGTATATGTAGGTCAAAGAGTAAAAACTCTGATTAGCAGCAAAAAAGATGGAAGACACAGAGATGAACTACTCTGATCCCCTTTCATGCAAGGACCTGCAGCCTGGCTGTGTGACCAGCTGCCAGGTCCCAGTCGTTTGAGCCCTTAGGGTCCATCTTACTGCGAAGCACAGGCTCTGCTCCCGGGGTCTCTCCGTCAAAGCCTGGACAAGGAGGCAGCCTGGGGGCTCAGCCCTGTCTGCCCAAGTTGGGACGCCTCTGATGACTGATCTTTGCTCTGGGTCTCCCACTGCGGCTGGCAGAGACTGTCAGGTCTACACTGGGTCTGCCCAACCCAGATTCCTTCCCTTTTCCTCCGCAGGTGGCCTCTCTCCAAGACATCTTTTATACACCTAACTCCTTCTCAGGATCTGCTTCCCGGAGAAGGAGAACCCAAAGGGTGATGGGGAATGAGCTGTAAACAAAATGGCATAAAACTCAGGAAAGGATGCCATGATTCCAACCATGGGGGAAAGCACGGTCACGAAGGAAGTGGCATTCGAGGTCGCCTTTGAAGAATGAGTGGGTAGAAAAAGAAGAAAATCGGCCTTGCAAGCAGAGGGATGGATGCGTGCACAAAGGCACAACGATATAAATATATAGGACGTGGGACCACGGGCAGTGCCTGGAAATGGAGTATTCCGTGTGTGCAGCGGTGGTGGCCGGAGGGTGGGCCGGAAAGGTAAGGCTGGAAAACACGGGACCCAAGATATAGAGCTGTCACAAAAGCCCCGTACATACAGCCACTGGTTTGTAGACTCTGACATAGGGAACCGGGAACCCTGGGAGAAGAACGAGCTACCCAAAGCAATAAAATACGGGAAATTCCATAGCACAGTACTTTCGACAGCCCTAAAAAAAAGATATTTTACCTCTGTGTAGGTGGCTTCCTTGAACGAAGACCACCAGCTCTTTGTCAGCGAGGAAATGAATTGCTTGTCCCACGTTACGGCAAAATCAATCATATCGTAACATCGATCTATCAGGGAGAATTCAGTCTCTAGGCCCGTGTTTTCAGGGGCAGTTAATACTCCGATCCCTTTTTAGTTATTCAGGAGAAAAAAAGGACCTGCCCCCTGGGTCTCAAAATAACTTCCTTACGACCGTTATCAAATTCTGACACTGAAGTTCATCCGTCCTAACAAAGTTTTCATTTTATAAATCACAATTTGCTGTAATAAAAACAAAACAGCATTTCCCAAACTTTGTTCCAAGGAACACACAGTCCTTTGGGTTTTCACTGTCATGAGGGAGACACTGTGCATGACAAATCCCATTTACTTGTCATATTGAACCTTAGAAACACAGCTCTTAGAAGTCCACCATGGGAAAACCCTTAAAAGACCACCATTTAAGTCTGCTGAATCCATTTCCCATTCATATCTGACCACAAAATCTTCCTGCCCTCATGACACCCACAGACACTACAGAAGTGACATTATAGGGAATACATTTTGCAGGCTGACTTTGAGGATTTCAAAAGCATTTGCTATCGAAACGTGACAGTAGTGAACAACACCATCGCTTTCACAAAATCCCATCTTTTATTCTTGAACTTGGTGCCTCAGGACTCAAGGTAAAGTTAAAGGGGTTTCACTCCCAACCAGGTATGTGCATGGTCCTTCCAACCGGTCATGGTGTGGAAGGTCCAGTGAAAGGTGGGATGGGGAATATTAAATTTACTGTTTCTGTGGTCAAAAGAAAAGCTCTAAGCTGGAAGCACACACTGAAGGTATAAATGAGAAGCTCCAGGCCTATGGTTTGCTGAGCTGCCAAACAATCATCTATTGAACGAACTTCCTATTCTGCAAAATTAAGGAACGTTTGTATAGAGTTGTCTTAGGGTTTGTGACCCCAGGGCAATATTCCTGTGTTCCCCTGAAGTCTCGGTGATGTGATCAAAATTGCACATTATTAAAAAATGATGCAAATCTGTCCCACACAGCTAGAGAAAATGCAAGCCAATGAACTGTTCATTCAAACTAGGCTGAACACAAACCTCCAGGCTTCTTGGAAATGTGTTAGGGACACCCTACTAGGTGAGAGGGTGGGTCAAGCAGGTGGGTTCTGGACACCCGCCCTCCCTCATTCAGTCAGCACGGATTCTTTTATAGACTAAGAGGTGGCAGGAGGTTTGTACGAACATTTGAAACCAGAACTGTAATCTATCTATCAACATGCACACACTGGAAGGTAAATCTGTCATTAGGAAAAGGGACACGACCAGGGGCTTGATGGCAGGGGAAGAAATGCCCTCCTCTTTATTGCTCTGAATAAATGCAACATGAAGTTCCCAGGGGATTCTCCTGGTTAGATACCCACAATCCCACCCAAAATACAGCTCTTATTTTCGGCTTTGAAAATAAGAGGAAATTGCCGGGTCCAATGTCTCCAGTCACTTTAAGTGCAAAGGATGTTTACAAATGATGGGTCCAGAAATGATGGCTTCATGAGGTCATGGGTCAAATGACAAAAATCACAACAATAATAACAAGATAGTTCACATACACTATCTCTATGGTCTCCAACTTCCCGGATGGCGAAACTGAAGTGTGCAGAGATTCAACAACTTGTCCCAAGTTACCTGGGGGTAAGAAGGAGTGTTGGGACTTGAACCCCAGATCGGCAGTGCTGTTACAAAGGCAGTGGGTCACATTAAGCAACTTTAAAAGGCCCTAAGTAACGCATCTGTTCAGATACAGGACAAAACAGGTTATTCTCAAGGATCCTCAAGGGGAGCTCGCTTTGTGGAACTTGGAGGCAACTGCTACCCACCAAAATTTAAATGGTGCTCAAACAGCTTATATCCCTGAATCATGGCTTCCTCTGCTTGAACTTGCCAGCGGCTACGCTCGGTACAATGTGCAGTCATTGCACGCGGACACGCATTTAAAGCTTTGTAAATGTGACGAGGATGAGGCGGGCATTTCCTCTCTTCCACCCAGTGGTTTTAGAGCATTGAGTCAAGGCCTTCTCTTCCCTATCTCTTTGAGGAGGGCCAGTGAGTGTGTGCTCACTCCAGCCTGCCCAGGAACGAGCCCACTGGCCACCTATTCTGATAAACAGAATCAAGACCCATTTCCACTTGAGCCAGTCAGGCAGCTCTTCCCGACGTCAACTTGGTGTCGCCCAGAATTCGAGAGAATCCATCTACTGCCCAAGTCTGGATGTCTTGACTCATTCAATCAAACACTTAGGGAGGAAAGCACCAAAAGACGGCTGTGTAATTTTATCATGGCTTCTCTCCCAAGTGCATTCAAAGCAAAGCATGGATTGAGTTTGTTCAAAGAATGGCCAGCTCCTTAGACACACTCATTAGTAAATAGCTCGCCTTCAAAATCTAGAACCCACGGTTGCATTTTCCATTTTCAACCAGTTTTCGTCATCAGTGCAATTCCTGGGTGATCACCTACCCCCGCGCGTGACATCCCCTCTCATCAGAACAGGAGTTTGCAAGTGGCAGCGCTTGTGAGGGCGGCGTGGGGGTGTTGGTCCCACCCACATCCCAATATCGGAGCGAAAAAATAAATAGGTTTTGTTCCCTTAAAATGTTTCAGGCAGGAGAGACCGCCTTGAATGTTATAAACTTCAAGAGAAAAAAATGTCCATTCTTCTTCCCCACACCCCACTCTGTTCGAGTCTCAAAAAACATGTAAATCTTGGCCCAGACTAAGCAAATCACCTTAAAAAGGAAGGTTGGAGAACTGTTTATTATTTGAAATGTCTCTCCCTAGGCCTTATTTTTGATAAATTGGCTTCAGCTCCATTACTTCATGATATATCTCCCTTGACATTTAATTATACTTACTTCAAACACATTAAGCGAATCAGTCTGAACAGCTTCTTATTAATATGCAAATTTCTCCTTTGAAAACCCATGAATCTGTGGAAAATCTCTTTAGGCTTCCGTTAGACCCACTCAGGAAGTTGTATACCTCACACAGACACTCGCTTCATTCACTGACTCAATGATTCAGCACTTACTAATTGTCTGAGTTAACTATTCTGACCACATCAAGGGGAGTTGGGAGGAAAGCGGGGGGGGGGGGGGGGGGGGGGGGGACAGGGGGGACAGGGAACCAAATGGGATTCAGAAGCTGAACACTTAAAAGATGAATGATCAGAAGGCCAGGCCTGAATTAGCGGCTGTAATTAGAGTTGAAAAGCCTCTCTGCAAACACAATCAGCCGTACAGCCAGATGAGCTGACACAGCCCCCTCTGTGGCGGAGGAGGCCCAGCTCACCAGTGAGCGACTGACTTCCCCGGCCACTGCTCTCCAGGACAGAGGAGGGGCAGCCGAAGGTGGGCTCCTGCGTGCGAGAGATCTCCGTGCAAGCTCAAGTGTTCCCTGCCCATGTGTTCACTTACGATCATATTTGCAAAAGACCTGGTTGTCCTGTAACAGGGGGACCAACATGGACTCTTGTAGTTCTCAGAGGAACAAAACAAAGACCAAACGGAGCGCTCAGAAGTTCAGACTTCAACTTGGCAAAGGCATGGTCCCGAGGCTGTCGGGGGTCAGAAGCAAGTTCCAGAAGAAGAAGCCATAGCTCCCCAAATCAGGACAAGAAGGCTACACTTCCGGAGCAAGGAGAAGTCCTGGCACCGAGGAGACAGAGGCAAGATGGTGCGAAAGTGAGATTTCTAGGAGAATCCAAAGCCTGAGGGGTCAGAAAAGAAGGGGAACAAAGTAGAGATCAAGGGAGAAAAGGAATCTGGAGAGCCAGACTTCACGAGAGAATTAAGGGATTCTTGGCTCTCTGATGATGGGATACTCAAGATGGGGAAAGACCACCATTCTCCACGGTCCTCGGACAAAAGTGTGGGATTTGGGACATCTGGGCAGCAGAGGATAAGAACATCGAAAAGCAGCGTATGCCGGAGGCAGATTCCGTGGCCTTATAACCGTGATGGCATTGAACATGCCCAAGAAATACTTGCAACTGGTAAGCAATAGGGTGGCCGTATTTGCTTTGACTCATGATGAAAACGGAGGAGACGTAACAGGTTATTTTCAGTGACATCTGTGAGTGCCACTTCGTAGCTGTGCCAGCCGGAGTCTTTGCTCCTATAAATGGTTTAATGCCCTATCTGCAGCGCTGCTGAGAGAATCTAAAGATGATATATTTAAGGTACTTGGAATGAGGAGTCACGAATGGTCGGTGCTGTCATTAAACACTCCTTGAGGATGCGATGTGTTCTACTGCACTTTGCATCCTTCCCCTGAACAGGTGGGCTCTCAACCACACAGTCTATTCTCCTTATTCCAGGCACTTTACAACATCCCACAAACACTGAATCAGAAAATACTGAATCATGCTCCTAGGGGAAACGCAGGGTTAGGCTCCCATGAGCCTCTGGTCACAACATTTTCATCAATCAATCAGTACATCGCCTTGTCTTATGTGTGTTTCTGTTTAAAGACACCTCACTTAATATATCCTGTTGATTCATTAATGTTGAGCTTGCAGCCAGCCATGCTCTAACTCAGGCCTGAACGAAGCTCACCTAACACACGGATTTTCTCCATAGGGCACCTCGCAGCCTCAGGAACACTGGACAGCCCTTCAGTTCTACGCTTCGGGGCCACTTTAAAGAGTGAAATCACCAACAAAAAGCACGAAAATGAGAAAAGCATGGCACTAAACAGATCCCCAGAAGGACATCTGTTCACAGTCTGAGCTGAAACGGGAGGGCAAGGCGTTGCTTTTTTGTGATCTCAGGTGGGAACACACACACAGGGCGACTTAAGTTTTCTGTGCTCTGCCCGTGTCCAAAAATGACCCCGAAAGCGCTGCAAGTGAAAACTGGGGGATTGCAAATAAATTTTAGCAAGTAGGCGAATTCACAAACACAAATCTGTGAATAACAAAGGTCCACTGTATTTATTAAGTGGATGAATAGAAAGTGAAATGAAAAACCTGTAAAAAGCAGGCCAACTGCATTGCAGGGCTTCTTCCAAATTAGGTTTTCTGCTCTTACAAAAAAAAAAAAAAAAAAAAAAAAGCAAAACATCTTTAGGTCAGAAACACACTCATTCATACGAAATGGCACGTTGATGTCAAATTGCTTTCCCTATGCTAATAAATGAATGTACTGACCCACTATCTATTCTCTGGGGCATAAAAAGGGAGAAAAGAACAGATCTACAGAATTATTTTAGATTCTCTCATCAAGACCAAAAACGGAAATATCAGCATGTTTTTCTGACTCCAGAACCTTCTCTAAAGAACGCAGAGAACCCCAGAGTCACCCACTGTGCGGCTGCGGCGTGCAGAGTGCTGTTCCTCGGAGCTCACACACCAAACCTGTACGCTCAGGTTCAGTGACCCTTTCATGGTTCAAGCCAGAAAAGTTATACCTCATCCCATTCTCATTTGTCAATAACCCAGAAGTTCAACTTCAGAGCACAAGCTTTAAAGAAGGCGCTCGGGTTTCAAGGTCTCTTTCCAAATAGATAAACCTGCCAAAGTCGGCTGCAAAGTCTATTCCAAGATAAATCAGCTTATGCTAGTTTTTAAAACTTCTGCTTGGGGACCAAAAAAGAGGTTTAAGTTGTTTTTTAAAAAAAAACTAATTTTTTAGGCTAACTTTTAGGCTAATTTTTAATGCAACTGAATGGACTTGGTTTCATTTTGTAGATATGAGAAAATACATTCTTTTTTAACTTAAGTTCTCCTTTGCTCTACAAGACAACGGCCACAAGCTTTCTGCTCCCCACCTTCTGGGTACCCACGAGGGTCCACAGACCTCTCTGCACAGATGCATGGTTTGCAGAACAGAATAGGGAGAGGCCCTTCGGACTTAAGGTTTGAATTTCTTCTCTTCTTCGAGAGAAGATCCTACTTAATAATAGTGTTGCTAACTCATCCCACCGATGCTCCCCCCGGCCAAGGTGAAAGCTGACAGTCACGTCCAAACCATTCAAGGCATGAAAACCGAAACCTCAAGATGAGCAAAAGCTTCTCGTCTCAGACTCGTCACCGGGTCGGGATGAGCTTTGCGGGCATCAGACCCACCACCCCACAGGGTGCACGCTCAGAAGGGCTCCACTCCCTGCTCAGTGCTCTGCTGCTGCACCTAAAACTTCGCAATAACTTTTTAACAAGGACCCCTCCATTCTCACTCTGCATTGCGCCCCGTAAGGTACGCACCTGGTCCTGCACGGAGCTAATTACTGACTGAGGGAGAACTCCCCAGATCCCTGGTCCAGTGCTCCTCCCATCTGGACAGTCACCACACCTGAGGTCCATGGGACAGCTCACCTACACAGACACGTGGCATCAATTTTGTGCCCCAAGAACCCATCCATCCATCCGTTCATTCATCTGTCCATCCATCCATCCGTTCACTCATCTGTCCACCCATCCATCCATCTATCCACCCATCCATCCATCTGCCCAGGGCGGGCTGTGAACCAATCTCTCTGCACTGCCCGACTCGAACGCACTGGAATCACAGCCTCCACTCTGCTCTGCACAGACCCAGTTTAACTTTATTAAAAGAATGAGCTAACAGACAGGCAGGTTAGGGATACAATTGTTTCCTGGATAAATAGCACGGCCCTCATATGACTGCATCGGTGGCATATTTTATGCGTATGTATTTTTATAAAGCAGCTAGAGAAATAAAGCAACGTTATATCATCTAAGAACAACAATACATGACTTTCTGTTTGGCCGGCTGCCCTGCAATCCTTCCCTCCACAGCTCCTGGAGTGGTCCCCTGCCTGTCCCCATTACTCTGCACAAAGGTGAATAAATCAGCGTGAAACTCTTACTATCTCATTTTCTCTCTGCTCCCCCCCGCTTCTGTCCTCCGCATCTTGAACGGCTTGAGAAAAATTAATGCCCGTGTCTCTGGCAAACGTATCGTTGCACCTATAATTCAGCTTTAAAACAAGCACACCAGCAGCGGCCAAACCTTGGGTGGAAGGTTCATTTTTCACATGAGTAATTGAATCCTTCCCTTCAATTCCCTTTCAAGTATTAAAGACGACTTATGCCTCGCTGAAAAATCTTATAAAACTTCCACCAGACACTTGTCAACTGAGGGTAGAGATGCCTCTTGTACCAGACAGGGATGGGGGGAGGGGAGAGGAGACGAGACAGCGGGAAAGCATTCTCCTGTGGTTCACAGGTAGAAGGTTATCCTGAGGTACTGAAAGTAATAAGAATCCTCTATTTCTTCAGCCTCCGCTCTATGCCATCAACATTTCAGTAACATGAAAATCTGGACTTCAGTGTTTACTTAGGTGACATCGCCAAATTTAACTGAGTTTTCAACAAATGCAATAAACATTCTTTAGCAGATTGCTTTGCCCTGCCAAGGTTTTAAAGAGTGTTTTCTACCAAAAAATATCTGTTTGGCCTGTAAGTGCTACATTTGTGTATTTCAAGTGACACATAAATTTTATAGTGTTTTTCTATCCAACAGAAGTGACATGTCTGACCACTTAATCGTCAGACAACCAGCAACAATTTCATGCAATGAAGCTCACTGTGGTACTGCATAGCTAAGTCACCCTTTGTGTTTACAGACGGTGATTCCACCTTTTTGTTGTTTATCAAACTTCTTTTACTGTTCCCTGAAATGGCTCAGTGATTCACCTCCAACCACCTGGATTGGCCACTGAGTAGCCCAGGAGACATGGACTCACCATTTTCCGAGTCCACCGAAGTTGTCTCTTGATATTTTGATGGTAGCACTTTCTTTTCCTTGAAATTCATCCCCCCACCACCTTACCTTATAAGTGTCTAATTTCCCATTTCTGGTCCTTATCACTACCCCCTTCTCCCTGAGGGTTTGTATTCTTAAGAAAGTGTGTGTCACCTGTCACTGTCTTCCTTTGCCATGAGAATTGAACACAAAGCACCAGTAAAATAACATGGAATGTGAAATTCATAAAACTGTGACCCGCACTGGTGACCACTCCTACGAAGCTGGGAGTCACATCAGGACACTGGGGCCAGGTCCTCCAGCCCCATCCTTCAGCCCCATTTGGGTGGAAGGGAAGTTCTGCAGGGTCTAACACTGAGAAGTCCCAGATGTTTTGTTTTTGTTTCGCTTTTCTTCACCTAGAGTCTGGGCAGCATCAGAAGACAAAAGAGCAGAAGAGTCTATCAGAAGGAAGGGAAGCGTCTATCAACCAGAGTCCATCAGCAATCTCCCGGCCAGTTGTCTCAGCTCGCTACTGCTGCTTAACAAAGCACTCGATGCTTAGAGTGACGCAAAGCATTTTGTGTTTTAAGAAGAGCTTGGCTAGGTGGTTCTTCTGCTCTACATGATGTCATTTGGACTCATTTAGCTTTATTCATCTTGGAGCTCAGCTGGGGCTAGAATGACCAACATAGCTTCCATCACACGTCTGGGTCCTCAGCTGCAGAGACTGAAGAGCTGGGGGCTGGCTAGCCTCTTTCTCCAGCAGGGTTGGACTCCTTGTACGGCGGCTCAGGGCGCCAAGAGAGCAAAAGCAGAAGCCGTCAGCTCCTTGCATGGCTAAGCCTGGAACTGGCATGGCATCACTTCTGCCTCCCTCTACTGGCCCCTGCAAGTCACATGGCCAGCTCAGATGCAAGGGGAGAAGAAATAATTAGATTCCACCTCTTGATGGGAGAAATGGATGAACAAATATGGATGGGAGGAGCTGTCTGTGGCCATTGTTGGAAACAACCCCAGACCAACCCCCAGTGTTCTTCTAGTCCGAGGTCCTAGCTTAGGGGAGGGTACTAAAGGTCAGCTGGGGGAATTTGTGGTCATTCTCTATGATTTCGCTTCACAGGTTAGACGCATTGCCAAAGAACACCTTTTCCCTTAAACAACACCGCATACTTGCTATTATATCCTCACTTCAAGTTTATTTGAGTTACACATCAGTGCTATCACTAGGAGTCAATTTGTGGATAAAGTAGGAAACTTGTATAGTGGAATCAGATCCCATGCAATTCCTCAACGTACTCAACTAATCACTCTCAAAGAGAATGAAACATTCTAAAAAAGAATGGAAAATTGGGAGATTGGGATTGACATATATACAATAATATGTATAAAATGGATAACTAATAAGAACCTGCTGTATAAAACACTAAATAAAATAAAATTCAAAAAAATATAAATAAAACGACAAGTTTGTAAGAGTGCTATGAATAAACAGACTGATGAGGTTTAAATAAAAAAAAGAATGGATACATGTATACGTATAACTGAATCACTTTGCTGTACACCTGAAGCTAACACAACATTGTAAATCAACTACACTCCAATAAAATTTTAAAAAGAAAGAGAACGAAATGTATAATATATTTATGCTGCCCTGCTTAGTTCAAAAGAGACCTTGGCTTCCAACAACACAGGAAAAAGAATATCTCAGCCAAATGTCCAGGAAGAAAAATAATATATGATTTGTCTTTGGGCTTCTATGGGTCTAAAGGATTCTCAGAGACCATTTTGATTTTGTAGCTCACTGATATCAAAAGCTCAGCACGAATCATATAAGATGAGATTCCACTCTACACGTTCCAAACTTACCACAGAAGAGCTATAAAGAAAGGGTACCCGCCCCGCTCCCGAGTCTGGGCTCAGGTAAATAAACCCAAATTCCCTCCACGAAAACATCTGAGCCTTGCTGGTGAGACTGACAGACTCATCTTTAGAGTTCCAGCAGAAATTAGCTCCTTGCGATACATCTCCGGTACAGATGAAATGCAATTTTGTACAAAGAAAGTAAATGGTTTCTTTTAAATTTCTGATTGCCTCTGATTACCGAGCTTTTCTGATAGATCAAATCGTCCTCAGGCAACAATCCATACTGTTCTAGTGTTATCTGTGTCACCGACTAGCTTCTCAACATCGGGCAAGATATTTTTCCATTCTCTGAGCTCCAGTTAAGGGGTTCAGTGGCTGGTCATCAAAGGAATGTTAAAGAAAAGGAGTAAACATCATCATCAACACTTATTCTTGCAAAGTGTTTTACAGGTTACAAAGCACTTTTATGTCATTATCTCATTTGATTTCAATTTCTAGGGTCCCTGCCATCTTCAACACTATCGATTTGATGGATTAAAAAATGCATGGTCAATTGATAAAATATACCTTGTTTCAGCAGTTTGCTTTAAAGAGTCAAAGAGTTTTAAAAGCTCCTGCTGTGGGGAAAATCTGATTCTTTCAATCCCTACATTTATGTTGGAAGACCACATATCATTTTCAAAATAGTTTTCAAAACTTAAGGAGAGGTGTGATTTACTACTTAACGATCAGCTTCCACTCCCACATGCTCTGTGGTCCAGGAGAAATTCACTGTAGAATGAGAACCTCCCAGAGAAAAGGCATTCGATCTATCTTGGAAGATCCTGGCGTTCGTTTCCGTTGGGTCTCTGCGACTTCACATCCTTTCTTCAGGCAGAGCACCTTGCTCTTACCAGTACTGTTCTATTTTACCTCAGTGTAAAATTTCAGTTGAACCCAGAGTTCTAAGGTCACCAAGTATTTGAAAACTACGCTTAAAGAAACACATGTGGATTTGTACATCTTGCTAAATCTACTTAAATATTGTGATGTAGTTCTCCCTACCGATGCTGCAAAAGAACTCTTTTCTACGGAAATCTACGATATGAACTATTTAGACTGACCCTGCCTATCCCCAAAGGCCTCCTTCATAGCTCTACCCTGTAGTTTGAGTGAGTGTTGAACGGATGCCCAACATTTCCTATCTCTGGGCTAAAGAGCCTAAGACGACAAAAGAAATCACGCCAGGAGAAAATAAAAATGAAACAAAGATCCAGCCATAGAGTTTGAAAGAATTCTCAGATGTTAATTCTGACCCAAGTGCCAGTGTGAGGCACTGTTGGGGGAGATGCTGAGTGATCTCACTCTGGACTTCTTAATCCATGTTCTATTAATGGATTTTAGCCACAGCTCAAAAGGTTAGCAATTAAAGACCACATTTCCACCTCTTCTTATTAAATTATTCTAACCTCACCCTGGGTAATTCATCACTGTCTCACTCACTCCTGGTATACATGTTGGGAATGGAAGGGCCGGTGTGTATAATTACCCTCTCCACCTTCCCAAACATATTATAAGGAATCAAGGCCTGAGTCCGGTTTCTTTGAGATTTGAGAGGCTGATTCTTCCGATTTTACATCCTGTGCTATAACAGAACAGCCAGTTCCAAGAGACTCGTGCTCCGGGAGAACTCTCCTCTCTCGGTGGAGTCCTAAGCTTGATTATTTTCAGCGTTGATTTAGGTTGAGTCTTCGAGCATCACGGCCAGACGGCTCTCTGTTGGCTGTTGACACGGCACTCGTTCGGTGCACACGAATTCCGAAGGCTGTTCAAATGAGGGAGGTGCAGGCCTTTCTCCATCTGTGGATGGTGCTGGTTTTCTCTGTTCTCGGTATATGTAATAAAGTATGCTGAAGAAATGAAAACCTTGACCTAACTGTACCTGTTTATGCGCTCAGTGCGGCTCCTTAAAGTCTGTGTGTTGAAGCTTTAACCCCTAAGTGACTGTATTCAGAAACAGGGCCTTTAAGGAAGTAATTAAGGTTAAATGTAGTCATAAGGGTGAGCCTTAATCTAAAAGGACTGGTGTCTTTATAAGACGAGACAGAGACAACAAGGATGCACGTGCAGAGGAAAGGCCCCTTGAGGACACAGAGAAAAGGTGGCCATCTGCAGCCAGGAAAGAGGTCTTACGAGAAACCAGCCCTGCTGATACCTTGATCTTGGCCTTGCAGCCTCCCAAACTGTGAGAAAATTAATTTCTCTTATTTAAGCCACCTAGCCTGTGGTATTTTATTACGGTAGTCCTAGCAGACTAATACAGTACCATATAACCGCAAGACCTGGAAATCAGCATAAAGATTAGTTTCCAGGAGACATTAGGACTGTCTTTATGTGAGGGGCTGCTACACAGAGAATCTAATTTTTTTCTCTGTGTACCTAGGAGGAAATCCAGAATCTGCTAGAATTATAAAGCTAAAGATTTGGGCTCAATTATAAAAAAGAAGTTTTAGTGGCTAAAGCTATTCAAAAGAAGAATGAGCTATATACAGAGAGAAATGAGATCCCTTCACAAAACAATCATCTGTCAGGATTCTGAAGCATCATGTAGAATGTCAGACTACTATGAGTCTATGATGACGTTAAGTGGTATAAGTAGGACTAAGGAGACCTCTCATCAAAGTTGACCACTAACCAGATCATGATCTTGGCAAGCTGCATAACATCTCTTCATCTCAGTTTCCAAAACCTTTTTTTAGAGCAAGTACCATTGTTGTGAGAATCAAAAAAGACTATTAGTGAAGCACGATATGAATGGGAAAAACTAATCACCATCACCACCACCACATGTTTTTCGGGCCATCAGGCGCACCTCATTTCATTGTATCTACGAAGCTTTATCGCGCTTCACCGATTTGCACTTTTTACAAGTTGAAGGTCTGTGGCGACTCTTCCTCAGGCAAGCCTAACGGCGCCGTTTTCCCAAGAGCATCTGCTCACTTCAAGTCTCTGTGTTACACTTTTGTAATCCCCACAGTATTTCAAACTTTTTCATTATTATTACATTTTTAGGGTGTTCTGTGATCAGTGATCTTTGATGTTACTGTCACAAAAAGATGATCATTTGCTGAAGGCTCAGATGCTGGTTGGCATTTTTAGCAATGAAGTATTTTTTAAGTAAGGTATGTGCATTGCTTTTTAGACATAATGCTCTTGCACACTTGATAGACCACAGTACAGTGTGAACATAACTTTTATGTGCCAAAACACCCACACGACTTGCTTTACTGCAACACTCGCCTTGTTGTGATGGTCTGGAACCAAACCCGCAGTATCTCCGAGGTATGCTCCTGTCGGCCTCACCCAGAGCATCAGCACAAACACTTAAAAACTATCAGATGAATCTTTACCTGCAGCCTCCTGCCTGCGTCTATATACAGTTGGCCCTTGAACAGCACAGGTTTGAACTGTGGGGTTCTTGAAGATTTTTTTCAGTAAGTATTACCTGATCCTCGGCTGGTTGAATCCATGGACGTGGAAACGAGGATAAGCAGGGCTGGGTATGGGACTTCAGCATCTGTGGATTTGGTATCCATGACGATTTTTTTTTTTTTTTTGCTCTGGGCTTGCTTTAAAAATATAAACATTTATTTTTGAAAGTGTTTATTGAAAAGGCAATCATCTAGACTCCTTTACAAACCAAACCCTAAACTTTTGTATTACATCAGAAGAGGAAGAAAAAGCAGAGGTGAACTTGGACAGAGGGTTCTGTTTTCCAAAATAGGTGTAATGGGATCTGTATCAGCTGTAGATGGAGAGAAAGAAATGTCAGTCCTTCATGGTAAGGTCTGGGATGACCTTTGTAACTCGGGCAAAACTGCCTTTCCTGTGAGTCACCCTTTGGAGGAAAGGGCCGTCTGCCCGGGAGCAGATCTGCTGTCTCCCATGCTTTCATCCATCACTCCTCAGGCCCTGGACGTCCGGCACAGCCCCTGCCTCTTTCCTGGCTCCCCTTGGCTCCTGCTGCCGTGGAGAAGAGAGGTCAGGAAACTGTGACTCAGGTGAGCGACAGGGAGCAGATGGCGCCTACACTACCCCAGCCCCTCCGTGCACCCGGCTCCTCGGAACACGAGTAATTATTATAAATGGGCGGGTGACTGGAGGAGCAAAGACGGGGGTTTTCCAAGGGGACCTGAAAGCCTCATCCTCTAAAAAAGAAATGCAGCCTCGGAGCTGGGCAACACAAAGGGACCCCTGACTGGACACTGTTTTCTGACACGATGCTCCCTCCGCGGGCTGTTGTTCTAATCTGATTAATGAAAGGACAGTGTTAACGGTGGGGGCGGGGGGGGGGCGCACAGCCTGCTGCATCTCGTGGCGGACCAAGTCGGGCAATTCCCTCTAGAACATCAATTCTCGGTGCCCTTGTCAGATAATTGTTTATGACGAGATGAATGTATGTGGCCATCTCGGGTAAACGAGGCTGATGGATGGGTTATTAATGATGGCAATAATCAGTTTGGTAATAGCCGGCTCGCGTGTGTCAAGTGGCAGCCAGGAGGGGTAGCCTTCCTCAGTGCCCGCATCTTTATCTCCAGGCTGGAGTCTGACAACTGCCCAAGATCACCCGTGAATAAACACTGGCGTCTTCCCCAGACATCATTAACCTGCCAATGCTGATACGCCTAAGTAATGCTGATATCTTAGTGACACCAGAGAGTGTCCAGGTAATGAGAGTGGCATGAGGGGTCGGGGACAAGGCATGGAGACATCGACCCTCTGCTCGCTCCAGGGAGCAACTCCCCCAGTAACCCATCCCAGGGTTTGCTTATCATCAGGCTTTCATTTCTGGATTTTCCTCTCCCCTTGGTTTGCCATCACCACCCCAGAAAGCTTTTCTTTCCTTTCTAGTCTTGGGGGCTAAGCATCTCTCCTCACGAAAGAAGTTTTCATGTTTTCTATCCCACTCCAATGGGCCCAATTTCCGTGGTCACGTGGCCTCTGAAATAAGCCAACTGTGCTCCGGACACGGATGAACGTGAATGTGGATCCTGGACCTGGAGCTGCATCACCGTGTCCGTGAGGTCATGGAAGAGACCCCGGTCCTGGACGTGACCGTCTCCTGATCTGTCTGCATCACCCAGAGCATCCAGCCCAATAACTTAAAAAGTACCAGATGAATCACCATCCAACCATCTTATGGCCTCAGGGGATGCCCCTAACACTGATTCCTCACAGTGAACCACATCCATTGGTCCTTTTCTGACGGTAGCTGGTCCTTACTCTCAACTTTTGTTTACAGAGAAGCTCAGATCGGGGGATTTATTCAAAGACAGGACTAGGGTGACATGAGTGAGAGATTTTCCTCTGGTATGCAATTTAAGGGGGCACAAAAAATTCAGTCATCAAGATAAATAAGATGTTAATGCAATATTTTAAGAAATCAGAACTGATGCAAAAAATATCGATCACAAACAAATGAGCAACCTTTTAAATAAAGGCAGGATCACCGTTCATTTGCTCCAGCAGCGTCCTCTCCTAATTTGATAGGTTTCCACCCTCTACCATGCACACAGCACCAACGAACTGTCCTAAAGAACAGCTTGGACCTCACCCTGCCCTGTTCAGAGGACCACAGATAACTGTAAACTCCTGAGCCAGCGCCCTTCGCTCTCAGGCTCCAACTATTTTCCGTGCTTTGATGAATTTCTGTCTCTGAAAAACAAACAAACAAACTTCACTTCTATCTTCACTATTCACTTCTGTCTTGATGCTGTGCTTAAACTTTTTCCCATTCTTAAATTTTCACTCTTTACCAAACCCTCTCCATTAAGATCCAATCATCTCCTTCATGCAACTTTCTCATAACGACCTCTTTGCCTCCTGCATTTCCTTTTCTGTTTTTCATATATGACTTAACCCAAGAATTACTATTCAACTTTGTAGGGCTGAGTCTACTTTATTCAACTAAGCTGTACGCTTTGTGAAAGTGAAGGAAGTTCTGTCTTATCCGACTGACAGGCACTTAACTGATTTGATTTAGGCCTGAGTTTATGGCTGTCTGACCGGCAACTGCTGGTTTTGGTTTTGAACACTTTAATTTTCCCTTGGCTGACCACGGTACTTACAATCCAAGTGCCAAGGTACGTCAGGGCAAAATACGATTGCGACACTGATCGATACAGCCTCCCTGTGAAAGCATCCTCAAGGGTGTACGGAAAGGGGATGTGGGGAGGGTGGGAAGGGGGTCCTTTCTGTCTCTTCTTAGGTGGATGGCTTTGGCTCTGACACCTCATTTGTAATCTTATTTGTACAAAGAGTTCCCATCTGTACTGAAATGTGTTTGTCTCCAAACTCTGCCCACTGGCTGGAGCGGCAGTGCCCCAATCGACCTTCAGCATCATGATGATTCAGTACTGCATTTGTTAGTAACTTTTCTGGCAGGTCTGGGGGACTTTTTCAAGTGCAAATTAAGGCAAAGAAAGGTAAAAAACTATAAGCAAAACTACCATACGACCCAGCAATTCCACTACTGGGCATATATCCTGAGAAAACCATAATTCAAAAAGAGTCATGTACCAAAATGTTCACTGCAGCTCTATTTACAACAGCCAGGACATGGAAGCAACCTAAGTGTCCATCATCAGACGAATGGATAAAGAAGATGTGACACATATATACAATGGAATATTACTCAGCCATAAAAAGAAACGAAATTGAGTTATTTGTAGTGAGGTGGATGGACCTAGAGTCTGTCATACAGAGTGAAGTCAGTCAGAAAGAGAAAGACAAATACCGTATGCTAACACATATATATGGAATTTCAGAAGAAAAAAAATGTCATGAAGAACCTAGGGATAAGACAGGAATAAAGACACAGACCTACTGGAGAATGGACTTGAGGATATGGGGAGGGGGAAGGGTAAGCTGGGACAAAGTGAGAGAGTGGCATGGACATATATACACTACCAAACATAAGGTAGATAGCTAGTGGGAAGCACCCGCATAGCACAGGGAGATCAGCTCGGTGCTTTGTGACCGCCTAGAGGGGTGGGATAGGGAGGGTGGGAGGGAGGGAGACGCAAGAGGGAAGAGATATGGGAACATATGTATATGTATAACTGATTCACTTTGTTATAAAGCAGAAACTAACACACCATGGTAAAGCAATTATACTCTAATAAAGATGTTAAAAAATATATAAAAATTTAAAAAAAAATAAATAAATAAAAAATAAAACATTCCCTCTTCCAGCCTCTTCTCCAGCCCTTGAACTTGAGAAGGGGGAATGGAAGCTGCAGAGTAGGGTAAAGAGCTTCCCACATCTAATCTTTCTGCGGCAAAAGCAAATAATCAGAACCTCCAGTAACCCCGTTCAGATTATTTGGTTACTGACTAATACTGCTTCCCCTTTAGCAGAGAGAGGATTGAAATCAATTGCTTAGAGAGGTGGCCTTTTGGTGTCATTTGGACATTTGGTTCCCCTGGGACTAAGGCATGCTGGCTTTTTCCATGATTAAGTAACTTTTTAAAAAAAAACTTTTTATTTTATATGGGAGTAGTGCTGATTAACAATGTTCTGATAGCTTCAGGTGTACAGCAAAGTGATTCATTTATACATATACATGTATCTGTTCTTCTTCAAATTCTTTTCCCGTTTAGGTTGTTACATAATATTGAGCAGAGTTCCCTGTGCTATGCAGTAGGTCCTTGTTGGTTATCCTTTTTTTTTTTTAATATATAAATTTATTTATTTATTTATATTTGGCTGCACTGGTTCTTCATTGCTGCGCTCCGGCTTTCTCTAGCTGTGGTGAGCAGCGGCTACTCTTTGTTGCGGTGCGCGGGCTTCTCATTGCGGTGGTTTCCCTTGTTGCGGAGCACGGGGTCTGGGCACGCGGACTTCAGTAGTTGTGGCTCGCGGGCTCTAGAGCGCAGGCTCAGCAGTTGTAGCGCACGGGCTTAGTTGCTCTGCGGCATGTGGGATTTTCCCCGACCAGGGCTCGAACCCGTGTCCCCTGCATTGGCAGGCGGATTCTTAACCACTGCACCACTAGGGAAGTCCCCTGGTTATCCATTTTAAATATAGCAGTGTGTACATGTCAATCCCAATCTCCCTAACTATCTATGATCGATTTAATTTAAATTCCTTTTTTCTTTCTTCCCACAGAGCAGAGTCAACTCAGTAAGCATCACTGTGGCCCAAAGGCACACACGAAATCCAGAGCCCTATGAACAAGGGGTTGGCTTGTGTCTTCAAGGCTGAGTAGAGACTGGTGCCAGTGCCCCCTCCAGCTCCACGCGGACACTAAGCGTGCAGGGGTGGGGAGACAGGAGAGAGTTGGGGTGCTGTGAGTTCACACGATGGGAAACTTGATGCTGCCTGAGCAGGTGTAGCGGGTGGGTGGAAACCCGGGAGAGCACCTCCTGGACCCCGTGCAAGAGAAGCTGCCTGTGGGAAGAAGCAGCTCTCACGGCAGGAGCCGTCCTGAGGCATCACTGCAGGTTCCGAGTGCGCTGATACGGATTTCTCTGCTGATGATACTATGTTTTCTCTCTTCATTGAAAAAAACAAAGATCTTTTCTACCTGTGGTTCCTTCAGGGTCCTCACGACTTGTCCAGATCAGATGACGTTCTAAAGAAACGATCCAGGTACTGAAATTCTAAACAGCAGTTCAGATCTCCCTAAGCATCTCTGAGATGATGCCTCACCGATCAAGTTGCCATCCACAGCACTCCTTGCTTTAAAAAAGGGGTATTTCGCCTGAAGTGCCCCTGGCCGGCTGCTATACTACTTTCTGAACGCTCTGGCATTTTTCCCAGGCACATGAAATAGTGTTGATTTCCCAAAATATATATACTTTTTAAGTTCATCATCCCTAACCTCCTCCCCTTACCCTTTCAGGTACTTCCTTTTAAAACTGTAACCATCTTGGCCTAACCCCTCACATCTTTATCAAATTTCCCTTAAAATGATACCCAGGAGGAATCTTACTCTTTTGGAAGCCCTTACAGATAGAGACTTCAGAGCAAGGGATGATCTAATAATTTTCCTACGAAAACTCCAGGCAGGAATCTACAACGGAAAGTAGACACTGAGATAAGGAAACGGAGCCTCTGATATGATCGCCAGCAAGTATGGGGGCTGGAGACCCCAAGGAAAATCAGAGATTCAAACAAAAAAGAACCTTCTCGGTAAATTAACCAGCGTTGGGGACACTTCCTGCCACATAAACGAGACATCTTATCCATTCGACAGATCACAGGTTTATTCCTTGGGGTTTTCTTGCTTGTTTGTTTTCTTTTGCTTTGTTTCTGAGAGCTTCTATCGAGTTGCCAGCCTGTGCTCCAGGCAGGACTGAGGCTCAGAGCTTCGCAGGTCCAGCTGCAAAGCCCACGGCCCAAGTCCAGCAGTTGAAGCGGCCTGGAGCCCTCCACGGACTGCAGCAAAGCAGCAGGGAAATTCGAAGTTCTCAAAGCGGTAATTGCCAGTTATTGCTCTACTGGTTCCAATTTTAGTAGTAAATTAGCAATGCATCAGGCTTATTAAAAAATAAAAATGAGAAATAAAAGTGCTCCAAGGGGAATGGCAAATCCGCGAAGTTTTTCCAGACACAGCCGTGACCAGAGCCGCCATCTGACTGCTCAAGGCCCCACGTGGCACTGATGTCCCTGGGATGCGGCCACCCGCCGGGCGCTCAGGGGTCACTGCACAGCCCTGACCGCGCTGAGTGCCAGTGATTCAGGGACTGTCATGACCCAACCCTATGAGGGCGACCTAGTTAGCAGCGCACTCAGCCTTCTTCCAAAAGAGAGAGAAGGCAAAGGCTTTGTTTTTCAAGCAGGAAGAGGAAAAGTTCATCGAGGTTTTCCAGACCTGCTGAGGTGGGGAAAGACGCTGTCCCCGCCACAGATGTCACCTCCCTCCAGCATCTGTCCGCCCTCCGTGCCTTCTTATCTGTAAACTAAACTATGTGATGTCCTCGTAAGTGACCTCCTTGTAGGCAAACCGCGTGAGCATGCTTCTGCTGAAAACAGACAAAAACAGCAAAGTCCCGAGAAGCCAAAGCCCACGTCAGAAGCAGCCACGCAGCTCAGCAGGGTCACAAAATGAACAGGGGCTGGGGGACAGGCTGGAACGTTTCCCTGGCAGGGCCTGTGAGACGCCACCTCCTCCCTCCGGCTCACAGTTGCCGAATCACTTAATGAGACTGGATTTTTCATTAGCTGACCCTCCTGTTTATCTGGGGTGATTCACACACTCTATTTTTCACGCAAATGAAAAGCCTGAATAAAACCTTGAGCGTTCAAGTACGAGTCAACAGATAACAACAGACATCAGCTCTAGAAAGAGGAGCCACAAAGTTAAAGGAACAAAGCCCTAAATAGAAAGGGACTACAAAGGTACATTTTGGAGAGAAAAAAAAATTTACAACAAATAAACAAAACCCGAAGTAAATTTTAACAGGTATTAGCCCGATATGCCCACAAAACTTAAATATGGACCTTACGGAAACAGAGATAAATTGTGAAATAGTAAGGATAAAGAGAGGCTCAGAAAGAGCGAGTGGATGAAAAGAGTTGCCGTACAATCCGGCAATCCCACTCCTGGGCATCGATCTGGACAAAACTCTAATTCAAAAAGACACGTGCACCCCTACGTCCACAGCAGCGCTACTCGCGATAGCCAAGCAACCTAAAAGTCCGTCGACAGAGGAATGGATAAGGAAGATGTGGTACACATATACAATGGAATACTACTCAGCCAGAAAAAAAGAATGAAATAATGCCATTTGCAGCAACACGGATGGACCTGGAGATGATCACACTAAGTGAAGTAAGTCAGACAAAGACAAATACCATATGATATTACTTACATATGGAATCTAAAATATGACACAAATGAACTTACCTACATAACAGAAACAGACTCACAGACGTACAGAACAGACTTGTGGTTGCCAAGGGGGAGAGGGTGGGAGAGGGATGGATTGGGAGTTTGGGATTAGCAGATGCAAGCTATTATATATAGAGTGGGTAAACAACGAGGTCCTACTGTAGAGCACAGGGAACTAGATCCAATCTCCTATAATAAACCATAATGGAACTTTGCTGTACAGCAGAAACACAACATTGTAAATCAACTATATTTCGATAAAAAAAAAAAAGTTACAAAAAGGAGTGGGTTGAAAGGTAACAGAAATGGGAAGGGAAACAGGACAATCATTAAAAGACACGAAAAATACAAAGGTAGAAAAGTTCATCATCACTGTGGAGGCCAAAGGTGACTCTGTGTCCTCTTAGGCTGCAGAGAAAAGTTGTGGAGAGAAAAGGACAGAAAAGGGGGAAGGGCAAACAGAGACCAGGGCTTCACGATGTGGGGATGGGCTGCTCCAGATGAAGCTCTCATGACCCTGAATCTTGAGACAGAAAGGGTTTACCATGGACAAGGACGACTACTGAAAAGGGGCAAACATATGATGTACCCAGGTAAACAGTTTGAATTTTAAGAATAAAGACAGAATCATACAAGTTACCTAAAAGCAAGACAACAGTTGCCTAAGGCATCTCTTTCACAGCATGAAATACCATAAAAGCAGAAATCAGCTTCTGCGGAATTTGGTGGGGGGAAATATCTGTGACTCAGGAAAGCTAACATTTACCAAGATTTCATTTAAGAGAAGATTTTTTTTTATATTGGACATGCAAAGAATCATAATGAAATGCTGAAATATTAAAGTACTACAATGAATACATGGATAAATGGAAATAAAATGTTCAAATATCTTACATAAATTTTAAAAACAAAAGAGAGCAGTTATTTATGGTATGCGTCAGTAATAAAAATAAAAATATACAACTGAATGATTTTAAAAAAAGATAACCACAAGGGACAGAGTATAGGGGCTGGAATCAAACAGGGACACAAGGAAACTGACATGAAACGACACCAGTTTATATCTTTGAAAAACATCTATATCCATCTCTACCTATGTCTGAAGCAAATATGGAAAAAGGTCAGGTCTGGTACATGAGAGATCAACTGTATTATTTCTATGCTTGACATTGTATATGTCCGTTAAAAAATAACTGAATAAAGGAGAGATCAGAGAATAAAAGGCTTTATCATCAAATAAGCTAAATACAGAAGTCTAAATAATTGTCATAAAGAAGTTTATAAAATGCCAAGGTCAAAAATAGCTCTTGAAAAAATGACAAGGTTAATGAAAAGTAATAATAAGATGCCAGGGGATATAATATTAGCGGTTTGAGGTCTGAGTTCGGGGATAACACTGATCTGTGTTCCGAGCCTGACTCCAGCACCTAATGGCTGTGTGACTTTAGGAAAATTGCAGCACCTCTCTGAATCAGTTTCTCCCTTTGTCTTACAAGGTTCACAGTGATATCTGCCTCCAAGGATAACTGTAACAATTATGTGAAACAACAATTACAAATCTCTCATCCTAGAGCCTAGAACATATGGATTCTGAATTAATATTAGCTATTACCAGTATTATTAAAACAAAAAATGGGACAGGGTGGAAAAAGTGTTGCAGGAAATAAAAGCAAGAATATCAGTTCATCTTTCAGAAAGTAAATCGGTACTTTCTCTCTCCATATTCTCATTATAAGAGAAATATAGTTTCAATTTTTAAAAAATTAATGATAAAATTAGCAGAATTAAGAATACGATAAACTTCAGCCAAGTTAATAAAAAACATAGTCTGGGCTTCCCTGGTGGTGCAGTGGTTGAGAATCTGCCTGCTAATGCAGGGGACACGGGTTTGAGCCCTGGTCTGGGAAGATCCCACATGCTGCGGAGCAACTAGACCCGTGAGCCACAACTACTGAGCCTGCGCGTCTGGAGCCTGTGCTCCGCAACAAGAGAGGCCGCGACAGTGAGAGGCCCGCGCACAGCGATGACGAGTGGCCCCCGCTTGCCACAACTGGAGAAAGCCCTCGCACAGAAACGAAGACCCAACACAGCAAAAATAAATTAATTAATTAATAAACTCCTACCCCCAACATCTTCTTTAAAAAAAAAAACAAAAAACAGTCTGTGTAGAAAAAGAAGAGTTTAAAAATAAGTAACAATGACAACAAAACGCATGAAATGGGATGATCGTTTGTCCAAACATACGATATGCTTATATGAACAGATACATGAATGAATGTTCATTCATGCATTTGTTCATCAATGAACAAAAGTGGGTTCAGCCTATCAGACTGTTACACGTATTGTAAAAAACCCAGCAACGATTTGCTCTGAAGAGATATACCTAAAACAAGGTGGCATCAAATGGTTTTAAAAAGTAAAATTAAGGCAAAGAACTTGAACAAGCAACAATGAATAAACAAATTAAGTAGGAGAGCGACACCAAATAAATCAGAGTTTAAGGGCAAATGCACTGAATAATGGTAACAGTCAAAACCTCTTTGTTGCCCATATGGCACCTTGATGCAGATGTGGAAAAGCGCCCCATCCTTGGGTGCTGCAGCCCCGGGTCAGGATGCTCAGTGTGGCATCACCAGCCGTGAGCATCTTTGTCTCAGCACCCCAGCCCCTCAGCTGGGTACCAGCACCGAGCAAAGCTGGGGAAGGTCATTTCATATTAGTGGACGGTCCCTCCCCCAAATATCTAGGAACTCAAACAACTGTATATCCAAACTTTAGTTCTAGACTACACTTACAGCTAAAGAGAGATTAACATATATATTACCCATATCTCTATATAGCTACAGTATACGCAAAAAGGTTTTAAGCAATTTATTATGTTTATGGTATCCTTCCCCTTTATAAAATTCTGGAAATGAACACACTGTGACCGTAGATAGCTTCAACGAACAGCTGACAGGGACCAGCATTTCCTTAGACACGTTCTAGGCACAGAATGTCAGCACACACCAGCCTTAAGATAACTGAGGAAACTGATGAACAACAGGCAAATACAGATTTTGATTTTTTTTTGTTTAGGTTGTGCAATTAACAATATTCATTTTTCAAGGAGTTCATTTATAGTTGGGCCACCGACTTATTTTTAGTCAATTCTTTGATTCCATAAGCTTTTATTTTGAAAAACGTCAGAGTTCTAGGAGAGTTACAACAATAGTCGGAGTGAATTGCCCATTAAATTCTTCACCTAGAATCACCAACTGTTTTTGCTTTTTGCCACATGTGCTCCTGTGTGTGCAAATGTATATATTCTTTTGATGAACTATAACAGAGTTAGTTGCAGGCATAGTGACACCTCATCCCTAGATGCTTCCACATATATCTCCTAAGAACAAAAGTCATTCTCCTAAATAATCAGAATACAGTTGCCACGCTCAGGACGTTTAACATTAAGGCTTTTTTTTTTTTTTTTTTCTTTTTTGGTCACAACGTGTCTCGATTTTTGGTTTAGAACATAAGGTCTCCATTAGTCTGGATACCTTTGCTGATTATGCTTATGCTAAAGTGAGCTGACCTCTTCCAGGGCAAAACAATATAGCTCCCTTGCTCAAAGGATAAATCTCTCTAAATGATTCAATACCACAACTCTATTTCACTCAAAGTAAACTGCGATACAGGTATCTAATAGAGAAACTGATTTTGAACTAAAGTACTCAGCGCTTCAAGAGAACTCTTTTCAATGTTTTCTTCTTTTAAATGATAAATACACCAAAGTTTGGGAAATTAAAGTGGCATTCCTCAAGTTCACCGGCTGAGAAAAGGCTGGTGAAATTCAGACAAATTCCAGCAGCGTCATCCAGCAAAGCAAGAGAACTTAAATGCTCAGCCTGTGGGGGGATGTGGCCGTAGAAGAGTCGCAGAAGACCAGAAACACATGTTTCCCTCTCCCTCCTTCCTGTAACTAACACATCCAAACAGAAGCCCCACCCTTCACGCACATTAGAATCATCCTGGGACCATTTACAGGACGCCCAGATGCTTTGGCGTCCAGCTCAGACCAATTAGATCGGAGAGCCGGGGCATCAGTAGTACCAGCTGCCCAGGGGGCGCTAGAAAGTGGCCAGCCCCAGGACCCAGTGCCCTGGAGGGACGGCAGCCTGGACATTAGCTGCAGCCAGGCACTTTTGTCCACTTCCCACAAGTGGGAAGTTTCTCGTCTTAGGAGGTAATGCTAGTCTGCATTTTTTCTCTCCCCACTGCTGACTCTCTCCCAGGCATTCTCCCTGAGATGCTGCCAGCCCAGAAGCATCCCTAAACGCACTGGCCACAGACCTCCCAGCGAGCTCGAGGCACCGAGGAATCCCACCAGTAGGCGGGCCCAGCAGCAGGCAGCAGCCCTTCGCTCACAGAAGCACCCAGAACGCTGTGCATTTTGCAAGAGCGAAGGTCCCCATCACAGGGGTGACAAGAGGAGGCTCCCGAAGCAAAGTGGCAACGCTGTGTGCTGGTCTGTGCTGAAGGCAGCTTCCGCGGATAAGCTTTTGGCCGTGATGGGGTTCTCACTGCGCTGGCGAGCTCGGCGGCAGGAGGACCCCACACTTGCCAAAGCAGGGTGCAAGGTCCACCCTTATGGACAGCTGGCTCCTCAAGCAGAGACCAACCAGCAGTCTGTTCAGCCTGTCTCCAAAAACCTAAAAATGGGAACCGACGACGGATCGGACTCCGCCCCCTTGCCCTCCACCCGAGGCCTTCCAGCCCTGTCCTGCGTGGCTGAGACCAGCAGTGTCTTTGGCTGTGTCTCCAGCTCTGCTGGCCACACGACAGGCCAATGAATCGGAGGTGAGGTGACTGGCCCGCAGACAGAGAAGATGGCAGACTAGCGTCTCCGAAAAACGACCTTCAGGGGGTTTGGATGCCAGTTTCTTTTATAGCACAGAGAGGGGAAGGAGATGAGGAAGTAAAGTAAAAAGGCCATACGTTTCGCAAATATCCCCTGGAATGGCCAGCCTCAGCGAGGGGATATGTTAATTTCTTCTTCCTTGCAGCCATCCACAGGTGGACAGGGTCCAGATGTGTCCCTGAACAAAGGCACTTTAGTGTAACATTCAGGCAGAAGGACAGGGTGCCCCGAGGCAGGCCGTTATGTATATAGAGACAGTATCCTTTCAGTGAACAAAAGCAACGGGAAGCAAATGTTAAAGTGAAAGAAAGACCCTTCGCTGTTACAGGGGGTGCCCAGCCGCCTGCAGGCGTACCGCGTGCCAGCAGATGAGACACAGACCTGGCCCGGAGGAGTCCAGGGTAACTCCCTCTGCAGAAGGCAGGGACACGCCCAGCTGCCTCTGACGGACACCCCAAGCCCTTCTGTGAGCACTGCACATCCCGTCACCAGTGTGGTGGCCGGGGACTCACGGACCGTAACCCTATCCGATTCCTGACACTGCCGCCCCCTGCCACCCCCTCTGATCTCTCTTACATCCTGGGATCAAATGGCCCTATAAAAATGTCCAGTGTGAAAGACAGATTCAAAAACTGGAGAAACATGACCCCGAAGGAAGTGCTTTACCATCCTCCCCCCAGGCCCCTCCATCGCCGCCCTACACCCCAGCCCCGGTCAGGCAGAGAATTTATGGGCTGTAAGTCCTGTTTTTCTACATCGATGGAAACTGCTGGCAACACTTCCATGGGCCAAACTCCATCCAGAGTCAAACATCAAGGCAGCCAGCTGGGCTCCAGGACCCAGGCTTTATGAAGCCAGCCGACGTGCCCTGCGACCGCAAACCACCTTAGATTTACTATGACAGGACTGTATTTGAGCTCACAGAAAAGGTGATTTTTGTCTAACTTCGGCTGCCTGGAAGGCCTGAGCTTCTTCTACAAGGGGATTGTGTATGAGGAGTGGGTACACAGCCTGCGAAGCTCAGTGGGCCCGCTGTTGCTGCTCGCTTGGTAGGGGTAAAGGAGTCAAATCAACCCCATGCGACCCACGACAAGACCCCCGAGATCCTCAGGGCTGCACTGGACGTGGGAAAGATACAACCTGTGATGTACAGTGCAGACGGAAGGCAGGGGAAGGGGAACCCATCTTCCCCAAACGAGTACCAGACCCTCCTCCCTCCAGGGATGCATGGATCCCATTCGGAAAGTAAGTGATGAACCTTTCGGACGGGCCACCAGAACCCTGGGAAAAGTGAGATCACAGGTCATCTGTTCAGGGGGGCAATGGTACTGAAAGACACTAACGGTGGGGCCCAGGGAAGTGGAGGGGTTAGAAGGGCACTGACGCTACTGAAACAGGATGGCGAATTCTCTGCGCTCTGAGGCACCTGAAGGGTCTGTGTGCTGGTACCAGTGTTGTGTTCGGATCGCGATGCAGGAGGACGTTACGTCAGCTGGAACCAGGGCAACCGGAGGAGGATCTGTGTAGGTAATCTAGAAGTCAGAATCTGGGGCAAACTGTGAATGGCACAGATGTCCAGCTCATCTGCCGATCCCAGCGCAGGGAGCATTTAGCTTGTTCATGTCTATAGCAGCTTGGCGGGTTGGAAACTCAGAAGGTTCTTTCAAGCTCTACCTCTAGGAATCACTAATACAAAGGCGTTTGGCTCAGCAAAGCATCACAAAATGACCTTCCTCCAAGACACGGGTTCCATGCCGGACTCGAGGCTCTGTCCTCTCTCTTTCTGGCTATGGAAATGTGTCCCCAAAGAACATGGCTGGAGCTCCTTCCTGTCTTGAGCAGATGTCTCTGAACTCTTAAAATGCTTTTCATCAACTGAGAGAGGGCAAGTGAAAAATCACAAAATTGCAACTATTAGCACTGGTGCTGGGCGTACAGTTTTCCTCAATTACTGTTGAATGCATGGCCCAATGTACTGGTACACAATGAAACACGTGGACGGGTCGCCCTGACCAAAAAGCTGCATCACCACTGCTCTGTAGGAAACTATAGAGTTTAGGTTTGATTTTAGGAAACTTTTAATGTTAATCCAAGAAAAGCCATTCTTCCATCAGCGGCACCTCAGGACACGTGTTAATGATATTTTTTCTACACACTGATCTTTATTCAGCCTGTGCACAGCGACGTGTATTTTAATGCCTTGGTGTAGAAGATACTAGAAGTGCGGTGTACTGCGGAAGTTTGAAAGGAGTAGAAATTTTCTCCAAAGATCCAGGTTCTTTCTGACAGAGACTTATGTTTCTGAGAAAATTATCCAATCCGAGAATCTTTCGATGTCTGAGTTTAATCCATTTACATTTATTTTGATTACTTATAAATTTGGACTTCTTTTCTGCCATCTTATTTGATGCTTTCTAGATTCTACGTCTATTCCTATGTTTTCTTGTTCCTATTCTATGGGGTTTTTTTTTGCTACTTTGTTGACTTCTATTGGGTTGACTGAGTTTATTTATACTGTTTTACCATCGCTCCAGTTTGAAGTTATTTTTATTCTTTTAGTGGTTACATGCAAATGGTTTGCATGATGGTTAACTTAAGAAAATCTAAAGTGAATATCACTCTCCTTCTCACTATCAACACTACCCTTCACCTCATTCTCATTAACAATCCAACAAATTTATGCCTTTTATTAATTTTATATCCTTGCTCATTTAGATGTACTATAGCATGTTTACCCAATTCTTGGCTCTACACGGCTTTTATTACATCATGCTTTCCTTACGGATTCAGTCTTTCTTGCTAACGTATATCATTTAGTAGTTGTTTCAGTGAAAGCCTGTGTGTAGTTAACTCTTTATTTATCTGAAAGTTCTCCACGTTCTCTTCTCTGGATGTCTTACTAAATGTACCTTGGACCTAGGTTAGTCTATTCTCTGTGCCTAGAAACCACCCTCTTCTAGTTCTCTGCCTCTTTATCTCTTTGGTAATTTCATCAAACCTTTTAGTTATTAATATTTTCCAGCTGCTTGGTTCTGCTGTTTGGTAAACCTATCAGACTGATCTCTTAGTTATTACTAAGTTTGTTTCTGCTATTTTAATCTGCAGCTTAGCCTATCCATTGAGTTTTTAATTTCAACTCTACTGTTCTTTTCACATTCTCTTTGGTTCTTTTCCAAATCTTTTTTATGCTGTTGTAATTTTTCATTGTGACTTTTATATATTTTAAAATTTCTCTAATAATTTAAAACGAGTTATAAACACCTTTCAAAGTGCTGTGCCTCTGAGGTCTTTCTGGGGTTTGCTGAGTCCCCTGTTTCTCACTCATGGTTGATTTCTTTTCTCAAGTGATTGAAATTGCTAATGGTGGCCTCATCCTCCATCCTGGCTGCTCATTCTGGGGAATTCTCCTGGGAACCAAGTTATAAAAAATCCAAAGCAGTTTTTTTTTTTTTGGTCTGCCAAAGATACCAGGGGTTTCAATGGCCCTGAGACCAGTTTTTATGTTGATTTCTCAGTGTGTGAAATCACAGTTTATACTTCTCAGTTTATACTTCACAGGAAGTATAAACTCAGACCACATGCCAACATACAGAACTGCGGTTTTAAGTTTTTGTGGGTGATTTTTTCTTTTGTCCAAAAACCTGTTGAGAAGGCAAGCCTCCTGGCCACATTCTCCTGAGCTTGATAGGTGAGCCACGAGGACAGAGAGCAGGGCATTTGTCACGGCATTTGGCAGATGTAGGGGCCACCGTTTTGTCTCTCCTGGCAAACACAGGCCGCATCCCAGAACCCCGGCCTTCTGCCTGTGGGCCCTCCCTCCTGGGCATCCTCTGTGGGTACCACAGCCTCGGCCTGCATTGCTCTGGCAGGAGAATTCCCTGCCTTTGGACTCTGGCTGGGGGTACTTGTTTTTGTTGTGGTGGTTGTGATATTTTCTGCAACATTCCTGTGTATTTATTGTTAGTGGCCAAGGGAGGTGGGAAGGGGATCATATCTTTCCCCAGCTCAGTCCTTCTCATCACTGGAAGTGTTTCTGAGATAAATAAAGGTTCTCATGGTGAGGCTATATTAGTCCCACATCTCACGAGCGGAGAGGCTAAGCGTACAGCATCTCCGTGCATTGCAGGAACACACGGCAGATGCATACAGCACAGGAGCCCTCCGAAGGAGACGACCCTGAAATGCAACACCTGCCCAAAGCCTGATGCTCACAGAGGACCCAAGAATGAATTCGATGAGTCATCACTCCTGTTCCCAGGCCGCGTCCTGCCAACTCTTCCGGTTCCTCTTTCTCTGTACAACCAGCCATGACTTTTAAGATGTCCATTTCTCACAACTAGCAGCCTCTGAAATTTTAATGCAGGAAACTAGACTGGAAGTAAAATTCTGATGCAGATCCCTTTCCCTTGGGAAAGACAGTGGGGGGAAGAAAAGGGCAAAACAGAACTTCTGAAGAGCGCACCCAAGAACTTCCAGGACGCCTGCCCTCGCGACCTCGCTGGTGTTCGCATTCTCTGCTTAAAAACCTAAAACGGGGCTTGAGCTGTCCCTCGCTCCTCCCACCTTCCTGCTCACGGAAGCTGGGCCCTGGGAATTCTATTCCGGGTGCCACTAATCCCGCCTGGGAAGTGGCACAGTGCGGAAGACAGGAGTTCGCAGGTTAGCCAACGGTTAATCTAACCTCTCAAAGTCTTCTCACAGCTCCAAGTGATAAAATCTTCTAGAATCATTGACAGTCAAATCTTCTCCACACATTTGTGAGACCCCAGCTGTTATCCAGGGATGCAAAGTAAACAAATGTTCTTAGGCTACAGAAGGTATAGATCAGCAGTCAGTACTACTCGTAGGCAAAGAAGGTCCGTTTCTGCGAGATTTCAGTTTCTCCCCCAAATGACGGATTGCTTCCTTCTTCCACTACCTACTACAAAAGTCATTTCTTGCTTTTTGTCCTAAAATGATGAGAACAACAGATGCTTAGTCCTAATACACTTTTTCATGATAAAGGGAGTACCACCGTATAAACAATTTTGGAAAACAGGAAGAGGAAATTATCGCTGGTCCCTAATTCTAGCATGCTGGCATTTTACTGGATCTCCTTTCAGTCTTTTTTTTTTTTCCTTATGACTTTTATTTCAATATCATAAAATGATACTTAAAATCATTTTACCCCATGTGTTTTTCATGTATTTACAGGAGCTTGGGGTTCCTAAGTATCTCATTTTTTTTTTTCATCACAACCACCCTCCCACTTGAGCCTGGTGAAAATTCTTGGCCATATTTTACAGAGAAAGAAACAAGCACAAGCGTTTATTTGGTGGCGAGCTGCTCAGCGTCACAGAGAGACAAGAGAAGCTTGCTGTCATGAAAGCTCTCTCCTTAGATGTCTGCAAACACAGGAAACTCAGCCCGCACAAGCTCATGGGTGCTGAGAACAGTAGCCACAGATGGGATTAGAGGGAGAAAGGGGGACGAAGGGTGGCTTGGAGGAGTAGCGTCACTAGTCTAACCTGCGTCTGTCTGTTCCGAGCAAGAAAGCCAGTTTTCTTATGAGCTGTATAGTCCTGAGGGGAATTCCAAAAGAAAAAATCCCCCCAAATACTCTGGGTGATGGCAACACTGAAGGAGGCATATAGCCTCCACTGGAGACTGCTTTGATGAACTCTGCTCATCTGGATCTACAGATCCTGTGCCTTTTTATATTCAGTCTCCTTATTCTTATATTTTATATTGTGCAGTTGATGCATCATTTCAGCAAAAGCTCTTTTCTGTGAAGCTGCAGGAAGAAACTCTCCCTCAGAGGACATCCAAGATGGCGCTGGGTACCAATCTGCTGACTCCAGTGGTCTCAGTGACTAACTGGCAACTTACCCCAACCTTCCCAGGGCCCTGAGGCCCTGTCTGAGGAGAGTCACCATGCCCTAAGGGACCGTGCAAACAGAAGAGAGTCCACAGTGCACAGAGGACACATCGATGGAAAACTATGTGATAAAATGAGCACAATAAAATTCTAAGAACAGACTCGAGGTAGTGAGCAGATGGGTGTTTACTGCAAAAGTCTTTCAACTTTACTATATACTGAAATATTTCATAACAAAATGCTGTTTTGAAGATTAGTGTTCTCCTAAGTAACAGAATGCTGCTGGATAGATTTTTTTTCACCCGCCTTTATCTCTCTTCACCTCACCCCCTCACCGTGTCTTCCTCACCTCTACGATTCCTTGAGAACACATCTCTAAAGATGACCAAATATGTTCAGAAAACACTGAGTCAAACCCAGTTTTTAAGAAAACAAAACTGAGGTCCTACCAAGGGGAACAGACTTGTCCCAAATCAAGTCATCACCTGGTGGGTTCAGGAGTACGTCTCCAGTTTCCAGATCCCATTGTGACACTTTCCTTCCTAGGAGATGGACAGTTGGACCTCTGTATTATGGACATTCCTTGAAAGGATTAGAAAACCAACACATCTGGACATTTTAGAAGGAGGTTTAAAAGAAGCCAGGGTGCTAAGGACAAGGCAAGAGCCAGCAGAGGCAACATGTGAGCAGCAGAGCAGCTGATTCTGTGGATACAGGGCTCACATTTTCCCAGTCCAATGAAATTGTCTCTCTGTTGTTTTAGAACCCCAGAAACAGAGAAACTTGATCACACTTCTACCTGTACAATACTGCTGGGAGTAGAAATTCACACAAGCCTTCTGGAAATCAATTCAGCGATAGGTATCAAATATTCACAG
The DNA here is from genome assembly GCF_011762595.2 of Tursiops truncatus. NCBI lineage: Eukaryota > Metazoa > Chordata > Mammalia > Artiodactyla > Delphinidae > Tursiops > Tursiops truncatus. Next base: position 4,115,948 of record NC_047053.1, on the reverse strand, counting down.
CCTCTGACCTTGTGACTCTATTTCTGGCAGAGCATTCCAAGCAACTTGCATTCAACATAAAAAAACGCGTTACAAAGATATGCATCAAAGCACTGTGAATAAGAGCCCCAAATTAAAAAGTGCCTAAAGCCCAAATGATCAGTAAATTATGATACATTCTTAAAAGGGGATTTAGAAGTCATTACAATATTTATAAAAGGTCTAACAATATAGTTAGAAAATGTTTATATGATATTCCTCAATGATAAAATTTCTAACAAATTGTACATGTGCCCTGAGCCTAATTAGATTAACAAATTTAAAAAATATGTGACACATAGTAAAAGGCCTGAGAGGAAATACATCACATTGGTTACAAGGCTTGTCTGTACTGCATTTGCTACATTTTCTGTAATGGTATCCAGTCAGCTGTGCTATAACTCCAACATATGCATTCCTAAAATCCCTCCACTACGTAAAATCACACAATAAAAACCACAGAGCTTATGGGGAAAATGGACTTAAGCTACAACACTCTCAAAATCTATCAGTGGCACATTTTTTGAAAGGTAGGAACCAATAATAACAGTACCCCAGTTTTCACACTTCAACTGGTTAAGTGATTCATAAACACATGACACTTGACCTTGAAAAAGCCCTGAAGTTTTCTAGTGGAATCGCGCGTTGGGAGCGTTGCAGCTTGGGAGTTATTGCGAAGTGGTGGAAAGCAGGTTATCAAAAATGGGACTGTTCAGCAGATGTAGATGAATGTAACTCAGAACTGGCTCTGAGCTGAGGTGGCTGGTGGACAGTTGAGGCACATGTGTGCAAATGTGTGCACGTGTGTGTGTTCTTACACGACTCACTTCAGCTGAGTGCAGTTTTCTGCATTCATCTAGTGTTTCTTGCTGATGAAAATGTACACGAGCTACAAACGTACAAATCTAAAACTGGCAGTATACGCAAACGCTTTCCTAAACTATGAATTCCACTGGAACAAACTCAACGTGTTCGAAACAATCACTCTAGCAGAACTGCTGTATCATCTTTCTAATAAATAAATAAACGTGAATATGAGCTACTAAAATCCTCTTTCTAAAGTGGTCTACACCCTCTGCACTCTCTCAAAACAACTAGTCACGTGAATAAAGAATAAATAGATGAGATTCTGCTTGGCAACCAGTAAGCAAAAGAAGCCAAGAACTGACTAAATAGTTTACCCTTCAAATAAGTCAGGTTACGTCAGTGTTTGAAGACGTATCAGAAGATTATTTGTTGACTAGAGCAGCTATGGGACTCATTTAATATACTTTGGTCTGTCAGATAAGTATTGGGCCAGATGACCTGGAGGTCATTTCTAATGCTAATAGTGAGATTTTATGATAGTGTACTTATTTCTTAATAATTAGATAATTTATTTGGGGGTGAGAACAAGCAAGTTCAGTGCCGAGAGAATTGAGATTTAGTACAAAGTCCGTGAAACTCAAACAGGAATTGAATATCATAAAAGTAAATACGGTCACACTGTTCTGAGCCTAAATAGTTCAAGTTTTCAAAAACTGTTTTTGATACATTTTACATTTTGTTGTGGCTGTGTCTTAAAAAACCTGCAAATCTGTCTTATTTCCATCACTGTTATGTGAACATACACTATTAAACAGTCCACATTACTTTCCTCTGATTACGGATTCCTCTTTCCTTTAACTACTGTCTTAGCATTTCTGTGCCGACAGAATACAACCCACAGACTCAAACTTGTAAATATCCCCTGAGAACAATATGAAATTTTCCTCTGATTTTAAACTTACCTTGACTTAAGCAAACAAACACACGCACAAAAAGGCCTTCCTGGGACACAGTTTGTCCAACAGAACACTTCCTTTTTCTGATGGATGTGATAAAAGGGGAAACGACTCAGTTGGCAAAGTATAGCACATCATTACTCAAAGCTGGGTTCAACAGTTCAGATTTTTAAGGCCTTGGGAGTAAGGAAAAGAATTTTCTTTATTTAAGGAAAATGATTTTGCCCACGCTTTCAAAACGGAGCTAGCATTCTACAAAATTCTGATAAGAGGCACTCAGAAATCAGACGCCCACATCAATACATTGAAATTGTTTACATATTTAGTTATTATGCAATTTCAAGAACTTACTGTTTTGAAGGGCAACGATTTCACCCAAACCTTTAAAACTGTGCTGCAGATCATGACAATAGGTACACATACATCCCATGTTCAAGCCAATGTACTAATGGAGCTGTTTACATAAACTATTATTTATTTGCTTTCTTTTATGAAGGAAGGGGAAACAATGCCTGAAAGAAGAGAGTCAAAATATAATCTATCTGAACGGACACACGAGGTCCTGCTGTAGAGCACAGGGAACTAAATTCAATGTCCTGGGATAAACCATAACGGAAAAGCATAGGAAAAAGAGTGTATACATATGTATAACTGAGTCACTGTGCTGTGCAGCAGAAACTAACACAACATTGTAAATCAACTATATGTCAATAAAAAAACCCACATATATATATAAAAAAAAAAATATATATATATATAATCTAACCCTTGATGTAGTTTGATGAACCATCACGGGATTGGCCATGGAATGAGACACTTCACGTCCAACAGATTTCCAAGTATTTCATAATAATCATCTTTTACATCTGCATACCCCTGTTCATACATTGTATCATGTGACTCATGATTTTCCTGTTTCCTCTCCCCAAGAAATCGATAATCTATTCAAGAAACTATATTTGAAATACTGTCATATTTTTCTGAAATCCTCTTTGTTTGTCGTAGATAGTAACCCCCAGCAGACACACTGATGATACGCAAGCAGACTGCACAGTTCACAAGGTTCAGACACGCGTTAATTTTGTAGACGCAGATGATGTGAATTCCTGTGAAGGCACATAGCCGTTCAGTCTCCGCGAATGTGGGGAGATGCTCTTTTTCGAGAAAGATCAAGTGGACAGAATAATGAGGACCTTTACTGGAAACCGATGGCCACAGGAAGGATTGTGGACGGGGAGACACACAAGGAGGGGCAGGTGCGAACATTTCCACATCTGAGAATTTCAGGACTCACAGAAGTCCCCAGAGGTATCTACCGAAAACATCAAGAGCGCCAGATCCGAGCCAGGTCTGAACCCGCTTGCCCACCCCACGCCCCTCCTCGTGGGTCTCTCGGCCCCTTTACTGGTGGCCTCTGAAGCATTAGCTCAGCAGTGCCTCTCTTTCTTTTCCCCTTCTAGTTTTCTATTTTCGCCACTGCTGCAATTATGCAGCCCTCTGGCCACGCAATGAAAAGTTCTCCAGTTCTGTCACACAAATGCAAAGGGCGACACGGTGGCCTGCTTCATTTTAATCAGGATATTAGATGAGTGAAGATTTCACGCAGTCATTTGTTTACACTTAAACCCTCGAGCTTTTGAGTTCCTCGGTTCTCTGGACGTCTCACCCCCCCCTTCCCTCCTCCCTTATACTTTCCAAATCTCACCACCAGGCTGTTTAAAGGTCCACCCTCAATTTCTGAGTGGACTAGAAAGGACCATCATGGTGAAATAGATGAATTATTTGCAATACTCCAAGACTAAACCTAGAGAGATGCCATGAAAATAGTTTCTGAACTTTAGGTACGCGAGTCCCCTTATTTTAAGCAATTTTCAACTTGAAATGTCCTTCACGTCCTTTCCCTAAGAGCCTCTATGAATCAGAGAGAAATGACTGCCATTGACTTAAGTGAGAAACAAACACTACAAAAACAATTTTTTTCCCCCATAAGCAATAGATCTGTGAGTCAGACAGTAGGAATAAGTTGGTTTGGTTTTCTCAGGTTTTTCCTTTTTCCTTTTTTTCTTTTTTTTTTTTTAATGCTTTCTCAGCAGCAGCAAAATTTCCAGGGAAAAGAAAGGAAAATATTAGAAGCATTACAAAGAATGTCTTCAATTTGGTATTCCTAGAGAAGAAATAAGATGTCACCAATGGGGACTTCCCTGGTGGTCCAGTGGGTGGGACTCCGCACTCCCAGTGCAGGGGCCCAGCTTCGATCCCTGGTAGGGGAACTAACTAGATCCCGCACACATGCCGTAACTAAGAGCTCTCGTGCCGCAACTAAGACCCGGTGCAGCCTCAATAAATAAACAAATAAATAAAAATCAATCTTAAAAAAAAAAAAGATGTCACCAGTGAAAGAATATCCATGGTTGAAACTTTAAATTTCAGTGTTGGTGAGAGAAAACACAAAGCATTCACAAGTCCTCATTCTTTCAGGGAATTTTCAAGTGAGTTTTCAAGGAGATTCTTAAAGCAAGTTTCTTTTGCTGCCCGGCCTTGCAATGGAGTTTAGAATAGGCTGGTACAGCACTACCTTGAAAGTTAGCCACTACACTTTCACCAGAATGTTCAAGAAACTTAAACAGGTCTATCAGATGCTACTTGTGCTCAGTAACTAACGCAGGAAGTTTTAAGCATCCAGCCAAAGAGCACAGTCTGCAATTTAAAAAAAAAGGCTTTTTCCTAAGACCTTGTGATAAAGGAACTGCTGATCAAGCCACCAGGCCTAAGTAACGACATCCACGCAGAAAACAGGACACACAAATGCAGTAACCAGGACAGAAACGTACTAAACACACTGTAAAAACCTCCTTTCTATATAGGGAAGTTTTATGTACACGGATGACCAGCCATAATGGTCACAAAGCAAGCAGGAGGACCCCACTGGCCAACTCAATCCAGGAAAAAGGGGGAGACAGCAAAGATCAGGCAGACACATGGATGAAGTTCATCACACTCTCTGCCTCTTCCGAGTAGCTTTCTTTTACCCATCAACACACTGCCTGCTTTGTCACACGCCATAGCCCACCTGGTCTCAGGGTCACCAATAACTTCCTAGTTGACGAGACAAACATTCTTTGGTCTCGGACCTCTATTCACACCTTCTGTAGCATTTCATACCACTGACCTTGAAAACGTCTCCTCCCTGCTACTGCCAACATTTTCTTATGAAAATTTTAAACGTGGCAAAAATTGGTAAGAATTGTACAACCAAACACCCATCTACCCACCAACTAGATTCTAAATAGGGATTTTTCTGCACTTTTACTATCACATATCTACACATCCGTCTACCCATCCATCAATTCATCTCATCCTTCTGAATGTGTTTCAAAGCAAACATCAGTACCTTTCCCTCTAAACACTTGCATGTGCACAGCATAAACTGTAGAAACGGTCCTTCTTTGGGGCAAGAACATAACCATGTCTTCCTGCTCCTGCCCTTCCCTCCCTCCCCTGTGTCCTTGCTGCACAGTTTCGTATCTCGGCTACAGTGACGCTGGCACGGCCTCAGCCACCAGGCCTACGGGGGTCCCAAGCCTGACCTTATTTGTGTGCTCCAGCCCACCTTGAGGCTCCATCCGCTTCATGTGCCAAAACAAAGTTGTCTGTTCCCCTTGGTACCTGTTAACTCCTTCTGTGTCCCTCCCTATGACAGTCACAGTTAATCATAAATATCCCTGAGCTGGAAATCTTCCAGTCTTCTCCAGTTTCTCCCCCTTTCCTCCTTGCTAGCATCCCACACAAAGTTTTATGATTCCTTCCACCAAAACGTCCAGCAAATCTCCTTCCCACCACTTCCCATGGCCATGGCCCTGTTCTAGTTCAAGCCTCCATCTCTGTCCTTGAGACTCAACAACCAGGGGCTTGGTGTGCATCCCCGCCCTTCCCATGCCACCTCGGACTGGGTTTCCTGGGCAGAATCAGAGGACGTCTACGGAATCAGCTCTCTATGGAAAGCGTTCAAAACCCCTCCCCGGCCCTGCCTCAAGAGCCGTAATTACCCAATATGGTAGCCACTGGCCTCAGGGAGCTACTGAATACTCGAAATGTGGGTACTCGGAATTGAGAAATGCCGCAAGCATAAAGTGCATATGAGGGACTTCCCTGGCGATCCAGTGCTTAAGACTCCATGCTTCCAAGGCAGGGGGCACAGGTTCGAACCCTGGTCAGGGAACTAAGATCCCACATGCTGTGTGGCACGGCCAAAAAATAAAAATAAAATAAAGTGTTAAAAAAATTAAAAAAACAAAACAAAACAAAAAAAAAAAAACAAAAAAAAAACAAAAAATAAAACAAAATGCGTATGAGATTTGGAAGATTTTGGACGAAAAATGCAAAATGTCTCATTGATAATGTTTTATTGTTGATTACATGGTGAAATTATAATATTTCAGACAACTTGGCTTCAATCAAAATATTATTAGAATGAACATTGCCTCTTCATTACTACTTTTTTTTTTTTTTTTTTTTTTTTTTTGTGGTACGCGGGCCTCTCACTGCTGTGGCCTCTCCCGTTGCAGAGCAACAGGCTCCGGACACGCAGGCTCAGCGGCCATGACTCACGGGCCCAGCCGCTCCGCGGCATGTGGGATCTTTCCGGACCGGGGCACGAACCTGTGTCCCCTGCATCGGCAGGCGGACTCCCAACCACTGCACCACCAGGGAAGCCCCATTCCTACTTTTTTAAAGAAGTTACCAGAACATTTAAAAGGACATATGCGGTTCCCGTTACATTTCTTTTGGACAACGCTGATCTAGAATAAAGTCCAAACTCCCTAAACATGTTACTGAATGGTCTCAAAAATCTTTTCTGACACTTTGATCCCAACGTGAGACCTCACTCTTCAGCTGCAAACTCAGACTGTTGGCTGAAACTGCTGGGTGGGATTGCTTCTCAGGACAGAGGTCAGGTGACCCCATCACAGGATGCCCAAGCGTCCAAAAGACAGACGGAAGAATGGAGAAGCAGGGGAAGCTCATGTAAACTAAACAGGTACTCGAGACAAAGTCCAGGAATCCGCAAAATGCATTATTAAGCTTTTGCAAAAACAATGACCAAAGACTGCCGATTTGTGTTTATATGATGTCTCTTCCAAAGTAGAACGTTTGTCATTGAGCATAGGAATCACCTTTACATGGAATGCCACCTGCTGAACAAGTCTGCATATTTCAAAAAGTTCCCACTGGTCACTGCCTGGGATGGACACTTCTAGCTTCATCCAGCCTCGAGGAGCTGTTATTTCTGAGCGGCACCTCGCATAGGGGTCCCTCAGCTACACCCTCAGCACCTCCCATGAATGTTCGTGGTGGATACTCACATGCTAAGTAAAGTAAGGGAAGGTCCAGGGACATATCTGAAGCTTTTAGCCTATCCTAGAAGTCTGCAAACCAGGCCAGTGAGCCAAAGGCCTGTTTTGGTCAACAACGTTTTTATTGGAACATAGCCACACCCATTCATTTACATATTGTCTAAGGCTGCTTTCCTGCTAAAAAGTAGAGTTGAATAGCTGTGACGGAGACCATATGACCCACGAAACCTAAAACATTTACTATTGGCCCTTTCCAGAAAAAAATCACTGAGCCATGGCCTAAGGCATCATTTTTTTTTTATTAAACAAAGAGTGAATCTCTTCTGTGACAGGTACAGTTCCAGGGCTCAGAGATACAAAGTTGAAAAAGACCAAGGTTAGTTTCTCGAGGGACCCTGAAGCACGTTCACTTTAGTCTCTTCACACAGGACTTCTGCTCACACCCGCCAGTGTTTTTCAAACTTTTTTCTATTGAAATCCACTAATAACAATTACGTTTACATCCAATCTTTCAGCACACACTGATCTATTTATGTATGTACATACCTGAACCAAGCTTGTCAAGATAATATCTGCCCAGCTTACTACCTGGGATTCGCTCTCTTATTTTATCCTGTTATAGCCCCTTCCATTAAAAAAATAGTAATTGGTTTTATTATACACTAATGTCTTGGGATTCACAGTTTGAAAATCTCTTAATACACACCAGCTTTTTGTTGCTAACTCTGATCTTCACTGTAAGCCAAAGGTTATAAACTAGCAGCCCCTCTCCTCCAGATGAAATTGATTTACTCCCTCTATGCAGAATTTTGGTTTGTGTTAGTTTTGGTTTTTAATATGTTAATTATTTCTCAATATGTTTTTTAAAAAATCAGTATCCCGAGATTCTTTAGAAAAATCAGAGGGCAGGGCAATCATGAGTCTACTTTCTTTCTTGGTAACTGTCAGCTGGAGCTGAGAAATGGTTTCTCCAATGTCTGCTTCCAACTTGCCACCCTCTGCCACAGGGCAAATGCACCTGAAAATCCCAAGAATTTTCATCACAAGCATTAGCTCCCCATGAACTCCCCCCGCCCCATATAAATATAAAACAGATCCAATGTGTTTTCTTTCCATCATTAAACCCTAGCAAGGCATTCTAGTAGACCCTCTGGCTTTGGGGAAAGCCTTTTTAACAGATACTGTTGTAATCTCAAGTCCTCCTACACCAAGAAGAAACAGAAAGGCCTCATTAGAAAGAAAAACAAGCGGCCTTTATTTAAGAAGAACCCACAACATTTGATGAAAGAAACTACAATAATTAAAGTCCACCAGAAAATTAAGAAAAAACCCAGATGGCAGTTTTTGTTTACTCAAAAGCTTTGTTTGTAAAACGAAATCACTTCATCACTGCAGCCTTTTCTTACCGCCAGAACTTTTCAAAACATCGATTGCAAGCAAACATGGCTTCAGTTAAGAAAGGTGACCAGGGGCGCAGCAGTTAGCCCTGGGAATGTAACTTTCGTTGCGGCTTAATTCAGTTCCCTTTTTAAATACCTGAGCTTAAGGAGAATCTGCAAAGATTTACGACCGTAACAAACACACCACTTTTGAATTTGTCATTCAAACCAGCCTGGCAACTTTGATATTTCCTATTGAAAGGAGAGCTCTAATCCAAGTAAGAACTCTGAAAAAGGGAAAAGGAATTTTATTCCCATAATTTGATTGATTACTTCCTACTCTGAACACTCGAGAGAGAAAAAGCAAACTTTTTTTCTGTCTGTAGTTGGATTTCTCCCACTAATCTTTTACAATCAGGTAACAACCGTAAAACACAAATTACTTACAAGGATCCACAGGCCAATCATGCTAGCTGGGTTCCAAAGTCCATAAGCATCAAAATACTGGGGAAAACATCTGAGATGAAAACCACCAATTTAAAGATGAATTGATCACTGACCAAATTCAATTCAATACTTTAATTCACCAGTTCTGGGAGGAGAAAGAATAATGCTATCAATTGTTCCATTCTCTGGAATAATTCTGCCATCGATACAAATCCTCCAAAATGATATTTATGTAATTTAGAGCATGCAATGGTTTCCCAATTGTAGTCTCCAGAATTTTACCCTGAAAAATGGAAGTTCTAAGCTCTTGTCTTTTAGCTTAACCTTGGGCAAGGCACCGTTTTCTCATAGGCAGAAGACAATCTCTGAGATACTTTCTAATTCCAACTTCCTTTACGGTTTATGATTCTGTCTGGTTAGAGCCAGAAAAGTTCAAATCAACAACCATGCCTTATTTGGCAATGATCCGACCAGTACAGTAAAGAGCTTGGCATTATTAATGACCAGTTGGCAGGATAATTAGATAAAAATTATTAATAACAATAATAATGAAGATAGAAGAGTGCCTGGGGCTAAAAATTGGGCTATGGCCTGATTGGGAATATTAACATTTCTAAAGAAAAAAAGTGTCTATCAGAAAGTGCAAGTACATGTGGATGACTGAGTCACTTTGCTGTGCACCTGAAACTATCACAACATTGTTAATTGGCTATACTCCAATATAAAATAAAAAGTTAAAAAATAAAGGGCAAATACAGAAAAGAGTGAGAAAGATGGACTTTGGCATGACTCAGCCATGGCTGGTTGGGGGTTTCCTACAAAGTTGAAGACACCAGGGAATGGGTACAACCACCAACTCACCTTGCCCCACTTCCAGGAGCAGCCAGCCACCTTCTCATATGTCTCTGACAATATCTTGGCTTCCCCATGCAGCCATTTAGAAGGAGGAAACTTGCTCATTTGGACCACTAAACAAAGAGGTTCTTTTCACGGTGATTATTTTTCAATGGGTGGGTGAAAAATCAATTGAATGGCTCAGGATTTCTGATATGATCAATAAGATGAGCTCTGTGATCAGATTATATTATTTCTTAAAAAAAAGAATTACACAAAAAGTAGAGGTGGTTTTAGTTATTCCAGATAGGCCAATATACTCACAAGGATATTTAAAGACTTAAAAATTCGCTTTGTCAACTCTATGTTGATATGTTGCCTAGTTTTTAACTAAACGTCTAAGGCCCAGAATCAAACATGTCCAAGTCCTTCTATCACATGGGACAGGCTTTCAATCCCTACCATCTTTGAGCCACTGATGGCTGGATATCTAGGCAGGAACCACACATGGGCAATTCCATCTGAGAACATGATGCTTCCCAGCGGTGAAGCATTGGTATAAGGTGGGTGGACTTGGATTCAGCACTAGTTCTACTATTTACTTGACTATATGACCCTGGGCAAGTTACTTCATCTTTTTGAGCCCCAGTTTCTTGAGCTATAAAAGTAGTAAATAATAGGACCTACCTAATGATATTAGTCATATTAAAAAAGTATCCAGACTACATGCAGCAGGTCATGCAGTAAAATCTAGCAACACCCAGTGTGGGCTCAACAGATGCAGCTATTATTACCTTACATCTAAAATGACAGATAGACCATTCAGACAGGAAACCAGTGAGGAAGCATTGGATTTGAACTATATGCTCAATAGTTAGGACCGGATAGACCTAACAGACGTATACAGAACATTCCATACAACAGCAGCAGGATGCACACAGAACGTTCTCCACGGTGGATCATATGCTTGGCCACGAATCTAGTCTTAACACATTTAAGAAGACGGAGATCATATCAAGTATATTTTCTGAACACAATGGTATGAAGCTAGAAATCAGTAACAAGCCGAAAACTGGAAAATTCACAAATATGTGGATGTTGAACAACATCCTACTTAAAACCAATGAGCCAAAGAAGAAATCAAAAAGTAAATCAGGGGCTTCCCTGGTGGCGCAGTGGTTGAGAGTCCGCCTGCCGATGCAGGGGACACGGGTTCGTGCCCCGGTCCGGGAGGATCCCACATGCCGCGGAGCGGCTGGGCCCGTGAGCCATGGCAGCTCAGCGCCTGTGCGTCCGGAGCCTGTGCTCTGCAACAGGAGAGGCCACAACAGTGAGAGGGCTGCGTACCTCAAAAATAAATAAATAAAATAAAAAGTAAATCAGAAAATATCTTGAGACAAACAAAAATGGAATCCGAACACACCAAAACTTATGGGATGCAGCAAAAGCAGTTCTAAGAGGGAGGTTCATAGTGACAAATGCCTACATTAAGCAAAAAGAAAATCTCAAATAAGCAACCTAACTCTACCCATTAAGGAACCAGAAAAAGAAGAGCAATCCAAGCCCACAGTTAGAAGAAGGAAAGCAATAACAAAAATCAGAGTGAAAATAAATGAAACAGAAACTAAAATGACAGATTTCGTCAAATGTACTTTGCAGGGTTCAAATATTTTGCTATTTTTAAAAAGTTTCAACATGCATGAAGAAAAGCATTATACCAACTAAGATGGGAAAATGTCAAACAACAAGCCCAGAATGGCATTAAATCACGGAAATTATTTTTATCTACATAAGCATTTAGTAGCCTGTCCTTTGCACGATACAGGTTCATAAGACAGATGCGACCAAGGTAAGTGAGCCAACGATTAAGAGGAAGTACTGTTAATTTCTCTGAGTCTCAAGACGTACCAGGTATTGTTTTGTTTTGCTTAAGTAAAAATAAGATTTTAATTTTTTTTTTTTTTTTTTTTGCGGTACGCGGGCCTCTCACTGTTGTGGCCTCTCCCGCTGCGGAGCACAGGCTCCGGACGCGCAGGCTCAGCGGCCATGGCTCACGGGCCCAGCCGCTCCGCGGCATGTGGGATCTTCCCGGACCGGGGCACGAACCCGTGTCCCTGGCATCGGCAGGCGGACTCTCAACCACTGCGCCACCAGGGAAGCCCTGATTTTAATTTTGACAGTTCTTAAAACTAGCAAAGGAAATGTTTTGAGGCAGACTGTCATGACTCTATTAAACCCGAGCCTCTGATGCACAACAGAGGCCGAAAATGCCAGCACGCTACCTGGACAGGGACTCTGAGACTGATAATGCTGGCGTCCCAGGCCTAGCTGCTGCAGCAGGAAGAGCCCCCAGGATGCCCAGGTCCTGTCCTCCAGCGCTCTGGAGGTTGGATGTTCTCCCTTCCACCCTCTCCTTCAACCCCGTGATTGCTCCAGGTCCGCTTCGTTCCCGTGGCAGATCCCATAAGCCAGGGTCTAAACCAAAGGTTAAAGCACAAGGGCAAGTAAGCAGGTAGAACATTTAAGCTGACCCAGAAGACCCAGACTGTGTTGTCATCTTAGCTGTAAGGAGTGTCCCCAGGCACGGCCCCATCGCGTCACCGCATCGCCAGCTTCCCCAGCTTCCCCAGCCCTGACAACTGCCCCTCCTACACTGGAGGCAAAAAAGCCAGATGCCCACGTCAGATTTTCCTCTGACCCCTACTTCAGTTCTCTGTGTTCTCAAGAACTTGCCACCGCCGTCAAAGTGTTTTCTCTCCAGGCAGAGAGGGATTCAGTCAGGGCTGGGTGACTTTTTATACCTTCTCGACTTGACACTTGCCAACCACAAAGAAGAGAAAGAAAGACAAAACAGTCTCTGTCCGTGTTTCAGAGACAAGAGAGTAGGAGGGGGGCCCTGAGCCAATGGTATTATGCAATAAGCTGAGGGGGAGGTCAGCATGCCTGGAGCAACAGGTGCTGGCGTGGAGGGAGCCAGCGGGCTGGTGCTGGGGGCCTTGGGGAGGAGAGGAGTCAAGGGCTGGCTGGGTGGAGAGTTTCGGGATGACCCCTCACACTCTCTGCCTTCTTTGTTAATGGTCTTCTTTTCCCTTTGGTTTTGGAATCATTCTAGACAAGAAAACTGTTTAAAAAAAAAAAAAAAGCAGTACAGAAAAATCTCAGAGACCCCTTCAGCCAGACAGTTTCCCCTGAGGTTGTCATCTTCCATAACCCCGGTAAAGGATCAAAACCAAGAAATCAACCTTGGTGTGACACTGTGAACTAAACCACACACATCAGTCACATTTCCTCAGTTTTCCACCAATGCCCTTTTTATGCTCCAGGATCCCGTCGACGGTACCAGACTGTATTTATGCATTAGCAATTAGCCTCTTTTTTCCCCTCCCAGGGTGACAGTTTATCGGTCTTATTTTGTCATTCATGATCTCACCATTTGTGAAGAATGCTGGTCAGGTATTCTGCGGCTGTACCGTCCACTCATGCTGGTCTAACGTTTTCTCATGATAGATGGGGGTCAAGGATTTACGGGAAGAAAACCCCACAGGTGAAGCCCTCCTCCCTGCCTTAAACCAGGGGATACAAGATCTCAACACGGCAACTAGGGAACGTCACCCTCAGTACTTGGTTCAGTGGGGTCCGCCAGGTTCCTCCACCATAGCGTTCCCATGTTCCCCTTTCCCCCTTCCTTACTTTTTTTTTTAAATTGAATTATAGTTGATTTACAATGTTATATTAGTTTCAGGTGTACAGCAAAGTGATTCAGATATAAACACATATCTACCTAATCTTTTCAGATTTCTCTCCCTTATAGGTTATTACACAATATTGAGTAGAGTTCCCTGCGCTCTACAGTAGGTCCTTGCTGGTGATCTATCCTATATATAGTAGTGCGTACCTGCTCACCCTCCCTCGCCAGGCCCTGGACCAAAGTCACAGGAAACAGTCTCCCGTTGGAACTCCGAAAACACCTTCCTATAAAACTGTCCCACGTGGTGGACCTTCCCAAAGTTTATCTCAGGTGTGTTAAGGGTTAAACAGGCTTCTGGGTGCTGCCTGTTAAGAACCCTGGGACCCTCTTCCGGAGCCTATACCACGCGGGGATAGAAATAAGACTGCATTACTGATGTTGAAATAAAATCATCTGGGAGTGTTTTCACGTGAAGCTGGCTTTCAGAAGCAGAGGCAAAACACACTAACAAAACTAATCTGGGCATATGGCATTCCTTTCAGGCACGCACATTCCTAATATAAATCTCCTAATCACTTCTCTCTTCTTTTTCAGGTTTATTGTCAAGGCAGGTCTTTTCTATTTCTCTCCAAAGGATAACCTCCCTGCCTGAAAGAGCCGGCTCAGGCAGAGGGGCTGTAAGTGCTACCCAGGATGACTTTTTTTTTTTAAAGTGAGACCAAATATACTCTGATCATGATGAGGTTTTCAAAGTCCACCCTTTTGAGTTCCTTGCTGACTCTCCCTCCCACTAGGTGGCGCTACAGGTCACATTCAAAGTGGCTGCTCTCAAAAGAGACCAGGAAGAGGATTTTCTTTTTTTAACCTTTGTGAGAATATCACAAGTACTAAACTAACTGCAAGTACTAAACTTCCTTCTTACTAAGCAGTTCCCCTTTTCTTTTTCACATTTACTGCCATCTGACAGCTTCTGAAACTGAGCAAATCTGAACTTCTGGAATCCAGCTTTCAAGGAATCACAGAATAAATGTAAATGTTAGAGGCGTAAGGGTCATGACCACATGAGTGATATATAAAATCAGCAGTTGCATCATTGGAGGCAAGCAGCTGGGAAGATGTTTCAATTCTCTGAACTCAGCATTTCCTCAGTTTCTACGTTCTGCTTTCACATAAGTTCATTTCACTCAAGTTTATTTATTAACTATATCAATATTCCCCCTCCAAATAGATTTTTTAAACTGTATCAAATGAGCAAGGATTCTAAAGTGCTTCCGAACATTTTTAAGACATTCTTAAAAATGCAAAGACTAGGGAGCTAAAATATTACTTAGGTGCAATTTCCTCTGGTAACACATCAAAGGCATATGTTTTAATAAGAAACCTCATTTCCACAATTATGATTCATCACTTAAGGAAAAACAAACTTTCTAAAAGCTTCGAGTCTAATATCATTGGGAAGCACACGGAGAAAGGATGCTCTTTATCAGCCCAGTTCCTGTTCCTTGGGGGAGGAAGACGTGCCCCTGAGGGAAATCGCTACGTCTATCAAGTTCCCAACCCAGCGCAGCAATGTGGCTGATGGTAATGGTGATGTGCAGTCCTTCAAATGCATCCCGTAGAGATAGCAGGCCTTTGCTGTTTATACCAAGTCAGTCTGTTTGCTCCGTGACACTCTCCTACTATGATGTGAGCATCTGGTCTGTGTAAGGTCAGCCCCTGTTGCCATTAATTGCACAGGCTTATTTTGTTCTCATGACCCCTCCAGAATACAGATTTGGCACGTACTCTTTCTGGGCCAATCAACAGAAATTCTATGAGACAAATATTTGGGCCAGAGCGTTTCTTGATTTTTTTTAAGAGGAAGGCAGAAGATTCCAATATTGTGGAGGGCTTTCGCTCCAACTTGGCCATGCATTCCACACACACTACATCAGCACCTGATAAACCTCATCACTACAAGGGCATAATCACTCACACAAGGTATTCCAGTTCCAGGCTACACCAAACATGGTTTTGCTATTGTTGTTTTTAATGCCTGGACTAAATAATCCTAGACCTTGCTCCCCCTGGGTGTCTGATGCTGCTCAGAAGTTCCCCAACCACTAAATAACTTTTCTGTGATCAATTCTATCACTTTCCCCACCTACTGGGTACCTGCTCTTGCATACATGTGTGTATGGGTTCATGCGTGAACCTCGTGAGCCACACACACACACAGAAATGAGACTGTTGGACTGGTCCTGCTGGGTTGGTCTACTGGGGAGATGAACCCGGGGCAAACAAAATGGCAGCTTGTAGCTTCTCAAAGGGGTTCTTTGCAACCTCACAGTTGATGGAGAGTGTCCAGTCACTGAGGGCTCCAGGGAGCAAATGCATGAAAGAAATTGGGCCCTCCCCTCCCCCCACCACAGACATGTACCCTAGACTCAGGGCCCAAAGCTGCTTCTTCACGATCCGCCCTCCCCACCTCTTATCCCTTCCAAGGTCCTTGGCTTCCCTCTGAGGACACAGAGCCCCTTTGGATGTCAGTCCCCAGGACCTTGCATGGGTGGCCAGACTCCCTTGGCTCGAATTTCACTTCCAACCCTTCATGTAGAAGGGCTGGTGGCTCAGGAGGGTGGGAAAGTACGCACGGAGGTACTCTGCAGCTGCTCCCAGCTGCTCCAAGATGCCGATCACCCCCGATAGGAACCGGAAGTGCCTCTGCTCAGCCTGCCTCTCCCGTGGACTTGATAAACAAGGCAGTGATCAGGAAGGGCCAGAAAACTTCACATTCTGATGAAGCCACGGAAAGGACCAACTCCTAAACTGCAAGCTGAGTAATCTTTGATCTTTCTGGATGCTACAGAGTAAAATAAGTTTAGCGACATTCTTCTCTGGGGAAATCACCCAGTCTCACTAAAGAAAATGAGTCAAAATATAGGAAAGATACGTGCTAGCACAGGAGATTAGATGATGAACACTTACTATCTTGTCCCCAAATAAAAGACTGAAGTGTTACAGAATCCAAACGTTTATATTCATATACATATATAAATATATATATATGTACATAGTATATATAAGCACACACATATCTTTAAGTACTTTATAAACAGTTATCTTTTGTCTTAGGAGAAAAATAACCATGGCCTCCAGCTGGTGCAGATATACAGGCAGAGTAGGGGAGGGGGCTTCTTTTAGAATTCCAAGGTCACCTGCTCTTGAACCACAGCACACGCATTTGGTCTTAACTTCCAGAAAAGATCTCAAAGTTCTGAAGGTAATGAAACAATTCCCCCCTTTTCTTGAGGAACCCATCACACATCCGATGGAAATGGAAACCGCTCACAGTGAAGGATTGCTTTCCTGTGACACGTAGCCACAGACATTTGTTGTCCTGATATCATGTCAGCTAAATTAAGTAATGTGGAATGTTTTTTTAAACCCCATCAGAGCGGAGTTTCATATCCGGAAAAGTCCACTGAAGTGTCCTAAATTATCATCAACAAATTTCCCGGCATATTAAAATGTTCATTTATTTCATTTATTTTAGAATAATATTAGGACATTTTTAAATCAATAAGAATAACTTCCTTTTTAGAGATTTTAAATAAATTCGTTTTCTTGGCCTTTACTACACATTTGTCCAAACGAAGAAACCATTGATTACACTGTTCTTGGGATGTAGTTTATAAAGTACTTTTAATTTTTTTCCCAGAGAGAGAAATTTATTGACACATCCTAACAACGGGCATTTTTAACTCTCAAACTCAGTTTCCAAGAGATTTTCTCCCAACTTCGCAGCAGCAACAGATCTGTCCCGTTGTCAGGACGGTAGGGGGCGCTGCCACAACAAACTATTACGACAAATTGAGAGAATTTTCACTGGGCGAAAAAACAAGGCTAGACATCATGATTCTCCCATGTCAATGAGAGAAAATATTGTACAAATTTTTTTTTAAATTATTGTAAAAAATATTGTACAAATTTTTTTCTCTTCTATAATTCACTTCAGGGTTCAAATACTAGGGTTTTCTTTCTGTTCGTGTGTGTGTGTGTGTGTGTCTGGTCATAAATGTGTGTTAGAAACCCTATATTACAATTTTGGGGCTGACTCAAGAAGGTCTTACCGAATCCCTTTACCTAAAATACTGGCTAAACACAAGCAGCTAAAACGTGCCTAATAGTTAAATGGCATTCTGTGTGATTTTTTGTCATTGGTAAGTAAGTCTTCAGTCTTTTTCACAAACATCTAACTCCAAGTTCAGGGCCGAGATGAAAGAGAACTGTAGCAAAGTTTCATTAAATAATCTCATAATCCAGGCCCCATAGGTTGGACTTCTTAAATAGTTTTCCATGTAATTGATTTAAACTTAAATTTATGCGTCCAATAAAAGACCACTGCAAATGGTAAAACAAAGACACTGCTCCAACACTTGGAAAATTAAATTCACCAAACCATGAAGTCTACTGTGCAGTTATTTTTGTAACCACCATAAACTGCTTTATAAAACTCCTCTACCGAAGTAAACAGTCCAAGGAGATATTTACTTTATAGCATGCCTCCAGTTTCCAAACGAGACAGCAGCCTCAAAGTTCATGACTTTTTCTTCTTTTTTTCCTTTCCTTTTTTTTTTTTTTTAAATACTTGTGTTTCTAGTTACCTTGAAACCTTCCTTCTCTTACACAAGCTCAGAAAGGTCAACGGAAAATAAGATCCAGCTCTGTGGATATACTGTGCCCCCAAATACTCATTTCTGGAAGAGGAAGAAACAGTCCTACTTTGTGGAAATAAAGGCTATATAGCAAAATGAAAATAAAGGGTTTTAGTACTAAATGTTTCACCATATTTAATAGCACCTCTGAGTCCAACATTGTCTTAGATGTTTTTGGGCAGTCGGCTTGAAATGTGTTCACTTATAGCCCTGTACCAGGCCACATACAATGCAAACTGCTATAGATAAGAGTTTTAGGGGTCTTTAATCACTTCTTTCTTGTGTCCTTGATGGAAAAAACAGAGCTGCCTTTGTGCTAAGAAGAAGGACCTGTTGTTTCCAGATTCAACAGGTCATTTTTATAAGAACTTCCCAGAGGATACAACATAAATGACAGAAACACAAGGGGATTTTTTAAGTGGCTGATGATTTTAAATGATCTATATTCTATAGTAAGGGAAGGTTGTTTTGTCTTCCTCTCCAACAAATGGAAAGTTACTGTTTTAAACATGTTTAATGTTCTAGTTCGACTTTTAGGACCAAATGTTTTCTCATGAGTTGGGTTACTGTAAATTTGCTTCCTGTGCTTGACCCTCGAGTAAATAAACTTGTCAAATCACATCCATTTCTCTTTTGGGGATGAATGGTTAATTGAGTGGGCTTTTGAAATATATTTAAATGGTATTGTAACTTTTGTCCTATGATTTCAGTCAAGATAACAAGGAGATTGCAAATTTAATGAACAAGATAAAACTTTATAAAATGGAAAATTCTGGCCTATTTTTCCATATACTCAGAGGAAAGAAAAAAAGGCCAATATTTTATGGCAAACAAAATCCAGGTGACACTAAGATTTATTAGAGTTTGGCTTATTCTATTATTAAAGGTGGTTTGAATTTGAGAAGACTGGTAAGTTTAAGATTAAGACCTAAATCAGACTTGTTTCCTACACTGTATTAGGAGGGTTTTTCACAATGTAACCAGGATCTCTGTTTTTCCCCACGTTTCTTCCTTTCAAAAAATTTTGTCTACCTCATTTTTAAAGGGAATTGTTTGGAGATCTTTAGAAAAGTTTCTGCCAGTCCAGAATCAAAAGGTACTCTTCCCTACAAATACAGAAAGCATTTTATACGAAGTCATTCCTAGCCCCAAACAAAAGTTATTGCCAACGAAGCCATCTTTAAAGCACGCTGCTCTCACATATATCTCCCCAAAACCTAGAGTCTAGTTCTTGACACTTTAACTCAGTGTCTATATTACTTACTACCTAGGACAATTAGGCAAAGAGTTAAGGTAAATAAATAAACAGGCGATGGCAAAGCCTGCGTTAACCGCAGGGAATCGCCCAGAAGATGAAGAAGAAATAAAAACAGGCTTCCTTGGGAAAGGGATCCACTAGGTCACGTATCTAGTAATTGGTGAACAGGTTTCTAACTTGGAAGACACATGTTTCTTTTTTTTTCTCTCTTTAGCTACGCACAGGGAAACTTTCACAAAGCAGGAGAAAATGATGAGATTGGCTATTTGGGGAAAAGGGAATTCCAAGAACTAAAGACAAAATCTGCAAGGCCAAAATTTCCCTCCGACCCGCTCCCTCTTCCCCGGGAGAAGGCAGGGTGGGGAAGGAAACCCCTCATCTTAAGGACAACTACCGATGACCCTCTGCCCTCTGCATGAAGCCGGGGAGGGCGATGAACTGGGTGGGCGTCACCACGGGCTCCTCAAGCCCCTACCCCGGGCTCTGGCCGCCCCCGCCTGCCCGCCTTGTCCGGCCCCAGCTCACCGGTACCAGGCGAGGCCCTTGTCGTAGCTGCGGTCGAAGAAGTGGGGCTCGGCGCCCACGGCGCGCACGTCGGGGTGCACGCGCAGGAACTCGAGCAGCGCCCGCGTGCCGCCCTTCTTCACGCCGATGATGATGGCCTGCGGCAGCTGCTTGCTGCCTTCGTCCAGCAGCAGGGCCAGGGTCCCCGGCGGCGTCTCGGCCACGCTGCTCCCGGCCCCGGAGCCGCCGGGACTCCCCGCCAGGCCAGGGGTCTCCTCTTCCCAGGCCGCCACCTCGCCGTCGTCCCGCAGCGCGGGCGGCCGGCGCCTCGGCCACGGCTGCACTTGCAGGAGGCGCTTCCTTCGCGCGACCGCGGGCCACGCCACCGGCTCCCCCGCGCCTCCCGCCAGGACGCCGCGACCCGGGGCCCCCGCCTCCTTGCCACCGCCCGACCGCCCCACGACGGGGCCCGACAGGGTCTGGCAGCGCTCGGCCAGGCAGTAGAAGACGTAGAGGGATGTGAGCAGGGAGCAGAGCATCAGCAAGAACTTCCGGAAGATGCTGCGGGACAGCGGCTCGGTCGAGGTGGGGTGGGAGCCGGCCGGGGCCGGAGGGGCCATCCTAGCCGGAGGCGACGTCGGGCAGCGCGCTGGCCATGCTAGGCCGGGACTTCGCCAGGTGCCGTGGCATCCTCCGGGGGGGCCGGCGCGCTGGCCGGAGGCCACATCGCCCTGCGCCCCTGCGGCCGTGCGAGCTGCCCGGGCGGCGGCAGCCGAGGCTCCTCGGGGAGACGGAGCCCCCGGAGCCCCGCGCTGGATCCCAGCCTCCGGTCGAGGGGGCGGGAAGGGGGACGTGGTGCCGTGCTTAAGAAACCATCGTCTGAGAATCGCCCAAGTCCTGAGCCCGGGGCCGCGCTCGGCGCCCCCGGTCCCCGAGAGTCGCCGGAATGGGGGTGTCGGCGGCGGTGGCGAAGGCGTGCGTCTCAAACCCGGGCCGAAACGGCCTCTCGGCGGGAGTCCCAGCTCAGTGATCGCGCATCCCTCGCTCGGTCCCGGTGAGGGGACGTGCGGCTCCGAGGCCGCTGAGCTCCGTGCGCTGCAGACCGCGGCGGGGACTGTGCCTCCCAGCCACCGCTTCCTCGGTCCCCGGCCCGCCTGGGCGCGCGCTCTCGGCCCCGGGGCGAGGTCCCCCGAGTCCCTCTACCCGAGCGGGAGCCAGAGGACCCGCGCCGAGCCGTCCGACCCTCTTGGTGCGCGCCCAGCCGCTCCGGCGGCTCTCGGGCCCCACCTGGGAGCGGCGTGGACAAGCTGGGCTGCGCGGGACCTGTCAGCAGCCGTGGCCACTGCGCTCGCCGCCTCCCGGGCCGTCGCTGCAGCCACACGTGGAGCTCCGAGGGCAGCAAACTTGGAGGTGACGTCAACGGCCAGGGCCGGACAGGCCCCCGAACGAGCGCAGCGGGGAGGGCGGGGTGCGACGGCGAAAAGGTGGCGCGGACCCCGAGGCGGCCGCCCAATGACATCGGAGAGGGCGGGGGCGACAGGGGCGACGCCCCTTCCCCACTCCGCCCACCCCTCCCCGCCAACCACAGCCGGCGGCCTCGCCCCCTCGGAGCGCTGCCGGGTCTGCGGCGGCTCCTGGGGCGTCTGACAGCCAGGGCAGCCGGATCCCCGGGGACCTGACTTCCACCCAGCCAGCCGCTCGCTGGATCAGGGGTTCCCAAACCTCTGCGACGCCGCTCTGCCCTTCGCAGCCCTGACCCCTCCGAGAGCCCCGGTTCCCTCCCTCCGGAGTCGCTACATCCTTCCCCCGCTCTGCCCCGCCCCCCGCCCCCTCCGCGAACCTTCAGAAGTTTTGTTGGCGGAGGTTCCCGGGACCAAGCCGCGCGCCACGCCCCCATTTGTCCTGGACTAACCGAATTCCTCCGCTGCGGCTTCGCCTTCCACCTACTCTGCTGTCCACTGCCGGCTCCGAAGCAAAGCCTTTTCTCCCCGCAGCAGTTTTTGGTGTTTTTTGTTTTTTCATCTGATTGTTTTCCTTTGTATTCGTTTAGGATGATCAGAGTTCCCCAGCACCTGGAAAGGAGCAACCTCTTAGGAAATGAGCCAATAAATAAGGGGAGAAATTAAGATTTAAAAAATTATATCAGGTACAATTCCAAATCCATATGCCCAGTTTTTGAGGGATTTTTTTAGTGTTGCTTACACTGGGGTGGGTGGGTGTGTGTGTGTGTGTGTGCGCGCCCGCTCGCCAAGCTAAAGGAGTTATACGTCCTTTCCTAAGCGGTTTCCTCTTTCTCTTGCCTCCCCCGACCCTATATCCTCTCCCTGCCCTCCTCGGAGAGCAGGTCAGGAAGGGATACAAATCGCCTTGCTGTTTAATGGAGGGAGGTGGCCCGTGGAACCTGCATGAGGTGGTTTTTAATTCCAGTCCGATTTGTTCCTGATTTCTTGGCTTCCTCGTCTCGGCAGGACGCCCCGCAATGTGGGCGGTAGCCTGACCTCTTCGTACCCACCCTTGCAAGCTGTGCAGGCTGCTTTCGGGGCGCACTGCGGTTGCTGACCAGGGCTGGCAGCGGCAGCAGAGCTAGGGATGCAGGAAACTCACAGGGGAAACTTCTGCTTCCTGTGCTCTATCTGACGTGGAATTGAAGTCCTTTTTAACCTTCCAAAGGGGACCTGGTGGTTCTGACTCGGTGCCTGGGTAGAATCGCTGTGTTTGTGCCGGTTGGATAAATACCCAGGACTGGACGTGATTTTCTGTTTATGAAGTGCCAGTCCCAACCTATTCTGTAAACTAGTGAAGAGCTTGTTAGGTTCCACTGCCGCAGAGCAATGGCCTTTTATGTAAACTAGTGAAGAGCTTGTTAGGTTCCATTGCCGCAGAGCAATGGCCTTTTATGTGAACTAGTGAAGAGCTTGTTAGGTTCCACTGCCGCAGAGCAATGGCCTTTTATGTGAACTAGTGAAGAGCTTGTTAGGTTCCACTGCCGCAGAGCAATGGCCTTGTACAAGGATGAACAGTAAGTCCTGCCAAGCTTTAAGGCCTCTTTGTGTCCTAAAATTGGACATCAGAAATCTAGTTGAGGTTTAATACTAACTTGAGCTTTAATATATTCTAGTTTGTCTCTTGGTATTTCAGTCTGACTTGCAAAAGTGAGACCAAAAAAAAAAAAGGCAGTTTTAAAGTTATTCTGAAAGTATACGCAATCCCATAAATGTTGACAAACATGCTTGGGTTTTCCCATCTGGAAAATGGTGGTCGCCAAGTTCCCTTCTAGCTCCAACACGGTAGGATATTATGCGTTTTGCTTTCACGTTCCCAGCACAGGTATTTCCTTTATGTGGGTATTAAACACCCACACTATGAAGGAGACAGGGTTCTAAGGACCACTCACACCGTATCTAGCTCTAGGGCAGCTCTGTACATTAGAAATAAAATAGAAGCCATGAACACAAGCCTCACAGGTCATTTAAAATGTCTAGTAGCCACCTTAAAAACGGTAGAAAGCAGGTGAAATTAATTTACTAATACAGCCAACATACCTAAAACCGTGATTTTACCATGCAGTCAATATAAAATTCCTGAGGTCATTATGTTCTTTCTTTTCACACCACGTCTTCAAAATCCAGTGTGTGTTTTACACTCTCAGCACTGCTTTACAGGGACGGGCCACATGTCAAATGTTCAGTCACCACAAGAGCTAGTGGCTCCCATGCTGGACGGCACGAATGAGGATGTTGTTTTTGGTGAGAGGAGTGTCTGGTGTTGATGTGCATGGATTCATGAATGGTTCTCCTCAAAGAATTTTGGGTGCTTCACTGGACCTTTCATACTGCCACCCTTCCCCCAGAAGACTGACATATCTCGGGAACAACGCTACGGCGCTCCACTGCCCCATTCCTTGTTTTAGGAGCTTATGATCTTAATGAGACAAAACGTACACACACTCTTGAGAATGCAAAATCACACTGTGTTCAACTGAACACAGGTGTGCTGCCCACTCACCGGATTCACATCCAGCTCCGGGATGTGCCCTGTCCCTTCCTGTCCCAAAGCACATGGTGTTTCGACCCAGAATGTACACCCTCTTCATCCCTCAGATGTCAGCTGTACACATCTTTAAGGATGCCTTCCCTCTGCATCCCCTGTCCCTGGTTTGATCATGTCTCCTGGTACAGATTCTCAAAGTTCCCGGCAGTTTCCTTACAGACTTGATGAGGGTTTGCAATGTTACAGGTGTGTGGTTATGTCTGTGTTTCCCCGTTAGAAGCTGAGTACTCCAAGGAGCCAGGAACCACTCCTCAGTAGCACACCTGGAACATCTAGCATATTAGTTGGTGCAAGGAGATGCCTGGTGAAGATCTGTTGATGAACTAATGAACCTAGAGGATTGGGGGCTGGGCATCCCAGTCTGAGAGAGCACCACCTAGAAGCCAAGAGATGGGAGGGAGCATCGTGCAGTGTAAACCGCTTGTGTTCAGTGTGAACCAAGTGTGGGCTGGCCTGGGGAAGGCACTGGGGGGACTAGAATCAGCACAAAAACAAGACTAGAGAAGAAAGCAGGAGTCCTGATAATTAGCTAGAAATAAGGAGGGAGATTTGGTGGAGGGGCTGGATTTCAACATGGGTCTTAAGGAACTGACTGGGGTGGGGGACATGATATTTTAGGTCACAAGGAATAAGCACTAAGGTGTCTGCTGCAAGACACAGACAATAAATGTTGAGTAATGCCCTGTGACCAAATCTTCATTTCTACTTATTTCAGCCGTAAGGAAGTGTCTCAGTGCTCTCTCTTTTAACTTAAGAGACAAAAATGTTAGGGTCTGCGATCTTCAGACTTCAAATTCGAGCGGCTGATTTCTTGTGCTCAGTCCAGGAAGAGTGAAGGTAACATTTTAGAAAATTACTCTGCGAGCTGAATGCTGGATTAAGGTTAGAAAAGCTTGGATGTAGACAACCCAGTGGAGAGTCCAGAGTTAGATGTGAGCCATGAAATCATAAAGTCCCAAACTGTAACGTTAGCAGAGGGTACAAATAGAGAAAATCTAAAATATCTTACAAAGAAACATAAAGTCTGTGATAGGGCAGATGTCGCAGATGAAAGAATACTCAGAAGCCATTCCAAGTATCGCCACTGAATGGGCCCTTCTCCAGCTGGCCTGGCGTGTGTTTGCTAGTCAGCTTTTTTCGTCTATCTTTGCAGTTGGGCATGCTGGTGAATGCTCTAAACTGACTCGGGGACCCGCGAGTAGGACTGGAGAAATGGAGCTGAGTAGGTAGCAGTCAAATGGCCAAGTGGGAGTTGGAGGTGAGTCAAGTCACTGTCAGAACTGAAGATACAGCACTGGACACAAGACCGTTCTCACCAAAGGGTGAAGCAGACTTGACAAGAGGTCCCAGTGACTATTCTGATCATTATGATCCTTACTCATCTCATGTGGGGGGGGGGGGGGCGCAAAATGGTTTTCTCAATCTCAGGTGACATGTTGATTAATATGTATTAATGGCTATCCTGTGAGTCATTAAGAGTTCCAATAAAATAGGTCACCAAGAATTCCCAAAGTAAGTGGAGTTTAAGAAGGACCTTGTAGAAGAAGGAGTAAGAGTTTTGCAGATGGAGACGAGCATGGTGGTAGTTCCAGACCGAGAAACAAAATAAACAGAATTACAAGACAATATTAAAAAGTGTTCTTACCACTGTTGGTGATCAATAATAGTCTTTGTAGTTTGGACAAGAAAGGATGATGAGAGAGAGAGACTAGTGATATCCCCTGAAGGCCAGACACTGTGCTGGGTGCTGGAGCCGTTCCTACTAGGTCTCACTCGGAGTGGATGCTCAAGTCTTTGCTTGCCATTTCTAATGCTGGAAGAGGCCAGAGTTTCCCCAGATATAGCCCTAATCCTGGGAAATGTTCCGTAGCAAAGTATTCTGTGATAGAATAAATTGGAAAGACTACCCTCTCTTGAGCATACCTTATAAACATTAGCATGTTACAGTCTCTGAAATGACTTTTCAGTAAAGATACCAGTTAAATTTTGCTTAATCCATTGTTTTCCAAGGCTTTTGGACCACGGACTCCCACTACCCATGCCCTATCCAGTAATATTCCTTGTTCTCAGGAACACGTATCAAGAAATGTAACCCTAAACTTTACAAAGGCTTGCTGTTGTCAGGAACCTCGAAGGACAAATGTTTTCTGAACGTACAGGGGCCTCAACTACAAATAGCGAGGGTTTGTTTTCCTTTGAGACCAGGTGGGGGACATTTCACCAAGTATCTGGACTTTTCTTTGTTCTATTATTTCTCCCGGGACCCACCTCCCCCGAGGGATAGGGCTTTAACTAAGGTCTTGACAAATGGTAATTTTCATGAATTATTGATTTAGCCAAAAATAAATGGAAAGCTTGATAATTACACAGAGATTTTCTCATGCGTCTTGCTTCTGTCCTGAGTCAATTCTTTCAGATTCTCTGACATATGAAAGAAATGGGTGCAGGTTTTGAGATATACCTTATTAAGAAGTGAATTAGCATGCAAAAGGATCAAGGGACATTTTCAGTAGACTGACCACTCAGTTCTCAAAATCTCCAGGCTACAATGTAAGTTAAGCAGGAAGAAATAAGAACTGTTAGTTAAAAAGCAGGACCTATTTAAATAAATAATAGAGAGCTAAAAGTTGATTCAAGGAGGGCTATACGGTTATTTTTTATTTATTCTCAGTTTCTCTTCTGAGAGTAGAGGACGCTGAGTCCATAATTTTTTCTTTGGTTTATTATAATATTGGTATTTCTTTTATTTAAAAGATATCACATACTTTTTATGGTAGTAGGCCAAAATTGAGTTTATATTTTAGGTGAACTTTAGAAGGATGTGGGGCATAAATAATGGACCTGAAGGATAAGGGGAGTCAGAGTGAGTTTCCTTGGTTCTCCACCTCTAGAGATTTTTAAGCTTTCCTTATGTTACAGGAGAAGGAGGTATGAGTCAGAGGGAAAGTAGGAGAGCGACAGCCTGGTGCTTCCTATCTGTCCCCCTCCCAAGGCAGGAGCTGGAGGAGAGACATCGACCCCCTAGATGAGCCAAGGGAATTTGAGAGCAAAGGAGCCTTGTGCCTCGGTCCCCAGGGAGCACCCAGGGAAGCGGCAAGCCTCAAAGAGAGAGAGCAGAAGAGGAGAAGGGCTGTGGATTCCTTAGAAAGCACCAGCAACAACTCCCTAGGGGCCCCTCAAAACTCCAGAGGCATGGAAGAAGAATCAGTCAGCTGAGACGGAGCAGGGTCTGGAGAAGCCTGGGGATCAGGAACAAGGCATGACGCAACCGTGATAGGCATGGGCTGGTGACCAAGGACAGGAAGGACAAAGTACAGCTCATCAGATGCCCAGTGGATGGGTAACAACGGCCGAAACCCAGACTCCCTATGATATCTTGGCATCTCTAAGACCAAACCAGAGATATGGAGTGAGAGCAGGACTGGGGGCAGGGGGAGGGAGGGGGAGACCCTGAGGGTCCCCAGAATGCACTGAGATTACATTTCTGCTACTGTGAAAACAGACGCTAAAAATGGAAACCCAGCTTCAGAAGCAGGAGACGGTTACTTTGTGCACACCTGATTTCCAGTTGGAGATCTGTGTGCTCATTATACTCTCTGAAGTAGGCATAGACCCCCCAGGCTTAGTTAACTCACCAGAACGTATAAGGCATGCCTTGACACACCCATGCACAGCACCTCTTTCAACAAAGGTTGTTACTTTCCTTTTTAGTTCTGATTATTATTTCTCGACAATCATATACCTTTTCCAGATATATTATTAGGCAACTGAGGGCAAGACCGCAAGGTTCATCACTGCTGATATTTTCCTGCATACTGACTTGGTCATTTTATCCATCTGATCGCCCCTTCTCTTTAGCATTCTGCCCTTCAACTACTGGCATAATAGTAGCTGGGGCTGCAAGGATAATGCTTATCTTTACTAATTAAACACTAAAAGCCCAAGCTCACCTCCGAGCTTTTTACAGCTTAGCCTCTGACACGGCTCTCGCTCTTTTAAAGGATTTGGAATAATTCAAATCCTAGACTATATAGGAATGTGATTTTTATAGACCCATTTGCCCAGGAAAAAAATAACGGTTTTAGACATGGATATATATTGATTTTAAAAAATAGTTCCGGGGCTTCCCTGGTGGCACAGTGGTTGAGAGTCCACCTGCCAATGCAGGGGACACGGGTTCGGGCCCAGGTCCGGGAGGATCCCGCATGCTGCGGAGCGGCTGAGCCTGCGTGTCTGGAGCCTGTGCTCTGCAACGGGAGAGGCCACAACAGTGAGAGGCCCACGTACCACAAAAAAAAAAAAAAAAAAAAAAAGTTCCTTCTTTGTATATGATTAGGTCTCTTTTTTTCCTTTACAAACAGGAGAATTCAATCCAGTGTACTAAACATCTCAAGAGATTATGAATGAGACCCGGGAAAGTTACCAAGAAAGGGTTATTCTGAGTACGTTTCTTACGTAAACAATTTCTCTATGTGTTGTAAGGTAACCATTCAATGTTCCCCCCCCACCCCAAATGATGAACTAGTTTTCCTAATACCTATTCTTTCCTTGCTGACTTGAAATGACATGTTTCTCTTATATTTAGCTTGATACGTACTTGAATCTGTCCTGGGACATTTTATTTTGTTCTATTCATCTGTTACTTTCAGGACCACACTATCATGATAGTACTTACTATGTACCATCACTTTGAGACTCCAAACCCTAAACTACCATTCCAAAGTGTCTTGACTATTCTCACACCTTTATTTTCCTAGAAATTTAAGTTTATTAGATCAATTACCCCCCAAAATATGCTGTTTATATTTTTACTGGACTTTAATTTCATTTACTGATTTCTTGGGGGGAAATTCAGGTATATATAATATAATATAATACAATATAGTCCCTTCCAAGAACATGGTATGCCTTATGCTACGTCATCACCATTAGTCTGTTCTACTGAATTATATTGCATGACCACAGGAAGAATTTTTCATTGTCTTCATAAAATTCCTGCATCTTTTGTTATGGTTATTCCTGTATGAGTTAAATGTATGATTGTTTTGTAAATGAATCTTTCCGCAAGATATTTTTCATGATTTTTCCTTGATATATAAGCAAGTTATTACCTTTCCCACATATATTCAATAACTGGCACCCATAATGGATACTCTTACTAGTTTCAATGTTTTTCAGTTAGACAATTATTTAATCTCTAGTTGACAAAAATTTTAAATCCTCTTTCCAAAAAGTCTAACTCATTCATTTTTCTTGCCACATTGCATTGGCTAGAACTATAAAAATAATGCAAAAGTGATGATAAAATATCAGATGTCCTTCTTCTGTTTATGCTATTTATGGAATAATTCTGTATTTTACCTTTAAGTATGACGTTTGTTCTTTTTTCCACTATGGAGTCTTCATCTTATTAAAGAATTAGCTAACTTCATTTCTAATATAAAAATACACTTTAATTATAAATGAGATTTTGTGTAAGGCCTTTTACAGATACTGAGATACCTGTTCTTTTTGGTTTGTTTTCTGTGATGTAATATTTTATGTTACGTCAATTTGTGTTAATGTTGAAGTGTACTCATATTCACCTCCTTGGTAATGTACTGTTGTTATTATTTTATTTTGCCATCGTATGTGTTTTGCTAAGATTTTATTTGGGATGCTTGTATCTATATTCATTCAAAAGGCTAAACTTTCATTGTATTCAATTTTGGTCAGGTGTTTTTATTATGATTAATCTGGCTTTCTAAAAGGACATGAGAAATTCTACATTTTTTCCGTGTTCGGCAAGAGTATAAATAATTTATATGAGAGTAATATAAAAATTATCCATAAAGCAATTCAGATCTGGAGCCCTAATGGGGAAGGATATTCATCAACAATTTCAAAAAAATCATGGTTTTTATATTCAGATTTTCTAACATTTCTTGAGTCAGTAATTATTCCTTAAAATCATTCATGAGAATTTAGATCAATATAGTAAAGTGAGCATGCTCATTACCTTACGGGGAGGAAAATAAAGGAAAAAGTGTAACAAGTGTAACAAGTAGACCAGAAATGTTGCAGAATGCATGAAAGCAAGACAGAAGAATAGAGTAGATACAGGGAACCAAGTGCTACCCAACATGCTGTAGGGCAGCGGTCCCCAGCCTTTTTGGCACCAGGAACCCGTTTTGTGGAAGACAATTTTTCCACCGTCTGGGGTGGGGGTGGGGGGCGGTGTCGGGCGGAGGGGAGCGGCTGGGGGGGCGGTGGTTGGGAGGAGATGGGTTCAGGCGGTAATGGGAGCGATGGGGAGCGGCAGATGAAGCTTCATTTGCACGGCCCAGGGCAGGGGTTGGGGACCCCTGCTGTAGGAGACGCTGTCGCAGAGATGAGCGTGGTCCCATGTAGTCTCAATGCCACAGTCAACAGGTGGGTATGAAAAGTGGAGGAGCAGTTCCTCAGGGTGATGAAATGGGAAGCAGTGCTCAACCTCCGCCCTCTGCCCCTCCCGCTTGCGGTGTGGCTCGGCAGTGGGAAGCCCTCAGAGGTTCTGGTTCACAAGGGGCCAGCCCACCCCACCTGGTAACCCTATCGGTGACCAAACAACATAGAAAAGCATAGGCAGAGAAACAGAGGGTCTTACGAGACTTGCAAAATATGAATTCACTGTTTTTGTAGGTTACAAAATAGTCAAACATTAGTAATAACATTTGGTCAACCTGCTTTGAACCACCAGGAAAGATCGATACTTAACTGCATTAAAAGAAGGAACAATATCCACAGGTAAAACTGCAAAGAGAAGAAGCAAAAACGCTTTTCAATAAGTAAAATTACTATTGTCAGTGATGAGCAAGAGACCACTGCATTCATAGAAAAGAATCAGCTCGACTTCTGCCTTAAGACTGAAATTTCTTCACAGAAAACCTCTTTGCCAATACCTAAAGAAATGAGTAAAAATTAAGAAACAAGCTACCTCTCTCCCATTACAAAATGTATCAGGAAAGAAGGAAGGGAGGGAGGGAGGGAGGGAGGAAGGAAAGAAAGAGAGGAGACCTAATTCAATTTGAGCAGAGCTGGGGATAAACTTGATTCTGCTCCTACGTCTGTTTCAATCCCTAGAAACCATTCTGGTGAAGAGACATAAACCTGAGAAATTTTACTAATATTCCCAAGTCTGGAGAGATGAAAACTGAGGAGAGAGCTTTATCTTTTGACTCTTCTGATCAATAAGTAATAGAAATTACTGGGGAGCAGTGAAAGCATGAGATATATTGCTGGGTGGCCTCATCCAATTGGCAGAGTAAAAACACTGATGATAGAAAAGATTTTCAAGAATGAGCAAAAAAAAAAAATCTAAAAGAGTAATGCGAAAAGTATATTGGTGTTGACTTTTAGGAAGGTGAGTTGCCACCCTCTATCAAACTAGAAATGATAAATTCTTCCAGGAATTTATGCTAAAGAAATGCTTGTACTTGTGCCCAAAGATGCAGAGATGCTCAATTTCCATGTTGTTGATAAAAGCAAAGTTTCTAACATCCTAAATGTCCATCAACAGAGACGTGGTTAAGTAATTTAAAAGGCTACCCTCCCAAGGAACACGCTGAAGCTGTAAAATTGGATGAGGCAGATCCACATGTCAACACTAGATTTACCATCAACTCATTTGCTTAAGTGAAAAAGGAAGTTCCAGAGCAGCATGGATAATATTATCTCACATGTAGATTTTCCCATATGACACCGAAGACATAAATACACACATATGTATAGGCCTCAGTGGGGGAAAACAATGAACACTCAACTCTTGACGGTGGTTATCTTTAAGAAGACGAGTTCAAGAGATATGGAAAAGGGGATTTCTTGGTTTTGCTGTACTTAATTGTTTGATTTCTTTCTATGACAATACGGTCGTGTTTCACTTGTATAATATTTGCTTAATAAACATAAAACATGCTAAAATCATTCTATTCATCAGTGTTCAAATTGTGTATAGTGTTCAATTATAATTTTTAAAATATTGGATCTGTTTACTTCATGATTCTAATTCTTATTTAGTACACTTGTGTTTTAGCCTCTCCTTTATTTTTTTAATTAAGCTTGCCAGAGTTATGTACGTTTATTTATTTTGTTCAAAAACAAAAAACTGAGAAGTAAAACTACCATTTTCTATTTTCTGATTCATTGATTTTTGCTTGTAAGTTTATTTCCTTTTTTCTTCTTTCCTTAGATGCATTTTGTGGTTCTGTTCTAGAATCTTGAGCAAGAAGAGAGATCATATTTTATTTATTTTCATTTTTTTGTTGTTCAGTGATGGAAGTTTTTAGGGTTATAGAATTTATCTAAGTAGAACTTTGTCTGCATCCCAAAGCTTTTCTATGTGCCGTCTGTATTGAGCTAATGCTTACTTGCTATGGGTTCGGCATTGTGTTATGAACCTCATATACAACCTCATACACAAGACTCCTGTCTCATTTTACACGGGCGAGCCAAAACATCTCTTTGGGGGAGCGAGCACTCCCTCATTCTTAGCCCATGTGGCCTGGGAAGCCTGGATCCAGCCTGATTTACAGGCGTGGACACAAAAGCCAGAACTTGGCCATAGTGATTTGTTCACCACCAGGCCAATGACCCAAACCCAGTTAATTAAAACCTTTCATGAGACTTTTACTAAGTCTTAGAAGAAAAATACACTCTTTACCACGGAATCTTTAGCTACATAACAAAATGAAAACAGGTGTCTTTGCCTCCTTGTGGATAGAGTTTGCCTGAGATTGAAAACAAACACAAGGGTGTGAAACTGTACTGCCTAAGAGCAGGAGAGTGACTTTATCCAGAAATGTAGCACAGCAGCCCACCTGGCACTTGTGGCCATGAACTTAAAGTACAACAAATCAGCACAGTTGTATTTTCTTGAGTCATGTGCAGTTTGTTGCCTGTGTCCAGGCTGAAATACATCAAGATTAGGGACGAACCAAGGTGGAGTGTGTCAAACAAATACTCTGAAGTCAAAGAAGAAAAGGGAGTTAAGGGAGGGACTGTATGAAAACGACAGAACCTAAGCTGAGTGGGAGAAAAGGGAAGGTGTGAGTGTGTATCAAACAGTGAGAAATGGTAAAACCAGTGGATCTGAGGGGAGTGACTAGAGAAATAAGATGTGATGTTACAAGGCTTTTGGAGATAGTGCAATTATTGGTCATGATAAGACCTAAGGCAGTACTTTTAAAACAGTTTTTGACCTTGACCTAGAGTAAAAAATACATTTTTTTATCACAACCCAATACACATATACATACATGCATCTCTACATGCATCTCTCTCCATATATCTTGTTTATTTATTTATTGGAATTGGCTCATATGATCATAGAGGCTGGCAAGTCCAAAATACTAGCTTTATGCTAGATGTTTTATCTGTATCAAGTCTAAACCTTACAGCTCTCCTACAGGATCTTAGGTGCTGGGCCAGGCTCAGAAAGCTGAACAGGTGTCAGTGGGGATGCATTGCAGATCTGCCTGGCTGTGATCTTTCCACTCCACTGCACTTGCAGTGATCTGGAGGCCAACGGTGTGCCCCAGAAGGCTTGTTAGCAAATGCTCTCTATCAATTTGGCCAACACACATGACTTCACAGGAGAGCAAGCATTTGCCACCAGCCCTGCTGGTCCTTTTGTAGAACTAACCTTGCCAGGTGTACCTCTAGCATCCTTGGATCAAGTACCAATTATAACTGAAGTGCAATGTCATTAGTCACACAATTTTGAGCAGCTGCAGTTTAACTCCATTAAATTCACATCACCAAACTGACATAATGAAGGACTGCTGACAGAAGGAAAATAGGTATAAATCATACCTTCATGTACATTTGAATCATGGTGGAGTCATATCTAATACTCAACCACTAAGTGTAGACACTCTTAATTCAGTAAAATTTATCATTAAAAGATCCTTGGAATTTATACACAGATGAATTTCTGA
Source organism: Tursiops truncatus (assembly GCF_011762595.2). Classification (NCBI taxonomy): domain Eukaryota; kingdom Metazoa; phylum Chordata; class Mammalia; order Artiodactyla; family Delphinidae; genus Tursiops; species Tursiops truncatus. Next base: position 4,082,003 of record NC_047053.1, on the reverse strand, counting down.
TCATACACCCGTTACAGAAATAAACTGGGATACATCAGATCAAACCTAACATCCCCATTTTACAGACGAGGGACTGAGGGATTATATGAAAGAGTAACTAACATTTATATTGTGCTGAGTTCTGGAGTTAACCCTGACTCCACCATCTGTCAGCTGCCTGATCTTGGACAAGTTACCTAATCTCTCCTGGCTTCAGTTTCCTTTTCTGTGCCATGAAGATAACAGTAATGTGATTGTCTATCATGACTGAGTTGATGTGAGCAATAAATGAGTTAATACATATGAAAGGCTTTATAGAGTGCCTGACTCACAGAAATTGCTCAAAGAATGGTAAATATGTAATTGCTATTATTCCCTTTTACTTACTTTTAGACATGACAATGGGAACCTCTTGTAGCCAAACTTATGGGATGGGTGCTTTATATCTTGTTTGCGAGGGTATCTCCACAGCAGGAATAAAGGACTTTAAAACATGTAATTCTCTTTGAGGAAATAGGGGTTTCTTGCTGGAGAAAACTGGGAGATTGTGAGCTCCATGACAGTGAAAATAAATCTGCCTCGAACACATTTCGCCAGCACATGGTGGGTGTTCAGTAGGTCTTTTCCGACTGATATACTAACTGACCATCTAGTTAGAACAGAAGGCAGGCACTAGAAAAGCTCATTAACAATAAAAGGAAGAAAATAAGTACCCATCAAAGAAAGAGAATTTGGCCAAAGGAATGCCAAAATGGAATTTATAATGTTCATGGATCTAATGAAAATGTATAATTGAAATGATATTTAATGACACAAACAACATGCAGTCAAATGCAAACTGTGCAATAAAGATCACGCAGGATTAGGGGATCTGTTGCCAAGGTGCCAGCCTGGTGGGCCTAAGGGGGCGACGTTATTGGCATCCTCTCCCCCCCTTTCTGGGGGTTGAGAAGTCGGGGCTCAGCTACCCAGAGATGGAGGGCTGTCGTAACCTGCTCGGCCTATTGGACAACGACGAGATCATGGCCCTATGCGATACCATCACCAACCGCCTGGTGCAGCCTGAGGACCACCAAGATGCCATTCGTGAAATATTAGTGTACAGTCAAGGTGCAGAAGAACTTTTGAGGCGTAAAACAGTCCACCGAGAAATCATATTTAAGTACTTGGCGACACAGTGGGTTATTCTACCTCCAGCTACTGAAAAACACAACCTTATTCAGCATGCGAAGGATTACTAGAAAGAGCAGTCACAACTGAAACTGAAGGAAGTGGCAGGGCCAGTTGAGACAGAGGACATGAGACTCTCTGAACAGCAGGAGGAAGAAGATAGAAAAGCTGAAAAGTTTGCTTTTCGTCGATTAGGCGCAGAATTCTGTCACTGGTGCTCTGCACTTCTTAATTCTCAGAATGCTATTCTGGGACCACGTCAAGAAGAATGGGGGCCACAGCACTTCTGGCATGACGTCAAGCTTACGTTCTATTACCACACATCTGAAACAAAATGTGATAGACCACCATGGAGCAGAAATTGTGAGACTTCGTCTGCTGTCACTAGTGAATGAAGAATAACTTTTTCTCAGTCCCAACCTAAATTCCCATGGACTGAAATGCACTTCTCCCCATGGTCTCATTATGGTTAGAGTTTGCTGGGACTGTCCACCGAGGGAACACCTGTTGGGGCATTTTTGAACAGATTTTTGGACTCATCCACTGCCCTTTTGTGGAGAATACTTGGAAAATCAAACGTGTCAACCTGAGAATTATTGGAGAGAGTTCCCTTGCTCCTGCGACATTAATGAAAGCAGCCGTTACACTTGAACCAAGCGATCTAGAAGCCTTTTATAATGTAAACACTTTGTGTGGTCCAGTGAAGGACGACTCAATGTGACGCAGGCACTGGATAGCGGGACTGGAGACCAAACTTCATCTAGTGGAAAGGAGGCACTGTTGAACAAAAGAGAATTAATTTTACCTAGCCCTTGAAGCACTGAGTACTATATGTCAGTCTGAAAAATCTTGTATACAGAAACTCTTCCAAATACTACATCAGTGATGTTTAAGTGATTTCAGATTGGGGGACTGACATACTTTAGCTGAAATGTCTTTCTTGACTACAGGTTAACATATTATGTGAACACTTGCCTCCTTCTACTTGAGTTGCAGCAAATGTTCTGAAAGCTTCATGCAATTCATCAAATAAATCCCACTTTAAATGTTGTAAAAAAAAAAAAAAAAAAAAAAGATCACGCAGGATTAGAAATTCAGAGAAGAAGTTGCTCACTGAAGGCTGGAAGAATCAGAAGCCTGAGGAGAGGATTCCTTTTTTTAATGCTTACAGTTTGGGTAGGTGGAAGGACAGGAGAGAACTTCCAGGCAAGGGGAACGGCACAAGTAACAGCATCAAGGTGGCGATAAACGTGGGCAGAGATGATGAAACGAACCAGAAGAAATGACGACTCTTTTTAAAGGTGTGGCGTGTGGTGCCATGGCTGCGTTGCCCGCAGTAGCCGGTGCAGTTTGCGATGCCGTTCTTTGAGATCTTCCTCGCGCTCAGGAAAGAGGAGCCTCTGTATCTATTATGTGGATGCTTCGGGTCACCTAAACAGGTGCCTCCTCACAGCCTCTAATTTGGATGAGCCCAGCAGCCCGACGAGAAATAACTGGACCTCACCTATAGGTAGGGCTATTACAAATATGTTTGAGAATTTTGGCAAGGGTGTGCGTGTGCATGTGTGTGTGTTATCTAGTTTACAGGTATGGAAAAGAGGGCGGTTAGTGACAGAAGGAATGACAACTCAGGGACAGGGCAGTCACGAGGTGGTGGCCCTGACATCAGTGTCACGTTGTGATCAAATCAGCCCCTTCTCAGGGTCTCTCTGGGTGGCAAAACTGAAAAGAGCTGTTTCACCAGGATCCCAAGCTGCTCTCCGGGAGGTGAGCAGAATCTGAAGGGACTTAATCACCCAGTGTCCCTGTGCCCGTCCTCCTACACAGGGAGCCACCTACAGGGGAGAGAACCGAGTACCAGGTACCAGGAGGCAAGTAGCCAAGGACTCCAGGTAATGGCAGTAAAGTGAAACAAGCATGTCAAGCTGTTAAAGGTCAAAGGTGGTCCCCGAAACACCTGAACGGCAAAGGTGGACCGCATCACCAGAGAAGGGGCAGAAGGCATGCAGCTCAGGTTATATGTGAGACCCCAGCTCACACCAAAACTGTCACAAACACACTCTTTTGGGCAATGTGACCCAGAGTTTTCTGCTGGCCAGACTCCCGTGGGACCCTTGTTAGGTGTGCTGGAAGCCCTGCCTGCCCTCACTACTAAATAAGGGTCTCTAGTGGAGGGCCCAGAAAGTCCTTTGAATAACAAGCATGTACCCCGAGGGAAGGGGTTATTCTCACCACTGAGGAAGTCTGCACAACTCTAATTTCAGAGACTTCTTGAAAGGTGCCAACGTGGAAGGTGGCAGTCTGGTCACTTAGCACATAGAGGCTACTGACACGGCAGAACTGTTAAAGTGAGTGATGCTAGCTGGTGGCACGGAGAGGATATTTGGGTGACAGCTGTGAACAACTTCGAGTTGGCATGCTTTGCCGATGTCAGCCTGGGCCTGTGGCACGCATTAAATAGGCCACAAATCCTGGGCAAGAGGGACAGTCCGCCATCAGCAAATGTATCATAAGTCTTCCTCCGTAAGAATTTTCCTGATGACAGTGTAGGAAACAAATCTAGATATTCCACTGAATCAATGCTGTCATTAACAGATTTACAATGTAATCAATAATATAGGCACTTTAATCAAATGAACCACATAGGAATAACAGTATTAAATGCCTGACAGCTTTAGAAGTTATATATCTGTCCCTCGCTCTATAAATCTATATGTATTTTTCTATCAATAGAGATAAAAGGAAATGCATATAGAAATACAGATATATTCCTTTGAACAACTACCAGCTTCCCCTTAAGCTTACCTCAATTTTCAAACGGCATGCTAACTATAAACTAAAGCGTGCCGCAAGTTTGTCAAGCACATCTTTAGGAGCTGGAATAAAGTTGCCATGCCCCAGAAGATAAAGCTTTTGCACAAGACAGAGAGAAAAAGATTCACGGGAGCTTACTGGGGAGAACCTTCTATGCCTTTCTGCCTTTGCATCCTACAAATATTGTCTACTTTGCAAGTTGGAGGTGTCCCACAACTTTAATATTAATTTGCATTTCCTGTCTTATATCGATTTGGCTGGAGTTTGCATAAGCTGCGGCGCTTTGCCCACCAAGAGAGAAAGTCATTCAAGTAAACTTTTCTTTCTTTCTGGAATTCACCCCAGTCCCCTCCTTTTCTCTCTCCCCCTTCGCCTTCACCCCTCTCTCAGCCCAGCTCTGCCCTTCCCTTTTAAAAAAGTTGCATTAGTTCTTTACAAGTGAACAAGAACAGAACCAAATGTTTCACATCTGCTCTCCGAGTTCACGGATTAGCATGAGAATGAGTGGCCAGTGTTTCAATGATGCACAGTCCAGTGGATGAGAATGGGGGCTCAAGCCCGCTATCAGAGGGCTCTCTGGCTCCTGCCAGATGTCCTAGGCCCAGGACACAAAAGCAGTGAACCCAGGGCTTTAACAAATCACCTTTCTCTGGGTCTAATCACTCAAGAAAAGGTTTTGTTGTGGGTTTGGAGAGGGTCAGGTTGTTCTTTCTCCAGTGATCTGTAGCTTCGCCCAGCCCCTCCAAGCCTTCACCCCGGGGACTTTCTAAAGAGACCTCTTATTTCTCTCCCCCAAATGCAGGGCTCTGAGGGCAAAAGCTGCATGCCAGGGTCCCCCGAAGGCTCAAGGGCTGCAGGGGACTCATTAATCAACGGTGGCAACGTCGCTGGTCTGGCACTCACTCTCTCTGTCTGCACAATAAAGACTTTAGCAAGAATAAAATGGCTCAATGGGCATGTACAGGGTCAGGCCTAGTGGCAAGATGGTTCCAGTGTGACCACAGTCGGAGGAATCCTGCACTTCCTGGAGGGAAGGCCCATAAACTGGAAAGCGGTGGTTCTCAAAGTGTGGTCCCCGGACCAGCATCATCAGCATCACCTGGGAACTTGCCAGAAATGCAGATTCTCCGCTCCACCCTGACATCCTGAGCAGAAACTCTGGGGTGGGCTCAGTAATGTGTTTTTAAGACATCTGCCAGGGGACTGTCATCTCTAGAAAGTCTCCTTAGTTCCAAAGAAAAGAAACTCTAGGAAAATTTTTCATTTTTTACAGTAATTTTACACCCGTACATGTTTTTTTGTTTGTTTGTTTGTTTTGCAGTACGCAGGCCTCTCACTATTGTGGCCTCTCCCGTTGCGGAGCACAGGCTCCGGACGCGCAGGCTCAGCGGCCATGGCGCACGGGCCCAGCCGCTCCATGGCATGTGGGATCCTCCCAGACCGGGGCACGAACCCGTGTCCCCTGCATTGGCAGGCGGACTCTCAACCACTGCGCCACCAGGGAAGCCCCCGTACCCGTTTTTATTCTCATCTTAGATAGGGTGACCAACCATCCTGATTTGTCCGAGACTGTGGGGTTTCCCAGGAAGTGGGACTTTCAATTCTAAAACTGAGAAAGTCCCCGGGAAAACTGGGACAAGTTGGTCACCCTATCTGAGGAGCAGGGCCAGTTTGATTATTCCTGGACTGACCTGCATGCCTTTCCACCTGTCTGTTGCTGCCCTGCTGCTCCATCACCTTCTGGGTTGGAGGGGACAAAGAAAAAGAGATTAGCGCGAGAGCCGTCAGCCAAAGGAGAGAGTTCTCATAATGCAAGAACAACAGAGGGCTCAAGAAACAACGAAAAGAAGGCAGCAACTATGCAGAGGCCGTGGGTTTTGTATGAAAAATGTCTCCTTTGACAAGGAAGTGCCGCCTTTAGAGAGAAGGCTTGGAAGCTTCTTCCTGCACTCAGGATGACAGGGTATATATTCTTGGTCACCCTTCCATAATCTTAGCAGAAAAATCATTAAACCAGTTAATTCTTTATACTCCCCATTATACATTCTATATATTTCAGTTAGGATGCTGTCCTATTTCATCCTGATTTATCTCCTCTGCTGCTCTTTAGGAAGTCATGGATCTGGGCCCCGAGGTTAAAGGTGAGATTTAAACCAGAGATAGAATTTGAGAGAGTTCCCTGCACTTGAGAGCGTATATGGAAAGGGAAGAGCTGCCTTTGAAAGTCAGGGATCTGTAAACTGATGCGATGCCAGACACAGGTGGAAGGAAGGATTACACGTGGTCACTCTGGACTGGAGGGGGTACTTATGCGATAGGTATGCAAAGGTCACAGCACCGCCATGCTACTTGACGTAGAAGTCTTACACCACAGGAAGTGATGTGATCCGGCAGCTGTGCAGGGCCAGAGAGGTAGTATTTGGTCCCTAAGGTAAGAAGAAAAGGTCTGGTAGTGACGGTGAGGAATATGCTCATTTGCAAAGATGGCAACGCATTATTAAACTCCTGATCAAATTTGGGAATGTTTCATTCAAAAATTATAGAAAAAACGAGAAAGGGAAAAACTAAAGTGCAGTAAAAGGGGCATAGGTTTTGGAGCTCAACAACGTCGAGTTCAAACCTTGCCCTTTTACTTACTTATTATGGGACCTTGGGCAAGTTACTTAAGCCTCCTTTTACTAGAAATCTGGACAAATAACATCTGTCTCCAAAGGGTTCTTTGAGGATTAAATAAGGTGATAAAGTCCTTTGCAGGGTACCTGGTACACAGCAGGTGCTCCCTAAATGCCGAGGAGCAATGTGATATAGTAGCAAGGGTTTGGATTTTTGCTTCAATAGAGACTTAGGTTCCAACTTCTAACTCTGACCCTTTTGAGTATGTGTCTTTAGTCATTTAAGCTCTCTGTGTGAAATTAACTGTGTTTGTCTCTGAGAATGCTTTAAGGATGAAATGCGTTTTCATACACAAAGCGCTCAGCACTTGGCTGGGTGTCACCCTTCCTTCCCCAAATCGTGTTAACCAAACCCTTCTCAGAATTCCCACATAGCTCTCTTAAACTCCTCCCGCCCCCCATGCATGGTCATTGGGTACCTTCCAGGCTTCTCCTCTCTAAGTTCTCTGTGTGCATCTGTGTGTCTCTAACACCTGGCAATGAACACTGAGATGAACTGAGCCTTACAGAATGGACATCTGGTAACTATGAGGACCAGTTTAACCCCAATCCCTGGATCTGGGAAAAGCAGGTGGGAGAATGCCTATAGGTTCACTGATTTCCCTGGGGCAGAGCCTGGGCACCAAGGGGTGAGGGGCAGGGCTTGGACTCAGGACTTCGCCCCCTGTGAATGCTCCTCCTACAGGCAGGCCCTCTTTTTTTTTTTTTAATTGAAGTACAGTTGATTTACTATGTTGTGTGAATTCCTGCTGTACAGCAAAGTGATTCAGTTATACATATATATACATTCTTTTTCATATTCTTTTCCATTATGGTTTATCACAGGGTATTGACTATAGTTCAATACTGTATATTGAATACAGTACGACCTTGTTGTTTATCCGTTCTATATATAATAGTTTTCATCTCCTAACCCCATACTCCCAATCCATCCCTCCCCCCACCCCTCCCCCTTGGCAACCACAAGTCTGTTCTCTCTGCCTGTGAGTCCACTTCTGTTTCATAGATAAGTTTTTGTGTCATATTTTAGATTCCACATATAAGTGGAATATCATATGGTATTTGTCTTTCTCTTTCTGACTTTTTTTTTTAATTAATTAATTTAATTTATTTATTTTTGGCTGCGTCGGGTCTTCGTTGCTGCGCGCTGACTTCCTCTAGTTGTGGCGAGCGGGGGCTTCTCTTCATTGCGGTGCGCGGTCTTCTCATTGCGGTGGCTTCTCTTGTTGCAGAGCACAGGTTCTAGGTGCGCAGGCTTCAGTAGTTGTGGCATGCGGGCTCAGTAGCTGTGGCTCTGGGGCTCTAGAGCACAGGCTCAGCAGTTGTGGCGCACGGGCTTAGTTGCTCCAAAGCACGTGGGATCTTCCCGGACCAGGGCTCGAACCCGTGCCCCTGCATCGGCAGGTGGATTCTTAACCACTGCGCCACCAGGGAAGCCCCTGACTTACTTCACTTAGTATGATAATCTCTAGTTCCATCCACATGGCTGCAAATGGCATGATTTCATTCTTTCATGGCCGAGTAATATTCCATTGTGTCTCTGCACCACATCTCCTTTACCCGTTCATCTGTGGATGCACACTTAGGTGGTTTCCAGGTCTGCGCTGTCGTGAATAGGGCTGCTCTGAACATAGGGCTGCGTGGATCTTTTGAACTACAGTTTTGTCTGGATCTATGCCCAGGGGTGGGGCTGCTGGATCACATGGTAGCTCTATCTTTAGCTTCTTCAGGCACCTCCATGCCGTTTCCCACCGTGGCTGCACCGACTTACGTAGGCAGGCCTGCTTCTTGCTGCCCCGACTGCTGTGACCCTCCTGGGCTCTGAGGATCTGGGAACCATGTCAGGGAGTCCACGTTGGACTTCACCAGACCTCTGGTTGGGTTTTGTTTCTGTGCTTCTGCTCTCCAGGCAGTGAGCAGCCCGCAAAAGAATCCTGGAGTTGCAGTCGGCCTTTGGGTCAGACCTCCAAGCTGCATACACCTGGGCAAGAACTGTGGCCCCATCACCATCCAGGGGACACTCACCAGGCCCAGCCCTCCCGGGTGGTCTTCCCTGCACCTCGTGAGGCAGGCAGGAGGCAAGGCCCAGGTGTGGGATCATACCCAGAGGTGACCTGGAGATCACTAAGCTGCCTGACGTCACCGGCTGGTTGGCAGCCCACTTAGGACTCTGGGAAGCCTCTCTGACTCGGGCTGCCCTACCACACGGCCTCCTCCAAACCCGCCTCTTCACCCCCAGTTTCCTCCTCTGCAAAATGAAGGCGTTCGATGCAAGGAGCTCTAGAAGGGTGAGCCCAGGACAGCCCATCTAGTCCTAGGACTCTCCACCTCCTTAGCTCTGACTTGTGGAAGCTGCTGGGGGTAAGACCACACGCTGCGAGCTAGTCGGGCAGCCTTAGGATCCCATGCGACCTTGGGGAGGCATGTCCACAGGCCTTAGCCTCCTCAGAGAAATGGAGATAATGATACAAACAGTTACAACGTCCTAGGTTTCTGGTGACATCTGCAAGGAGTCGATATATGTGAGCCGCAGGAGCTCCACCAAGCACTGAGGGCCACCACGTGTTAGCCGAGGTCCCCTTGTCATGGAGTGGCTCCACCCCGCAGTGATTTCAGTGGGGGCCTGGAAAACAAGGACTAGCTTTAAGCCCAACTCTGGGGCTCTGTCCCCTGTATCTGCTTGATCCCCTGCTTCCAGCCTGACTCACCCATTGTGGTCAGAGTGGACGCCCCGCCTGCTGACGATAGCTAACATTTCCTGCTTTTGCTGTGTGCGTACCCTTTAATACATCCTTCATAGCACATACGACAGATGCAGTGCGAGGATGAGGCAACAGAGGCACAAGGATGCTGAGTAAGTTGCCCGTGGTGGTGAGTAAGTGGCCAAGTCTGATGTGAGACCCTGGAGGTAGGGCAAGCAGGGGTTTTGCCGAGCAAACTTTCTAGAAGGCGTTGATGGAAGGGGAGGCCACTTGACCTTGAGCTGGTTTTCCAGCAGAGTCCCTGCTCCCCAGGGCTGCTTGCAGCGCCTCTGTCCTGAAAGAAGAAAAAGGCAAGGGGTGGGCTGAAGGCTGACCTCTCAGCAGCTGTTGTTTCATAACAATTTCCACTTGTTTATAAATCATAAGCGGAAGTTGATGTGTTTGTAACCCCAGCAGGGTTATCTGCGGGCTTGTCCCTGGCTCTGCCTTGGGTTTGGGGTGATGCTGGTGAGCTCATGTGAAGCCTCTTTGGCTCGCTGGGTCCACCTCCAGTGCAGAGTGGACCAAGCAGCATCGGTGAGGGAGACAAAACCAGGCTCTTGTTGTGTTTTTGTTGCAGTGTTGCAAGCAGATGGCAGCATGAGTCCTGCTGTGGCCCAGTCCAGTGGAGCAAGTACCACCACCAGATCACCAGGGGCTCCCTCTGCACCAGGAATCAGGGCAAAAAGCAGCCCAGGGCCCCAGTCAGCTGAACAAAGGAGGCCCCATCACCCATCTAATTGCCCCCAAGCACAGGACCAAGAGGAGGTGGAACAAAAGGCAGCCTCCTTGCAGAGTGAGCCCCAAAGAAGAGCAGCCCAGCCTGACTTCCACTGGCCTCTAAATCTTGAACCGGGATTCAAGTGCTATTTAGCATTGGTGAATTGGGACTTGAAGCAGAATTAATGGCCTCCAAATTGTATCTTTCCTCCCAGCCATCCATTAGTTGTTCTGGCAGAAGGATAATGACACTTCAGGAAATACAGCCGCAGAATCGAGTCTTGTTCATCGCATCCCTGGAGCTAGTTCAAAAAAGTAAAAACTTTCCAATAATATATTTTCCCTTAGGGTGAGAGTGAATAGGTCACCATTCCTTTCTCTTAAAAGAAAAGCATATTCGTTTGTTTTCAAATAATGAAATTTTGGAACCTTCCGGATTTTACGGTAGAGGACTGTTTTTGTTTTAAATTGTAGTAATAGTGTCTGATCTTTATTTCTGGGGTGGTTTGTTTTACCCAAGGTGCACCTCCTTCCTGGTGAATCTCACTGCCCAGAGAGAGGGAAGTGGACACGACTGAGGTCGAGATGGTGCTGTGACATGCATGGTTCCCCTTCAAGAGTCTTTTCAGTCATTTTGGGAAATTGGTGCTGACGTCAAAGCTGAAAGCCAGATCCAGTAGAGACTGAGAGTGACACTGATGAAGCCACTGGCTCCGTTAGAGAAAGGGTGATGCCCATATCATTTTAAATCCTTTTGAAGGCACTTAGCATTCAGAAGTAGCAGGAAGATGTCAATGAGGAATTTAATGCCTATATTCCAACCAGCGCTGGACTAGAAGCTGAAATACCCCAGGATCTGTGACGCCCCAGCTGCAGATCAAGAGGGGCCGAAAGGATCTAACCAGTAGTGTGTGTGTGTGTGTGTTATATGAGTTCTGCTGTGGCCAGGTCCAGTGGAACAAGTACCAGCATCAGCTGATAGTGAAGAAATATAATTTAAAAGTTGTTTTATATTTCAGGGCATGTTGTATTTGTAAACAGAAAATAATACTATCTAATTCGTGTCATTGTTTAAATCAGGGCCCCCAAATCAACTGTCCACGGAGGAGACAAGTGATGTGAACAAGTGAAGCAGTAGAGGACAGAAAGCAAGTTAATCCAACGACAAATCCAACTTGTCGTTGCCAAGTCACAATGCACACCCAGTATTGCCATATATATTCACTTTTCAGGAGACCCTGGAAGCTCTGGTTTTTTCAGTGTGAAACTTTTCTTTTAAATTGGCTTAACTGTTAAACACATATACCTACGATCCCATCTATGGGCCTCATCCAGCCCACAGGCTTCCTGTTTGAAACCTCTGATCTAAATCAATGCTTCTGCCTGAAGAAAAGATGAAGCAAGTGCTTCGCTGATATTCACAGTCTCATTACTGGTGCCTGGAGCCAGTGGAAACAGGGGGAGCAACGGGGAGCTAACACGGGCTGCTTGGAAGGAATTAAATCCCTTTTCAGAATTGGTCCTAAACCCGCAAGCCCTGAAGTGTCGCCTAATGTCAATATTTTTTCTCTTCCCCTCTGTTCTCCACACCTGCCCTTCCCCTCCTGCCACCAAGCTTATGTTGTTTTAATGTCTGGCTGGTTGGCTGTTCATAATTCAATAGAGGAAATGAATAAGAAACACATAAGTCTTCTGCTTACTTGTCGAGTCAACAGTAAAGCAGTCTCACGGCTGAAACCCCTGTGGGTTCTTTAGATTAGGATTGACATATATACACTACCATGTGTAAAGTGGATAGCTAGTGGGAACCTGCTGTATAGCACAGGGAGCTCAGCTCGGTGCTCCGTGATGACCTAGATGGGTGGGATTGGGGGGTGAGGTGGGAGGGAGGTCCAAGAGGGAGGGGATATAGGTATACATATGGCTGATTCACTTCATGGTACAGCAGAAGCTAACACAACATTGTAAAGCAACTATACTCCAATGAAACAAGAAAACAAAGGAAAAAAAAATAGGCCTTGGGTTTTCCAGGAAGCTGTGATATGTGGGAAGGGTCTGTGAAAAGGAGGGCAGGAGTCCTGGGATCAAATCCTGGCCCTGCCACTAACTAGGTGTGTGCCCCAGGTGAGCCTCATGTGCTTCCTCAGCAGGCATGGGGAGACTCTGGTTGGGCTATGATGTCCAAGGCTTCTCCCAGTTCTGCACGATCATCTGCGATATTTGCTCTTCTTGTCTTTTCTTTCTTTGGATGGAGGGCAGAGGCTGAACTTGAGCACAAATTGAATTCAGCTGAGCTTGGTACTGGACTGGGTGCAAAGAGGAGAACACGCAGTTGAATGAGTAAAAGCCTAAAATCCCATAACTAAAATTACAGTGAGATACTATCTTGAGGTATTATTCCATGTTTGCACACTTTCTCCTTTATTTTCTTTTTTCCCCTTCCTCCAAGTTAAGTAAGTAGCTGGTTCTGCCTTTATTGCTACTAGCAAAGGATTCAATAGAATATTCTAGAAAAAAAATGATACTGTCTTCATATTCTTGGAGAAGGCAGAGGTTTCTTAAACAGGATATTAAAAATAACGGTAAAAGAAGATTTTCTAAAAATAAATTAAAATTATTTATAAATGGATAAATTGGACTTCATTAAATTTAAGTACTTTCATTGGGACAAAATATTTGCAATGCACATAACCAGTTAAGGACCTGTATCCAAAATATGTGAGCAACTCCTATAAATAGATAGTTTTAAAAAGAAAGAAAATCCAGTTGAAAAGTGAGCAGGATACCTAAATGTGCACGGCACAGAAGGAACTACCCAAATGGCAATAAATACAGTAATATGTGCTCTACATCGCGTCCGTCAGGGGAACGCAAACTGAAACCACAGTGGGATCTTACTATATGCCCACCTGAATGAATAAAACTGAGAGACTGAAAATATCAAGTGCTGATGAGGATGCATAACAATCAGAACCCTAATGCATTGTGGGTGTGTGTGTAAATCGGTACTACCACCGTGGAAAGATGTTTGGCAAGATCTTCTCAGGCTGAGCACACACCTAAACTATGTTCCAGAAATTCTACTCCTGCAACGGTGGTCCAAAAGCAGTTCTACTCTATTACAGACGGGTGCCTGTGTCCCCAAAGACATACACAGAACTTATCATAGTGACTTTACTGTTAGCCCCAAATTGGAAACAGTCTGATGGATAAATAAAGTATAGCTGATTCAAACAATGGGCTAGTACATAGCATTAAGAAAGAACTGCTGATGCAAGCAGCAACATGGATGAATCTCACAGACTTTTGAGTGTAAAAAAAGAGAAAACACACAAAAGAGTTCATACAATATCATTCCATTTAACTAACAGCAAAGGAAACCACTGACAAAGCGAAAAGACAACCTACTGAATGGGAGAAGATTTTTGCATATGATATGATTAATAAGGGCTTCATATCCAACATATATAAACAGCTCACACAACTGAATGTCAAAAAAACAAACAACCTGATTAAAAAATGGGCAAGAGAACTGAATAGCCATTTTTCCAAAGAAGAAATACAGATGGCCAACAGGCACATGAAAAGATGCTTATCATCACTAATCACCAGGAAAATGCAAATCAAAACCACAATGAGATGTCACCTCACACCTGTCAGGTAGCTATCATCAAAAAGAACACAAATAACAAACGTTGGAGAGGGTGTGGAGAAAAGGGCATCCTAGTGCACTGTTGGTGGGGATATAAATTGGTGCAGCTACTGTGGAAAACAGTATGGAGGTTCCTCAAAAAACTAAAAATAGAACTACCTACCATATGACCCAGCAATTCCACTCCTGGGTATATATCCGAAAAAAACCCCACACAAAACACTAATTTGAAAAGTTACATGCATCCCAATGTCCACAGCAACCTAAGTGTCCATTAACAGATGAATGGATAAAGAAGATGTGGTGTATATATACAATGGAATACCACTCAGTCATAAAAAAAGAAGGACATTTTGCCATTTGCAGCAACATGGATGGACTTGGAGGACATTATGCTAAGTGAAATAAGTCAGACAGAGGAAGACAAATACTGTATGATATCACATACATGTGGAATCTAAAGAATACAATAAACTAGTGAATAGAGCGAAAAAGAAGCAGACTCACAGATATAGAAAACAAACTAGTGGTTACCAGTGGGGAGAGGGAAAGGGGAAGGGGAAACATAGAGGTAGGGGAAAAATAGTATACGTCAATTATATCTCAATAAAACTGGAAAAAAAAGAACAAGCAGAACTGACCTTTAGTGACAGAAGTCAGAGTAGGGACTGCCTTTGAGAGGGGTCATTGATTGGGAGGGGCACACGGGAGCCTTCTGTGTTGTAAATGCACTGTTTTGATCCGGACAGTGAATACACAGGTGTAGAAGTTTATTGAGCTATACAGTTAAGATTTATGCACTTTACCTAGAAGTCTCTCTGGCTTTTGAGTTTGAAAAACATAAGAAGTGGCTTTAAAGCCCCACATTCAAGGACACTTTTTAAAATTACTGTTGGCTGGACCTTCTCCAGATCAAACCAGAACCTACGGGAAGGGGATGGGGTGAAGCATCAATTCTGATGGAGCAGAAATGGCTGCTGGAATATTACACACACGCACGTGCACACACAGTCCTCAGGTAATTATCATTAACAGCCAGCGCTGAAAACCAAAGCCTAAGGGGAATTTCGAGTAATTGTAAGTAAGAGAAAGAATTCTGGCACAATAGACAATCATGTTGGTTAGAAGCAGCAGGAAATGGGAGCCTTTCCTACCAGTCCTGCAGTAGCCTGAAAAGAGATGCCTCAGGGCAGGACGAGGAGAGAATAGTAGGGCAGCTCACGCAGGACCCCGGATAGGAAGTGGCGCAAGGCTGTGCCCTGCGCAGGAGCCAGGCTCCAAGGCGGCCCCTAATGACACATGCTTCCTGGCATCCATACTGTTGTGTGATTCAGAGATGCCCCATGTGGCCAACAGGATAGGTGGCAGGGACAGGGAGTCATTTCCGAGACTAGTCATCACAGACATTACAACTGCCGCCTTCACTCTTTTGTAACTAGTTGCCATGCCGTGAAGATGCTCAAGCCGCCCCGTGGAGGGGCCCATGTGGATAGGCGCTGAGGCTCCTTCACCCATTGCACCCCATCCACCTACTCCCCTGTCCTGTGCTTCTGAAACCAAGCAAGACCCTGCGGGGCTCCTGGGCACAAAAGCCGTCCTGTGTCCCCCCTTTGTTGTTTATAGGAAATAGGCTTCATTCAGCCTCCATGACCTTCCCTGAGTTGCAAAGGGCAGGTTCAAACAGCTGCTAATCAGGGAAGGGAGGGGATGCAGAGACAAGGGAGGAGCGGTCAAGACACAATGGTGCAGCCTTGGGGCAGCGTCCTGGTTCCCCCTCAAGGGATACACGTAACAGTATATTTGAGCTGTTTTGCAGATACTGAAATCCCCACCAGGTGAGAGAAGTTAACTGTGTGCTGCCCACAAGCAGTAGACCCCAGACTGGCTGGAACCAGAAGGTTGACGATGCTCACTCCCACTTACCTCCCCACCAACCAATCAGAAGAATGTCCACGAGCTGACCACGCCCTCCTCTTTGAACAATTACTATAAAACTCCTCACTACCCCCTCCAGGTCGGGACACACAGTTTTGAGGGCATTAGTGCACCATGACCCCCCCCTTGCCTGGCAAAGCAATAAAGCTATTCTTTTCTACTTCACTCAAAACTCTGTCTCCAAGATTCAGTTCGGTACCTGTGTACAGAGGCCGAATTTCAGCTACAGTTCTGCTGCTCTTTGTGGGTATTGATGTGCCCATTAGCACATCCAGAGGTATATGCAGAGGGCTTTGATGAGCAGACCAGAGCTCTGTGACTTATAACCATCACAGAGCAGGTATCACAGTGAACTGTCAGAAAGAAGAATGGTTCAAATCAGCCTATTACCTTCTACCATTTTTTACTACCCATTTGGCATGATTTCTGTTATGGAGAGCTCATAAGATGACACTCAAGAGATCTTGTCTAGATAAGTGAAGCAGAAATCACAAAGTGAAAGAATTTCCCCCCAAAGAACCATGATTCCAAAATTAACCAACAGAACTCGATCATTTAGTTACACAAATGATTCCTTCTTTTTAAAACATGTTTCATATATTCTGCATGTGAAAAGGCTATTTCCTTATGCTCAGTTCATTTAAAAATGTAAATAGAAATATATATTAATATTATGTGTTAAAAATAAATATGTTAGCAGTACTGCATGGTATATTTGGACTTACAGCCCTTATGAAGCAGGCATAGGTTTCCGAATCACTATTATCAGTGACTGACTATCCTTAAACTGGAAATTCTTATTTATTGAAATGTTTTCTGTCGTAGCTTATGCTACCATGAAAAAAATACCTTCGACCGGGTGGCTTAAGTAACAGAAGTTAATTTCTTACAGTTCTGGAGGCTGGAAGTCCGGGATCAAGGTGCCACCATGATTCAGTTTCTGATGAAACTTCTCTTCTTGGCTTGAAGACGGTTGCCTTCGTGCTGTGTCCTCAAATGGCCTTCCCTTCACCTGTGCAAGTGTGGGGAGAAAGAAGGAGAGCTCCAATCTTGCTTCCTCTTCTTACAAAGACAATAACCCTATCAGATCAGGGTCCTACACTTATGATCTTCTTTAACCTTAATTAATTCAAAAAGGCCCTAGCTCAAAACACCACAATGCTGGGGGGTTAAGACTTTAACATATGAATTTGGTGGGAGGACACAATTCAGTCCATAGCACCTTCTACTAACAAATGATCTGGGTAGGAAAAGCTTTTAAAATACTAACATGCAGGCTTTCTATGGAAACCTCTTCTCCCTGGTGGTTGTTTGCATGATTCTCTTGTCAAAAATATAAACAATGAGGTTTTTTTTTCCTTAAACCTATATCGCATGAATGAAGTAATACCCACACTACTCCCATCAAATTAATATTGTCAATTTTAAGCCCAAACTGAACATGATGTAAAAAAATACACTGAGATATATGGAAAGGAATGCATTCAGAGTTATTTAAAATGTGTTTTCACGTGTAAACTCTCACATACTGAGGAACTGACTATTCAGGGTATTGTTCCAAACTGATGGTGAATAAACTTTTAAGAATTTGTAAGTTATACTTTGTTCAAAACACAGCACAAGACAGAAATTTGTGTAATCAATGCTTCTTGCTGGTCCCTAGAGAAATACAATAAAACTGAATTTTTTTTTAAACAAAGGCAATTTCTGAAAGCCTCAGAAAAGAGAAGACGAAGTTTCTTTCAGTAAATTGGAAGAGAAAGCAGACAAGTGAGGACAGATAACAGGGCCTGCGCTGTAGGCTTTGGAGGCTTTCTGTGGAATGAGGATCACCCTGTCTCTTTAGGACATTCGGATTTTACCTCATGACTGGAGGAAGGCAAAGGGATGAAATGTCTAGGAACCAGGTGCTAAATTCAAGCAATTAATTTTTGTGTGTATGCATTAAAATATATACAACATAAAATTTACCATTTTAACCATTTTTAGTGTATAATTAATTCAGCGGCATGAATTGTTTTACCATCACCACCCTCCATCTCCGGAACTTTTTCATCATCCCAAACAGAAACAGCCCAAACAGTAGCCATGAAACCATAATCCCCACTCTCCCATCCCCCAGCCCCTGGTCATCTCTATTCTGCTATTTCTATTAATTTGGCCACTTTGGTATCTCATATAAATGCAATTACACAGTATTTACCTTTTTGTGACTAGCTGATTTCACTTAGCATAATGTTTTCGAAGTTCATCCATGCCGTAGCATATATCAGAATTTTTTTCCTTTTTAAGGCTGAATTACATTCCATGGTATGTGTGGACCATATTTTGCTTATCCATCCATTGTTGATGGACACTTGGGATGCTTCCACCCTTTGGCTGTTGTGAACAGTGCTGCTGTGAACATGGGTGCACCTGTGTCTCTGCCTTCACTACTTTTGAGTACACCCTCAAGTGGAATTGCTGCATCACATGGTCATTTAAAGTTTAATTTTTTGAGGAATCACTGTACTGTTTTCCACAGCAGCTGCACCATTTTGCATTCCTCCTAATGATGCAGGAGTAAAATCTTATAATACACTTTTATTATTCTTATTATTTTTCTTTAAACAGTCATTAGTCCTTTAAATACATATACCTCTTTTTTTTTAATTTTTTAATTTTTTAATTTATCGGCTGAGTTGGGTCTCTGTTGCTGCGTACGGGCTTTCTCTAGCTGCAGCGAGTGGCGGCTACTCTTCGCCGCAGTGTGCGGGCTTCTCATTGCAGTGGCTTCTCCTGCCGTGGACCACGGGCTCTAGGTGCGCGGGCTTCAGTAGTTGTGGCACGTGGGCTTCAGTAGTTGTGGCTCGCGGGCTCTAGGGCGCAGGCTCAGTAGTTGTGGCGCACGGGCTTAGTTGCTCCGTGGCATGTGGGATCTTCCCAGAGCAGGGCTTGAACCCGTGTCCTCTGCATTGGCAGGCGGATTCTTAACCACTGTACCACCAGGGAAGCCCCATATATCTCTTTATATATAACTTTAAACATTTTTTTGTGTGTGTGTGGTACGTGGGCCTCTCACTGTTGTGGCCTCTCCCGTTGTGGAGCACAGGCTCTGGACGCGCAGGCTCAGCGGCCATGGCTCACGGGCCTAGCCGCTCTGCGGCATGTGGGAAGTCCCCGGACCGGGGCACGAACCCGTGTCCCCTGCATCGGCAGGTGGACTCTCAACCACTGCGCCACCAGGGAAGCCCTACAACTTTAAATAAAGTATATACATATACTATTTATGTGGACTATATAACTATGACTATTAAATGCCGTTTCATATTTGCATACATACTTACCCTCTCTGGTCCTTTTCAAGTCTCTTTTCCAGCAACTCAGGCTTCCATCTCATGGTGTTTTCTTTCTCCCTTTCTTTCTTCCTTTAGCATTTCTTGTGGTACAGATCTGCTGGGGATAAATTTTCTCAGGTTCAGATTTTCTGAAAGAGTATTTCATCTCCATGTTTGATGAATATTGTTTCCGGGCAAAAAATTCTAAGATACTTACTTCCTTTTTGCTTCCTCAGATGAAATGTTAGCTATTACATTTTATTGTTTTACCCTGTTTCTAATGTGCCATTTTTCTCTGGATGCTTTTAAGATTCCCCCACCGTGTGTGTGTGTGTGTGTGTGTGTGTGTGTGTGTGTGTGTGTGTGTGTGTGTGTGTGTGTGTGTGTGTGTGTGTGTGTGTGTGTGTGTGTGTGTGTGTGTGTGTGTGTCTCTCTCTCTCTCTCTCTCT
Organism: Tursiops truncatus; assembly: GCF_011762595.2. NCBI lineage: Eukaryota > Metazoa > Chordata > Mammalia > Artiodactyla > Delphinidae > Tursiops > Tursiops truncatus. Next base: position 4,062,554 of record NC_047053.1, on the reverse strand, counting down.
CTCTCCCTCTCTCTCCCTCTCTCTCTCTCTCTCTGTTTCTTAGCAGTTTGGCCATGATGTGCCTATGTGTGTATTTATCCTGAACGTGGTTTGCTACACTTTTTGAATCTGTAGGTTACTGTGTTTTGGGAAGTCTTTCATTTGTGTTCAGATGCTTAAAAAGTTCTTAGCATTCACTGCTTACAGAGGACCAACCCAATTTGCCATCCCAAATGAACTATCGGAAATAGTGGGGATAAAAGGGTTTGCTCCACAGAGCATCTGAGCTGTAGAGCCTCACTGCAACTCCATCCAGCCCTTCCCTCTCTGGAGCCCTCCTGGCCCACTACTGGAATATTCCAATCTTAATTAGCAGTGGGGTGTCCTGGAAAGGAGCTACCTTTGTATTTGAGGTCTGAAAGCTGCTAATTATGTGACCCTTTGCAAGTGACTTAAGTTTTCTGAGCCTCAGGTCTATCACATGGGCCCCTATCTTGCAATACTGTAGCCAAAACTGAGATCGTATATAGAAAAAACCAGCACGGTGTTTGAGGCATGGTTAGACCCTGCAGTCTCCTTCTGTTCAAAGCAAATATACTCAGGGTTTCTTCACCCCGTGACCAGAACTGGTCTCCGCTGATTCTCACTGATTTCTCTGCTCAAAATGTTCTTACCGCTAGCTCATTCCCACCTAAAATCTCACCTGACCCCCAAGGCATCCCAGACCGCTTCCTTGACCCTGCAGTTCCCAAGGGGCGCTTCTCTGAATCTGGCCTTCGCATGCACGGCCTCTTTCCCATCTGGGTCCACCGAGCCATGTCTTCTTATATCCTAGGATGGTTTCCCTTGATCCAGGTACTCGGCAAACCTTCAGTTGACAGGTTTCACAAGACTTTCCAAGATTGTGAAAGCCTCTTTATTTACAACTAAAATTTTAGACTCCTCAGCAAATATGTCAGCATGCCTAATGGGTGAATGAGTTGCACTTGGAATTCCACATGTTTTTTGATGAGGAATCACTTTATTTTTTCTAAAGCTCTGTGGCCTGCCTCAAATGCTCTCGTAGACTCTCCTGAGTGTCATTATGGGGGGATTCCAGACTATCTGACCCCACGTTGCATTTTCAAGTCCTCGCACACATGCTATGAGCTCAACACATATTTGCTGAATAAACAAATGAGAGAGGATGGGAAGAAAGGCATCACCTAGCCTCCCCTCCACACTCAGTAACCTCAGAATCCTTGGCCACTTAAAGCAGCAATAAAATCTGCCACGTCGGGAATTCCTTCCTAGCACCAGATCTCATACCAAACTTAGATGTCAATCAGAGGATAACACGGATGGCTGTTATAGTCGTTAAAAATGCCTGAGGATGCCACACACATGCCTCCCCAGGTCATATAATTTTTTAGAGCCTGGATTCTCTTATAAAAGTGACATTCTTCCATGTATTAATGCAGTGATATAGCCATTTTTGCATTTTCATGCTTGCTTATTTGTATTCTCATGTCCTTTTTACATGGATTTTATATGCATTTGTACTATAAGATATACCAGATACACACCAGATAATTACGCATCATGTTCTGATTATAGAGGTCCAGAGCGTGGGTAAAACTGAGCACTACAGCAGCAGATCAGTGATCTGTCCTCGAGTCCTGCGTCCGCCAGCAGCTTACTTTACATCCCCGGGGAGGGCTTCTTAGCTCCTTCTCCTCTGTAAGCTGAGGGGGTGTGAGCTCAAACCGGAGGCCCCACTGCAGCTCCAGGACTCTCTGTCCACAGCTCTGCTGGCTAGCTTATGAATATACACACATCTCAGGACACAGCACGCTCTATAATGTGTCACTTTCACTTTGCACTGAGGCTGTTGTTAATGCTGCCAATACCTGTGGCATTTCAGGCACCATGAGAATGAGCACTTACTTCCTTCTGAAGGTCAGAGACCATGGGGGTCACCGTCACCCCGTCTCTGGACCATCTGGCTGCTGACGATACAATACTAATATCCACACTCAATTTCCCTCTTGGGGAAAAAAAGGATCCAAAAGAGGCAATGTCAAAACAACTCATATAATGCAAATCTGATCCTGCAGAGAGCAGCTGGCCGGGGGAAGTTGAGGGAGGAGAAGACCTTCGGCCTGGACGCGTGATGGGACTGTCCCTTTGATAGTGGAGCGAGCAGTCTCTTGAAGTGTGATTTAAGAAGGTAAAGGGACACAGGCAAAGTATGGGGGGATTTCTCTGAATTCTGGACAATCCTGGGTGTGAAGGAGGCAGTGGCCACCTAAGAAGGAAGCAAGCACAGCCTTTCCTTAGTCTCACAGCGATAATGACACGGCAAGGAGAAAACCCTGGAGACTTTTGTCTGGATAACACATAAGGATGTAGGGCCCAGGCACAATGCAGTTACCGATCCCGGGAAAAGTGGTACAGTTCTCAGAGGACCTTACTCTTTCCTCCTCACAAATGAGAACAGGTCACAGTGAGCCCTCCTATAGGAATTGCAGGACATGTAAACTTTTCTTTTTTTTTTTTTTGGCTACATCGCGAGGCATGTGGGCTCTTAGTTCCCTGACCAGGGATCGAACCCATACCCCCTGCTTTGGAAGTGTGGAGTCTTAACCACTGGACCACCAGGGAAGTCCCAGGACATGTAAACTTCTGAATTAGGGCTTTGACTTTGAAAGCAATTTGAGCTGTATTTTAAATTTTTTACGTATTTTGAAGTTGTTTACAGTTAAATTATTCTCTGTGAGGTAAAAAAAAAAAAAAAAAAGAGTGGAATTCTCTCCAGTTCTTCTTCTTTTCTCTAGTCCTCACTTGCCATCTCGACCTGAACACTCATGCCATTTCAGACTTAGTTTCTGTTGTTAGCTCCTTCACCTATTGCTGGAATTTGGGCTGTTCATATCCTGAAGATAAAACCTTTGGCATCCAAGGGGGGAGGGGGGAGGGAGAGGGACGGATCAGGAGTTTGGGATTAGCAGATGCACACTAGTGAATAGAGGATGGATAAACAACAAGGTCCTACTGTAGAGCACAGGGAGCTATATTCAACGTCCTGTGATAAACCATAATGGAAAAGAGAATATGAAAAAGAATGTATGTATCTGAATCACTTTTCTGTACAGCAGAAATTAACAAAAGCTTGTAAATCAACTATACTTCAATAAAATTAAAAAAAAAAAAAAGGTCAGGCATTCCAAGTGTTGACCCCGCATTCATGTTGTAGAAGCAGTTTCCTCAGAAAACAAAACAAAACAAAACAAAGCAAAACCACCAACAGCAAAAACCTTTGGCATGAATTGGTAGTTTCCAGGCAGCACTTAAAGCAAGGATCCCTGCCAAGGGGCCGGGACCTGGTAAGACAGTGATAGAAAGAAAACCTAGGAGATCACGGGAGACAAGGCTTGCATATGGAGGCTGCACGAGCTCAGACCTACACCATTTCTAAGGGTACCGTGTAGATCAGGATAATAAGCTCTAGGAGATGGGCTAGTTTGGGTCACTCCTTCCTTAGGAGGTTGACCAGGATTTGGAATAATGAGAGAACATGTTAAACCAGCTCTGCTACTATAGAAAGAGTTGACTTAGTGAACCAGACCTAAAAGGCAAACATCCCGATGGACCACAGACGTAACAACTACCTTGGGCATCACACATCTTCATGAACTTGGAATTGACAATGATGATATAACATCTTGATCTTCCAGGAAGGTCTAGGAATAAAATATTATTAGATTCTAGTCTTGGTTCTGAAACTTGAGGTCAATCACTTCCCCACAGTGACGGCGTTTCTTTACTTGTAAAGTTGTTTCCCAGGATGAACGTTTATTGACAAAAGATAGTCCTAGTTGAAAGGTTCCAACTAGAGATAGAGGATTTTGACGAACACGCAAGTCCAGCTTCTCTGCGTGCAGCTGATGTCAGGGCCTGCTGCGCTGGAGCTCCCTCCTTATCCCACGGCCACAAGCCTCATGACACTGGCTTCTGTCCTTTTTCCTTGCTCCTACTTCCAAAGGGCTCCACCTCTGTAGGGTGGAGAAGTTTAGAGACCCTTGTTATCATCTCAGTAAGATTTCCTGAGTGTATGAACATGGAAAACAGAAAACCAGGTTTTCAGGACACCCACAAAACTGGGCATCCTTTACAGTGTTTTCTGGGGAAGAATTTTCATTCCCTTAAGAATTAATGTCTATTGCTGAAACCCTAACGCACTTTTCTTCCCACTGACTGGTTCCGTTTTTCTGGGAAGACGTCTGCCAGTAATTTCCCCACTAAGCTAGATCTAGAATAGCCAATATTTGGAATCTTCTTGAATTTATTTATGGACACTAGATTTGGAGGATTTCTTGAAAAATGTTTTTTTAAAAAGCCCAGTCAATTGGAAGTCAGTGTGTCCAGCTCTGTTGCTACAGATGTGGGGGGATTTTGAGCCAGTGACTTGACTTCTTTGGGGACTCAGTTTATACATTTGTAAAATGAGAATGTTGACCTAAAATAACACTTGAGGTTTCCCAGCTCCAGCGTTCAATGCCTCTATGTTTTCAGTATTTATTGATGTTTTAAATAATGTTACTTCATTCCCAGAGGCCCCTGGATCTGCCATACCTCTCTCCAGATTCCTCCACAGATAAATAGTTCCAGGTGGAATTCGTTTGGATTTATTATTATTATTTTAATAGCTACCATATATCCAGTGCTTGCTATGTGCAGAATATATATTATCTGACATAATCCATGTGTAACCCAAATACGAGGCTTACCTTCCTCCGTATTTTGGGAAAGGGGAATTTGTCTTAAAACTGTTTCTTGCTCCCACTGGCAGCTGCTTCTCTGGGCCGCACCCTCCCTGCTGCTGCTCTAGGTTGCCTCTTGGACAACGCCGCCTGCGCTGCGAGCCGCTGCCTGAAACCCTGGCGCTGTGATCCTTTCAGGTGATTCTGCTGCTGCTGTGCTGGCATCAGGGGACTGGGAAATGTGGAGCGTACTTCCCTTCCCTCTTGTAACTCTTAATTCCTCCATCCCAACCATACATGTCTTTGTGGGGTTTGTGTTTTTGTTTTGTTTTGTTTTGTTTTTTGGCCACGAGGCTTGCAGGGTCTTAGTTCCCTGACCAGGGATTGAACCCAGGCCCCGGTAGTGAAAGCGCCGAGTCCTAACCACTGGATCACCAGGGAATTCCCGATTCTTTGTGTTTATAACAGATGTTATTATATTATAAAGATAACTACTCCTATCCAACAGAGGAAACAATAATGCACAGCGGGATGTGAAATTATGATTGTGTCCAGAGCCCCAAATAAGACAGTGAATGAAGACAGACGGATGGGTGGATGGACGGGTGGGTGGATGATGACAGGAAGCTCTTTGCCATATCCTTTAGGAAGTAGCTCTCAGTTCATATTCTTGTTCTCTGCCTCCAGAGCCTGCCTGCCTTCCCTCTGAGAGAGGTACATTCTTTTATTCTTATTTCAAACCTCTACTTGTCTTTCAGAACCCACACCTGCAGTCCACAAGTGTTGATCGTAGCTTAGATTTCATCACCTTCCTCCTCCAGGGCAAACCATAGGTCATACCAACCACAGCAGTGGATTTCCCAAAAGTCTGAGTTACTAAGCAGAGAATCACATCACAGGTTGTTTCATCCGAGCAGTTCAGTTATGAGTCTCCAAAACACATTAGACAAGTTCAGGGTGAGTTTTGACCCTTTAAGTCCCTTCTTATTCAAACCTCTCCTCTCACGTGAGGTCTAGGTAAGCTTCCCCATTCTTTTTTTGTCTTGGCCGTGCCGTGCAGCATGTGGGATCTTAGTTCCCCGACCAGGGATTGAGCCCATGTCCCCTGCAGTGGAGGCGTGGAGTCTTAACCACTGGACCTCCAGGGAAGTCCCAAGCCTTCCCCATTCTTCCTACTGTTTTCTTAACTATCAGACCGAAGATTTACACACACCTTCCAACATAAACAAACACTATTTTTTTAATAGAACATATAGTGTATAGAAAATATGAAGCCCTTTTTTTCCTAAATGCAGCATAATCTGCACAGATTCCTTGGTCCACCATAGAGGTGGTGCTGGACATTATTCCAATAGCAGTTCTTCATTGTCTTTCTGGCAATCATGCCCAGAAGAGATGGACTGAACAAAATAGTGCTTATTTTCTGTTTCTTCAAACCACAAAACCATCTATATCAAGTAGTTGCTTGCAAGTACACAAATACTCTAAATAATGAAAATACAGGGAGTAGCAGCCTGTAGATATCGAGGCCATGTTGGTTAACTGTACTGTTCAACTCTTCTATATCCTTTACTGCTACTCTTCTATTACCGAGAGAAAAATGTTAGGCTAAGCATGAGTTAAAACTGACGTCCCCAGCTCTAATCCATTACTGCATGAATCACTCCAATCTCCTCTCCTTGTTCATATGTAATCTCCCACTTCAGCCGTGAAAACTTGGCTGCCACCATCAGCCACCAATTTACTTTGTTCAATTCCAGGATTCATGCACAATTCTTTTCACAATCATTAACTCATACTGCTGTAGGAATAACTTTATCAACTAGAGTACAGTTCTAACATACAATTCATTTTGCCGTTAGTCTTATAGATTTCACTCATATCAAAAGTCATTAATCTTGGGATACGATCCTTCGTTCTTTTTTTCTTTGAATCTTATTTTTTTATACAGCAGGTTCTTATTAGTTATCCATTTTATACATATTAGTGTATATACGTCAATCCCAATCTCCCAATTCATGATCCTTATTTCTAACGTGTGGCCCTTTTCAAGTTTCACTAAAAAGCTCATGGTATTTACCAGTTCCTTCTACTTGGCAGGAATTCAACTCCGAACTCTAGTTCCAACACCAGACAGTTGCTAAAATATCTACCAAGTTATTTATTTAGCTTTCTAACTGCTACTCTCTGATGGGTTCCTTGGGGTTACTGTCCTGAATAGGAATAGTTTAGAAGTCGGTGAGGGGAATATTTTTTTTTAATTGGGGTATAGTTGTTTTACAGTGTTGTGTTAGTTTCTACTGTACAGTGAAGTGGAGCTCCCTGTGCTATACGGCAGGTTCTCATTAGTTATCTACTTTATACATACTAGTGTATATATGTCAATCCCAGTCTCCCAATTCACCCCACCACCTCCCCTCCCTTTGGTGTCCATACGTTTGTTCTCTACATCTGTGTCTCTATTTCTGCCTTGCAAGCCGGTTCATCTGTACCATTTTTCTAGATTCCACACATATGCGTTAATATACGATTTGTCTTTCTCTTTCTGGCTTACTTCACTCTGTATGACAGACTCTATGTCCATCCACATCTCTACAAATGACCCCGTTTCATTGCTTTTTAGGGCTGAGTACTATTGCATTGTATATCTGTTCGGTGAGGGGAATTGTTATGCAAATGTTAGGGCTCCTGGCTCTCGATCTCTCATCTTTAGAGACTTTCCCTTCCGTTTACAAGAGCTGTGCCAACCCTGAGTTCTGGATTCTGTTTTTTGTTGTTGATGTTTGTTTGTTTTCCAGTTCAGTTACATTACCATTTTCTCCTTGTATTCTATTTCTGTGTGCAGATGAAAAGTGGAGAGTGCCCTCAGGAGAAAGAGCATCTTGATATAAGCTCACTTCGTGTTCTTCTCCACTTTAACATTTCATTTCCCTTCCAGTTTCTGCCATCTTTGGAAGCCTTTCACACAGTTTATGCTTATATTTTGTACAACATTTATCATTGTTATTGGCGGGAGGTCAGTCCCATAAAATAGTTCTTAAACAGAGCAGGTAGGGTATTTATTCCAGTGAGATCATATAGGTTGGCACGAACTACCTGATAAATATGCCCCCATCTAAGTTGTGGGTCTCTTCCTGGTAGATTCAGAAACCTGATTATGTCAGGAGGATCTGTTTATATTAACCAATCACAAGACTAACATGTAAAATCAGAAAGCCATTTTATTAATTTCCGAAGATAAATAAGACTTGGACCAGAATCCTCACAGCTGCATGACCAGCAACTTTCCTTTCCTGTAGGCAAACCCACATGGAAGTCAAATTACAACTAGGGGTTTGTTTGTTGAGCATGAAATCAGAAAAAGAGAAGCAGGTTGGGTGTTCGATGGAATCAAGCTAATATAGCCTCAGGTGTACCTCCCCACAAAATGGAAAACCTGGCGATGGACCAAGCCTCCTCCAAATTCATTGACGGAGTTTCTTCTCTTTCTCTGGCAGCTCTTGTTTATCTCGGTGTCCCTCTTTTTTCTGGATTTCCATGGCTGATCTGTACCTCTATCCAAGGACACTGTTCTTCAATAAGAACGTCAATAACATTAACATGACTCATATTGCACTGGTCTAAACACTAGTCTACCTTTTTCTTGTGACTTTCCATAATTCTACTTGAGTCCTGTATTTATTCATTAAAAGTTTAATTCTAAGAGAAGATCTTATTTCGTCAAAGTTAAAATCGTAGAGAAGATGTCCCGAACAGGGACTACAGTATCTACCTCTTTGAGTTTGAAGATACAATGGGATAACATAGGTAATGCTTCTGCACCTACTTGATAAGCGTTAAAGAGTTCTTTCGTTTCCTTCCCCTTATTTAATGAAAACAGGTGTTGAAGAAAACACATTGATTTTTTTTCTTGTATGTTCCCCACATGAAAATCATTTTCTTAAATTTTTGCTGCAGAAAAACAAGGGTCCTGAAAGCATTTTTCAATCACAAGCCCAGATGGAGATTAAAAGGCAAAACAAAACAAAAACATTAAGGCTTTCAATGACCAATTCTCCTTCACAAGACACTGGTAATTCAGAACCTGACTCCCCCAAATAAATATCAGCATTGGAACATCGTGTGTCCTGATTTCCATCAGTCAGGAAGAGATCTAAGCCAAGGGTCTCGGGCTTAACCTTGGTGGTGAATTCAGAGCCAGCGTTGCCATCCCCATTAGCAGCAGACTTAAATTATATGCATGATAATTAGATACACTGTAACACATCTCTGTTTACATCCCTTGATATTTATCATAAGAGTTAACTGCTATGTGGACAACACTAAGGTGATATCTCTGTTATTTCATGCAATCCTCACAGCTCCAACAGCTAGGGTTTGTTCTCATTTCCAAATAAGGAAACTGGTACAGAGTGGACTCTACATAAGTGTTTGAATGAACGTGTGTGAGCGGGCTTAGTGACTTACTCAAAATCACGCATCCAGCAGGCACCAGGGTTGGAAGGTAAACCATCCATGTCTAGTTCTAGGGCCTGTGTTCTTTCTAACACCTCACGATTCCTCTTAATAACATAGTTCATCCTAGTCACGGCTCGTGGAGATCACAATTAAAGAAACGATTCTGATAGGGAAGATGTGGAGACCTGGAGCAGAGTCAGAACGATGTATTTGCAAAGACAAAAGTTTCGGGGGCTGCCCATCAAAGACAAAAGCCAAATCTCATTGATCCTATTCCTGTACCAGCAGAGATACACTGCCATGAACCTGTGTCATTTCCAAATGAGTGCAATTACTATTTATACCAAGAAAAGTTTTCCTTTTTTTAGAGAAGTATTTTGTTAAATGGAAAGAGCATGGCAGAGGGAGTCGGGAATCCTTGAGAGAGTCAGAGAGCCCTCTTGGCCTCGGTTTCGTCATCAATCAGAGAAGGGCATCAGTTCAGATGATCTTTAGAGTCTATAGAATGCAAGGTGCCTTGTCTCAGTCACATCCATTCTTTTCTCCTGACCCACCTTCCCAGCTGCATGCTCGTGGAACAAACAGATTGACAACAGCCATCACAGAGTCAAATTCCCATTTAAAACACGAGTCTTGTTATGTTGGTACCAATTACAAGGTTATGGATCACGCTTAAAGGTGTTTAATATGCTGTGGTGTTTAGACACACTTGGCTCCAACGTTTATGGGAGCTGTTTGTAGCAACAAGCAGCATGCTGTCACTCTCTAAGTATGCAAGACTGCTGGAAAAACAGTACAGATGGGCCGGAAAGAAAGAGTCTCCAACCAGCTACAGAGAAGGGCGGCAAGTGTTTTTGGCTGCACTGTGGGCTTACCTACTGACTCATCTCTCATCACCCACAGCCTGCTTTTATAGGTGTGTATTTTGTTGTTGCTTCTTACTTTGTTTCTATGCCTGATGTGGAGTATTTGTAAAAATGGTATGAGGGATTTTTATGGCCTTGTATGGCCATATTGTGCTAGGAGTCATATACTGTTTTAATGAGACCATAGTTCTGAGACTGTGTTCCTGTTTATCCCTTCTCACCACATCAAAGTGACAGGTGGCTACTTCTCAGGTGATGTGAAAGTGTCCAAAAATGTGAGGTGATGCAATGATAATAGGAGAGAGCACGGTTGTCTTTAAGCCCAAAAGCTGTAGTTGTGTTTGAGTCCTAGAGGGACTGTATGTCTGAGGTAAATCCAGTATATCTCCATTTTAAAAACTCTATTCAAATATGCTTTTAAAACTGAGAAGGAAGTGAAATGTCTAATCCATTTAAGAACCAGATTCCTGGCTGAAACCAAGTTTTACAACTTGGGGTTGGGGGAGCCTTCACAAAGAAATCCCTCTCAGCACTCATTAGCTCACGAGCACGGGCCATGCCAAAATAACATTTTCCATGTTGAAAACAGGCAGCCATGTGCATGCTTCTATAATCTTTCTCGAAAAAAAAAAAAAAGAAAAGAGAAAAGCCTCACTGACTTTGCTGCAGAGCCTTGAACTGAAGGTATCATGTTGACAGAGGAGCAGCTGAACTTGAAGGAATTAGTTTAACAAAGTGAAACATATAAAGTGGCAAAAAGTTATAGGAGGTGAGAAAGATTCAAGGAAGCAGAATAATCTAGGAAAAGTCAGCCTTAACAAACAGCGTTCTACATTTTGAGCATCCTTGCAGGGAAGGTGCCTACACTGCGATGCAAAGCAAAACAAGATATGACCTCCAGCCTTAAGAAGTTTCCCTCTAGAGCAAGTGTCAGCAGACTACAGCCAGCGGGGCCAAATGGTCTGTTTTTGTACTGCCAGTGGACTAAAAATGGGTTTTCCTATTTTAAAAGGTTAAAAACAACTAAGAAAAATAAAATACAAGAGTTAAAATGAAAAAGAGCATGCCAAACCGCCAGTGGCCCACAAACTCTAAAATATTTACTATCTGGTCTTTTACAGAGAAAGTTTCCATGGGGAAAGTCAGATCATTGAATTACAATCAAAATGACAAGGGCTAGGGTGGGGTAAATGTGTGGTTTGCCAGGTCCAACAGAGAGGTGTGTAACACAGGTGTGAGCAATCAGTGGAGACTTCTCGGAGAAAGTGGCAACTCCCCTGGGATCTACAGAATGGGTAGAAATTAGATAAAGATACTGGAGTGACGACTGAACAATCAAAGCAGAAGGAACACCATGGTGTAGGAATGGAAAGAAGTTGTGTTGCAGAAACTTAGACGGAAAGTGAGTCGGAAGAGATAAGGCTGGTTACCCAGGTGTAAACAGGGGTTGTCCCCCTTCCCAGGTCCAGGTTGTTTCTACCCTAAGTCCAGCCTGTTCTTTGAGGGCTTAACCCCTACTCACAGACTGGCAGCAATTAATGGGGGAGCACCAAAGGCAGCAAAACAGCTGACCTCAAGGAGGGGTCTGTAGATTTGGGTAGAGTGTGCCCTCCAGGCTGGGACAGCCCTCCTGCAGCAGGTGCTCTCCATGTACTAGTCCACCACCCCGGCTGCAAGCCTGCCAAAGTCCTGCGTCATCGTGGGCTTCATTTCCCACCACCTCCCAAACTCAAAACCTCAGCTATCCTCCTGGGGACCCAAGAACCTCTCCTTTTAACCTCCCAAAGCACAGATTTCTGATAAAACCCTGTTTTGTGGACAAAGGAGCGCCCCACTGCATTGTTTACCATCAGCCAGATGAGGCCTGGACTTCTGAGATGCCGTTGGAAATACTTAAAAGGTGAACACACTTGGAAGATTTACAGCAAATTCACATTCCATCGTGGCTGACTTCAGTGTTCAAGAAAATGTGACTCGTTTTCTATAATTCAACTGGACATGTGATTCCGGGCCCAGTCTGCCAATTTATGGTAGCCATTTTCAAGGAAACTAAGGCATTTCTGGAACTACGTGAGGTCACTTTTTTTTTTCTTTTGGCTTTGTTGGGTCTTTGTTGCTGCACGTGGGCTTTCTCTGGTTGCGGCGAGCAGGGGCTACTCTTGGTTGCGGTGCACGGGCTTCTCATTGCAGTGGCTTCTCTTGTTGTGGAGCATGGGCTCTACAAGCACAGGCTTCAGTAGTTGTGGCTTGCGGGCTCAGTAGTTGTGGCTCGCAGGCTCCAGAGCACAGGCTCAGTAGTTGTGGCACAAGGGCTCAGTCGCTCTGTGGCATGTGGGATATTCCTGGACCAGGGCTCGAATCCGTGTGCCCTGCACTGGCAGGCAGATTCTTAACCACTGTGCCACCAGGGAAGCCCCACGTGAGGTCACTTTATGAATTAACTGTGGTCAATTCTGTATTTAACATGCTCGATTGAGATCTCTCTGCCTCCACTCTTCCCGGGGGCGATGATCTAAGTTCTGAGGGCTTCCAGAGCGTGAGAAGGGAGACAAGCTCGCGGTCCTCAGCATTCGTCAGCCGGCCTCTGCTGAGACGTCCAACCCTCGCTCCTCCTTGATTACTGCTTCTTACTCCTGCACATCCATGGCCAACTAGCACATTCCTCGCCTCATCCTGAAACCCGGTCCAGGAAGGGCTCTCTCTTCCTGACCACAAAGGCCTGCCCTCAGCCAGTTCTGAGCCACATTTAGGACACAAAAATGTTTACTGTCCTCCTTGGTCTCACAGGAATGTCTCAGGCCCACTCTGCCCAGAGACATGTGACTAGCATTTTTTGTTTCTGTTTTAATTGAGGTACAATCTCCGTAACATAAATGTAACCACCGACCATTTTAAAGAGTACAGATTCAGCGGCATTTAATACATGTTTGAGGTTGTGCGGCCATCACCTCTGTCTAGTTCCAAGACATTCTTCTCTCCCCAGAAGGAAACCGGACACCTCAGAGGCAGTCACTCCCCATTCCCCCTCCCCTAGTCCCTTGCAAGCCCCAATCTTCATTCTGTCTCTACAAAGCAACCTTCTCTGGATGTATCCTATAAATGGAATCATACATGTGATACTTTGTGTCTTGCTTTGTTCACTCAGCACAGGGTGTTAGAGGTTCACCTACATTGTAGCAGGTTATCAATAATTTATTCCTTTTTAATGGATGAATACTATGTAATTGTATGGATATACTCTATTTCATTTGACTGACATTTGTGTTGTTTCCATCTTTTGGCTATTGTGAATTGTGTTGCTATGAACACTCATGTACATGCATTTGTTTGAGCACCAGTTTTCAATTCTTTGGGGTGTACACCAAGGAGGGGAATTGCTGGGTTGTATGTTAACCCTATGTTTAACTTTTTGAAGAACTGCTAAACTGTTTTCCACTTCAGTGTTCAAGAAAATGTGACTTGTTTTCTATAATTCAACTGGACATGTGACTCCCAGCCCAGTCTGCTAATTTAGGGTAGCTATTTCCAAGGAAACTAAGGCATTTCTGGTAGTGACTAGAAATCAGAAAAAAAAAAAAAAGGACTGGTTGGTGGAAAGACTTGGAGTTCAGTTTTATATATTTGGTTTAATGTTCAAGGGAGACAAGAATTTGAAGATGTTTGTAGAGAGTGTTTGAAGTGATATATTGTAGAACCTAAAATGAAAGAAAGTGAAAATGCAAAGGGTAAATATTTAAGGAAAAACTAGAAAATTCAAAGAACTAAATGAGACTGAAAAACGTTGTAGACTTTTACTGCCAGGATTAGATTGGAACCAGTCCTCTTCTGCAGACAACCAGAAAAGCTGGATAAAATTAAAGAAAAAATTCTGCTTGAAATCAATGGAGAGATGACAAGAGAGTAAAGCACTGTCCGGCCAGGGTTACAGTAGGATGAACTCAGAATTTGGAGCCACTTTTCACCTGACGATGTTTGTTGACTCCCAAGAAGGCAGCTCAGAGGCTGAGTCGCTAGGCTGTGGTTCTGACAGCCTTGTGGGACTAAGGAGACAGAAATTGGCATTCCAGGCCTGCCAAGATTGTCTTACTACTGAAGCCCTTCATTTTGGTTTAGATCCAAATTGGCTTAATCCACAGAGGAGGCATGAGCCAGAAATAGACAAGCCCTCTCAAGAACTTCTCCACAACTTCATGTCAGTCCTTGAAACTAAACCAGGGTAATCCAGGACTGATAGCACTCCCGGTCAGCTGGCAAACACAATTCTTCAGAAGAAGATAATGTCATCCAAGGCCTCATATTACTTCTACAAACTATTTTGCAAATGCAACATCCAGTGCACACACATGTATACATGCACAAACAAGCACAAAAGGAAACAAGACTACTTGTTAAGGGTATTTTATTTTCCATTGATTAAGAAAATATTGTAGAGTTGGTTCAAGACGGTGAAGTAGAAGGACGTGCGCTCACTCCCTCTTGCGAGAGCACCAGAATCACAACTAACTGCTGAACAATCATTGACAGGAAGACACTGGAACTCACCAGAAAAGATACCCCACATCCAAAGACAAAGGGGAAGCCACAGTGAGACGGTAGGAGGGGCGCAATCACAGTAAAATCAAATCCCATAACTGCTGGGTGGGTGACTCACAAACTGAAGAACACTTATACCACAGAAGTCCACCCACTGGAGTGAAGGTTCTGAGCCCCACGTCAGGCTTCCCAACCTGGGGTTCCGGCAACAGGAGGAGGAATTCCTAGAGAATCAGACTTTGAAGGCTGGCGGGATTTGATTGCAGGACTTCGACAGGACTGGGGGAAACAGAGACTCCACTCTTGGAGGGCACACATGAAGTAGTGTGCAAATCGGAACCCAGGGGAAGGAGCAGTGACCTCACAGGAGAGTGAGCCAGACGTACCTGCTAGTGTTGGAGGGTCTCCTGCAGAGGCAGGGGGTGGCTAGGGCTCACCATGACGACAAGGACACTGGCAGCAGAAGTTCTGGGAAGTACTCCTTGGCGTGAGCCCTCCCAGAGTCCGCCATTAACCCCACCAAAGAGCCAGGTAGGTTCCAGTGCTGGGTCGCCTCAGACCAAACAAACAACAAGGAGGGAACCCAGCCCCACCTACCAGCAGACAAGCAGATTAAAGTTTTACTGAGCTCTGCCCACCAGAGCAACACCCAACTCTACCCACCACTAGTTCCTCCCATCAGGAAGCTTGCACAAGCCTCTTCGATAGCCTCATTCACCAGAGGGCAGACAGCAGAAGCAAGAAGAACTACAATCCTGCAGCCTGTGGAACAAAAACCACATTCACAGAGAGATAGACAAGATGAAAAGGCAGAGGACTATGTACCAGATGACAGAACAAGATAAAACCCCAGAAAAACAACTAAATGAAGTAGAGATAGGAACCCTCCAGGAAAAGAATTCAGAATAATGATAATGAAGATGGTCCAGGACCTCGGAAAAAGAATGGAGTCAAAGATCAAGAAGATGCAAGAAATGTTTAACAAAGACCTAGAAGAATTAAAGAACAAACAAACAGAGATGAACAATACAATAACTTAAATGAAAAATACACTAGAAGGAAATCAATAGCAGAATAACTGAGGCAGAAGAACGGATAAGTGACCTGGAAGACAGAATAGTGGAATTCACTGCTACGGAACAGAATAAAGAAAAAAGAATGAAAAGAAATGAAGACAGCCTAAGAGGCCTCTGGGACAATATTAAACACAACAACATTCACAATAGAGGGGTCCCAGAAGGAGAAGAGAGAGAGAAAGTTCCCAAGAAAATATTTGAAGAAATTATAGTCAAAAACTTCCCTAACATGGGAAAGGAAACAGCCACCCAAGTCGAGGAACTGCACAGAGTCCCAGGCAGGATAAACCCGAGGAGAAACACGCTGAGACACACAGTAAGCAAATTGAAAAAAATTAAAGACAAAGAAAAATTACTGAAAGCAACGAGGAAAAAATAACGATTAACATACAAGGGAACTCCCATAACGTTAACAGCTGATTTCTCGGCAGAAACCCTACAAGCCAGAAGGGAGTGGCATGATATATTAAAAGTGATGAAACGGAAGAACCTACAACCAAGATTACTCTACCCAGCAAGAATCTCATTCAGATTCAAGGGAGAAATCAAAAGCTTTACAGACAAGCAAAAGCTAAAAGAATTCAGCACCACCAAACCAGCTCTACAACAAATGCTAAAGGAACTTCTGTAAGTGGGAAACACAAGAGAAGAAAAGGACCTACAAAAACAAACCCCAAAAAATTAAGAAAATGGTACTAGGAACATACATATCAATAATTACCTTAAACGTGAATGGATTAAATGCTCCAACCAAAAGGCACAGGCTCACTGAATGGATGCAAAAACACCACCAAAATACATGCTGTCTACAAGAGACCCACTTCAGACCTAGGGACACATTCAGACTGAAAGTGAGGGGATGGAAAAAGATATTCCATGCAAATGGAAATCAAAAGAAAGTTGGAGTAGCAATACTCATACCAGATAAAATAGACTGTAAAATAAAGAATGTTACAAGAGACAAGGAAGAACACTACATAATGATCAAGGGATCAATCCAAGAAGAAGATATAACAATTATAAATATATATGCACCCAACATAGGAGCACCTCAATACATAAGGCAACTGCTAACAGCTGTAAAAGAGGAAATCGACAGTAACACAATATGGGGGACCTTAACACCTCACTTACACCAATGGACAGATCATCAAAACAGAAAATAAATAGGGAAACACAAGCTTTAAATGACACAACAGACCAGATAGATTTAATTGATATTTATAGGACATTCCATCCAAACAAGAGATTACACTTGCTTCTCAAGTGCACACGGAACATTCTCCAGGATAGATCACATCTTGGGTCACAAATCAAGCCTCAGTAAATTTAAGAAAATTGAAATCGTATCAAGCATCTTTTCTGACCACAGCACTATGACAACAGAAATCAATTACAGGGAAAAAACGTAAAAAACACCAACACATGGAGGTTAAACAACACGTTACCAAATAACCAAGAGATCACTGAGGAAATCAAAGAGGAAATCAGAAAATACCTAGAGACAAATGACAATGAAAACATGATGATCCAAAACCTATGGGATGCAGCAAAAGCAGTTCTAAGAGGGAAGTTTATAGCAATACAAGCCTACCTCAAGAAACAAGAAAAATCTCAAATAAAAAATCTAACCTTACACCTAAAGGAATCAGAGAAAGAAGAACAAACAAAACCCAAAGTTAGTAGAAGGAAAGAAACCATAAAGATCAGAGCAGAAATAAGTGAAAGAGAAACAAAGAAAACAATAGCAAAGATCAATAAAACTACAAGCTGGTTCCTTGAGAAGTTAAACAAAATTGATAAACCATTAACCAGACTCATCAAGAAAAAGACGGAGAGGACTCAAATCAGTAAAATTAGAAATGAAAAATGAGAAGTTACAATGGACACCAGAGAAATACAAAGCATCCTAAGAGTCTACTACAAGCAACTCTATGCCAATAAAATGGACAACCTGGAAGAAATGGACAAATTCTTAGAAAGGTATAACCTTCCAAGTCTGAACCAGGAAACAATAGAAAATATGAACAGACCAATCACAAGTAATGAAATTAAAACTGTGATTAAAAATCTTCCAACAAACAGAAGTCCAGGACCAGATGGCTTCACAGGTGAATTCTATCAAACATTTAGAGAAGAGCTAACCCCCATCCTTGTCAAACTCTTCCAAAAAATTGTGGAGGAAGGAACACTCCCAAACTCATTCTATGAGGCCATCATAACCCTGATACCAAAACCAGACAAAGATACTACAAAGAAAGAAAATTACAGACCAATATCTCAATGAATATAGATGCAAAAATCCTCAACAAAATATTAGCAAACAGAATCCAATAACACATTAAAAGGATCATACACCATGATCAAGTGGGATTTATCCCAGGGATGCAAGGATTCTTCAATATACGCAAATCAATGTGATATAACATATTAACAAATTGAAGAAGAAAAAACATATGATGACCTCAGTAGATGCAGAAAAAGCTTTTGACAAAATTCAACACCATTTATGATAAAAACTCTACAGAAAGTGGGCACAGAGGGAACCTACCTCAACATAATAAAGGCCATATATGACAAACCCACAGCAAACATCATTCTCAATGGTGAAAAACTGAAAGCATTTCCTCTAAGATCAGGAACAGGACAAGGATGTGTACTCTTGCCACTGTTATTCAACATAGTTTTGGAAGTCCTAGCCTAGGCAATCAGAGAAGAAAAAGAAATAAAAGGAATACAAATTGGAAAAGAAGAAGTAAAACTGTCACTGTTTGTAGATGACATGATACTATACGTAGAGAATCTCAAAAATGCTACCAGAGAACTACTAGAGCTAATCAATGAATTTGGTAAAGTTGTAGGATACAAAATTAACACACAGAAATCTCTTGCATTCCTATATACTAACAACGAAAGTTCAGAAAGAGAAATTAAGGAAACAATCTCGTTCACCATTGCAATAAAAAGAATAAAATACCTAGGAATAAACCTACCTAGGGAGACAAAAGACCTGTACTCAGAAAACTATAAGACACTGATGAAAGAAATTAAAGATGATACAAACAGATGGGGAGATATACCATGTTCTTGGACTGGAAGAATCAACACTGTGAAAATGACTATACTAAACAAAGCAATCCCTATCATATTACCAATGGCATTTCTTGGATTGGAAGAATCAACATTGTGAAAATGACTATACTAAACAAAGCAGTCCCTATCAAATTACCAATGGCATTTTTTACAGAACTAGAACAAAAAATCTTAAATTTTTTATGGAGACACAAAAGACCCCGAATAGCCAAAGCAGTCTTGCAGGTAAAAAGCGGAGCTGGAGGAATCAGACTCCCTGCCTTCAGACTATACCTCAAAGCTACAGTAATCAAGACAATATGGTACTGGCACAAAAACAGAAATATAGATCAATGGAACAGAATAGAAAGCCCAGAGATAAACCCATGCACCTATGGTCAGCTAATCTATGACAAAGGAGACAAGGATATACAAGGGAGAAAAGACAGTCTCTTCAATAAGTGGTGCTGGGAAAACTGGACAGCTACATGTAAAAGAATGAGATTAGAACACTCCTTAACACCATACACAAAAATAAACTCAAAATCGATTAGAGACCTAAATGTAAGACTGGACACTATAAAAGTCTTAGAGGAAAACATAGGAAGAACACTCTTTGACATAAATCACAGCAAGATCTTTTTTGATCCACCTCCTAGAGTATTGGAAATAAAAACAAAAATAAACAAATGGGACCCAGTGAAACTTCAAAGCTTTTGCAAAGCAAAGGAAACCATAAACAAGACGAAAAGACAACCCTCAGAACAGGAGAAAATATTTGCAAACGAATCAACAGACAAAGGATTAGTCTCCAAAATATATAAACAGCTCATGCAACTCAATATTAAAAAAACAAACAACCCAGTCAAAACATGGGCAGAAGACTTAAATAGACATTTCTCCTAAGAAGACATACAGATGGCCAAGAAGCACATGAAAAGCTGCTCAACATCACTAGTTATTAGGGAAATGCAAATCAAAACTACAATGAGGTATCACCTCACACCAGTTAGAATGGCCATCATCAGAAAATCTACAAACAACAAATGCTGGAGAGGCTATGGAGAAGAGGGAACCCTCTTGCACTATTGGTGGGAATGTAAATTGATAACAGCCACTATGGAGAACAGTATGGAGGTTCCTTAAAAAACTAAAAGTAGAATTTCCATACGACCCAGCAATCCCACTCCTGGGCACATACCCAGAGAAAACCATAATTCAAAAAGACACATGCACCCCGATGTTCACTGCAGCACTCTTTACAATAGCCAGGTCATGGAAGTAACCTAAATGCCCATTGACAGACGAATGGATCAATTAGATGTGGTACATATATGCAATGGAATATTACTCAGCCATAAAAAGGAACAAAACTGGGTCATTTGTAGAGACGTGGATGGATCTAGAGACTGTCATACAGAGTGAAGTTAAGTCAGAAAGAGGAAAACAAATATTGTGTATTAACTCATATATGTGGAACCTGGAAAAATGGTACAGATGAACTGGTTTGCAGAGCAGAAATAAAGACACAGATGTAGAGAACGTATGGACGCCAAGGGGGGGAAAGTGGCAGGGGGGGTGATGGTGGTGTGATAAATTGGGAGATCGGGATTGACATATATACACTAATATGTATAAAATGGACATCTAATAAGAACCTGCTGTATAAAAAAATAAATAAAATAAAATTCAAAAATAGAAAATATTGTAAATATTGTGTATGTATACACACACAATGCTTGGATACTATTCTGGGATACTTGTACTGTATATACTATGCTAAGATACTATTCTGGAATAGTGGTAATTTCTGTTTCTTGATCAGCATTCTGGTTACATATGTGTGCTCACTTCATGAAAATTCAAGGAAAAATAACATTACTTGTTGACAATAAAAATTCAAAGAGTGCATAATGGGCATATGGTAAAAAGTATATCTCTTCAGTCCTCCTTTTCTTCACAGGAGGCAAATACCGTTACCAGTTTTTAGATATCTTTACAGATATTATATGTGCATGTATAAATGCAGATGTATGAATGGAGTTGTATAATGAAAGGGTCAAATGCTATATACATTTTTATTGTAATATAACATACAGTAAAGTATAAAAATCATAAGTGTATAATAAGTGTATAATTCTGATGAACACATCCATGAGAATATAAACAACATCCTTTCATGTTTACACCTCCCAAAATACACCCAAGAAAACAACAACAAAATCCTGGGATTCTAATTGGGATTGCATCTAATTCTTAAATCAATTTTGGGGAGAACTGATGTATTTGATATATTCACAATAGTGTGCTTTCTAATCCATGAACATAGTACACCCTCCCTTTAGTTTCAACTTAATTTATTTCAGCAATGTTATATACAGCATTGTCCAGTAGAAATACAATGCAAACCACAAATGCAACTGACTGAACTAGCCACATTTCAAGGGTTCAATAGATATATGTGACAAGTGACTACTGTATTGGACAGTGTGGTTCTATAGTTCTCAGCATAGAGAAAATTACACATGTATGGTGGATTGACTCCAAGATGGTTCATGTCTTTTTGACACTCTTGTAAATTACATCAGAATTTTTCTTCCATTTTTTACTTGTTTGTTGATGACGTATAGAAATATACTAGATTTTTGTATATTGCCCTTGTATCTAGTAATTTGATAAATTTGCTTATTAATTTCAATAGTTTATAGATTATTTCTTCTATTATAAGCACTTTATCATGGCAGTTCATCTCTCTTTTTATTTAAACATGTTTCCAATTTATATGATGTTAGACTAACCATACCCTTTTTCAGTGGGATGAGGAGTTATGTTCTCAGAGATTCTAGTGCAAAATGGCCCCCAAATTGTTTCTTAACAAGAATGACATTTCTCTGGATTGGGTTGTGCCCTTAAAAGTGTGGAATATGTTAACTCAGCATTTTCCAATTGTATGATCACGGATTTTGTTTTCTCCTCTATATGAAATATTTTTTTCTATAATCTTGCCCTTATTTTATAATTTAAAAGCAAATTTCCAATAAACATTTTTGGGAAAGCTGTGGGAAATACAGTAGTATTACCCATTAGAAATTAAGACCGTGAGCTCACAGTCATTTATCAAGGCACACGCTTTTTTTTTTTTTGCTTTTGTTTTTGGACACGCCACATGGCTCACAGGGATCTCAGTTCCCTGACCACGGATGGAACCCTGGGCCTGGCAGTGAAAGTGCCAAAATCTAACCACTGGACCGCCAGGGAATTCCCAAGGCACGTGCTTTTGAACAGCTTTTTCCACCACCGTGTTGAAGTAAGATAAGCAAGTCCAAGTCTTATCTTCATAAGTCATATCCTTTGTAATTAACGGTAAAAATTGTTGTCTTATTTATTCGATATCATTGGGCAGGAAGACACTGTGCATAAGTCAGCTTTCCAGACAATTAAAGTGTACTGCTTTGTACAAAAGTTTTTTTTTTAATTACACTTTTATAAAATATTTTTAATGCATTACATAATTTTAGAATGCCCTTGACAGACCATATTAAACTTCATTTGACCTTTTATTGATGATTCATGTCACTCTTATGAATCACAATAATTGTTCTGTGCTGTAAATCAGGTTTGCTCTCAGGGGAAATTGGAATGTATAAACCTGTTTATTCTTTTGTTAAATTAATGCAGGCTGCTGTTATTTTTAAATTCTTCTTTCCAGATTGTTTTTTAAAATCATAATGTCTTCCTTGTTTTAAACTGGTCAAAACCACATCTTCTTATTTCTATCCCATGTCCATCCCAGTACCTTCAAAAATACTCTATGAGTCAAGAAATAACAGGAAGGTGGAAAGTTAATGGTGGGGATAATCTAGAGATCTAGGAATGGTGCTTTTCTAATTTCTATCTTCCATTTCAGGCCTGGAAATTGAGATGGTTAAAGCAAAAAGGTGACTCAGTGATATGCAAAGGGGCATAAAAGGGGTCTAAGATCAGGCTTCGTAAGTGCTCTAAGAAAAGACCAAAAGCTTTCCCTCCAGAGTGCTGTGACGGCTATTTTGGATACACTGAAGCTCTGCTAACCCATCATATGCCAGCTAGTTGAGGCTGCTGGACATCTGTCATCTAAATAGTGAGTTGTCACTCTATTTCCAAGATGAATGGACACATTACGGAATAAAAACTATAGCTAAAATGCAATTTATTAATTGGCCCATGTCACACTGGATTTCCTTAGCACAAGACCTATAAGCAGAATCTATAATTGCAATTTCAGTTCCACCAATTACTTTGGACACGGCATTTCACTTCTGTCCTACAGACTATATGCTTTCACAGAGTAACATTTTGAAAGGTTTGCAGATATTTGCGCTATTATTTCCATCCTTTACTCTCTCCCATTTCAGGTAAGTCTGCCATTATGTGTTTATTCTCAGAGAAGGAATATAAGAGAAGCAAGCGAACAAATAAGAATTTCCTGCAGTAACAGTGTTTCAAAACACACATGTTCTTAAAGGAATAGAAAGGATTTGTGATAAGGACAAGATATTGAGGAGAAGATCTCATAGTCTCTCCTGTTTCCCCCCCGCTTTCAAACTAGAAAATGATGCCCTGGATTGTGAGGTGAGGCATGAGGGAAGGGGCATATGGAAGTCCCAGTTAAAGCTGACCAGACTCAAGGGAGGAGGCGAAATATCAAATAGGTGTGTGGCGTACAAGGGCAGAGCAGGGGAGCCACAGCAGGACGTCAGGGTCACAGGGGACAGTGAAGGTAGACTGTGCCTAAGGAGCCTCACAGTGAGCTTCTACCCCAGCAGGGGGCCTGAGATCAGAGTGAACCTTGCTCACCCCCGACTTGCATGGAGATGCCAGAGAGGAGACGAAGGACCAGGGACCGTCTCCAGACATCTGGTGATGGACACCAGACAGGGAGCTGGTCATCTGAGAGGAAGCCATGGTGCCAAGCCTGCAAACTTTAACTCATTTAATCCTCATTAAAAAAAAAACCCAGAAAATAGATGTTGTTATTGTTATCTCTATTGCATAGAGAAGGAAACTGCAGCTTGGAGAAATTAAATAATTTATCAAAAGCCCTGCAGTGATCGAGGCAGGGTTTGAGTCCAAATCTGCCTGCATTCAGAAACAGTACTCTCTAAGCAAGCTGCAAAGCCTTAGACATTTGACTTTTGATCCTGAACCCCTGTATAGCATGGATTATTGCACACTTTAGCTTCTTCATTATATATGGCAAAAATACTAATCATCTGTACAATCTAAGAAACCTGTATTAAGTAACGTTCTTGCAAGAGAATAAAATTCATCTAATGCCTTTAGAGTACTATTATGTAAACCATGTGATAGACTTGGTTTTATGGTTTCTTAATTATTACTGTCTCTGCTAATAAATGCCTACTTTATAAAATCATAAGTGGAATCTGCTAGCCCATACAGCTGTAAACATTTCACTAAAGCCTTTCACATACATCACACCATACTCCAGACCATCTCCTCACCACCAGCAGAATCACACACGAGTTAATTAGGATGAGAGATGACTGTAACGTATAAACTTAATACAACAGTGGCTTAAACAAGATAAAAATTTTGTCCTTTTTCACATAAAAGCCCAGAGGTATGTAATTCAGGGATGGGAGGGCAGCCCTGTTTCACAAAGTCCTCAGGGACCCAGGTTGCTTTCCAGGCAACAGATAGATGGAGGAAAAAAGACAAAGGTACCAACTGATTGTTTCCTAAAGAGGCTCTCAGAAACTGAGAGTGTCACATGACACTTCAAGTTTTGTCCTGTTGGCTAGAATTTGGCCACATAAACACACCTAGCTTCAAGCTAAGCTGGGAAATATACTCTATTCTGGGCAGTCATTGGCTTAGCTAGAAATTTTGTTGTTATGGAAAAAAAGAGGAAAACAAATATTGGAGGAGAGCTCACAGTCTTTGGTATCACACACTACTGTGTGTGCACCCGTCCCACCTCAGACCCTGGTCCCCACCCCCATGAGTGTGCTTCCCTACGGAATTAGCGATCTGTGGCCTGAATCTTTAAAACTGATTCCGTAAGAACTGCTCAGTCCTCAGCTGATCTCAGTGTCTGTCTCTGTCTTAGATATTGCTTAATTAATCATGTATTAGGAAGCAAGATATAAGGATTAGACTGTGCAGCTAAAGAATGAACATTATGTGTGCATATACACACACACATATACACACACGTTTATGTCCATCTATATCATATGTTCATGTAATGTCTATATATTATACTACCTTGTATATAATATGTAAACGCCTATACATTATATATCTATATAGATATCTATACATTATTTAAATTTTTGAGATTATTAATATATAACATAACACATGGAATTATTCCAGGTAGGTATGTATGTAGTTTAATGAATTATCATAAAATGAACACCCACGTACCCATCACCCAGATCAAGAAATAGAACAGTGCCAGCCCCTAGGAGCTCCCACTTGCCCCCTTACCCGTAAGACCCCTGTCCTCCACAGAGATAACCCTAGAGGTAACCACAAATCTGACTTTTATGATAACCATTAAAATGTGATATTTTGCGATAGAAGACTTGGATCCTAATCCCATTTTTGTGTGATCTTGAGCAAGCTACTTCCAGGGAATCTTCCAGGTATGTACGTATGTAGTTGGAACTTTTCATTTTACATAATATATATTGAATATGTTTGTGTGTGTGATGAGAATCTCCAACTTGGTGGTATTTAAGATCATTTTTAGCTTTTAAAATCTGCCTTCTGTATGTGGACAGACAATCGCATGGATTTTTGTTTGTTTTTTAATCCTTAAGTGCTCTTCGTGGTAACTTTTAGCATCTTAAAAAAATCATCTAAATAGTTAAAATGATAACTAAAATTGCTTCATGCCCATCAGAAATAAGGTTTAGTCCATTTATAAATAAATACACCTCATTTAATAATGTTACTCTTACGTGATGAATTTTTTTTTTTTTTAATGCTCAATGCTCCAGAAAGAGATCAACTGACTTCTAAGGGTTTTTTGAGATCCGCTAACTTAATTAAATTCCTGGTGTCAAAGCTCCATTAAAGTGGTCAGGCAGAAAAGATACCTGGTTTGTTGCACTAGGTAATTAAATTGTGTCAAGAGCATACTTGGCTCATCGAAGTAGTGTCAATGCTTTTTATCTCTTACCCTGAAGAAACTAACTTTAATTGCTGTCTTCTCAGAATAACTTGGAATTTTCAACGAAGAACTTTCTGCAGAGAAGGCTTTATGATTTTAAGAACCAGAGTCAGAATGCTACCAATAATAATGAATATGGGCTGATACTTTGTGTGAGCATAGTAAAGGGGGAGAGACAGGGAGAAAAGAAGGTTTCAGGAAGAGGTAAGTATGGAAATCAGTAGAAAGGGAGGCAAAGAAAAGGAGATGGAGGATGAAAGAAGAAACTTGATGGGAAATAAAAGAGAGATGGAAAGGGGGTTTCCTACACCTAGAAACAAATTCGTTAATCGTAGCAATGCCAGTACACAGGGCTCACCTCTGGGCAATGGCAAGTGGAGTAAACAGCCTCTTTCATGATTGTCCCGTGAACTGTCATCAGCAGTTATTCCCTGAGAAGGCTCTTAAAACCTCCTCATTTACGATGGAACCATCACACAGTTGACTTTACCTGTCACAAATCCAATTCTCTCTGCCCACTGACACATACATACTACTATATATAAAATAGATAACTAATAAGGACCTACCATATAGCACAGGGAGCTCTACTCAATACTCTGTAATGGCCTAGATGGGAAAAGAATCTAAAAAAGAATGGATATATGTATATGTATATCTGATTCACTTTGCTGTACACCTGAAACTAACACAACATTGTAAATCAACTATACTCCAATAAAACTTTTAAAAAGAGGAAGAGAAAAAGAAACTATGGTTTCGGCGGGGGGGGGGGGGGGGGGGGGTGGCTGCACCCACATTCCACCCAGAAAGCGATGTCCAGAGTCCAGGGTGAGGCGGGAACTGTCCTCTCTGGGTGAGCATCTCACCACCAGGAGTGGGAACCCAGTGCTTAAAGGTGCAGATTTGTATCCATCAAAAGCTTATTTTGCAAAGGGTGCTCTACTGAAGAACTAACAATCCATTCCAGAACAGACGGAGGAAACTGGCCGTGCTGGGCTTACCATATCGCCACGTTGGTCTCCATCACGCACCTTCCTATAGAATTTTCAAGGACAATTTGCATATGTACTTACTTTAGACTTAACTTTTGTTTAAGGTAGGACATCACTGTTTTATTGAAATGAACACCTACTGTGTCTGGAATTTTGAAACTTTCTGCAAAATAAAACAACCTAGAGTTACAGAATTTAACATTTGGAATGGCTCTTTGGGGTCCATAAATGCTATCTATGTCATCTGCCTTACCCAAGGGTAGCCAAACCTTTGCTCTAAGCTTGAATATGAAAGACATTAGGAAGTGTTTACATTTCTTTTTGTCTCTGAGCCTTTGGTTTTTAAAATAAAAATTTCAGTAAAGATTTATATGTTAAATTACCATTTGAGGCATGTTTTCATGTTTTTCACTTCACCGTACCCTTGAACAGAAGTAGGACGGATAGTGGCCGAGGTTAAGGGTCCTACGGCGCCATGGTACTGGAGAATGTGGCTTTTAACTGGATGAGCAGAGATCCTAAAGCAGCTGTCGTCCTGCTGGAGGCGTCCTTTTTTAACTTTGTTACTGAAGTCTTGCCTTTGTTATTCTTTACCCACACTGCTTGTCACTGCTTAGTTACTTGTTTGGGATGCTTCTATACTGGGATCTTGCCCTTTGGAAAGTCTGTTATACTATTCTTGTAAGATGAAACTAGGGTATCACCCCCTGGGTAGGTGTTCTTTCCCTTAGAATAATAAAAATAGCAATAATAATAACAACAAAACAACAATGAACATAATCATTAAAGTGTTTGTCAGGTATCAGGCCTCATGCTAAATGCCTTATATACATTTATTTAATACTCACAATAATCCCTTAAAGCAAGTCTTTTCTCCACATTTTACAGAAAGAGAAACTGAGAATTAGAGAAAGGAAGTAATTAACGTTGCCAAAGCCATAGACCTCTAATCTAGAGTGGCAGAATTAGAATCCATGCCTACATCCTTCTGATAGCAATCTATAGTTGGTCAGCTGGAAGCACAGGTGATAAGCTGGGCTTGAGGCTGGCATCTGAACTGGGAGGTGGGAGCAATCTTGTAGGACTGAGCCCTTAACCTGTGGGATCTGGCGCTACCTCTGGTTAGACAGGGTCAGAATTGAGTTGAAGTGTAGGACACACAGCTGGTGTCCAGACGATTGCTTGTTGGGGTGGGAGACCATCACCCCCCCCCCACACACACACACACACACACACTGCCGCCTCCTGTGAGTTCTTGTGGCATCTTGTACAACATGCTGCTCTGTAATAACTTTGCATGTCATTGGACTTCTAGCTTATGAACTCCATAAATCAGAAGCCAAGAGTTTTCATCACTGTTACCTCATGATTTATTGCAGCCTCTGGCATACAGTAAGTACTCAATAAATAGGCATCCAACGTTTATGTGAATGACTCAAGGAGCACTTTACTAAGAGTATGGAATTGACTGTGTAGGAAAGGTGCTTTCTGACCCCCATCCTTTTTTATTTCCTCCCATTTGCTCATCTCTGTTAGGATAGCTGAACCTGCCCAGACTCATCCTTTCTAGAAACAATCTACTTGGCATGGTCATGAATACTCTCTCTGTGGTATTTTGCAACAGCAGACATGGAACTGAAGCCGGTGTAAGCAAGGACTCTACGAAGCTGACACAATTCCACCTGACTCCTTCTTGAGAGAGACACCCGGTGTCAAGGGCAGAAGCCACACTGCATCTACTTCAGGGTCTTTGAGACTAGACACCGTAGGACAGCTGGGGTCCCTAGCTTCTTCACAGAATCCCTGGACTGGCAATAACACAAAACAACCCAAATCCCAGGGGCTTCGGCTGAAACAATCTGCAAGGGGAAGGTAATACTCCAAATAGTTTTCAGTTAGTTCTGGTTTCCATTTATCTTTCTTCCTTGGCAGGTAGGGCAAGGGTGAGAGGAAAATGGGACAGGTGGAGAGTGGAATTTGATTGAATTACCTGCCAGGACTTCAGAAACCCACACAAAAGAGACTCACAACTCAACTTGGCATCGTTTTAGGGGCCGTTCCTGAAAGGCTGCTTTTGGAGACGCTGCTTCTCCGGAAAGCATTAGGCTGCTCTCAGATAACTCACATCAGGAGAACAGTTTTTTTCTTGCTGAAGGTGTAAAGAGCCTGCTGAGATCGAGAGGCAGATAGGAGACTTTCCCCAGCCTACCCTCAGCCTGTTGGCATTATTTACACCCTTGCTTCCCATGTCACTGAACAACTATGCCACGGTGTACTGTCCTCGGAAGGTTTGGTTCACAGTTCCCATGCAATATTTATTCCTCTCCTTTATTTAACATTGAACTTTCTTATCTCTGCCACTGATGATCTGTCACCATTCCCCCGTTCCATCTGATATTTATGAGCACACTTTCTACATCATTTAGTGGCGGAGGCCATTCTCTACTGCATAAAATATACAGGTATCACTTACAAAAGAATATTTCACAGCTATTTCAATAAGATTAAAGCTTCAAAACAGGTCAGTTTATTTCTTCCATGTTCTGGAATCTTGGAGCATTTATTACTTCTAACACACACCTGCCATTTATTCATTCAATCGTCCATCCACCACCCATTAATTTGCAGATCTTTATGGAGCAACTGCACCAGGACTGGCAGGGAAAGCAAAGTCCACGTCTCAATCATAATATTGTAATTTGTGGTACCAGCCAGCACATGCACATCTCAGACATCCTGCTACAATGGAACTTTTTGAGTCAAGGACTGGGCCTCTTTGTATCACTATGTGTGTCTCAGTACTGGGAACATAGTAGACACACAACAAGTTTTTCTAAAAAATCGATCCTGACTTCTCCCAATCTTTTCACATCCTGGATAAAGATGGGTCATAGTATCAGTGACTAATCCAAGTAACTGCACTGTTTCTTGGACCCAGCTTCAGAATCAAGACCTCCAGCCTCTATCCTCCATGTTTTTCTGAGAGTCTCCAGGAAATGTCTCACGGGACCTCAGAAAAGAAGTTCTGTCTCTGCTGCTCTGCTGGACCCTGTAGCTCCCACCAGAATACTGCTCACAGTCTAGCATCTGTCACCTGTTGTCTCCTGGCTCTCTTCCCACGTTCTCGCCAGGTCCAGAGACCCTCCCTGCCTCCCCCGTGCCCACCGAGTGACAATGCTACCCTACAGCCCTCGCGATCCCAATGCTGTGTGTGGGCTCTGTGGGCCATTTGAGGGATCACAGAGTCTTGTCTCCTTCCTACTGCATCTAGTAAAGCAGCTCTTTTTCAGTTAAACACAGGCGGCGTGAGTGGAGTCCAGAACAAGTTCCAGATAACATCCACTACATTGTTCTCACAACTATCATTTCTCTCTGACGATTATAGTTTGATATTCTTTTCCATTGGTTTTCTTAAACATTCCTAGATATGTCTGAATCCCTGAATGAGCACAAGGTGTGGCTCAAACTTTAATCCATTTATATTTTGCAATTTCTTATTATAAAAGTAATACGTATTCACTGTAGAAGAAAATAAAAGAACATAAAAGTCACTTGTAATCTCGCCACCCAGACAACATTTTGGCCTATGTTCTTTTAGTCTTTCTTCCTATTCATTTCATATCAACTAGAGGAAAATGATATTGATCAAAATTCCTCTTATGTTTGTTTAGAGATATACTTTGAGGATAAGACCCCATTAGGAGGCTTAGTAGCAAAAGGTCTCTGTTATTGCTCAGAGAAAAATAATAAGGTACACAGTTAGAGCTTCCCTGGGGAAAAACTGGGAAGAAGAATAAAATATGGTGTGGCTGGGAGCCGTTCTGGAACGGCAGAACAGGAGGAGGAGCAAGCTGAGAGCTTAGAATGGAGGCTGCTGACTCACGGGCTACGTGCAGGAGGCTGTGATCTTCATCAGCGTGAATGATCTTAGACAAAAACAAGAGAGATGCGGAATCCAACAGAATGTCATTGAAATATATATAAGAATTTTAACCAAGCCAGACAGAAAGGCTATGAAACAAAACTCAAAATAAACATCAAGCAGGAGCTAAATGACTTGAGTCATCCCATCAGGTGCTAAAGCAACCTAGGCTTGTGAAGGATGGTGGAGAGGAAGGTGGTGGCAAGGGCAGGAGACACTCTAAAATCAAACAGAGGAATTAGATAACACTGTATCTTGAACCCAAGGACATGGGTTGTGAGATCCCCCAACACTTGGAGGGAATGAACTTGCAAAAAGGCTAACTAGTGGGCTTCCCTGGTGGCGCAGTGGTTGAGAATCTGCCTGCTAATGCAGGGGACATGGGTTCGAACACTGGTCTGGGAGGATCCCACATGCCGCGGAGCAACTAAGCCCATGTGCCACAACTACTGAGCCTGCGCGTCTGGAGCCTGTGCTCCACAACAAGAGAGGCCGCGATAGTGAGAGGCCCGCGCACCGCGATGAAGAGTGGCCCCCTCTTGCCACAACTAGAGAAAGCCCTCGCACAGAAACGAAGACCCAACACAGCAAAAATAAATAAATTAATAAACTCCTACCCCCAACATCTTCTTTAAAAAAAAAAAAAAAAAAAGGCTAACTAGTGATGAGTGTTTTGGAAACCCCTGGATTTCACATCCTGGCTTGAACTCTCTGACCTGCATGCTCTCAGGCCATTGATATGGCAACTCTGACTATTGTTGTACAGTTTCCTTAGTGGGTGTGTCTTAATAGTCTGGAAAGTGAGAGAGAAGGGATAAATCAGTTCCGTGATATGCATTGGATTAATTTAGGAATAATCTGTACGTATGTGATACTTCAAGTATTTCTAAGAGAGACTGGCATATTTATTCACCTGACAAAAATCTTGTGATCCCAATTTAAATCCCACAACTGAGTAATTTATTTTAGACATGTAATATTTGGTCGAAAGATATAAAAGGATTTCACTACATTTGTGTACAAAATTGGAAGATTTCAGAAAAGACTTTCTGTAGTTATGTTTAATTTATTGGATTTGCTGTATTGGGGAAGTTTTGCTTGTTAGAGGCATTGATTAAATTAGAAAGTTGCTGTTGAATGATCATTTATTGTGAATGAATATGAGCCACACCCACCCGAATGTGTGTTATTTTCTCTAACAATGTTCAGCTGCTCAACGGAAGACATGTAATTGCTTAGATTTTCTAAGGTTATGGTTTTGCCAAGGAATTAAAATGAGAAGAAAAGAGCTAGAGAATTGAGGATATTTGTGAGGTAATAATTGTAATAATGTCTCTTAGCTTGATAAGGTGTATATGCAATGGCCAGATCAATAGAAGAAAGGTGCTATTAAAGGGAAAAAACCGTTACAGGGGGATTGAACAAGTTGCAAGGTATTCCTATAATTAAGGGTTTAACATTTACATTTCATTATAAATATTTCAGATATTTTTACAAGTTTGAAAAAAACTAGAAAGTTGAATATATTTAATTTATAAGTGCAGTTTAAAATACTTAATGGAAGTTAACAAACTACTTCATTGCATGTTAATCAAAGGCATATTTCAAGATGCTCGTTAAAATTTACTAGGTTTTTATGAAAAGGATAATAAGATTTGTAAGTTGCATTTAAATGTTCAAGGAAAAAGACTGATATTTAAATCTGCCATTATAATTTATTTGTTTATTCAAAAATTTTGTTGGGTGTCCTCAATAAATATTCTAAGTGCTGGGGAGAGGGCAGTGACTTGAACTTAAAGAACTTACATTCTATTAGGGTGGCAAACATTAACAAACAAATGGTGAAACACGTAGCATGGCCGAGGACGACAAGTTCAGTGGAGAAAAATAAACCAGGGCAGCGGGGTAGGACCTGCTTGGGTCGCTAATCTGGGCTGAGGGTGGGGCTTGCTCTTTTTCTACACAGGGTTTTGAGATGACCTCATTGATTGGATGACATTTGAGGAGAGAACTCTAGGAACTGAGGAAAGGAACTGTGCCCATATCCAAGAGAAGAGCTTTTCCAGGCAAAACACCTCTTGGGACTGCAGGCGCTCCAGGCTGGGAGTCCCTCAGAAGGGGCCTGTTCGTCGGACAGCCACGCTGATTACAATTAGTCCTCCATATCCGCAAATTCCACATCCGCGGATTCAACGAACCGCATCTGAATACTGTTCAGAATCCGCGGTTGGTTGAATCTGCGAATTCAGAACCCGTGGATACAAATGAGGGACTTGAGCACTGGCGGACTTTGGTATCCAAGGGGGTCCTGCAACCAGTACCCCACGGATACCAAGGGACGACTATACATCCTTAGGTCATGTGCTCGTTCAGCACCACCAGAAGGGGACAGAACCAGACTAGGACGTCTATCTACTGCCTTCCAGTTACTAGTCTTGTTCTGGCCCCATACACGCAATTCTCCAGACCTAAGACCTTGGCCCCTTCCAACCTCTTCCAGTAGCTTTTCCTGAAAAACCTGACTCCTATGTCTATCCTTTGCCCTTCTAAAGCAGGTTCTACATTATCCTTACTTTATTATTCTTACAGGTGTAAACTCAGCCTCCCAAATGGGTCATAAGCAACCTGCAAAAGGATTAGCTCTTAAGTCGCTAAACATAGAGGACTGGATAGAACTCGCCATTCAGTAACACTTGCAAGAGGATGGGGCTGGTACTACTGAAGGTGCAGCTGGGCCTGAAACTTGCTCTTTGCTTTCCTCTAAGACAATCAGGAAAATCCATTCATCGTTTATTCAGTGAATACGAATACTGATACTGGCTATGCATTACTCCAGGCTTTAAAACTGGTTTATCAACAGCTGCATTAAAGGCCAGGTCACTTTGTTACGGAAATTAACTCCACACAGAGGCTTCCTTCAAGAATGTGCACATATATACAACGGAATATTACTGAGCCATAAAAAGAAACGAAATTGAGCTATTTGTAGTGAGGTGCATGGACCTAGAGTCTGTCATACAGAGTGAAGTAAGTCAGAAAGAGAAAAACAAATGCCGTATGCTAACACATATATATGGAATCTAAGAAAGGAAAAAAAAAAAAAGGTCATGAAGAACCTAGGGGTAAGACGGGAATAAAGATGCAGACCTACTAGAGAATGGACTTGAGGACACGGGGAGGGGGAAGGGTAAGCTGTGACAAAATGAGAGAGTGGCACGGACATATATACACTACCAAACGTAAAATAGATAGCTAGTGGGAAGCAGCCGCATAGCACAGGGAGATCAGCTCGGTGATTTGTGACCGCCTAGAGGGGTGGGATAGGGAGGGTGGGAGGGAGGGAGACGCAAGAGGAAAGAGATATGGAGATATATGTATATGTATAACTGATTCACTTTGTTATAAAGCAGAAACTAACACACCATTGTAAAGCAATTATACTCCAATAAAGAAGTTAAAAAAAAAAAAAAAAAAAGAATGTTGCTGGCAAAGCATTCCCAAAAACCTGCGCAGACTCAGCTCTTGCTGTTGCTTCTTTCTGACCACTGCCAACAGCCGCCTGCACCGCCCGGAGTGTTCCATAAGCTCATCTCGCTCTTGTACTCAGCCACGTGAGGACACGTCTAAAGACCAACTGTTGCTAGAGAATACTGTTTCCTGGGCCCAACAGCAACAATTTTTTCGTTTACTGCCCACGATAATTTAACGACCCGAACAATACCTTAGAACTTGTGATTTCGGCAGGCTTCGCGCCCACCTTCGTATCTCAGATGCCCCCAAATCCTCATCAGTTACGGAGCTTTCTCAAATTGCCCTGACTCCATTTTTTCCCCCTTTAGTTAGAGCTTTTGCACAATGAAACAAATTGCTTTCTAAAGAGGATACTCGGAGATACAGGAAAGTAAGCAAGATGTGTCGCCACGCTAGAAATTGAAACGAACGTCGGAGCTCTGGCTGGCATCTCAGTTTGCTGCAGGGACATAAAATTCCTTAACAGCAGTGGGGAGTGAGTTCAGAATGACTAACCTTTGCCATGTGTCACTAATGAGGAAGGTCACAGCTGATTCCATCCCCATTAAGTTATATCATAGCGGCATTCCATGATCATTAACTATGTATGTTAAAGGTTGTTTCCCTGTAACTGAGTTTGAAGTTACAGGAGAAAAGGCTGCTTCTCTGGGGAGTAATTAAGTGGTATCTAATGATATAAAGTTGCCTGGTACTTGCTCAGTGGATGTTTGTTGAGTAAACTGCAATCAGGAAATGTCCTCTAGATGGAAAAGATGGCAAAAAGGAGCCACTTTCTAATACCCCTTGTTTCGGTTCTGTCCAACTTTTTCTGGGTGTATACTTGAATTACAATAGCAAGTATTGCCATTAAGTTACCTGCATACCTTTTTTTTTTTAATTTAAGTACAGCTGATTGACAATGTTGTGTTAGTTTCAGGTGTACAGCAAAGTGATTCAGTTATATATCCTTTTTCAGATTCTTTTCCCTTATAGGCTATTACAAAATATTGAGTATAGTTCCCTGTGCTCTACAGTAGTAGGTCCTTTGTTTATCTATTTAATATATAGTAGTATGAATATGTTGATCCCAAACTCCTAATTTATCCCCACCCCTGTCCTCTTTGGTAACCATGAGTTGGTTTTCTATGTCTGTGAGTCTATTTCTGTTTTGTAAATAAGTTCATCTGTATCTTTTTTTTAAGATTTCACATATAAGTGATATCAACTGGTATTTATCGTTCTTTGCTTGGCTTACTTCACTTAGTATGATAGTCTCTAAGTCCATCCCTGTTGCTGCAAATGGCATTATTTCATTCTTTTTTATGACTGAGTAGTATTCCATTGTATATATAATCTGTACACCTTTTTGGTTGAACTGATCAGAGTAACAAATAATTAGTAACTCAATATATCTAAACATGTACTTTATACTAGAATGTTTTGGGGGAATTAGTGTCTCTTTCTACAGACTAAGCATTTTAAAGCGATTCTTTATAACATTAACTTAATACCACTTTTTTTTATGGGAAAAGTTGAGATCCCAGGGAGTAGGATATCTGATTAATCTGATTACATGTCTTTTCTGCCCTTTCCCAATGTCAATCCAACTATAAGTGACATTCCTGAGTTTTCAGTTGTTGGACCAGAGGCAGGGTGCTCCTGGAGGGTGTGTGCAGAGTGGGGGCCTCTGCCCCACTGCCCATGTAGGGACAGGGTTTGCTGTATGTGGGTATAGGGAGTTGGCACAAGACAGCACTCCCTGGACTTGATAAGTATTGGGGGACTGACAGAGGGAAAAGATTTAAATATCAAGGTGTTTGCTAGGAAGAGCATCACCTGAGAAGATCCATATATCCTGTAGTGAGTTGAATGGTGGTCCCCCCAAAATGTCCACATCTGGTTCCTGGACTCTGTGAATGTTGTCTCATTTGAATAAAGGATCTTTGTAGATGTGATCAAATTAAGGATCTTGAGATAAGATCATGATGGATTACTCAGGTGGCCCTTAAATCCGAAGACAAGAAGAGACAGAAGAAGAGAGTCACAGACACCCAGAGGAGATGGGGCTGTGAAGACAGAGCAGAAGCTGGAGTGATGCAGCCACAAGCCAAGAAAACCAAGGAGTGCCCACAGCCACCAGAAGCTGGAAGGGGAGAATCCCCTAGAACCTCCAGAGGATATGAGACCCAGTCAACTCCTTGATTTTGGACTTCTTGCCTCCAGAACTATGAATAATAAATTTCAGTTTTATTAAGCCACCCAGTTTGTGGGAATCTGTGATGGTGGCCCTAGGAAACTAATATATATACCCAAGGAGGGCAACCCAAGAGACCTGTGGCCACAGAGAAACTGCAAAGAACTGGCAGGTCTAGCAGGTAAGTTCCTCCCTAAATCCAGACCTCTGCAGCGGAGGAGACTAGGGAATAGAGAGGGTTCTCCTCGGGCCCCAGAGGGAACCAGCAACCTACCAGCTGGTCCACCAGCTGTCCAATGGGGGAGAAACTGATGTTCCTTCTACCACTGTCCAGTCCCCCCCAACTCCACCTTCAAGTTCCTTGATGAACTGTGTCCCAAGGGAAATACAGTGATGAATAAGTGTCTTCAGTTGAATTCTCTGGAAACAGATGCAGATGGGGAGTTGCATGCAGAAGGTTTATTGGGGAGAGCTCTTGGGAAACACACCTAGGAGGAAGGAAGGAGGACCTCAAATGGCAGAGAGAACATCTGAACCTCAGTGTGGTTTCAGCAAATCCTACAGAAGCCTGAAGCTGAAATGGCCCCTCCAAGTTGTCCCAGATGAAGGCAATGGGGCTGGATCTTCCTTACAACCGTGAGCTATCAGCCATGATTTCCCCTGATAAGAGGCCATGATTTTGGTGAAAGCAGTTCCTTGCTGTTGCATGTAACTCCATGAAGGATGTAACTGGGAGCTGAAAGAGACATGCCACAAAGGGAAGCCTAAATGTAGTCTGGTCCTGGAAATACTGAGCGTCTTCTAAACCTGCAAGTTGGTGAGGGAAGGTGGGGTGTGGCATGGAGAAGGAAGTAAAACTAGTCTAAAGTTTCCTGTTTGGGACTCAACAGATACAGACACCACAGGGGAAGTGAGAACCCAGAGGAGTAAATAGTTGGCAGTTTGTTTTCATATAGTGGTAATTATGTTAGCTATGGGAAGGTAACAATCAATGGGAAAGAAACGTATAACAGATTTCCAACTGAACAAGGAGAAAAAATTGGAGTGAATAATAATTTGATCAAACAGAGAAAAATGAGAAAAAAGCAAAAACAAAAGCCCACAATGGATGAAAATAACCAGACAATGTATCAATAAAATAAGATGGAAAGAATAATATTAAGTAAATCAGTTGTTAAACTAAAGGTGAAAGAGCTAATTTCTGCTATAAAAAAGGCAGAGATTGTTGAAAGGAGTTACGTGAAGTTTATGAGAAACACACTGGGTGGGGTATCTTTTATTTGCCCTCACAGATTCACCCTACCCCTTTCTTCACCTTGCAGTCTTCTCTGAGGGGCTGACCTATAGAGACTACATCCCTTATCTCCCGGTTTCCAGTTATTTTTCAGCCAATGGGGAGCACTGAAGGAGAGATCAGAGTGAGATGAGGAGGGCCTGGACCAGCTGTGTCCCTTGAGGAAAATCTCTGCTTCTTCCAAGATAACTAACTACTCAATTTTCTCTCCTTCCAAATTCCAGTAACCTCTCTCCCCCTCATCCCTTTAGGCCTAGGGGTGTAATAGCTCAGCTTCTACTAGTTCCAGGTAACCACACTATCCTTGTGATACCCTTATACCCACACCTAATAAAGACTGTGCTTTCCTATTTGGAATTGTCCAATTTTAAGTGTGCCATCTGTTTTCTGTCGGGGCTTGGCAAATAACTGGTTCCAAAAATGACCCTAAGAAAGAGGCTCTCAAAATGAGATTCTGGAATTGGGTTGGTCATATATGCAAGAAGTGCAGGAATAACTTCCTTGCTGAACGAAAACAGAAGATGGGTACCCTATGGTCTTCAATAATTCAAATTATCACTGGTGGATAGAACAGGGTAAAATGCAAAAAGGAGAGGGAGAGGCATTGGGGGAACTCGAGGCTCTGGCAATGGTTTCCTGAGGCAAATAAGAGTAATAAAGGTTATGGAGATCCCAAGCTTCTTCTTAGGCCTTAGAGACTATACTCAGAGAAAAGGAGGAATTGAAAACCATGGATGCACAATTGTGGACAAGCATGGAAAGCTAGAAGGTCTCCAGCAGTCTGAAAGGATTGCTTTGTGTCCTGTGGTCCCAGGAGAGAAGTGGCTGAGTGTAGGGGGTTAGAGGTGCAGCACTAAATGCTCAATCTCACCAAGCTTCTTTGGGTCTGGTAAGGACACTAATGGGGGAAACTTAGACCCTGAGACCTAGGATGAGAACATTTGGGCAAACATGGACAAAACTGAAAACAGAACATCCAAATTCCTTTGAACCTCCATGGGGAGAGGCAGCTTCACTCCCGCCCCAGTCTAAGGTAACTAGCCCTTGCCTGCATAAAAGCCTCTCAGTGACTGCACCTGGGGCAGGTACCTCCCAAGATGATGTCTACTCACTCAGGACCCACACCAGGGTGACCAACTTGTCCCAGTTTGCCTGGGACTTTCTTGATTTTAGCACTGGAAGTCCCATGTGTGAGGAACTCCCTCGATTCCAGGAAAACTGGGACAACTGGTCACCTTACCATATCCAACACCTGCCATTGCTTCAAGGTCCACAGGGTGAGTTAGGGCTCAACACAGCCCACATGCAGAGGCACAAGCTTTGCTCCAGGAGAAGACAGTTTATATTCGAAGTCAGTAACTATACCTTGCTAAGGTGTATCAGCTGAAGCCTAGGGAATGTGTTGGGGGTGGATTCCAAGGGTGTCAGGACAATGCGGAAGAAAACTGGATTGGGATCTGATGGAATTCCCCAATACAGATGCTCTCATGCAGATTTTGGGACTTAGTGTGTTAGCTCAAACACCTTGCAAACGCATTAATAGTCTGTTAGGTTGCCTAATCAATCCCTGAACTTAATGAAGATTTTAAAACATCATTGCATTCCCGACATACAGTAGGGAGGTGTCTGGAGGCTTAGCAAAGTGGCTTTGTACATACAACTTGCTCAGCCACCCACCCACAGCCATACCCCTAGGAGGGCCTATAGAAATGTTAGCTATCTCGGGACTTCCCTGGTGGTCCAGTGATTAAGACTCCACGCTGCCCTGAGAAAACCATAACTCAAAAAGAGTCATGTACCAAAATGTTCATTGCAGCTCTATTTACAATAGCCAGGAGATGGAAGCAACCTAAGTGTCCAACATTGGATGAATGGATAAAGAAGATGTGGCACATATATACAATGGAATATTACTCAGCCATAAAAAGAAACAAAATTGAGCTATTTGTAATGAGGTGGATAGACCTAGAGTCTGTCATACAGAGTGAAGTAAGTCAGAAAGAGAACGACAAATACCGTATGCTAACACATATATATGGAATTTAAGGAAAAAAATGTCATGAAGAACCTAGGGGTAAGACAGGAATAAAGATGCAGACCTACTAGAGAATGGACTTGAGGACACGGGGAGGGGGAAGGGTGAGCTGTGACAAAGCGAGAGAGTGGCATGGACATATATACACTACCAAACATACAGTAGACAGCTAGTGGGAAGCAGCCGCATAGCACAGGGAGATCAGCTCGGTGCTTTGTGACCGCCTGGAGGGGTGGGATAGGGAGGGTGGGAGGGAGGGAGATGCAAGAGGGAAGAGATATGGGAACATATGTATATGTATAACTGATTCACTTTGTTATAAAGCAGAAACCAACACACCATTGTAAAGCAGTTATACTCCAATAAAGATGTAAAAAGAAAAAAAAGACTCCACGCTGCCAATGCAGGGGGCGTGGGTTCGATCCCTGGTCAGGGAACTAAGATCCTGCATGCTGAGTGGTGCAGCCAAAAGATAAAACAACAACAACAACAACAACAACAATAACACACACACACACACACATATACGCACACATGTGGAACAAATTGGGAAGAAATATTTGTAACATATATAATAAAATTTTTTTTAAAAGTTAGTTATTTCAAGTTTCCTTGAAGCCTAATTTGTACTGTTTGACTATTTATAGAGAGCATGCATTTTATAACCAGAACAAAATGTGTCACTAAGTTAATATTTTAAACAGAATAGATACGTGAGTGCGCAAGATCAGAAGAGCCATGTAAAGTATCTCCAACACTGCTGGGTGAGTTTTGAGATGATGTGGTTTTTATAAGTGGGGATTCAAGGACTCCCTGAGAAGAAATGTGGGAGGAATTTATGGAGGTAGTGGAAGAGGTAGAGGAAAGGTAGAAGGAGGACAAGATGGCAACGGATGGGATCCAGGTCTGGGAAGATGTTGGGTTGATAGAAGGACACCCCCATGGGAATTACCCAGCTCTAGGAGAAGGGGGATGGTTTGCACAGTGGATACTTTTGACAACCTAGGAATTCACTGACACCATATCTTTCAATATTTAGTGGAAGGGTGGGAAGAAAGACACATGAAAGAAAAATCTAGAATCCTGTGTTAGAAACACAAAACCGTGGACCAAAGAGAAAGGAGAAAAGCAAGAAAAGGAGGTCCTCAGAGTGAGTCAACCATTTAGCCCTGCGTGCGGTCCAGAAGGAAAGGGACCAATTTAGAAGCCGGGAAAACGTCAAAACCTTGGTTGAAGCACTGAAAATGAAATGCCCATTGCATCTCTCGGTTGAAGAATTTTCCTGATATTTCTGAGCCTGGAGGATTTAAAGGCTGAGGGAGGACAAGTTCGGTGGAACGTGTAGCAGAAACCACGTCGGTCCACACTGGGGCACTGACAACACAGATGTTTAAAACATCAACAGTTTCCGTTCAGAATTTACTGAGAGGGATGGTCCCGTCAGAAACAAACCTCAGGTTCAGGGCAAAGCGCTCCTAGGAAATTGTTTTCACAAGGCTTGAAAAATTCCAAAGCAAAGACTAACACTAGGAGACACAGAGTGCAGAGCCCATGGCCTCGCGACCTGGCTGGGGAGACAGAGAGAAAGGAGAAGAGATCAGAATAGTAAAGAAGCAACTCTAGGAAGGCTTCCACGTGCCCACCCCAAGTTGTGAGGAATGCTCTTCTCAAGAAGGATTGAGAGCGTTGTCACCATCCAGAGCTAAATTCAGCTGAAGATTGAGGCACGGGGAAAAGTACTCAAAGGGAAATAGAAATCACAAGGTCTGCACTGTACATGTTGGAGCTTTTGGGGGAAAAGGACAGCCCAAGTAAGATACTGTGACTTGAGACTTAGAGAACAAACTTATGGTTACCAGGGAGAAAGGTTTGGGGGGGAGGGATAGTTAGGCAGTTTGGGATGGACACGTACACACGGCTATATTTAAAATAGATAACCAACAAGGACCTACTGTACAGCACAGGGAACTCTGCTCAATATTATGTAACAACCTAAATGGGAAAAGAATTTGAAAAAGAACAGATACATGTGTATGTATAACTGAAAATACACCAGAAACTAACACAACACTGTTAATCAATGATACTCCAATGTGAAATAAAAAGTTAAAAAAAAAAAAAGATACTGTCACTCGAACACTGACACCATTGCAAATTTTGGAAGAAAGAAATATCTCTAATATTACCCCCTCAAAAATACAGTACAATACAAATGGCTGAGGGATTACTTGATGGGAGATTTCTCAGAAACTACTCTAAGCTCCCAGGTTTTTGGACCGTGACCATCGGCCCAAGAATCTGCCTGGCATCCTGGAGCCCGAGGTCTTAACAATTTTTTTCTTTTCTCTCACATGTTCTCTGTCTATACTCTTGTTCCAATTTATCATTAAGTCTCTGCTGGAACCATGCACTGAGTTTTGGAAACATATTTTTATTATGAGTAGTTGCTGGAGGGCAAGGGGAATTGTTGTTTATTTCCCAGCATATTACAGGTGGGCCAGATTCTGGGATACCTTACAAATCCTATCAACCCTCCAACACTATGAAAGTGTAGAACACATCAAAGCGTTTGGCTTGTCTTCCTTTAGATTACTTACTTTTTACTCAGGTAGGTGGAAGATGGGCAGTGCTACAACTTGCAAAGTAATCTTGACTTAAAGCAGACATTTTTAACAGGCAGCAGCATGAGAATGAGCAGAGTACTGAACTCAGAGGACAAACGCCTCCATTTATTTCTGCAATATTTAATTTGAAATTTCAATTTCTCTTCAGAGAATGAATAATCGGAAGGTGGTCATATT
Source organism: Tursiops truncatus (assembly GCF_011762595.2). Lineage (NCBI taxonomy): Eukaryota > Metazoa > Chordata > Mammalia > Artiodactyla > Delphinidae > Tursiops > Tursiops truncatus. The sequence goes on along the minus strand of NC_047053.1, from coordinate 4,019,897 downwards.
CAAAGCGGGTTTTTTTTTTCCAGCCATTAAATTGTTTGGATATATTTGGTGTCCTTTGGTACCCATTTCATAAACTTCTCAGGCGATGCAGGTACGTTCTATTGAACAACGTGCCTAAAAAGAATGGGTTCCTTAAGCGTGGAATAATCAGCTTTGTGGTCTGTACTGCTTGGTCTCATTCGGTATCATTCAGTTCCACCTTCGGGGTTCACTCGCTTTTTATCCATACGCTGTGTTTTCCCTACTATACTCTTTAGGGCAGGAACGTAGTTTTTCTGTAACCTTAACAATGAACACAGTGCCGTCCACTAAACAGCAAAACGAGCTCACCCAGCAGGTGAGAGGGAGCCGCTGGGATGCGCAGTGCAAGGCTTGGCACAGAGAGACCCTTCCCCACGGTGGGTCGGACGTGTGTGCTGCCGATGACCAAGCGGACGAGCAGCAGTGACAGTGGTGACAGACACAGCTGGGAAACAGCCAAGGGACCAGTCAGCTAGAGACACAGACACACTGTTTGCTTGTGGTGGAACGGTATTCCCAGCCTCTGACGAGGAAAGTTACCTCACTCTTTACACAGCTTCTCTTTTCCATCATTTATTACACAGGAGTCATGGACTTTGGATTTCCCTGCCCTTCCCTGCCATGCTTCACTCACTTGAATGCCAGGGTGAGGCCCTAGCGTTGTGTTCTATCCCTAGACAAACAGAGACCTGGGGGAGGAGGGAGGGGATTTTGGCAGACTTTTACTTAAATATGTGCAGAGTGCTTTATAATATTTTTCTTGGCCCTGCCGCTCAGTAGTTACTTTTAAATTTACTTTGTGTGAAACCGGAGAAAGCACACCCTGAATAACCATTCCGGGTGGAGTTTAGGCTCACAGACTGGATTACCTGGCCGGCCTGCCCACTGGCCCTCGCAAAAACTACTGGTCACACTGCCACCTGTACTTCCGACCCCTTGATTTCTCTCTTTTTTCCCCCCTGCTAAGCATATGCCTAATAAATACGCTACACACACACACACACACACACACACACACACACACACACACACACACACACGAGTGTCTATCTCTGAATACAAGGTGATTCTCCATTTTCCCAATGAAATCATGGAAGAAAATAAAATGTTGGTCAATTAAAATGTTAGTGATGTAGATGAAGAAATAAAGCCTCTATGCCCGATAATTAATTAATGAGGGACATATGATATTGAAAGGTACGTGCTAGATAAAATAATCCTTTAACTCAGAAATAGTGCTTTCACATTCACATATAATGAAGAATGCTACACAAACTTTTCCCATGCAGCTTTGAAATCAGTATCTTTCTCGTCATTAAACCACTTTCCTTGAGTCATCAAACACAGTTTTCTCCAAACCAGCATCCCTGCTTCCTTTCTGAGATAAAATACTCTTTGAACCTCCGTATAATTATGACCCTGAAATTTCTGTCCCAGGCCACAAGTTCCATTTTCATACCCTAAGCAGAGTTTTTTTGTTTCTTTGTTTGTTTTCCTATTCATCTTTGAGGGGTTTATGTGTGATTTCTGCCACATATACACTTGCTCTTTGACTTTTTAAGATAATATTTAAATAGTTTGATTTTTTAAAAATCTGACAGCCCCACAAAATCTGGATCTCTTTACATTTCTTTGCCTTCTTTTTATTTTTAAATAGATCATGTCGGGCGCCCACTATAAAGATCCAAAATCAGCATTGACTGAAGCTGTTTCAGGCGAATGCGTCTTTCCCAAATACTATGTGGTTGTTCAAATTAAAGTAACTGAGAAAGCAGACACAATGTCAGAGAATTTATAAGCAGTCAAAAATATCACGACACTATCTTTTCTAACTGACCATTGTTGGGAGGGAAGGAAGAATATGCGCTTTACATACATATATACACGTATGTAGATTTTGTTTCTTACCTAGAGCCTGAGTTTTAGCCACCACAAGGGAATCAGCTCCTATTTAATCAGGGCTCCTGGCTTCAGAGACAGAAACTTAACTCAGACCAACAAAACAGAGACAGAGACCTAGTGGGTCATAGTATGAGGGGACAGAGATAAAATGAGTTTGGGGCTGATGGAATCTGAGAGCTGGAAGAACGTGGTATTTGCTCGAGTCCCCCACGCCCTCAGGCAATCTTTTCTCATCTCTACTTGTCTGTGTGTCGGGATCACTTTCCTCTTCCTCCGTGAAGTTCTTCTCACATGGAAAACACAGGGACCAGGCCACTGCAGCCTGACACCATCCTGAGTTAGCAACTGCAGGCAAAGGAGAAACAAAACTGCTTCTCCTCATTCTGCACATAAAAAGTCCAAAAGAGAAGGGTCGGAGGCTCCTTGTCCATTTTTTTGATTCTTGACCATGTCTGAGCTAGTGAGTTGTTTTAATTTACCTGCCCTAGACCATGCATCTGCCCTGAGACCACTGCTGCCGTGTGCCCACCAACTCCTCTCGGAGGAGGGGGTAGGGGGCCCCTAAAGGAAGAGGTAGGATGCTTGCTCAAAAAGAGTGCAAAGGGGATTCAGGGCACACCAGAACCACAGTTCACTGCAGACCTTTTATAGTCACTTAATAGTTAACTAATTCTAAGAAAATTTCCTTTAAATAGAATATTCAGAAATTGCTTTATTTTTAAAATAATCGATAAGCCACTTGATGCACATTTCTTGCTGTGAGTCTGCATTATAACTGTGTTGACTGAACGTCCAAACTATCGTCGGGAACCAATTTAGAAATATGATTAAATTAATCACATTGTACGTCTGTGTCTAAGCTTGCATAGTAGGAAAGATCAAGCAATAAATTCACTCACTTTGCTCCTGTTTAACTATTTTTGCTATCATTATGTGGGATTTCTATTTAATTTTTCTACCGTCCTATTATTCTTTAGCGCCTGTAAGAGAAGTAAAACCTACATGGTCTTAGAATTCAGAGCAGGAACTAAGTCCTCATCAATGTTTTATCAAACCTGTAATCAAAGCTTTGGGTCTTCCTTAAGCTACAGACAGCTATGCTTCACAGTGAAATATAATTCTGTCCGCCCTGCCCTTTGAGAAAAACTTCTAATGGTCTCCTCCGTCCACCTTAAACTGCTTTTCCCAGCTGCAGGGGATTAAATAAGTTATGAGATTTTCCTAGCAGTAAACTTTCTGAACAAATAGAACAGCTTTTCATTGTGGTGTCTGGGTATTTTTCAGTGCTTTCACTTTTTTCGTTCTTTTCCATTAGGTTTTAATTTGCAAAATTTTATAAGCAGAATTAACCAGGAGAGTCAGATTTTGATTTACAAAACGTTTCCAATTAGGAAGACTTAATTAAACAACACAGCTTTGGCCTTCCCACCTTTTCTTTCCATGGTTTGCAAGTGGGGATTGGGAAGGGCTCAAAAATCGGAATGAGATTTCACACTTCAACATAGGTGACAGTGCTAATGGTGTGAAATGGGTGCAGCATGAATGTTTATGAGTTCCAAATTCCATTACGATCTGGTCAAATGGGACTTAGGTGAGTGGTGTATCTGAAAGTTACAAAAGAAAACAATCTTTGCTACAAGTAGGAAGATCTGAAGGAAAACACTGTCTACTGCGAAGCCTTCAGAGAAAAGAGCTGGAGTTTGGAGCTACTTTGAAAATCTTGGTGCGGGGGAAGGGATAAACTAGGAGTTTTGGATTAACGTATACACACTACTGTATATAAAAGAGATAAACAACAGGGACCTACTGTATAGCACAGGGAACTATCTTCAATATCTTGTAATAGCATACAATGAAAAAGAATCTGAAAAAGAATAGTTTATATATATATATATATATATATATATATATATATATATATATAACTGAATCACTTTGCTATACACCTGAAACTAACACAACATTGCAAATCAACTATATTTCAATTAAGAATAAATAAATAAATATAGTCAAAAATATATAAATAGTTCCTGGAGAAAAAACACTGCCCAACTGCTGACTCTCTCAGGAAGAGTAAAAGTCCACGTCTCACAACGACTCCAAGATCACATGGGATCTGTTCCCCCCTAGAATTGCCAGATTTGGCAAATAACTGTGCAGGGCACCCAGTTAAACGTGAACTTCAGATAAACAGCAGATAACCTGTTAGTGTAATAAGTTGCACAAGTGCGTCCTGGGTTTTCTCTGGCCACCCCACTTTCATTTCAACTCCTCCCATTCTCTCCCTTGCTCACTTCAGTTCAGGTGTATTTCTGTTTTCCCCAAACACACCAGGCACTATTGTTCCTCACTCTGCCTAGAATTCTACTCTCCAGGTACCCACATAGCCAGACCTGCCAGCAAAGAAAAATAACAGAGAAAAATATGAGATGCCCAGTTATATTTGAATTTCAGATAAACAACAAATACATGCATAGTAAAAACTTATTTGTTGTATATCTGATATTCAAATGTAATTGGACATCTGTATTAGTTTCCTGGGGCAACCATAACAGAAGAGCCACAGTGGGATCTAGAGAGGGCAGGTTGACCCTCCCCTGTGGGGTGAGCTACCGGGGGCCAGTCCCTGCAGTAGGGGCCACGAGAGGTCATCCGATGGGGAAAGTCCCTGATGGCAGACCCTGACCACAGGCTGTTAGAGGTCTCTGCCCGAGCGTGCTTAGGGCTTGAAGACCAGGCAGGGAGCTGTGGATGGACAGGAGGGAGTTGTGAGGGATGCAGACGTTTCCCAGATGTCGATGCTCTGGTCTGCCTCACTCCGCACCAGGAGGTCCACACCTTGGGCTGCAGTTTATTCTCGTGAAACAGTGTCTTGCCTGCTGAGTTGCTGGATGCCGTGTTATCACATCTCACCTGGAGCAGGACCTGAGCCCTCCTCCTCACACACACCAACATGGCTTTGCTAATTTCTCTGGATTTCACGTAACGTCTCTGCTTCACCCCATCCGTTAGCTTTTCTTCCTCTCTCGGGTCTGTCTGCCCCCATATATCTGGCATCTTGACATGGACTATCTTCTGGAGAGTTCTTTTGTTTCCAATCAGATGACTGAGCTCAGGAGTGACAAAGAGAGATTCAGTTCTGATTGAGACTAACCTGGTGGGAACAGATTTCATAAAACTGTAGGCGAGAGTTGTATTTCCCCAGCAAATGCAAACACTGTTCATTGCCTCCTGTCCACATTCAAGCCTGGACCATTTGTTTCTTTTAAAGTTTCAAATCATGCTTTTATTTTAATAGATGTTTTGCCGCTTATCAAAAAGAATTTATACCAGCTCTGTAATCACTTTTGCAGTACCTGTCATTTTTTCGTAAAAAAAAAATTATTTTTAAAGTCAGAAAATACCAGTGTCTCTTTAATCTCATCCTAGATTTCTCTGCTGTCAGCTGGATGCACTGTAAACAGTGAGGGATGCATTTCTGAAACCCATTCCAGATATTTGAAAGTAGAAGACATGATTCCATATGTAATAATAAAAGCACAATCTAAAGGGTTTTATATCACTCTGAGCTGTTTCCTCCTGACCGAGGGCAAATATTAGGAGAAAGTCAACATATTTACAAACAAGATTTAATAGAGGTTTTGCCCCCAAACAGGAAAACTACACATTGTTTTGTTTCAAAAGGTTACTAATTCAGTGCCTGAAAAATCCAGCAGGTCTAATATGGTCTGGCTGTGGAAATACTATATTTTTCTCTCATCAAAAATCAACACTAATATTTTAAACTTAATGTTTAAAAATTGTTTCCTGTGATATTTATCGTCACTTTGTTACGCTGGTACCAGATTAAGCATATAACTTCCTAAAACAAGTTTTCCTTTTAAATTAGCAATTCAGATTTCATATATGTTATACAGTGACCAATTAAAGAAAATTCCAGAAAAATATTCCAAATTATGTGAAGAGACAGTCCCACTTATACATGGTACACGGTAAATGATCAAGAAATATTTGTTAAACTAATACAATCAAGGAAATTAAAGCACGGGGTAGTTAGCCACCCAGCCGCCAGAATGCTTTACGATTTGGAGTTAGTCATTTAACTTCTTTGAACATGGGTTATTTCTCTCACAATTGTAAAAAACAAGTGTTGTAAATAAGCAGAAAACGCTGTGAAAACATTATATTGCAAATACAATCAGTGATTTGTATTGTTTGCTTGTTTGTTTTGCAGAAACAGATTAATTCTTTCACCTGGGCTAAGGCTGGCCTTGACCGTACCCTGGGCCGTACCGCTCAGTGGGAAATGGCCGTTTGAGACAGAGATGCAATTCCGTCCACCAAAGTATCCCTCCTTCTGATGTCAAAACTCCCATTTCAAACAACAACAACAAAAAACAACTCCCATTTCTGTTACCTCCTCGTGAGCTTATTCTCTGGATCAAGGCAGGAAACATGCCCTAACTGCGATCTGTGTGCACCAGAAAAGACAGGCAGCTTTCCGCCTCTTTTCTGCCTCTGAACAGCAAGCTGGAAAGCCCCCGACCTGAGGTCTCTACGATCACATGAGGCTGCACACACCGTTCCTGTGTTTCCTATTATGAGCATGCTGTGATGGAATGCTGAAACACTTCTCCAGGGCATGTTCAGCCATTCAACCATGCACACACAATTAGCCCCTGCATGACATGCTTCTCACTTTTTTTAAAAAAAAATATGCCTTTTCCTATGTATTCAGATTCCATTTTCAATTCTCAGTGGTGATCTATAAATCCGCATGTAATGTGACTGCAGGCTTTAAAGGATGAATAATAGAAAGAGAAAGGCTGTTGGAAGGTTGGCTGGGAAGAGAGGCACCAAAGGGAACAGCGGGGGAGAAAAAGCAGAGATGAGGAATCACTTTCCCTTGCTGTATCAGTTAGCTACTGCTGAATAACAAACTACCTCAAGACCCAGTGACTTAAAACAGTAAGCATTTATTACTGCTCACTACTCAGTCATCTGGGTGGACCTGCTGATTTGTCATTTGCATCAGGCTGATTCAGCTGGTCATCAAGGGGCAGGATGGCAGGTTTAGGTCACCAATGGGCAGATTTAGATCATCAAGGGGCAGGTTTAGGATGGCCTCACTCACTTGCTTGTGGTTGGCTTTTGGTTCCTAGGACAATGGGTTGACGGAGCTATGTATCTCCCATGCGGGGCAGCCTGGCTTTATACATATGATGCTGCAGATCTCTAAGTGAGTAGAAGCACACAAGGCCTCTAGAGGCTTAGGCTGGGGCCTGGCGCACCACCACTTCTGCTGTCTGCTACTGGCCAAAGTCACAAGGCCAAGCCAAATTCAAGGGGTGAGGAATAAATTCCACCTCTTCACTGGAGGAGCTCTGAAGTCAAGTTGTATTGGATATGGATTCAGGGAGGGGTGAAGGGTTGTTTTCATATCTTCAGTCAATGTGCTATTCCTGCCTCTCATAAAACTTGCGAAGTTTCCACATAGGGATAGACATGATTTTTGTAGAATGCATGAAGCTGGAGGTATGGGTTCCCCTTGTGACTCTTGGATTCCCAAAAGGCACGTGAAGCCGATTGTGGCAGATGACTCTGGGTGATCCTCAAAATATTTTTTTAATAACCAATCTGGTAAAACCTTCTCTCCTTCATGATTAGGCTTAGTGTACAAGTGTCAGGCAGCAGGTATGTTTTGAGTATTCACCTATGTGTCTGACCCTGGGGGTACAGCAGTGAACCACACAGATGGAGTTCCTGACTTCGGGCTGACAGGGAGGACAGAACGGCAATGATTACATGTGCTAAGTAAGGCAAAAGGGCCTGCTTTTTCTCCAGTGCCAACCCTTGGCATTTCCCTCGCAAATCATAGATCTACTTTGTTGAAGAATAAAAAATTCAGCAACACTTGTTGAAGATGCTAATGCAGGACCATCACAGTAGGCATAGGGACCACTGCAGAGATTCACAGTGGGGGAGAGATGAGGCTCAGCTCCAGAAAGAGCCCAGGCAAGTGGGGATGTATCGCCAAGGAGCAGGGTGGGGGTCAGTGGATGGAAAATTACTAAGAGGACACATCAGGGGTCAGGGGAGCCCTGGCTAAATTCACAACAGGACTCTTGTTGAAGGTGGCCAGGGTGATGGGACGTCACCTCGGGGATGTGGAGGATGAGGGACCCGGTCAGTTATCCACGCTGGGGGTGCTGGTCAAACTGACTTTGCAGGGTTCTTGCTAAAACTGGATTTTACCAAGAAGTGCACAGATAGGCCTAGGAGAAGGTTCAGGAGCCTGACTACAGTTTGGTCAGGCAAAGAATCTCTGTCAACTTGCATTTCCCCAAGTTCTCCCTGTCTTGCATGTCCCCCCTCTGCACCCTACTACCAGCGGGCTCCCTCCCTCCACAGCATGGCTCGCACTACCTTGTTACTCCCTGTAACCTCACCACTCTCTCCCAGGAAGTTCTTGAAGGGGCTCTGAATAAGTCACAGTGGCATAAGGATTATTTTGAGCTGAAGACATTTGAGAATCAACAGCTGAGGAAGAGAATTTTTCTGAACTCCCTTTATCTGCCTGACTGGAAACCATCCCCAAAGAATTCAACTGCCATTGATGGGGTTCAGGTCATACTACCCCAAATATAGCACCTTGGCATATTGAATCGTTTAAGCTGAAGAAATATGAGGTGGGAGAAACAAGACAGTAAGCCCCAAATGGAGTCACTCATGCTAAACCCCACATCATCAAACTGAGGCTTGCCTCTCCCAGAAATGGAACCTTAAACCAGGGAATCAGGAATCCCCTGATCAGCACCAATGAGGTCACCTGCCGGCTGGACCCCTGCATCCCTTAAAGGAAAGTGACCTTGCAGCAACCAACCTGCTTTTCTGCCAAGTACAACTTCCTTGTTCCCGCTCCTTCTGCCTGTAAAAGTCTCTCATTTTGTACAGCCCCTCAGAGCTCCTTCCTGTTCGCTAGGTGGGATGGATTGTTGAATAAAGCCAATAAGATCTTTAATTTTTACTCAGTTGAATTTTGTTTTGTTTTGTTCTGTTTTTTTGCGGTACGCGAGACTCTCACTGCTGTGGCCTCTCCTGTTGAGGAGCACAGGCTCCGGACGCGCAGGCTCAGTGGCCATGGCTCACGGGCCCAGCCGCTCCACGGCATGTGGGATCTTCCCGGACCAGTGCACGAACCCGCGTCCCCTGCATCGGCAGGCGGACTCCCAACCACTGCGCCACCAGGGAAGCCCTAAATTTTGTTTTTTAACTGAGAAAACTACAGAAGGAAGACCACTTTGACCTTCTCTCCCGGCTCCACCCTTCTCCCCTGAAACAGGTCATACAAAACCCTCATGTGAGAGGTGCCCTCCCTACACCTGGAGGAAAGGAACATCCTTATCTCTGAAGACCAAGGGGTGCTGAGAAGAGTTTCTCAAACAAGCCTTTCTTAGTTTCCCCCAGTCTACTACACTTAACTCATATTTCCATACAGCTGCCCACTTTCCATCAAACCTGGCATAAAAATACTCAGGCTTGGGGCTTCCCTGGTGGCACAGTGGTTGAGAGTCCACCTGCCGATGCAGGGGACACGGGTTCGTGCCCCGGTCCGGGAAGATCCCACATGCCGCGGAGCGGCTGGGCCCGCGAGCCATGGCCGCTGAGCCTGCGCGTCCGGAGCCTGTGCTCCGCAACGGGAGAGGCCACAGCAGTGAGAGGCCCGCATACCACAAAAAAAAAAAAAAAAAAATACTCAGGCTTAACTGTTTCTTCGGGTCTTCATTGTCTTATGAAGGCTTCTGTGTCACGTAAAACTTATATTAAATAAATGTGTATGCCTTTCTCCTGTTAAGCTGTCTTTGTTGGTTTAATTTTCAAACCAAACCAGGGTCCCTAACATGGCTGAGGAAAATGTTTTCCTCCCTTACAAGTTCTTGAGGCAGGGTTAAAAACTCCAGTGTCTGCTTACAACAGCCAAGACATGGAAGCAGCCCAAATGTCCATCGGCAGAGGAATGGATAAAGAGGATGTGGTACATATATACACACAATGGAATATTACTCAGCCATAAACAGAATGAAATAAAGCCTTCTGCAGCAACATGGATGGACCTAGAGGTTATCATACTAAATGAAGTCAGAAAGAGAAAGATAAATACAGTATGATATCACTTACATGTGGAATCTAAAATAATGACGCAAATGAACCCATTTACAAAACAGACTCACAGACAGAGATAACAAGCCTATTGTTACCAAAGGGGAAAAGAGGGGGTAAGGGATAAATTAGATGTTTAGGATTAGATGTTTAGGATGCAAGCTAATATACATAAAACACATAAACAACAAGGTCCTACTGTATAGCGCAGGGAACTATATTCAATACCCTATAATAAGCTATAATGGAAAAGAATATGAAAAAGAATATATACATGTATAAATGAACCATCTTGCTGTACACCAGAAACCAGCACGACATTGTCAATCAACTATACTTCGGTAGAAAAATAAATAAATAAGAACTTCCAGTGCCTACGGGAGGGTCGGGGCAGGGTGGGCGGGCTGGGAACTTGAGTGAACAAGGCAGGTAGGGTGTAGGAAAAGTCAGCTGTTCCCCTTAGTTGTCTTGATGTGCCCCTCTTTCTATGGAGACAGGGATCCAGGAAAATATTTCTCTACTAGAAGAAAAAGAAAGCAGTTCAAGGGCAATGATAGTGGTGAGTCACACCGAGGCAGGAGACAGATGGGCCCCCAGGGCAAACGGTTTGAGTTTGTTCCTTGTGGACCAATACTCCGAGACACAAATAACAGGACAGTTGAGAGAGGACGGCTGGGCCCTGCCCAGATAGAAGACAAAAGACCATGTATTCCTCATTCTTGAAGTCAGGAGACCTCCCCAACTAAACATGCTCAGAAAGGCTCCTTGGAGGTCAAAAGGGGAGTGATGCTAAGTGGCTAAGTCTACCCATAGGCGTCTTTAGTAGAATCCATCTTGGCTAAGAGATGCGCGCGCATGCACGGGAAAATCCTGATATACCAAATACAGACTTGGAACCAGGCAAATCAAAATGATCGGTCGACGGAAACATGGAAGAAATGCCACATATAAGTGATTTAAACTGCCACGAAGGCACGACTCCCTCTCTGAGCCTGCCCGTGTGTCTATCCACACGTACTATACTCTTTTTTTCTCTTAATAAATACTTGTTTCACTACTTTCAGTCTTTGTGAGAATTCTTTTTCTGCAGAGCCGTAGGGCCAGGGCCTTGTCACTGACCACTGGTCTAGTGGCCTGGGTTTGGTGCTCTCACCACCACGACCCGACCTCAATCACTGGCCGGGAACTGAAACCCTGCTTCAAGCCGCTGCAGGCTGAGGCCACCCAAGATCAACACAGTCTCAGGGGAGGGAGGCACTGAGAGCCCAGGAGGAATGGGGAACACTGCCCTTTCCAAAGAGGGTGACTGCTCCTAGGAACCCCGTCACTACCATGTGGGAAAGTAGGGCCAGCTTTATCACATCTTCCCAGTTTCCAAGATAAGCTGGAAATGCGTATCTTTCTGTGAAATATCTTTTTTTTATTTTAAACGCTGGTTTGAGCTTTTCAAGAATCATAATGTTGGGTAAAGAGACCACAACTGTGGCCACATTGAGGCCACGAGCACCAGTTTAAGAACTTCGCTGTTGAGGCTCCATCATAAAGGAGATTGTTATCTGCAAAGCAGTGTATTTAGAACGTTATTTACAATGATTTCAACAATACACCATTTTCTAGCAGAAATACTAGCCACTTGGGCTTGGCGATCCCCGGCACGTCTGCCCACGGGGAAGGGGCCAGCTTTGAAGCGACTTCACTGGCTGGCTCCATCTGATGCTATAGGGACTGAAAAAGTTGTCCTTGATGGCTTTACTCTGCAAAATCTTCTCCTGGTGGGGCCTTCATTTTGACAGAAGCCTGGCCTGAATTTTCTTTTTGGTCCCAGCTGGATGTCTGCTAATCACGTCCAAAGACATTAGCAGATAGTGGCTTCAGGTCTTACATTTCTAAGAGGTATTTAAATTTTAAATGATGATGCAAAGATGTAAATTTCACCTTCTTTCTTTACCATCCTCAGCATTATTAAATGACAGAGCACGCAAGGGAATGAATGCCCTCGATAGATCATGGGTGACACCGTAAGGTCTTTGATTTCAAGCAGATCGATTAATTTAATAATAATCTAGCTTTGTTCTAGTTTTGGAGGTTATCAGGAAACCCTCCTAGTACTCTTTATGACATCCTAGCATTCTTAAGGAAATAAAGCTAATTAATGGGGGTAAAATGTAAAATTTCAAAAGAAAGAGAAGAATTTCTTTTTTTTCTTTCTTTCCTTTTTTTTTTTTTTTTTTTAAACTAAGGGCACTGAATCCACTTACTGGAAAGATTCTATTTTAATGTTGGCCACTCACACAGATGAAGTTGATTAGGAAGAGAAGAAACTGTTTGCTTCATTAGGCTTTAATTATAGAGATGAATTATTATGGCTGAAAGGAGGGAGCCACAAAATTATGGAGATTGAATTCCACTTCAATAAACAACTTCAAATATCTTTCCTGGAGACATAAGCTAGTCATGTTCTTTTTTTTCCCAATTTAATTTGATGTCCGTTGACAAATGATGTTAGAATGTCCCTGGAAAAATCTTAATAACTACTGTGTGTTGCTGGCTATCATTTAAATGATACTTTTTTCCCCTAATTATATTTTCTGATAGTGGTGTGGAGATAGATAGGGCTTACTTCTGCTTCAATTTATTTTATGTAATAATGACAAAATGTTACATTCCTGTTTTGCTGTTATCCATGAAGCTAAATTGCCTTTACAATAGCTCAAAGGCCTTCAAGGGCTCCCCAGTGCATGCAAAGCTGTAAACCCTGAGTTTGATATTGAAGCACTTGCTGAATCAGATCCAACATAAATATCTAATATTATTATTCGGTATCTTGTTGTAAAGGTATAAAACTTCTGCTGTGGTAAAACTTCTCTTCACCATCGCGTCAATAGGTCTGGTACGTTTTGCTTCTGAGATTTTAGTCACATCCCAACTCCGTATTTGCCCTTTTAAATTTTACCTGTCTGAATCCTAACTGTCAAGGCCCTGTTCAAATTATACCCCCTTCCTCTTCTTTCCTGGGCATAGTATTCTGTGTTGATCCTGCTGTCTGATGTACTACATATATGTGATGTATTACATATATGTAACGTATGTAAAACAGTATCTATAACGTTCTTCTTTACACCTCTTACGTTGGTACCTTTCATTCTGGTCCTTCAACTAGATTTTAAACCCCAGATATACTATATCTCACATTTCTTAATACTTTAAAGTAATGGTCCTATCAAAATATTGTGAACAATAATGACACGTATGTGGCAACTGAAAATTGCATACGTCGACTACAAATCGGCACTCGCCACTGGCCCTTGCCATCTACCTCTACCAGGATTAAATCATGTGCTCTGCAGCTGCTGACTTTCAACACCCGCCCGCCCCCCCCCCCCCCCACCGAAAGGAGTTCAGGGTGGAGAGCAGAAATGAGGCCTCTGTGCTCTGGGAAAAACTGGCAGAACAGGTCTTCAGAGAGTTAAATATTTTCAGGAGCCGATTTTATGAGCCCAGTTCTTGTATCTCCTCGGATCTAGAAAAGCACCAAAATCCTTCATGGTGACGACTGCTCCTCGGGACTAGCAGAAACCTGCTGCAGAATATATATGTGCTCGATCGCATGGACTCCCCTCCCCCCTCCCCCCAAATCACATCTATCCTGACCTTCCCCGCTGCCTCTCTGGAGCAGTTCCTCAGAGCTCTCTGAAGTGCTGTCTCCCGGGCTGCAGTTCTCATTTTGCCCCAAATAAAACTGAACTCACAGCTCTCACGTTGTGCATTTTTTTAAGTCGACACACATTTGAGACCACCAGAGAAGTATCGTGTGTTTTTTATGTGTTACACTATTATGGTGGTTATGGGGTTATGGTTTTTAAAAAGAGTATTTTATTTTTTACAGGAACTTTATAAATGGTTATGCATGAAATAGTGTAATGTCTAGGATTTGCATCAGATCAATATGGGAGAGAGAAAAGTGAGTTAGGGTATAGATGAAATGTTGAGGATAATGTCAAAATTGACCAACCATCACTGATAGTTGTTAAATTTGGGTACCTGGGATTCACATACTAATCTATTTTTATCTGTGCTTAAAATTTTCCGTTGTGAAAAAGCTTTGAATTTTTCACAAATAAAATTAAACAATAAAAGTAAAGATCTTAGGGGCAGCATCAGAACACTCGAAGTGGGTACTGTTCTCACCATGGAATAGCCCCCTGGGTCTTTGGTAAGTCACGTAGCCTGGCTGACACTTCTATCCATTCTCTCGAGACAGAGAGAACGGTATACGCCCCGGCCTCAGCCTCTTCCTGCTCTGCAGCTTGGTGAAGGTAGGTGCTTAGGAATCAAAGATGGATTTTTGGAAAGTGGAATATTATATAAACTCTCTAGAGTGATCACTTTAACACCAATGAAGTAGAACCCCTCTTGGGAGTGAAATGAGACACACACAACGTCTACAGGGCAGAAGCAGAAGGAGGTCAGCCGCCAGGAGAGCATCACAGCTGGGGGTGGACGGAGAGTCATCAGGCAAAGGGCTTCCGGTCCAGAGTTTGTTTTGAGAGCAGTGATTTGGTGAGAAAATGTTCTCTCTCCCACAAGGAGGAAGCTTTACAGACTCACAGGGACTGGGAGTTTCAGCCAAAGTTCAGCCCAAGTTAGGTGGGACAAAATCACTCTGGACACAGGGTCCTTTGGAATCGGGGAATCAAAAGAATTATTACATACGAGTCGGAAGAGACCAAGCGAAGTCAGGCAGGCAGGTAAAGGCCACTCCAGCCTTGGAGTGCATCCAGCATACTGAAGACTGAAAACTTTCCTTTCCGTGCCAGGCCACGCATGGCTCTTTGGTGAGCCCTCTGTGGATCCAGAGAATGAAAAAATGTGTCGGCTTCACAACTGTCGAAAGCCCTTCACATCACAGAAGGCAGAGAACACGTTATCTTAAGCCTTGCCGTGCTTAACTAGCCTCTTCAAGAAAGGCCAATTCACACAGATATACTTTAGGGGGGAAAAAAAAAACCCAAACAAAAAAGGCACATAAGCTTCTCCGTGTGGTCAGAATGGATTTTAACTAAGCACAAATGTAAGACATCTGGAGGGCAATGATGTTCACTATCCTTGTTAATGTGGTTGAATTTTATAGATCACCACAGTCTGCTCCTTTAATATGTTAGTTTTACTCCAGAGTGCTACTGAAGCTCAGAATGCTGGATATCATATACTAAGGTTATTGGAAAACAAAGTAAAATAAAATCTATTGTTCTAACTTGGGATATGTCAACAGCTAACAGTAGGGAGAGTAACTATAATTTGTAGAATACCTGCAATGTGGCAGAAGTCTTCGAAAGATTATCTGTGCTATAATCACCTAAATGAAAAGATATTCCCTGGAGAACAGGTGAGGAGATGCCAACGGCAGAGCTGAGATTTCAAAGCACATGACAGATGACACCCCAGGCCCCTTCCGCTATCAGGAGTTTCTCAATCTTGTCTGCACATTAGAATCATCTGGAGAGCTTCAAAGCATGCCCAGGCCCTATTCCTTTGAGATCTGCATTTAATTTGTCTCGGGTGGGGCATCAGCATTTTTATTTTATTTTATGGATTGCCCAGTACAAGTTGAGAGACTTATCTGTCAGCAGGGAGCTGCCTCCTCCCCCTTCTCCTTGATCTGTAAAATGAGGGGACTGGCCTGGAATCTCTCCAAGGTGAAGAGGCAGTTCTGTGGAAAAGCTCTGCCACACAGGCTCCAGAAGCTGCCTGCCAGGATTCAAATCCCCACCCTGCCCCGTACTAGCCCTCCGGGTCTCAGTTACCCGCCTACACGATAGGATACAATCAGTGCCTCGTGTACTGTTGCGCTGCCGGTAGAAGTGAGTGAGGGGTTCAAAAGAGTGGTCAGTGCTCATCCCATGTCCGCGCTATTATCAGGGCTTGACCCCCACCTGAACGTGAGTCAGGCCGAGGCCAAGGCAGAGCACAACCTCACAAAGTTTCTCTCCATCCTCGACAAGGAGGGCATTTAGGTCCTGACACTCTCTGTCCTCCCAGTTCTCAGTTTACTCTCTCACCTCCTCATTCTCCAGCCCTCACTGTTTTGCACGTTTCCTGACGACAGCCTTTGTCCTAAACACTGGTTCAGTATTCTATTGTATTTACTTTTCATCTGTTTTAAATTTTCCATAAAAAGACCTAAAAAAATTTTTTAAATAAAACAAAGTAATCAAATGAGCCTGAAGCTATCTGTCCTATCAAATGCATACACCATCTGGTTTCCAAAATCTTTTCCAGTGGTTTGAGTCTCATGTTTATTATTACGTGTTATTACTGAACAAATCTATTATGAACCCTCATTATCATACTTATTCACCTGGACTTAACCATTTAATCGTTCAATAGTGACCTGAGGATAACCATGCGGGGAACTTGTCACCTTTAGCAGCGTTAATACACTATCTGGAGTGTGTGCCTCAAGAACGCAGATGGATAAGCCTGGATGTGTATTTTTTGTGATGTATCACTTTCCCTGTCCTCAGAGAGTGATGTCACAGGCATTTGGGCTAAGGGTCTTATCTACAAGGCTTCCATGGTTCATTGTGCTGCTATCTTCAGGAGTATTATCAGACCCCCCTTTATCTTTTGAATGCCTCAAAATAACATGCCTCATGAGAGCCGTGAGTGGTCCATATTTAGGGTTTAGAGTAACAGCACTGACAGTTCATAGCCCTATAGTATTAGCTCTAAAGGGATACTGGAGATCTCCTACGTCAACATCTCATTCTGCAGATATAGAAACGGAGGCACAGAAAGTGGCTGTGTTTGCCCAAAGTCCCACAGCTATTAAGCAGTGCAAAGCATCTCTTTCCTACTTGCAGGGGCCTTTCATGGCTTCAACCGTGATCAAGAAGGGTGTGACCAGAGCAGGAGGAACGAGGGGGGACAATGGGACCGTCGAAGAACTGCATTCACAAAGTGTGAGTGCTGACTGGCTGAGCTTCCGGAGGTTTCCTAGACCAGTGGTTCTCAAACTTGAGCGTGAGTCAGAATTACCAGGAGGGTTTGTTAATACTCGCATCCCTGGGCCCTATCCCCAAAGTTTCTGATTCTGATACTAATGGAGCCTGAGGATTTCCATTTCTAACAACGGGGTCACACTCTGAGAGCACATTGAACGTATTTCCCTGACTCCCAACTATTACTGATGTTAATAATAATTTGGGTGGTTTTATGTTTTTATTTATTTATTTTTAATGAAGTGTAGTAGATTTACAATGTTGTGTTAGTTTCAGGTGTACAGCAAAGTGATTCAGTCATACATATATGACTGAATATATATATATATTTCTTTCAGATTCTTTTCCATATAGGTTATTACAAAATACTATCATTCCGTGTGCTTTACAGTAGGTCTTTGTTGGTTATCTATTTTATATATTGTAATATATATCTGTTAATCCCAAACTCCTAATTTATCCCTCTCCCCCACCTTTCCCCTTTGGTAACTGTAAGTTTTCACGTCTGTAAGTGTTTTTGTTTTGTAAGTAAGTTCCTTTGTATCATATTTTAGATTTCACATATGTGATAACATGCAGTATTTGTCTTTCTCTGAGTTATTTCACTTAGCATAACACCCTCCAAGTCCACCCATGTTGCTGCAAATGGCATTATTTCATTCTTTTTTATGGCTGAGTAGTATTCCATTGTATATATGTACCACATCTTCTTTATCCATTCCTCTGTCAATGGACATTTAGGTTGCTTCCATATCTTGGCTATTGTAAATAGTGCTGCAATGAAAACTGGGGTGCGTGGATCTTTTCTAATTACTGTTTTCTCCAGATATATGCCCAGGAGTGGGATTGCAGGATCATTATTAATTATGATTAACAGATTCTCAAGTTCAGTGCTCTTCCCAACACGCTGCTGGGTTGCCATGCAAGGTGGTTTGAGGGCATTCTCTAACCAGGTTTTCTCCCTCCCTCTTCATTCTGTTTTTCACTATTATCCTTTTCTCCGCATCACCATGGAGGCATCTATCGTGTGTCTAGTTATAAATGGTGCTCTGGTCGGGACTCACCACGTCAGCGTGGTCACCCTACATTATGCACGATGGGTGGTAGTAATCTCAATGGGGCCATTTCAGCTCTGCGATGTGGTGGGAGAGGTTAGCTATTGTTTGTGTTTACAGTCCCTGAGCAAGAGGGGCCATAAGAATGGTTTCACGCTCTTCTGATAAGTTATGTATTCTGTTTAACTCATAAATCCTCAGTTGTGGCTCAAGATTAAAAGCTAGCCAAGGCGAAATGTTACCTAGAAGCATGGCTTACCCACAGTTGTAAGGACATTAACAAGACTGTTTTCCCTTGGCGACAGCATCCTGACCTCTTTCTCCTATAGGGCAATGACCCAGCTGGAGATGTCACCCTACCTGATATGCCTGTTGATTTTATGTAGCATAAGAAAAGCCAGGTTGAAAATCAGAGGCACCTTGCCTTCAACATTATATATGGTAATGCACGTGGGACTGTGTTTCCATTAACAGTGAATCATGTATTTTAATCCTAGCAAGTATTTTATGATGTGTGTCCATAGGAAATATGATGGACACATTCCAGAAGTCGTGAAAAGACCTTTTCTTATTTTTTTCCCTAGTGCTACAGAAATCATTGCAAAAACACATTCAGAGTAGATGAGAAAGGCACAAATTCAATCTCCTGGGGAAAAAACATGCTGTATTGATACGAAAAATGTCAGCTGCTAAGCCATAAATACTTAAGCATCATAATACCGGGATAATCTGATTTTTCTGTAGCCCCTTGACTTCTAAATTTTCCCTATTGATGAATTTTTTTTCATTGATTCTCTTGTCCTTCAACAAAACTGCACTTTACCAAGACTTTGCACTTGTGTCATCACACTTGAACAAACACACGAGAGACCTCAGGTAAAATGTACTCAGCTGTGGGGTCTGAAATGACAGGCTCCCCGTGACAGCAAGAGGGTTCATTCTCAGAACAGAGGTGCCTCCCAAGCCAGCACTTTCAGTATGTGTCACATCGTACCATTCTGTCATTTTTCAGTCTAATTTTTTCCAGCTGTGAGCCAATCAGATCACTGACACCCCATCCATGTGTACTGCAGCGCTATCTGGGGATTCATTATTTAAGAAGCCATTTCCCCTGTGTGCACGTGTGTGTGTGTATGCGCACCCAGAGAATAAGTTTCCTCTTGTGCTGTGGGTATGATGTCAGGGGCAGTCTCACTCTCGTCTACAAAGATTTCCTTCTTCTGATGCAGCAATTAGTCGACTATTAATAAAAAGACATTAGGTTATGCTTATTTATTTTTAAGGAATGACATCATTCCCGGCCTTAATGTCTAGCAATGGAGCAATTCACAGGTCTTTCCATTTATGACATCATGGAAGTCAACTGAACTTGACAATCACCTTGCTGTTTTCACAACAGTGTTGAAAGGGGTGCTGAAAAGAGGGGTTGGTTGCAAGGGTCAGAATAAACATCTATAGGACTGTGTGTCCTCTTATTTTGTTAAGTGAATTTGTACTTGCAGAGCCCAGTTCAAAGTGCAGACATCCCTACTTTATTCCAGAGCGAAGCAGCAACTCTCAGTCTGAGAGGTCAGAGTAGACTTGGTAATATCCACAATCAGTTGGCCAGCCATCAGGGACCATCCAATAATGAAGGTCCGCTAACTGAAAGCCACAAACCTCTAGTTTGTAAGTTACGCCATTATAGGAGCACATTTGCTAAAACACACTCTCAGCTTCATAGAATTTTGGAAACGGAAAGGACTCAATTTTAGACATGGGGGAATTGACCCTAAATTACCGGAAAGATTGGTTTTATTTCCACTCTGTGATAATACCTTGGTCTTAAACATGCCACCTCTCTAAACTAAAAGAGATTCTCTTCCCAGTGGTGGAACTTATGACATTACTTGAATTTATCTGTCTCTTTGTATTGATTGAAAAAACAAACAGTTTCTCGTTGCTGAAGTACTCAAGTCATGAAGGCGCTTCTCACACTGAATAACTTTGTACCTGTTATTCAAACTCCAGTAACAGGACTGTTCAAGGCTTTGGTGTGAGCAGACTATTGAAATGGAATCATGTCACCTCCCCGCTTCCCCAAAGACTCCATATTTTACGGGCACAGATTAGTCTTCACTGAAAGGATCAATCTTTTTTTTTCTTCTACTCTTAGTATGGTTGAGCACAAAGCAGTGACTTTATCAGTAAAGGGTCTGATTATGTCGGTCATTAAGAAGATAATCAGATCTATGGCCAAAGGTCTAACTAACTGACTACAAAGTCATGGCCTTTGACCAGAGCCAGTCAAGGGAAACTTCTTTTTCACACTCACAGCTTCTGCTTATAACCCAGACACTGACCATCGACTTTACCAAAGTGTACATGTCTCTAGAATCAAGACTCAGATTTAAAACTTAGATGGAACTATTTACACAAGATTGCAAATGGATGGGGAAGAAAAAGTTTTTCTCGACACTCTAGGGTCCCTGGTTGGGTCTGAAAGTTAAACTGACAAAGACAGATAAACAGAAGAAAAGCATAGACATTTTACTGAATTTTCACACGTCCATGGTAGCCTCCACAAGAGAATGAAGACCCAAAGACGTGTCCAGAGCCCTTTTATACCCTTTAGACAAAGAAACACTACATCTGTGAAGAATGGACAAGACAAAGGGGGTGGACTAGGGGTAGTAAATGGTGAAGAAGTAACTAGAAGGATACGGCTGAGTTTAACAAGGTTTGTTTACACAGCCTTCTCAGCCCCACATTCCTCAGCTCTGGCTATAAGAACGTCTTCTTTCCTCCCAGTACAGGGAAGGAACCTTCCACATGGGAGTTTTATGACCTGTTTCAGGGCAGAAGGGTTGGGGAGAAGGTCACAGTGAGCTTCCTGCTTTTCTCAAACTCCTTGGGCTTAAGATTTTCAAGGTACCAAGGTGCAGTGTGTCCTGAGCTCCTTCACAAACAATAATGTACCAAGAATATTCCCAGAGGATTGTCCTCCAGCTCAGAAACCTATCCATTTAAAAGGTTTGAACAGTTCTGAGTACTTTGGTTTGTTTTAGGAGATAGAGGAGATGACAATCTACACCAAAATGCACTTTTTTTCACACAATATTTCTATTCTTGCTTTAGAGTGATTTTCCCATCCACAGAAGAGCAAACTTCACCTCACACGAAGTAGACCTTTCTATATTTGTGAATTAATATGTCAAGAAAATTCAACTGGATTGTATTACTCAGCCCCAAACCCCAGGCAGAAATTGTGTCTATAACAAAATATAATTAGTTGGAACAAGATAGTGGAGACAAGGACACAAACTCTTGACAACCCACCAGCACCACCATATACCTCATTATCGAATCCTAAAGGTTTCTACACTGTATACACAGCCAATGACACATTGTGCTATGGACTGAATGTTTCCTTCCCTCCGTAATTCATATGTTGGAACCGAACCCCCAAGGTGATGGTATTAGGAGATGGAGCCTTTGGGAGGTGATGAGGTCATGCGGGCAGAGCCCCCATGAATGGGATTTGTGCTCTTATAAAAGAGACCCCACAGAGCTCCCTAGCTCCTTCTGCCAAGCGAAGATACAATAAGTCTGTGACCTGGAAAAGGGCTCCCACCTGACCATGCTGGCAGCCTGATCCTGGACTTCCAGGTTCCAGAACTGTGAGAAATAAGTTTCTGATGTTCATAAGCTACCCAGTTGCACTGTGTTATTGCAGCCGAATGGACCGAGAAACCGGGCATGGTACCATCTGTGGATCCACTAGAACTTTGTTGCTCAAAGAGAGGTCTGAGGAGACCTGCATCAACATCGCTGAGAGCTTATTAAAGAAACAGAATCTTGAGCTCCAACCAAGATCAATGGAATCAGCATCTGCATTTTAACAACCTCTGCAGGTGATTCACAGGCAAGTTGAAGTTTGAGAAGTAGTGTTTTAGAGGAGTGATTCTGAAACTTGGACAACTGTTGGAATCATGGAGAGTTTTAGAAAAGACTGGTGCCTGATTCCCATCCCCCAATATTTAATTTAATTGTTATGAGGGTGCAGCCTGGGCTTTGGGATTCTAACCTGTAGCTGTGTCTTCATTCTCTGCTCTAGGGCAGTGTTTCTCAAGCATTCTTGATAAAAAAGCATCTGCAGGTACTTGTTAAAAATTAAAATTCTCAAACTTCATCCTGGATTCAGCATTTCATTATCTACAATGACCAAGTCCTGTAGGCTGTATGTTTACAGGTGGCCCAGGAGATTCTGATCCTCAGAAACCTTTGGCAGACGCTTTAGAGCAGCTTGGCTACATACAGCACAAGAAGGAAGTAGTCTCTCTCAAAACAACGTGCTTCTGGGCTCTTCTCAGCCAAAGCATTAGTTTATTTGTCCTCATTAGACAGCCACTCGTGAGGCACAATTATGAATTTATTGTGTTTGGTTCACTAATGGATAGTTTTGACTATTAGATTCTATACTTTAGAGCAGGATCTTTAAATCCATCATTTATTCATTCAATGAATATTTACGAAAGGCTATATTTACCAGATAATGTTATAAACACTGAGGATATAATTGCAGAGCAAAACAAAGTCCCTACTCCCATGACATTTTTGTTCTAAGGTGGAAACAGATCATGAAAAAATAGTAAACAGAAAATCTTCAGTGATAAGGGCTGTGAAGAAATAAAATGCATGAATGTAACAGAAAGTGGCTGAGGGTGAACAGCATCCGCTCTAGGTAGGTTAGCGGTGAGGTCGAGGTGAGATTCAAACTGAGATTTGAAAGAT
This sequence comes from Tursiops truncatus, assembly GCF_011762595.2. NCBI lineage: Eukaryota > Metazoa > Chordata > Mammalia > Artiodactyla > Delphinidae > Tursiops > Tursiops truncatus. The sequence goes on along the minus strand of NC_047053.1, from coordinate 3,996,985 downwards.
GAGAACCTCAAAAAATAGCCAAGAAAAGTGTGCTCTGGACGGAGGAAATAGTAAGTACAAAAGCCCTGAGCTGGACCAGGCCCAGCGTGTTCCAAGGATGGGTCAATGTGTCTGTACCATAGTGAATAAACCTATGGTTCAAGGGGAGATTGCAGAAACAGTCATGGAACCAGATCCAAAAGGGGTTAGGTTTTATTCTAAGAACAATGGAAAGTCATTAGAAGATTCTCACAGGGAGGTGATACGATTTGGAGGCTCTTTGGAGAAAGGATTGTGGCGGCAAAGATGGGAACTGGAGGTCTAATTCGGCAGCTGCCGCAGTTGTCGAGGTAAGAGAGGATGGTGGCTTGAACGGCAGAAGCAGCTATGGAAAAAAGTGCACCAGTCCCCCTGTGCACGCTCCACTGACATAGTTCTATCACTCGATGTCCTTCCCATTTTTTTAAAAAAAACCTGATTTGTTCCTGTGGTGTTTATGTTTTATTCGTTTTGTAGAAGTCTGTTTTGTCTTTGCATATCCAGCCCAAAGAAATGAATTCAAGTGTGAGACCAAGGAAGGCCTGTCCACTCATTCCTGATAAGCCTTTCACTCTGGTTTAAAGATTTTCATTCATAAATCTCTGGAGTATTTGCTTTTCCCGATATTTTTCTTTCTAGCTTTGGTTTTGAAGCCCTTCTAACGCTCTTTGTCAATTGTGCAATGCTTTCCATGTGAGTGGAAGGAGAGCTCATACCACTTTGAGAGGTTAAGTGCCTTTAAGTGATTTAAAATGCTGGGAAGATATTTAACTCTATGGCAAGGGGATTTGGAGAGCATGCTATTTCCAGCTGTGGGCTAGATCCATATTTGGAAGGAGAAATTCTTAGCATCAAGAATATCACAGAATACATCCAGGTGTTCTTAAAAACTGCAAAAATATTGCCACTAAGAAGAACCTTTCATCGTTCCTTCAAGATGCCATGCTTCTTCCTTAGTGAAAATGGGTACCATGCACTGTACTTCTAAAAGGACTCTTGGAATCGGTCCAGTCAGCTAGGATGGAAAGTGGGCTTTTGAGAACATTAAAAGCAGGAAACTGGAGCAAGAGAATGTAGGCATTTGCAAAGGTGCTAAAGATGAACAGGACTTAACTTTGTAAAGAAAGAAGTCTGGGGTAGGTGGTAGAAAATTCCATTCTGGAAGATGGAGAGTTATAAAGAACGGGTATGGGGAGGAGGGCTCAAGAAGTAACAAACCATTACATTGACGGTGCTGGGTGAAGAAGAGGGAAAAAAAAAAAGCAAGACTATGTCATTATGACTCAAGCAAAATAGTTGCTCTGGGGACCTGCACAAGTTATCGACTCACAAGTGGTTACACTCAGCATTCCTCTAACTGGGTCATTAGAGCACACGCCTGGATTTTAAGGGTAGCCTCCAGGAGGACAATCCAACAACGCGTGCCTTTGTGTAGCTTTCAGAGAAAGGACATAGGGGTGCTGGGCTCATGGACCATTTCAGACTGAAGACCGAATTACGTCTGCTGGGCTGTGATCCAATTAATAGCAAAGCGATTCAACATAATTGACCCCAAAAGAGTTGATTCGGTGACACGTGGATAGAGCTTTGACAGCATGGCAGTGAGATCAGGGAAAGAAATTAATATGTGATTTAAGTAAATTTAGGCACCTGGTAGTTTAACAGATTTAGCCACTTTCATCTTTTGTTATTGGATTGACTCCGGCCCAGTTGGGAGTTACTGAGAAACTGATCGCAATAAACTGGGCTCTGTGACATGCCACTTTGGGGCTCAAAGTTCCTTCCTGGATCACCAAGGGGAAATGATGCCACAAGGGCACTGGCATACACTTGCGTATTTAACTTGCACAGACCAACCTTGTGTTTCTTCCTAGGAGGCTGGCTGAAAAGCATGATAAATGACAAAGTTTTGGAACCAAAGATAAGACTTAAAAATGCCAGAAAGACCTGGGCTGGAAACAGTGCAAGCAATACACTTTAAATTAAACTAAGAAGTTGGTCACAAGCTGGTTTCCTCTAGATTCTGGTCTTACATTTGATCCAGTATTTTCATGGCTGCTTTACGGACTTGGGCTACTGGCCTTAGTTCCACCTTAAAATACCTATTCATCCTTTGGCTTTAGAGCCTGTGCTGTTTTTTGTGCTTTGGCTTCCATTGCTCTGTAGGCATGTAGGTGGTGTATGTGTCCTGATGTGATATGTGTGAAAAGAGAGGGTCTAAATTTTTCATTAGCTTTTTAAAATGTAGAAGTAATCCGCGAGTATGAAATTTCAAGCACTATGGAAGTAAATGAAGTAAAAAGGAAAAGAATATTTCAAGTTTAAACAGGCATTACCCAACTGCCTTCCAAAAATTCTGTACCAATTTATACTCACACAAACGGTCTATGAGAGGGTCCTTTCTTTTTCTTATCTTTGCCAAGAATTGGTATAACTGTTTATTGTGTCTGACGCTAAACTTCAGGGTAGTGACTATGGATTTGAGGTTGTTTTTCTGTTTGTTTTACAAAAGGGGATCACTCGCTGTTCTCCAGACCCACTTGTCTCCTTTCTGTTCCTTCCAAACAGCAAGTTCTCAGGCGGTGCTCAGACCTTCTTGGCCTGGAACACTTCCTCAGGTCTTCCCAACTGTCATTCTCACTGAGACTTAGCTCAAATGAAGCTTCTTCTGGCAGAATTTCCCCCTCCACTGTTTTAAAGGAGAAACCAACTTCACTCTGGCGTGACTGTCTATCGTATTTCTCTACTTATTTCCCTCAAAGAATGTATCCTAACGTACAATACCCTTTTTCATGTACTAGTTTGTTTTCTTTCTCCACCAGTGCCTTGATAGCACAGACCGACCTGTGTGTCTTTCACTGTCCTCCTTCTCCAGCCTGACCCAGTGATCGGCAAATAATAATGATGCCTTTGTTGAATTTATGGATGAATAGTTTCTCCATCTTTTTCTTGGAGGCCACGGATGGAGGGGAGGGAGGGAGATAGATGCGGTATCTAGGATGACTCCTGCTTCATACCCACTGGTCCTCTTGAAATGAACATAACATCCCCCATAAAATCAGTGCACTTCAAAGAAATGAGAGAGAGCTTCTCTCTTCATGGTCTCCTTTTATGATGAAATTGGGAAAACTCTATCACATTTTGAAACTCTTGTTTATTTTTCATATTTGGTTCAATGCATCCTCCAAATTATAATTTGCACCACAGACACAAAGACAATTTACTTGTGTTTAGTGGGAAAGAAATATATTAATTTATCTGACTTGTGCATTTTTTCTAACTCCTAGGAAAAACATGGGGAGTTCACGGCGACTTGATATGAGAGGGATTTTTCATGTTGGTGGTGGCTGTTTTATTTTGTTTTTCCTGATCTCATGCTCACTGTACATTTAGACAATTCTAAAGAGGGTAAAGAAGGAAATGTAATCCACACATCACCTTTTATTCCTAAAATATACGTTTTGTCTTAAGCCGAATTCCTCTAAAGGCAGATGCTGAGGTAGGACTAGAACTTAAGTCCTTTACTTTGGAAGTAACCTGAGGAAGCAGCTGTAGGAGATAGGAGAAGTAAGGGGGGGATAGGGAGGGAAGTCCATACAGGCTGTGATAAACAGCAGGTCACCACCATGAGTAGCTGGGGCTCAGTCCTGCTGGAGACACCTGTCAGACCAGGTAACAACCCTTTCAGTTGTCCCACCTGAGAGACATTTCCAGTCCATGATTAGACGAGGGCTGCTTCTAGAGGTGTTAGCTCCCCGGCCCCCCCACTCCCATCCACTGAGTCCTGCTCCAAGCACAGGCTGGGCAAGTGACCATGGCCAGAGAAAGCCCTTAGGCAGACGGTTACAATATGAAGCCAGCATGTGCCAGACAGTGTGTGCCAAGGAGACACGGGCAGGGTATTGCCAGCATCTGTTACACAATCATCAGAGGCAAGCTCAGGTGGAGCCATTCTGGCACCAAGTCCTGCCCTCCTTCCAAACAGCCAGTGCTGAACAGACAGACCACTCCTGGGAGCACGACTTAGAAAAGTCACATTCAAGGCTGAGCGTACACACAAAGACCTCTGTTTGTAGATGGGGCAGGGAGCCAAGGCTTCAAACATGCTTGCCCCGACTGGCTTGGTCTCTTGTCTGCCCACAACCTACCATGAGGAGAACATGTACCCAGGTGGCAGTTGGTCCAAGAGAACTGTGAAGTGGGTCAGACCTGAATCCAAACTGAATTCAGGAGCCCAGCCCAGCTCAAAGTCATTTAAAGTAGAGCCACCCTAGTCTGCAGACCTCTGAACAAGAAAAATAAATGCTCATTATTGTAACCACTGCTTTTCAGAGTTACATGTTACACAGCATTATCACAACTGTAGCCGACAGATGCAGTACTCGAGGGGATAGATTTAATGAAGCAATGAGGACAATAGTTTAAAGAACATTATTACAATCCTCAAGGATGTGGAGTGGATATTACAGACCATTTAAAAAGGGAGAGAGAATCAACTAGAGAGCTTGTGAATTATAAACGTTATTGCTAAAATTAAAAGCTCTCTTATACGGACTGAACAGCAGCAGGGAAACAGATAAAGAACAAATTCATTAGTTAATAAATTGTGCCAAAAACTTGATCTGATATTCAACACAAAGAAAAAAAATTATGAAATAAAAATCAAAACATGATGGATAGATCCAGGAATGGAAGGAAGGGCATATGGAAAGTAGTGATAGAAAAACAAATCCCATAACAAAGAACCCATCAAATGTTGAGCAGGACTGAATGAAAAAGGGTCATCATCTAGATACACATGGCAAAATTTCATTAGAATAAGAATTTTAGAGGGAGGCAGAGAGAGAGAGAGAGAGAGATCTACAAGGAACAAAAAATGGATTAATACAAATGCTGTCATCAGCAACACTGGATTTAAAAATGAAACTAAAAAAAGAAAAAGCTGTGGTAAACTAGGAATAGAGGACAACGTTGTTAACTCACTAAAAGTTATTCCTAGAAACCTTTAGCAACCCACCTACTGAATGGTGACACAGTTCAATTATTCCTCCTGTAGTTTTTGTCAACCTTAATTTTCAATTTCAAATATATGTTTTCGTACTAAACTGATATGTATCTATATGAACATTTTGAATGGTTGTACAGTATTTCACTGTATGATGAACATCTTCTAACTTATTTAATCAGCCCCTCTTTAATGGGGATTGCTTGTTTCTATTTTATAATCTATAAAGTGTGCTTCAATGAACATTCTACTTGAAATTTCCCACATCTTCTGGAATGCCGATTGGATATTATCAACATTTTTAACGTTGACTAAATCAATGATTGGAAAGTAAATCTTGTGGGTTTTAAAAAATTTTTCTTTTAAAAACACTGGTGAAGCAAAAGACCATCCTGTGTTCATTCATTCAACAAAGAGCACCTACAATCCACCAGAGCTGCTCTATGTGCTCAGCACATACACATCACTGAACCAAACAGACACAATGCACTGCTCTCATATGTTCCAAGTATTTCTTCTTTTGTGAGCTACTCATTAATCTGCTGAGCTGCTCATCTTTTCCCCATTGCATTTTAGAAACTACCTGTGCATTCAGATTTTTAATTATTTAGTTAAATTTTTATTTAATTACTGCCATAATTACAAAACCTTTTTATTTCTGTTTATATTTTAGCTTTCGTGCTTCTTTTCTGGCAGCTCAGGCAAGTTTCGGTTTTATGTGGGCACAGTTTTCAATGTTACCCTATATTTTTCTACCTACTTATCCTAAGATCATAGAAATAGTTATCCACATTTTCCTCTAGTATTTTTTATAGTGATTAAGCTTTTAACTTAAAAACGTACCAAATCATATACAAAACAGATCTATTCACTGGCTGGGCCTGACCTGAGAATCACCACGTGTACCATGAACAATGTTGGGTAAACTGTTTGGTTATGAAAGAGTGCTTTTCCCTATTAAGGTGTGTATTTTACTCCTGCGTCAGACTCTCCCTGTGTTAAAACATGGAGATGTCAACAGAGCGACATCAAACCACCTAAGTCAAAATGCTCTTGGAAGCAGAGTTACTGCCTTTAAAAGAAGGTCTAAAGTCCCTAGCAGACACACTGACCCTGCCCCACTTGAGCTGCAGCTCCCTGAAAATGACACACCCTCCCCTGTCGCCCGTAGTGTCACGCCACCCGCGGGAGTTGGGTCTCTACCCCACGCTCACTTGGTTGACTTCTACTCATCCGCCAGACCTCAGCTTCAGTGTCGTCTCCTCCAGGGGAAGCAGGCAGTCAGGTCATGAATATTTACTGGACCACCCTTCTTTGTCCACACTGTTCTCCCCACTTCCCAGCCAAGGCTGGTGAGGCGTCACTCCTACATGTAGCCATATCTCCCATCGCACAAAATCACAACAGCCTCGTTCCTGGACTGTAAAAACTATAGGAGGTAAGCCCCTTGTCTCCTTCACTAAGGTATCCCCAGCCACTGACACATAAATCAACGTGAACACAGACAAAGCAGTAAACCAGAAGGAACCAGGAGGAAAGTGTGTGACATTTCATTTCCTGGAAAGTGAACAGGGCAAGAGAAATGGTGCCCATCCTTCAGAGACCTGTGCTGTAGGTGCATTTGAAAGAACTCTGGCTTTGCCGTCAGAGGAACTTGTTTCAGCTCGTGGCCCTGTCGGGTTCTACCTCTGTGACCTTGGACGAATAAACTTTCTCAAATCTGGTTTCCCATCTATACTCGGCATAAGGCCTATACTCCCCAAACCTCAGGGTAACATTTCTTGAGCTCTTACTCTACGTGTCATACACTGAGATGATTCATTAATGATATTACCTACTTCAATCTTCATGCCCTATTGTGGAGATACTATTAATATTATCTTCATCAATAAGTTGGAGAATCTAAGGACTTCAAGCCCAGATGAGGAAACTGCAGGGCATCACTTAGGGTAGTAGGAGTACTGGGGGTTATGTACTCAGTCTAAAACGTAGAGAGGCTATGTGATCTGCCCACATTCACACAGAGTGAAAATAGCAGAGCCCGGATTCCGACCCAGGACCGTCACTTAGTCATTGAGAACATCACCTAATCAATGTTCCAAGGCTGATTCAAGTTGGGACAAGGGTGTTATAAGTGGATGGGCTTTGTAAACTGTCAAGCCAGGGCAAAAACTGGAGATGGGGGGCAACCCACCCGCAGGACAAAGCAAGCAGCCGCAGTATCCGGATGCCTGTGTGCCTTCAGGGAGGAATGTGTGCCTGGGATTTCAGATCTGATCCAAGTTCAGTGTGTCTGGCCCAAGGTTATTTTTGATTCAAGGCCTCTGTGCCCTGGTTTCTGTCAACACTGAAATAAACACCACTTTGCAATCTGCACCTTTTATTAATGGTGTGACTCACTTAATGAGGGCTTCGCTGACTCACATCAATCTTCCTTTGAGAAGAGGCCCATCAAGGAACTGTGGACAGCTGCCAGCCTGGATCCTCTCCGCATCAGCAGCTGGCCGGTCCAGCCACCCTGCAAGCGCTGTCCCTCCAGCGGAGGGGAGAAAGCAGAGCCTCGAGGCTCGAGGGCAGCCCAACAACAGACACAGGTTTAAAGGCTACCTTATTGGCCTTCTCCGGACACTGCTCTTTATCTTATTTTCATTTCATACAAACAGCCATGGATGGATTCCTCTTGAAACCTAATCATAATATATTCTCCAAATGGGCAAAGGCACTAATCAAAACTGTGAAAAGCAAGGCTGGAATAAGGAAAGAACTAAATGAGACGTGGGGGATTTTTCACTGCAAAGTTTCTCTAATTCAGCATCCCAGGCTGACTCATGAAGGGAGAAAATATTCTGCCACGATGACAATGCGTGCTTTAGCGTCATCTGCGTTACAGAAGGGTGGCGGCGTGACGGGGATGGCTTGGCGTCCCCAGAGTTTGGAACGGAATCTGCAGTTCTGTCTACATACAATCACACACTGTTCATTTTTAATTCCTTCTCCATCCACTAGTTCTTAGGTCTAGTTATCGCCACTGTCCACACCGAGCTCTTGGAAAGCAGTTGAGGACAAAGCCAAGTTAGTTGTGGATCCCTTTTAGAATAACGCAGGCTCCTTGTTTTACACAGAAGAGGGCTCGCCGTGTGGTTCCCTCCCTGCCTTCCCTAGAGTAACAGGTTTAGAGTGGGAGCATCCAGACGAGGATGTGCCGTCTTGAGGACCGGCCTCCTTCCCCTTCTCACCACTGCAGTCCTGACTGTTTTAAGGAAGCCTAAAAACAGGGACGAAGGCTTTCGAAGCAACACCACCACGGGAGGATGCTGTTCCCTGTGAGAATCTAAACTAGATACGACGTGAAGGTAGAGGCAAAGACAGCCTGGGTGGCCTCGTAGCACATCTTCCTCAGCAGGCAGTCTGGTTCTCCTGAGAAACATGTAGGGGACAGCCTTGTTGCCCGCTTGTCATTTCTGTTGTTTCAGGGTTGGGGGAGTCTGGAAGTGGAGGAAGGCTGAGAGGCTCAAAGGGGATGCTTCCTTCAGAGGATTCTCCTTGGCTACTCTCAGTGGGTGAAATGGCAGGGCTCCTGTGCACTTGAGGGGACGGGGTGTCCACAAAGCAGCCGTGCCCAAGCCCCGCATGATGGGTGGCGGAATCTGGGAAGAGGGCATGTGGAACTCCCCACTGAATTGCAGTGATTAGCTCGTGTGTATGGTGAAACTATGAGCAGTTGGCTTTCCTTTATGCTGTTCTGTATGTTTTAATTGTTCTGTGCTTATTTTCATAATAGGAATATATGTTGCTTTAAGTATTAAACTAATAAGGATTTAAAATGTTCTTTAAGATTTTATCCAGCTCTTAAAATCAAGATAAAGGTTTTCTACATGTTCCAAAATGAATTATCTTCATCACCTAAACCTGTCCCTTCTTTAATATTTCTTATTTTGGCACCAACAAGCCAAAACACTTGGAATTGCCCTAAACCGCACTCTTGCACTTGTACCTCCAAACCTCCTCAAGCACACATTTAGTCTGTTTACCTCCTCTTAAATCTGATATCCTTCTCTCCATCCCTCATTATATAATGAACTGATTTGGGGTTGGAAATAACTCTTATGTCATGCTTTCTCCTCCTATCACTCCTTAGAAGATGCTTTCTGACTTACATGCTGAAGTTGCTACTGCTGGACATTTTATATCTGGCCTCCCACTCCAGTTGTGTCACAGTAGTTGGTCAAATCACAGAGCCACAGAATTTTAGAACTGAAAGGAACACGAAAGTTATCTTGCCCTGTCCTTAAATTTTACCAAAAGAAGAAACTGAAGGTCAGAGCTGTAAAGTGACTGCCCAGTATCACAGAGCTACGTCATGGGGAAGCGGTGACCTGACCCTGGGTCTCCCAGGTCCTAAGCCTGTGTGTCTCCGCACAGTTCTCTCCACCTCCAGCTTCAAAACATCCATTCAAAACGGTTATTTTTAGTCGATGCTGGGCCTCCTCGTCTGCCCTTCTGCAGCTCTAACGATAAAGGGGTTTGCAGAATAAAAACCCTGGCAGGGGTATGGGGTACAAACGCTGGCTTTTAGCTGAACTTGCTACGGGGCTGCAGCTGAGCCATAAAGCTGCCCCTTCTTTTAATTCAAATTTGCAAAGTTAAAGTAATAAAGCATAACAGAAGCGTCCTTTGATTTAAGGCTGCTGGGGGAGAGCCTTGAGTCAGATCTGAGCTGTTTATTTAAATCAATGAATGGAACTTCAGCAGAACAGCTAATAAACAACCCTCCACAAGGTCAGGCCAGGCTCCCCGGGACCCGAGGTGTTGGGTCTGAAATCCAGCCAGAGAGACCAAGGCTGACATTGGCCTCATAGAACTCTCCAGTGGTCTAGGGTCCCCCCTGGGGCCTCGGGTTTGGAATGCCTTCTGAGAAGGCAGGCCAGGGACGGTGGCAGGAAGACAAGCTTTATTTTGTCTACCTTAGAAGGAGGGATGGTCAAGGGACACCGCCTCTAGGGAAGCCGGCACCCCCACCCCCCACCAGCACCGAGGCACCCAAGCCGCTCTGCTGAGACCACAGATCTCTGCTCTGCGGAATCCAACTGAAAAATAGTAAGACTTCGGACACAGTCCAGCTGACATTTACATCTGAATTTTTGAAGCCTTTACACTTGATTTCTAATTACGTTCACAAATCGATGTACTAGTAGCAAGCTGTCCTTAGAATGACTCCCAGCCCCATCAGAAAGTTTCCTCCCTGAGGCCTCTGTTTCTGCTGCACCTTCTATGCAGAACCACCTTCCTTCTCCTCTCTTCCCCTCCCCTCCACCTCCCGTATTTCAAGATTAAGTTCTGAAGCTGTAGCTTTCACGTTTTCTTCTCTTAACAACTCGGGAGAGAGTGAACTTCCTCTCTTCTGCATTCCTGGGGAACTGGGGTGGACCATTGCAATGTGTTTTCTAATCTTATGCAGCTCTGGGTACCATTTTCCTTTCCCTGCACACTTTGCCCATAACAAATGTCCAACAGAAGGATGTGAGATGCGGAGACGCGAGGGAGGGCCCGAGGAGCGGGCTCGCCGCGGTGCCATTAGCATCCATCACCACTCACAAAGCAGCTGAGGATGTTATTTTGTTTCGTGTTTGGCAGGATAGGTGCACCTCAGGGCTTCATTCCACTGTTCTTGCCTTTTAAAACGAGGTGGGAAGCCCTGGCTGAGGTAACAATTGCTCATGACTTTCCCTCGAGGTCTTTTTACTAAAGCAGTTTTACTAATAGGCTGTTTACAGTCATTTCCTTTTCACAGCTGGCCACAGAGCGAAGTGAAAACAAAAGATACCCAGGGGTTTATCAATTTTTCTCCCTTATAAACTGTTAGTGCCTCTCAGCAGGAAGGGTTCACAATCCCCAATTTATAACCCCTTTCAGCAGGATTTGTCTGCCCAGATTGACTCACTACATGGAAGGAACTCAGATCCCTCCGGCAGAGGCGGGTGCCCCGTGCTGAGCCTGGCAACCTCACAGCCGGGTCTGTGACACGGTTGGGGGTGGCAGCTTGCGGACCACTGAAGCCGTGTAGGGAGGGACCAGGACACCGTCCCAAAGCAGCTTTATGGGGATTCCAAAGAGCGGGGCATTGTTCACCTTGCACGTATTAAGTTTTTTTGTTTTTAATTTTTCCAAGCAAAGACCTCTAGCATGATATTTAGTATACAGGAAGTAGAAAACAGACTGTCAGCTGCACCTAAAGTTCCAAGCCGGAGCAAAGAAAGTGAAAGGGCAGAGGCACAAACAGGAAAGGAAAACATGAGGCAGAAAGCAAAGACAGCAAGTCAGATTTGACCCTGATCAAAAGGGGAAGGTCACAGCCAAACCTCGTCAGGGTGGCATGTGGAATGAACTACCCAGATTAGCCATTACCTCAGCTATGATGAGTGACAGGAAGCAGTCTGTGCAAAGGGGGCTTTTCAGCCTTCACAGGTGTGCTTTGCTAAAGAATACAAGACTAAGCTTATGATTTACTTTAATGATACATTTTTTCATTCGTTTACTATTTCATTCACTTATTCATTCATTCATTCATTCAAAATAAGCATCAACTACAAGCTGGGAAAACAAGAGAACAATCACAGAGCTTTCTGCCTAGTGACAGACATGTGTTTAAATGAATTACTCCACTGGTTAGCTATTAGGGGAATCAAATCTAGACTCGGTTTACACAGCACTGGTAAGAAGGACAGCCAGAAAAAGAGGTAAGTGAAAAAACAACTGCTAAGTGGAGAAAGGAATAAAAGCAGCTTATTGAGTCTGAGAAACAGAAAAAAGGCCAATACAGTTAGAACATACAAGCAAAGGGGAAAGTGGCTTCGGATGCGTCTGCAGGACCTGACAGGGGATGGACCATTCAGTGTCCTGCAGCTCGTGCTGAGATAATGACTGCCATCCTCAGGGTTCGGGGAAGCTGTTGGAAAGTTTCAAGGGATGACAAGACACGACCAGACAAGTATATTCTGAATATTGCTCCATCCGATGGAAAATGGACCAAAAGGAGAAAAGGCCAGTAGGAGGTTAGCATGCTGGTCTAAGTGAGGATGCTGGTGGTTTATTCTAGGATGCTAGCTTGGGCTAAGGTGATAGTGGTAGAGTTGGAGAGAGTGGACATTCAAGATCTATTTTGGGAGTAGAGTTGACAAGACTTGCCAATGGATGGGATATGCAACAGGCTTCTGGCATGAGCAACTGAGTAGATGAGGCTTTTGCTTCTCCGACTGAGTACTTCCTACTTCCCCCCAATCAGAGAGAACTGAAGGAAGACATCAGCCTGGTCTCTCTCCGGTTTCACCTTCAACTGCCATCCATCTCTCTACCATTGATTTTCAATCCCTGCCTCTCCACCTGCCAGCTGTGGGTCTTTGTCAAGATATTTAGTTCCCTTAAGCTTCAGAGCCCCTAGCCAAAACGGGAGAGTTGAGAGAGTTAAATGAAATCCTACTTAAAGAGCTCCTGGACCACAGAAGGAACTCGATAAATGGATGTTTATTTCCTCCCTCCTTTTCTTTCTTAGCTCCGCCCTCTGAGACCTTGAGTTTGGCGCTTCCTTTTCTCAGACATACTCTTCTGCTCATGCGCTCTCTCACCCCGCCTCCCATACAAATGTGATCATCTGCTCCAGCCAGATAAACGTCCACCTCTTGCCTCCATCGTTCCAGCGAAGGCTACTATGCTTCCAAGTGCGTGCTCCCCAGCTCTCAGTGCCCATTTCTGACCTTGTGATTATCTATGACCTGCATTTACAAGGACCTCTTGTTCCCTGGTGGGAGAAGCAGTAAAGTGGCTGAACTTGAGGACAGAGGTGCAGTGCTTGAGAAATAAAGAGATGTTGCAGGTCAAAGGCAGGGCAGACAGGGGCCCTGTCTGGGGTTGGAGCCGGTTCAGAAGCGAAAAGCCAGAGCCAGGCAAGCTGTGAGGTGGCAGAAGGGGGAGACCCACCCTGTCAGAGATAACGGCTTTTGAAACAAAAGCAAAACCTGCCTCAGACAGGAAACCTCTCATCCCCTCCTCTGTCACTACTGTGACTGGAACCGGTGGTTACCTTCCCCCCCAGATCTGCAAACCCACCGCCTGCAGCCACTGCCACATTAACAGACCAGACGGCAGATTTTATGCAGCCTTGCAGTCTGCCTTCTAACAGAGATCTCAGACCTGCACTTGGGTGCCTCTCAACATTTAAAATACCTTTACATTAAGGAGGAAGTTTAAACCAGTTCATGTGTCCAATGTTCAATGGAATGACCTTAATTTTACTTTGTTTTAAACTTGTTCATTAGGTGGATAATGAACGCATACACTAAAATGAAATTCAACAACGTGAAGGGGTACATGCCAAATGCCTTTACTTGCCTTTCTCAGAGGCAATCACTGTAGCAGGTGTTGTGGGTGTGTGTATATAAAATTTTCCATAAACATCCCACTGTGAATAACTATGAGTATGAATAGCCGGGCACCTTTTCCCACGACTCACTTATCTTTCAATCACGAAGCTCCACCTTTACCCTACCCTCATTTATAGAATCAGTCCCTTTGTTTTGTGTCCTCATTGTGCTAAGTACAGACTCCTACCCCTGTGTCTATCATATTTTCTTGCTATGTATGTCTCACTCCCCATATTAAAAAATGATGAACAAAATAATAAAATAAACCCAAAGAAAGTAAAGGAAGAACGGGTAGCAGCAGGAATTAATAATATAGAAAACAGTCACCAAAAAATAAGCTATAGCTGATTTGTAAAACCAAAGTCGATTCTTTGTAAAAACTAATGAACTAGATAAATCTTTGGCAAGTCTGATTAAGGGGTAAAAATGAAGACAAAGGTAAGCAATACTGAAAGCAAGAAAAGTGGCAGGACGATAGCTGTAGAGGAGGCTTTTAAATTATGAGAATGTTTTGTAACAATGTCAACAAATTTGAAAATCTAGATGAAATGGATGATTTCTTAGAAAAATGGAAATTACTCAAGAATGAGTACAAAATCTAAATGTATTAATAACCATACAAGAAACTGAAAAAGTAGTCAGAGATTACTGTTAAAACTCTTGGGCCAAGGGTTTTATAGGCAAATCCTACCAAGCCTTCAAGAAGCAGATAATCTTTGTGTCATTAAACTTATTCAATAGCATAATAAAAGATAAGAAATTTATTGACTCAACCTGCAAAAATAGTGCATGAAGAAAAATGTCTGCCAGTGTCACATACACAGATGTAAAAGTTCTAAGTAATAAATGAAGCTATCAACTCCAACAGTTCAATAATTAAATGCCAAAGTGTTGTATCTCACCTACCATTGGAAAATCCACTAATTTAATTCACCACAGAGGCTGATTTAAAAAAGAAAACAATTTATGATCATCTCAAAAGATGCCAGAGAGAATATTTTATAATATTTAACATCTTTCCTCATTTAAAAAATACTTTAATAATATTCTTTAATTAGAATGAAATGTCCTCACTCTCTAAAAGGTTCTTCACCAAATCCCATATAATTGTGAAATATTAGAGGTAGTCTTACTAATCAGGAACAAAACAAAGACCTCTATTACCATTGTCACTGGAAACATTAGCAAATGCAACAAGACAAGAAAAAGAGAGCTTTAACTATTGCAAAGAAAGGCGCCCAAATGATTACTTTCCACAATTATCAATGAAGAATATCTAAGAGAAGCCATTTAAAATTATTATAAATAATAAGGTAATTCAATAAAGTGTCCAAATAGAAAACAACCTAGCAAAACCATTTGTTTTCTTACGTGCAAGAAAATACAATATGATAATAGTATAATAAGGCAAATATTATATATCCTTACAACATGCAAGTACTGATCTAAGTGTTTTACACAGACTAACTCATTTCATCCTCATAACAACTCTATGGGTTAGGTATAACTATTGTTACATTTCACAGGGAGGGGAAATAAAACACAGAAAGATGAAGCAACGCGCCGCCCAAGATCGTGCTACCAATAAGTGGCAGATCTGCGGTATAAACTCAGGGAGTCTGGCTGCATATTCCATGCTCTGGAAATTAAACTCAGAGTGAACATTCTCCTTGAAAGTTTTCTGAAGAATACAAAAATGATTTCTGTCAGATTGGCAAACGTTTTTAATTTGATAAAATCAAATACGGGTGATCACTGAAGGATTCAGATCCTCCCCTACCTTGTTACTTGAACCACGAATTGATGAAGCTCTTCTGAAGGCAATTTGTTAGTCCATCAAAACTAGACATAAGCTAGGAGTTTATACTGAATAAACCTTGAGTACAAGAATACTTATTGCAGAACTGTAGGAAATAGCATGAAACAGACAACAACTAAACGACCATCAATAGGGGAGTCTTGAAATAGAGTATGCTATATCTTTACTATAAAGTATCATGCAGCTGTCAAAAAAGAAGGCATTGATGTGGAAAAATCACAAAGACAAATTTTCAGATAAACAAAGCAAACTAGGGGAAAAAGTGCATAGTATGATCCCAATCGTGTTTTTCCAAGGCATAATACATATACACGTATGGATATGCAAACACAGAAAAGGGAATGAAAAAACATGGTCTAACCTATTGGCCGAAATGAATTCTAAGAAGAGGACTGGAGGAAGGACAGGATTTTCAAGGTTTTCTTTATATAATTCTTTATTGTTTGAATCTCTTATATAAGGAGTATATTTATAACTTTAAATGTGTTTTTAAAAGGAGAAAAATTTTAAAGTAGAAAATGAAATATTACTTTAAAAATCAGAATAGGGCTTCCCTGGTGGTGCAGTGGTTGAGAGTCCGCCTGCCGATGCAGGGGACACGGATTTGTGCCCCGGTCCGGGAAGATCCCACATGCTGCGGAGCGGCTGGGCCCGTGAGCCATGGCCGCTGAGCCTGCGTGTCCGGAGCCTGTGCTCCGCAACGGGAGAGGCCACAACAGTGAGAGGCCCGCGTACCGCAAAAAAAAAAAAAAAAATCAGAGTAGAGGAAAGGGAAAAGTCTTTAGGCTAAAGAATGCATTTAAGCACAATGAAATAGTTATATCTGTTTTTAAAAGGAATGAGTATCTCTGCGAGAAAAGAGTTTGGAAATGTCCATTCCTCTGACCACTTCCATTCATACTTAATAAGATGAGGGAGAAACAAATTCTGCCCTATTTTACCCTCACACAGAAGAATGTGAGGTAACCTGAAAAGGCAAAGAATTTGCCGTGTCATATAAAAAGCTGGATAGTATGTGTTTCATCCTGGGAAACAAGATTAATAAGAACTGTTTAATAAGAGTTGCTTTTGAGAATGGTATTAGATTTGTTAATAGCCCTCCTCTAGAGAAGTGATTCAATGCACTTTCTCAGAAGGCAATGGAAAGTATAAGTCTCTGCGTTGTGTTGAGGGGAGAGCCTGCTGTGCTGGAAGACTCGTCAGTTTAAACACCATCCCAGCCATGGCTGGTAAAAAGAGCTGGCAGGATGCTCCCTCCACCACCACCACCCCCTCCACTTCAATAATAGCAGCTGCAGGGCAGGGCAGGAGGCAGAGTTAGTCCTCAGGAGGGGGCAATGACAGCAGTAAAAGATAAAGAAAAAAAAGCAGTTCAAGAAACAAGCAATATTGCTTATTTTGAATTAATCAGACTCTGGAAACATCTGCCTGAGAATGGATGTTGTTGGCTCCACCACGCAAAAGCTCTGTGACATCAGGCAAACTGCAATTCCTCTCATCCTCAGTTTACTGACCTTTAAAATGGTGATACAACAGTTTTCTCACAGGATGGTTGTGAGAAATCAATGAAATAATCTTGCAAAGCTCTTAGCACAGTGTCCAGAATATACTAAGTATTTCAACACAGATTAGGCATTATTAATAATAATGTTATGGCCACTTTAGGGACATGGGAAACAGAAACCACAGCCCTTTAGGAATTTGACGTCTACCTGTGGTTGTTTTTGCTCTTTGGCTGAGCACATTCCAGGGCTCGTGGAGAAGTAAGTGGTTATTGGTGAGGGTGGGGGGCTGCTGGAGATGCTGTCAGCTAGGACACAGGCTACAGTTGCGCTGTCCACTGTGATAGCCTGGTTTGCTCAAAGTAAGATGCACCATAATCACAAAATAATACTCTGGATTTGAAGATATAATATGGGAAAAAAATCTCATTAATAATTTTATATTGACTACTTGTTAGATATATTGGGTTAAATAAAATAATTTATTAAAATTACTTTCATCTGTTTCATTTTACTTTCTTTTTTTTTGCGGTACGCGGGCCTCTCACTGCTGTGGCCTCTCCCTTTGCAGAGCACAGGCTCCGGACACGCGCGCAGGCTCAGCGGCCATGGCTCATGGGCCCAGCCGCTCCGCGGCATGTGGGATCCTCCCAGACCGGGGCACGAACCCGTGTCCCCTGCATCGGCAGGCGGACTCTCAACCACTGCGCCACCAGAGAAACCCCATTTTACTTCCTTTAGGTGGCTACAAAAAAATGATACAAATGAACTTATTTACAAAACAGAAACAGACTCATAGACTTAGAGAACAAACTCATGGTTACCAGCGGGGAAGGGTGGGCAAAGGAATAGATTGGGAGTTTGGGATTGACACATACACACTGTTATATTTAAAAGAAATAACCAACAAGGACCTACTGCATAGCACAGGGAACTCTGCTCAATATTCTGTACTAACCTTAATGGGAAAAGAATTTGAAAAAGAATAGATACATGTATATGTATAACTGAATCACTTTGCTATACACCTGAAACTAACACAACATTGTTAATCAATGACACTCCAATATAAAATAAAATTTTAAAAAAAAGAAAGTTTTAAATTACATTTCTATTGGACAGTCATGGGCTACAACCTACTTCTCCTATTAAGTGTATCTTTTGCGTTTACACGTACATTTCTTTAAGTTTCTGGGAAAGGTGAGAAGGAATTCTTTTCTCCGTTACTTAGAGAAACTGAGAATTGAAGTGATTTGCCCAAGGACTTTCTCAACATAACATGTACCCATGTAGAAGTAAAGAAATTCAAAGAGAACAGAAGACCTCATAATAAAAGACAGCAGCCTTCCACCTCCTTACAGTTCTCAGAGGCAAACCCCATGTTTCCCAGTGCATCACCCCGCCTTCACCAGAACAATGCACAGTCCATAAAAGAGGCAGCAATCCTCAGACTCGCTCAATTACCCAAGCACAATCTGTGGCTCGTAACAAGAACTTAGGGGTTTTCCAAAGAGAGGGAAGAATAAGTCTTCAGGAAGCAAGGGGTGTTTTGAGTTCAACCATCTTTTTCCATAATTGGATCTGAGCACAGTGGCTGCCCTGGTTTGCAGCACAGGATAATGGAAATATGACTATCGCTCCGTGTATCAGGATTCTCTCAACTTTTTGAACCAGGGATTCTTCTCAGAAGAGAACACGGTCTTCCCATAGTCTGGCATGAATTTATCAAAAATAAGGAGATCTGGGAGGGAGGGAGACGCAAGAGGGAAGAGATATGGGAACATATGTATAACTGATTCACTTTGTTATAAAGCAGAAACTAACACACCATTGTAAAGCAATTATACCCCAATAAAGATGTTAAAATAAATAAATTAATTAAAAAATAAGGAGATCTGAAGATCAAAATGAGCCTACAATATCATGAGAAAGATTAACTCCTACCTTGGCAAGCTTTTTTCTGTAAAGGACCAGATACTAAATATTTTAGGCTTTGGGGACTATGTGGTCTCTGTTGCAACTAATCACCTCTGCCTGTGGTTACACAAAGGCAGTGGTAAACAATATATAAATGAATGGGGATGGCTGTTTTCCAACACAACTTTATTTATAACAACAGGCAGAGGGCAGCCAGTTTTGCCAAATGGCTGTAGTCTGCCAACCCCTGGATTAAGGTTTCTAGTTGAAACCACATCCAAGTCACAAAGAGCCAACAAAATTTGCACAAGAAGAGGAAATACAGATTAACGCTGAGTGGCATTATCCATAAACAACAGCAATTAGAGGACTATCTGAGGAAAAGGACTGCAGGCTAAAGCAAGATGGTGAGAAGACGCCTAGATTTTTATGAAGCAATGTTGACAGTGGGATGGCAGCCCTGGCAAGGGGTATCCTGAGGGCTCACCTTGAGATGCTGGGTGGAGAAAGGAAAGGAAAGGAAAAGTAGCCGGAAGAGGCTGTTAAGGCTGGCAGAGGTTTTCTCCACAATGGGAAAGATGTGCACATCTTTGTGAAAAGAGGTTAGTCAAGAGGAATGATTAAGTCATTTGGGAAAACAGGAGGACTTGGTATCACGAAGGGCTGAAAAGGTCTGCCTGGATGAGAAGGGGCAGCACTTCTTATTTTAATAAAGGAATGAGAATTGAGCTGGCCTCGGGCTCCTGATTACAATCTGTTTCTCTGTTTTCCGTGCTTCCTCGGACATCACCTCCCTTTCATCATCACAGCTTAGTGCGATATTGGCCTTTCTTTCTAGAGAAAGAGGAATCCATGTCAATCATCTTCCCATCTTCGTATTTCCTCACTTGATGCACTCCTAAGAGAAGGTGACCAATACTCATCTCACTAGAACACGAGACCAGAGACAAGGAAGCATATGTGTCCCAGAATATATAACAGGGCCACAGGGCTGCTTTATCTCCAAGTCTCAGTTTTAGATTGAATTAAAAACCATCCCAATTGAAGAGATCACCTGGCAAAAGGTTGGTCTCCCACGTGAGTGGATGAGCATGAAATATGGCTGGTGGCAGTTATCCTCTCTGAGCGTCTGCAGTCACAGGATAAATGGAGATGACTGATTTCCCTGAATAAAGCTGGGTTTGCATTCAAGATAAATGGCCAGGCAAGGTGAGGTTGGATGATGAATGAACTGGGATTAGCATTGCAAGCGTGATGGAGAAAGGCTTTCTATTCCTGACACTTAACATCATTACTCTTGGTAAACATCTGCCACAATTAATCACTCCACCCCTATGTTTGCTCTGAATACTTTGTTTGGATCTCAATCTGAGTGCTGAGTTTAGACTCCCTTCTATTACCCATAGTGTATAAAAGCCTGTCTTTCCACTGTACTGTGATTCCTTTGAGAGCAGGGACTATTTTAACTAAGTTTCTATCACAGTGGAATTTCTGTATAATGGTGGTTTGGGGGACAGCAATCTAAGACAGCATAAGGAAAGACTCTGTGGGCTGGGTTTGCATTGCAGACTCATTTTCTTTTAGATTTTACAGTTCCCTAGGTAGCTTTAGGTGGTGGGTGATGGAGGAATAGTAAATCTCTGGTAAGCCAGAGATCCTTGGCACCCAAAGTGTCCCCAGAATGTCTTGTACATACGTGGTTGAACTGAATATGTCGACATTTTACCTGAATTTCTTTAAATGTTAAGGGAATGAAGGAAATGTTTTTTACCCAACACATCCTTCTCGTGTGAAGAGTTGCTTCATATGATAGGAAGATGTATTTTGATGAGGTCTGATGACCACGTCCTTCTAACGCCAATACAGTCTGTCTGCAGGGGCTGGCCTTTAGAGTTGCTGAGTGTAGGTATGTGATTTAGGGCTGGGAACTCAGACAAGGCTGAGTCACTCACTACAATAGAGATAAGGGGCCTGAAGGGATAGGAGTGACAGCTTGAGGAAAGCCAAGCTGAACCAGCCAGCATGGGCAGTACATCAAAAAGCAGAGAAAGAATTCCCACACCCCTCCACACACACACACACACACACACAACACACAACACACACACACACACACACACACACACACACACCACACACACACACCACACACACACACCACACACACCCTCTCCTCTAATGACACAACTGAAAATGGATTTTGAAGAGTAGAAATATCTGAAGAGCATTTGTATCTATTTCCTGAGATGTCTAAAAGGTAATCCCTCTGCTGCAGTCATAGTGACCTAAACTACAAAGATTAGTGCTCCCCAGTGTGAAAGGACTGAGTTAATGCAGAAAAGTAGCTACCCAGACAGAAACTCCATATGGCTAGTTCTTGCCAAGAGAATGTGGGTGAACTGGGATGTGACCTTCTGGGATGAGATGGTTAAATCTTGGGTGCTCCGTCCTCTAGGTCAGAAGTTGGCAATTTTTTTTTGGTAAAGGGAAGTAGTTTTTTCAGTCTACACAGTCTCTACTACAACTACTCAACTCTGCCATCTTAGCAAAAAAGCAGCTGTAGAAACATATGGGCACAGCTGTGTGCCAACAAAACTTATAGACACTGAAATCTGAATTTCATATACCTTTCACGTCATGAACTACCATGCTTCTTTTAATATTTTTTTTCAACCACTGAAAAAATGTGAAAACCATCCTTAGTTTGCAGGCCATACAGAAACTAGTGGTGGGCTGGATTTGGCCTGTGAGCCTTAGGTTGCCACCCTGCTCTAGGTGTTCTCTCTCAGCCCACGTGACTCACGTTCCTGGGATACAGGAGTCTGAGGTCCCAGGGAGCAGTGCAATGACAGGATGGAAGTGGAATCACCCAGGGAGCTGCTCAAGACACCTCCCCAGGTAGGAATGACTTCGGGTGAGCAAGAAGCAAACCTTTACTTTGACCCGCCATTGAGATTTGGGGGTTGTTTGTTACAGGAGCGGGCGTTGCTTCTTTTAACAACCTCCCTCCCCCATCTCTTGCCTCAATGAAAGGCAGTAATTTCTACATTGCTCAAAGCATTGTTTATAAAGGCTTTCTCTTCTATTTTATTATTTGTTTTTTCTTTTTTTCTCTTCTATTTTAAATCATCTCCAAGGAATATACACTAACACTGCATTTATCTGCACAGCTGCCCCATCTCCCTGACTACCTGCTGCATTTCTTAACAGCAGTTGTTTGGACCTTACTCCACGTTCTCTCAAACCATCAGAGCCAACTTTCTCTCTCTCCCTCTATTTTCTACAAATCCAGGTCCATCTTCCCTAATAAATTCCTCTCTTCATCTGTCACCAGTGTCCTCATTTCCTTAAAATGCCTTTGAATCCGTGTTAATTCTTCCTCTTTCAAAGAAGGAGGCCCCTTACCCTTGGACAAGGGGGTCTCTCTCTCTTCCTCTCCTCCTCTCTCTCTGTCTCTCAACAGCATCTTTATCCTCTCTGCTTCTAGTCGATTCTTTCCTTCTGCCTTCAGATGCTATAATCTTTCTTATCCTTTAAAGTAAAAACAGTTTCTTTGAACCCTACTAACTTCTCAAGCTTATGACTTCTCTCTCTCTTTTAAAAATAGACTACATTTTAGAGTAGTTTTATGTTCATAGCAAAATTAAGCAGAAGGCACAGACTGCCTATATGTCTCCTGTGCCAACACGTGTGCAGCCTCCCCCATTATCAATACCCCCCAAGGGTGATGCATTTGTTACAACTGATGAGCCTACGCTGGCACACCATAATCACCCAGAGTCCATGGTTTACATGCAGGTGCACTCTTGGTCTTGTGCATTCTACGGGTTTGCACAAATGGATGCTGACATGTATGTACCATTAGAGTATCATACTGAATAACGTCACTGCCCTAAAATCCTGTGTGCTCCACCTAGCCATCCCTCCCTTCCCTCTGATTCTTGGAAGCTACTGATCTTTTCACTGTCTCCATAGTTCTACCTTTTCCAGAATGTCCTAATTCGGAATCATACCATATGTAGTCTTGTCAGACTGGCTTCTTTCACTTAGGGATTTACATTTAAGTTCCTCCATATCTTTTCATGGATTGAGAGCTCATGTCTTTTTGGAGTGGAATAATATTCTATTATCAGGGTTAGGGTTAGGGTTAAGGTACCACAGTTTATTTATCCATTCACTGAAGGACATCTTGTGGCTATGACTTCTCTTGACAAACAGTAAGATTTTTGAGCCAATGCTTGCTATACAGCCTCTTGTTCTCTTTTGCACTAAAAGGGGCGATTGGGACTGACACACATACACTATTGATATTACGTATAAAATAGATAACTAATGAGAACATACCGTATAGCACAGGGGACTCTACTCAGTGCTCTGTGGTGACCTAAAGGGGAAGGAAATTCAAAAAAGAGGGGCTATATGTATACGTATAGCTGATTCACTTTGCTGTACAGCAGAAACTAACGCAACATTATAAAGCAACTACACTCCAATAAAAATTAGAAAAAAAGAAGAATCAGTCCTGTTGCACTGTAACAGCTCTTGAGGTCACTGATGATTTCTAGGCTGATGTATCCATCACAATTTCTGCAGCCCTCAATGCCCGACAACACTAAGTAGCCTAGGTCAGGGGTGGTCCAGCTTGTTATGCATCATCTTGAGCCTGTATGAAGTTAGTTATTTGTTAGCCATTGGTTCTGTGTATTTACTGGTTCAGCAGAGGAAAGCTAGATTAGACATGAACTTGAGTGTTGATTCAGGCGAGAGAGAAGTCTATGCCAATTGCTAGAGATGTCATCCATGCACAAGTGTGCTCTTGTGAATTAAAGTGGCTGTGATATTTAATCAACTCTGATAAAGCCAATTGCTTCAGGAAACAGAGGAAAAAAATGGGTGAAAGCAAGAGAAATGCCGGGAAGTATAAGGAAAAAGAAAAAGGTACTTATCAATATACCTCTATCATAGTATTAATATATTATTAGGTTGAATCCAATGAAATCACCAATATTCAACATTTTGACCTACAAAAATAACGTCATATGGTTCAATCTATTGTGAAGTATCTGTTTTTTCCAACAGCCTGCATTTAAAGGTCTGAAACTTATTTATATTATATCTCTAAAGCTTGGCATGTCATGGGGTCTATGTGGGTTGAACTGAATCAGAATTCAGTTGAAGGCAATGACTGTATGTCAGGAAATCTGTAGTCACGTCTTAGCTCTGCCACAACTATCCACGTCAACTTAGATAAGATGCCCTTAGTCTGAGTCAGTGTTCTTTTTCGGTAAAATGGGATGCTTCCTGTAATATCTCCCTCAAACTGTTCTTGTGAGGATCAAATAACATTGCAATACAGTAGCGTTTTGTCAACTGTAAAAAAGTTGGTACATTGGTACAACCACTAGGGAGAACAGTATGGAGGTTCCTTAAAAAACTAAAAATAGAACTACCATACGATCCACCAATCCCAATCCTAGGCATATATCTAAAGAAAACCGTAATTTGAAAAGATACATGCACACCAAAGTTCATAGCAGCACTATTCACAATAGCCAAGACATGGAAGCAACCTAAATGTCCATCGGCAGAGGAACGGATAAAGAAGATGTGGTACATATATACAATATACAGTGGAATATTACTCAGCCATAAAAAAGAATGAAATAATGCCATTTACAGCAACATGGATGGACCTAGAGATCATCATACTAAGTGAAATAAGAGAGACAGAGAAAGACAAATATAATATGGTATTCCTTATATGTGGAATCTAAAAAAAAATGATACAAATGAACTTATTTACAAAACAGAAACAGACTCACAGACATAGAGAACAAACTTATGGTTACCAATGGGAAAGGTCGGGGGTGGGGAAGGATAAATTAGGAGTTTGGGATCAACATATACACACTACTATATAAAAAATAGATAAACAACAAGAACCTATTGTATAGCACAGGAAACTCTATTCAATATTCTGTAATAACCTATATGGGAAAAGAATCTGAAAAAGAATGAAGATATATAGATAGATAGATAGCTAAAACTGTGTCACTTTGCTGTACACCTGAAACTAACAAAATATTGTAAATCAACTATACTCATATAATATAAAAATTAAATTAAAAAAATAAAATGATAATCTGGGAGCTTCTGGGCTGGTGAGCTCTTTTTTTTTTGAATATGTGAATTTTATTTTATTTATTTTTTTATGCAGCAGGATCTTATTAGTTATCCATTTTATACATATTAGTGTATATATGTCAATCCCAATCTCCCAATTCATCAAAATGAATCATCCAAAACGAAAATAAATAAGGAAACATAAGCTTTAAACGACACATTAAACAAGATGGAATAAACTAATATTTATAGGACATTCCATCCAAAAACAACAGAATACACTTTCTTCGCAGGTGCTCATGGAACATTCTCCAGGATGAATCATATCTAGCATCACAAATCAAGCCATGGTAAATTTAAGAAAATTGAAATTGTATAAAGTATCTTTTCCGACCCTAACACTATGAGACTAGATATCAATTACAGGAAAAAACTGTAAAAAATACAAACACATGAAGGCTAAACAATACACTACTAAATAACCAAGAGATCACTGAAGAGATCAAAGAGGAAATCAAAAAATACCTAGAAACAAAAGACAATGAAAACACGACGACCCAAAACCTATGGGATGCAGCAAAAGCAGTTCTAAGGGGGAAGTTTATAGCAATATAATCCTACCTCAAGAAACAACAAAAAATCTCAAATAAACAGTCTACCCTTACACCTAAAGCAATTAGAGAAAGAACAAAAACCCAAAAGTTAGCAGAAGGAAAGAAATCATAAAGATCAGATCAGAAATAAATTAAAAAGAAATGATGGAAACGATAGCAAAGGTCAATAAAAGTAAAAGCTGGTTCTTTGAGAAGATAAACAAAATTGACAAACCATCAGCCAGACTCATCAAGAAAAAAAGGGAGAAGACGCAAATCAACAGAATTAGAAATGAAAAAGGAGAAGTAACAACTGACTCTGCAGAAATACAAAGGATCATGAGAGATTACTACAGGTAACTATATGCCAATAAAATGGACAACCTGGAAGAAATGAACAAATTCTTAGAAAAGCACAACCTTCCGAGACTGAACCAGGAAGAAACAGAAAATATAAACAGACTAATCACAAGCACTGAAATTTAAACTGTGATTAAAAATCTTCCAACAAACAAAAGCCCAGGACCAGATGGCTTCACAGGCGAATTCTATCAAACATTTAGAGAAGAGCTAACACCCATCCTTCTCAAACTCTTCCAAAATATAGCAGAGGGAGGAACACTCCCAAACTCATTCTACGAGGCCACCATCACCCTGATACCAAAACCGCACAAAGATGCCACAAAAAAAGAAAACTACAGGCCAACACCACTGATGAACATAGATGCAAAAATCCTCAACAAAATACTAGGAAACAGAATCCAACAGCACATTAAAAGGATCATACACCATGATCAAGTGGGGTTTATCCCAGGAATGCAAGGATTCTGCAATATGCATATATAAATCAACGTGATACACCATATTAACAAATTGAAGAAGAAAAACCATATGATAATCTCAATAGATGCAGAGAAAGCTTTTGACAAAATTCAACACCCATTTATGGTAAAAACCCTCCAAAAAGTAGGCATAGAGGGAACCTACCTTAACATAATGAAGGCCATATATGACAAACCCACAGCCAACATCGTTCTCAATGGTGAAAAACTGAAAGCATTTCCACTAATATCAGGAACAAGACAAGGTTGCCCACTCTCACCGTTATTATTCAACATAGTTTTGGAAGCTTTAGCCACAGCAGTCAGAGATGAAAAAGAAATAAAAGGAATCCAAATCAGAAAAGAAGAAGTTA
The DNA here is from genome assembly GCF_011762595.2 of Tursiops truncatus. NCBI lineage: Eukaryota > Metazoa > Chordata > Mammalia > Artiodactyla > Delphinidae > Tursiops > Tursiops truncatus. The sequence continues at coordinate 3,970,396 of NC_047053.1, read as the reverse complement.
AACTGTCACTGTTTGCAGATGACATGATACTACAAATAGAGAATCCTAAAGATGCTACCAGAAAACTATTAGAGCTAACCAATGAATTTGGAAAAGTAGCAAGATACAAAATTAATGCACAGAAATCTCCTGCATTTCTGTACACTAATGATGAAAAATCTGAAGGAGAAATTAAGGAAACACTCCCATTTACCATTGCAACAAAAAGAATAAAGTACCTAGGAATAAGCCTACCTAAGGAGACAAATGACCTGTATGCGGAAAACTATAAGACACTGATGAAAGAAATTAAAGATGATACAAATAGATGGAGAGATATACCATGTTCTTGGATTGGAAGAATCAGCATTGTGAAAATGACTATACTACCCAAAGCAATCTACAGATTCAATGCAATCCCTATCAAACTACCAATGACATTTTTCACAGAACTAGAACAAAAAAATTTCACAACTTGTATGGAAACATAAAAGACCCCGAATAGCCAAAGCAATCTTGAGGGAAAAAAATGGAGCTTGAGGAATCAGGCTCCCAGACTTCAGACTATACTACAAAGCTACAGTAATCAAGACAGTATGGTACTGGCACAAAAACAGAAATATAAATCAATGGAACAGGATAGAAAGCCCAGAGGTAAACCCACACACGTATGGTCACTTTCTCTTTGACAAAGGAAGCAAGAATGTACAATGGAGGAAAGACAGCCTCTTCAATAAGTGGTGCTGGGAAAACTGGACAGCTACCTGTAAAAGAATGACATTAGAACACTCCCTAACACCATACACAAAAATAAACTCAAAATGGATTAAAGACCTAAATGTAAGGCCAGACACTATAAAACTCCTAGAGGAAAACATAGGCAGAACACTCTATGACATACATCACAGCAAGATCCTTTTTGACCCACCTCCTAGAGAAATGGAAATAAAAACAAAAATAAACAAATGGGACCCAATGAAACTTCAGAGCTTTTGCACAGCAAAGGAAACCATAAACAAGACCAAAAGACAACCCTCAGAATGGGAGAAAATATTTGCAAATGAAGCAACTGACAAAGGATTAACCTCCAAAACTTACAAGCAGCTCATGCAGCTCAATATCCAAATGACAAACAACCCAATCCAAAAATGGGCAGAAGATCTAAAAAGCCATTTCTCCAAAGAAGATATACAGATTGCCAACAAACACAGGAAAGGATACTCAACATCACTAATCATTAGGGAAATGCAAATCAAAACTACAATGAGGTATCACCTCACACTGGTCAAAATGGCCATCATCAAAAAATCTACAAACAGCAAATGCTGGAGAGGGTGTGGAGAAAAGGGAACCCTCTTGCACTGTTGGTGGGAATGTAAAGTGATGCCGCCACTATGGAGAACAATATGGAGGTTCCTTAAAAAACTAAAAATAGAACTACCATATGACCCAGCAATCTCACTACTGGGTATATACCCTGAGAAAACCATAATTCAAAAAGAGTCATGCACCACAATGTTCACTGCAGCATTATTTACAATAGCCAGGACATGGAAGCAACCCAAGTGTCCATCGACAGACGAATGGATAAAGAAGATGTGGCACATATATACAATGGAATATTACTCAACCATAAAAGGAAATGAAATTGAGTTATTTGTAGTGAGGTGGATGGACCCAGAGTCTGCCATACAGAGTGAAGTAAATCAGAAAGAGAAAAATCAATACCATATGCTAACACATATATATGGAATTTTTAAAAAATGGTTCTGTAGAACCTAGGGGCATGAGAGGAATAAAGATGCAGATGTAGAGAATGGACTTGAGGTCATGGGGTGGGGGAAGGGTAAGCTGAGACGACGTGAGAGAGTGGCATTGACATATATACATTACCAAATGTAAAACAGATAGCTAGTGGGAAGCAGCTGCATAGCACAGGGAGATCAGCTTGGTGCTTTGTGACCATCTAGAGGGATGGGATAGGGAGGTTGGGAGGGAGACGCAACAGGGAGGGGATATGGGGATATATGTGTATGTATGTACAGCTGATTCATTCTGTTATACAGCAGAAACTAATGCAACATTGTAAAGCAATTATACTCCAATAAAGATGTTAAAAAGAAATAAAACATGATAATCTTAAAAAAAGCTATTGCTCTTTATGGATTTTTATATAATTCATAGCCAGGATTCATTCATTATAGATACTGATGAACTAACATGGAAATGAGAAAATACTCCCATTGTGACCAAGCCACATTTTCCTATTTCACAGACAAGTAAAATGAGACTGAGAAGGGGCATAATGCAGGTCACATACTTGAATCTAAAACCTGGATCGTCTGCTTATGCCCTCTCCCTTCCTGGATCATCTAAACTCACCGAGCTACAAATTCCACTCTACTTTTTTAGGTAGGGCTTTTTTTAAAAAAACTGCACTATTTCTATACCTAACTGAAAACTGTTTGACCCTGAGAAGCTTACAAGTAAGATTTTCAACACAGAAATATCCCATCATCAGCTCCTTTAGGCTAAGGATTCTTCCAGATGCCACTTGGTGATTTGCTCACGCCTTCCAGCCAAGCCCATCCAAGCACAGATTGACCCTACCCTCCAGTTTGCAAAAGATCTCCTGGATCCTCTCTGCTGCCTAATTGAAAGCTTCTTGACTCATTTCCAAGGAATCCTTTTCACCTCCATTTTATTAAAATCATTTTATCATATTACAACCTTTCAAGATGATGTGGACTGCAACAGAGGAATAGAGCCAATCTATTTTGTATCATCAAAGTCCTTAAATGATGAAGATGTGAAATACCAATTTCTCTTTTTTCCCCTCATTCATCATTGTGCAGGAGGATTACTGAGGCTAATTGAAGCCTCTTACATTTTTCTGCTATTGATGTGGGTTTAGCTGAAGTGGAATGAAACATATCATATATGATGGGGAGATTACTTTTACAAATTAAACCAATGTATCTTACTGAGTTCTATTTCCAGAAATGTGACCTTATTACATTTCATAATTAAAAATGAGAGCAATAAAGGCATGCTAGCCAACATGACTTCTAATAACGCCTGCTGGATTTGAATTAAGTTTGGTCTTGACCATTAAAACATCACAAGGTACCCTGTGGGGACCATGATGAAAAGCTCCTGTTGTATCCATCGTTCCTGGCTGTTCCAGACGAGATAGCAGCCTGCCTGGTCCTTAGTAAATAAAATGCTCTCGAGTATTTTATAACATTTTTATTTTATGGTTATGAAAGGAGGAAAATGGGGTTCTCAGTATGGCTGCCTCTCAGATGAGAGAGAAGGAAAGGAAGAGATAAGGGGAGAAGGAGAGAAAGGCAGGCAGGCTTGGAATCCAGTTCATTTTGAAGAGAGGGAACCACTGGGAAAGCAGGAAAGGAGAACCTGAAGGCAAGAATTTAGGAGGGCGGGAGCTGGGAGAGGCTGCCTGACGGAAGGTGGAGGGTTGAGAGGATCACGGATGATCGGGGTTGGGGAACGAGGGGCTGTGCGTGAAGCTCTAGGGAGATAAATCGGAAATGTTTAGAGCATCATGAAAGAGGCTGCATCATGAAAGGGAAGGACTTGGGGGGATAAGCCAAATGACTCAATGAAAAACAACGTATAAAGTTGTTCACACCCCTATGTTCATAGCAGCACTATTCACAGTTGCCAAGACATGGAAGCAACATAAATGCCCATTGACAGATGAATAGATAAAGAAGATGTGGTACATATATATATGCAATGGAATGTTACTCAGCCATAAAAAAGAATGAAATAATGCCATCTGCAGCAACATGGATGGAACTAGAGATTATCATACTAAGTGAAGTCAGAAAGAGAAAGACAAATACCATATGACATCACTTATATGTGGAATCTGAAATATGACACAAATGAATTTATCTATGAAACAGAAACAGACTCACAGACATAGAGACTGGTGGTTGCCAAGGAAGGGGAAGGGCGTGGGGCAGGGATGGATTGGGAGTTTGGGGTTAGCAGGTGCAAACTGGTATATATAGCATGGATAAACAACAAGGTCCTACTGTACAGCACAGGGAACTATATTCAATATCCTGTGAGAAACCATAATGGAAAAGAATATTTAAAAAATGTGTGTGTGTATATATATATATATATATATATATGTATGTATGTATGTGTAACTGAACCACTTTGCTGTACAGCAGAAATTAACATAATATTGTAAATCAACTATACTTCAATTTTTAAAAAAAGTATAAGGTTGTTCACATTTGCCAGGTAAGCAGAATAATGCAGAACTCTGAAGCCCGTGGTTTCTCCTGGAATGGCTTCCCCTTCCTGCTGTAATATTTAATAGCTGATGCATTCAGGACAGCAGGTCTCAGACTGTTGTTAACAGACTTAAAGCTGTGGAAGGACATAAGTAGGGGAACTAAAGGAGAAAACACTGAGACTGCAATTCAAGTCTCCATGCAGAGACCCACTGAAACACTCTCTCCAGTCCACAGTTGCTCTCCATTTATGGTTTCCCACAGTAGGGGTAGTTAAAATGCTTTTTTTTTTCTTTTTGGCGATATGTGGGCCTCTCACTGCTGTGGCCTCTCCCGTTGCGGAGCACAGGCTCCGGACGTGCAGGCTCAGCGGCCATAGCTCATGGGCCCAGCCGCTCCACGCCATGTGGGATCTTCCCGGACCAGGGCACGAACCCGCAACCCCTACATCGGCAGGTGGACTCTCAACCACTGCGCCACCAGGGAAGCCCAGTTAAAACGCCTTTAATGCTCGGTGTCCAGCTAAGCTCAATCTTAGACAAAGTAAATTTTAAATACTTCCAGAGTCTCAGAAACAAACCTGCACTTGAGAATCCCACATCTCCAGCACCTTCCTTGCATTGCTCTGCAGTGCAGGATGCACTGGCCATACTTTTAAACACCAAACGGCCGCAGGCGATCTGTGATCTGGGAGATGGATCAGATTTCAAGTTTTACCTTGTCCAGTCTCAAACGACCTGGCTCACTAAGGTGTGTTGCCCTCGACAGCAGACAAGTTGTCAAGTTAGAACACAGTAGGGGCTAAGCCTCAGGTTGCCGACGTTCTTATCCTGCTTACAGGCTTTGTCAGCTCAAGAAGTTTCTTTAAACAGTTCCTCCTCTGTAAAATATGAATATTGACATTATCTACTTTATAGAGGTGTGGTGAGAATTAGACGAAATAATCCATGGAAAATATGCTGAGCTCTAGGTCTGACAAATAGCAAATATTTAATGATTGGTAGATGTTACCACCGTTTTGGTACTTGTTATTACTACTGCTACAACTTCTTCTTCTTCATTTTTTCTTTTACAACTTCTATTCTCATTATTAGACTGCTTTTCCAGCATCTCTTCCCTGGGCATGACCCCTTTCTTGACCATTTATCTGACTGTGATTGGAGTAACTGTGTTTATACAATGGTACTTGCCTTCTATAACCACCTGCAACCTCCACTATAGTTTATGTCCCAGGAGTTGTGCGTTCTTCCAAGCTCCATCAGTGGGTTCCTTCTGAGTAAATTTTAATTTCAAAACAGTCAATTCAGACTTCTCTTTGTGGCTGAATCCGTGGCATGTTAGAGACGGGCGATGTCACTGGCTATTTTCTATCATGCAGGAAACAGAGAAATGTGGTCCACGGCAGGGTTCTCAACCTTTATCCAACACCAGAATCACCAGGAGGGCTTGTTAAAACACATGTTGCTGGCCCCTACCCTTGTTTCTGACTCTGTGACAGAGTCTGAGAATATGCATTTGTAACAAGTTTCCTGATAATGTGGACACTTTGGAAACCCCTGATCCATAGCAAGAGAGAAGAATAAAAGCAATATGTTGAACAAATCAAAGATAGATAGATAGACGGATAGATAAAGATAGATAATAGATGGATAGATAGGTGGATAGATAGATAGATAAAGATAGATAATAGATGGATAGATAGATAAAGATAGATAATGGATAGATAGATGGAAAGAAAGATGGAAGGAAGGGAGGGAGGGAGGGAGGGAGGGAGGGAAAGAAGAAAGAAAATATTCTGGTTTACTCAGAGAGATTCAATCTGTTCCTGAGGCTCAGGTGCTTCTGTCTTCTGACTTCATGAAATACCCCAGGAGCATTCCAATAAATTTCTGGCCTAAGTTAGCTTGGTGTTTTTGCAACCTGAAACATCGTGAAAGAGGTTTTGGTGGGCAGTGCAGTCTCCTGTACTTGAAAAGCAATTCCTCATGTTTCACTTCAAACTTCCAGATCGTATCTACATCCACACCCTGTGCGGACCAGAAGGAACCTAATCTTCAGAACAAGATGAAAGCCTCAGAATGCAGGTAAGGAGGTCTCCCTTGAGGAAGACGTCATCACCAAGCTATGTGATGCCCGTGTGATTCCCTATGAATCCAGGGTAAGGACCGTTGCACTGGCCCATCAGGAAGTGAGGCTCCTAAGGTGATTCCCATCCAAGGCCCATGTTTGTGAGGCCTCATGGCAGCCTGGCACATGGGATGGGGCCTGGGCATTGGCCCTGAGACAGACTTAGACTTGACCTCCAGCTTTGCCATTACTAGCTGTGTGACCCTGGGGAAGTTACTCAACATTTCTGAGCTTCAGTTACCTCAACTGTTAAGTGAATTAAATAACAGCGGCACTTCACAGATTTGTAATCCTGCTGATGGATAAGCTATGGAAAACACCCCCTGTTGTTTCTGGAGCTTTTGTGGAAGGTACAGAAGCATCCTAATCATCTTCATCAGGGAGGATGGAGGAAGAGGGCAGCAAGAGTATAAGAAGTTACACAGAAAACAGAATGGGGGGCTTCCCTGGGGTCCAGTGGTAAAGACTCCACACCTCCACTGCAGGGGGCACGGGTTAGACCCCCGGTCGGGGAACTAAGATCCCACAGGCCACATGGCATGGCTAAAAGAAAAAACAAATAACAAACAAACAAAAAACCCCAGAACGTTTACAGTTGTGTGTTGGGTCATCAATGAGGCCAGACGGTTCATCTGGGCTTTTTCCATGCCCCCTCCCCTCCCCCAACCACATCAAACTCTACTGCTTGGAGAAGCAGCTGCAGGACCCCAGCTCTTACTTATGATTATTATTATATTTCCGATCCCTGGCCTTTGTTTATTTCATCGCACTCAGTGACTCCAATTCTTGTTCAGAGCACAGGGTAACCAAAGCCTTCTCTGCCTGGGCACAAGCAGATCACCTCCAGAGAAGCCCTGGATGCTTCGGTTTCCTCGTCAGGTCCCTGATACAGCCAGCCCTGGAATGTGGCTGATTCACCAGCTCTGCCCTGCAGCATGGTGAGCAGACAGCAGAGGGTCCCCCGTCAGGAGTATCCCCTGCACCCTTCCCTGTTTTCTCACCCTCGTGGGAAGTTTCCTGAGCCTAATCGGCTGTGTCACACCAGCTGAGACCTACCAGGTATAACGCAAAAGTAATCAGGCTGGTTTTTAAAGAATAAACATTCCAGAACCTTGACATCCTGATGTGTGCTGCCCCCAAGGTGTTGTCCTGGATAGAATCCCTTCACGCCCCCAAAGCCACAGCATGTCCCCTACAATATTGTTACTGGTGGCCAATCCTCATTTGCTCAGAGTGGATTTTATTTTGGAAACTAGGTTAAAGGAGGGTGATCAAGCAGGGTGATCGCACTTTGGGTAATAAACAAGCGCGACTTTGAGACTGATTTTTCTGGGCACGTATCATAAACTGATTCTGAGAGAAATCAGAAACACAGGCATATGAGCTTTCCCAAATATGCTTCCTTCCTGAGTGAATGAGGAGTGACTAATAATAAGATGCATATAATCTCTCAGTACATACGCTCACAACTAGACTGTATGGCCAACATCTGGGGAAGAGAAAACAGACCCCCAGAGCACAAGGTATCCAGCCTCGCGGAGGGCGAGCATGGCAGCGTCAGGGTCAGACTTCCCTGGCCGCAGATGCTCCCGTGCTGCAATGAACCCAGGGCCCCTTTCTCAGCTGCCCTTCCCTCTGCTCATCCCCCGCATCTCTCTCTTCTCTGAAGCTCAGCTTCCTACCTATCACCTTCCACCTGCTAAAAACACGGAGTCAGGGTAACTTTGCCTAACAAAATAAAACTTTCAGACAAGCCCTCATGAAAAGAGAGTTTTCACAGTGTTAAATGCAAGACACAGCAATCGCCCCAGTTCTTCTCAGAAATCACCCAAAGCAACAAGCAAACAACTGAGAATCAAGCAAGCCTGTCTGAAGCGCCGTCTTTGATGTCTGCACGAGACATCATAACTTAAATTTCTAATACAGTCAGTTCTTGTTATTTACGGATGTCATGTTCTATAAGGTCACCGAGAACACTGGATTAGCAAACACTGAACCACTGCTCCTAAGAGAAGCACAGGGCGAGGGTCCTGCAAGCTTCTGGTCGCAACATTTTCATCCACTGGTCAATACGTAACCTTGTTTTATGCATGTCTCTGTTGAAAATCTCCTTATTTCATATATATCATTGATTCACCAACATTAAACTCATAGCCAACAGCTATGTGACTCCTGCCTGGTTGAAGCTCATCTCACACACACAGTTCCTCCATGAGGGCCCATCACAGCCTTCTTGCCCTTAGAGACACTAAACAACACTTCAGCTCTGTGCTTCGGAGCCGTTTTATTTTATTTTATTATGTTTGGCCACACTGAGTGGCTTGCAGGATCTTAGTTCCCCAACCAGGGATTGAACCCGGGCCCTCGGAGGTGAAAGCGTAGCGTCCTAACCACTGGACCGCCAGGGAAGTTCCCCCTTTTTAAAAAAAAAAATTTTTTCAGGGCATTTTGAACAGCAAACTCACCAAAAAGAAGCTCAAAAATGCAAAAAACATGGTACTCAAGAGACCATTTAAACAGACACTTTACAGGAAGACTGAATGTTCTTCAACCTCAGCTGGGAGCACGTGTGTCGGGTGATTTAAAATTTTTACCAGTCTGAGCATGTCCATGGCTGACCACAAAAGTGCCACAAGTATTGATTTGGGGGTTATGAATAAATTTTAGTGAGAAGGCAAATTCACAACTATAGCATCTGTGAATAGGGAGGATCAACTGGATGTAAGGAAGTGAGATGAAGGTCAATCAGACTCGGGAGAAGGGTCAGAGAGGGGAGCCAAAGCAACACATCTCACATAAAGCTGGGAGAGCACAACTCTCCAATAGAAGCAGGGTGGTGGGGACAAAACCAAGAGCACTTTGTTTGGAAGAAAGGGGACGAATGAGCAGGCTGGTAGGGGAAGCTTCTTTCAACGTGGTCAGGTAGTAGGTGGCAACAGTTAGATGGGGCGGGATGACGAATGGCACGGACAAGTGGCTCTGCAGGCAGTGGCCGGCAGATGGCCAGGGAAGAGAAGCAAGACCTGTGCACGAGCAGCAGCCTTTCACTGCCACCCTGGCTGGCTGGAGAGAAGCACATGCTAGAAGAGCTCGCTCACCCTGAAAACCCATCATCGTGAGGAGAACTCCTGAAGCCTGCGGGGTTACCCCTCCTCCCCCACCTAACCCCAGGAACTCGTGCAGGGAGTTCTGCCCAGGGGCTGAAGATGTAAACTTAGTAGTTATTTGGTCTCTTGATAACATGTGAAAAACCGTGAAGCTGAGCACACAGAAAGGCCACCTGCAGAGTCTAATTGCCCTTGTCTGGGGCCCCAGCCTCACGGCACGTAGAAACCTTCCCAGATGGTGCTGATGGGCAGGCAGAGTTGAGAGCAACCAGTCCAGGGAAGAAAAGAGGAATCTCAACCAAACTCGGAGGCAGTCCACACTAGACATGGGTTTGAGAAGTAGAGGCCACTGAAGAAAAGGAAAGGCAGGGATGAAAGGGTTTTGAGGGGAGGCGAGGTTCATGGGACCGCCTGCCGCCGAGCGAATCAGGTGAGGTTAGAGCAGCACCAAAGGGTCTGGCAATAGGAGGCAGCCTGCAACCTTGACGAGAGTGACAGGGACAGAAGCCAGATTGGAGTGAGCTGAAGTGGAAACAGCACCATAGTGACAGTTTTGAGTTCTGCTCTGAATAGATGAGCGTAAATGATGTAGCAGCTGCTGAAGGGGGTGGGGGGAAGGGAGAGCTTTTGACTACACTGATGGGAATGGCCTGATTGAAAAGAAAAATTCCACGATGAAGGATAAAAGTGTGATAGCTGTAGCAGTGACGGCCCTGAGAAAGCAAGAGGAGATGCAGCCCAGATGTGGAGTGACCGTCCTTCGATGGGGGCCTTGGAACCATCACGGAAGATGCAGGGTAGCCCAACTAATCAAGGCAGGTCTGTAAATCTGGTGATGGGAACGTGAGGGAGTCCCCATCTGATGTCTTCTATAAATATTTACTTATATCAATAAGATCATACAGTAAGGACATAATATTTTGAAGTCTGTTTTGGTCACCCCATTGGCTGTACCATGGACATATTTTCATGTCAATAAATGGGCATCTCAGACTATCCTTTTAAAATTACTGCAGAGTATTCCTTTGTGTAATTGACCACAATTTATTTAATCAATACTCTTGCAGGAGTGAGTTGATTTTTTTCTCCATCTTTTGATAAATATTCTTTTTGCTTTCTGTTTGTTTTTAACCTTCTCTCTCTCTGATAATAAACATTTTTACACATTTTTAAAAATTATTTTCCTCAGGATAAATTTCTAAGGATGGGATTTCTATAAAAATCATCATTTGTTATTAATCAACTTTCCTGTCTCCAATATTTTCATTGCTCCTTTGGGCAACCAGGATTCTACTTTATCCAACACGAAGGATATAATCACCGCTTTCTTTAACTTTTTATGCAGGTAAAAATGTTTGCAGGTGATGGGACTTTACAGGCCTCTTTTAATGTACTGTGGTCTCACAGATGGCTTGGACTTCATGTGAACTTTCTTACTAACTGTTGACTTGAAAAAGCAGCTTCTCATTTTTCTGCTAACACAGCTGTCAACAAGGAGCTGATTGGCCCACCTTGAAAAATACTAGTTCTGGAAGTTGAAAGGCATTGCGGTTTAAATTTGCAAGGACAATTTCTCCTCTCCTTTGCATGTGCCCCAACACACACACACTTCTTGTTGTCTTCTTTCCTCTGTTCCTTTGTGTCAGTCTCACATGTGAAATTCTTGACTCTCCAAAACTGACCGGAAGTCCTCTGAAGGTAAGACTTGTGCCAAACTTGACTCAAATGCTCCTGACCCCCCTCCACCCAAAAGCATTTTTCAGTTCTTGAAGTAACACTGAATCTGTGAATTCTCCCCTCACCCTCATTACGCCTGAAAGCTACTCTGCAGAAGGACTCTCCACTATTTCTTTTGAATCCTTTACATTGTCTGGGACAGAAGCACAAGCTGATTGCCTCCTTGGCTCTTAGCAGCCAAGGATGCTACATGAGCCAGTATCTGTTCCTAACGTCAAAGATGAATGAGCTTTGCAAAATGCACATCTGATCAGCTCCCAATGTTGCCTAAAGCCCTGCAAAGATTGTCCATTGCTCTTGGAATAAAGACAGTCCTCCCTATGTGGACCTACAATGGCCCTCCTGCTCTCTGGTCCTGGATCTCTCCACATCATCCCCTGCTCTCTGAAAACCATTTGCATAGGTCTTATTTCACTTTCTCGATTAAGCCTTGTACTCTTCTCCTCAAAGGTGGTTCCCTTTACAGTGAATTCTGCTGACGTCTGTCTTGCCTGGTTAGCTATGCCTCATCCTTCAGATCTCCGCATAAGTGTCACTTCTACAAGGAAGCCTCTGCTACCCCAGATAAGGCTGAATCTCCCTATTATAGGTCCCCATAGTGCCATGTGATTCCCTTGTAGTCCTTCCTGATGACTGAAATTTTATATATATTTCTGTGCTTGTTTGATCAGTGTCTGTGTCCCTCACCAGAATGTAATTTTCACGAAAACCAGGTGGGTGTCTGTTTCCTTCACTATTACATATCTATTATCAAGTACAGCATCCAAGAGGTGTTTGTTGAATGAACAAATGAATGAATGGCTAAAACGGAGAGTCACAGCCTATCAGAGCTAGAGATGGGTAGTTGAAGAACTGACCTTGCAGTGGTGGTGTAGGGAAAACAGGGACCAAAGATCATCTAGTCAAAACCTTCTTAACAAGGGTGCATCAAAAGGCTGCAGAGAAACAATGTGCTGTCACTGTATAAAATTTTGTTCATACACTTTTTTTGTGGCAACAGAGTCCACTGCATTCATTAAATATTCAAGTGGGTCCTGACTCTCCAAAAAGATGAAAAACCATTAGTCTAATCAAGTTTTTTTTTTTTAAATAAATGTATTTATTTAGTTATTTATGGCTGTGTTGTGTCTTCGTTGCTTTGTGCAGGCTTTCTCTAGTTGAGGCGAGCGGGGGCTATTCTTCATTGTGGTGCACAGGCTTCTCATTGCGGTAGCTTCTCTTGTTGCAGAGCACAGGCTCTAGGCACGCGGGCTTCAGTAGTTGTGGCACGTGGGCTCAGTAGTTGTGACTCACGGGCTCTAGAGCGCAGGCTCAGTAGCTGTGGCGCACGGGCTTAGTTGCTCTGCAGCATGTGGGATCTTCCTGGGCCGGGGCTCGAACCCATGTCCCCTGCATTGGCAGGCGTATTCTTAACCACTGCACCACGAGGAAAGTCCCTCTAATCCAGTTTTTAAACAAGAACTAGATATATGTCCAGAACTGGAATTGGGTCCCTTGAAATTCCAGCTAGTGCCCTATCCATTGCCTTTTGACCAAACAGTAGTCATCACCATCATCATCTAAAACATATGTTTCTGTGAGCTCCTAATTCTTTGAAGATCCACTGAGCAAAGTTAACTCTTTGAAGCTCTGGGCTGCCCTAGCGTCTGGTAAGGTGAGAGCTGGCTGGCTGTCCTCGGCTGTCCAGCCTCTCTCCTCTCCGTGAATCCTCACCAGCAGAGAGTGTGCAGCCCAGGGCTTTTCACCCTCCATTGGCCTCTTGTTCCTAACTAATGAAGCCTCGTGCCCTTGTTGGGCCTTGTTTCTACAAGGCTGGACACCTTCTTTTAACAGAACGTACTTGAAAAACAAGATATTTTTCTTTGTACCAGAAACAAATGGTGATTAATGTGCTCGTTGTAATTAATCTGCTGTGACAGATGAGTGGTGTCGCAGCAGTTTCTTTGCTGCTGTGGGAGCCTTCCTGGATAGGACAGCTGGTGAGAGGGGACACCAAATTCAATTTGTTCCTCATCTGCATACATATGACAACCATCTGTGCTAATAGCCCTGCAATGTCTCCATTAGGCCCTACGGTAGCGTCGGCCTCTCCGGCGCGCTCCCGTTAGACCTGGAAGTGGGGGAGCTCAGAGCATAAATATTTGTAGAGGACAAGGGTGGGCCTGATGGAGCACAATCAACCGTGTCCCCTTTCATCAGAGGTTAAGCATCACACACGGGCTGAAATTCCTCTCACCCATAGGAGGGGATCTTCTTTTGAGAACTTCTGTTTTCATCCGAAGCTTCTGGGCTCTGTTCTCAAAGATCCCACTGAATTGCTGACAGTCTATTCCCTGACATCCAGTCACTCGAACCAGCTTCATTTTGGTAGAGACCTTTTTTTTTTCTAACTGGCCTGTTTACTCAAAAACTATTCATGGTAGTGTGTATATATACTACTATATATAAAATAGATAACTAATAAGGATCTACTGTATACCACAGGGAACTCTACTCAATACTCTGTAATGGCCTATATGGGAAAAGGATCTAAAAAAGAGTAGATATATATATAACTGATTCACTTTGCTGTACAGCAGAAACATAACATTGTAAATCAACTATACGCTGATAAAAATTAATTTAAAAAAACACAAAACGAAAACATATTCATGGAATATCTACAAAGTTTGGGCACTCTTCTAGGTGGAAGAGAAACAGAGCTCACAGGAGTGAAAAGGTTTTTGGTTTACGGCGTTTACATGCAGGAGTGAACCCTGACAACAGACAAACAAACAAGAAAAGTTACATGCAGTGTTTTGTTCTTAGCAGAGAATCGAAACAGGGTGCAAGGTGGCGTGGAAAAGATAGTAGGTGTTGACAATGTTAGATTTGGTGGCCCAAGGAGTTCTGGCAAGGAGGTGAGATATAAGCTGCTGTCGGCATGGCGGGAAGTCAGCCTGTGACATCAATGGAAAACACGTTTCTCCAAAGCCAGGGAACTGTGAGCTTGGCACGCTGAGGAAGAGAAAGATGACCAGTGTGGCTGAGGCAAGTCAGAGAGGAGGTGAGAACGGTGAGCCTGTCTTAGTTTCCTGGAGCTGGAGTAACAAAGTGGCGCAGACAGCGGGTGGGGGGCGCTTAGAACGACAGAAATTTATTGTCTACAATTCTGGAGGCTAGCAGTCAAGACATCCAGCTTCCACGGTGGCCCTGAAAACTGTAGGGGAGAACGTTTCCGCCCCTCTTCCAGCTTCTGGTGTTGCACGAATCCCTGGCTTTTCCTTGCTTGTCAGTTGCATCGTTCCAATCTCTGCCTCTGTCTTCATGTGGCCATGTTCTCCCTGTCTGTTTTTGTGCCTCTTCTCTTCTTATAAGGACACCAGTTATATTAGATTAACCAGCTGGAGCACCTGGGAATTTGAAAGCCAGATAAGGTGCACTGGTCATAGTGTAAGAGCAATGGAGGACCTTCAAAGGCTTATTACAATGAGATGATGTGATCCAGATTCCATATGGGTGTCACAGGTAGACTGGAGGCAAGAGAGAAAGATAACCTTGGGAAGTTGTCCCATTCATCTTTGGAACCTACATGTCATGGTGGCCTGAACTAGGAAAGTGACAGAGGAAATGGAGTATGGAAGGAGGTTCTGAGATATATTTAGAAGCTAGAATCCATACACCTTATACCAGACTGGATATAGGTATTTGGAAAATGAAAGGAAACACATTTTTGTCCTGAACAGTTGGCAGGATGGTATAATATTTGCTGGAAGAGGAGCTATTGGGGGGACAGGGAACAAGTTTGGGAGAGAAAAATCAAGTGTTCCATTTCGGACGTGCTGCATTGCAGACATTTATGAGACATCTACGTGGAAACAGAAAATCACCCATTTGGGTGTGTACATCAGAATGTCAGAGAAGATTGATTTTGAGGTAGAAATTTGGGAGTCATCTACTTCAAGAGATTATTTAAAGTCTGTGGTGCTGGATAAGCTCTCTCTCTACAGAGAGAGGAAAATAGGGGGAAAAAGTTGAAAGAGGAAGGGAGGGAGGGAGGGAGAGAGGGAGGGAGGGAGGGAGGAAGGAAGGAAGGAAGGAAGGAAGGAAGGAAGGAAGGAAGGAAGGAAGGAAGGCGGGCAGGGAGGGAAGGACCCAGCCCCAAACCCAGAGACACCCCATGGCTGTCGTTTCCCCTTCTGCCTGTGCCTTTGCTAGGGGTCCTCACGTGCCATGGGCAGTGCCCTTCCCTATGATGCATGACTGTGAAACACGGTGTGTGGTGATGCGCCAAGGCTTAGCTGCTGCCCCGCTGCTTCAGCCTCATTCTGTCCATATTTCATTCCTATTCCCCTTTGTCCTTGTTCCCCTCCATGAAGATATGGTCCATGTTCAACGTGTCTTTATATCCACACACCAGGCTTTCTCAACCTCAGAACTACTGACATTTGGGGCTGGATAACTCTTCACTATGGAAGACTGTCTTATGTATTGTAAAATGTTTAGCGGCATCCCTGGCCTCCACCCACTAGGTGCCAGGAGCACACACCCCGCGCCATTTGTGACAATTAAGAACGTCTCCAGATATTGTCAAATGCTGTCTGGGAAGGGGTGGAAGCAAAATGACCTCCAGTTAAGCACCACTGCCACACATGTACCACAAGGCTCTCTATACAGGGGGCCACTCATGAAATACCTGCCATAGATGGTGACAGCGCTTACACCCCGACACACAGCTTCTGTCTGCCTTCCTCTACCCACTAAAGGAAAGAGATTACTTAAAAACCTGGTACGAAGCATCAGAACCTCTCACCCGCTTCTGGCCAGGCCTCCAGACTCCAGACTCCTTCTCCAGCGTTGAAGGCAAATGTGTGAGAAATCAGAACGAGGTGTGAGAGGGAGTTACTCATTCAGCCAGTCAACAAATGGCGAAGTTGAAGAACAAGTGAATTAACAGCACCTTTCTGCGACCAAAGCCTGGTTGGATAAGATAGGGGAGGCTATTACCTAAGAAAAATTGCTGCCACACATTCCAATGACTCTGCATCCTAAGGAAAAAGTCATCTTTAGCACAACAGATGTCCTTTTAAATTTTATCAACCAGAAAAATAGATGGGGGGGAGCACGTAAACCAGACCATGAAAATGTAATGTAGAGTCTACAAATTAATAAGCTGGTGGCGTGATCAGATTGAAATGGCATGAAGTCAAATGACAGGTAGCTGTCCTTATGGCGCATCGTAGCTTCTGGAGTCACAGAGATTGAGTGCAAATGTGGGGCATGCTTACAGCATGGTGAACGTAGCAATCTGTCTTGGTGGCTCCCAATTCGGCCTCAGAAGCTTTGCTAACACTGCATCCGGGAAGCCAGTAACAGTCACTCTGCGGAGTGTTGTAGATAAAATGGATTTGCTCAAGCAGCCCCCGTGGAGGTCTTCCGACGGGTTCACACCTAATCACGATCCCCAAACTAAACCCCTTTTGTTGTCAAGTAGAACGTAGAAAACTGAAACCAAGGTAAAAGAAAGCCCTTCTCTCTAGAAAAGAAAACCTGGGCCACTGGCTCCCTACCCCCTTTCCCCTAAACTCCATCTGGGTGCCAACAGATCCTCCAAGGTGGAGGTGAAGAGGGTGGTGGTCAGCTTCCCCAGCAGGAAGGAGCCTTGGATTAGCCCTGATACTTCTGTGACATGAATTCAAAGGAGAGCAGTATCAGCAAGGAAAAGAAAGACATTCTCAACAAAGAAAGGCCTTGCAGAAAGTAACCTTGTATGAGGAGACAGAGGGTTCCGGTCATCAGTGACAACATAACGAACCACCCCCAAAATGTAATACCTTTTAAAAACCATGTATTATTCTCCATTCTGTGGCTTAGACGGGTGGTCCTACTTCTTTGGTGTTGGCAGGTGTATTTCAATAACTGGAAAGTCCAAAATGGCCACACCATGTAGCTGGCAACTGATGCTCTCTGTCACCTGGGTGCTCAGCAGGGGCTGCTGGTGGAGGTTCTTGCTTCACCTCTACTGGGTCCTTTCCAAACAGCTGCTTGGTCTTCCTCACAACATGGCAGCTTCTTTCCAAGAAGGACACTGAGGCAGCTGTCAATCTTCAAGGTCTTGGTCTGAAAGTGCTAGAATGTTACTGTAACTATATTCTCTTGGCCAAAAACAGTTATGGGGCAGCCTAGATTCAAAGGGAAGGAAAATAAGCTCTACCTCTTGATTTGAGGATCCCCACACCCAGTCAATCTACTTGTGACACACACATAGAAACTGGATCTTGTCATTTCATTTTCATAAGCCTTTAAAGGTCAATCATTGCTCTTTCACTGTGATTCGCATGCCCTACCTGGCTTTCAAATTCCATAATCCGATATGACTGGTATCATGTGAAGAAGAGAAGAGACACAGAGACACACAGGGAGAAGATGGCCATGTGATGACAGAGGATCCTGGGAGAGACCATCTCTGAAGACTAGTAGCCGTAATGAACTTGTTATTTGACTCCACACCTCGCCATTCTGGTGTATTCCTATGCTCCAATCCACACTTATGCCCTTCTTCCTCTACAGTATTGTCATATGGTGAAGGCAATACATGGGAAAGAGAGGGCTTGCCCTCCTGCAATTACATATAGTGATATGCTGACTATGTACACCTACACGAATTTAAGGAGTGATCAGAAGGTCAGAAAGAATGACTCTCTCTATACCAGCTTCTGGTTGTGAACACGTATTACTCCCCAAGCTGCAGTGACAAGGGCATATATATTGTAGAAAACCATCAAGAGCCATTTTCATCTAATCAAGTTTTTAATAAACCCAATTTTCACTCCATCTTCTGACATTTACTTAAAGCGTGAGTAAATAGTTGACTTTTTTTAAAATACCTGCTTCGTACAGCTAGTACAAAAATCAAAGGACAGAATAAAATGACCTTTCCAATACTCAATGCTCAAAAATGTTAGAAAATGATGATGAAGATTAAAATAGCCAAACACAATCAGTGATGTATTAGGTGCTTAATAAATGACAGCTAATATCATTGATAAAAGAAGCTCTTTTAGAGGAAGGAATGTAAAGGGGTAGGATGCAATCCATTTGAATGGGGAGAGGAATGTAAGGGCTGGGGGGGGCGGGGGTTGGGGCCAGGGGAAGAGTGATGCTCTCTGTGCCTCAAGAAACAGCTGACAGAGCTCTCTTTAATACCAAATTATCAGACACCGTTTTGGGATTTTCCCTGGCAAAGATGTGTCTCTCCCCTGAGCCCCAGAATAAATACTTAGAAGGTTAAAGTTTAGTTCATTAATCTCCTCATTTGTCTGTTTGTTTGGACACAGAGATGCTCCATTGAGAAGGCAATTCGAGAAAGGGTGAACGACACTGAGACCAGGAAAACAAAATACGGACACTTCAATACAATCACATGGTGGGAAGGGGGGTGTGCAAGAGAAGAAGTATGCTTTACATTTAATTCTCTGCTTTAAAAAACTGTAATCAAAATTGGAAGCTCATGACTTGGTTCTCTCCAGGGTTTGTTTATGCAGCTGGCCTTCTAGGTGACATCTGATCAAGTTTTCTTTTCCAAGTAAATTTTTAGTTGGCTCAATTAGGCAAAACCTGACAAGCAAGAGCCATGTAAGTTCTTACCCGCTTTCTCCGTACCAACGCTACCCTCCTGCTTGGCACTGATTCAACACATCTTCAAGTT
Source organism: Tursiops truncatus (assembly GCF_011762595.2). Taxonomy (NCBI): domain Eukaryota; kingdom Metazoa; phylum Chordata; class Mammalia; order Artiodactyla; family Delphinidae; genus Tursiops; species Tursiops truncatus. The sequence goes on along the minus strand of NC_047053.1, from coordinate 3,951,485 downwards.
TCTGTGAGGGGCCTTGGAAAAGCCTCACTCTGAGATGTTGAGACAAAAGCAAAGAAAAGATTTACACCTTCTAATGAAGTGGAATGAGGGAAAGTTTGACTAAAGTTATCCTCATTAAACTCAGTACATGTTTAGTAACAGTCAAGTTATCTCTCCATCTGGCTCCAAATAACCTGAAAACAGTCAGCTGTCCTAGAGCCTTTCCAGAGAAAAAGCTGTAAGAAGAGAAGCGTCTTGCTAAATGTCACTCCTATACACAGTAAGGGCGCGAAGCAGATCCTGGGTGTTTATCCTCCATCTCTTTGGGTGCTACGGCAGGCAGACTTCAAGGCAACCGCCCCAATGATCCCTGACTCTTGGTATTCACATTTTTGTATAATCCCTTCTCCTTGACTTAGAAGTAGGTCCTATGACCTGCTTCTAATCAACAGAACATAGCAAGAGTCATGGGATGTCCCTCCCATGATTATGAAATATTATATAACCATCTTACTAGCAGGTCTACTCTGGAGGCTATCCTTGCTGGCTTGATGAAGGAAGTGGCCATGCTGTGAGACAGAGTGTAGAACGGTGGGTGGTCCCTGAGAGCCACAGGAGGCCTCTAGGAACTACAGGCAGCACTAGGAGCTGAGGGCAGGCTCCAGCCAAGCAGGAAGCTAGAGCCCTCAGTCCTCCGACCACAAGGAAATGAATCCCACCAACAATAAGAAAGAGCTCATAAACGGACCCTCCATAGTCGAGCCTTCAGGTGAGATCACAGGCTGACTGACACCCTCACTACACCTTTGCGAGACACTAGGCAGAGGAACCAGCTGAGCTGTGCCTGGACCCCTCCCACGGCGACTGTGAGATGATAAACGTGTGTTGCTTAAGTCACCTAGCGTGTGGTAAAATGTTACACAGAAACAGAAAATGAACACAGAGGGCCTCTGCTAGGCAACAACTCTCAAGCATCCTACTCTGGTTTTCCATGAAGGCACCTCTGATTACGTAGAGGAAAACTCTACGTCCCCTCTACGTAAGGGTTTTTCCTGGTACCTTCTCACCTAACCTTAAAATTCCCAAATATTGGGGCTATTTTTTTATGTTTATAAGGCTTAAAAGAAACACTGCCCATCCCCCAGGAGAAGACTGGATAAGGAATGTAGGACAGTGGTTGTGTCCACGACATGGTACACACTGACTCAATCATGAACCAGCTTGTCGTTTGTGTTGACTCTCTATTACTGTATAACCAACCAGCCCAGAATGTATGGCTTAAAACAACACCATTTATATAGCTCGTGATTTCATGGGTCAGCTGTGTGGTTCTTACAGTCTGGTCCAGCTCAGCTACCCCCTGCTGGCCTCACTCAGCATCCGTGGTAAACTGGCAGGTGGGCTGGAGACTGCATGATCTAGGATGGTGTGGTGGGCAGAACACGGGCTCCAAAGACATCCACACCCTAATCCTCAGGACCTATGAAGATGTTACCTTACATGGTAAAAGCAACTTTGCAGGTGTGATTAAGGGTACAGACACTGAAATAAAAGATTATTCTGAATTATCCCAGTGGGCCCAATTTAATCACGTGAGTCCTCAGATGCAGACCACCTTTCCCGGCTGGCTGTGAGAGATCAGAAAGAAGGAGGAGGAGAGATCTGAAGCATGAGAGGGACCTGACCCACCAGTGCTGGCTCTGAAGATGGAAGAAAGTGGCCTCATGTCAAGGAATGTGAGTGGATTCTTAAAGCTGGGAATGGCCCTCAGCTGACAGCCAGCAACAAAACAAGGATCTCAGTCCTACAACCCCAAGGAACTAATTTCTCCCCAAAATCCAATAAGCGAGGAATACCCGTCCTCACCTGGACTGGGGACAGATGTATTGGGATGAGCTCTTTCCAAGATTGAGTCCTTACTCAGATCTTTCTCCCTCAGATGTAGGGAAAAGGGGATTTCAGTAAAGCAGTGGTTTACAGCATGGGCTTTGTGGTAGGCGGGATGATGGCCCCTCCAAAATGTTCAAATCCTAATCCCTGGAACGTATAACTTAAATGCCGTTTAAGTTAAATGGCAAAGGAGAAGTAAGGTTGGCGATGGAATTTAGGTTTCTAATCAGCTGACCCTAACACAGAGAGATTATCCTGGGTTGTCCAATATAATCAGCAGTGTCTTTAAGTGTGGAAGTGAGAGGCAGAAGCTTCAGTGTCAGAGTGATGCAGCCTGAGAAGGATGGGACCAGCCACTGATGGCTTTGAGGACGGAGGAAAGGGCCATGGACCATCCCCATGGGCCAGCTACCAGCCCCTCGATCCCTCACGGTGTCCATGGAGACCACGCAGGGACCTGGAAATTCTACCCCACCCAGCAGTAAAGAGGAGTCCACCCCATCCTTCACCTGGACCTGATCGTGGCCGGGGGGAACTTGGGCTTTCAGCTCCATCTGGGAGAAACAAGGTGATGACCCCTTCCCTGCAGGAGCAGTGCCAGAATAACCTGGTTAAAACAGGTTTAAATAAGATCCAGAGTCTCATAGCATGGTACCAAAATGTCCTGGTTTCAGTACAAAATCATTCAGAAAGATCTCACACTGAGTGAAAAAGACAACACTGAGGTATGAGAGATGTTAGAATAATTGAAGGTTTTAAAGCAGCCATGACAAAAACGCTTCCGTGAACAGTTACAAGCATGCCTAAAACGGGTGCGAAAACAGAAATCCTTGGCAAAGACACAGAACCAAATGGATGTTTTAAAACTGGAAAATACAATTAATATAAAAAGTAAAGAGAGAAACTACAGAAAAATAAAGAAATAAAAACCTCAGTGGATGGGCTCAACAGGAGAATAGAAGGGGGAGAGGAATGACTCAGTGAACTGGAAGACAGAATGATAGACATTAATCTGAGCAACTGAGAGAGAACAGAATGAAAAAACAAAAATGAACAGAGCCTCAGGGACCTGTGGGACTACAACAAAATATCCCCCATCCATTGGCATTCCAGGGGGAAGTAGACAATGTACTTGAAAAAATAATGATGCGAAGCTTCCCAAACTTGACAGGAGATATAAACATACAATTCAAGATGCTGAACAAACTCCTTCCTAAAGATGGGCAGGTGACCTTTCCAGACGGATAAGAGCCTAGAGATTACTGATGGATCTTACAATTGCATTGAATAAGCATCTGTAGTTGAACTCACTCAGGAATCAAGCCGAGAGCTGTTGGAAGGGGGCACCTCTAATCTCCCTCAGTCACCCCCAAGACATTCCTCATAAACACACAGTCTATGTTACGGTTGGTGTCTGCATGCAAACCCAACTCTAAGACAGGTCCTGTAACTCAGTCCTCAAAGTGAGATTCGAGGACCTGCATATCAGCATCACCTGGGAGCTTCCTAGAGCCCCATCATAGACTTGATATTCCTGCACCCACAAGAGCCTCAGATCCATATTCAAGTTTGAGAAGCACGTCTCTGGTGCTTACTCCTTTCCTGCACTCCTCTTACATGAAAATTCTAGAATTCCTTATGAACTGCAGGCTAAAAGCCAACCAAAAGAGCATCAAAGTTACAAACTAGGAAAAGTACTGGGCAAAGACACTGGAGTTTTGTTCTCCATCTTAAACCTCTGTATCTGCAAATCACCTAAACTGCCGGCAGTCTGTGTTTGCAAGATTGCTGTGTTTTTTTGTTTGTTTTTGGGGTTTTTTTGCAGTATGCGGGCCTCTCACTGTTGTGGCCTCTCCCGTTGCGGAGCACGGGCTCCGGACGCGCAGGCCCAGCAGCCATGGCTCATGGGCCCAGTGGCTCTGCGGCATGTGGGATCTTCCCAGACCGGGGCACAAACCCGTGTCCCCTGCATCAGCAGGCGGACTCTCAACCACTGCGCCACCAGGGAAGCCCGATTGCTGTTTTTTATGTTTATTTGTTTTCCTTATGAATTTAGTGCTGAAGACAAACTAGAAAATCAGAGACTTTTTCCTATTCGAATATCCTATGATTCCATTACATGAGAATCTGATTACCCATTACTACGTAGGCAAAGCCTGTGTATAAAGAAGTTAATTATAAGATCCTAAACCATGCCTGGTATATAATTACAGCAGGAATATTTTTTAATCTAACTGTAATTCTATTTAGAAATTTTGATGACTTGAATTTTGCGCCTGTAGCTTATAATATCACCAGAAACCCTTCACAGAATCGTAACCTCGTAAGTCAGTTACCTGCTGATGCTCAAATATATGCGTATGTAATTTTAATAGTGCCCATTACACACAGACTTCCATTATAACACTGTTTCCACTCGGTCATGATTTATGAAAAATTCCCCTATTGGCTAAAATTTTCCAGGCTTAATCACACTCTCAAGGTGAATTTTTTCAACTAAACTCCACTTAAGCCAATTTTGAGCTCTCTGAATGAAGGAAAAACATAGATGGCAGATTCTTTAAAATAACCGTCAAGCAGGCTCCTTTTTGAAATGTTTACTTAGCACACTAACATTCACACCCCACAAGAGGACTGAACCTGCGGGGCTCATAATTTCCAGATAATGGAGGGCAGAGGCGCTTTTCTGCTTAGAAATCCCCAGTCAATCTCTCAATTATCTCCTCTGCCGTGGAGAATTATAGAGATTCTGTAAAGCAGGTACCTTGTTTTAAACTTGTGAGACTCCCTAGCGTCTACGAAGCTGAATTCAGTTCCTACACATCAGCTCTCCTGCCCATGAGTCTGGCAAAGTCTTCCATGTCGGGACTAAGGAGTAGAAAGTCATTGGGATTACTGACCCAGTGTGAGTCACACAGAACGGGGGACGGATGCGCCATGACCACTGTTTTGAAACAGTGCCCTTTACTGTTTCTAAACTTTACTCTGGGACTTGCAACCTTGGACTGTATTATTTCTATGGGGAAAAGCACCTCTGATTTCTCTCTCAGAACAACTGGCAAGCAATGTCTCCTGGGCTGGGTCATGTCTCTGAGCCGCTGGTTTTCCTCCCTTGGCAAATGCTTTGTGTCCACTCTGTACATCTTCATTTGGTTGACTGGGAGCGGGAAGCCTGCCAGGACACACACAGCCGTCCTCTGTGTCACGAACGGCCGAGGGCAGGACACGAAAGAATTCTCTGCTGGATTCCTCACGTCCAGGCCTTGCTGCCAAATGACAACTGACGGAGACAGCCTTCTCAATTCCAAAGAGGTCTCTCGGCACAGCTATATAGACAGGATTTTTTTTAACAAAAACCCTAATGGATTTAGTTGCCCCATCTCCAAGCTAAAGCTTTCACATGTTGCTTAAGGAGGAACCATGTCCGAGGAGCTCCTCCTGGGTGGGAACAGTCTCCTGCAATCGGCTGAGGTGCTTTGGCCTGCCGACTTCTTTTATGCAGCTGATCTCAGCGGCACCTCCCTCTTTGTCAGAGAAGTCATCCCTGCCTTCTTCGAGTAGGTCCCTATGCTCTCTGTACAACACTCCTCTTTGAGTTCTGGAATATGCAATCCTATCTCCTACCACAGGACCTTTGCACATGCCATTCTCTGCCTAGAACACTCTCACACTCCTCTTCTCCTAGTGAATTTCTGTTCATCATTTAGATCCTAGCTTGTGACTTCCTTCAGGGAAGCACCCACTAACTTTGCTAATTAGGTCAACCCCACACCTATGTCTGTCCTCACAGCACCAGTACTTCCCCTTGGTGGTACCTGTCACTGCTACCTTCTTAGATTCACTTCTGTGATTTTTCTTTTATTAGTAACTTGACCCCACCAGCTCCATGAGAGTCCAGACCATGGGTACCCTCAACTCCTGGCCTAGGCCTTCACACAAAGTAGGTGCTCAGTAATTATTTGTGAGACAGATGGATGAATGAATGAATTCACTTTAGAAATTTCCAGGAGGGAGTCACACAGCCTAAGCCAGCACTGCTAAATGCCTTGGCATCAGAAGAATTTGTCTGGTTTGTTTTATGGTGTTGTTCTAACCTTGACGTGTAAGACCTATGAAATAAGAAGGTGGGCAGAGAGGAAGTAGCGCAGAAGAGGACCTGGGAAAAAACCCTCAACTGAGGCCTACATAAAACGCTTCCTGAGCCATAATATTATAAACCTACAAATGGACCTTGGAGATCGTTTCTGGGATTTTACAGATGAAGAAAAACTTCCACTGTAGTTACTGGCAGACGCCACCCCTTCTAACTCTTCATCTGTTCCTGGTCCACTGCTCCCACAAGGAGACAGTCCTTAACAGATAGTTAAAAAAAAAAAAATTCAATGGAGGACAAAACTTAACAGGAGCTGAAGCCCTGAGCTGCGAAAACCATACGAGAGGAACAAAGTGATGAAATCATATGTAAACCATAGGGTCCCCGAGGGCTATGGTTAGAACAAGAATTGAATTTCTTTCCTCTCCTCTTAGACCCAACATAGGGAGTTTCACTAGGAAGTCCCCAAAGGAATAATTCCCTCTCTTCTGTAATCCCTAACTAATGCTTATTCTCTAATCTGTAAAGACAAAGGGGGCCAGGCAGAAGCAGCTACCCAAATATCATCACATCCAAGTGGCTTAGGATGTGGGTTCTGCACCAGATTCCTGAGTATAAGCCCCACGAATTGTGTGACTTTGGTTGAGTTACTTAACTACTCTCAGTTTTCTACTCTATGGGAATAACTGAACCCAACTTTTAGGGTTGTTGTGAGGATAAAGTATGATATGATTTGTAAAGTCCCTGTGCATGACACACAGGAAACTCTTGGTACAACCTAGTATCATTTCAACATTCAACAGATGGGTGTTGGGTGCTTACCATGTGCCCACATGGAACAAGGTCGTGGCGGGGGGTGGAGGGGACTTATAATGGGGGAAGAAAGACACATTTAAGAAACAGGAAATTTACAGATTAGGCTCAGCTCTGAAAATTTTTTAAAAGAAGAACTAGAACAGGAATGGAGAGTTGGCTGCCTTTAGATAGACTTCATCAGAAGAACGTCTGTGAGGACACGACATTCGAACCGAAGGATCCAGTCGTGTGAAGAGCTGAGGAGAGAGAGTTCTAACCCAGGAAGTATCAGAAACAGAAAGGGCAAGGCCTTGAGGGGGGAACGTCCCTATTCCCAGTGCAGTGAGAAGCCTGCAGAAGCTTCTCAGCAAAGTGAGACAGACAGGATCTGAGTTGTGTTTTCAAAAATTCCCCCAGTCCAAACCCATGGGATGTACAACACAGAGAGCGAACCAAGAAATGTAAACTGTGGACTCTGGGTGGTAATGATGTGTCCATGCAGGTTCATCAGTTGTAACAAACGTACCAGCTGGTGAGGCATATGCTGATGACCTGGGAGGAGGCTGTGCACGGTCTTTGGGAAATCGTTGTACCTTCCACTCAGTTTTGCTGTGAACCTAAATCTGCTCTAAAAACATAAAATCTTCACTAAAAAATTTAACTACTGAATTGAAAAAAAAGTTCCCTCTGGTTCCTGTATAGAGAATGGGTTTCAGTGGGACAAGAGTGAAGGCAGCGAGACCAGTTAGGGAGCTAGTGGAGAAGTGAAGGTGAGAGATGGAGGGATGGTGGCTTGGCGTGGAAACGGATGGGAGAGGAGCCGACACTGTCGAGATGAATTTTACAGACGGAAGCAACAGGGTGAGTGACGGGGAAGGGGAGGAATCGGGGATGAGTCCTAGGGTTTTTGTCTTGAACAACTGGGTATAGTGACGCCTTTTATCGAGATGCAGAGAAAAACAAAAGAGGAGACCCTGGAGCTTATGGCGTTTGCTTTGGTTTTACAATAAGAGAGGCAGATCTGGGATTCTAGGCAGATCACAGATTCTCTGTGCTGTTGAATAAAATATCCCACCCCACACCCGAAGAGTTCTAAGAACAAAGAAAGTACTAGTTTACCTGGAATGGTGACAAGTAAAGCTCTTTGAGAGAAAGGAAATGAATTAGTTCCCTTCTAGCAACACTGTCCACTCTTTAGGAAGTGGGGTTACTTCCTTCTGGTGACAGAGTCCTCTTAAATGGTACGATACCATATTCTCCCATTTTTCTTAAGGTAGAGAAATAAACAATGATGCCGAGTGACATAGTTCTTTGTTTCCCAGGATTGCCATTTAACTATTACATTTTCTTTTTCTTTTTTTGTATTTTTTGATGTTTAAAGGCAGAAAAAAATTCTCAAAAACTGCACAGAGCACCCTAGTACATGCCTTCTTTCAGATAATTTAGCAATGTAAGGGTCACCCTCTGTTTAGGAAAAATCTGAGAGTTTCAAGGAGTAATTTCCAAGGTTTTTAAGAGTATTATTTTCTTGCAACAGGTGATAAAATCGGAACAAGTTGATGCCACTTTCATGTAAGCTTTTTCTTTTAATACAAACACAATGAAAAGAACACTAGACCAGGAGTCTTAAAAAAGATGTCACCCCCACTCAGTCACTGGAAGTCACCTGCCCTCTCCGGGCTGTCGCTGGTTTACCTGGAAAGAAAGAGGAGCTGGGTATTGCGTCCTTTCCAGATTCCATGGTCCATCAAATATTGGCCAGAGTGAGAGAAACGTTTTCACACTAATCAAGGCGATGAACGCCGTTCATTTGCATTTTGTGGTTTGTTATTTCCCAGATGCTCTGAATGCAGCTCGTCTCTTTGACAGTCTGTCAGCTTGACCGCTCTTTTTGTAAACTCATCAAAATCGACAATGAATTTTGGATAAAAGAAACATTCTTCGTGTTTTAGAATCAACCCTCAGCATGAACTTCGTCTGGGGGCCACATGTCCTGGAGTGAAGTTGTTTTTGACCGAGGCCCTCAAGTGACAAGTCTTTCCAGCTTTGATTCACTTGGGGTGGCTCCCTGGAGCGTCTGACTCCATGGAACCCCGCTACAAGAGATTGTACTAAGTGTAACACGATGTAATCAGCCTCGTAAACTTACTTTATACCAAATGCGTGGCTTTGATTTGAAACAAATGCAAAAACCACAGCTACAGAGTGATGGCCAAAGGATGGCGACGTGCAAGAACAGCTGACTAGAAGCCGAGTCATTGCTCTCTTCCCACCTCTGTCACCATCTAGCGTGTGTCCCTGGGCAACTCATCCTGTGGGACTCAGTCTCCTCATCTGGAAGATGCTGGTTGGACCGTAATGGCTGGACCACAATCTCTCAGGTCTCAGCTTTGTGATTCCATGAGTAGTTGTGGAACCTCACTGACGGCTGTGGGCACCGGACAAGAGAGCAGTATCATTTGGCCCAGTTACTGGACTTGATATAATACACCTCACTCATGCTGATAAAGAAATCTCAGGAAGGCAGTAACGGAGCAGGGACCGAGGCTCACAGAGGTACTAATGAAGGATTTCACCTTCCCTAAAGGTTTCCACTAGTGTCTTTGAGTGGGAGCCAGGGCAGGTGGCAGCTGGAGGGGAGCAGTGATTAGTAAAGTGGGATCAGGTGGCACCTGCAGGGGAAGGGATTCACTTCGTCCTCTGCAGCAGGAGAACAGACAGATGGAGCCCTACACCTCCACAAACACTATTAACTTAACCTTGAATGTGCAGAGAGGCAGAAGCCTAACCCCTGTAACCAAAAACATCATTTATTATTGATTTTCTGAATGTAAAAAAGGTCAATTCCACATTATCTCCCTGCATTGATAGTCCCCATAGTCTCTTAAAACATACAACTGGAGCTGGAGAATGGGATCCAGAGAGGGAGCTTTTCCTCTTGGGCTTTTCAAAACGGAGATTAATGACCAAGGATTTGCTCAGTGAAACATTTCTCACCATGAAGTTCATAATTATTTGATCATTATGATTTTAATTATTCTTAACAGTATCAGCAACTACCAGTGTCCTGAAAGTGTTTCAGGTAGAAGATGGTAGTTTTATTGGGAGTTTTATGTCCTAAACCAGGGCATGGACTAGCTGTTCCCTCTTGAATTCTCCTATTTTTTTCCACTCATTTATTCAACAAATATCTACTGAGTATAAATTCTGTGCCACACGTTCAGCCATGCACTGGGTTAAGACAGATTAAGTCTCATCTCTCTTCTGCCTTTTTGTAAATTTGGATTTTTTTTCCTATTTTTTAAGTTCCCCTATATAATTTTTTAATGTCTTTATTGGGATATAATTGCTTTACAACGGTGTATTAATTTCTGCTTTATAACAAAGTGAATCAGCTCTACGTATACATATATCCCCATATCCCCTCCCTCTTGCGTCTCCCTCCCTCCCACCCTCCTTATCCCACCCCTCTAGGTGGTCACAAAGCACCGAGCTGATCTCCCTGTGCTATGCAGCTGCTTCCCACTAGCTATCTATTTTACGTTTGGTAGTGTATATATGTCCATGCCACTCACTCATTTCGTCCCAGCTTACCCTTCTCCCTCACTGTGTCCTCAAGTCCATTCTCTACGTCTGCGTCTTTATTCCTGTCCTGCCCTTAGGTTCATCAGAACCTTTTTTTTTCTCTTTTTTAGATTCCACATATATGTGTTAGCATACGGTATTGATTTTTCTCTTTCTGACTTACTTCACTCTGTTACGTTCCCCTACATTGTGGCTCTAGTGTATCAACCCAAACTCTTTCCCACTATTCATTGATGTGAATGTTCCATCCTGCTCTGCTGTTTGTCCACATGCATATACACACACCCCCACCAGCATGTAGACAAATACAACGTTCACCTCCCCATCTCTTCACCTTCTCATGTCTGTCTACGCTAGCGATAACTCTACCCTCCTCCCATTCACTTCTCTAAATTCTACCCAGCTTTCAAGGTTCAGCACAAATCCCCCTTCTCTGGGAGGTGCTGGGCTAACACAGGCATCCAACCCAGGCGTCTTCAGTGTTCTAGACCACATACGAAATCAGTCTTTTTCTGGCACCCAAGTTTTTCCTTCTCTTTTTGTGTGCACTGATTTGATCACCACGTGTAAATTCCAAAATCCCTAGAAAGGTGAACCATATTTTATATCTTCAGTAGCCCCCCCCCCATTTGAACAGTATGAGTCTCAAAGTAAGTTTTCAAGCATTTGCTTGGCTGGACTTCTACATTTTGTCTGCAGTCAAGATAAGCTCTTCTAGAGATAGTAGAACCTCAACCTTACAACAGGTACTTAGAAAAACATGCTTTAATCAACTACATTTATTTGAACCTTGAAATCTCAGACCTTTCCCTTGACTGTATCACTATTAAAACCACAAGGCATCAAAGGATATCATACTTTAAAATGACACATATCTATATATCTAAGTACAACTCACTACCTTTCTAATTTCAATTACTACACTTAAACAAAATTAAGGTATTTTTAAGGACTGTCCCTTCTCTACTGCTCTGCAATTCACACTCATAAATTGTATGACAGTGTATATGTGTCTATTTCTGAACTCTCTTTCATTCCACTGGTTTATTTGTCTGCCCTTGTGTCTATACTGCCTGGTCTTCATTACCGTACCTTTATAATGAATCTTGGTATCCAGTAGAATACATCTTCCTAGATTATTTTTCTTTAAGGATGACTTGATGATTTTTGGTCTTATGCATTTCTAAATAAATTTAGAGATCAGGTTGCCAGTTTCCACAAAGAAACCTGCTGGCGTTTTGACTGGGATTGCACTAAGTATATAGATTAATTTGGAGACAGTCAATATTTTTACAATATTGAGTCATCTTGCATGAACACAATACATCCTGCCATTTAGAAATATAATAGTCATACGGAAAAAAATAAAATATGATTCCCTACCTCACACCATACACACAAATCAGTTCCAGATATACTGAAGTTCTAAATCTGAAAGATAATATAGTTTCTAGAAAATAATATAAAAGAATATTTTCATGCTCAGGGAGCAGTGAAGGAAAGAAAAAGCTAAGCATCAGAGAAATGAACAATAAGTTGGACAGCACTGAAATTAAAAACAATAAAAAGACACCATGAAGGACTGAAAATGCAAGCTACAGAGTGGATGAAATATTTGTGAAAATCCAAAAAGGGACTGTACCTGGACTATATAATATACTCTTACAACTCAATAAGAAAAGACAGAAAACCCAAAAGAAAACAGGGCAGAACCTTGAAGAGGAATTGGACAAAAGGGCATTCAAATGGCCAATAAACATAAATAAAGAATGGCTCAATGACATTCTTCATCAGGAAAATTAAAACTAAAATGAGACACAATGTCACACCCACCATAAAGACTAGTATTCCCAAGTTTGGGTAGTAATGTGAAATAACAGAAACGTTCACACACAGCAGGTGGAAAAGTTAAGGTAGTACAAATACTTTAGGGTATTATTTGATATTAACTACAAAAGTTGAATATCTGTACGATCCATGACTTAAAATTCTACTCCTAGTTATATGCCCAACATATACCAAAGACTTGTGCACAAAAACATATGCACCAAGAAGAGCAGCGTTATCTTTAATAGCAGAAACAACCTTAATCCATCAAACTCCATCAACAATAATCTAGAGAAATGAATTCGTTTGTTCATTCCTTAGAAAACCACGGAACCATGAACGTAAGTGATCTACTTCTTCACAGAACACCACAGATGAATCTCACAAAAAATGTCGAGCAACCAAAATAACTGGATATTCTTTTCTTATTGGGATTTTGGTTGGGACTGTATTAAATCTGAAGATTCACTTTGGAAGAATTGACATCTTTACAATATTGAATCTTTGTGCCCAAGAATGTGATAAGACTCTTCACTTACTCATGTCTTTATTATTCTGAATAAAGTTTATGGATTTCATGAAAAAATATGAACTCAGAGTTAGGTGTGTGTTGCTATTTCCTAGTTATTTATATTTGTTATTATAATGTAAGGATTTTTAATTATAACTGGCCACCCTGATGAATTTTCATAATAGTTCAAGTAGCTTTGAATTGAGCCTTTTAATTTTCCCACGCAGAATTTTTTTTTTTAATTGGGGTACAGTTGTTTTACAATGCTGTGTTAGTTTCTACTGTACAGCGAAGTGAAGTAGCATTCCCTGTGCTCTACAGCACGTTCTTATTACTTATACATTTTATACATATTAGCGTATATATGTCGATCCCAATCCCCCGATTCATCCCACCCCGCCCCCTGCTTTCCCGCCTTGGTGTCCATACATTTGTTCGTCTCATGTAGAAAATTACTAGTGCCAAATAATGGTAATTTCCTCTATTTCCTCCAACTAATCAAATCTCTTATTTACATTTCATATCTTATTGTGTTGGATGGAAATTTCAGAATAAGGTTGATAATATCTATGAATGTGGATTTTTTTTCCTCTTGTTATTTGTCAGAGGTCAGCAAGCTTTTTCTCTCAAGAGTCAGATATTAAATATGTTTAGCTTTGGGAGCCATACCATCTCTGTCAGAACTATTCAACTCTAACACTGTGGCGTGAAAACAGCCACGGACAGTAAACAAAAAATGAGCACAGCTGGATTCGGCCCATACACCATGGTTTACTGAACTCTGTTCTACTTTAATGACAAGGCTTTTAATGTTTTCCCATTACTATGATTTTGGTTTTTGGTTTCTTTGTCATTTTAGGGAATAAATCCTTCAACTATAGATTGCCAAAGTTTGGGGGTTTTGTTGTTTTTTTAGTTTTGCGGAGTTTTTTAAACAATGCCTTTCCTTTTTGACATCTACCGAGATCATCACATTTTAAAAATCTTTTATATATGAATTCCATCTAAAATGTTCTACATATTCTCTAATGTTGAACCATTCTTATATCCCTATAATAAGCTTAGTCGTAATAAATTATTTTTATTTACTCCTGGATTTTATTAATTACATATTAATTGGATACCCATTATGTATCAGGCACTCTTCCTGAACTAGTGGGTAGTGGATGCTTCAGTCAACAAAATAGACAAAGTCCCAGCTTTCATGGAGCTTACATTCTAGTGGAAGGACACAGATAATAATAAAGACACACAAATAAGTCAGGCGAAGGTTAATAATGCAGAGCTGGAGAGCGAGAGTGCAGGATGCTCTTTCAGAAATGGATTGACACATAACACTACTATATATGAAACAGATAACTAACAGCACAGGGAGCTCTACTCAATACTCTGTAATGGCCTATACGGGAAACAAATCTAAAAAAGAGTGGATACATGTATATGTATAACTGATTCACTTTGCTGTACACCTGAAACTAACACAACAGAGTAAAGCAACTCTACTCCAATAAAAATTTTTTTTAAAATGGTGTTCAGGGAAAGCTTCTCTGATCAGGTGTCATTTAGCAGAGCCTTTAAGGAAGCGAGGGAACAGCCTAGACAACTAACTAAGCAAACGGAAGTAGTAGACCGAAGCCCCAGGATAGGGAGTGGCCGGGAGCTGTGGGAGCACGCGGCAGGAGCCCCTAACACAATCTCGGGATGCAGTCCGCAAGGCCTCCTGGGAGGAAGCAACATGCCACCTGAGGCCGTGCAGAAAAGCTACAGGACTGCCATGCTGAATTTCTGCTGTCACCTTGCTTGGGCCACAGGGCGCCAAGACATTTGGTCTGACACTGCTCTGGATGTGTCTGTGCAGCTACCTTGCTTGGGCCACAGGGTGCCAAGACATTTGGTCTGACACTGCTCTGGATGTGTCTGTGCAGCTGTTTCTGTGTGAGATAAACCTCTGATTGAGTCAGGAGACTGACTCAAGCAGATGGCCCTCCCCAGTGAGGGTGGGCCTCGTCCAATCAGGTGAAGACCTGACCAGAACAGAAAGACTGAGTGAGCGGGAACTCCTCCTGCCTGCCTTGAACTGGGACACTGGTCTTTTCCTGCCTTTGGACTCGAAATGAAACATGAGTTTTCTTGGGTCTCGAGCCTGCTGGCCGTCTAACTGGACTTTATGCCATCAGCTGTCCTTGTTCTCAGGCCTTCCAACTCACACTGGAATGACATGTTGGTTTTCCTGGGTCCCCATCTTGCCGATTTCAGATCCTGGGACATCTCAGGCTCTGTAATCCCATGAGCCCAATCTTTATCATTAACTCTCTGTATATATACACACATGCACACACGTTCTGTTGGTTCTATTCTTCTGAAGGACGCTACTGAATAGAATGAATAGAAAAGAGTCTTCCATAACAATAGGACGTAGAGTCCCAAAATTAGAAGCAAAGGGCAGTTTCAAGCAAATTAATGACGTTCAGTAGGGCTGAAGCATGTAAAACTACATGAACCGGAGCCAGTGAAGTTGGGCAATGCAGAGTCACTGAACTGGATTTCATCACTACTGGACCACAGAAAAAAACTTACACAGATTTTAAGAAGGAGAAATTGTTTGGGCTACATTATCTGGCTTAAAGCAAAAAGAAATTAAAACATAATAAAACGGTGGTCCAAAAAATATATAACCACATAGGGAAACTTAAAAATGCTTTTTTAAAATTAGTGCTGGGCCAGAAGGTACGTGAAAACTGCAATTAAAAAACTATTTAGAGGGCTTCCCTGGCGGCGCAGTGGTTGAGAATCTGCCTGCCAATGCAGGGGACACGGGTTCGAGCCCTGGTCTGGGAAGATCCCACATGCCGCGGAGCAACTAGGCCTGTGTGCCACAACTACTGAAGCCCGCACACCTAAAGCCCATGCTCCGCAACAAGAGAAGCCACTGCAACTCACCACAAGGAAGAGTAGCCCCCGCTCACCGCAACTAGAGAAAGCCCGCACGCAGCAACGAAAACCCAACGCAGGCAAAAAATAAATTTACTTTAAAAAAAGTATTTAGAAATCAAAATCATATAAAGGACAACATCAAGACAGTACACAGACCAAAAAACATGGCCTTAAGTTCATTAAAAAACAAGAAATACTGACAATAAACTATTAATTCAAGAAATTTAAGAAAAGTTGAGGAAAAACTGGACACAAATAGGGAGCCTCTATTCTGTCTATATTCTCTGCCTAGAGCTCTTTTTCTCTCCTATCTTCATGCCTCAGGCCCTCACTTCCTTCAGGGGACTTCTGCTCAAATGTCACCTGATCAGAGAGGCTTCCCCTGAAGCTTTTTTTTTTTTTTTTTTTTTAATTGAAGTATAGTTGATTTACCATGTTGTGTTAGTTTCTGGTGTACAGTAAAGTGATTCAGATAGATAGATAACTTTTTCAGATTATTTTCCATTATAGGTTATTATAAGATATTGAATATAGTTCCCTGTGCTGTACAGCAGGTCCTTGTTGGTTATCTATTTTATATATAGTAGTGTATATATTTTTATCCCAAACTCCTAATTTATCCCTCCCCACCCCCTTTCCCCTTTGGTAACCGTAAGTTTGTTTTCTCTGTGAGTCTGTTTTTGTTTTGTAAATAAATTCATTTGTATCATTTTTTAGATTCTACATATAAGTGATATCATATGGTATTTGTCTTTCTCTGTCTGACTTACTGAAGCTCATTTCTAAAATAGTATCCTATCCTGTCTCCAACTCTGCTTATTACCCACCCTTCCCCTGATAGATTCCATGTGTCTTTGCTGATATCTGTGTTCTCTCACTGGAATATAAGCTCCCTGAGAGCAGGGACCCTTGCCTATTTTGTCCCTTGTTGCATCCCCTACTTCTGGAAGAGTACCGAGCACCTGGGCTGTTTCCACTTCATCCTCTACTCAACGTAAGGTCTGGCGTTTGGCAGACACGTAATAAATATTTATTGAATTAATGTGACAATGTTTCGCTGGACATTTGAAAAAAATCAATATTCTTTTTGGAGTACAAACATCTACATACATAGTTATTAAATAAAATGCAATAAATAAACTATTCTGCTCACCTATATCATACTTTTCTGTCTGACCATCAAATACTGAAAGTCACATTTTGTTAAAGTACGAAGCCCAGATTTTATCAACGGCCCCTCATCTTTCAGTTACACTCTTCATATCTCAGTATTATATATTTTTTTGGTACATAAAGCTTCATGACTCTTAATTTTCTTGTTTTGCAAATTTTATTAATACCAAATAACCCTTTTATCTCACTTAATGCTTTTAGTATTAAATTCCATTTTGTGTAATTAAGCTCTGAGTTTATTTTTGTTTCATTTTCCCTAGATACTGTTTCCCATCCCATTATTTTTAACTTTTCTGTGTAATTTTGTCTCTCCTATAGAAAGGATACAGATGAAATCTGCCTTGTCACCAATCTGAGAATTCTATCTTTTGCTCCCAAGTTCAACCCGTTTGCATTCCTTTTTTTTTTGCGGTACGCGGGCCTCTCACTGTTGTGGCCTCTCCCGTTGCGGAGCACAGGCTCCGGACGCGCAGGCCCAGCGGCCACGGCTCACGGGCCCAGCCGCTCCGTGGCACGAACCAGACCTGGACCGGGGCACGAACCCGTGCCCCCCGCATCAGCAAGCGGACTCCCAACCACTGCGCCCCCAGGGAAGCCCTGCATTCTTAATGTGACAACCACAACCACAGGTCAACTGGTCCTATCTTCATGATTGTATTACCTGGTTTATCTACGCTCCTCCTCTCCAGAGGCCAAGGTGTCTGCTTTGCAAAGAGAGAGCAGCTAAGAGTCTGTGACAGAGAGAAAACCAGGCCTGTCCTGGCTCTTCCTCTGGCTGACTTGCTCCTGCATCCCCATCACAGATGCTCCTGGAAGCTGTGGATCCCGGCAGTGAAAGGGGTCTAAGGAGTGACGTCCATCCCTCACAGCGCTCTGTCCACGCTGCACACCCGCACAGCCTCACATCCTCACACCTCCAGATCCAGGTAGCGGCTATTTCTAGCCGCACTTACACCCATTTCCCACAATACTCAGCGGGGTGATGCAGCTGACAAGAGCCAAGTCTGCGCACTGCTCCCCGTCTCCGCTTTGGCTGAACTTGGCCACAGCAGAGTACCTACACCGCACAGCAAAGCAGGGCTTGTTATTTCCGGAGAGCTGGTAAACCACTCTCCACTCTCCACTGCCAACCCTCACATTTTCTAAACGAGGGGGATTGTGACTTCATATCCTTTGTCACTTTCTCTGTACTGTCTCAGAAATACTTTACACTTGGAACATGTTGATGGAACTCTTTCCTCATTTCTGGTGCTGATGAGGTTATTTCCCTGATTTTTATGTCCCTTCGGTAGTTTCACTTGGTCCCCAAGTGTCGGGTGGGGATGTGTGACTGAGCTCAAGTTACTCTCTATTACAGAAGTCCTTGTGACATGTCTTCATCCCATTATCCATGCAGAACATGGACCGAGTTACGCAGGTCCCTGTTTGCCGCCTTAATTATCACTGCCCAGCCAAATAGCACTCGCTCTGCTGCTAATGATTCTAATCTAAACTGGGAATTGATGTTGACAAAACACAAGCTGTTTAGTTTTTGCAAAGGCTGATCAAATCTTCTATGGAAAAAAAAAAAAAAAGAGGTTTTGGTAGATATCCAGAATCAAAGCTCCATTGACTGGGGAAAATTCCAGCTAAATAGGCAGGGAGGCAGATAATCAACATCCCCGAGAACGCAGGAGGGGGTTTTCAAGATCATGAAAATATAGTTGTGGTGATGCCACTGAAGTAGAATCTGAGCAAGTTATCAGGTTGCTCCTTGTGAAAATATGACAAAATGAGAGCTAACTGTCCATGCCCTGGGGATGGCTCACTGTTAAAATAACACCGCATTTAGGGCAGCCTGTCAAGTGAACTGAGTGTGTTTTGGAGCTTAGAAAGGAATACAGTTGACATGTGAGGTAAAACCAGCGAGACTATGGCAATTTTGTAAATCAACAAGACTTTATAGTAGGAAATAAGGAGCCACTGAAGGTTTTTATGCAGGAAAACAATGCAATGAAAGTTGTAATTAAGGAAGATTAGTCTGGCAGTGTTAGCGCAAGGTCTATCTTAAGACACTAATATGGAAACAGAGATAGAATCAGTAATGAGTTAAAATTTTAAAAAAATAGAAGAAAAAAAATCACTAAATCTCTTCTACTTTTAGTAGGCAGTTAACGTAACTCACAGGCTGGGCAGAACTCAAGGAGTCTTGCAAGGCGTCCTCAGTTCATTAAGATAAATTACTCGGTGTTCATGGATGCCCAAACTAGTCCTGTGGCACAGGGCGGCTCGAGCAGCCCAGGGACCTCTTGAAGACTTCTTTTCACATCGTTTCCTTGTTTTGGGAAATGAGCACCGTTAGTCAATAGCCTTCATACAGTTGTCCTCTTTCCTGGAACCACTGAAACCTCATCCATTCTTACGGGAATAAAGGAATAGGAACCCAAAAGCCCCTTAACGCTCACTCGAGAGATCAGATTAAAATCCAGTGATGTAGCGGTAAGAATTCAACCAAGGATCCCAAATGACGCCACGTGAAAGAGATGGACTGTGCCACGTGTCATGGTCAGCGCTCATCCTTGGGTCAGACAGGACCTACAACACTCCAGCCAAACTGATGACTGTCTAAAGCCGATGCTCTTGCCTGGAACTTATGTCTCCCTTTTCCGCATTATACGATTCCTAGTCAAGATCCCATGGAAGGCTGCGCCCCTTGATGAACCCTTCTCAGCTCCTCTAGCTCACAGCAGTCCTTGACTTGAATTGTAATGGATTCTGCCTGGACCACAAAATGGCATTTGGCTTGCTTCCTGGGTGGCTATTTATCCTTTCATGTCCGAATTTTCTCTCCGAGTAGATTATAAACTCCTTGAAGATGAGAACCATGATTTATAACTCACCCGCATTGGGTGCATAGGAAGAAGATGAAGATGCTGAGGTTAAGCTCACCCGCAACAATGCTTTATTCCAAATAGGGCTCACTTTGCTGAGCTGGTTTTTTTTGCCTCCCAAGCCCCAAACCCAACCATGCATCCTTCCCTCTCAACAGCTGTCCATGATTCCTCTTCTAAAAAGATAGAGGTCACGTAAATTAAGTTCCCACAACTTCCTTCCCCTCCACTCCATGAGTTTTATTGATACTTTCTTCCCCTGCATTTTCAGAAGAAGGACTGTCCTCACTGGCAAAGCTGGTAACTTTGGAATTTGCTCTAAGAGTTAGCCTGTCTCTTACCGCAACATTTTTAATCCACCCTCCTTTTGCTACAAACATCACAAATCTCCCCTGGCTTTATGATTTCTTAGTGTTAATGTTCTCATTATTTCTCCTAAAAATACTTTTTCCCCAAACCACTTCTAAAAAAATAGTATGTACCTACTGCTTCCTCTGTCCAATCATTTATGAACTCCTTAACTTTTTTCCAATCTTGGTTTCTCTTACTGACAGTTAATTGAAGTTGTTCTCTGAGGACTTCCAGCTCAAGCTCAGGACTGGAGCTCTGTGGACACAGAAATGTCCAAGGACAAGCAATACCCAGACCCTCATCGAGGAGGGTTTCCTCCGGACGCGAGACGTGCGATCAGCAGGCCCTTCAGGGCTGGCTCGGCTGAACCACCTCCTCCAAGGCCACTCCCTTCTCACGTGCCCACATCTAGGGCTGCCGCTAAAATACACGACACCCAGTTAAATTTGACTTTCAGGTAAACAATGGATAGTTTTTTTTTAAACGTAAGTATGTCCCAAGCAATACTGGGGAAATACTCATATTTTTAAAGTATTCATTTTTTATCTGAAATTTAATTGGGCATCTTGGATTTTTATTTGCTAAACCTAGAGACAATACCCACCTTATGAGGTGAGAGTATGAGGGCCAGGACTTTCTGGCCCAGGGCGACAGGCCAATCAATGAGGCAGCATTCCCCGCAGAGCTCCGCGAAGGGTTGCCAGGTGTGTGCTGGACCCGAACCTCAGCTTGCCTCTTCCCCCTGAGCGGTGCTGCTGCCTGCTCCTTTCCCCTTGGCAGGGCTAAGCCACTGAAGCGGCCTTCACACCATTCTCTCTCTCAGCACCCTTCAGAGAACCCTCCCTGAAACATCTCTCCATTCCAAGCTTCTTTTTAAATGTGCTAAGAAATAGAAAACGAGGGCAAACATAATTTCAACCCTGGAAAACAGGGAAGGTAGACCGAAATGAGGAAATGACCAAGAGCTTCTCTGTTCCGCATGCATGAAGGACAGTGTCCTGGGCAACAAGTGGACAGTATCCCTCAAAGACCAAGCCACACTAAGTAGGAGGACTGCAGAGGAAGCGAAAGAAGTGTACAAAGAGGAAATACAACGTCCTATATACGTACAAAAAAACTTAGCGTAATTAGGAATCAAAGAAAAGCAGATACAAGCACCATTAGACTACCATTTTTTCCCTGACAAATTGATAAAGATACCGAAGGAATATTTCCAGTATTGTTGAGCATGTGAAGATGTAACCAATTGTATATTTTGCTAGTAAAAATTCTATGCCTAGAAATTTAACCTAAGGAAATAAACACATGTACAAGCACACTTGAACAAAAATGTTTAAAATGTCAAAAAATTAGAAGCTGCTAATGAGGAAGTGATTAAATAAATTATAGTAGCTCTATTACAACCAGAATATCTTGCAGCCATTTAAAATTAGTATTTGTGTATATTCACTGACATGGAAAGATATTCATGCCATATTGTTTTATGAAAAAAACAGATTTCATACTACGAGGTAAATAATGTCCTATTTTTGTTTACCAAAAATATATATACTTGGGAAAAATGATAAATATTAAGTGTTTATCTTTGAGTTGTGGGATTGTGGGTGATTGGTTTTCGTTTTGATCATTATAATTTAAAATTTTGTCTACAATGAACAATACTCTTTGTGTCATTTTAGAAACAATACTTTTCTCCATCCCATATGCACGAATGCCTTAAGGTTTTCTTCTCCTTAGACCTCATCTATTTTTTTTAAGCCTTCCTGCAGAATTTCATAGAGCTGACTGCATGGACTTCCTCTCTACCTTCTTGCCTTTGTGCTGTCTTGTCCTCCTCCGTCTGTAACGCTCTTCCCCAGTTCTTTTTCCTTTTCCTCTTCCCTCCTTACTGACATCCCCCAGTATTGTATCATCTGCCCTTTTTCCTCTTCTCTCTACCTAAATGACTTACATTATTGCCTATATACAGATAACACCTGAATCTTAAAAATACTGACCTACCTCAGAAGCATGTAAAACCCTAGTTCCAAATGCCTGATGGATGGACTTCCAGATTCCAATGTTTATTCTGCACCTGTTAGTTTCAGAAAGCAGTACCTGGAGATGACATCACATGACAAAGAGAGCTCATCTTCAAGAAGCATCCAATCTCCACTTGGATTTGCTAATTTCCATATAGTTAGTTACAAACGTGTCTCCTCACCTTTTCCCACATCAGCTCTTCTTCCTGACCTTTCATTTTGTTATGAGCACAGCTATCATTACCCAGCCCTGCCGGCTGCAGTAGTTAATTGATAAGTTTGCTTAACACGTGACGGACCTGCTAAGGTAGTAACATTCAGCCTCAACTACATGTTGGACTCATCTAGGAAGCTTTAAAAAATACTGATGCTTAAGACCAGAATTCAAGATAAGTCAATTATGAGCGTTTGGAGGAAGAGAAGTTTTGGAAAGACAGGGAATAGATCAGGAAGCAGCTAGAAGTGCAAGAAAAACCATTTCATAAATGAAGTCCAGACTTTGTGGAAAATAAGACTGAGAAAACATGATAGACAAGGCCATAACAGAAAGAGCAGACCCAAAAAGAGGGAAAAAACTAGAGAAAAAGACAAAAATAATTCTGGAGAATATTTTCTAGAATTGTATTTTTTGTCACAAATTTTGTAATCAGGCAAATACTAATGCATGCTATGAGAAGCCATAAGTGTTGTTTTTGCTGGCAAAGAGGGAGTGACTAATAAGGTGTTTGTAATGCTGTATTTTTGACCCATTCATGTTCACTTTGTGATAATTTATTGATACGCCCATCATGATTTGTGCACTTTTCTGTCAGTGTGTTTTGTTTCCATAGAAAAGTGAACTGTTTTCTCATGGATGTGAAAAAAATACGGATGCTTGTTTTCCACCCCCAGAGATTTTGCCACCAAAATTTAGGAATTTAGTATCTCTCCAGCTGATTTTAATATCCAGCTGGGGTTGAAAGTCCCTGTACTAGAGAAAGAGCAGGACTTCATTACTGATTTCATATGAAAGAAGAAAGGTGAAACCTGTTACTATTATCACTACTACTATTTACTACCAGTGTCATCCGAGCTGGATACCTTCCCCTGGATGGTGGCAGCTGGACTGGCTTTCCCAGTCCAGCCACCTCTTTATCCAACTCAACTCCAGTTTTTACACCATTTCCAGGATGTATGGGGAGAAGTCATCCCACCATTCAGATACCTCCACGCTCTGACCCAAATGGTCTTCTTAGCGCGATTACAAACACACATCAGTTAAACAGGACTGCCCATTGCTCCCCAGACATGGCCTCTGTCCTGACCTGGCTTTTGCCCCTACTAGCCCTTCCACCGTGAGCACCCTTCACGCCCAGCTGTCCCTCACAATTCCACCTGTCCCTTAGCTCTGAGGACTGATAATACACCAGTCTTGACAGCAGGCCCCTCCACACCCCAGGAGCAATTCCTCATTTTCCTAAACTCCCAGCACCTCTTATTGTACTTAATAAACCCTGTCTTGTGGAAAAGTTACATGTGCACGTATCATATACTTCTAATCAGATTTAAAGCTCCGCGAGGGCAGAGGCTAAAATCCTGTCATCTCTTTATAGAGAAAAGAAGAGGTTGAACGTGAGGACTGCACTCACCCTGCCTGGGTTTATACCCAAACTCCGCCACTTACTCACAGCGCGTGCTACATTTAGGGAAGCAACTTACCTTTCTGAACGTCAGTTTCCTTCTCCACTGAATGAAAACAACAACGTGACCTCTCAAGACTGTTAAAAAGGTAAGATGGGGAAATGTATATAAACACTGAGCACAAAAACTGCTCCAAAGGGCGTCAGTGATGATGGTAATCAGCATTTGGGAGACTAAAGCACATCAAGAAAGACATGTAGTCGTGAGGTCAGCAGCGTCTCTGTGTAGCAAATAGATGGAAAAGAGAAGCTCTTGGATTTGGAAAATGTTTATTACATTTCCTAACGTTTATTACATTTCCTAACATTACTCCCTGGGACAACTCATGTTACTACCACGGTTTTCAATTATTCCAGACAGCTAGTCCCGCTTCCTGGTAGTATGTAAATTTCTCAGCTTGGTGCTATCTCTAAGATTCTAAATGTCATTTTGCAATGACAGCTTTTCTGAAAACTCTGCCACTCAGAGACCCTTGTGTCCTAAATGCTGTTTCTTTGTGGAATACAATTTTAATCGAGTAAAAAACAGTGATGGAGAGCATGTCAGATACCCATGCAGGATATAATCATTTGTGAAACATGAAATCCTGCGGTTAAGACGCCAGTGAACCAAGGCAGCAACAAGCTATTTCTATCTAGCAGGCTGAGAGCATTATGGCCTCTGGATCTAAAATGAGATCTATTTCAAATGTAATTCATTTTCTGAAGGATAAATAACAAAAGCCTCTTTCGTATGCAACTGGGTCAGAACACCAGATGCCACGCAGACAGTCAGGTAAGCAAGGGTGGAGACTCAGACTGCAGCTTTCTTAAGGTCTCTGGCTGCTGTCTCTCCAGGCAAGATGGCCGTGCTGCCCACTTGAAGAAGCAGAGACTTAATAAAGAGTGATTCACCGCGAGTGCAGGATGTACGTGGGATTTCTTTTCTCTCCTTCATCATCAGCCTTTCTTTCCTGGCGGGAACCTTCCATCAGCATTTACACCTGTTCAAGCCCCTCTTACCCTTAAAAGTAAAAATACCTCCCTTGGTCCCACTTCCTCCTCCAGCTACCAGTCTATTTCCTCCTTCCCTTCAACAGCCTTGAACTTCCCGTCCACACATCTCAGGCCTCATGCATTCCTCATACCATCCCAAGAAGGCGTCCCAATCCTGACCCTCCAACTTCATGGAAATGAACTTGAGGTCACTATTGACTTCCAGGGACCTAAATCCGTCCCTCAGCTTGTGTGACACGATTCACCGAAACCTCCCTCCAAGGACACTCTTTTCTTAGCTCTTCCGAGTCCCCCTTCTCTAAGCCTTCCTCCACCTCCTGGACCTCTCCTTCTCCACATCCTTTCCAGCAGGCCTGCCCTCCCCGACCCGGCCACTGAAAGGGGCTATGCCCCGAGGCTGGGTCTCAGGCCGTTTGCTCTCCCTCAGCCCGCTTCCCAGGAGACCTCCAGCACATCCGTGAGCTCAGCCACCGAAGGCTGCCAGCCGTGGTCTTCAGCCCACCCTGACCTCCCCTCTGCATATCCAAATGTGTACTGATATCCTCTATGTGGATTTTCAAAAGCTCTGCAAAAAACAACATATTCCAGACCTGCTGTCACCTCCGCCACCTAAGTGATCACATCAGAAACCCAAGAGACATCCCTCGCCCTGGTCCACCCTGATATTTGCAAGGCCCTTGTCAAGACTTAGCTAAGCTACTATGGAGTCATGGTATTGCTGCCTTGGCATCCACTATGTCTCCAAGCAGCCTGCAGGGACCTTAAAGTGATACAAGCCGCTCAGGCAAGTGCACGCCCTGAACAGCAGCCCACAGAGTCACAGGTAAAGGTGAGCTCCTGATAGGAATCCCCAAAAGCCCCTGTGATCAACAGGCCACCCAGTTATGCACCCCTTAGATAAGACCCCCACGAGGCTTACCAGAACTCCACTCGTTGTGGTTTGCACTGACCCATCCAGCTTTATCCGGGGAACCCCAAAACATGCTACCCACAGACCCTAATAAAGGCACGTGCCCAGATCCTGCCTCTGTCTTTCTGCACCCTGCCTTGATTTCCTTGTGCAGCCCCTCTAGGCACATGTGCACTTCCTCCAGGACCTGTGAGTAATCAACTTCTCTAGTTCAATTTCTCTTTGGTCTTGTTGGACCCCAGCTCACCATCTGGCACCCTGTGCACTACTTAACAAACGTTAATTTAACAAAGTCACAACAGCCCAGAATAAGAATAAAAATGGAGCTCATGTGCATATGTATAATTTTTATGTTTATGTAAAGAATCAGTATTGTACCTAGTTCAGGTTTGGTCCATACCATAATAATAAGAGTTGTTTATTATAGCCAAAAACTCCTCAGACGCCATGTGCAGTTATCACAAAGACCACACGAATTTATGAATCTTCCAGAACAAAGCAAAAGAAGATGGATGCTGAGTACTATTGAGAAATGTATTTGTTACGACGAACTCACTTCATTCAGAATGCTATAGATCAGACAAAGATGTTGACAAGTTAATTATCCTGTCTGTTACTTCAGCGCTCCCTTTGCTCAAATCCTCCCTGCGCTGGGAAGCAGTGTTGGCAACAGCAACAGCCAGGAGCCTCCACGGCATTTAGACACTTGCATTTACAGGTCTCAAAGGGACGGAGAGAAGCATCTCCCTAGGGCCTGAAATTAGATGCTTAGAGGTACGGTCAAAAGATCTGCCTGGGTTGAGGGGGACCCACCCTTAGGCTTGGGCAAAGGGTCACCTACCCTGGACCTTACACTTTAGACCAGGGGTTGGCAAACTCCAGCCCATGGGCCAGGACCAGACCCTGTCCTGTTTTTGGGGTTTTTTTTTAAATAACGTTTTATTGAAACACTGCTACACTCATTCATTTATGTATCATCTGTGCCTACTTTGGTGCTACAATGGCAGAGTTGAGCAGATGTGACAGAGGCTGTCTGGACCACAAACCCTGAAATATTTACTATCTAGCCTCTCACAGAAAAAAAAGTGCCAACCCATGCTTTCGAAGACCCCACATATCACAAACGTCTGCTCCAGGGCTCCTTGCTCACAGGGGCCAGTGCCCCAGCATGAGCTCGAATCTACCTGATTCCAGAGTCCATGCTCTTGGGTCTGGGTCATACCATCTCCTAAACTAAATGCCTAGTTAGGTCCTGACCTAGGCTCTGAAGATACAAAGATGAATGAGATGGTGTTCACGTTAAGAACTCATTCTAGTTAGTTTAGGGAGCTGGTTTCTATCTCTGTTTCCAGATGAGGGACAGCTTGCCCAGTAACAGCCCCATTCCTCCTCCTGGCACCCCACACTACCCCTAATTCCTGTAACTCCTTGTCATGACTTGGGGTGCTCTTGGCAATGAATGAGATCGGCACCGTCTGTCTCTGTAGAGCTTGCATTTTTACCAAGTCATGATGCAACCACTTACTTAATTCAACTGCTATAAAGGGCTAAGAAGAAAGCAGTTGGGCAGACTCAGTGAGAGCAGGGATGCAGCCACGGAGTGAAAGCTCAGAAGTTCCCTCTTCAGCAGAGCCCCGAGCAAGAGGGAGGATCTACTGGCTGGAGAGGAGCATCCTGCAGGAAGAGGAGCAAGCACACTGAAGGCAGAAACGGGGGCGTTTGAGGGTGGGACGGAGCACCACCGGGGTGTGATAGGAGGTCTCTGCTGAGGCTGGTTGGGGGTCTCCAGTTCCTCTTAAAAACTGCAGCTTCTATCTGAAGGGAAATGGGAAGGTCTGGGAAGCCTGGACGCAGGGAAGTTCCATAATCAGGTCTGCACATTAGAAGGATCACCTTAGCTGCAGAGGCAGGTGGGAGACCGTGAGTGAGATTGAAGCGAGAGGTCTGCTAAGAGACGTCCAAAATGCAGCCCAGGTGGAAAATAAAAGCAACTCTGAGCAGGGTGGTGATGGTGACACGTTCGGAAGTGGATGGATTTGGACTCATTCCAATTACAGGGCCTCGAAAGAGTCCTGTGTAGAGCTACCATGTGATCCAGCAATCCCACTTCTGGGCATATAGCTGGAGAAGAACTTGGTCCGAAAGGATACATGCACCCCAATGTTCAATGCAGCACTGTTTACAATAGCCAAGACATGGAAGCAACCTAAGTGTCCATCGACAGACGAATGGATAAAGAAGATGGGGTATATATATACACAATGGAATATTACTCAGCCATAGAAGAATGAAATAATGCCATTTGCAGCAACATGGATGGACCTAGAGATAATCACACTAAGTGAAGTGAATCAGATGGAGAATGACACGGCCAGTGAGAGATAAAAGCAAGTCTTCTGGGGTCTTCTGGGAATGATTCCCTCCATTTGAAATACAAAAATGCAGGGAAGGGGTCTCTTCCTCTTCTAGACACTGTGGATGTGACATGTGGAACTGCTGAAGAGATCATGAGATCGTGAAGCAGCTATAACACCAGCACAAGGAAAATGCAAAGCAGGAGCGATGGAAACCTGTCCAGCCACTAAATTCACCAGCTTTGGAGAGACCTCATCTCAAGCCTTCATGTTAAGTGACATAATAAGTTTTCCCTGTTGCTTAAAACAAATTGAACTGGGCGCAGGGAGGGTGGCTACTCCCTACAGCTTAAGGTATAGTAACTGATGCAAACACTAACATTCTCAAGTTGATGGTCTGACTCTTCACTCTGTATTTGCCCATTTCAGTGTGTAGTTCCATTATTCGGAGAACACACACACACTACAACCAAGTGGGAGCTATGTAAGAAGGATGGAGTGACAATCCTTAAGACTCTCTTAGAAAGCACAGCTTTATCCTCACCCAGTCTTACCAAACAGAATAAAAATAACACAAGCTAACCTTTACTACTATGTGAGTTCCAGGCACAGTAATAGGCATTTTATGTTAATTCTCTTTTTTTCAGTCCTAACTTTCTAGCTACTTACTTATGCTGCTGTTTTGAAGACAATAAATTACCTGGGGAATGCTGACAGTACTTCTTCTTAGTCACAGAGCATGGTGCCTTTCATTTGGGTGCTGGGTGCACGGTATGTGCAATCCATTCTGACATCTGATTTTCCCAACTTTCCAGTAGATGAAAGTGAAGTCTGAGAGCACACCACTGATGAACAGCAGAAACACTAACAGACCTCACCTTAGCCACTATCTTTTCACTCTCTCTTATGTTCCCACACACTGCCATTAACAGTCTATCATCATTTTTTCTTTTAAGTTGGGGTAAAACTTCTCTCACTGTGGTCTAAAGCCTTGCTATTCAAAGTGGGGTCTGTAGACCAAAATCACCCGAGAGCTTGTGAGAAACGCAAGATCTCAGGTCCCACCCTAGACCTGGTGAATCAGAAACTGCATTTGAACAAGATTTCCAGGTGATTCAAAGGAACATTAAAGTGAGAGATGCCCTGGACTAGAAGATGCAGCCCTCAGAGGAGAGGAAGGCAATGGGGATTACTTAACGTCAGTCAGAGAACTTGAAAAAGACCACGGAAGTGACAGCAAGGGCTGATGGAGGTCTACAAAGGATGTCTGGGCAGTGTTTACATGAGTTTAGTGGTAAGTCTGCAGCACAGGTAAACTGGATGCTTTGGGCTCCAAATAACAGAAGACTCATGTTGGCTTAAATGTTAGTCATTACACTGAAAAGCTGAGAGGCACGCTTCTGAATATAAACACAAAGTAAACCAGGAGTAAATAAAATTCAGCGCCTGGATTCAACCTGCAACCTGGAGCCATGCCAGCCCAGCCTGGCTTAGGGCAACCTACCCCTGGCTCATCTGCAAAGCAGCTTGGAGTATGAGCCTTGCTGGGTGATGGTGAGTTTGGGATAACACGCTGACTAATGGACCACCTTCTCAAAGAGGTGACCAATGCAACCAGAAGAAAAAACAGAGTAAGAATTGTACATATTGGAAAGGAAGAGAAAGAACTATTAGAAACAATAAGATTATCACTCTGGGAAACTCAAGAGAAGCATATGAATAATTATTAGAAAAATAAGAGAGAATATTAATTTAAAATATATACTAATGTTTCTATATAACAGCAATAACACAATTAGAATAGAAGAAAGGTTAATATATAAATATAAAATACTTAGAAATTTCAAGATAACTGAATAATATAGATGAGGTTAACTGAATAAATGAAGAGGTATACTGTGGCCTTGATTGGAATACTCAGCATGGAAAATACGTTGATTCTCAAATTATGCTCTGAGCTAATGCAATTTCAATAAAAATGGCAGGGGATTTTTTACAAATTAATAATTCTAGAATTTATTCTAAAAATATAAAAACACAAAACAGACCAAAAAAATCTCACACGGGAAGGCGAAGATTGCCGTAGTGTGTATTAATCTGTATATTTACCACACATTAGTGTATATTACATAATGTCATATATAATCTTACAATGCATTGAATGTTACACTGTATTTTATATAAAATATATTAACATATTTACATAAGCTACAACAGTTTAAATAGTGGTGTAGGATATGCATCAATGGATAAGAGTTGAGTAAATCTCATTTGAATTTCAGCTTCCTTATTTTAAAAATGGGATGGTAACAGTACCTCCTTGAATGTGTTGTCATGAGGATTTAATGAAAAAAGAAAGTAAAGTGCTGTCACAGTGCCTGGGATACTGTAAATTTATATGTAACAAACCTCACTGGAAACAAGAAGGGCCACTAGAGCCTGTCATCTTCCAAGACACTGCCTGAGATGCAATGGAAAGTCTAGACCCAGGGAGTGGAGAGTGCCCTGTAAAGATCATTTAACAAGATCTCAGGAAGCAGCGTTGGGTCCAAGTACCCTACTAAGGTTGAAATTCTCCCCATCTGAGTCTTTCCTTTCTCTCACACCCAAAAAAAGCAGGCCACAGAAAGATGGATGAAAACAAATACAGCCTTCACAATGTAGTTCAAAGAAGGAAGAGGGGTAAAATTTAAAAATCCCAGATCAGACATGAACAAGATCAATGGAAATGTCATGCTCATTCTGTATACAATTTAAAGAGGAGACGAAACAGCTGGAATGAACAAATGATCAACAACAACAACAAAAACACCACAAAAAAGCAGGCAAAGGAACTCATCTGGAGAAAAACACAACCCAAGGAACCCAAGTGCATTGACTTATAGAATACAAATTCAATAAAACTGTAACTGAGTGACAAGATGATAAAAGAGATGGTTGTGATGAAAAGAAAGAAAAAAGAAAACAAGCTTTGGACCATAACAACATTTAGAAAGAGCAAGAAATATGATAGATAAGGTTAAATATTACACTAATGGCACAGAAGAAGAACTTGGGCTATGTTCGATGAATAAAAATGATAAAGGAGTTAAAGCAGTTATAGAGGGATGATTAGAATAAGAGACAAAGAAGATCCAACTTAACTCCAAGTGGTGTCCCAACAATTAAGAACACAGAAAGGGGAAAGAAAAAATATTCAGAAACATCATACAGGAGAATTTCTTTCCAGAACCAAAACTAAATGTACAGATTGAATGCATACAACATATATGGAGAAAAACTGAGAAAATTATTGATATCAAGACATAGCCTTATTGGTGCAGCCACTATGGAGAACTACTGTATGGAGGTTCCTTAAAAAACTAAAAATAGAGTTACCATATGATCCAGGAATCCCACTCCTGGGCATATATCTGGAGATAACTCAAATTTGAAAAGATGCATGCACCTCAATGTTCATTGCAGCTCTATTTACAACAGCCAAGACACAGAAGCAACCTAAATGTCCATCAACAGATGAATAGATAAAGAAGATGGGGTATATACATGCAATTGAATATTACTCAGCCATAAAAAAGAATGAAATAATGTTCTTTGCAGCAACATGGATGGGCCCAGAGATTATCATACTAAGTGAAGTAAGTCAGAAAGAGAAAGACAAATACCATATGGTATCACTTATATGTGGAGTCTAAAAAAAAAAATGATACAAATAAACTTATTTACAAAACAGAAATAGACTCACAGACATAGAGGACAAACTTATGGGTACCAAAGGAGAAAGGGAGGGGAGGGATAAATTAGGAGTTTGGCATTAGCAGATACAAACTACTGTATATAAAATAGATAACAAAGTACTACTGTATAGAAGGGAACTATATTTAATATCTTATAATAAACCATAATGAAAGAGAATCTGAAATATATATATATTATATATATATATAACTGAATCACTTTGCAGTACACCAGAAACTAACACCACATTGTAAACAACTATACTTCAGTTAAAAAAAAAATTTTTTTTAAAGACATAGCCTCATTAAATTATTTAATTTCAAGGATAACAACAGAATCTTCAGCCCTACTGACAAGAAATAATCATTTACTGCTAGATAAAAAGTCAGGCTGGCCTCAGATTTAACCACAATAAAATCCAATGCCAGAAGACCATGGAACAGTATCTAAAAAGTTCTGAGGGGAATAAAGCATGACTCTATCTAGCCAAGTTAATTTTCAAGGATAAAAGCAACTGAAGAACTCCTGTCCACTCTTGAGCCACTGGGTGGGGGTGGGAGGGAGCTACTCTATTCTTCTGACAGACTCTAAAATCTTTTTTTTTTAAACTTGAAAGAATGTATTAAGATTTGAAGTTTTGTGTGGTGAAAATTTCTAGACTTGTTGTATATTCTCTTTCTTTAGTTAAATGAAAGTTAACACCTGTTATTACAAAATAAAAACAGTAAGAGAATTTTATGCCACCTAAAAGTTGGCAGGATTACCACTAGACAGGACCTTTTACTCAGCAGATGCAAATACAGCACGTCTCACACCTACACACATACGCATTGTCGTATATGATGTCGTGGACCAGAGTCCATGAACCCACCAGACAGCACATGCTTCAGCCTATGATCAGATATTCTGTTTGTTAAGATAAGCAGAGTCTGGCTTCTAGCAGGTCTATGCTACACTTTCCCTTTGGACAGTGGACTGCAACAGGATTGCATATTAGAATCACCTGAAAAGATTTAAATTTTTTTATAATATAGATGCCTTGGCTGGTGTTCTTTGAGCAGTGTTCTTGTTCCTGGATTTAGAGAAAAGTTTTTCTTACACGGGAATTTACACTCCCCTCTCCGTCCACGCACCTGCTGGTTCTTGCCGAGTGGAGTGTGTTCTTGTTTACTTAGAGGTTAAAAGGCAGCCAGGGGAAGGCCACAGAGCAAGGTGAGCCCAGACCCCCTTTTCCCCTTGAAAAAGCAGGAAAGAAATGGAAGTGGCTGAGATGGTCCTGACTGAATATCCCAGGTCTTGGGAAACGCACTTACACCCTCCCACCGCATCCCTGGGGAGTGATATCTTTGGGAGGATGAAAGGGCAAGGACACCCTCTGTATGCAGAAGTGGAGTTTCTTCCAAGGGACATGGGCTGTCAGTCATCTTTTAAAGGAGATCAATCCTGGCTTAACAGGGAACTTCCTTGTCCATTTGGGGGCCTTTCAGCAGTTGTCTGAACTGAAAGCATGGAATTGCCTGGAGCTTCTCGGGGAGGAGGAAAGAGTAGAGGGTACGTGACTAACGGGCTCTGGAGTCTGGAAGCTTGGATTCAGACTCTACTCTGTATTTGCTGTGTGCCCTTGGGCAGGTTACTGAATCCCTCTGTGTCTCAGTTTCCTCATCTGTAAAATGGGGATAATAGCACACATCTAATAGAGTTATTGTGGAGATTAATGGGGTAATACACACAAAGTGCTGAGAACAGCACCTGGCACCTACGTAGCACCAAATAACTGTTAGCTGTTGCTTTTATAGCATGGGGCAAACTGGGAGCCAACCAGAAGAGAATTTTGTAAAGAAAGACCACTCTGAATTGGCATGGATGAATCACGAATCAATCTAAGTCCCATCTTTGTATAATTAGGAGGAAAGACCTTTCTCCATCACCGGACACCCATCCCTCACCCCCACCTCAAGGCCAGGTGGTGGCAGTGTGGTTACCAGCAGCTACCAGCAGTAGCTATGACCTCGAGGTTGCCCAGCAGCAGACCTGTCGATGCCGCAGCACAATGCGGTACCTGGCATCTTGTCAAAATATCTAGGGCACACTTTCAGGAGGCCTGATTTCCTGTAATCAAAGTGGGGAGACTTCACCATTTGGATCATTGTAGTGCAGTTATCCCGACAGCACAGGTACTCCAGACAGGGTAGCAGTGGCTAACAGCAAGGATCTAACACCTGGGCATCCCTGTTCTGTGGTTCTGTGGCTGCAGGGATGCAGGGATCGGCTCTGCCCACCCTCCTGCTTGCCTCCCATCTGTGGAGGTGTGAAACACCTAGAGACCAGATGCCAGCAGCACTTAGATGCCTTCGACTGGTCTCTGAGGACAATCACGGTCTCAGGACAAATGATGATGTGAGCGGAAAGGGTGACCATTCATCACTGAAACTTTGGAATACTCTCCAGCCAGTGCTAAAATGATGAAACAACAGCAGAAAGAAGCTCCTTTCTGCTGCACACGCCCCCGGTAACCTTTGCCACTGAACTAAAAGCTTTCAAAGGGTGAGCAGAAGTGCCGTAAACCTCAGAGGCGACATTAAATATTTGTCACTGAAACACTTAAGACTTGTTTCAAACCCATTCCTTTCTGAAAGTTTATAACAAATAACTGAGTGGCTTAACCTCTACAAGAGCATCTCCTTTTTCACTACAAATGGAAACAAATGGGCTGTAAAGAGCGGGACCCTCCTGATGGGCAATTCTCAGCCACTGTGTGGTCTCCCAGCCCTGCCCAAATGGGTGAGCCGCCCTCTTTGTTTAGATTATACTGGCTCTTGCTTCCATGACATTAGGGCGGCAGAGGTTTTAACTGGACTTTCTTTTAATCTGCCCATTAATCTTCCCTCCCCTCTCCCTGCTCAATGAATGAGTAAATTATTTACATTCTGATGTTGCAAGAACTCTCCCTACATTAAGCCTTGATTTGAGCCTCAAATATATCTTTAGATGGTGTTTACCTTACACACCTTTATCAGCACAGCCTAGCTTCTCCAGAGAGATCACCTGTTGGACTAAAGCATGACACAGATACAGATCTCTTCCCACTACCTGTGTGAGCCCGAAGCCACACATCAGAAACTCAACTGCTTTCAACCAAGTTCCAATTTTACCAAACTCCAAATGCATACAAGCATCTTGGTGCCCAGCATTCTAGTGTTAGTTTGCTCTTCAATATTCTAAAATCAATGATCCGCTTTCCTGGAGGAAACTGAAAGCAGGTCAGGCACTTTTCAAAAGCTATCCATTATGCTTCTTGTCAGAGTAAGAGGTAAAGGCCTTTGTTGGAAAGAATGATGTTATTCTCTGTATCAGCTCTCCCTCGGCCCAGATGGACAAGCGGCCACCTACGGGGTGGGTTTTCAAGCACAGGGCTGGGCGATGGCTGGGTAGAAGGGCAAATACCTGCACTGATTCAACCCTGAAATCTCACTTCTTTTGTGTGAGGGAGAGAAATAGTGAAATACATTTTTTCAAGGTATCAGAGGAGAAGGACCGAGAAAAGGCTACAGAAGAAGAATCAATATAGCACAATGAAAGCAAGAGAAAAGATTCAGAAGGACAACACTTCGCAGGCGTCAGGAAAACCCTAATGCCTGCCGTCTGAATAAAGATTTCCTATTAAGTTAAAATTAATAAAGTAACTTTTAATTGGGAAAGATAAATCAAGCAATATCTATTAGGACAAACATGAGTTTACGAAGCATCTGTTCTTTCCCTCTTTAGTATGCTGCTGCCTCATTAATTTCTCCAGGCTTTCATTTCTTTCTGCCTTCTTTACAAGTTCTTAGCTTTACCCAACAAGCAAATGGCATTTAAACTCAACACCTATATGAGTCATATTTGCTGACTCTTGCCCAAACTTTGCCACTAATGGAAGGCATTCATTCCCTGAAAACCACCCCCAACGATCAATTATTTCAGGATGCTCCAGGAGAATAATGTTAATTCTGGCCTTGCAACTGAATGGTGACTGCCATTTTCCTCCCCTGATATTTAGGCTCCAATGATGTTCTAAGGCATCATGGTCCCCTCTGAGGATTGCCATTGACCT
The DNA here is from genome assembly GCF_011762595.2 of Tursiops truncatus. NCBI lineage: Eukaryota > Metazoa > Chordata > Mammalia > Artiodactyla > Delphinidae > Tursiops > Tursiops truncatus. The sequence continues at coordinate 3,915,686 of NC_047053.1, read as the reverse complement.
CCCTTGGGAATTTCCATCTCCTACCCTCTACCACAAATCATGTACAATGCGTGTTCTCCTTGTAAAATCCTACCCTCTTTTGTATTTCACACTGTCATGTGAACAACAAAGAAAGCTGCTTGTGTTTCAATGTCTCATGGTTATTAGCCAAATCTTCCGGTTTTTGCTCAAAGACCCCTTCCTTGCTGGTTCCCAGACTAGCAGACAGGGTCAGGATACATGTCTGAGAGCAAAACACTGTCTGGAATTCAGTCCCACCCCTGCCTTCTGCTGCACACGGATTTGGTACTGGACCAAGCTTGTCCACATGGCCCTTTATGCCAATCACCTTCTGGTGGCCTGTCCTACTAGTTAAATTCCAGCAGTAGACACAGCTGAGAATCAAGATGGGGACCCTCACACACTCATATTACTTAGCTCATACTAAAAGCTATCACACTTCAGCTAGATCTTTTGTACTCCCCATACTTCTTTAATCCTGGAGAAAGTCCGAAACGCTAGCTATAGACCAGTAGCATCCAGAGTACCCACGTCACTGGTTAAAAATACAGATTCTGGCCCCCATTCAGTACTTCTAAATCAAAAGCTCTTTGTTAAGACCCAAGGTTTTTTGTTTGTTTGTTTGTTTGTTTTTGGTTATTTCAGGCAAGTACGTTTGGGAAGAGTTGTTTCAGAGCCCCAGTCTAATCTCAGCCCTGACTATACCTTCCTCTCACTGAATTTCACTTCTAGAATATCGTTCTCTCTGACTCTCTCTTCCTCAGACTCTCATAATCCAGGCAGGTCACGGCCCTTCCCCACATCTGCTGTTTCTAATCGACTCTCTGAAGCTGTGTCTGAGCAGATGCCTCAGCTGCTCACTCAAACACTTTTGGAGCTAAGGAGGAGGGGGTGTGGGTAATTCAGACACTAGACTCACCCCAGATCCAGAGGTGGGGTCCAGGAGTCCTGAGTTTGTTTGTTTCTTTGGAGAACTCCCCAGGTTTGGGCAAGTTAGCAGGATTTAGCAGGATGTTTTGTTTTGTTTTGGATGGATGAATATGTGTTAGAAATCAGTATGTGTTAGTAATCTCATGATACAACCAAAAGTTTTCTCTGTGATAAATACTCAAATTTTAAAAATCCTCTAGCTTTAAAAATGCATGAGAAAATAAGGTGGATTGGTAGATGGTAGCAGGATGGATATATGAATAAATATATAATAAAGGAAATCTAGTAAAATGTTAATTACAGAATCTATGCAGTAGGTATAGGGATCTCTGCTGTAAAATTCTTGCAACTTTTTTGTACATTGAGAACTTTTCATAATAAAATGGAGAAAAAGATGCTAGAATTGAATTTTTCTCAAAACATACTTTATATCCCAACTTAATAAAATGATTAATTGACCTATCATTATAACTCCAGTGCCCCGTAAATATTTTGTGTGCTATTTCTGAAGTAATGTACTATCTATGTCTATCAATAACATATCTTGTTCAAGTGGAACTTTTAAAAACAAGTTAAGTGCTGATGTTTCCCCTTGATAAAATGTAAAATCTCTTCCCTTTCGCATTCTCTTCCCCTCTTTATTTGCTTATGCATTTCTAGTCCTCAAGTTATTTAAATCACAGAAATAAAAAAATACATGAAGATCATTCGTAACAAAAGGTACTCATGTTATTATGAAAGTGAAAAAACAGAACAAGACAAAACGATCACTTCCAGGAAAGTTATTAATGGGGAACATTATTGCATTCTGAGCTGGTAACTGAAAAGCTTACATTCAAAGTTGAACATTTTCTGCTGAGGAAGTTGAGTCTGGAGAAATTACTGATATTTGAGATCACAGAACTAGTAGCCAAATGAGAAAGAGAATATAAATGCCCTGATGTTGTTACTGTAATAAATTCTCTGTCAAAATTTACTCAGTAACACAGAGATAAAATGACATTAAATTTCTGGGGGTAAATATTACCATTCTCAAAATGTTTTTTTATTAGTCAATAAATGGTTTGGGGATATTAATAAAGTTACACTTCTAACTCAGTCTTCTAAACAACTTGGCTCCCTCTAAAAGGGAAGATTTTAAAATGAAACGTAAGACAAGACACAGACTGGGAGAAAATATTTGCAAGTAACATCTGATAAAGGATCTGTATCCACAATACATAAAGAACACTCAAAACTCAAGAATATGAAAACAGAAACCCAATTTTTCTAAAATGGGTGAAAATTCTGAACAGACATTTCACCAAAAAAGACATACAGATGATAAATAAGCATACAGAAAGATGTTCAACATCATTAGCCATTAGGAAAGTGCTAATTAAAACCACAATGAGATACCACCATCCATGCATTAGAATGACTAAAAATAAATCCATAACCAAACAACTCACAATACCAAGTGCTGGCAAGAATGTAGAACAACTGGAATCCTCACAGATTTTAAATGGCACAGCCACTCTGAGAAATGATTTGGCAGTTGTTATAAAATTAAATACACCCTTACCAAATGACCAAGTAATATCACTTCTTGGTATTTATCCGAGTGAATTGAGCATTCTTGTTCCTACAAAAAGCCATGCATCAATGCTTATAGAAGCTTTGCTTGTAATTGCCCAAAACTGGAAACAACCTAGACTGTCAATACATAAATGGATAAACAAACTATAGTACAGCCGTACAATGGAATACTGTCAGCAATAAAAAGGAATAAACTGATTTCTGCTTCTGACCAAAGTGTAGTAACAGAAATGGAATTTGTCCTCCCACCTGAAACAAACTGAAAAACCAATAAAATATATGAAACAACAGTTTGCAAGGCACAATCTTAAGCGATGAAGAACCACGATCCCTGAAAGGCAGGATATGAAGGAGGTGAGCCCTAAGCTTTTCTTAATGTGCAGCTTGAGTTTCCAGGACACAGCACAGGGAACCTGGGGGAGCTCAGTAGACTCCCTGAGTTGAACAGACAGAGCTGAGGATTCAGGGAAGCCAACACGGCTAGTGTTCCCAAGACAGAGTGGAGTGGGAAAGAGGGTACAGAGAGACAGAACTGCAGAGACCTGCAGAGGAGTCTCACCTAGGATTCAGGTGAGCACTGATCAGAGAACAGCTGTGAACAAACTACCTGGAAGAACGACCTGAGGAAAGGACCACCAGAAAGGATTACAAGGAACAGTGCTGTGCTCATACAGGACCGTTTACACTTCATGTGTCTTTGATAACTTTAGGTTTGAATCTATCATCTTGCTATTAGTTTTCTCTTTGTCCATATTCTCTTTTTCTCTTTTTCCTCATTTTCTACCTTGTTTTAGATGAGTTGACTATATTTATCAATATCAATATGGATATCCATATCAATAAATGTTGATATTAATCAACAGCAATATTGATATCCAAATCAATATTTTAACAACTTTGGTGGCTTATTAGGTATAACTCTTTGTGGTTTTATTTTAGTGGTTGCCTTAAGGTTACGTTACATTTTTTTAACCTATCACAGTCTAGCTTCAAGTGGTATTGCACTACTTTAGGTATAGACAAGAACTTTCCATTTCTTCCCTCCAACTTTCTATTAGCTGCATTCATTTTTATGTTCATATTATGTTATAAACCTCAACCACAGGTTTTTTTTGTTGCTTAAATAATTACCTTTTAAAAGGATTTAAACAGTAAGAAATTACCTTATATATTTAGTGTAGTTATCATTTCCTGTGTTCTTCATTCCTTTGCGTCGATCCATATTTCCATCTGGTAGCATTTTTCTTCTGCCTGAAGGACTTCTTTTAATTTTTCTTACAGCGTGGGTTGGTTGGCAATGAATTATTCCGGCTTTTGAATGCCTGAAAACATTTTTATTGCATCATTATTTTTCAAAGGCATTTTTGCTGGGTGTAGAATTCTAGATGGACAGTTTTCTGTTCCATTGCCTTTGTGCTTGCATACTAACAAACTAAAAAAAAAAACCTCAATAGACACAGAAAAAGCATTTGACAAAATTCACTCATGATTTAAAAAAAAAGAAAAACTCTCAGCAAACTCGGAATAGAAGGGAAATTTCTCTAACTAATAAATGATATTAACAAAAGAACCCTACAGCTAACAAATTTAATGGTGAAAAACTAAAAGGTTACTTCCTTTGAAATGAGGAGCAATACAAGGTTATCTATTCTCACCGTTTCTATTCAACATCGTACCGGAGATTCTAACCAGTACAATATGGCAAGTACAAGAAATTAAAGGCACCCAGTTTTGAAAAGAATACACAAAGCTGTCTTTATTTACATATAACATGATCTTCTATATAGATAATTTAATATAATCACAAAAAAATCTACTAGGAATAAGTGAGTTTAGCAAGATTACAGGATATAAGACCAACGTAAAAATCAATTGTATTTCTATATACTAGCAACAATCAGAAATAGAAATTTAACCAAAATTGTAATTTATAATAACATCAAAAATATGAAATAGGGATAAATCTGATAAAGATGTGAAAAACTTGTGAAAACCATAAAGTTTTTTCAGAGAACATAAAGAAGACATAGTAAATGGAGATACTTATGTTTACTGGTTGAAGAATCAATGTTGTTAAGATGCAAATTCTCCCACAAAGGATCTAAAGATTCATGAAATCCCAATAAAAATCTCTATGTTTTTATAAAAACTGACAAACTGACTCTAAAAATCATATGGAAACATGAAAGACTCAGAACAGGCAAAATAATTTTGCAAAAGAAAAACAAAGCCGGAGGACTAACACCACCTGATTTCAGTAGCTATTATAAAAGTACAGTAGGAGAGTACGGTATTTGGTGCAAGGATAATAAGTAGGCAATTAAACAAATAGAGAATCCAGAATAGACCCACCCATATACTGACAACTGATTTTTTTTTTTTTTTTTTTTTGCGGTACGCGGGCCTCTCACTGTCGTGGCCTCTCTCGTTGCGGAGCACAGGCTCGGCGGCCATGGCCCACGGGCCCAGCCGCTCCGCAGCATGTGGGATCCTCCCGGACCGGGGCACGAACCCGCGTCCCCTGCATCGGCAGGCAGACTCACAACCACTGCGCCACCAGGGAAGCCCCTGACAACTGATTTTTGACAAAAGTACAAAAGCAGTTCAGTGAAGAAAAATAGTGCCTTTCAACAAACGATGCTGAAACAATTGAATACAAGCAAAAATAGTAATATTTGTGTCTTGTATCATAAAGAAAAATTGACTTTAAATTCATTGAAAAGTGTTCTCATAAACCTAAATATAAAACCTAAAACTATAAAATATCCAGAAGAAAACATGGGGAAACCTTTGTGATCTTGACTTAGGCAGAGTTCTTCCATACCATATCAAAAACATTATTCACAAAAGAAGAAACTGATAAATTGGAATGCAACAGAATTTTAAAAGTTCTGCTTTTCCAAAGATCTGTTAAGAAAATGAAAAGACAAGAGCCACAGACTAGGAGGAAATATCTGCAAGTCATATATCATAACAGACTTTAACACATAACAGACAGTTAAATATATTCAATATACACTTTAAAATCTCAAAATTCAACAGACAAAAACAAATTTTTAAGAAATAAACATAAAATTCAAGCAGACATTTTACTAGAGAAGATGGCAAATAAACTCATGAAAAGATACTCAACATCATTAGTCATTAGGGAAATGCAAATTGCAGGCAATAAGTACCACTGCACACAAGTTCGAAAGGCTACAACTGAAAAAAACTGACATACCAAGTGTTGGCCACAATATGAAGAAACCAGAACCCTCATGCATTGCTGATAGGAATGTAAAATGGGGCAACCACTTTGCAAGAGTTTCGCTGTTTCTTTTAAAGGCCAGCATACACCTGCCATCTGATCCAGCCATTCAAATTCTAGGTGTCTGTCCAAGAGAAATGAAAGCAGATATGCACACAAAAAGACTAGTGCAAGAATAATCATCGTCACTTTATTTGTAATAGCCCCAAACTGGAAATAATCCAAATGTCCATCAAGTGCATGGATAAATAACCTGACTTATATCCATACAACAGAATACTTCTCTGCAATAAAAAGGAATGAACTAGCGAAATATACTACTACACCATGGTTGAATCTCAAAATAATTTTGCTGAGTGAAAGATGAAAAGGAGTAGATATTGTATAATTCCATTCATGTAAAATTTTAGAAAATGCAAACTTATTTATAGTGACAGAAAGCAGACCAGTGGCTGCTTACAGATGGAAGACGTGGAGGTGGACGTGACAGGTGATTACAAAGCAGGACAAGGAAACTTCTGGTAGCGATGGATCCATTCATTATCTTGATTTTAGTGAAGATTTTATGGGGATATACCTATGTCAAAACTTCTCCAACTGAACATTTTAAATGTGTGCAGTTTACTGCATGTCAATTATAATTCCATAAATGTTATTTTTAAAAAGAATGCTCTATTACCCCACTCCACACATGGATTAATCTTAAATGTGTTTTGCTAAGTGAAAGGAGCCAGAATCAGAAAACTATATACCGATTGATTCCATCTGTATGACATTCTTGAAAAGACAAAACTATAGGGATGAAAAACCAAGCAGTGATTGTCCGAGTCTGGGACTGGACTGGGTGAGGAGTTAATTACAAAGGGGTCAGCACAAGGAAATGTTGGGTTTTCTATAGCTCTCTATAGTCCTATAGTGATCACACACAACTCTCTGTATTTGTGAAAATCCTTAAGACTGCACGCCACAAAGGATGAATTTTATTATAGGCAAATTTTTAAAAACCAAGGTTGCTAGGGCAACCCAAGATGCATCACAGACTGTGACAAATACATGTAACTGTATTAAAACTGAATAACACAATCACACCGAAAGGAGTGGGTAAAAAAGGAGCTGATACGCATGAACAAGAGTGTTTTGACTGAGTTCAGAATAACGACAACGTAAGCTGTACAGACAGAGACGGTGCACTCCAGTCGGTATAATTGTTTCTCGTCGAGTTATGGTTAGCAATTCTGAAAGTACATGAATATTAGGGTTGAACACATGAGTAAATATTTACAGATAATCACAAGTTTCTCACTGTTGGAGAAAGAAGTTACAAATAAGCAAAGGAGAAATTCTAGAATTTGGTGCTGGATTGAAGTCTGAGTTATCTGTACAAACTTATGTGTTTCTTTCATATATATATATATATATATATTTGAATATGTATATTGAAGTAAATAAATAGAAATAGTGTACATGCATACTAATACATACATATATTTCTTTAAAGTATTTCCCTCCAAATATTTATTAATAATACAGGGGAAAATAGTAACTCTACAGTGGAGAAACCTGGCAGACACCACTTTAACCAAGTGATCAAATTTAACATTACCAGTTATAAGGCATATCAATATATGTATCCCTGATATCATGTGCTGAGAAGGGCACACCAGCTTTGTGATATTCCTCTCAAAAATTCACAGCCTTAATAAGGAAACATCAGACATAGCTAAATAGATGGACGTTCTACCAAACATTTGACCAGTATGCTTCAAAAATGTCAAGGTCACAAAAGACAAAAATGAAGGAACTGTCAAGAGTGGAGAATATTAAGGACACATGGCAACTAAACAAAATGTGGAATCCTGGACAGAAAGAGGACATTAGTGGGAACACCGTGGAAATCCTATTAAGCCTGTAGTTTCATTAACAGTATCATACCAATGTTAATACTAGAGTTTTACTAACGGTACCACGGTTCTATAGAATGTTAACACTGGGCAGAGCTGGATGAAGCCTACATGGAAAGTCTCTTTACTATGTTTACAACTGTTCTGTAAGTCTAAAATGATTTCAAAATAAACATTTTTTAAATGACACTAACAGTACTAAAAATAGATCATGGAAACTTTTAAAATCATCTCACAGTTGGAAAATCGTAAATATGATTCAAGACTGAAAAGGAATCAAAGAAGTTCTACTACATAACAAGTTTAAAATTTGTTATTTCAAAAGTAAATAAATAAACTCCAAACTCAAACAAATTGGGGAAAGTGTTTGCATATTATGCACAAAGGGATACTTTACTTTGTTTTTTTTTAACATCTTTATTGGAGTATAATTGCTTTACAATGTTGTGTTAGTTTCTGCTGTATAACAAAGTTATATATGTATACATATATCCCCATATCCCCTCCCTCTTGCATCTCCCTCCCACCCTCCCTATCCCACCCCTCTAGGTGGTCACACAGCACTTTTCTTTTCTTTTTTTTTTTGGCTGTGTTGGGTCTTCGTTTCTGTGCAAGGGCTTTCTCTAGTTGTGGAGAGTGGGGGCCACTCTTCATCGCGGTGCGCCGGCCTCTCACTGTCGCAGCCTCTCTTGTTGCGGAGCACAGGCTCCAGACGCACAGGCTCAGTAGTTGTGGCTCACGGGCCCAGTTGCCCCGCGGCATGTGGGATCTTCCCGGACCAGGGCTCAAACCCGTGTCCCCTGCATTGGTAGGCAGATTCTTAACCACTGCGCTACCAGGGAAGCCCAGCACTTTTCTTAATATGCAATGAGCTCTTACAAATCATAAGAAAAAGATAAATAATAAAGATAAATAATGGTCAACATACATGATCAGAGGGTTCAACTTTTTAAAAGAATTACAAATGACTTAAAACCACGTAAAGATGCTCAGCCTCACTGATAGTAAAATAAATGAAAAGTAAAACTCCAATTAACATTTTCAGTATAAAATTGACAAAGGTCAAATTTTTCACTAGGAGTGGAGGATATTTTAAAATATTTCAAAATTATTAATATTCATTCCTGGAGGCCCAGCAGTTCTAGTTCTAGGAATTTATCCTAGAAATATGTCTAAATGAGAAATAAGCATATTCACTGAAGCATTGTTTGTAATAGTGAACAGTGAGGAACTATTTAGATGTCTATTAATAGCAGCTTGACTAAATGTTAAAAGAGCATATTCACAGTAGAATACCATGCAGCCTTAAAAAAGCAGAGGCGTGATAGAGAGCTATACCCAAGACATATAGAAGGTGGAGAACACGGCGTATCATGTGCTAACATTTATGATATTTTAAAAAGAAAAGAAAAACTGGCATATGTTTGTAATTGCATAGAACATCTTTGAAATGATGCACAAGGAATTGGTTAATAGTGTTTTCCACTGGCAAGAGAAACTGGGTGTTTGGGGTCGGGGTGGGAGAGAAATTTATTTCTCACCACTACCCTTGCTGTACCTTTTAAAATGTTGTACCAACAGCATCTATTAATTATTCAAAAAATTGATTGAATGCTTAAACATTCCTTCCCCGGATTAAAGAGCACAGATAAAGAATATTTTGTAGGAACAAACTCAAACAATAGGATGAGTATATGAAACATGTATCTGAGTTACCCCGACAGGAGCCATAGCAGAAATGATGGAGAAGCAAAGTTAGAAGGCATGGGTACCTTTGAAGTCTGCAGCCGAGCCCCAGACTGAAGCAACGAGTTGCATCTGTTAACAGAATTCCTGTCTCAAAGGTGCCGTGCTGCCATCCAACTGGCACTTGGAGTCTGGCTTTATTGATAGATGAATAAGACTGAACGTGACACCTGTGTCTAGTGAATCCCCTGGCACCATTTAACTAACACTTAGAGCAGCTGCTTTTGAAAAATTACCTTCAGGCTGGGCCCACCCTAGCAGAACAAAATCATCACCTTAAGTACTTTTCCAGTTCCCAATAAACGAGGATTCTTGCCCTGCAAGAGGAGAACTGAGCTATATTTTATTTGAAGTCACATCTGTCGCTTTCTTTTTATGTCCTCCGCTGTCTACCTTAGATCACAATCCCTGTGTTATCACAATATCCTTCCAGGGGATCCAAGGGAACCCCCTCTTTGGAGACCGTCGATGGCTGCTCCTTGCCCACGGTATAAAGTCCATGCTCAGTTGTACTGATATTCCCAAGGCCCTTCACAATCTGCTTGCAAAATACCATTTCTGTCTGCTCTCACCTATTCCCAAGCATCTACACAAAACTACTGGACTTTCTCCAACCCCATCAGCTTAGTCTTCTGAATCTCCAAACCTTCACTCATGCCTCTCTCTTCGTTACCTTCTTAATGACCCACCAATAATTTATCAAGACTGGGATCCAATGTCACCTCCTAGTGAAGGATTTCCCAGCCCTTCCAGACCAAACTGACAGATACCTTCTTCTTGCTTCCAGAGCAAAGACGCAGCTTGTACAAGACTCTACTGTACCATTCATCACAATGCCTTATTATTATATAACTTACTCACCTCTCCCCAATATTTGTGGTCTCCGGAGGAGGAGGAACTATGACTACTCACAGTGCCCAGGTAACACGGTTTCCAGCACATACTGAAAGCTCAATAATTATATTTTTATTGAATACACAGTTCCTAAATGTCTAATTCAACCCTCACATTCTTCCTAACTCTCCGACGTTCAGCCTCTTGCTCCCAACACTGCCTGCACCCGGCCCACGCCTGGAGGATAACGTGTATGGCTTGTCGCAGGCTAACTCCTCCTGAAATGCGCAGTTCCATTTCTCATCTACAGAGACTTTTCACCCCAGGTAAGCTGCCCTAACTATGGCTTCTCTTCCCCACCTCCAGACTCAAGTTTACCCTATTTTCCTAGACAACATTTTTCCACCCAGACACGTTAAAATCATGATGCAATACCGCTACACACTCACCAGAATGGTTAAAATGAAAGAGAGCCTGATTCTGTATGTTGACAAGGACATGAAGCTGGTTCTCATGTAAATTGGCATAACCATTTTGGATATCTGTTGGGCTAAATACAAATGCTCATGACCTACAGATTCTATCCTAGGTATAAACCCGACAGTACGTACAGGGCAGGTACAGTATAAGAATGCTCACAACAGTACCCAAGTTGGAAACCACCCTACGTGCATCCCAAGGAGGCTGGGTAAAGTGTGGCTTATTCACACAATGAGATACTACACAGCGATGAGAACCAACCACTGCTCTACCACACAAAGTAGATGGATCTCACAATGTGGGATGTAAGAAATCAGACACAAAAGACATGAGAAGAGTGCATGTTCTATGATGTATTTTATGTAAAGTTCGAAATCAGGCAAAACTAACCTGTGGTGAAAGAAAGTCGGATTGTTGGGGGCTCAAAAACTGGGAGGGGGATTAAGGAGCCATCTGTGGCACTGGTAAATGTTTTATTTCTTGATCTGAGCTGTGGTTACATGCCTCACTTTTTAGAGATTCGTCAAACTATATACTCATGGTGTGTGTTATACCTGAACAAAATTAAAGGTAAACTCTCCGTAGTGCTTTGTCTGTTGCTTTACATAGGGGCAGTTCTCTTAGATGGTAGATGATCACTTAACTGATGGAAGCCTACTGTCCTTTAGGTGCCCAAACGCCTTTGGGGGGCGGGCTCAAAGGTTCTGGAATACACTGAGGCCATCGAAATGTTTACTTTGTCCTTAAATTCTCTAAAGAACTGAAACTACGGTCTGCGGAGACCAGACTATTTAACCTGGATCCTGCGGGCAGCCGGAGGGTCCACTTCACTCTGCTATCCTCAGTTATGATGGGAGCTGTTTGAGAACAGACTTCTGCTCAACGTATGTTTTCTGGGATGCTATCCTCCATTCCTGGCCTTCTTCAGAGAATAACTACTGAAGGATGACCCACACACCTGCAGCAACTAGTGCCACCTGTGAGCTGATTAGAGATGCAAATAAGTGAGGCTCACCCCAGACTAAAGGGGTCAGAAACTCAGTGGCGGCGGGTCCAGGAGTCTGCAGTTTAATCAGATCCCCAGGTTTATCAACCGTGTCTTTTATTTTCTGTATTCTGATGCTTTGACACCTGGGGCCTTGCCGGTCCTGGAGGGACTGCCCCGCCCAGGGTTAGCCAATCCCTAGTGATAGTAAGCAACTCATTCCCAAGTGCGCTTTTCAGTGACACACCAACCAATCCAGAGCCACACCCCAGCCACCTTCTTTACAGGCTCTCATACTCCAGATTACTAGCCACCTGTCCTAATAACCCTATGGGGGTGGGGCTAGGTAGCAGACAACTAGGACAGTCCCTATGCCCCAGAGTCCACTGAAATTACTCAGACTGGCCGGTCCTGCACCTTTGTACCCCACCTTGTCCATTCCTTTCTTTGGAAACCACAATGAAAGCCCTTGGCCACAGCGTCCCCTTCCCTGCCAGCTCTGGGATTGACCCTTGTGCTTTCCTGTATGGCCCCCAATAGCATGGCATGCCCCCTCCTCTTGGAAACTGTGAATAATAAACCGTCTTTTCAATAAACCACTCATTTCCTGATCTACTGGCCTTACTATACCTCCAATTTTCTACTAATACCGGGTATTTTAAATACCAGGAGATATGTACACACATTGATTTTGAGGGGCAGTGCTTTAGAAATGCTCTCCTACCTTTTGCAAAAGAGCTACCCAGAACACAGCTGAGTCCTGAATTTGCGTTCCTTCCAGAACAGGAGATGAATCCTACCAGAGAAGGAATTATCTTTGACTCAAGACCAGGCTCTGAACTTCAACGTGCTGACACCACCACCACGCCTCTGCCACTCCACCCACCGTCCCACCTCTGGCCCCGCCAGTGCCGGTCAGGGCTGAGCAGCTTTCTGGATTCATAGAGAGCACAGATGAGGCATCCTCTCCAAGAAATCCCAAAGTGGAAATGGCCCCTGAGGCTGCTCCATCTTGGAATGGCTTGCTCCAGGTTTTCCCCACTCAATGGGTTAGTGAGGATGTAGGAAATTATCGCTAGACACCTGAATTCTCTTTCCTGACTACTGGACTTCTTGATCAATTTGGGGACTCCATTCTCCCCATCTTTCCATGGAGCCTCCTTACCCATTTCTTCTCTTTTCAGAAGTTCTACCTCAGTGGTTCTAACATAGTTTTACAGAATAGTTTTTCCTCTGGCCACTCTCCTAGGTCCAATTTATGTCTCACCTGTTTATCTCATATTCTCTGCCAAAGAAGAACTCATGAGATTATACATAATATGTCACATGCGATTTACACAAACTGACCAGCTAATGAGAATTCTCATTTCATTACCTTCCTCCACAACCATCTACATTCGTCAACAAGATTGCCCCTTCCCTCCTGAGCGTGCAGTACAGTCATCTGTCATTTTAAAATGTTACAGGTAGAAAAGCAGAGATGAAGGGGGTCTCTTAAAAGGAGGGGCTTTTCCCAAACTCCTGTCTCATTCTTGGCAGAGCCCAGGGAACCATACTCATGACCCCCATCCCAGCACCACAAAAATAATGAAGAGTGACCATTTGTTGAATGCATTCTAAGTGCCAGGTAATGAGTTAAGTGGTTTATAGAAATGTATTATCCAATTAACCCCATGATATAACCCTAAGGAGGCAGGTATCTCCATTTCCAGAGGAGGCACCTGAAACTCAAAAATACTGAGCAACTTTTGTTTATATACCTTGGAAGAAGTACAGTCATTATTCAAACTAGGTCATCCTGGTTCAAAACACACAGCTCTTAATGACTACAAGATGGATGTAAAATCTGAAGGTGCTTTCAGCAGAACAGCTTGGGAATTAGATTATGGGATTCTAATGCACCATTGCAGATTCTGAAATATGATAGCCTTGAATTTTCCCACAATACTTAAGGTGAAAAAAGGTAGTTATTTCTTAATTTTCATAAATCATATTAAAATCTGGCTTATAGCCCTGACACACCAAAGTCAACTTGGAGTTCAACATCAGTAATAATTGAGGCTTTCTCCTCTCTTCCACAGGACTTACCTGGGTCTGTAAAAATGCGGCAGGAGTCCGGTCTCTATAGAGTATTCTGGTATCTGATACCCCTGAGGGTTGATGTTCCTTCACCATCTGTGGTTTTTGTGTCTCCTAGCCAGCATCCCTGACTTTTACCTTCACCCAAGTATCCATTGTACCACCAAACCATCTTCGCGTGAGGTCTTGCTATCTCCGGGTTGTTGAATCCGAGTGGATCCCAGTTCCTGCTGTAGGCACGGCTCCGCCATCATCTTTTCCAGGCTAGACAACTCTTCCTCTTCAACTGCACCAGCTCTAACCTCTCCTCTCCCATCAGGCTTAATTATGTCAGTCACCATCAGCATTTGTAAACAAAGTCTCCTTAGAGCTGACACTAGGGCTTTACAGCTCTTCCCCAACATTACAAACAAAAACAAAAGAAAATACCTGTTACTGCCCTTGGCCAAGGAAGCTCAAAACTAAGAAAAAAATGAGAGAACTACTTTCTCATTTTCTTTCCTAAAGAGAACACGGTGGGCTGGGGTCAGGAGGAGAGACAAACTACCAATCCATTTCTCAGTATCTCAAATATTAGAGCTGAAAGCAAGAAACTCCCTTTTCAAACTCTCTGCGATTCTCCCATTATGTGTTCCCCAGTGTGAAACCCTCTGTAGGTCAGCAAGCTAATCACAACACACTCTTCCTTTCTTTCCCTGTCGAGGCCTAGCTCAAATGTCAAGTCGTCCATGAACACTTCCCTGGTTATCATTCTGATCAGAATCGCTCTTTCCTTTCTATGTTCCCGGTTTGCTGGCGTCTCCCTTATTTTAGTTGCATTCTGCTGTGTGTCCTAGATTTATGTTAAGTGTATTGAACACAGATTTTTTTAAGGTAGCTGTCCCCTCACTTAGCTGGCCATCTTTGAAGCCCAAGGGTATGACACAGCTTTATCCAGCCCCAGCAGGGACCGGGGGAAATTGTTTGGCTTAACAGACTTAACCATGGATTGAGAAGACAAAACTGTAAATATGCCTAGAGTTTGGCAAACACCTTCCCCAAAACTTTATCAAGCAGAGTAACTTTCTCTGGTTTCAGACTACTGACATTCATTCAGGGTAATTCTATGGCAATCTCTCTCACTTAAAAACTTAACTTGGACACCAACCAAGTCTAGATAGCTGCATTCTTAGGCTGCCGGGGTACCTCAACTGCTCTGGGAGGGGAGTCTGTCCCTAGGAAATGGTGCAGAACAACCCAAAGAGGAGGATGATTACCCCTCCTGGGTGTCAGAGTCTGCAAGTCCAACCCCGGGGCTGCAAAGTGCATCCTGGGATGCCAGCCAACTTCGAGATGCAATCTGTGTAGCGCAGACAGCACTCGGCTGGGGTCAAAAGCCTGGGACGTAACGAGGAGGAGTACCTGAGGAGGGTTAGCCTCCTGCTTTTCCATCTGTCTGACGGATGGGTGAGCTTTCCATTCTGTACTGTCTGCCTTGGTTCCTGGCCCCTGCACCTCTTTTTCTCACAGCCATGGCCCCTTTGCTCTCACCTATAGGCTCAGCTCAGGTTCTGTGACCATGAACTCTAAGTCATAAAGGACTTAAGGAGTCGCGCTGGGTCTTCTTCCCTGCACAGCAGAGCTAGACAGTCGTTTTGCTCCTTGACACCATACTGCTGGCGCCTTCTACTGCACTTCTTACAACCTGGTTTGGTCGATTTTGCCTTTCTGAATTCTGGAAGAGTATTCCAGGCCCCCAGAGATGAACATATGGCTTGCTTTCATGGTTCCATCCCTGAACCCCAAGCCTAAAGTCGAGGTCCTCTTACCAGCTAACCTGTGGGACTCTCACTCCATCTTTGAACCTCGGCATATGGCCTCCTGCCACACTTCCCAGGTGCTGAGCTCTGCAGGGTGTTTGGAAACTCACGGGCTCCCTCCTGTCACCCCTTGATGCTGTCTGCTGTGTGCTGCTGCCTGCCTGGGCATCTACCTACTCATCACCAGGATGTCCTAGACATTCAGGACTGAACATCCCCCCGGCCCCCGCCGGTGGGTTGGCTTCCAACTGGCTGCCCCAACCGTGTGGGACTTTCCATCCTCTGGGTGTCAGCGCCCACTGATCTGACCAACCCCACCCGCAGCCAATGCCTGGCTCAGACAGATTTCGTTATATACTGGTGTTTTTCCAAATATGTTCCTCAGAACCTCTGTCCTACAGAGTGTCAACAGACATGATGTACACAACCAGCTCTACAGTTAAACAGGTTTTGAGGAGAATGTGTGAGACAGTAAAACAGGACTCTTCATGGGAGGATCTCACAGAACCTCTAATACAGGAACACGCACTGACAATCTCTAAGGAGAGATACAGTCCTTAGTGTTCCCCAAACTTGACCATGTTTTCCTTGGAGCGTGTTATTGGACTAGTGTTCCACGGAAGAGACTTCAGGAAATGTTAAGTGAAATTCTTCAGTTTCCAGCCCCATGTGAACCTTGACCTCTTGCAATAATGCCATCAGCACAAGCCCCAGAGGCAGCCCCCTTCTTAGTGCGCTGAGACCACATGAGCTGGTTTTAAGTCCAGGACCTTCTCCCCTGCTCCCATTCACTCACTGTTTGATTCTTGAATGACTGCTTCATTTACCTGTGTCTACATTTCTACTGCTGCTTCACCAGGTGACTGGTATGTGATTATATACAGTTATTATTACTCAATAACATCAACCACTAATATTTACTTATAGAGCATGTGCTCTCCACTGATCACTGTTCTAAACACTTTGCCTGTATCACTTCTTTTAAAACTCACTTATATGTGGAATCTAAAAAAAAAATGATACAAACGAACTTATACACAAAACAGAAATAGACCAGAAGACAAACTTACGGTTACCAAAGGGGAAGGGGTGCGGGGAGTAGGATAAATTAGAAGTTTGGGATTAACAGATACACACTACTATATGTAAAATAGATAACCAACAAGGTCCTACTGTATAGCACTGTGAACTATACTCAATATGTTGTAATAACCTATATGGGAAAAGAATCTGAAGAAGAATATATATATTCATTTATATGTGTATATACATAACTGAATCACTTTGCTGTACACCTGAAACTGACACAACTTTGTAAATCAACTATACTTCAATTACAAAAATAAAAACTAAAAATAAAACCCACAACCATCATGTAATGTAGGCACAGTTGCGGACCCGATTTTACAGAGGGGGCTATTAAGACACAAAATAGCAAAGTAACATACCAAAGCGCACCACTAATAATGCTACACTGCAGTTCAAGCCAAGGTAGTTGAGCTGCAGAGACACTGTGCTCATTCCCAACACTGTAATTATTCATTCATTCAACAAATACTGAGCATCTACTGTATGCCAGCTCATGCTCTAAGCCCTAGAGATGCGGCAAAAAACATTCTTGCCCTGGTGGAGCTTATATTTTAGTGGGAGAAGACAGGCAATAAGTAAATAAGCATATACCTTGTGGCAATAAGTGACACGGAGAAAAATAAAGCAGCATAGGATATGGGAGTCTGGGGGGAAGGGGGAGCTATTTTTTACATGGGTGGTCAGGGATGGCCTCTCTGATTTAAGGTGACAGTTGACCAGACGGAAGTGATAAATAGAAGGAAGAATATTTCGGGCAGAGAGAACAGCAAAGGCAAAGGTCCCAAGGTGGGAGCACTTCTGAACTGTTCAGAAACTAGCAAGGGGGCCAGAGTGGATGGAGCAGAGCCAGCGAGAGGAAGAGGTGTGGTGTCGATAAGATTCCGCAGAGCAGGTCCCGGGCTGGGGGTGGAGGTGTTACCTCTATTACGTAATCTGATTTTACTCTGAGATGGGAAGCTGTTGGAGAGTTTGGGGCAGAGGAGAAATGTCCTGACTTACATGGTAAAGGCCCCGCGGCTGCTCCTACGGAGGTAAAAAGAAGCCCGAAGGCCAGCTGCCGAGATCCGGGTGAGAGATGACGTCAGCTAGGCGTTAGCAGTCGGGGCGAGGCGATGAGGAAGAGAAACCCAGCAGGGTTCCCTAATGCACTGGACATGGGACGCGAGGGAGACAAGGAGTCAAGGATAACTCCAAGATTTTCACCTGAGTGACTGGGAGGATGGAGTCACCTTTAACTAAAACGGGGCAGAGCAGCAGGAGAGCAGGACCCTGGAGGAGAACCTCCCGTTCAAGACCCTGCACTGTAGTCACTCCTCGTATAATTTCAGACTCGTGCTTGTCTCTGTACGTAAACCTCTAAATCACCTCTTGTCGGGAAATAAGAAGACAATCCAGTATTATCCCCCTTTCTCTGAGCTGCCACAGAACTTCGAACCCAATTCAGGACACTGTCGAACAATTTTGCTTTTTCAGGGGAACAAAAAGAATCGAAGACACATGTTTTCAATCTTGTGGGGAGAAGATGTTAGATACTAAATATACCTTTGTCATGTGCTTTAGTTCTTGAGAAATATGGGCCCAAATGTGATGCTGTTGTCAAAGGTGGGGAGAAAGGAGAGGTACCGGAGGGCTACTGGAGAGCAAGATGCTTTAATTGCTAAAAAGTGGCTGGTTTAGAAACCCCATGACATCACAGGGCCCTCTCTTAGGAAATGAATGATGAGCAGCTAGCGACCAGGGCTCTTGATGATGGGCTGAGCATTTGTGGGGAGGGAAGTGTTTCAGGGGCAACACTCTCTCTGCACAGTTGGGCTGGTCCAGCTCCCACCTGTGACTCAGGGTGTCCAGAGGCTAGAACTGCTTTACATGTTGCCTGGGGACTCGCTACTCCAGACTGCTCCAGGCAACTCACCCTCCTGCTTCTGTGAGGAAGACAGTTATACCTGCAACAATAGAACTCTGACAGTAGTAACTAGCTACACGTTTTCACAAATGTGTTTTAGTTATCATTATCATTTTTAAAAGTTTACTTTGATTCCAGTGGTGATTTTTCCCCCAAAGTTTTCTTTGTAACTGAATTTCTTTGCTCTTAGATTTAACCAAAAAAATACAAACAGAAAAAGAAAAAATATATAAATTGGACTACATCAAAATTAGAAACTTTTGTGCTGCAAAGGATACCATTTTAAGAAAAGAAAAAGACAGCCCACAGAATAGGAAATATTTGCTAACATTTGCAAATCATACATCTGATAAGGGACTTGTACCCAGAATATATAAAGAATGCTTACAACTCAACTATGAGAAGACAACCCAATTAAAAATGGGCAAAGAATTTGAACAGACATTTCTCAATGATATTCAAATATTCAGATGACCAATAAGCACGTGAAAAGATGCTCAAAATCTTTGGTCACTAGGGAAATGCAAATCAAAGCCACAATGAGATACCCCTTCACACCCACCAGAAGGGATAAAATAAAAGACAGAGAATAACAAGTGTTAATGAGGATATAGGTATATTGGAACCCTCATACACTGGTAAAGTTGGTGTCGGTGCTTTGGAAAATAATTCGGCAGCTCCTCAAAAAGTTAAATATAGAATTATTATATGTCCCAGCAACTCCACTCCACCCAAGAGAAACGAAAACATACCCACACAAAAACTTGTAAACAAATATCTATAGCAGCATTATTCATCATAGCCAATAAGTAGAAACAATCCAAATGTCCGTCCCCTAACAAATGTGATGTATCTGGACAATGGAATATTTTTATTTGTCAATAAAAAGGAATAAAGTACCAATACTCAGTAAAACAAGGAGGAAGCTTAAAGCATGCTAAGTGAAAGAAGCCAGTCACCAAAGATTTCATATTATTTGATTTTACTTACATGAAATACCCAGAACAGGAAAATCTATAAGGACAGAAAATAGATTAGTGGTTGCCTAGGGCCAGGGGGGTTGGTGGACAGTGGGTAGTCACTGCTAATGGGTACAGAGTGATGGACATGTTCAAAAGTTAGCTGTGATGACAGCTGCACAACTCCGAATACACTAAAAACCACTGAATAGTGTGCTTTGAATGGGTGAATTATATGGTATATGAATTATATCTTAACAAAGCTATTAAAGTTTCTGTAATTAAAAAAGTAGATCTACTTAAAGAAAAATACTGAGTAGACAATATTACGGGGAATCTGCAGACATTGCAGAAAAATTATGAAGTGGTTACCCAAATGACTGAAATGGGAATAAAACCCAATCTTTAACCTGGCCTTCAAAGTCCTGCACATCTTAGTTCTACCTTCTTAGTCTTGTCTCTCCTCCCGCACTGTTCCCAGATCATGCAAATTACTTGCCTTTATTTTACTGCAATAGTGCTAACTGGAATTTATGGAAAGTAAATTCTACTCTTAATGTGGGGAACCATTCAGGACCTTGACATCTATTATCTTATGTGATCTTTACAATACCCTGTATAACAGGTGCTTTGATCCACATGACCCTAGAGAAAATAGAATACTGAGAAAAAGTTCCATAGTTAATCTCAAGATTGCAAGGCTCTGGCTTTTGAATCCTACGAAGAAAGCAAGCTTAGGTTTTAGGGTGGGTTCTCTGTACTTCTCCCTCTCAACACTGAATGCATCAAACTTTAGAAGAAGCTATTTTGTTTGGTCTCTTTTCAGTGATAAGCACAGTCTGACTGATGTTTGCCAGGTCATACAAAATGTCTCCACAGCCTGCTGATGTCCCAAATTAGTTCCCAATGAATTGCTTTAATGAGATAGAGGAGACCATTAAGTACAAGGCACTGTGTTCCTGCTTTGTTTTTTAATCCATCTAACAATTTTATGAAGCAGATATGATTATTGTCTTTCCTAGAGAAAGAAACTGTCAGGAGAATGAAAAGACAAGCCATAGTCTGGGAGAAAAAAATAGCAAAGGACATGTCTGATATAGGATTGTTCACCAAAATAAACAAAGAATTCTTAAAACTCAATGATAAAAAAACCCCAATCAAAAAATGGGCCAAAGACTTTAACCTCATCAAAAAAGATATACAAATGGCAAATAAACATTTTAAAAGATGCTCAACATCATATGTAATTAGGGAAATGCAAATATTAAAACAACAATGAGACACCACTACACACCTATTAGAATGGCTAAAACTCTGATGACATCAAATGCTGGTGAGGATGCGGAGCAACAGGAACTCTCACACGTTGCTGGTGGAAGTGCAAAATGGTACAATCACTTTGGAAGACAGTTTGGTGGTTTCTTACAAAACTAAAAATACTCTTACCATATGATCCAGCAACTGTGTGCCTTGGTATTTACCCAAAGGAGTTGAAAACTTATGTCCACATAAAAACGTGAACACAGGTATTTATGGCAGCTCTATTTATAATTACCAGAACTTGAAAGCAACCAAGATATCCTTCAGCAGATGAAAGGATAAGCTGCGGTCTATCCAGACAATGGAATATTATTCAGCACTGAAAAGAAATGAGCTATCAACCCATGAAAAGACACGGGGGAATCTTAAATGCATATCACTAAGTGAAAGTAGCCAATCTGAACAGATTACATACTGTATAATTCCAACTATATGACATTCTTGAAAAGGCAAAATTATAGAGAAAATAAAAAGATCAATGGTTGCCAGGGGTTGGTGGGGGAGGGAGGGATGGATAGATGGAGCACAGAGGATTTTTAGGGCAGTGAAATTACTCATAAAGGTAGATACATATCATATACATTCATCCAAACCCCAGAATGTACGGCACCAAGAGTGAACCATAATGCAAATGATGAACTCTAAGTGATAATGATGTGTCAGTGTAGGTCATCAGCTGTAACAAATGGACCATCTGGTGTCGGATCCTGATAAAGGGGGAAGGCTGTGCACGTGTGGGCACAGGGTGTACGTGGGAAATCTCCATGCTTCCTGCTCAGTTTTGCTGTGAACCTAAAACTTCTCTAAAAACTAAAGTCTATTTTAAAAAGAAAGAATAAAAGAAGGAAGGGGTGGGGAGGGAGGGAAGGAGGAAGAAAGAAACAGAGGATCCCAGAAACTGAACAGTGACTAGGATGGCAGTGGGGTGTTATAACTGGCTTGCACCAGCTGGTGAGAGCTGAGTGTGCACATTTCTTCCCAAATCCACAGTTAGTGACGTCCAGTTACTGGCTCAGAATCAGCCTTCATGAGAATATTTACACTGTGGAAATTAGCCAGTGTTACAAACTAGGGCATGTGTGTGTTTGTTCTGGTTTGGTGTTTTTGAGAGCCAGCTGTTGAACTTTTTATACCACTGAGAATAGTATTAAAAACTAGTCTTTCAGACACAGAATTAAGTGCCTCCTTTGAGGGTGACCCAGAGCCTCTAACAGACTGAGACTCTACCTCACCGTTTTGTCATCCAGCTAGTATTTTACCGTCCTTCCAAAATGACTTCTCTGAATACTTATTTATATTATGGCTCTGTTCCCAAGTTTGCTCAGCTTCATTCCCTTCACAATTGATGCCAAGACACATACCACCTGTACTACTAGGTATTTAATAGTTTTCTTTAAATCGCCTATTTTCTTTTTACGTACGTAAAGATGTTTTCAAAAGGAAACTAATGGATAAGGCAAGGAAAAAGTGCGAAAAGCAGGAAGGGTTATGACCCCAGAGAGAATACATTCACTGAGTTAGAGGATGAAGCCTACAATGGCAAGGATATGGGGAGAGAGGTGGTCTGATGTTCATCATCTTAAGGGTTTTAGAAGATCAGTTAAGGGAGGAGTGGGGTGTCCTGAAGGACAACCAGCCTGGAAAGAAAGGAGGAAAATACTGATCTTGGGACAAGAAATATGAGAATATTATGCAGATCAGAGAAGCTACTTTGAGGATGAAGCAGTAGGGCCCAAGAGAAGGATGAAGCCTGCGGGTTGGAGGGTTGTTGAGCAATTGGAGGGACTAAAGGAGAAACTGATGTAGGAGCTGAGGTCGTGAGGGGCGGTCATTTAAGAGAGATGGGGCTGAAGGGAAGGACATGGCAGGGAAAAGGCTCAGGAGGGGGTACTTGGAAAGTTAAGAGTAGGAAGGCAAAGGGCAGAGATGAGCTGACAGATGGAAGAGGGGCTACACAGGAGCCCCGGTGGTATCAGAAGGACCACAGAAGAGCAAATGTGTTTCACAGTCAGATACAGAACTTTGCTAAGGATCTATACCAAGATTAACATTTAAAGACACCATGTGTCTTTTCTGTTCCCTTAAATTGAGATCATCTGAGCTTTACTGATTGTTGTTCTAGTTCTCAACACACACACACACACACACACACACACACCTCCCCCCCCCCCCCCCCGAGAAAGGAATACACAAGAAGGAATTAATCCCAAGATGGGACTTCAAAACATTAAAGAAGAGAGAGGCAAAGTAAAGAGAAAGGGACTGGAGAAAAAGAATCACCAACAAAGATCACATCATAGTTCAATTGATTCAGTTACTATAACAAATGGTGACAGTTATGATGGATCAACCCCTGCTTTATGCCAGCTCCTCTGCACCCACTTTTTCCAGTCCTGACAACAGTGAATACTACATATTATCTTCATTTGGAAGATCAGACAACTGAAGTTCCAGAAGGTGAATGATGAAGGGCTCACATTCAGTAAATGGCAGATTTGCGTTTCAAATCCAGGCACACCACACTGCCTCCTTGTTCCCCTTGTCCTATGAGCTCTGCTAAATCTTACGCTGGAAAAGCCTCATGTCTCAGAAAAATACGATTCTTTTCCCAATGACGTTCTGTAACAGTTTTCTGAACCATCTACTCTCAGAACAGCTTGGAAAGTGTAGTGGATACCGCTGGTTGCCACCTAGCACCCATTCTCTTTTCTTTCTTCTCAAGAAAATGTCACTTCCATTTAGGTCGATATGACGCATACCACGGGGCTCCGGAGAATCTGGTGCCACCTTCAGCTCCAGGTGGTCTGACTTGACTGGCGCCATCCTCCTTCCCAGGGACAGGTTCAGGAATGAGCATGTGACCTAATTCTGCACAAGGAGACTCCTGCCAGAGACTTTTGGAAAACTTCTTTTTGTTCTGAAGAGAACCCCAGGAAGTCACTTTCTCTCCCAAAGGATGTGAGCAAGCAACTTGTAAGCCTGATTGCTACTGGCAGCCATCCTAAAGCCACAAAGGGAGCCAGTCATAGGATGAAGCCCCAACTGTGGCTGGCACAGCAGAGTCACAGAAGTGAAGCAGCGCGTGAGTCCTTGAAAACATCACCAGGCCACTGGTCAAGCAAAACTGAAGGCCACCCAACACCTGAACCTCACCTCTGTGGGCTAGGAAATTGTGTTTATTAAATACAAATCTGTTGAAGAACTTCTTTAGTCAATCCGTTTGCTTTTCTGTTGTTTACAGCCCCAAACACCCTAATTGGATACTGACAATGAGAGCCAATATGGTAGGTCCACGGTGGGGAAAGGAAGCACAAGTTGGGCAAGAAATAAAGCTGGGAGTCCAGCTGCGGGGAGGGGGGGGACAGGAGGACCTCCAGATGAAGGATGGAATCTCCCTGGGGCACAAAACAATCAGCAGACCTTCAGCACCACCTGTGTTCATTAACCTCAATCAGTGGCCCTGGAGCTGTTGTTCTGGGACCAGCAGCGTCGGCACCACCTGGGAACTTATTAGAAATGCAAATTCCTGGGCCTCACCCCAGCCCTAGCGAATCAGAAACTCTGGGGACAGCAGCCCAGCCGTGTGTGTTTTAATAAGCCCTCCAGGGGCTTCTGATGCTCAAGTGTGAGAACCACATCCCTACATGTATTCAATACCTCAAGGTGAATTTGCTGGAGCACTTCTCAGAATCCATGATTAGCAACTGAGCTGAAGTGGAGCGTGGAACCGGCCATCTTTAGCTCAGAATCTACATGTACGTGGGGCAGGGGGCGGTCACAGATCCTCATGTGTTCAGGTTCTTGAGTCACTGAGCTGCACTTCTGGCAAACCAAATCCTATATGTGTTGACCTGAAGCCAATTTGGGGTTCATGAGGATTCCCTTTGCTACTGTGAAGAAACCAAACTTTAAAAAGCGCTGGTCCACCCTGAAGAGTAAATATAAAGTTTTATTTGGTACGAGAGGCACCTAGAGAAGTGTGGTAGTTTCAGACTCTTTGAGTTGCCACTTGTGGAGCATTTCAAGTGTAGTTCTGGGCCGGCTAAGAATAGTTTTAATTAGTGTATTTTTTTTTCTTGCTAAGTAATTTTACGGTTTGGAAAAAAAAGTTCCTTACTATGCAATTGGGGGATTTTAATGCTCTGTGCTCCATGAATATATCTGTAGAGCAGCCTGCTCAGAGACAGTTATTTTAGCACTGTTGTGGGAGTGATGAGTATCATTAACACAGTGTGACTGTGTTAAAGGGAAAGTGTCTTTACCCAGGGAATCTAACATGAGGTTAGTGTCTCGATAATTAACCCACTGCCCTTGAAAAAGAAGGTAATTAGAAGCAAAGGCAATTAACTCCTTCCAGGTGATTTCCCTTGAATCCCACTTCCATCCTAGAAAGGAGATTCCAGAAGGATCTGAAGGAAACAAGAAGACAGAAGCTGGAGCTTCCCTGGTGGCGCAGTGGTTGAGAGTCCGCCTGCCGATGCAAGGGACACGGGTTCGTGCCCTGGTCCAGGAAGATCCCACATGCCGCGGAGCGGCTGGGCCCGTGAGCCATGGCCGCTGAGCCTGCGCGCCCGGAGCCTGTGCTCCGCAACGGGAGAGGCCACAGCAGTGAGAGGCCCACGTACCGCCAAAAAAAAAAAAAAAAAAAAGACAGAAGCAGATAGACTGTATCAAGAGTGCTAATGGGGCTGCAGTGCCAGAGAGGGTTAGATGGTTCAGCACAGCGTGGGGAGGTTCTCTCTCCCATGACTGCGTCCTGTCCCTTTGACACCTCAGAAACATCAAGAGCCACAGCTGTCAGGTCACGGTCTAAGGCTAGACAGGAAACTCTATCAGGCATTTATCCTGAGGGACTCCTCAGTTCATCATCTGTAAAATAGTGATAATCATGCCCTCCTCAGAGGCTGTTGTCAGGATTGAATGCAGTAACTGTAAGAGGGAAAGATTTATAAACTTGTATTAAGAGACTCACATAAGAGATTCTGATTCTTCTTGGTAATCACTCCTCTGATGGCTTCTTTTGGTTGTTTCTCTTCCATCCAGAGCATCAAAAGCATGTATGGTATGTCTCTCTGTACAGAAATGATAATGGTAAAGATAATAAAGGTAATGAAAGAGACTGAAAGCTTGTTACATAGTTTCAGGTCTAAATGGAGTCACATTAAGTTCCTAAAAATTGCAATTCCAATTGATACAATTGATACAATTCCAAGTGAAGAGAGAAGTATGCTCTGAGTGCATGGAGACGGTCTCATGAAGACAAGTGTAAAGGTGTCAGGGAATGATTTCCAGAGGGTACGAAAGGAGCGAAGAATTGGGCAATGTTGACAGTTAGCCAAGTAAAGGAGGAGCGGGGGAACATTCATTCTCTCAGAGCCAGCAGCATGTGCAAAGAACTGGAAAGCACAGCCCACCTGGGGAAATTCAACTAGTGTGGATTAGCTGGAGTACAGAATGTATTGGTTGAGGAGACGGAGCAGAGAACATCAAAAAGGAAAACTCAGTGATGGAGATGGAGCCTGCTTTGACTAGCCTTGTTTGCACCTAATTTTAAGGGTCTACGATACACTCACACACACATACAGACATCTACACACAAAACCATATGGACTGAATATAAACCAGAGGCAATGCCAGAAATAGCTAGATTAGATTTTTGCTTCATTATCTATTTTGACTTGGCTTTTCATTAAATTAAATCTCTCTTGGATGGAAATCCTTGGCTCTCGGGTTCATTGAGTCTGTTCTGCACCAGTCTTTGCCAGGTATGATACCCACTTCACCACCTCCTATCCTACCCATCCCCACTTTCAATCTGCAAGGTCAGAATGAACTTGAGATTATATCTTGGTGGAAATAAGGAGACACTGAACAATTCTGCCTCAGATTTGCATGTCTTCTTCCTCTGGAAGTTTTATGTAAAAAGACTGAAGGAGTCTGAGACAAGAGGCAGGTATATAGATTAGGAGGTGATTTCAATCCTGCAGAGAAAAACTCCCACCTTTTCCACTTAGGTAATTGGGTAGGTGGCCGTACTAGTTGCTGAAACAGGTAATACTGCAGGGAAACACGGCATGGGGAGGGAAGTACCTGGTAAAAATTGTTTTAAAGGTATTGTACCTGAGAAGCCTAGAAAATATCCAAGTGGGGAGGTCGATTAAAAGACTGAGATGGAGACAGAGATTTGGATGTCACCAGGATAATGGTGATATTCAATGATGTCAGGGTGAATGAGGTTTTTCACAAGTCCACACACCAAAGGCATGAAAGAAACTGGAAGAGAACCTGGCTGATGGGGAACACCAATACTGAAGGGTTTATTGGAGGAAGAGGGTTATGGAAACACTGAAAAGGAATCGCCAGAAAGTATAAATAAATCCAAGATTCTGTACTATCTCAAAAATCCAGGGAAGAGAGAATTTTCAAGAAGTGAACAATAGAATAGTGTTAAATACCAAAAAGAGGTCAGTTAAGATAAAAACTAGGAAATGTCTGTGGGATGTGGTCAGAACAGATCACGGGTGGCCCTGACCAGAAGGATTTCAGCAGAGTAAGAAGGGCAGGCACGATTGAGGGACAAACAACAACGAAGACACAGAAGTGTCTAGAAACTTCTTTCGATATATCTCAAGAGGAAGTGATCCCTACATCTTCAGCTCTGCACAATAACCATTCCCGTGTCTGGAGGTCCCGTCTTCAGTTAATTTTTTCTCCTACTGCATGCCTACCAACATTTTCAGCATCCGCCCCTTCTCCTCTCCAGTTAATATGATTATATAATGAGACAGAAGCTGTCTTTGTGAATAATTTTCTGTGAGAACCCAATACACCTTTGGCCTTTATTTTCCTGTCTGTAAAATAAGGAAGGGGATGAATGCACTGGTACCTGAAAAAGTGATATTGGAAAACAGAGAAGGAAAGCATAGGTACAATTAGAACAAGGGTGGGAATTCCCCTGGTGGTCCAGTAGTTAGGACTCGGCATTTTCACTGCAGGTGAAATCCCTGGTCAGGGAACTTAAGATACTGCCAGCTGTGCAGCACAGCCAAAAAAACAAAAACAAACAAACAAACATTTAAAAAACAACAAAAAACAAGGGTTATTCCTCAAAAGGCTGAGTCTTGAATGGAATTGGAATGCAGTCTTCCCCAGCCTCTCCCAGTGAAGATATCAAACACCTAACAATTTTATGCAGATAAATAATGGTTAAAATGAATATTAAAACTGTTCTCAACCATGCACCTTGACTACAAACATCAGAGGAAAATGAGTTAATCCCTAAAGAAGTTATTTTATATGTGGGGAATAATTGCTTCCTGCAGAGGGAAGATAAAAGGAATCCTTTTGAAATATGCCAGAGCATTTTGTTCTTTTTAACAAGGCCTGACCTCAGGAGAAACTATTTTACCAGAGCCTAACCTGCTAGGGTTTATTAGAGCCTAACTGACTTAGGGGAAGGGAAGCACACAACTGCAGCCCCTCCAGCCATTCTTTCCCACCTAAAGGGGGCACGAGTGAAGTTCACAGTTCAGGGGCACTCATTCACCAAAACACTGACAGCTAATGCATCCCCTTCTCACACACCTTAGCAATATATTACTAAAGAACTATTCACCACAGTTCCTTTTACCCAGTATATCATGTCTGCCTTTCAGGAGAAAATTACAAGACACACTAAAAGGCAAAATATAGTTTGAAGAGGCTAAACAAGCACCAGAACCAGAGTCAGATATGGCAGGAATGTTGGACCAGGAATTTAAAAACACTATGATTAATATGCTAAGAACTTTAATGGAAAAAGTAGACAAGTGGATACATAAACAAAAAGATGAAAATTCTAAGAAGGAATTGAAAACAAATGCTAGAGATCAAAAACAACGTAACCAAAATAAAGAATGCTTTTGATGGGCTCATTATCAGACTGGACACTGCTGAGGAAAGACTCTCTTAGCTTGAGGATATGACAATGGAAACTTCCAAAACTGAACAGACTGAATAAAAAATAAAAACAGAACAGAATATCCAAGAAATGTGGGACAACTTCAAAAGGTGTAACGTAAGCATAATGGGAATAACAGGAGGAGAAGAAAGAAAGGAACAGAGCAATACTGGAAGCAATAATGACTGAGAATGTCCCCAAATTAATGTCAGACTCCTTCCTGATCCAGGAATCTCAGAGAACACCAAGCAGGTAAATGCTAACAAACAAAAACACAAACAAGAAAACTACACCCAGGCATATCATTTTCAAACTATAGAAAATCAAAGGTTAAACAAACAAACTCCTGAAAGAAGCAAGAGGAAATAATGCCTTACCAACAGAGCAGGAAAGACAAGAACTATATCTGACAGCTCCTCGTAAAGCATTTAAACAAGAAGAGAGTGGTGTAAAATATTTAGCTTTGATAGAAAGAAACCCACCAACCTAGAATTCTATACTCTGAATTTATCCTTCAAAAATGAAGGAGAAATAAAGACTTTCTCAGACAAATAAATATTGAGAAAATCTGTTGCCAGTAGCCTTGGAAGAAATGTTAAAAGAAGTTCTTCAGAGAGAAGGAAAATGATACAGGTCAGAAACGTGGGTCTACATAAAGAAAAGAAGAGGATCAGAGAGTGAATGAGTGGAGGTAAAATAAAATATTTGATTTTCTTATTCTTAACTGATGTAACAGATAACAGTTTAAAGTAATAACAACAATTTATTGATTACCTATATATCTGTATCTATAGATCTATGCTTATGTATAATTGAAATAATGACAGTAATAGTACAAGGGGTAGGAGGAAGGAGTCAGGAATATTTTGTTATTACAAGGTACTTGTACTACCTGTGAAGTGCTATGGTGTTATTTGAAAAAAAAGTAAAGAGAGAGCAACAGAAATGGTAAGCATTTGCATAAACATAATAGACTATCCTTCCCTTAAATATTTATACTTGGCTGAAACAGAAAACCATACCGTCATCTGATGTATGTAGACATAATACCTAAGAAGAGACAAAGGGAAGAGAGTGAAGAGACCTGCATAATGACAAGGTGGCTACATTCCATGTGAAACAGTAAAATATGTATTCTAAGTAGACCGTGAAAATATATGTATGAATATTATAATCACTATAGCTTCAATTAAAAATATATATATACCAAGAGACACAGTGAAAATAAAACAATAAATGAATTAAAATAGAATACAGGGCTTCCCTGGTGGTGCAGTGGTTGAGAGTCTGCCTGCCGATGCAGGGGACACGGGTTCGTGCCCCAGTCCGGGAAGATCCCGCATGCCGCGGAGCGGCTGGGCCCGTGAGCCATGGCTGCTGAGCCTGCGTGTCGGGAGCCTGTGCTCCGCAACAGGGGAGGCCACAGCAGTGAGAGGCCCGCGTACTGAAAAAAAAAAAGAATACAAAAAAAAATTCAAATAACCCAAAATAAAGCAAGAAAGGGGAACAAAGCAATGAAAAAGTGGGCACAAACAGAAAACGTAATTAAACGGCAGACTAAAATTCAAGCATACCAGTATTTTCTTTAAATATATATCCATTAAACACACCAGTTAAAAGGCAGAGTTTATCAGAATAGACACATGATCTAGCTTTATGTTATCCCAAAACATCCAATATAAATATAAAGATATAGTTAAAAGCAAACATCTAGAAAAAGGTATACCATGTAAACAGTAAATGAAAGAAATCAGTAGTGGATATATCAGGCTATGTAAACTTCAGAACAAAGAAAATTACCAAGGATAAAGAATGAGATTACATAATGACAAAAGGGTCAATTCATCAAAAGACATAACAATCCTAAATATATATGCACATAACTACCGAGATTAAAAATACACAAAGCAAAAATTGACAGAACTAAAAAAAAAAGACAAATCCACAATGTAGCTGGAGACACTTCTAAGTAACTGACAGACCTGATAGATAAAAAATCAGCAAGGACATAGAAGGAATGAATAACAGCATCAGTTAACTGTGTCTAATCGACATTCAGCTCCACCCAACAGCTGAATATACATTCTTTTCAAGTGCACATGAAACATGTCTCCAGGATAGACCATATCTGTATTCATAAAACAAACCTGAACAAATTTAAAGGAATTAAAATCACACAAAGTATGTTCTCTGCTAATAATAGAATTAACCTAGAAATCGATAACAGAAATATAAAAGGGAAATCTCTAAATACTTGGAAAAAAGCAATACACCTTTAAATAATGTGTCAAAGAGGAAGTTTCAAAGGAAATTAGAAAATATTTTGAAACAATATGAACACACAAAAGTAGAAAGTTACAGGTTGTAGCTCAACAGTGCTTAGAGAAAACTTTCATAGAATTAAATGTGCATGCTGAAAAAGAAAAAAGTCTCAAATCTATCATCAAATCTTCCTCCTCAAGAAACTAGAAAAAAAAAAAAAGCAAAATTGGTATAACAAACTGAAGGAAGGAATTGAAAACAGAAAAAACAATAGAGAAAATAAATAGAATCAAATGCTGGTTCTTTGAAGAGATTGATAAAAATCAATATAGTAAGACTGACAAGGAAGAAAAGAGAGAACATATACACTACCAATGTCAGGAATGAAAGAAGGGATCTTCCAATGGCCACAGAGTTCACAAGTCTGGTAACTTTGGACAAAGCATTTAAACTCCCAGCTGCAACACAGGGTCAAAACAATCCGAACTGACACGTTTTCAGAGTACATACTATATTAAGTAAAGTTAATCCAGCTGTGAGAAATATTCAAAACTCAATGGAGCATTGTTTGAAAAAGGGGGATGCCCATAGTGGATGATGCTCTGTTGTATTAGTCACTGGCTCCTTACTTTTTGCTGTTCTACTATTCACAGCTTCCATTCTTGAGACTACCTCACGGTTCAAGACGACTGCTGGAGTGAATCACTAAATATCCATTCCAGCCCACAGGAAGAAAGACACTAGAACGAGAGGCAGGAATCATACCTTGAAGGGTCCTCCCCAGAAGCTGGGCCCTCTCCAACCCATCTGCCAAAGCTTAGTCACACAGTCACACCTATTTGCAAAGGACCCTGGAAACATGACCTTCATCCCAGATGCCCATGATTCCAGGTAAAATAATCAAGGAAGAAGCAGATTAGGAATAATGGTCCAATTAGCAGTATTTGCCACATATGCTATAAAAGTTCCTCCAGATGTATCAGAACTGTTTGTACCTCTTTCAAAAACTCCAGTTCCAAAAAAAAAGGGGGGGGGACTTCCCTGGTGGTCCAGTGATTAAGACTCTGTGTTTCCACTGCAGGGGGCATGAGTTCAATCCCTGGTCGGGGAACTAAGATCTTGCATGCCATGCTGCGTGGCCAACCCCCCCCCAAAAGAAAATACTGCAGTTCCTCTGCTCCCCCCCCCAAAAAAAGTTGTTGCCCTGTGGGACCAAATGGTAACCTCTACTTTCAAATCAAAATCCCATCCTGCACTAAGCTGCTGTGGACAGCTGATGTCTGTTAAACTACTAGTCTAAAGTCTTGCATTTTTTTCCCCATAAAATGAGGTCTCCACATTTACTCAGAAACATGCCCACCCACGGACTGTAATCTCTCCTTCTTCCAGGGGCACATCAGCTCCAATGTAATTCTAATTTAAAAGCAAGACACTATCCACCTGGATGAAGCTCAAAATGGGCAATTCAGGGGCTCAAGATTCCAAGAGGCTGAGGGGTCCTGCCCTGCTCCAAGGCCCCTCCCTTACTTCTCCTACCTCTTTCCCCTCATAACCTTCACTTAATCCACCGACAATCCTTTCGAGTGAACCTTCAAAATAAACCCTGAATTCTACCACTTCTCGCTGCCTTGACTCTAGACCTTGGTCCACACTATCCTCTTCTGACACATCTTTATTTTTTATCTCTAAAACAGGACGTAACCCTCTCTAGACCAAGGGTTGGCAGTGTTTTCTCTAAAGAGCCAGACAGTAAAAATTTTAAACTTTGCGAACCATACAGGCTCTATTGCAACTACTCAGCTCTGCTGTAGCACAAAAGTAGTCACAGACAATACCTAAACAAATGGTCATGGCTGTGTGCCAATAAAACTTTATTTACAAAAACCTGCTGTGGGCCAGATTTGTCCTAGAATCCTACTGTGGGGAGTCCCTGCGGCATGTTTTATGTTTCCTAAAAAATAATTTTCAGTCTTCATCTTTACTCATTATAAGGCAAGCCACTTTTTTAGGTCATTATTTTACATTATATACCATTTTATTCTTTTTCTGTCTTGTATTTTATTTATACCATTTTAAAAATGTATGTTCTTTCACTTGGCCATAGATCTGGAAACATGCATCACTGAGGCTTTTTCTACCCAGGGCTGAAGTGGAATTATCCTAAACACCTGAAATCAGTATTTCTTCATGTCTGACCTTTCTAGATAATGATCTATGTGACAGAATTGCTCCACAGACACTCATTTTATCCCTGTAGGAAAACTCAACACTCTAATTAATGAATCCATTAATTAAACCTTTTCCTTCACCCTGAACTTTAGCTAAAATTACAAAGATACAGAAGTTGAAGATGAATCAAGCTTGCATTTTTCTTTCTGCTGGAGAGCATGTAAGGACTCACAATGCAGTTTCTTCCCAGTAGTTCTCCAGGATAGCAAGGAGTCATCCACACTTTCACATAGCAGGTGTGGGATATACATTCATGGGAAAAAGAAGGAATGAACTGGAGATAAGACAGATGGTACAACCCAATGGTCCACAGGCTAAATCCAGCCCAGAGACATGTTGCTTGGAATTCAATGTGGTTTTAAACAATTTAAGACACCACTAAAAAGATCAGAACATTTTACATTAAAACAATTCAGATTTCCACGTGTTTTTTAAATAAATAGTTATTTCTGGCAAGGTGGTGGCCAAACTATTCCAGGGCGGTAACAAACTAGAGCTGAATAGAGGCCAATTACTTTTATAGAGAGAGTAGTCCCTAGTTTTCCACAATCTCCACAACTCCCTCTTGCATGCCTAATATTGAAGCAAAATGTCACTTGCCAATTGTTATCGTCTTCACATTATTATTTCATAGTAAAGAAATATTTTTCTGTGACTCATTTCCAATCAAACCAGGGAAATAAAGGATTGGGAAGGCCACGTAATTCAAGGAAAATAGGATCAAGAACTCATTTGTGCTGCCTGTCCGTTTACTGTAGGCACTTGAGCAGGAGAAAGAGCTTAGTCAGAAAGCTGGATTCAGGTGCTAGTCTGAATTCTAATTTAGTGCCAGGGGACTTCTAAGAGCCAGTCTGAATTCTAATTTAGTGCCAGGGGACTTCTAAGAGCCAGTCTGAATTCTAATTTAGTGCCAGGGGACCAGGTATAGACCTGGTCTTGCCCTCATTTTTTTTTCTCTATCAAATAAAAGTTTTTATATAAGTGAAGGTATTTTGATTATAAAGAAAGTAATTAATTAGGATATCAGATGTCATGGAATTGATTTGAAAGCTGGAGATCCAGGTTCAAGAAATGATAGGGAACCAAAGCACTGCAAGGGGCTTGGCAGCAGCAACTGGAGAAGTAGACATATAACAGAGCAAACCAGGGCAACGATGCTGGCGTAGATGCATCCCAGCCGTTCCACTGGCCTGTGCATTCCTGTTCATTATGCCCAGTTCTGGCAGGTGACTGGCCACACTTAGGGGAGGTGGCCTCTTCACTGGCTGCACAGGGCAGAAAGCAGGCAGATCTGGGAGAAGGAGACTCTGAGACCCCTTTTATCTCCCACTGCACAACAGACTTCTGGATGCACAGTCCTACCAAGACTAGAAATCGTGTGGGAGAGGTAATTCCTCAAAAGGAACCTGGCTGCTACTGGGAAAGGATAATATATACTATCGAAGCCAAGAAACCAAAATAAATATTCCCTATTGGACTGCACAAAACCTTACACAGAACCTAAATAGAAAAGACAGGAAAGGGCAGCAGTTCTGCTTGAAGCATAGCAAGAAGCCGGGAGTCCTCCTCCTCTCTGACCCCTCACTTTGCATTGAAGGACTTCTGCCGACCCAAGATCTCCCTGAAGCCCCCAGTAAGAACCACAGGGCAAGATAATCTGTAAGATCCCTTGAAGCTGCAGATCTGTGATGTCAATGACAGAAAAATTAGTTGGGTTCCCACTGACTCACTCAGCTCAGAGACTAACTAGACGACGTCTGCAAGATAAATCTTGACAGCCCACCAAGCCAAGAGAACAGCCCCCCTGGGAAGTGCAAGGGCACCAGTAAATCATTCTCATTGCCTGCTGATGAGAGGTACTGGCTTCCGGGTTGCCACCATCCGAGGCGGAATCGAAAACAGTGGCCTCATTGTTAACAGCTCAAGGGCTGATCATCGACCCCTGCACCACTGCATCCTCAACACGTATGGATGCCTCTGCTACTGAGTTCCTGAGAACATCTCTGTGACCCACCTCTCTCCTGTGCATTCAAATGTCTTCACCCCTTATTTAGCTCGAGAATGTGAGAGTAGAGGAGAGCAGGCCCTCATGGCCTCTTAGCATGAGCAATCAGCAGGAAGAAACGGGGAATGTGAGAAAAAAATACCATATTTACCAAAGATCTGTTTTAAATAACCAGCCACTTGGGGTAGCAAGCAGCTGTAA
Organism: Tursiops truncatus; assembly: GCF_011762595.2. Taxonomy (NCBI): domain Eukaryota; kingdom Metazoa; phylum Chordata; class Mammalia; order Artiodactyla; family Delphinidae; genus Tursiops; species Tursiops truncatus. The sequence continues at coordinate 3,880,197 of NC_047053.1, read as the reverse complement.
GCACATTATAAAACTATTACAGTATTGAAACAGAGCTGTGCTAACAGCATACACAACAGTGCAGGAAGCCCCAGTTGCAAAAATCATGAACTCTTTGGAGATTTCAGAATAATTTTTTTTTCCACTCTGGAAACATCCCAACCTCACACCGTTCTGTTTACTAAGCCTCTGGAGGCTTAATGGGTGTTTATACAGAAGGACATGGGAAGCTCAGGTGACAGATCAAAGCTTTCTCCTTGCAAAAGGGTCTTGTTTATTGTCTCATCTTAACTTGTTCTTCATATGTGACGGTGCCTCACTCTTCTGATGAATTATCAGTAAGGTACTTCATCATTTCAGAGGGAACTGAGCCAGTGGAAGAGCTCAGAGGTAATGTTACAAGAAGCGCTGTCTCAAATTACAAGTAGAAATATTTATATATCTGCAAGTTTTTACATACCTCCATTGGTTCTTGACAGATCAAAAAGGAAAAAAAATACTGCAGATATAGCAAACTTCGACCACAAAGTCAAACAACCTTGAACCAAAGGACAAATATGGAATCCTACACAGAAGTTAATTAGCTATTATAAGACTCTAAACAATCTGAAATTGTTCCTTGGTATCATAAATCAGGTGGAGAGTCTGGTCAAATGACCTCTAAGACCCTAACTAACTGTGGGATTGTTTAGTCTAGTTTCAATAAATATTTTGCTCAAAGGTTTAAAAAAAAAAAAAGAGCACTGTCTTTTACCCAATGAGGTGAAGTCCCCAGGGAGACACACTCCAATCCTCTCAATCTCCTCATATGTCAGGGACCCCCGGCCTCACAGTCAGTAAGGAGTACTGAATAACCACCTCCAGAGGACAGGTCATTGGGATTGGTTCTAGGAATCATAGCAAGACATCAAACCTTTCTTCACGTGGCTTCTAGTTTGCTCTGCCCAGTAAGATGTGTGATCAAACAGGAGAGCCTAGGAGCAAAAGTAGCTGGACAGCCCATCCAGGAATAGAGCCTTCAGACACCTGACCTGATGCCCTCAGGCCCTACATGCCAGCCCCGTAGCCATAAGGACAATAAAATGTCAAGCATGATGGCCCAGGCACTGGAGACACATCAAGATCTGGATGCAAGTCCCAGCTCTGCCATGCACAAGGTGATCCTGACATTTCCTCCATTTCTCCATTTGTAAAGTGGGAATAAAGCTCGTTGGGCACACGGAGGACGACAGGAGATGATGTATGTTGTTGGGGTCCTCTCATAGTGCTTCAGGCATCGTATACACTCAATAAATGGTCACTTTCATTATCATCGACCTCACCCCATGTAGGTTGAGGACACTGAAAATTAGCCTAGTGGTTCTCCAAGCTGAATGTGCAGTAGAAGCACTTGGGGCGGTATTTTCGATCACCTATAGAAAATGTTCTGTACTCTACCCTAAACCAGCTGTGTCAAGTGACTGGGATGGGATGAAAGGGTGTAAGAGAGAGAGAGAGAGAGAGAGAGAGAGAGAGAGAGAGAGAGAGGAGGGAGGGAGGGAGGGAGGGAGGGAGGGAGGGAGGGAGGGAGGGAGGGAGGGAGGGGGAGAGAGAGAGAGAGAGAGAGAGAGAGAGAGTGTGTGTGTGTGTGTGTGTGTGTGTTCATTAAGCTTTCCAAGTGACTCTGATACAATTCAACTGTAAACTACAATTTGGGATGCACCGTGTGTAACTAGAGAAATATATATATATATATATATATATATATATATATATATATATATATATATATATGTACATATGAATGTACTTAAGGCCAATGCCACAGTCACACGACCCAACATGCTACAAGAGATGTAGGGAGCAGAGAAGCAGAAAGGGGAATACACAGAGTGAATACAGGGTGACCACCCCAAAACTGCCCATCCTCGTGTCCACTGAAGATGCTTCTACTAAGGCCCAACTTGCGAATCTCCCATGATTAAAAGGCTTAGCAGAAAGTGTTGAAACTGCATAGCTAACGCTTGCAGAAAATAAAAGATTCCTTTACTAAATGTCAGCTAAACGACCATGTCACCATCTTTCCCACATTCTTTGTTCTTTCAGGAAGGAGTCTCCATCAGCACTCATTTGTAAAAATTACACTCTGGCTGCATTTGCCACCTGACGTTGGAGAAATCATTCCGAGGGTGACTTTTTATCAAACTTGTCAGTGTGCTCTGTGAACCAGAAATCATCTTGTAGTAGGCAGAGTGGATGACTGCCTACTAGTGTAGAAAAACTGGGAGCAGCATCCAGACCCCTTTTTCTCTGTTTTCTAATGCAGAAATTATCTTCAAAGAATTCATGCTGAGATTGACATATACACACTACTATATATGAAATAGATAACTAGTAAGGACCTACTGTATAGCACAGGGAACTGTACTCAATACTCTGTAATGACCCATATGGGGAACGAATCTGAAAACAGAGTTGATATATGTATAACTGATTCCCTTTGCTGTACAGCAGAAACTAACACAACATTGTAAATCAACTATACTCCCAATACAAATTTAAAAATAAATTAGTAAATTAAAAAATAAATAAAAGAATTAACGCTTTTGCTCCATGCTTTTCAATCCTGGCCATACACGGAAGTCTCCTAGGGAGGCTTGAGACATTCTAAGCCCCCAGCTCAGATATTCTGATTCAGTACATATAAGGTGGGACCCAGTATTTTTTGTTTTAAGTATTTTTAAAACTCCTTGGAAGATTCCGGTGTGCAGGCAAAGTTGATAACCACTGCTTCAGCTGAACCAAGGCCAGTTCAAATCTTGTCTGACAAAAAACAACAGCAACAAAAACTCACATTAAGTAGTATTTTAAGCTATTAAGAACTTCTTATACTTCAGTGTTTCAATGGTTTTTTCTGAGAAGTGCTAAGGCATGATTCCAGATGAAAAGTAAGATGCCCACCCAGTTATATTTAAGTTTCAGATAAACAACAACCTTGGGACATACACCGAAAAATTATTTGTTACTTATTAGAAATTCAAATTTACCTAGATGGCCTGTATTTTGCTAAATATGTCAATCCTATCCTGAGGTCCTCAGGGAAAGTGGAGGGAAACTTCGAGTAGAATCAGGGCTGAAAAGGAACCGTGGGCACCTGCTGGGTCTGCCTGCCATCCATCCACCAGCTTCCTGTAAGCACACTTCAGTCGGCCGTAAGGAACACCCCTCCCCACTCTCTGCCCACGTGGTTTGGGTGGGCCCAGGAGCAAGACCATGAGAGGTGCCTGTCTCCCTGGCCACAGTGATTAGCACAGGTGTGGTGGGCATTTAAACCAAGCCAACCAAAGAAACACCATTCCAGAACTTCCGTGTGACTGTGGGGGAAGAGGTACCCTTTCACTAAGGTTGTTGAGAAGGTAGGCCATAGCCCTGAGTCACCGGTGCGGTGGTCCCCTTATCACCATATGTGAAGGATCTCCGTGAAAAAGCCAGCAAGAAGAGAGACCAAGCCCTAACATTAGAGACCTCAGACCCAGTCACGCTTGAAATCTGCATCTTGCACTTTTTGTGATGCCAATGCATGCATTCCTTTTCTTAGCTTACGCAAAACTGAGTTCGTTTTCTGCCATTAGCCCCCAAAAGAGTCCTGAATATAAGGGTACAGACTGAAAAGCTGGAGTCCAAAGATAAGCTTTCACCTGCCTCACCATATTTTTTTAGTCCTAAGAAACAGTTCTTCCAAATGCACCCGTGTTTAATCTCTCAACAGCTGTTAGTGACCCTCCCTGTTCCTAATTCAACATTCCCTTCTCTATACCCTGACAGCTTGTACTTTCTATCACAGCACTTTCTTGTACATAATGGTTATCTATATATGTAGCTCTCCTAGAAGTTTTATCTGTCTTTGTATTCCTAGGCAGAGTCCAGCACAGAATAGGTGCTGAGGTATTGTTTGTCAAAGTATCCTCTTTTTTTGGCCGCAATGCGTGGCATGCGGGATCTCAGTTCCCTGACCAGGGATAGAACCCAGTCCATGGTAGTGAAAGCACCAAATCTTAACCACTGAACTGCTAGGGAATTCCCTGTTTGTCAAAGTAAATCAACATGCAGACAGGCTGTGATGATGATGATGATGATCTATTCAAAAGCTACGTCGGCCTTTGCCAGAAGGAAGCGGAGGCTGTGGAGGAGAGAGCTGACCTGACTGCAGGGACCACTGCTTCCACCCACCATCCCCACACGTGAAGAGCGGGCATTAAGCTTCGGGCTTTGTGTTTAAACCCAAAGCATCAGATTTTGTTGGAACAAATTAATGTGTGCCACGTACACTATTCAATTTATACTTATATTCTAGAGTTCAGAAACAATTAGCCGTTTCCAGCTTATTTCCTTGCTTTGGTGTGATTCTCAGAAATGTAAGAAAGGTCGTAATTGGTGCTTTTCTTCCCCCGGACAGATGATCCTCAATTACTGAACTCCACCATAGGAAGAAACAAAGAGATTTGTATACAGATGCCACGGGATAGGGTGGAATCTGGTATTGAATGGGTTGAAAACCAGGACAACCCTAAAGGGACCCAGCGTCGTTCAGAGTCTGAAGAATCAAGCGGCCCTGGATCGCCCATCCCCTGCCTGAAGGGCCCTGAGTCCGTTCTGTGGCTGTGTCTGCAACGGCAGGGGTAAAAGGCGAAGATGAGTCGTGCAGAAGAGCTCTGAGCGCTATGACTCTTATCTTCCCGCTCAGATTCGACGCCATGAGGACGCTGTCTCCTGAACGCGTGACACCCGCCTCTGTCTCAGTGAGCATCTTTGCAGAAAGACGGCACAGAGACTTCCTTTGAACTCCCCCGTGCTTCATTCTACTACGATGAAAACTGCCCCCCTCTCAAATTAAGCCGACTAGGAGCACCGCACACTCTGCAGGGTGGCTCACCCCTGGCCGTGAAGGATGCCACACGGCTCGCTCCTGTGAAAGTGGCTTCCAATAATCAACCTGGCTGTTGATCCAGCAAAACAGGCTGGTGGCTCTCAGAGTCATCAATTAACAACGGTGGAAACCTTAATCTGGCAGGGACCTCTGTCCATCACACAAAGCAGCGCTTTGGAGTGGCACAAGGGTGCTAGGAGCTCACGTTCAGAGGCAATCCTTTGAGCCGGTGGCCTCTCATCCTGGTAAGACGCTGCAGGCAGCATGAGGGCTGCCGCAGGACCATGACTAGCAGCTGCAGCTCCGAGACAAAGAGCCTCCTCGGTCCTCTTTAGAAAAGCCCATCATGCATCTGCCCTGCAAGCTTTGCTCCCGTTAGTAAAACCGTCCCGAGCAGCAGTGACAGGGGGTAATTACAGCGGGAGAGCGCTCCTGACACAATGTTTTTAAATAAAGAAAGGGGGAAACAGGGAGAAGAAAGATTGCTTCAAAGGTTTGACTTCAAATAGCATTCAAGGAGGATGCCTTTAATTCCTTGTGCAAGTTTATTTACTGTCCATCTCCTGGTCTAAAGGAGTTATCAGGATTAGATAAATCCCTGGGAGATAGCCACGTCTGATTGCTGCAATTCCATGAACCCTGGACAGATTCCAGGGAATCTGAAGGCCTAGTGGAGGAGGAGAGCGTGGGCTTTGGGCTTCCCTTTTCTTCCTTAAGTGCCAGGAACTCATTCAAGGCCAATGAGTGCAATCTTCTCCCCAGCCCGATACACCTTGTCACTTGCTCTAGCTTTAGTAATTTCAGTGATGGGGAGCTCTGTGTGCTCTACGCGACCATGATCTTTTCCGAACAGCTCAATCTGCAGAAAAGCTGGTCCTGGAATAATGTAAAGTCATCCTTCAACTAGAGACGGCTGCTGTGTTACGAGTTCCCTAGGATAAACAGCCTCAATACCTCCAATTTTTCCTTACATTGGTTGCTTTCCAAACTGTTCTTCCTCATGATGACTCTCCCCTGAACAGACTACAGCAAGCATCTGTGGCAAGTCCCTTTCTTAACCTCAAGAGGAGAGCTAGTTGGAGTCCTGCGTCCCCACGGGCTTTGCGAACACTGTACAAGTATTATTCATTGCGCACAGGTACTGTTACTATAAAGGACGGTGACCAACTTGGTTCCTTATCCAATAAACTTCAAGAAATAAGGCAGGGGCAAAAGAGTTAAAAGAAAGAGCAAGAAACATCTCCTAGAATATTCGTCCATTCCTTTATTCGTGCCAACAGAAATTACTCATTTAGTTAGAAAATTCACATTATTTGGAGAAACTGGAAGCTATCTGGCCCCATGCTGGGTGTTGCTGGCTGTTCTTGGGAATTCTACCATTTCCCTCGAATGATGCAAAAGCATCCTAGGAAGTCCCAAGGCACAGGGACTTGCAAGCAGGATGGCTCATCTGCAGCTTTCTCGTTTCATATTGTGTAGCAGCACAAATGATGCTCTCCCCCAGGGCTCTGGGTGGGCCTTAAAGGTCCATCTGTGTTTCCACACCCAAGACCTGCCTCAAGAGGCACCCACTGCCTGCATTTCCAGGCCCAGTGGGTTCAACTCTCTGAAACTGAGTTGACTTGTCCAAGAGGTTAAAAATCAGTCAAATCGGTGTTGACATGGTCTTTGATTCTCTTCCCTCCAAAGACTGATTTCACCAGCTAGATTTCTATTATCCATCCCCCCACCTTTGCCAATATTGACAGTGGGGGACAAACAGTGTCTTGGGAATAGATCTGCCCATTTGTCTGGAGCCTGGAGCCCCAGGTCAGTCATGTAAAAGCCAGAGACACCAGCAGAGGTTAAAAGACAAGCCCCCGATGTATCGAGCTGTGTTTGTTGTTCTGACAAAGTAGAGAGTATAGGATGCCAAGGACAGTTCATTTCCCCTGCCAGTGTCCCTGTGGAAGACATGTTTTCGGGAACAAGAGCCAGAGAAACAAGAACCTTGACACAAGGCCAAACCTTCCTGTCCACCTCAGCAAGTAAGAACCTCGACCCCCAGCACTCATGGTGCGAGGCTGACAGATGAGGGGCTGCCATCAGAAATGCAGAGCATCAGGACTGTTGGCCCCCAGCCCGGTCTCCATGAAGCACCAAAGTCAGCCATCCTGTGATTCATCCAAACGCAAGGCTGGGCAATCAGCAAGTCTGTGACCCAGCAGAATGTGTGGCTTGGGGGTTACAGCGGGAGAACTAACCAGGACCGTCTCACTGGTGTTTTGATCTCACTTGATCACAAGAGGACTGTTTCACAGCATCCTTTTGAGAAATGGGCCTGGACATAGTACTGCCCTGTGGATTCAGCCTAGGTGAGTCATGCCAACTGTTTCTTGAGGACATCACCGGTTTCCTTGCATTGTGTCTCTTTTCTGTGCCGTGCACTAGCTTCAGTTTCCAGAGAAGGAGGAAAACAAGCATCAAGTTCCCACATGGATCTTTAACACTTTAAAATTTATATATATGCGCATATATATATTTAAAATCATATACATGTGTGTCTTATTTTTATAGTTTATAGATAACATATTTTATATATTTATATTAGTATGTACCAGAGTTTGTTTTGTATTAAAATGACTCATGAATGTCACTCTCTTCCCTATTTATCGTCAGCATCTCAGGGGCAGGGACTGTGTCTTGCCCACCTTGGAATCCCCTGAGTATTCCAGGATGCTTTCTCACCCACTGTAGATGTTCCATCAGTGTTAGCTGAGTTGTCATTTCAGTTCAATGGGTCCATCCACACCACTGCTCCGTGCAGTGTCCTTATAGCGCCGTTTACTACACCTAATTTCCTGCCTGTTGTCTGGGTGAGCCTGTTCGTCTTCCTTACCCCGTCTCTTTCATCTCCTTATCCCAGGAGAGAAGGGCAATTCTCTTCTTCCCCATAGCATCCCCTTCCCACAAAGAGAGGCCTGTAGCTACTCTGGGTCAGCACTGGCCCCACAGCACTCCAGGAGAGAGGCCTGTAGCTGCCTCTGGGTCAGCACTGGCCCCACAGCACTCCAGGAGAGAGGCCTGTAGCTGCTCTGGGTCAGCACTGGCCCCACAGCACTCCAGGAGAGAGGCCTGTAGCTACTCTGGGTCAGCACTGGCCCCACAGCACTCCAGGAAATTACCTTAAACATCGTCTGCCAAACACTCCCCTTTTGGGGGTTGAAAGTGGTCATTCGGTTTTATGAACAAAGGACGCAATTTGCTTCCTTCCCTCCCTAAAACTTTAAACAGTAGAGATTAACTGATAGCAAACTGCAGACTTCCTATGAGCTTGGCAGGCTCAGAATTTCATATCCAAATGAGAATCTTCTTCTCTGAACTATTCACCACTGCACTGAGTCTGTACTTTTTACCAATTCGGTTTATTTCTCTCATTTGTCATGACTAATAGAGAAGAAATGTCTCTGCTATCTCTGCCCACTCCTTCTCTAGTTACTGCTGATGCCCAGCTGGAGGAATGCTGCGATACGTAGCCAGTAAATATCTTCTTTAGAGTAATTCACCAAAGATGCATTCCTCCATGAAATGGATGCTCTTATAAATACTGACAACTTGTACTTTGAGCTTCTAGATCCTTCTGCCTATTAAAACTTTAAAATGCTTAACTGACATGCACAGTGTCCTGCACTAGCACATACTAAATATTTGTTGGTTTAATAAATGAAAAACCTATTTTAAGTGTCCTTCATCATGCAATCCAGCCCCTGACACCCACCAGTTTGTCAATGTTTCTTCTTGCTACCACAGTAGAGTCTCCCTGGGGGTGTCTTTAAAACAACTGTAATTAGGTTTTTGCTTGTTTATTAATTTGACAAATATTTAATTCCTATTCTGTATGGCTCTTAGTAGATACTCGATAAACAAATGGCTTGCTGAATGAATAAATGGCAGACTGTGGAGAGATCTAAACACCATGTCCTATAAGAGACACTTGAAGGGACAGCAAGATTTTAATCCAGAAATAGAGGCTCTCAGTAGGTAAGGACACCTGTCTAAAAGCAATTGAAGGATTGTCATGGATCCTGTCTGCATTCAAAAATTTGATGTTGTGTTTGTCATAGTTTTTTCTGCACTATTTCGATTTTTTAAACACTGCATTAAAATATTATCTTGATTACTGAGTGTTTCGGCACTCTCTCGGATTTTGTTGCACGAGGCAAATGCCCCAGGTTCTTCCCCTTAGTCTCAGCCATGAAGGTAACGTTGACTCCGCGGGCTCAGCTGCTTTCCACCATCTCCATGTACTCGAATCATAGCACCTTTCAAAGGCGACATCAGTGTTTGGGGAGGGGGGAGGTGCAAAGACAGGTGGTACTTGGACAGTGGAACCAGCTACACATAAGTCACTTCTGCATCACAGAGGGCTCCAGAGAGAGATGCACAAAGAGACAATGACAGGTAGGAGCTCAAAGTACCACTTTATTCTGAGCTTCTGGGAAACCAGACTGGGACACCAGCTTAGATTCAAGCTCTAAATAGGACTTTGTTATGGGATAAACTGTGCCTCTGAAAACTTCATGTGCTGAAGTCCTAACTCATCAGAATGTGACTGTATTTGGAGACACAGTCTTCAAAGAGGTAACGGAGTTAAAATGAGGTTGCCAGAGTGGGCCCTAACCCAACATAAGTGCTATCCTTATAAGAAGAGGAAATTTGGCCACAGACATGGACAGAGGGAAGATGATGTGAAGACACAAGGAGAAGACAACTATCTACAAGCCAAAGATGAAGCCAACCCTTCAGGCACCTTGAGCTCAGAGTTGCAGCCTCCAGGACTGTAAGAAAGCAGGTTTCTGTTGTTTAAGCCACCCAGTCTGCAGTACTTTGTTATGGTGGCCCTAGAGAACTGATACAGACTTTTACTTTGCTTTAAGACCACAGCTGGATCTTACCATAGGTCAGTCAATCTGAAATGGGGATGTGGTGAGCAGGAAGCAGAGATTCTTGAGAGGAAGAGACTACCAAGAAATATGGCAGCCTGGTGGAGGAATAAATTGAGAGTTTGGGATTAGAATAAGCACACTACTATATATGGAGTGGATGGCCAACAGGGACCTGCTGTGTAGCACAGGGAACTTTACTCACTATCTTGTAATAACCTATAATGGAAAAGAATATAAAAAAATAATATATATATATTTATTTATTTACTTATGTATAACTGATTCAATTTGCTGTGCACCTGAAACTAACACAACATGGTAAATCAACTATATTTCAATAAAAATTTTAAAAATATATGGCATCCTCTGAGGAACATTATCCATTGAGCCTACGTGTCTTTTGGAGGCAGGATAAGATAGAGGTGAAGGAGAATAAGACGTCCAGACCCACAGAATCTCAGATAGATGAAAGCAGGAAAGGATGGAGAACGCCGCTTCACACACTTGACCTACTTTAGTGTTCTGGGACCAGACCCACTAGGAAATGTGAGACAATCCATGACCCATGGTCAGCGTCTGATCGAATCTCCATCCCTTCCCCTCAGAGGAAAGAAAAAGATCGTGGAAAAAGTGAGCACAGACTTCCTCTTCCCTAGATCTCAGTTCAAATGCTGCTTCTTGAAAAGAATCTTCAGATTTAACTTGCACTCTCTCCCAAAGTTGGAAGTGAGTGCTTCATTCTCTAAGCTCCCACACAAATTACTGTTTCTTTTCCTATGAAACAGCACTTTTTTACAACTACTATTTATTTTTTGTTTCAGTAGTTTATTGATTAAATGTAATAAACTGAGGATTGAGGAACGGACACTCTGATGTACACACCAGTAGAATTACTAATTAGTAGTAAAAGAACAAATGAACAAACAAAAAACTAAAAAATAATTGCAATACAGGTAGCTTAAAAATTGAGCAGTTGGGCTTCCCTGGTGGCACAGTGGTTAAGAATCCACCTGCCAATGCAGGGGACACGGGTTCGATCCCTGGTCCGGGAAGATCCCACATGCCAGATCCCACATGCCGCAGAGCAACTAAGCCCCTGCGCCACAACTGCTGAACCTGCGCTCTAGAGCCCACAAGCCACAACTACTGAGCCCACAGGCCACAATTACTGAAGCCCGTGCACCTAGAGCCCGTGTTCTGCAACGAGAAACCACTGCAATGAGAAGCCCGTGCACCGCAACGAAGAGAAGAGTAGCCCCCGCTCACCACAACTAAAAGAAAGCCGGCGCATAGGAATGAAGACCCAAGGCAGCCAAAAATAAATACATAACTAAATTTACTTTTAGAAATGAAGCGACTGCTTACTAGACGGCGCTAGTGTTTCCCGTTATATTATTTACAGCTACCATTTACTGAGCCAGATGATGGCAGTTCATACATGGTGTGCCACTGAATCTTAGAAACAACCCTGTGGGTTAGTATCCCCAATACCATGTTAAGAGATATTAAAGCAATTTATTTCAACAAACATGGACGGAGAACCTAATAGGCCGTCTAGCTGTATCAAGAATGCAAAGGTTGCTGTCTTCAAGAAGGTCTTTGTTTAGTGAGGGAAACATATACAAATAAAGTATTAGATTCTGATTAAGTCAAATTATTTACATTATTTACAATATCCAAGATATGAAGCAACCTAAGTGTCCATCAACAGATGAATGGATAAAGAAGGTGTGGTATATGTATAGGTATTATAATATACATATAATGGAATATTGTTCAGCCATAAAAAAGAATGAAATTCTGCCATTTATAACAATGTGGATGGACCTAGAGAGTATTATGCTTAGTGAAATAAGTCAGACAGAGAAAGACAAATACTCTATACTATCACTTATATGTGGAATCTAAAAAATAAAACAAATGAAATAAGTCAGACAGAGAAAGACAAATACTCTATACTATCACTTATATGTGGAATCTAAAAAATAAAACAAATGAATGTATACAACAAAACAGGCTCACAGATACAGAGAACTAGCAGCTACCAGTGGGTAGAGTGAAGGGTGAAGGGGCAAGATAGGGGTAGGGGATTAAGAGGTACAAAACAGTACGTACAAAATAAATAAGCAACAAGGATCTATTATACAGCACAGGGAAATATAGCCTATGTTGTAATAACTTTAAATGGGGTATAATCTATAAATATACTGGGTCACTATATTTTACACCTGAAACTAATATAATATTGTAAATCAACTATACTTCAATAAAAATTTTTTAATTGAAATAAATAAATGGAAAAAAAGGTCTTAGTTTAATGAGGGAAACATACAAATAAGGAATTAGAGTCTAAGTCGGTTTCTTCATTTAACAAATATTTATTGATTATCTACTCTGTGCTGGCACTGTTCTAGGTACTTGAAATGTATCAGAGAACCAAACAGACATAATGGAACAGAATAGAATAGAGTGAAAGTGATCAATGCAATGAAGAAAAGTACAAGGCAACAACACTGAGGTGCTGGGGAAATGGGAGCTGGGTGGCAGTTTTGAAGTGTGTGATCAGGATGGGCCTCATTAAGGAGGTGATACTTAACCCAAGACTTCAGGTAAGTTCACCAAATGAATACCCAGGGGAATAGAATTCCAGGGGGAGGGAATAGATGCTAAAATCACCAAGGCAAGAAGGAGCCTGGTGTCTTTAAGAAATAGCAATACAACCAGTGCAGTTAGAACAAAGTGAACAGGTGTGGAGTTGCAGGAGCTGAGATCAGCAAGAAAGGCATCAGCAGGTCACGCGGCCTTGTGACCTGCCTCGAGGACTATGGGATTCGTTCTGAGTGAGGAAGAAAGCCATTAGAAAGTCCTGAGCAGGGGAGTTTTTGGATTGTCTGAGAAGCAGAGGCCAGGATGGAATTAGACATTCAGGGAGGTTTATTAGAGAAAACACCTGGGGAGGATAAAGGGGGAGAAGGCTTGCTAGGGAGACAGAGTAGGTTAGGACAGACCTAAAAACACGATGTAAGTCTGTGAAAGTCCTGTGAAAGGAGGAAGGGGAGGAAGATTGGTCAAACTGGAATATAGCTCTGGGAAATTCCAAAGCATCACACGTGTGAGTCAGCGACAGCCCAGCTCTGAGGCCCTGGCCGTGCTCCATCATCAGCCCAGAGCAGCCTACGAACAGTGTAGCTGAGAAGAGCTTGGACGCGGGCAGATCCCAGGGTGTGGCAGTCGATGTTGTCTCCCAGACACTCTTCTCTCATCCTGCTCTCTGAGGGCACATCACCACGGCCGCCAACAAGAGTGAAATCATCCGAATGGTTTTTTAAAAGATCATTCTCGGGACTTCCCTGGTGGTCAAGTGGTTAAGACTTTGCCTTCCAGTGCAGCGGGTGCGGGTTTGACCCCTGGTCGGGGAGCTAAGATCCCACATGCCTTGCAGCCAAAAAACCAAAACATAAAACAGAAGCAATATCGTAACAAATTCAATAAAGACTTTAAAAATGGTCCACATCAAAAGAAAATTGTATAAAAAAAAAGATGATTCTCCTTTGCGGGGGTGATGACCTCCCCATGAGAACATGCCTCTCACGAAGGAGCTCCTTCATCCCTCTCCAGAAGAGGAGAAGAGGAAACACCAGAAGCAGCGTCTGGCGCAGAGCCCCAGTGCCTATTTCGTGGATGTGAGATGCCCAGGATGCTATAAAATCACCTCTGTCTTCAGCCATGCACAGACAGTAGCTTTATGTGTTGGCTGTTCTATTGTCCTCTGCCAGCCTCTGCAGGAGGAAAAGCAAGGCTTACAGAAGGATGCTCCTTCAGACAGAAGCAGCACTAAAAGCACCCTGAATCAAGATGAATGGGAAACCATCCCAATAAACACATTTTGGATTAAAAAAAAAAGATCACTCTGGCTACTGGGTAGAATATATGAGACCAAGAGAGACAGTAAGGAAGCCAGCTGTAAGGCCACTGCGATCACCCAGGTGAAAGATGGGGTTGCTGGGGGTGGAGCAGCGGCTCTCACTTGGAAGTGATTCTGCCCTAGGGGACCTGTTGTCAGTGTCTGGAGATACTCTTGATCGTCACAACTGGAGGGGAAGGAATGTGTCATCCAGTGGGCAGAGGCCAGAGATGCTGCTAAATGTCCTACAATGCACAGAGCCAGCCTCCACAACAAAGAATTATCCAACCCCAAATGGCAACGATGCTGAGGTGGAGAAAACCTAGGGTAGGGCAAAAGCGTGTAAGCAAATGTTTTCCCCCTAATATTGTTTTGAAGGTAGAAAAGACAGAATTCGATGATGGATTAAACATGAGTTGTGTCAGAAAGGAAAGGGTGTGTCAAATTCCTTGAATGATGGCCAACACCTAGGAAGATGGTTCCAGGCTTGTTTGTTTTACTTTGTTTTTGTTTTCTCTTTAAATGGAGATGATAAAGGCTCAGAAAAAAGTGGTTTTAGGGATGAGTACAAAAAAAAAGAATTTTATTTCAGATATGCTCAGTTTGTATGACTATGAGATATTCACTGATGTCAGATAAGCAATACGGAGATTTTCGAGTTTAGGAGAAGACTGGAAATATAAATTAGGGAGTCATGGATAGAGTTGGTATTTAAAGCCATGGGACAGAGCGAGGTCACCTAATGTATGAGACCATAAGAGATCTAAGTGTGAGTTCTGAAGCAGTTCCGCATGTGAGGTGGAAAGATGATAGGGATCTAGTCAGTAGAGAAGGAAACATCCAGTGGGTCTGGAGGAAAATGAAGAGAGGGTGGTGGTTGTTTTCAAAGCAAGAGGGGGAATGCTGCTGATGGTTTAAGTAAGCTGAGGGATGAGAAAGGGCCGGTGAACTCCTAAGTGTGGAGGACACTGATGGCCTTGACGAAGAGGATGACAAGGGATGGTGGCGCTGTGCCTTACTGCCATCTTGCACTCACAGAAACGGGATGGGGAAGGCAGTAGGTTGAGGATGGGAGGGCTCACAGAGGAGACAGCCCAGAAAAGGCTGCGTCCTCACATCTGGATCCAGCCCTTTATTCATCAAGCCCTTTACAGATGCTGTCAGGAAGGGCCTTCACAGGATCAGAGCCTGACAATATGAATGCCTTCAGCAAGAGTCAAGTACCATTTACGGAGGATGCTGGAAAGGCCATGTTTACCATGAAAGTGGCTGGATCTTTGACTTTTATAAAATTATAACAAGATACTGGACTCTGTGATCAGTGCCCAGAGGGTGAAACCCCTTCCACACATTTTCTATTTCCAGCAAGAGACAGACCAGAGGCTGTTGTCATTTTGATTGAAAAGTTCTACTGACTTGATGAAGGCTTTTTGTTGGCCGCACTTGCAAACGCTTTCATTTCTTCAGTTAAAAAAAAATGCTGTAGCAAACTGTTATATATAGGATGGATAAACAACAAGGTCTTACTGTAGAGCACCAGGAACTATATTCAATATCCTGGGATAAACGGTAATGGAAAAGAACATGAAAAAGAACATATATATGTATAACTGAATCACTTTGCTGTACAGCAGAAATTAAGAACACTGTAAATCAATTATCCTTCAATACAATTTTTTTAAAATGCTGTATAATACTGAGGTACCTGCCTATCCCAAATGAAGACTTAGGGAAATCAACAGAGCAGGCTCTGCCCACCGGCCCTTCTCATCCCCCAAACCCCCAACACACAAACATACACTAACCAGCCACCAGCCATCCTATTTTCACTTTTAAAACTGTTCGATTTTTTTTTTTTTTTTTTTTGCGTTATGCGGGCCTCTCACTGCCGTGGCCTCTCCCGCTGCGGAGCACAGGCTCCGGACGCGCAGGCTCGGCGGCCATGGCTCACGGGCCCAGCCGCTCCGTGGCATGTGGGATCTTCCCGGACCGGGGCACGGACCCGTGTGCCCTGCATCGGCAGGCGGACTCTCAACCACTGCGCCACCAGGGAAGCCCTGATTTTTTTCTTTTCATTTATTGAAAGTTTTGCTTGGAAGTTTGAGATATAAATCTATACTTCCGTCTAGAAGGGTTCTTTTGGACTGTCAATAACTATTTCCAGTGCTAAATCTCCTACAGATGAAACATCACAGCACTTTTCACATAACGCAAAAACACTCAGAAAATAGTAAAGGAAGTACATTGAAAACTCTTTCTCTGTTTTGGCCACTTACAGAATAGACCAAGAGCAGACAATGTTTTTAAAACCCCAATTGGCTGGACTGAGGCTCTACTAATGTAATTCGGGGGCTAAATTGGCTAAAAATACTTTCTTTAAAATATAATATGCTTGATGATGAACAACAGCCGGAATTTTCAGCTAGCTGATTTTTTTTAATTCCTCAGCATTTACAATTAAAATTTTTTAAATCTTCTAGCAAGAAATTCAGTTTTAAGATATGTATCAGTCATGGAAGTAAAACTAAATAGGTTTCCCATCTCCTCTCTGGGCCAGTTGCCAGAATTAGTCACTTTATTAAGGAGCTGTTTTCACAGTGCTTCTGGTTGACTTCTTTTTTCAGGGTATAGAAATGTGATGTTGTTATGACAGGGGTTAAGACCAAGGCTCTGGATTCAGACTGCCCAAGTTCAAATCCTGGCTTTGCCTCTGACTAGCTGTGTGATTTTAAGCAAGTTGCTTAACTTCTCTGTGCTTCAGCACTTCTGTTTAAAAAGAACTAATGACAGCAACAATCTCACAGAAGTCTAGAAAGAACTGCACGAGATCATGCTATATACAAGAAGTCTCTCTCTCCCTCCCTCCCTATCTCTAACCCTTTTTGATTTTCCGTGTGTGTGCACGAGTGTCTGTCACCTTCTGCAGGCCTGTTATTTCTAGGGAAATAACCCCAGAGCCCAAGGGGAAGTGAAAAAGTAAGAAGCAGAAAATGTGGGTTCTGGCAGCCTCTTTCTCTCTGTATTCAGGACCTCGTGAGTCTTCCTGTTGCCCATTTGGAAAATAGAGAATGTTTGCTAAGTCAGATGAGACCTTCCCTATGGTTTCTTCTCTTACAGAAATATCACTTCAAGTTGTTGCTGAAGTTCATATCTATAAGGGGGGTTAAAATACAACTTTAAGTAGTGTGGCTGAGCCTGGATATTAAGTACAACTATCAGAATAATCCTGGAGCCAGGGAAAAAATCTGATTCCAGGTTTGAAAGGCTTTTCTAAAACCCCAACTTTTATTAATTTAGTAAAAATTCAACTTTCCCAACGTATATTATTTATCAAAAACCATTCTAACGACCAATTCATTACAATGTATCAACTGAAAATTGTATATTCTATTAAAAGCGAAAAAAAAAAGAAGCCAAGGCAATTAAAATAAGGCTTTGTCAGCCCGTACAGTATTGTAAGGGTAAACGCATAATTTTTCTGACACTTTTATGTACATGAAGTATAGTTCGGAGAGCTTACCACCACTGTGCACCTCTTGAGGTTAGGGAACCCCAAGTTGAGAGCCATTTACCTATAAAAACCCTGAGTCAGTGCTGATAAAGCAATACTAGGCTGGCCCACAAATGTATAAGCAATAATGATGTTACTAATCATTTATAGCAGCCCACGAGGGACTTCGGAAATAACCTCCAAGCCATTAAATAATGACCTACCTTTGATAATATCTCCAGCTTTGAAAGCTGAAGGTTAGAGTTCATATGCCAAAGTGATGCTGGGACAGTGACTCGCCTCGGCGGCCGGCTCTCTTCCTGAACAGGGCACAGTGCTCCTACCTGCTCGTCTCCCTCTGAGTGCACTTCAGAAGATGGTAATCTTTATAGCCTTTTAACATGCTTGTAACATCTTTTTTTCTTTTTAATTAAAACTACTGCTCAAAGCAGAAAACTTGGAAACTACACAGAAAGGCACCAAGACAAGATGTTATCCACAATCCCATCATCCATTACTTTTTAACATTTCTCTGTTTGTCTCTTCCATTTTTCTACATATCGATGTATAATATTTGACTGGAAAATCAGCAAAACTTTAACATCATTGTTTCACCTGTCTTCTTTAATCACAACCTGTCATAAGCATGTTTCTATAATAGATATGTTTATATGGTTGTATGTTCTTTAACTAATTCCTTTCTGTTGGATGTTTAGGCAGTTCTAAATGTTTCACTACTATACATAAAACTGGGATTCTGTTACTTCATTCATTTAGTAACATCTTTTGATAGGCGTCCTTTCACAGACAGAAAGTCTCTTGCCTCTTACATGCTTAACATTGACAGGATGAAATTTCAGAAGAGAAATCAACATCAATGCCATAAGACATGTTTTGAGGCATATTACAGATATTTCCCTCCAAACTTTGTTTTAATTTTTATTCTCTCTCGAAGTATACTTGAGAATGCCATCCTCAATCCAAGGTTTACCAGTTTTAATAATACTTCAAACCCGGACATGTGACAAAAACATCTCATAGGATTTTCACTTACATTTCTTTGACTATTGATCAAGTTGCACATTTTTCACATGGTAATTGGTGATTTGTACTTACCTTTTATTGAATTGCTATATGTGTCCTTTGAACAATTTTCTACCAAGATATTAACCTTTTCCTTATTGATTTCCTGATCGATTTCCTTATTGACTTATTTTACTGTCATTTTATCATGGTCATCTCTACAAGGTAGTACTTACAAAGCTAACTCATCTTTCGTAAAGACTGTGTTAGAAAATGTTTTATGTGTATACACCAAATGGACACTTTTACATAAACTGAACCTTCCCATGCATGATGGGATTTATAATACGGTCTTTGCTTTCTCTGGCCTCCCCTCTGACTCTTGCCTGCATCTCCACATTTTCACCAGCACCTCCCACAATAACCCATGTTAACAACATAGTTTATATATTTTTTTATTTTTCTCCATTTTTTCGTAAGTATATTTTAATATATATACAGATGTAAAAACACATACAGCATTTTTTCCATTGATGGTTTCATTAAAATGAGATCATATTAAACATTTTCTGCATCTTTTCTCACTCAAGGATACCTCACAAAAATCCTGCCACGGTAACTGGTATAATTCTAATTCATCCTTCTGAATAGCTACATAAGATTCCCAGGGGTGGATGAGCTATAATTTCTTCAACCATTCCCCTATTACTGATATGCCCTTTGTTTCTAGGTTTTTGCCACTACGAATGAGGCTGCAATAAACATCTTTGAACAGATATGCTTACTTATACAGGTGCTTTTATTTTGATGGGATAGGTTTCCCAGGGAGAATACTGCTGAGCCAAGAATTACGTTCAATTTATTTTTATCTTTATGGGGGCTGGCAAGTTTGTTTCCTGAAAAGGTGGTAACAATTCACAGTTCCACTAGCAATGTGTACGAATTTCCCCATACCTGCATTAGCAATAGGTATTATGGCTCTTTCCAATTTTTATAAGTCTGAAGACTAAAACATAGCCCTGACCACTCACGAATTCAAATGACATATGAGTTTACATCTGGATTTCACGTCTCTGAATTACAGCTAATCCCTTGGTCCACTCTTTCATTTTTTTTTATGTCAATTGTATAATTCATATATACTACAGATTTTAATATTTTGTCAGCTGCATTGCAAATAACTCTTTTCCAGAGCTCATACATGTATATGTACTTTGTTTTCGGCAGTGCATCTCAAAGTCTCTGTGGCAAAGCACCAGTATTTTACAATTTCGAATCCATAGCAGATCGATGTTTCATACAATACAGAATCACACATTTGGATGTCATGGCAGTGCTAAACTGCTGCATAAGTTTATAAATGCTTATTCTCAGCCTGTGCTCTTACCAAGACATTGGTTGGTAGCACACTATAGATTGGCTCTGGTCCGCCCCCCACACTAGGAATAACAATGGCTTGTGCCCTCTTTTTTTGCAATCAACAGTTCACTTTTATGTAGTCAGAATATTTCCTTCTACAGTTTCTGGACTTGCTTAAGGAGGTAGTTTAGGATGTACTTATAAGAATTCCATTGCTAGGAGACGAGGGGAAGATGGCGGAAGAGTAAGACGCGGAGATCACCTTGCTCCCCACAGATACACCAGAAATACAGCTACATGTGGAACAACTCCTACAGAACACCTACTGAACGCTGGCAGAAGACCTCAGACCTCCCAAAAGGCAAGAAACTCCCCACGTACCTGGGTAGGGCAGAAGAAAAAAATAAAAAACAGAGACAAAAGAATAGGGACGGGACCTGCACCAGTCGGAGGGAACTGTGAAGGAGGAAAGGTTTCCACACACTAGGAAGTCCCTTCGCGGGCGGAGACTGCAGGTGGCGGAGGGGGGAAGCTTCGGAGCCGCGGAGGAGAGCGCAGCCACAGGGGTGCAGAGGGAAAAGCGGGGCGATTCCCGCACAGAGGATCGGTGCCGAGGATCGGTGCCGACCGGCACTCACCAGCCCGAGAGGCTTGACTGCTCACCCGCCGGGGCGGGCGGGGCTGCGAGCTGAGTCTCGGGGCTTCGGTAGGAGCTCAGGGAGGGGACTAGGGTTGGCGGTGTGAACACAGCCTGCAGGGCGTTAGTGCACCACGGCTGGCCGGGAGGGAGTCCAGGAAAAGGTCTGGACCTGCCGAAGAGGTCTTCCCTCTTTGTTTCCTGGTGCGCGAGGAGGGGGGATTAAGAACGATGCTTAAAGGACCTCCAGAGACGGGCGAGAGCCGCGGCTAAAAGCGCGGACCCCAGAGACGGGCAGGAGACGCTAAGGCTACTGCTGCCGCCGCCAAGAAGCCTGTCTGCGAGCACAGGTCACTATCCACAAGCCCCTTCCGGGGAGCCTGTGCAGCCCGCCACTGCCAGGGTCCCGTGATCCATGGACAACTTCCCCGGGAGAACGCACGGCGGACCTCAGGCTGGTGCAACGTCCCGTCGGCCTCTGCCACCGCAGGCTCGCCCCGCATCCGTACCCCTCCCTCCCCCCGGCCTGAGTGAGCCAGAGACCCCGAATCAGCGGATCCTTTAACCCCGTCCTGTCTGAGCGAAAAACAGACGCCCTCCGGCGACCTACACGCAGAGGCGGGGCCCAATCCAAAGCTGAGCCCTGGGAGCTGTGAGAACAAAGAAGAGAAAGGGAAATCTCTCCCCGCAGCCTCAGGAGCAGCGGATTAAATCTCCACATCAACTTGATGTACCCTGTAGCTGTGGAATACATGAATAGACAACCAATCATCCCAAATTAAGGAGGTGGACTTTGAGAGCAAGATTTATGGTTTTTTCCCCTTTTCCTCTTTTTGTGAGTGTGTATGTGTATGCTTCTGTGTGAGATTTTGTCTGTATAGCTTTCCTTCCACCATTTGTCCTAGGGTTCTATCCGTCCGTTTTTTTGTTTAATTTTTTTCTTAATATTTTTTAATTTAATAACTTTATTACATTTTACTCTATTTTATTTTAATTTATCTTCCTTCTTTTTTCCTTCCTTCCCTCCTTCCTTCCTTCCTTCCTCCCACCGTCCCTCCCGCCCTCTTTCCTTTCTTTCTTTCCTTCTTTCCTTCTTCTCTTCTTTCTTCCTTCCTTCCTTTGGATGAAAGGCTCTTGGTGCTGCAGCCAGGAGTCAGTGCTGTGCCTCTGAAGTGGGAGAGCCAACTTCAGGACACTGGTCAACAAGAGACCTCCCAGCTCCACATAATATCAAACGGTGAAAATCTCCCAGAGATCTCCATCTCAATGCCAGCACCCAACTTCACTCAACGACCAGCAAGCTACAGTGCTGGACACCCTATGCCAAACAACTAGCAAAATAGGAACACAACCCCACCCATTAGCAGAGAGGCTGCCTAAAACCATAATAACTCCACAGAAACCCAAAACACACCACCAGACGTGGACCTGCCCACCAGAAAGACAAGATCCAGCCTCATCCACCACAACACAGGCACTAGTCCCCTCCACCAGGAAGCCTACATAACCCACTGAATCAACTTTAGCCACTGGGAACAGACACCAAAAACAACGGGAACTACGAACGTGCAGCCTGCAAAAAGGAGACCCCAAACACAGTAAGATAAGCAAAATGGGAAGACAGAGAAACACACAGCAGATGAAGGAGCAAGATAAAAACCCACCAGACCTAACAAATGAAGAGGAAATAGGCAGCCTACCTGAAAAAGAATTCAGAATAATGATAGTAAGGATGATCCGAAATCTTGGAAATAGAATGGACAAAATGCAAGAAACATTTAACAAGGACCTAGAACTAAAGATGAAACAAACAATGATGAACAACACAATAAATGAAATGAAAAATACTCTGGATGGGAACAATAGCAGAATAAGTGAGACAGAAGAACAGATAAGTCACCTGGAAGATAAAATAGTGGAAATAACTACTGCAGAGCAGAATAAAGAAAAAAGAATGAAAAGAACTGAGGACAGTCTCAGAGACCTCTGGGACAACATTAAACACACCAACATTCGAATTATAGGGGTTCCAGAAGAAGAAGAGAAAAAGAAAGAGACTGAGAAAATATTTGAAGAGATTATAGTTGAAAACTTCCCTAATATGGGAAAGGAAATAGTTAATCAAGTCCAGGAAGCACAGAGAGTCCCATACAGGATAAATCCAAGGAGAAATACGCCAAGACACATATTAATCAAACTGTCAAAAATTAAATACAAAGAAAGCATATTAAAAGCAGCAAGGGAAAAACAACAAATAACACACAAGGGAATCCCCATAAGGTTAACAGCTGATCTTTCAGCACAAACTCTGCAAGCCAGAAGGGAGTGGCAGGACATATTTAAAGTGATGAAGGAGAAAAACCTGCAACCAAGATTACTCTACCCAGCAAGGATCTCATTCAGATTTGATGGAGAAATTAAAACCTTTACAGACAAGCAAAAGCTGAGAGAGTTCAGCACCACCAAACCAGCTCTACAACAACTGCTAAAGGAACTTCTCTAGGCAAGAAACACAAGAGAAGCAAAAGACCTACAATAACGAACCCAAAACAATTTAGAAAATAGGAATAGGAACATACATATCGATAATCACCTTACATGTAAATGGACTAAATGCTCCCACCAAAAGACACAGATTGGCTGAATGGATACAAAAACAAGACCCTTACATATGCTGTCTACAAGAGACCCACTTCGGACCTAGAGACACATACAGACTGAAAGTAAGGGGATAGAAAAAGATATTCCATGCAAATGGAAACCAAAAGAAAGCTGGAGTAGCAATTCTCATATCAGACAAAACAGACTTTAAAATAAGGACTATGAAAAGAGACAAAGAAGGACACTACATAATGATCAAGGGATCGATCCAAGAAGAAGATATAACAACTGTAAATATTTATGCACCCAACGTAGGAGCACCTCAATACATAAGGCAAATACTAACAGCCATAAAAGGGGAAATCGACAGTAACACATTCATAGTAGGGGACTTTAACACCCCACTTTCACCCATGGACAGATCATCCAAAATGAAAATCAATAAGGGAACACAAGCTTTAAATGATACATTAAACAAGATGGACTTAATTGATATTTATAGGACACTCCATCCAAAAACAACAGAATACACATTTTTCTCAAGTGCTCATGGAACATTCTCCAGGATAGATCATATCTTGGGTCACAAATCAAGCCTTGGTAAATTTAAGAAAATTGAAATTGTATCAAGTATCTTTTCTGACCACAACGCCATGAGAGTAGATATCAATTACAGGAAAAGATCTGTAAAAAATACAAACACATGGAGGCTAAACAATACACTACTTAATAATGAAGTGATCACTGAAGAAATCAAAGAGGAAATAAAAAAATACCTAGAAACAAATGACAGTGGAGACACAACGACCCAAAACCTATGGGATGCAGCAAAAGCAGTTCTAAGGGGGAAGTTTATAGCAATACAAGCCCACCTTAAGAAGCAGGAAACATCTCAAATAAACAACCTAACCTTGCACCTCAAGCAATTAGAGAAAGAAGAAAAAAAAACCCAAAGCTAGCAGAAGAAAAGAAATCATAAAAATCAGATCAGAAATAAATGAAAAAGAAATGAAGGAAACAATAACAAAGATCAATAAAACTAAAAGCTGGTTCTTTGAGAATATAAACAAAATAGATAAACCACTAGCCAGACTCATCAAGAAAAAAAGGGAGAAGACTCAAATCAATAGAATTAGAAACGAAAAAGGAGAAGTAACAACAGACACTGCAGAAATACAAAAAAGATCATGAGAGATTACTACAAGCAACTCTATGCCAATAAAATGAACAATCTGGAAGAAATGGACAAATTCTTAGAAAGGCACAACCTGCCAAGATTGAATCAGGAAGAAATAGAAAATATGAACAGACCAATCACAAGCACTGAAATTGAAACTCTGATTAAAAATCTTCCAACAAACAAAAGCCCAGGACCAGATGGCTGCACAGGCGAATTCTATCAAACATTTAGAGAAGAGCTAACACCTATCCTTCTCAAACTCTTCCAAAATATAGCAGAGGGAGGAACACTCCCAAATTCATTCTACGAGGCCACCATCACCTTGATACCAAAACCAGACAAGGATGTCACAAAGAAAGAAAACTACAGGCCAATATCACTGATGAACATAGATGCAAAAATCCTCAACAAAATACTAGCAAACAGAATCCAACAGCACATTAAAAGGATCATACACCATGATCAAGTGGGGTTTATTCCAGGAATGCAAGGATTCTTCAATATACGCAAATCTATCAATGTGATAAACCATATTAACAAATTGAAGGAGAAAAACCATATGATCATCTCAATAGATGCAGAGAAAGCTTTTGACAAAATTCAACACCGATTTATGATAAAAACCCTGCAGAAAGTAGGCATAGAGGGAACTTTCCTCAACATAATAAAGGCCATATATGACAAGCCCACAGCCAACATCATCCTCAATGGTGAAAAACTGAAAGCATTTCCACTAAGATCAGGAACAAGACAAGGTTGCCCACTCTCACCACTCTTATTCAACATAGTTTTGGAAGTTTTAGCCACAGCAATCAGAGAAGAAAAGGAAATAAAAGGAAGCCAAATCGGAAAAGAAGAAGTAAAGCTGTCACTGTTTGCAGATGACATGATCCTATACATAGAGAATCCTAAAGATGCTACCAGAAAACTACTAGAGCTAATCAATGAATTTGGTAAAGTAGCAGGATACAAAATTAATGTACAGAAATCTCTGGCATTCCTATATACTAATGATGAAAAATCTGAAATTGAAATCAAGAAAACACTCCCATTTACCTTTGCAACAAAAAGAATAAAATATCTAGGAATAAACCTACCTAAGGAGACAAAAGACCTGTATGCAGAAAATTATAAGACACTGAAGGAAGAAATTAAAGATGATACAAATAGATGGAGAGATATACCATGTTCTTGGATTGGAAGAATCAACATTGTGAAAATGACTCTACTACCCAAAGCAATCTACAGATTCAATGCAATCCCTATCGAACTACCACTGGCATTTTTCACAGAACTAGAACAAAAAATTTCGCAATTTGTATGGAAACACAAAAGACCCCAAATAGCCAAAGCAATCTTGAGAACGAAAAACGGAGCTGTAGGAATCAGGCTCCCTGACTTCAGACTATACTACAAAGCTACAGTAATGAATACAGTATGGTACTGGCATAAAAACAGAAAGATAAACCAATGGAACAGGATAGAAAGCCCAGAGATAAACCCACGCACATATGGTCACCTTATCTTTGATAAAGGAGGCAGGAATGTACAGTGGAGAAAGGACAGCCTCTTCAATAAGTGGTGCTGGGAAAACTGGACAGGTACATGTAAAAGTATGAGATTAGATCACTCCCTAACACCATACACAAAAATAAGCTCAAAATGGATAAAAGATCTAAATGTAATAAGGCCAGACACTACAAAACTCTTAGAGGAAAGAAGACATAGGCAGAACACGCTATGACATAAATCACAGAAAGATCCTTTTTGACCCACCTCCTAGAGAAATGGAAATAAAAACAAAAATAAACAAATGGGACCTAATGAAACTTCAGAGCTTTTGCACAGCAAAGGAAACCATAAACAAGACCAAAAGACAACACTCAGAATGGGAGAAAATATTTGCAAATGAAGCAACTGACAAAGGATTAATTTCCAAAATATACAAGCAGCTCACGCAGCTTGATATCACAAAAACAAACAACCCAATCCAAAAATGGGCAGAAGACCTAAATAGACATTTCTCCAAAGAAGGTATACAGACTGCCAACAAACACATGAAAGAATGCTCAACATCATTAACCATTAGAGAAATGCAAATCAAAACTACAATGAGATATCATCTCACACTAGTCAGAATGGCCATCATCAAAAAATCTACAAACAACAAATGCTGGAGAGGGTGTGGAGAAAAGGGAACACTCTTGCACTGCTGGTGGGAATGTGAATTGGTACAGCCACTATGGAGAACAGTATGGAGGTTCCTTAAAAAACTACAAATAGAACTACTATATGACCCAGCAATCCCATACTGGGCATATACCCTGAGAAAACCATAATTCAAAAAGAGTCATGTACCAAACTGTTCATTGCAGCTCTATTTACAATAGCCCAGAGATGGAAACAACCTAAGTGCCCATCATCGGATGAATGGATAAAGAAGATGTGGCACGTATATACAATGGAATATTACTCAGCCATAAAGAGAAACGAAATTGAGCTATTTGTAATGAGGTGGATAGACCTAGAGTCTGTCATACCAAGTGAAGTAAGTTAGAAAGAGAAAGACAAATACCGTATGCTAAAACACATATATATGGAATTTAAGAAAAAAAGTGTCATGAAGAACCTAGGGGTAAGACAGGAATAAAGACACAGACCTACCAGAGAATGGACTTGAGGATATGGAGAGGGGGAAGGGTGAGCTGTGACAAAGCGAGAGAGAGGCATGGACATATATACACTACCAAACGTAAGGTAGATAGCTAGTGGGAAGCAGCCGCATAGCACAGGGAGATCAGCTCGGTGCTTTGTGACCGCCTGGAGGGGTGGGATAGGGAGGGTGGGAGGGAGGGAGATGCAAGAGGGAAGAGATATGGGAACATATGTATATGTATAACTGATTCACTTTGTTATAAAGCAGAAACTAACACACCATTGTAAAGCAATTATACCCCAATAAAGATGATTTAAAAAAAGAATTCCATTGCTAAGTTTATTCCATTTAAGTCTCTGGTCCTCGTGGATATTTTTCAAATTTTATTATATCCTCCTTTTTTTGTCTGGATCTTTTAGTGTTGTGGGATAGGGGTTCAAGGCTATTTTCTTTCTGATGTGCTGTCACACTGCCTTTGTCATCATGGAAGATAACTATGGTGTGGCTTTACTTCTTATAGAGTCTGGAAGGCTAAAATCCTACATCCTCAGATCAGCTGTCCTAAGGCTCCATAAGTGATGTGCATTTCACTGGGCAGACACACCCAAGCCAGTCTTGGAGCTGACAGGGTAGCATGATACTGAGCTGCACACAGGGGACCTCATTTCCCTGGTAAGCAAAGGAGAGCAGGTATTTTGTTATCCTGGAGTGACTGTGAAAGGTTTCTCAAGTTCTTATATTGTAAACACCAAGCAGTAGGAGTAGCAGCAATGACACTTCTGCTTGAAAAGTCTGGGGTATGATTGGCCCTTCTTCCTGGCTGCATAGCATCCAATCACTGTTCTTTCATCTTCCCAGATAGCTTCTAGAAGCTTCCTTTCACTTAAACTACCTAGAGTGAATTCTGTTGTCTGCAACAAAAAGCCCTGACAAAACACTCATACACTAAATTATCTTACGTACTGAGATCCTTTACTATATTCACTCTTTGGAGTCACTGATCCATTTTACATGGATCACTACCAATACACTCATGCCAATTTCATGCTGCTCTTATCACAGTGGATTTATAGTGAGTTCTGAGATCTGTTTCTTTTTGCTCTTATCAGAAGTTTATACTTCCATTTGAACTTTAAGGTACTTCTATCACCTTAAGTCAACAAATAGAATAAGAAACAGAAACACATTTAAGTAAAACTATGAGACGTCCCTGAACCCTAAACCAAGATATATGAAGACAGAGACTGAAGACATGGAAAATGACTTTAAAAAGATGAGACACTCAAACTAAGAGGCTCACAGAGTATCTGCCAATCATCACCCTGAAGAACCTTTTAGGAAATAATGAAGTGGTGGTACCAGAGCCTGTAAGAGATTGTGGGGGAGTGCTGAAACCATGAGGCTTGCATAAAAGCACAGACAAGAAGAAATCAAACTCCTAGATATCCATTCTCACTCCTTTCTCACAGTTAAGCAACCATCTTTTCTCTTCCCCTTTAGGAAGTAGGAGGTATAGTCTCCAGAGAATATGAACTACAGAAGCTTTGGACATGGGGCCACCAGACAGAGAGAGATGGAGATGAAGGCTGAAGACAGGAGTCAGCAAATTTTTTCTGTAAATATCCAGATAGTAAATATTTTAGGCTTCACAAGCCATATGGTCTCTGTTATAACTACTCAACTCTGACATCATAGCACAAAAGCAGCCACAGATAATATTTACACCAATGGGTGGGGCTGTGTGCCAATAAAACTTTATTTATAAAAGCAGGCGGTGGGCTGGATTTGACCAATTGTTTGTTATTTAAAGCCCTTCTGGTCTAGGGTGATACCATGGGGATTAAGTAAAAAGTCTACATGCTGAACAGGGAGCCTCCTCTCCCTCTTCCTCTGACCAATAATTATTCACCACCCCATACTTTCTCCAAGTAGGTTAGTAAATGAAGATATTGTCCTTTCAAGAAACTCAAATCCCTAATAGCAAATATCTACAGCTACTAGTATTTAGTGTCACTGATTTAAAAATCCACTGGTCCAGCAGTGAAGCTCACCACTTTGTCAAGCCCTGTGAGCCGGACCCAGTGAAGCTGGGTGGGGAGGAAACCCCAGCAGTCCTCATTCTAGGGTCAAGGAACCAACCTCACTTTCAAATACAAACAGACAGGCAAAAGATCCTCTGACATTTGAAGAAAACTTCCAGCATGAGACTAAAACAATCAAACACAAAATAGACAGTAACTGGGAGCAAAAGACAACTTCAGAGGACTCTAGATAATATCTGCAGAGAGGCCAATTTATGTATTAAACACATGTTTTTTGAGTGTGAATAGTGTGTCAAACGTTTTTCTACATGCAGGCAATACACTAGCGACCAAAACTAATAAAAATCACCAACTTCACAAAGCTTTCTTCTAAGGAGAAGACAAAAGAAAATAAAACAAGAACATTATTTTTTAAAACAATAACTGTAAAACAAGAAAGATTTATTGATGATTAAAAATTTGGCAGGTAAATGTTTTTATAGTTAGTAAAAGGGTTGGAAGATAAAATGGAAATCTCCCTGAGAAATGGGAGAAAGAAAGAAAGTAGAAGGAAAATAGGACAGAACAGAAAATTAGATGGTAGACCCAATAGGTCCAACAACCAACAGATAGGAATTCTAAGAAGAGAAAACAGAGAATAGGAAAAGGACAAAATTATCACATCAACAATACACAAAATTCCCCAGAGCTGAAAGTCAGGAGTCACCAAACGAAGAAGACCCCCAAAGTACCAACATGATAAGTGCAAATTATCCACATCAAAGCACATTTCTGTGGAATTTCAGCATTCCAGAGAAGATCCTGTTCCCGAAGAGGGAGAAAAGGTCTCGATTGAAGATTAGGGGATAAAAGTCACATCAGATATCTCAAAAGCAATAATGAAACAATATTTTCAATTTTTTAATTGAAAATTATTTTCAACTTGGAATTCCGTACTCGGCTGACATATCAGCCAAGTATAAGGGTAGAACACAGGCATTTTCAGACACTCAAAATCTAAAAAAATACACATTTTCTCTTGTGCCATGTCTAAGGAAACTCCTGGAAGATATGCCACACCAAAAGTGAAGAAGGTGGGAAAGAGAGGGTCCTTTACTCAAAAGAGAGATGAAGGCAAATCCCAAGACATTGATGGAAGAAAGCTGCAGATCAGTATGTGGGCGAATTAGTAAGCAATCCCCATCCACGATGGAGCATGGATGGCTCCAGGAGGAACGTCCTCAGGAAAATGATATACTACTGGACAGAGTTTCATGTGGACATTTATGTTAAGAAACATTTTGAAGAACTTTAGAAAATGGTGGAAGACATTGATTATGCTGAGGGAAAACGTCACAAATTTAAAAAAGCAATTATTAACTACATGCAGAACAAAAATGTAAATAAAAAAGGAAATACGGTAATAGCAAAATACCCAGCTTAAAAGTAAACAATATTAACACAGTTATAACTGATAACTAATTTAGTTTGTAATAACTAAAACACTGAATATGTGTTTTATCATCTTTACTGAGGTAGAATTTTTGTGCAATAAATTGCACCCATTTAAATTGTATGATTTGATGAATTTTTAACAGATAATTCCACCCATGAAATTATATCCACAATAAAAGTACAGAATTTTACCACTACCACCAAAAGTCTCCTTATACCCCTTTGTAATCCACCCCTCTATCTGCTCCCAAACCTAGGCAATTGCTTATCTGTTTGTGTCGATATACCTTAGTTTGCATTTTCTAGAATTTTACACAAATGCAATTATACAGTATGTACTCTCTCAACTCAGCCATTCCACTCCTAGATACATAAGAAAAATAGAAACATGTGTCCACACGAAGATTTGTATACGATATTCATAGTCGCTTTGGTCACAATAACAAAAATAAAATGGAAACAATCTAAGTATCCACCAACAGAAGCATGAATGAATAAAATTTGTTGTGTCCATATAATGAAATACTGTTCATCAGTAATAGCAAAAACGAAATATGATGGCTCAACTTTAACCACTTTTCCAATCTCATTTATTGGTCTTATTTCTTACAAAAGTCTCTTGTGGTTTCTAGGTGTGTAATCATTTTATCAGCAAAAATATGTATTTATGTATTCTCTTTTCTAATTTTATACCATTTATTTCATTCCTTCTTTTACTGAATTCACCTGAACATTCTAAACAATGTTGAATAATAATGCTGATAACAATCGTGCCTGCCTAGTTCCCGATTTTAATTGAAATGCTATTATTTCTCTATTTAATTAAAATGGTTTAATATTTGCTGTTGGCTTGGGGAATGTGGTCTGTATAATATTTATTATATTCAAGTCCCTTTCTTCTATCCATATTTTAGAGTTTTATTATAAATGGATCCTAAACGTCTTTTCAGAATCTACTATGCCCAATGCTACTTTCTCTTTAATTTGTTCATTTTGTATGGTATATTGATGAATTTCCACATATGTATACATTTCCAAAGAATAAACTTTACTTGATCATTCTTTTGATTGCAAGGTCCCTTTTCTCATACATATTTTAGCATTTTTGCATCTATATTCACTAGTGAGGTTAAGCTTAAGCTTCTTTCCAGTGCTATCTTTTCAGGTCTTTGTATTTATTCTGGCTGCATGCAATGAGTTGAGGTGGTTTCTACCACCTTCTAGGATCTGGAATTGTTTAACTACTGTTGTAACTACCTCTTCTTTAGAGGTGAGGCAGAATTCAACCATGTTACATTCTTTTCTCAATGCCTTTTCCAATGGTGACTCTTTAACCACTTTTCCAATCTCATTTATTGGAAGTTTTCTCCTATTCAAATTTTCTACTTCTTGAGTCAAATTTGATTAATTATATTATTATTGGGTTGGCCAACAGATGTGACAGAAAAACCCAAACGAACTTTTTGGCCAATCCAGTATAACAGGAAATCATCCCTCATCCTAGGGTTTTAAATGTTTTACCATAGGAGTTGGATGTAGAAATTTTTAAGGACCTTTTCATTTCTTCTGTATCTGTGATACCTCCTTTCTTATTTCTAATCTTAGGCGTCTTTATTCTTTCTCTTTTTTTTATATTCAGGCTCAAAAGGAGTTGATTATTTTGTTGGTCTTTTCAAAGATCCAGCTTTTGAATGTGTTTATCTTTCATGCTATTTGTTTCTAATTCAATATTTATTTGTTGAACACATGAATGGCAGTTATCAGCACATAGGTGGGTTGAAGACCATTGGGGAGAAAATGTGTTGAGTGAGAAAGGTGAAGGCCTCTTAAGAACACCAATATCTTAAGGGCTGAACAGAAAAAAACCCCACAGAGATTTCAAAGATGCAATCTGATAAGCAGGAGAAAAAACAGGGAAGTACAATGTCACAGAAGCCAAGATAAAAGTGTTTCACGGTGGAGAACCTTGTCAACAGTTCCGAATGTTGCCCAGGGGGATCTCTTGCCAAAGGCCTTACAAGTGTCCACTGACGCTGCCTACACGTAGGCGGTGGATGGCCCTAGCAGTTCTACGGTTTTATGGGCCAACAAGAGAAAAAGTCAGATTTCAGTGGACAAAAGAGTAAGAGAAAAGTGAGAAAATGAAGGCAACAGTCACAGATAACTTTTAAAAGACCTCTAGCTGAGTGCCTGAGGAGAGAGGGGACAGGAAATGGAAGAAGGTAAGGGGTAGAGAGACATTTTTACACAGGCGTGAAAGGCTCAAGCACATTTAAATGTTGACAGGAAGCAGCCAGTAAAGGGTTGGGTGGGAGATACAGCGAAGAAATGCAATGCAGAGCACAGACACAGTGTTAAACTCATATAGGAGAGGGTCCCATTTTCCTGTATTCCAAGGCAGGAGGATAGGACATCTGTGGGTGAATGTGGGTAAACCCACCTTTGCAGACTTGATGGAAGGAAACTGTGGAAACTGGATGGACTCTATTTCCTCTATGAAGTACCTGGCAGGGTCTTTTGCTGAGAGTAGGAAGGAAAGTGATAGGGTTGGAGGCATCCGGAAGTAGAGAAACACTGACACAGCAGCAGTAAGTCTTGGGAGAAAGACCTAGCTTGGGAACCGTAGAAGAACTTTCGGTCAAGAGCCTAGTTAAGTTGGATGCCACACAGTGTGGAGGCACCGTGCATAGGAATGAAGGCAAGCAGATGGGTGGGCCCAGGGATACCTGTTGGTGGGACAGTACTAGGTGATAACTAGTGTTTGCAGGACAGTCACCCAGCTCTTCCAGCTCCTCCCCACGTCACTCAGGCAGCCCCACCTCCAAAGCCTCCTCTTCTACCCTTGCTATGGGAGGAAAGGAAATAAGCCTGTGTTGGACTTATTGGAACAAACTCTCCTTCCATCTCTCAGAGTCTACTTCCACATTGGAGACTGTAAGAGTGAATAAGCCTGGGGTCTGTTTCCTCTTACTCAGAAGCAAGTCCTCCCAGACAGCACGGAGATAAGCAGCTGCTATCAGGGCTACCTAGAGGGGGCAAATTACAGATAAGAGAGACAATGGAAAGATGTGGGTCTTACTACACTTGAACCATGTTCTACTTTTTGATTCTAACTAAGAGAGTCAAAGCAGAATAAACTCAGACATTCTAGTTGTTTAAAGAGTATCTCAAATACATGCAGCCCTATGTCCACAGCAGGACTATTTACAATAGCCAAGACATGGAAACAACCTAAATGTCCATCAGCAGAGGAATGGATAAAGAAGATGTGGTATATAACACAATGGACTATTACTCAACCATAAAAAAGAATGAAATAATGCCATTTGCAGCAACATGGATGGACCTAGAGATTATCATACTAAATGAAGTCAGAAAGAGAAAGACAAATACTATAGGATATCACTTGTATGTGGAATCTAAAATATGACACAAATGAAATTATCTACGAAACAGAAACAGACTCAGAGACATAGAGAACAGACTTGTGGTTGCCGAGGGGGAGAGGGGTGGGAGAGGGATGGATTGGGAGTTTGGGATTAGCAGATGCAAACTATTACATATAGAATGGATAAACAACAAGGTCCTACTGTAGAGCACAGGGAACTTTATTCAATATCCTGTAATAAATTGTAATGGAGAACATTTTTTAATCTCAGTAAGAAAGGGGTTATATCTTCCTACCTATTTATCTATTTACCCACGTATCTACCTCACAACATCTTTTATTAGCTTCTAAGTTCCCTCAAAACATGGATCATATGATCCTCACCCGGCCATCCACTTAAGCAGTATTTTTAAAAACTGTAACATTTTAAGACCATATGAGAATATCTCTCAAAACATGGTCTTGGACTGACTGATTTAGATCACTGGAATTTTTTTTTTAATTCATTTAAAATCCTACATCAGAATCTCCAGGGATGCTTGAAATGCAGGTTCCTGGACTGAACCCCAAACCTCCTAGTTCTGAATCTGGGTTGTACACAGGATACTCTGAGGAGGATCCTGGGAGCATTTTCAACATGTTATTAAAATACTAATTCACTGGTGATCCTGAAGCCCGTCGGGGTCAAGCAGGCTTTCATATCTGCACTGGTTTACCTAGTGAGCACCTGCAGAAATTTTATTTTGAAGAAGGACTGCTCAAAGGAAAAGTGATGGTAACTGCTCTGAAGCACCCAACACAAGAATGCAGTGTGGGATGAGGTAAGAAATCAGGGGAAGTCACCAAACCTTTAGAAGAGGAAAGTCAAACAGACACTGAGGTAAACCGAAATCGGTACAAGGCACGTCTGGACGAGTCTATGTGGGAGACCAAGGGTTAGTTTGTGTGGCCCTCGGGGTCAGGGCCTAAAGGCTCTAGCCAAGTAGCAAGTTCAGAGAATTTTGGAAGCCTTTAACCAGTGGTCCAGACAGAAGTGAAAAGACTACATTAGGGTCCCTTTGAGGGCCTGTACTTGTGCCCATAACATGTCTGTGCTGCCCTTAGGAATTTCTGCCTGGTCCTCGCCAAAATCCCGCTGGGCTGAGGACAGGACCACAAAGGGGAACCTGGAAGCTGGTGTCGTTCCTGCTCTAAGTCTATAGGCTCATCTGTAAAGCAAGGAGATGGGCCAAGTGTCTCCCTGTACCCCTGCCAGGAGCAGCTTTCTGAGCCTATGGAAGGAAGAGCTGCCAGCCCATCCTAGACCCTGAGCATCCATGGATCCAATGCAGATTTAAGGGCAAAGACTCTTCTGAGTTCATGTAAATTACAATAACAAAGAATGACTAGGCAGCCGCCTTTTAGAAGCAGAGTATCAAGGATGAAGCAATGTTTGTAGTCTTGCCTCCACGCATGATTCTTTGAGGAAACAAATGACTGCCTTCAAAGAAAAGAGGAGGATCCCTTGCACCTCATAAAAGGCTTCCTGTCCACAGGGGAGGGATGGAGAAGACGGCTGTGACCCTTGCCAACGCCAGGCCAGCTCTGTGAGCCGGAGACACTGCTGGGCAGGAGATGGCTCCCGTACAGACACAAGCAAGAGCCCTCGGTCTGTTTAGCAGCCACAGCTCACTTGGAGAAACCATTTTCACCGACTTCTCAGGGACCAGATCTGGATTCCAGGGCAACTTTATGAGGTGCTACTATATAAGGTAAGGAATAGATTTCTACCAAATGTTCCAGAACTTACAGAAGTGAGTTTTGAAAATACCCCTTTGGCAGAATCCCACAGAGCCTGCAGCAGAAATGTATCCCCTGAGTGGGATTCGAGGTTTGGAAACAGGCAGCAGACATTTGGAGCCAAGGAAGGTGAATCAGGTCAGCGCCAAGGCCCAGTGCTCGGGGTCACAGAAAGGTGAAGCTTCTCTATAATGAAGACGTATCACCTTCATGATAAAGCAAAGGAAATTCAAAAGCATCAGCCTGACTTCGTATGGGCCTCAAACTGAAAGTAATATGCCAAGAGGAGAAAGATAGCTGGTAGCCATGGCAGCAGTGTTAGAATTCTTACACAGCTGCCCACGGTGATGAACCCCCCTGTGGGAAATAACCCTCACTTTAAATGCTGGCATTTTCTTGTAAAAGGCCTTACCAGAGTCCTGAAACAAGCATCCTGTTCAGAAACTTGCACCACCACCCAGAAAACCCACAGTCCTGGGGCTTCTAACTCCTCAGTGGAGCATTCCTTCCTCAACCAGCTCTATGTATAACTCGGCCTCCCGCCAGGGCCCCAGCTTGGTCCTGATGCTGGGGAGAGCTCTGGGACTAAAGGAACAAGGGCATCAGACTGGCTTCCTGGGGTGTGAGGAAAATAGATACTTATGAGCAGAAAAAGGGACAGGACCTCCCTCCAGCCCTAGTCTGGACCGGTCTTACCTCTCCTCCACACCATCACAGGTTGCTGGCAGAACTGCTTCGCTAACCATCAAGGTGTACCCTGACTCACAGGTGCAAAGTTTGTGATGGCCACATCACCTCTCCAGGATAACATGTGAATCCACTTGCCCAACTGCTTCCCTGTCTAACCTGGTTACCTGCCACCCCTGCACATCTTACACTGCAGCCGTCCTGAACTACCCACAGTTGTGCGGTAAACGTGCTACTCTTTTCCTGTCAATACCTTGGCATGTGGTCCTCCCACCCTCTATCCCAGGGACATTCTGAGGCAAACTGTCTTCTGATTACTGGCCCTGTGGCTGTGAGAGGAGGGAAATGAGATGATTTCTACGTCAGGATCAATTTGGGGTCAGCACCAGTACCTAGATGCCATTGGGTAGACTTTGTCCTGGTCTTATTTCTGCCTAAGCTCACTGCAAAAAACCAGCACAGAATGGCTGTTCTGCCAGCTGTGCCCACACGAAGCCTGAGAGCTCAGAAACCAAGATCTGGCCAAAGTTCTAAATCCAAGAAGATCCCCATGGACAATTCACCTGGGAAATACACCAAGATAGCAAATTGGGTCGAACCCACCCACCGTGCTTGTGGATCTTAAGACTGTCTGTGTACTAGAATCATTTGGAGAAGCTTTTTAACGTAAAGCCAATGAAATTACCATCTTTGACGCTCAGCCTGAACATCTATCACATTTTCAAGGTTCCCAAGGGAATTCTAATGTGCGGGCCACACTGAGGACCACTGTACCATTCCCTCAACTTCCTCCTGTCTTAACTCCTTTTCTCACTTTTTCGTTGCCCTAACACTCCCCATCTGCCTCTCTCATCTATGGCAGAGACTATCTCGCCCATCACAATTATCCCGTGGAAGTGGAACACAGGGTGGAACCAAGGCTAGACTACATTTAGGACTCCAGACTCTAGAAACACATTTTCTCATATTCAGTAAGGCAGACTATCTGGTGTCTCACTACCTGGCTGGTTTATCCCCCTTTGGAAGGAACTGGGCCTCACTCAATAGAAATCCTGATTAGACTGACAGAAACCAGGCAGAGCTCCAGGAAGACAGGCTGCTGAGCTAATGGAGCAGTTATTTAGAGTGGCTGAGAAAAGCACAGATCCAAATGGGGAGGAAAACTGCAAGAGATTTCTGGATAAATAGGATGACTGTATTAGATCCTCGTGATAGGAGGAAAGGAGAAGGAGAGAGAGAGGAATTAAGAAAGAGAGGGAGACAGAGAGAGAGAGATCAGAGGTCCAAAGACCAGGATGACAAAGCATCCTGGTGGTTGTACCATCTGGATACTGAGAGGTAGGGACTGACGTGGAAAAAGACTCAGGAGAACTTTTTAGGATGATGGAAATAATCTCTGTCTTGATTGTGGTGAAAGCCACACAGGTGTATCCACTTGTCAGAACTCACATTAAATTATGTCAATTATTTATGTCAATCAATAAATTTGAAAAACATATGTTTTAAAAATTAAGGAAGAAGAAATAGGTGAGGAAATTTTGAATAGGCGAGAAGGCCAGAACTCTGCCAAGTACTGTGCTGAGGTGCCCTGAGCGCCACCTCTCCAGGAACTGGCCGTGAGGGCCCCTGACCAATATCAAAGGCAAAGGAGAAATCCAGAACACCGCTCCCTCACTCCTCACAGTATCATAAAATCCCATGTTGGAGCTGGACCACTTTCCTCAAGTATATTCCATGGAACACTGATTTCATGAGTTGCTCCCTGAATAAAAAAGAATCTGAAGTCAAATAAACTTTGGAAATGCTCGTGCTGTACTCACCTCTCACATGAACACAAGACACATTAGCCAGCGCCGTCCAACAGGATCACAGTGCGAGTTGCCTTTGTGAGTCAAGGTTTTTTAGAGGAGCCACATTTGGAAAAATAAATTTAAGTTTAATAATATTTTAATGTAACCCAATATATTAGAAATATTAGTGTTTCAACATGCAATATATATAAACATTAATAAGATTTTTTTATGTTCTTTTTGTAACCCTAACCCTCTGAAACCCACTGTGTGTTTTAAGGTGCAGCACATCTCAATACAGACAAGCCACACTTCAAGTCCTCAATAGCCACATGGGTCTAAAGGCTGCATAGCGGACAGAGCAGCCTTAGAATATTAAGGGCTCTGAGAAGCCCCGCAGTAAAGAAACGTCTTTAACTGTTTAAT
This sequence comes from Tursiops truncatus, assembly GCF_011762595.2. Classification (NCBI taxonomy): domain Eukaryota; kingdom Metazoa; phylum Chordata; class Mammalia; order Artiodactyla; family Delphinidae; genus Tursiops; species Tursiops truncatus. The sequence continues at coordinate 3,841,991 of NC_047053.1, read as the reverse complement.
CCAGTGTTTCCAAAACTTATTTGACCACTGGACCCTTTTTTGGGGGTCAGTTCTATCTATTAGCATCTGTTCTTCAGGAAGACACTTCAAAAATGTGGACTCAGTTCAGAGATTGTAAAGTGATGGTCCAAAAATTAGCTATAACCTAAAGACAGATTTTGACTGGTCAATACAATGCTTTTGGATAATTTAAGCTGGCTTTTAAAAACTGGGAGATTTCACATTAAAATCTGGATCTCTAATTTCTCTGTGAAAATGGAAACTCCTGCTTCAACTGAGTCTGTGAAAGCAGACCCAGAACCGTCCCTACCACACCCGCAACGCACTCACGCGCACCTACACCTGGGCGCCTCACCCACATCAGTTACCTGCTTCCCCTACGGGCATCTGAGTAGCTAATCCTGGTCAAGCTCTGTCACCTCACTTTTCAGATAAATAACTGTAGGCCCCCCTGCAAAGCTTAAGATCATGCAGCTAAAGACGTTTCACTTGTCTGTGGCCAAGCGAAAACTAGCCCCATTTTTCCTGACCAGTCCAATATGCTCTCCGATGCTTCCGTTACTATTCTGTCATCCATTTCTGCGTCTTCTCCTGCTACACACTGAGAGAATCATGGAATCTGTAAGCCACAGACTTGCTAACTCTTCGCTATTAAATTATGCTAGTTAAGCAAAAGTGATGCTCTCTGCCCGACACTGCTTGGATCAGCACGCATCCCTCATGAGATGCTGACTTGAAGCAAATCAAGGGGTGGCAGAGCCTTTGTGGAGGTCAAAATATCCTGCTGTAGTATGGGACGCAGTCCCAAATTCCTTAGATAATCATTCAGTCTTCTTGTTTGGACTTAATCAAAACTTCATGTCCACTGTAGAGAACGGACACCAAGAATCTCTGAACAGAATCCCAGCGCAAGGCATCAGGAGGCTGTGCCTCTGGGCAAGAGGCCAGAGCTGCCAGGGTTTTACTGCCCCCACAGGGAAGCGCATTCCTCCGAGCCTGATTCAAATCTCCCGTGGCCGATGCTTATCTTGAGGCCAAGGCCAACAGCCTCTTTGTTCTTTATAACAACAGTTAATTTCCCCAGGGAGTTTCAGCTACTTTTAATAAGAGAAAATTTACCCAAGAATGTGGATAGATGTGTGTCTGCGTGTTTGAGAGTGTGTGGACGCTCCTATACCTGTTTTAGTGTGGCATCAAGCAACCTTGAACGTGGCAGAATTCTTCCTTATGTCCTTTGGGACTCCTGCTTAGTGGAAAGCTAGGAAGTGTCTGTAGGACTGAATGGAGAAAAGAGCCAGGAGTTTAAAAAAAAAAAAAGCAAGGGTACACCAGTAGCACCCCTCATTCGCCCCGAAAGACAAAAAACAGGACGCAGAGAACAGTTCATCTGCAGTGGCCTTGCCTAGTTTCTCATGGACTTGGATTTGTTAGCGCACTGTGTATGGGGAGGGGAGGGGGAGGGGCAGGGGGTGGGCTAACAGAGATTAAAGAAAAAAAGAGACGCGGCCGTCCCTGTGATCATGATACTTAGCAACGCAGACTTTTGACTCTTCCCAAGAAGAGCCCTTGTTTCCTCAACTCCTTGTTATAACCCAAATCATGAGCAAATTTAAAAAAAAAAAGGATCAGTGACCCGGAAGAGGAAACAATGGCAGGAAGTACATTAGATGTCCTAAGACTGGAGGCGTAGGGAAATATTTTCCAACCACGATTTCCAACCACTGTGCCTTCCCTCAGCTGTACTTTAACCTCGTTAGTATTTCCAAAGGCTCAACACACTGGAGAAAAACTGTGTTTCCTTTTCCACTTTGTAATCTCCCAGCATCTACAGGAGTTTCCCAAGTACTAGTTAGATTTGCCTGGCTTCCCCAGAACGCAGAGCCCAAAGCAAAGGTGAGGTCCTCTACATAGGAAAGCAGTAAAGCACCAGGGAAGAGCAGTGAGGGAAACAGGATGAAGCAGGGACAGAGAAAAAGAGCCAAGGCATCTTGCCAAGGGTCTGCTGCTCAGGGGGCCATCACCTGGTATCGGGCGAGACTTGGAATCAAGTGTTCCTTCCTGCAGGACTGACTGCCTTGCACGAGGCTGTGAAAGCAACTGCTTCTTAGGACAGTCTAACAGGGGAGAAAGACTTATCTCAACTCCTGTTACCTCCGTTTTAGCAGAAACTTCCAAGGGCAAGAAGAATAGATGCCAGGCACGGCCCCCTCCCCTTTTCACAGCGAAGCACTAGACCATCTATCTCCAAAAGGCTTGTAAAAGGGGTGGCCCCAAAATTATCATGCCTGCATTATCTCATCACCCGCCCCAAGGTTACTGATGGGAAGCTCTGAGATGGCTTAAGAAAGATCAGAGAAGAAAGATTTCTTTAGAAGGGGCGATGTTTCTTTTCTCTAACCAAGGGGGAGAGAAGTAGAATGCTCCTCCCTCCCCTTAAGCTGTGATGGGAACTTCAGGAGAAAAACTCAGAGACTTGACTTTTTCCCATGGAACCTGGGGACACAGGGACTAGTACCTGACTCACACCTGAAGAATTAATGGGAAAGGCCCTGGTGAGAGCAAGAAAACTACATTAGCAGTGGTCTGAAATTTCAGAGTTTGGAATAAGGATGCTTAAGTATTACGTTGGGTCACATGAGCTCTTTCTGGAAGGGAGCGAGCCATGAGTCCTTTTCAAACGGATCCCACCTAAAAAAACCTGGAGGAACCAGGTGACCCCAACAGAAAGGTAGACCGACGAAACCAGGAGACAAGGGAGTCGTGGTATCCAGGACAATGAGGCATCACCTGGTCAAGGGGACTGCAGGTGGCAGACCTCAGCAGCAGAGGGGGAAGCCTCTAAAGAAACTCCTCCCAAAACTACACAAGAGAAAGAGGCTGAAATGTTCACTGTGACACAGCCAGAGCATACCAACGCCAGGGAAAACAGCACCACCTACCTAAGACCCCGATATTCCCCTCTAAGCTCGCCACTACCCCCCCAGACAGTGATTGCAACATGAAGCATGGAGAGGAAGTGGGGAAGGAGCTGGATGTGTCTACTCTCTCATCGCAGATCTCCAAGCAGGGGGAGGGAAGAACTTTTCATTTGAGTTAAGAGCCCGGAGTTCTGATGTTGACTGGCCTGGGTTGTATTATCATTATTACCCAAAGAAAAGTAGCCAGAAAAGCTCTGGGAAATCCCTGGGATTTCATCTGGAGGCAGAGAAAAACACATGAACAAAACAGGTCGGAAGAGGCAGTGGTAGGAAAGAGGGAAATTGGTCTTTGCGCGGGGCGGGGCGGGGCGGGGGGACCTTGCAGAGCAGCTGAATAGCTACAGCGCTCCACCAAAGGGCTGCCTTGGGGGGGCCCTTCAGAAACAGTATGCATCTTGTCTTCTTATGTCAATGTCAAGACTGAAACTAGATACCATGGAAACCCATCAATTTATTCTTTTGTAGAAAAGCTTCTACAAAAATTAGTTTATTAAACTATCACAGGAAAATCCCTGGATGTGTGAGGTGTTCCTTGAATGAAGCCTGTCCTGGTCCTTCAGCCTCTCTGCCAGCCTTGCCCCACCCCCACCTGGCAAACAAACGTTGTCAACAGCAAAGAGGTCAAAAGCAAATGTGTAGGTTCAAAAAACCTATTCTTGACTGTGAGACAAAAATCATTAGAGACTGCATGAGAACCAGTAACGCCAAGTAAAAAAAAGGGAACTTCAATTTGAGAGCGTGGAAAAGCAAGAAAAAAATAGAGCGATAAGCAAAACAGAGCTTGAGCGAAATCAGGAGAGAAGAGAGGAGATACCCACAAAGTTTGAGGTGTACGAAGGAAGGGAAGGCCTGCTTGCTGGTTCCCAGCTGTTATTTGAAAGAGGTGCATATATGTCAATCCCAACCTCCCAATTCATCCCAGCCCCCAGCCACCTTTAGTAACCATAAGTTTGTTCTCTACATCTGTGACTCTATTTTTGCTTTGCAAATAAGTTCATCTGTACCATTTCTATAGATTCCACATATAAGTGATATTATATGATATTTGTTTTTTTCTTTCTGACTTACTTCACTCTGTATGAGAACCTACTGTACAGCACAGGGAACTCCAGTCAATGCTCTGTGGTGACCTAAATGAGACGGAAATCTAAAAAAGAGGCGATATATGTATACGTATAGCTGATTCACTCTGCTGTACAGCAGAAACTAACACAACATTGTAAAGCAACTACCCAACACCTGGCTGAGGTTGTTGCTTTATAATCAGAAACAGCAGGGGAGGGGAGGGAAACTCAGACTGACCCAGTTAGGAATCGCTCGATCAGAGGCACAGAATGGACTGGAGTAAGTTATACGTAGGCAGTAACTGTCGGATCAGAGCAGAGATCAGAACAAGTTAGAGAAACAAAGTTTCACTTCTAGGATGCAGGCTTAGGCTTGTGGACTCTGGAACTGGCAAGGCATCCAGAGACTACAGGGTCTCGCTTTATCCTTTTCCCTTGTGGCAGAGGGAGGGAGGCAGAGTGGTGTGGAATGGACGTCTCCTGGCTGCTTCAGTAGACAGACTAAACTACTTAAAATATATTTCTTTGTGGTCTATTTCCATCTTTTTTTTCTCCGTTCGAATAAAAATGTCTCCACCCCATTCCCTGCTTTCACGTAACTTCCTAAATATTAAGAGTTTGCTTAACATTGTACAGCAAAGACTTCTCTGGCAGAATCCATATTCCACCAGGAGCCATGTTTTCCTTTTTCTGCATATTGAAGCAGAATAAAACCGTTCAGAAATAAAAATACACAATGGCCTTAAAATTCCTGCCTTATGAAATTGAGGCTGTCAGTTCCAGCTCCCTCTTATTTAAAGGAATATTCAGGCTGCACCAACACGGAAATGAAGCATCTTGACAGTTCCTCGAGGGTAATGGTGTAGAACCACCTGTATTTAACATTCCCACTTCGATTCCATTAACACATGGAACTCAGTTTTCTCGATCCGCCAGGGAGAAATGGAACAAAAATCAATATCCCGCCGAAAAGCACTGTGAGATTTTACCTCCTCTCAGATCACAAAGGAATGTCAGGCCCCTTGACGGAGAGCCTTCCCGAATAAACTGCAGGTTGTCACCACATAAAGCGACATTATATGAAGTCAAGAGTTGAGACAGGTGCCACCCTCATTCTATTTCTTCCTTCCTGCAACATATATTTCACGTCTGCATTAGTGTGTTCAGATGCCAGGAAGATAAGTACTTTAACAATCCTGAGGCCGAAGTCTGTGGAGGCGTCTGTTAGTAACAGCTTCAATGCATTTCCTCGTGCTGTAAATTCCAGCTTTCATATCTTCCCAAGAAGTGCCTGCCCGATCGGCAGTGAATGAACTTGCCAGGAGGCCCGCCCCACCCCCAGCCCCGACTACGGCCCCCGCTCTACTCAAGTGCAGCTTCCGCCGGAGGAGTGAGGTGGTGGCTCCTTGGCTACCTCGGTGAGGCCGATCCTCTGCTGCTCACAGGGGAAGATTTGCTCGCCTGGACGCTTCCAAGCCTCCGGGGCCAGTCGTGCTTCAGCTACCTTCTGTGACTTGATCTTGTACTTGCCTGGGCTGCATCCGCTTCCTCACTCTCCTACTCCTGCCCCATCGCCTGTCTGACTCAAAGTATCTGCAGACCCCCAGCCTCACCTGGAGACACTCCTGGCCCTGGCCAGTCCTCCCCTGCCTTTACACCCTCACCATTCAGAGCCAGGACATCCAGGGCATGTGCCCAGTGTTTCTGTTTTTTTAATGGCTCAACAAATAATGTTTTTAATGATTGTTTTAATCCAGAAAATGATTTTGATAGCCAGCTGGTAAATTTTTTTTCAACTTTTTATTTTATGTTGGAGTGTAGTGGATTAACAATGTTGTGTTAGTTTCAGGGGTACAGCAAAGTGATTCAGTTATAGATATACGTGTATCTATTCTTTTTCAAATTCTTTCCCCACTTAGGTTGCTACAGAGTATTGAGCAGAGTCCCCTGTGCTATCCAGTAGGTCCCTGTTGGTTGTCCACTTTAGATACAGCAGTGAGTACATGTCAGTCAATCCCACCTTTACTGAAGAGCAGGGGTCAGCAAGCACTTCCTACAAATGGCTGGAGAGTAAATACCTTAGGCGTTCCTCTACTGATAGGTAGACAGTTAGAGAGAGAAAGAGATTTACTACGGGAACTGGCTCACGGGAACTGGCTCATGGTTATGGAGGCCAAGAAGCCCCACCATCTGCCTGCCGTCTGCAAACTGGGAACCAGAAAGCCACTTGGTGTCATTCTGTCCAAGTCAGAAGGTCTGAGAACCAGGAGCTCCAACGTCCAATGGCAAGAAGAGATGGACACCCCAGCTCAAGAAGAGACAGAGAGAGTCTGCCCTTCCTGTACCTTTTCAGCCCTTTTGGGCCCCACTAGATGGGACGATGCTCACCCCCACTGGTGAAGCTGATCTTCTTTACTCAGTCTGCTGAACTAAATGCTAACCTCCTTCAGGACACCCTCACAGACTCATCCAGAAATGGTGTTTTACCAGCTCCGTGGGCATCCATTCACCCAGTCAAGCTGACACATAAAATTAACCATCACATCCTATGAAAGCAGCCCTAGACAATGTATGCAAACAAATGAGCCAGGCAGTGTTCCAATAAAACTGTATGGACAGCTGAAATTTGAATTGCACCTAAATTTCATGAGTCACAACACGTCACTCTCCTTTTGATTTTTTAAAAATTCTTTTAAAATGTAAAAGCCATTCTTAGCTCAGGGGCCAAACGAAAACAGGGTGTGAGTTGATTTGGCCTGTAAGACTGTGTTTTCTGAGCCCTGTGTTAGAGATTTCAAGTAAGCATCCCCTGTAGTAGCTGGTGTAGAGTGGGTACCCAAAACAAATTTTAAAAAGTTACTTTGTGAGTGAATTAAAAAAGAATGAGGAAATGAGTGATGGAATGAAGGGAGAAATGAAGCAATAAAGGAATGAAATAACTATGAAAAATGTCTGACTGATCCCAAGGGACTCTGAAAATGTCTTTGATCATTTTTCTTTTTAACTCCAGTCTCGAGTTTCATCTCGGGACTCCCCTGCATCCAATCTTCAACTTCATGAATGCCCTCATCATTCACTCCTTCCACAAATGCCTTCTGAACACCTACTATAGTATAGCCAGGCCTGGCGCCAGCCACCGAGACAGACCAGTGGATCAGACAGACCCCACAGGGCTCCAGCACTAGAAGGGACTTTAAGACGTGGACGAGGAGTTATATTTCACGTGAATGCCTATGGACAGAACAGGGTTCTGGGATCACAGGAGATGTTACCAGTCAAGATGGAATCAGGCTTCAATAAAAAGTGAGGAAGGTGGAATGAGATGAGGCAGGGGGACCCTTGGGCCTCCACCAAGACAGGACCCCTTGCCTTCTGATCAGACCCAGCCCATGTAAGTCAGAATCAGATTCTGGGTTCCTCAATAGGATTGAGCCCAAAGGGTTTTTTATGGACTGAATGTTCGTGTCTGCCCAAACTCCTATGTTGAAATACTAACCACTAATGTGATGGTATTTGGAGGCGGGGCCTATGGGAGGTGAGCAGGGCATGAGGGTAGAGCCCACATGAATGCCCTTTATGAAAAGAGAAAGGAGGAGATGATTTTTCTCTCGCCCATGTGAGGATACAACAAGATGACAGCCACCTATGAACCAGGAAGCGGGCTCTCACCAGACACCAAATCTGCCAGCACCTTGATCTTGAACTTCCCAACCTCCAATTAAATGTTTGTTGTTGAAGCCACCCAACCTGTGGTATTCTGTTCAAGCAGCCCAAACTAAGACCGAACTCGTTGAATGTTCAAAACACCTCTCTGAAGCTCTCCGAGAAGCCTTCTAATCATGAATTTGCATGTTCCTTGGTTATAAATTCCAAGAAGAATTTGGGGATAAATTTTAATCTGAAAATACATGTAAAATATTTTCTTCAAACAAAGAAAACCCAGCTGCTATGTTTTTCTGAAAGATACAGAAAGGTTCTCAAAATGGATGTTTCTTGCAGGGCCCTTAGATAAAAGCTGGGAAATAGCATTAAATCTTAACGGAGTGGAAGCATTTCTGAAGGGGACTGGGATACTGCGGACCAGACACATGGCTTTCTGAAGAGCTAACTCAACACTGGGCTTGAACTCAAAGAACGTGGATGAATGGATGTTTAACATGAGCCCTCAATGCTCTCTTACACACATCAAATGTCTCTAGCCAGCTTCTGGCAAGTGCTGAACTGCAGCAAATTAATGATGGGTTTCTGTGATGCGTCCCTGAAGTGTCAGTGGATCCTGCTTTAATCACTGAAAAGCAAAGCCAGCCTTCCTGGAAAATGGAGAAAGCCATCTGCAGCGTGATGGGAAAGGCAGGAAGGCCCACTACCCCAAAACATGTGTGTGCATCCAGGTGCCACAGGACGGCCAGCCCTCCCTGAGAGTGGACCTGACCACATCACCGCCCCTGGCTCAGCCTTCTTCAGGGGCTCCCCATCAACTTCCAGATAGAACCCATATATAAAGGGATCTTCCAAAAGTAAAAATTAAGTTAGATCTCTACCTCACGCTTTAAACCAAAATAATTTCCAGATGGGTTGAAGAGTAAAATGTAAGAAATAAAACCTAAAAAGACCAGAAAAAAAATAGGGGAAGTAAGCATCCTTGATTTCGGGATTATGAAGATTTACTAAACATGCAAGCAGAGAAGAAAAGACGGGTAGTTTGGATCATATAAAAATGAGAATGGTCTGTATATCACAAAAATGAAACCAGTGAAATCAAAAGGCGAGTGGCAAATAGGAGAAACTATGTTGCTATTTGATGAAGACTTCATGTTTTTAAAGTGTAAGCAGGTCTTGGCAAAGTAATGAGAAAACACAATAAATGCAGCAACAGAAAAAAAATTCGGTACAGGGCATGAACAAAAGAAGAAAGAGAAATTCAGTGATTTATTCAACCACAACTCATGCCTACTCCACTGAAGGCCCTGCGTCCATCAATACATAAACGGCTGGCAGGCTGAGGTTGAAGGCGCTGTGCTCAGTCCCAGCAGCAGAGCCCAGCCACTGGGGTGTTGGCCTGAGTTGCTCACTGGACTTTCCTCCGACAGAGGTAGCTGTTTCTCCCAAGATGGTGTGGGACACCGTCCCCTGGGCCAGCCCGCACCCAGTGACGGGCCAAAGGAGAGGCTGCAAATCATAGGCCCGCCTGCCTTGAGTCAGGACAACTCTGAAGATGACCCAGCTCGCAGTTCTGCCTCTCCTCCCCTGGGTCCTGTTCTGCTCTCCATCTTTCAGGAGGTGTCCCCAAGATGCCTCCCCAACAGACGCACGGCAGCCAACCTATCTCAGGTCTGTTTTCAGGGCACCTGCCTTGAGACAGGTGTTCAGCTTCAACAGTAATCAAAGAAATGCCAGTGGAAGCCGTCTTCTGATTTCCCTTCCTGGGGAGTGGAAGGAAGGTCCATAAGGGAGAGGACAACCAGGGAAGTGTAGCAAAGTGTCAGAGACACGAATAAAAGAGAAAGTTTCAAACTGGAGGTAATGATCAACTGTAACAAATAACGGAGAAAAGGAGAGGGAGTTAAGGGTTTTCAAAAGGTCCCCTGAATTTACCAATAATAAGGTTTTTCATGAACTGGCAAAAGAGTAGCTTTGGGGGAATGAAAGACGTCAGAACTTTGAGGGGAGAGTGGGAGGGGAGAAAGAGGTGATGACAGGTAAAGACGACCCCTCCAAGATGTGATAATAGCTTATAAATATACAGGGGAGTCTTCAAGCTCATGTATATTCGTGTGTGTGTGTGTGTGTGTGTGTGTGTGTGTGTGAGTGAGTGCGTGTGTGTGTGTGTGTGTGCGTGTGTGTGTGCGCGCGCACGCGCACATAATAGCCAAAAGCAGGGTTGGGAAACTTTTTCCGTACAGGGCCAATAATATTTTCGGCTGTGCAGGCCATATGAGCTGTGTCACAACTATTTGACTCTGCCCTTGTAGAATTTTTACATCATTTTATGGTCTCTCATGCATCTCTTTAGAACAGGGGTTCTAAAGACGTTAGCTTGCATGAGAGTCACTTGGAGGGCTTGTGGGAACAGACTGCTGAGCCCCACCCTGGAGTTCCTGACTTCGTAGGTCTAAGGTGGGACCTGAGAATTTGTGCATTTCTAGCAAATTCTCCAGGATGCTGATGATGTGGGTCCAGGGACCACACCTGGGCAAGCACTGCTCCAGGTGTCACTGTTCATATTAGATCTCCCCAATGAACTGAACTGGTCCACAGAAAAGATCATGCCTGTTATTTCTTTGCAGGATAAACTCACTCTCTCAGGCAACTTCATACAGTTCAAGACCCGCAAAACATAAGGCTACTGCCTTCCCCATGTGTAACGACCTGCCAGCAAGAGGCAAAACTGATATATAAGCATTTACCCTGGGCTTTTTTTCTTCCCAGGAGTATATGAGGTGGTCCCAGATGCCAGGGAAGAAAGGGAGCATCTAAATTCTTCAATTCAGAGATGTGACAACAAATGTTTAATGACCAGCTTACGGGGAAAAGTGCTGATTTGTAGCATTTGCCAATTTCTGTTCTGTAAACACACCTGGACACGGCCAAGTTCAAGCTACCAATATGATGTTACTACCCAGAGCACTGGGTGAAGATGTGCACCATCAACTCCTGTGTCCAGGGTGACTGGCCTCCACCCATCACTGTATCACTTTCCTCGAATTGCCAGGAAGATGGTGGTGGATGGAGAATCACTGCTGCTGAACGCTCAACGGCCAGACCCAGCTCAGCACCTGGCCTGTCTGGGTTTCTCTGTGGGTCTCAAGCCTCTGAAATGCAGACTGCCGAGACCACTCTTCCAAATTGTGCGGCCACCAAAAACCTGTCCTAGGAGCCCCACTCCAATAGCTTATCTTCTGCAGTGTTTCAAGGGGAAAGAAGTCCAAGAACAGGCAGCAGTGGGTCCTGGGCCCTGCTCCCATCAGGATGGCAGAAGTTGATGTGGTTCTTAGGACCCCTGAGGAAGGACCAGGGCAATGTGCTCTTGTGGCGCAGCCTGCCCTGGTTCTGGCCATCAGGCTTCCAGACATTTCAAAGAGATAAAGCAGAGCTCTCAACCACCGCTGCCCATTAGACCACCCGAGTGGTATCGTTTATTTTTCAATATATAAATACCCATCCCTGACCTTCTGATGTAATTAATCAGGACTGGGGCTTGGGCTTCAGGATTTGTAATAGGTGTTTGTGATGGGCAGCAAGGGTTGAGAACCCCTGAGCTGGGACGGAAACATTGACCTCTCGTCCAAAGGGACCTAGACCCCAAAGAGTCCAACCCTCATCTGAAAGATGAGAAAATGAAAATCCAGAAAGACTTAGCGATTTGGCAAAGATCATGAAGCTGGTCAACTGCACAACTGGGTATAGGATCTGTGCCCCGTGACTTCCAGTCCAAGTCTCCTTCTGATCCATCACACTGGCTGTTGTGGTCTGAAAGGCAATGACACTACAGCTATTTGGCCTCTTGAACTTTCCTGAGACAAGGGCTTGGGGACTCAGGTACTCAGCCTAGTGACTTTTATTTCCATAAGGAAGTCCCTAATGTTTATATCAGGGGAAGACAGACAGGCACGATACTTTTCCCCACCCCCATCGACACCATCAATAGTAAGCTGTCTTTGAAACATCTTTCTCCTCAGTCCAAAAGAAAATGTTTTCCTGACTTGGCATGCTCACAAATACGAAAAGAAAAAAAAAAAAAAAAAAAGGATTAAATTTGCTTTTAAGTTACCAAATGCACCATGCAGGTCTGTAATTGACCATGAGAGTGTTGGGAAAATATGATCTATTCTCTATAAATCAGGAAACCTTAAACAGGCTCTCTAATCGTAAATGCCGATCCTGGCAGTGTCCAAAAAGGCTCATGTTTATAAATTGCTCCCTGCTGTTTTAAGTAAGTGCACAAACACAAATCACACTAAGGACTTCAGAGAAGACTTAGCTGTGTGGCAATTTATTATAAGCAGTGTAATTTTCATCAGTCAGGCTGCCCTAGACTGTAATTACCTCTCCACCAAAAGAGTTACAATTGCTTTCATTACATTTTCCTAGTCATATGCTCGTCTGGATTGCCACAGAGACACTGAATGGAAAATGCATTTATTTATTGTTAGTCCTCCTAATGGCTCCTTACTTGGTTTCTAAAGATGTTATCAAGTCACTTGCTTTTCCTACTCCTCCCACCCCCACTAGTGGCATTTGTAGAAGACAAAAGAGGCCCAACTTGAAAACTCTCAGCTCGTGTAGAACATCCACAAACTGCCCAGCATCTGCAGATACGCAGCTCTGGCTGAGGGTCCCCATCAGCCTGGCTAAAGTTCAAATGCTGAAGATTAATTAAAACCACACGCCACTGAGCACAACGACCAGCCTCCAGGTCACAACTGAAAAGAAACCACATTTTGTTCCCTACAGTTAGAGCTTTACAGGAACATTTGAAGGACTCAGAAGGTGACCCAACAGCCCTGTCTCCCACGTGGGTGGGTGTATGAATCAGAGGGCATGGTTGCACCTTGGCCCTTGAAACAAGCAAGAAGCAGGGGACATTTTCATCTCCCCAGAGCCCTTTTTAGTCCCTGATGCCACGAAAAGAAAAGCTGGAAACAGAGATCCCAGATTCAGAGGGTGGGTGTGGATGGGAGAAGAGGAGACCCTGTCCACATAGTGACGGATGAGCTTTATCAAGACCAAGCATTTTGTCAGTAGATGAAGGGTTTGCTTATTGCTTAGAATCAGACTCAACTCTGGGCTGCATCCCCAGAAATCTTCCCACAGATCTGCTGTGTGCAGGCAGCTCTGCCACTCAGCTGCTGTGACCCTGAGTAAGACCCGTGACTTTCAAAAACCTCTGCTCCCTGAAGGTCCACTAAAGAGCCAAAGACAGGAATTCAAAACAGCTGACTCTTTCAACTGTCACATCAAACTTAGGACACGTAAGCAAGGGAAGGGTCCGTGTATCGGGAAAAGGAGAATTCCCTTCCCGTGATGTTGGTTTTTTTCTTGTCTTTTCTTGTTTAAATCCACGTCACCACATACAGAAGGAGTAGCCCTGCCTAGGAGCTCCTCACTAGCAGCCTTGAGAAAGGACACAGGAAATAGCCCAGAACCACGGAATGCTAACATTTTCAATCTCGGAAAGGTGTGAGCAGGATGGCCTACTCTGTCTTCCTGTTTTGTAAGTAAGAAAACTGAGGCCCAGACATGCTCAATAATGTATCAGAGTCACAGAAATGCTTCAGAGCTGCCTCCTAGTGACCAGGCCAGATTTTGCCCCCACTGAAGTCCACCCATCCCTGGTATACTTGCTAAGCGGCCTGCTGGCCATCATTAGGGAATGTCATTCGCCCGGCTTTGCCCTGCACAACCCCAGGGCATGCACCTGCTTGAGCATGTATATGAAGTGGCTTAGGACAGGGGACCCAGTAAATGCTGCTAAATCTGAATGCCCTGACTTCTATAGTCTTCCCCTATAATTACTCCTAGGTCTGGGCGCAGGAATAAAATCACACTGTGATTTCCACTGTGGACAAGCTCGGGGGATGCCAGCCAGGGAGCACGAGCCTATACGTGCAGTGACCAGACATGTGTGTCCACTTGGTGGCCAGCTGCTGGGAGCTTGAAGGCAGCCTTACCCCCATCCTGAACTGCTTCCTGTGAGCGTGGGGGACATGCACAATTTCATCCCACCCCAAACGAGCCCAGGTTGGTAGTGCCACCACCGGTTAAAACTAATCCAAAATTCTTCCCAGTGACAGCTGGGCATAAACTCACACTGTAGAAGGCCGCTTCAATCAGGGTAGAAATTTCTGCTTTGTATGGTTTGTCAAATGGAAGAGTGCTTGCTTCTGGATGAGTCTGTCACTTCTGCAGAAATCCTATACCCTCCATTTCCCCTCATTTGCTTGCATTTCACAAATGGCCACATCATTTTGTCAAATTGTGGAGCCACTTGGAAATTGGGCGTAAAGTTTTGCATAATCATTCATGTCATGCCTGTGACAGTGCGTGATTATATATAATGGTCTCTGAGGAGTCCCCACGCAGGGGAATGCTACCTGGCTGGCCTCGGAGCCAAGTTCCATTACAACCATTTCATAGAGGACACTGAGGGAAAAAACTGCTACAGCTACACCGGGCCCCTGTGTAGACAAGGAGGAAAAGCAGGCAGCACAGCTTGAGTCGGCGAGTTAGTGCCGGGAAAATGAAACAGTAGACTTTGTCTAGAGTTAACCTTGAAAACCACCTCAGTTCAACTGATTTCTGAGCCTAGACACAGAGGCCAAATTTAACTAAAATTTCACTGGGAGGAAAAAAAAACAGCTTTTGCTTCAAGAAAATTTACCTCTATCTCTGAAGATAAAGATGTAACTGTTTCTCAAGAATGGAAAGACGTTTGGGTTTTTGGTGGGGTTTTTTTTGCTTTTAAATTTTAAATTTTTTTAAATTGAAGTACAGTTGATTTACAATATTGTGCTAAGAATGGAAAGATGTTAATAATAGTAGAAATTGGGTGACATAGGTACACAGAGGTTCATTGCTATTCTCTCTACCTATTTGAAATGTTTAATATTAAAACACCTTTTTAAAGTAAAACATGTAAAATTTCAGTTTGGATGTATTATTAAAATGTCTGACCATACTGCTGAATTCCAGATTATGTAGGGGGAACAAATGCACCCCAAGGAAATCCCAAGAGAAGCAAACACCTCTAGAAAGGTGAGGCAGGATGAAAGGGCAGAGGCATCGCTTTTGCAAAGAGCCCAGTGGAGGCTGTTAAGTCCCCAGGGAAGAGGCTGTGTGGTATGTCAGGGTAGATAGGTTTTATATAGTCTCACAGAGTTTCCCAGAACCTGCCTTAGTAACAGAGATGAAAAATGGGTCACATACACCCTGGAGTGGCATAGAAGTTATGGAAATGCCTGCTGGACCAGATGGAGCTGTGCAAGAAAAATAAGGAACACCTCAGCAAATGCTGTGTAACAGATAACAGTAAGAGCGTGATTCCCCAAAAGCTCAATGCAACTCCTATTTCCTAAAGTGACAGGCATCGTATTTCCAATACTCAGGCAGTAGGAACTGAAATAAATTGAGCTATAAAAAAATCCAAGTTGCATTCATCACACAATTGAAATATGTAAACTAAGATTCGTACCTGCCACATGAGCCTGCCGGAGAGCCATTTCTTCCCGTCTTGATGCTGCCGGATTCTCAAGCCTCTGTCTAAAAATCACCTCTTCCATGGACCTTTCCCTAAAGATTCTAACCCTGAATTAATCCTTAATTCTCTCCTCTCTTCATTTCTGTAATACTTCTTCTATGCCCTCTGGTTTTAGGGCTTATTTATGAGTTGCCTTACTCACTCGTGTCTCCTGTGTGTTAGACTTACCTCACCATAGACTGTAAATCCTTCCAGAGCTGGGATTACGTTGTACACTTTTAAAGGCTTCCCCCAGCTCAGCTTAAGACCCATCTTTACTGGGCAATCGTCTCTAATGATTACAGAGTTTACCGTCCTTGTGTCTAATATTTTTAAGTATTACAGTTAACATATTGGGATATTCTTGGCACTCACTTTCTGTACCTATTTGATCTTTCATTATGACAGTCTATTTCTACGTTAATGAAATGACACAGCAATAACAATCCCTGTGAGATGGCGTGAAGGAAAGGAGCAGATGCTTTCATTTCTCTAAGGCTATTCCTGGTCTCAGACCCCTTCCTCCTTGCCCACCCTCATTCTAGGGGTGAGAAAAGCTCTTTAGTGGCTTTTCCGTGCCTTCCCTGGCAGCTAGGAGTGGCCAGGAGATACCAGCTTGGTCAATGACATGGAAGAAGAAGCCTGCTGGGGACTTCTGGAAGTCCTCTTCCTTTCCCTTCTTCCTGCCCATCTTGTGGATTCTGAATGTGACTCCTGAAGTTGGGGTAAATTTCCTAAACTAACTCCAGGCTTTCTCTAATCCAGCTCTCAATTACTTTTCTAATTTTGTCTCTTACAATTTTCTTCCATTTGAATTAAACTGATTTTCAAAACTTGTTTTTCTCACTCTATAACTTTGGTTATGTTGTCTCCCCTCTATAGAAAGACCCCTCTCCATTTTAATCCAAACTTTTAGACCCAGCCAGATCTCTGTCTCATTGGAAAAGCTGCCCTCAAGCAAATTCTTCTCTTCTATCTTAAATCTCATAGCCCTTTTGACCCTACCACTTAAATAGGCATTTGCAGATTCCCTACAGTATTTCTTATATTATTGCCTTTCTTTGATATTAGTTCGTATTAGTCTTGGTCTCTCCAATTGGATTATTAGTTCATTCAGACTGTATGTTCTCTTCCTTTGTATCTCTCATAGCACCTGATACAATAATAAAATCAATGTTCAGGCACTCAATATGTACTTATGGAGTGAGTGAATGTTGTTATGTTTAGAATATTCTTGCCTTATAATGAGACGCTCAAAGCTATAAACCTATACATCCTTGGCTGATAGAGAATGGAGATCCAGCAAACTAGCAGAGAAATTCAAGGGTAGTTTGCATGATGAGTTACTAATATGGGCTGTGACTTGTCCAATAGGGTGCTTTACAAGCCAAGATGGGATAGGCTACACTATGGTAACATGCATTTCCAAAATCCCAGGGCCTCATGAAAACAAAGGTTATTGTCTCACTCACTGTACGCCCAATGCAGGTAAAAGGAGAAGCAGCAGAGGGCTTTGCTTACCAGAATCACTTGGGAACTGAGGCTTAACAGAGGCTCTGTCTTGCTACGTTCACCCATAATCACCATGGCAGGAGGAAAAGAATGGGGTCTATCTTACACTGGCTCTTAAAACCTCTACCTGTATATGACATTTGCACTCAATTTTTACAACCAGAGAAAATGATATGGCCACACCTAATTTGAAAGAAGGCAGGAAAGTGCCATTCGACCCTATGTCCAGGTAGAGAGGAAAACCAGATTACTTGTGACTACCACAGATGCTAACCTTGACTAAGAAAAGTATATCAATCGGTGTTCTTTAGCTGCAGCCAACAAAAGCTGGCTCTGGTTAACCTGAGCAAAAAATGCATCTATTGGGAGGATATGGGTAGCTCACAATTGAAGGAAATCTACCTAGAAGAGACCAGGACCAGGGTCAGCCCTGAGCATACAGAATGACCAGATTGACAGGCTCTTCAGAGAACGTTCAATAGTATGAGTCAGCCACAATCCTATCATTGTGTCATTTGCTTAACTTTCAGATTCTTAGATGAGAGCATCTCATGGGCTGAGCTTGGACCACGTGCCAACCTTGACCGGGGATGAGTAGGCACCTGCAACAAGAGTCCCACTAAGACTGTGTGCAGTGGAAGGAAGGATAGTGGGACCCTGTTAGAAGAAGGAGGAATAAAGGAAGATAAGAGAAAGTTACTCATGTCCATTTTGCACAGACTATTATACAATAACTTAAAGACTGCTGGTAGTATGGCATGCCTATGCAGCAAGACGTTACACGAGGACTGAATATCCGTATCCCTTGTCCAGAGACCCCTAAGATTGTACCTTTCTCTTGGTTCGCTTCTTCCGAAAGGAAGTCTACCTCCCACTTTCCTCCTCAAGTGTAAATGCTATCTTAGAGCATTAGTAACAGTGTAATATGACTGTGGGAATAGTCCACGGCTGCAATCAAAAGGTGAAAGTTTAACTGAGCAAAGTCACACGGCTGATCTTCTGAACAGCTTTCAGCAGATCCACGGCTGAGTCACTCCTGTCTTCCCTGGTAGGAACCGATCCTAAACGAAGATGACTAGGTGTGCAGCCCTTTGAATGACAAGGGAATGATTTAACTGGGGGACAGATCAGCCATCCCTAGAAACTCTCCCCAGATTTCCAAATGACAAAACCAGAAGTAGTAGCTCCAGGGGTGCTAGCTCAAGGCTCCAGCAACAGGAATATTCTGGGATGCTGTAGACAAAACCAAAGGCTCCCCACCTTCTGCCACTAGCCCCAAAACACTTTACTCCATCAAGAGCTTAAATGAAAGAGTAAACAAATCACAGCTACTCTGCATGAAACCAAATTTGGGAACCCTGAATACTGACTGCCCCTCAGCCTCCCTAGTTCTGCCTGTAGTTAGTTTTTGATGCACAACACACCACCCGAAACTAATGACTTATGACAGTAGCCATTTACTTTGCTGGCGATTCTGGGAGTCAGCAATCTGGGCTGGGCTCAGCTAGCCAGTTCTTCTGCAGACTGCAGCTCGGGTCATTCCGGCATCTGCACTCTGCTGCCCATCAGCTAGGCGGCTCTGCTTACAGGGTTTGGCCAGCTGAGATGAGAGAACCACTGGGTCTCTCATCATCCTACAGACATGCCCGGCCTTCTCATGGTTTCTAGGAGCCTCAGGAGGGAAGTCTGAATGCACAAATGCTTTTCAAGCCTTCGCTTGTACCACAATTGATAGCATTCCACTGGCCAAGACAAGCCACACATTCAACGGATTCAAAGAGCAGAGACGCAGTCTCCACTTCTTCATGGGAGGAACTGCGGTGGTGCACTGCAAAGGTATGAACACAGGAATAGATAAAACCTGTGGCCATTTTTCAGTCTTCCACAGAAGGCAACCTCTGTTGGAACTCCATGGACCCATATTTGGAAATCACTGGGCTAAGTAAGCTAGCCTGATTTGTCCATCCTCTGTCTGGCTGGATAACTTCAGGTCCACCTAAGTAATATGAAAGGAACCAGCTCTGTCTAAATCTCTTATTTTCTGCAGACTGCTAGGTGAACAGGTTAGCAAAAGGAACTCTGCGGCCCAGCAAAATAGACATTTATCTTGCCTCCTCAGCCTTAGGCCATCTGCCCTAATGCTGCTTGTTCCTTTAAAATGCAGCGTTAGCAGACAGAGACCCCTGTGCCAGCCACAGACCTTGGAAAGACAGGCTGGCTTTCGGGTAGCACATTCTGCTGATGGTGAAGCAGTTCAAAGTGGGATAAATTAAAGCCCTTATTTAACTCCAAGAATTCATTTGCCTTTTGATCCACCTTCCGCTCTGACAAATGCTCCCTTCCTATCACATTCAAACACACACCCCCTTCAGATGCTAGTAAACTCATCTCCTGCCAAGGAGTGGATTTTCCCCGTATTGCTCTATCTGGGCGATAAAAGGGTTTAATGTCCCGAGTTCGCTTTTCAGGAGCTAACTCAGATACACCCGACACAGCAAAGCGCCTAAGCTCTTTCTACAGTTATTAGACTGTTATCCCTAATTCCTCCGGAGATCCAACATGGCAGCAGTGACTCCGAGGGCGCTTTCCTATTAAATCTGCATTTTGCACAGAGAGATAAAGCAGGCCAGTTCAACCCTGTTTACGGGGATGGCGGAAGAGCCCCTGCAGGCTGCTGGGGCTGCCAGCATTTTTCCTCTCTCTCGGAAAGCCTGGGTGGGATGGATCCTCACGGCTCGTGGCCCAGACACATCTGCAAACTTTGCAGACTTTTCTAAAACACTTCCAGGGTGAGAGCTCAGGGTCACCTGGCAGTTCTGCTGTGGGTGTATGATGAGAGCATCAAAAAGCTCAGCCAACCATCGAGGGATAGGCGTTTCTAGACACAGCTGTAATAAAGCCAAAAATCACTCTGGAGGCAGACATATCTGTGTGGTGTGAGATATAAGCGGGGTCTCCAAACTGTGTGTACATCTCCCAAGGGAGTATAAGATTATGCATTTGTGTATAGAAACAATACAGTAAAATTATTTATTTTTGCCTTAAAAAGAAAAAAAATTAAGGATTTCTAGTTTCCAACATATAGATTTCCTCTGGCACCATCATGAGCCCACTATGTAAGATGGGACATGTCTCATTTGATAACACGGGTCCACAACAGGAAGAGGTGTCCTCTCTCATCTATACTTTAAGCAGACTTTCAGGTATCACAGTTCATATGAGGTCAGTAAAATTAACTTAATGACTACATGATTTATTTCAGCCCGAACCAATGCTTACAAAATAGACCAGTGGCCTAAAGGATTCTTGCAAAGATACTGGGACTGAAGATACTACCGATAATACTGATAATGTAGACTCATAGCAACAGTGGCCAAGCAGCTCTCATTGCTATTTGAGCTCTCTGTCAGCCACACTAGGAGGAAAAAAACCAAAATAGGGCTAATGAGATCTGACAAAAGTTTGAAATATGAATGTACATCCACTGTTGCTGATGACAACCCTCATGCAAAGTACCATGAAGTAAGAGCTAATGATGGTTGGAAACCTTCAGGATTAGAAAGACAGTTTACTGCTTACCTCTAATTTATCTCAAGCTCTTGTCATTTCTATTTTGTGCATATCTTACAATATAAATAAAGATGCATATATTGGAATGCATGATAGGACATTTTAACCAATGGGGTGAATCAATCAAAAATAACTTGGACTGAGACCACATAGATGGACCCTGAGGACACTGTACTAAGTGAAGTAAGTCAGACAAAGAAAGACAAATACCATATGATCTCACTTAGATGTGGAATCTAAACACAACACAAAACCAAGTTCATAGGTACAAACAACAGATTGGTGGTTGCCAGAGGTGGGAGGGGGTGGTGAAATGGGTGAAGGGGGTCAAAAGCTACAAAATTCCAGTTATAAAATAAATAAGTCTTGGAGATGTAAAGCACAGCATGATGACTACTGATAATAATACTTTATTGTATATTTGAAAGTTGATAAGAGAGTCAATCTTAAAAGTTCTCATCACAATGGAAGTATTCTGTAACTATGTATGGTGATGGATGTTAACTAGGTTTACTGTGGTGATCATTGTGCAGTACATACAAATACTGAATCATTATGTTGTACACCTGAAACTAATATGATGTTATATGTCAATTATACCTCTTCAATAAAAAAATTAAATTAAACAAAACAGTGGCAATTTTACTACCTTACATACTTCTTTAATATATAAACCTCGTAATTACAAAAAAAACAATAATTTGGAAAGTCTAGCTTAAGAAGAAAGTGAAGATGACAGCCAACATTTGTGTAGCGCAGAGAAAGCTGCCTACGAACTCACTGCTTTTCAAACTCCAAACCCTGCATATTTCCCACTTGCCATGCAATCTCCAACCAAGAAAATGAAATTAAGTGAGAGTGGTTACTGGAATTTTTTCATTTATTAACTACTGTAGGTGTTTGTTTAAATTGAATCCTGTCTTCCCGGATTCCCTAAAGACTGTTCAAAGGCCTTCCAAGAGCAAGTACAAGTTAGAGGCATCTTCTTCTGATGATGGTAACACCACCACCTCCACCACAACCAACTCACTGTGCTTCCTGAGAAAGGGTCCTCTTCTAAGGGCCTGATGTGTGTTAACTCATTGCCTTCTCACGATAACCCTATGAGGCACTGTGGTGGACACACTCTAAAGCTGACCCCAGGATCCCCATCTTCTGTGTTCATACCTTTGTGTCATGACCCCACCCATACCTTTGAGTGAGTGGTGGGTGGGACCTGGGACTTGCGTTTACTCACTAGAATACAGCAGAGGGGACATGATAACATGTGTGTGATTACAGTGCCTGGCTTGCTGGAGCCTCTCCCCCGCCCCCCGGCTGATTTTGAGAAAGCAAATGGCCTTTGGTCACCAGCCAACAAGAAAATGAGTCCCTTGGTCCTACGACCACAAGGTCACACATTTTGCTAACACCTTCAGTGAGCTTGAGAGTGGATCCTCCCCCCGTCAAGTCTCAGATGAGACCTCAGCCCTGCCAGACCCTTTGACTTCAGTCTTGCTGACGACCTGGCTGAGCTGTGACTGGATTCCTGACCCAGGGAAACTGCAGACAATAAATACGTGTTGTTTCAAGCCACTGTGTGTGTAGTAGCAAGGCTCTTCAGCAATAAATAACTACTACAGTGGTGTGGATATCTGCATCCTTGCTTTACAGGGGAAGGTTAAACAAACAGTCCGCGTTCACACAGCAAGTAAGAGGCAAGATGAAAAACCAGGAAGTCTGGGGTCTGGACGATCAGCCTGATCCACCGCACATTTTATAGCCCACCTGTCTCACTCCCTCTTCTGAGGGTGGGGACCCCTGTCCTGAAGCCACGGGCCCCGCTAGGGCACCAAACCCAATCCCTTGCAGCCCCGGTGCCAAGGCCGTGGCATGGCATTTGTGCCGGCACAAAGGAGAGAGCTGGGGTAATGGGCCATGACGTCCCTTCCACGGCCCTGGCATCTGGAAAGGAGCAAAGCTTGGTCGCACACCAAAGGCTCTGACTGTCTGCACTCTGAATAAACTCTGCCAGTGACTCAAGTTTCCCCACAAATAAAGGAGAAAACTAAGTCTGTGGGTGTCACAGGAAGAGTCTTGGCATGAAAGTCCGCAGACTTAGGCTCTGACTGAGGCTCTGCCGACCCAGAGGCCATGGGAACTTGAGGAAGTCACTTGGGTCCTCTGGGCCTCTGCTCGTTCGTCTCTAAAAGGAGGGGTTTGGACTGGAGGAGGCTTAAAGTCTCCAAACAATTACATAATATTTAAGGTACTGTCTTGGTTTGAATTGATTCAATGCCTTCCTCTTCCCCCCTCTGACACAGAACTGAAAGGGCCGCCTTCTTCATGTTATTTACCTAATTTTAAAACCCAGGTAACACATTTTTAATGGAGAAAAAGCTGAGGAAAAAAAAACAAAAAGGAAAAGAAATATCGTGGGGTCAGAGACACAAGAAAGGATGGACTTAACAGCCAGAAGGAAGAAATTCTCACCCAGAGCTATGGAAACCCTGAGCCTCCAGCCTGGGCGTTTTCCATCTATCGTCTGCTCAGCAGCCAGGGCTCCCGCGTCCACCGTTTCCTGGTAGATTGAGTCCCAGCCTGCATGACAGTCTCATTTTTCACTGAATGCATGCAGTGAATGCTAAACTGTAATCTCTTTTTGCATGCTTCGGCTCCAAATCCATAACCGGAGCAGAGAGCCCGCTGCCTGGAGCAGGGGAGCTCTGTTGGCTGCTCGGCGGGCCCAGCCAGGCAGTCCTGCAATCCCGCGGCTTTTTCCCTGCTTCACACTTTGTCAAAATGCATCATGAGTGACACAAAGAAATGGCCGCTGGAAACTCCCTGTTTTCCAATCCTTTTACTTTCTAATTGTTCTTCTTCTTCGAGGCTTGGCCATCCTCAGAATAGGCCAGGGTCCCCGCCTGGGCTGCTTTCATCTGAGAGCAGGATGCACTGCATCACAGAGGCCCTTCCCACAGCTCTGAGCGGGGCGGTGCTGTCCTCATTGTCTCAGGCTCTGCCTTCCGTGCCCTGGGCTGCCTGAGATGCTCTTTTCCCATTACTCCAAGTGACCAGTCCGTTCCCACACTATGAAAACTTGATCGAACAAGGAAGATGTGGTAACAAAATGTAAGGCAGGCATGCTAGCGAGACCCCTCTGCTGGCTTCCACTGCGCTTAGACTGCCGTGCGGGGACCGGGAGCCCAGCCTGCCTCTCCCTCTTCACCTCCAGCCATACTGGCCATCACATCCTTTCTCAAGAAAAGGGCCTTTGCACACACTGTTCCCTCTGCCCTGAATGCTCTCTCCCTAGATCTCTCCACGGCTACCTCCTGTTTGTTGTTATCTGCAGAACAAGCCCAGCAATGTCATCCCTGAAAAAGCAAACGCTGCCCATGCACAAGGCCAGATTCCCGGCGCTGGCATCAGTGACTCCCCCTGAGCCACTCTGACCACTGGATCCCACTCTGCCCAGATGCAGGCCCGGCTGGACCTACCAGCGAACTGATGGCCCCAGGAGCAGCCTCAGTCCGTATGCCTCGCCCTGGTCCCGCAGCTCCAACATCACTGGTTCCCCGGCGCCTGCGTGGTCACCTGTTTGGCATCACACCTCTGCCAGCTGTGTTCTTTCCCGGCCCACTTCCCCACTCCTCCGCTGGTACTTCCTGGCACAACCTCACACTCGAGTGCGTGCCCGCACAACCTCGTCTCACAGCCTGCTTCTCAACCCTACCTAGGCGCGTCTACACTCCTGATCCTTCTCTGCCTGGTGGCATTTCCTAGTTTCTTCGTGGCTCTTGATCTCTGAATGTTTTTTCTGTATATTAATTGCTTACTCTTTTATATTCACTGGCTTCTATACAGAGAGAGAGAGAGGGATCCGTGAAGGGAGAGAGCTCTGCATCTGTCCACACTGAGCACAGTGAGCGCTCCATAAACGTCTGCTGAGAAGTGAATCAAGTCATTTACACCTCGCTGTGATTCTGAGCTGCTCCTTGTCTCTCAGTGGAGTTTTCCACTTACGGCTCAAGGTACCCTACAAAGCCTTCCTACATATCTGACACCCCCACTAAAGGAATTTCAAGCCACTGGAAAGTTCTTCTCAGTGCCTCACAGATCACACTCCAATCACCAAGGCACCCAGAGTCCACCAGCTCTGCAGGTAAGACCTGAACTTAAAGGGCAGTTAGACAGACAGTGTGATAAAAATTGAATGGGTCCTTGAATTCTTCGGACAGTGTAACTGTTGGAACTCTGGACTCTTGCCTCAAACTTAGCTTGTTTATTTCTGGCAGAGGAAAAAGCATGTTTGTCCCAAGTGGCCATCCTTCGCCCTGCAGGGTTTTCTCTGTGGTTAAGTGGGTCTTGCCTGGCCCATCCATCTAAGTCCCCTGGATCCAGGGCACCAGACATTATTTCTTGTTTGTTCACCACTGTGTCTCCAGTGTTTACTGTAGTTACTACTATAGTAACTACTATTGTGTGTCCACACAGTGGACACACAATAAATACACAATGGTTGAATGAATGAGTGAATAAATGCACAAATTTCACTCTTCCCAGAGGGAGAACCACTAAAACCCACTGAAAGAACACACTAACAGAGTAGAGTTCTCAGGAACCCCCGATGAAGCAACAGTGACAATGACTAGCCCACTAAGAGAAATCACAGTGTCAGACAGAAGACACATGGCATTAAAGGAGAAACATGGGATCTCCCATGACTCCTGCACAGGCAACCATGGGTTAGCGTTAAACAGATGGGCTAATTTCAAGAAAACTCCAAAACCAGTACTTTGTTTCCAGAGCTGGATTTTCTGCCAAAGAGGTCTAAACCACTCCTCTGATCACGTGGGGCACCTCCGGCTCCTGTCTTACAATGCGAAGTGACGAAGGGGTGGTGAGCCCTGGGAGACGTCTTGGAGGAGGTGCTCGGCCCAGAGGGAGGACGCTGCAGAACTGCCCCAAGAGTTGAATGACATAATGTAGGAGAAGGAGTTTTGTAGAGCATGAATCTCTTTACCCACACTGTGTGTTTTGGTGATGATGATAAAGATGGCTACTAAGTGTCTTCAGTGGATAATCAGCCCCAGACTTTGTCCCATTGGAAAGAAAGAGAAAACTCAGTGTGGTCCTGCTAGACCTTGATCACAGGTCCCGCTTAGAATATCCCTCAGGTAAAATCTGCATAGGTCACACGTGAAAAGATGCTCAACATCCCGACCTAGTCCTTAAAGAAACGCAGATGAAAACCACCATGAGATGCCACGTCACACCCATCCAGATGGCTATGATCAAAGAAAACAGCAAGTGTTGGCGAGGGTGTGGAGACACTGGAAGGCTGTGCACTGCTGGTGGGCATATAAAGTGGTGGAGCTGCTGTGGAAAACAGTACGGAGGCTCCTCAAAAAATTAAAAATAGAATTTCATGTGATCCAACAATTCTACTTCTGGATAGATACCCAGAAGAAATGAAAACAAGGACTCAAACAGGCATTTGCACTCCCATGTTCATTGCAGCATTGCTCACAATAAGCAAGATGTGGAAACAACCTAAATGTCCACCAACAAATGAATGCATAAAGAAGGTGTAGTCTGTACACTCAGTGAACTATTACTCAGCCTTAAAAAGGATGGAAATTATGACATGTGCTACAACGTGAACCTTGAAGACGCTATGCTAAGTGAAATAACCAGTCACAAAAGGAAAAATACTATATGACTGCACTTATGAGGTCCCTAGATTTGTCAAATTCCTAGAGACAGAAAGTAGGAGGGGGGTTGCCAGGGGCTGGGGGAGGGGGATGGGGAGTTATTGTTGTTGTTTTTTAATTGGAGTATAGTTGCTTTACAATGTTGTGTTAGTTTCTGCTGTACAGCAAAGTGAATCAGCTATACGTACACATATATCCCCTTTCTTGGATTTCCTTCCCATCTAGGTCACCACAGAGCACTGAGTAGAGTTCCCTGTGCTATACAGTAGGTTCTCCCCCATTAGTTATCTATTTTATACATAGTATCAATAGTGTATAATGTCAATCTCCCAATTCATCCCATCCCCCCCTTTCCCCCTTGGTGTCCATACGCTTGTTCTCTCTGTGTCACTGTTTCTTCTGGGGAGTTACTCTTTACTGGGTATAAAGTCTCGGTCTGGGATGATGAAAAGGTTCTGGAGACGGATGGTGGTGATGGTAGAACAACAGTGTGAACATACTGAACGTCACTGAACTGTACGCTTAAAAATGGCTAAAATAGTAAATTTTATGTTACATATGTTTTACCACAATTAAAAAAACAAAGAACTCTAGAGAGCTGAGGGTTCAGCCCAATCTTCTGGCTTCTGGGGAAGAGAAGAGAGCAGCGCTCCTGAAGGGCCACAAGCCCCCTGACTGGCTCTGCCCAGGGTGGGTGTGACTGCTGGGCCATGCCGACCAGCCTGCCCGGCCCACTCAGACACCAGGTACGAGGATGCTCTCAGCAAGCTGTCAGCTGGTCTGCCTGAATGAGCCCTCCTGACAGATTGTCTGCTGCTGTTCAGACAAAGCTAATTCTGCCAGAAATAATGAGAATGGCCTGGTGTGGCAGTGCTGGATCATGAATCACCAAAGTCAGAGTTCCCTTCAGTCCACAGCCAAAACCACCACCCCCTGGATTAAAAGCAAGGAACCGCTGATGAAAGCAACAGAATGGATAAGGCTCAGAAACAATCTGCTGCATGAAAGAAGTCAGGGTACGGATGTGGTGATCCCATTCAAACGAAGCTCTGGAATGGGGAAAACGAATCCCTGGTGAAAAGGACTGCAACAGTATTCACCAGGAATGAGGGGAGGAGCATGGGAGTGTGGCTAGCTGAGAAGGGCTACCAGGAAACCTTCAGAGATAACGGAAATGTTTTACATCTTGACAAGGGTTTGAGCGGCATGACTGTATTTTTTAAAACTCACAAACTATGCGCTGGATCTATTCATTTCATTGTACGTAAATCTGATCACTTAAAAAGGACTACACACAGAGACGGGACTCTAGTTAATGCCTGATACGCATTTGGAAGTACTGATGTCTGCAACTTACTTTGACATGAAATTAAAAGTAAGATGAGCTAATATATATGGAGAGACAGTGATGAGACAGAAGGAGAAAAACACTGGCAATTTTAGAATCTAGGTGTCACGTGTATGGGTATTTATAATTCTTTCCATTTTTATCTAGAGTTAAAAACTTTTATATAAAATGCTAAGAGGAATAAAATTATGCTTTAGAAAATTATTTTAAACCACTTGATTCTTAGCACATGGTAGGACCAAAGAAAACATCAGAACTGCGTGCCCATCTGATAGCACCTAAAATAGTGATTCTTAAACTGTTCCCCCCCCAAAATTTTCAGGGACCTCCTCTCCTTCAGGAAAAAATACCTCTTCTTTAATATGGTTTATTTTGGGGGATTCTACATAAGATTTTTATTCGAAAAAAGTGCTTCCACTATTTTAAAATGTGGATGCCTCTCAAAAATGTGTCATCAGCATTTGGGACTGGCCAGGACATGGCTGGGCAAGGCTGCCCCTCACGCTGATGTACTTGGGCATCCTTGGTCTTCAGACACTAAAAGTCAGTGGCACCCCTGCCCCATCACTGTAGCAATTTTTAATGCCCCCATTCATCTTTTCCCCTGCTCCCACTGACTTGCTCCTACCCCTTTAGAGTTAGCACTACATCTAAGAAACCCAGGTCAACAGGTCTGCCCTTAAGTGGAGAAAGTTGTCCTACGACAGCATCTTGCCTGCAATTCTTCTCGAGTGTTAACAATGCTAAAGGAACCCTGAGAGGCTGGTTTCTACCATCCAAGTACAGTTCTCTTTAAGAGAAACCATCATTCTTCCATCTTTCCACGCTGAGACCTTCTGGTCTCCTGGTAAACAAATGGCTTTCAGATACTTTCACATCTTGACTCCAGGAGAAGAATGGCTGCCTCTATCACGCCAACATTTGTACATCTGGTCTACCCACAATTCTACTAGCAGTTGACAATGAATAAACTGGCATTCTGGTACCCAAGAATAAAATTGAAAAAAGACCACCATGCTTAACATCCATGATAAAAAGCAAGCAGGGGGGCAAATGTTAGGGCACATCATCGGTTTATACTTCTGTCTCACCCTCTATGGGGGCAGTCGCCTCAGAAGAGGACAGTGGTCAAGTGACACCCCTTTTTCCCCAGACAAACCGCTTTCCTGTTGGTTTCGTGTAAGAACGTGTAAAATGGAAAATGAGTGGAAAGCAAGCTGGAACAGATGTCTAATATCATTAAAGCTGGCTCCGAAAGAATCCAGATCTCAGTTTGGTATATTAATGCTCTATTTATCTTTAAGCACAGATGGATATTTTTATTAGTATTACTCTGTTTATCTGGTTTCGAGAAAGGTTAGTCCAGGGGGCAGATGCCTGTGTTATGAGAGCACATTCCTGCCGAGAGTCAGAAGAGAGGGGTAGCCTTTTCAGGGGAACTTTAATTAGAAAAGCCAAAGTTATAAACGTTGGCAGCTCTCGCCTGACCTAATGAGGCCAGTTGCAACAATAAACAGAAAGACAAACAGGACACTGGCAAGCCTGTGTCTTCCCACCTCTCCTCACCAACCCAAGAGAAAAACAACATACCACCACCTCATTCCCAGATGTAAAACAGACCATGACAGAGTCCAAGTTCTCAGAAAACAGATGCTTCATAAGCAGCTGGTTATCACTGAGGATAACCAAGAACAATAGGCCTGTTACTGACGTCCTAGTTATGAATGCACGGACCTTCCAGAAGCTTCTGGATGAAGCAATTTCTATTATGGATTTTATGGCTTTTCTTATACGACAGCCTGGGACCCTGGGGGAGGAATGCCCAGTGCCCTGCCACAATTATTTCCTCTCAGTTTGTTTTTCACTGGAGTTGATTTCTCACTATTCTCTCTTTTTAGGGGACTTACATGGGATTATGGATCCACTTGCCCAGGAAATTTCTCACTGGGTTGGATCAGGGGAGTTTATTTACCTGATGGCTCTCCCAGGCATCAGGACAATACATTTGTTTTCCTCACCCATAGCATAATTTTTACACCTTTTTGTTGACTCCTTTTTGCTACTGTCCTCTCTGTACATCTACTTAGCAGGTCTGTAAGGAAAAGAGCAAAGCTTTTAGAACCCAAAGGTCTGGGTTTGAGGGTCACCTCTGCCTTGTACCCTGTGAGCAAGGACACTCCGCTTACCAATCTGTGTCATAATTTTCCTACCTCGAAAATGGGAATCATTGTCTTTATCCCACCCAACTTACAAAAGCTGAAGGTGTGATTCATCAAGTTCCATCCAAAAAAAAGCTCCGCCTCTTGGACAGCATGCTGTTCTCTCTTCCTAAATGCTCGTGTACGGGTCTCCTTGGACTTCTCTCCTCCCTCACCTCAATACCCGCCTGCTCTATCTCCCAACCCCATCATCTTCTTGGTTGAAAAGAGAGAAGACGCTTCAATCTCTGTACCCATACCTGATGCTGCAGAAGACTCCCCACCGGTCTGCCCACCCCAGTCTCTCCTATCATCTAACACGCACTGACCCAGGTGGACCTGCTTGGCCCAGAGTCACACCCTGCTGCTCCTCGATGGCTTCTGATGGCTCCATCTGGTGTATTATCTCAGTTGGGTATATTTTGCCACATACAAAATAAGACACAGAGGACTCAGCCGCTGGCCACGGGTCTCCTGTACATAGTCTCACTCCCCCTTCCCACCATAACTTCCCCAAACATTCCCTCCAGCAGTGTAGGTGTTGGCCCATCTGAAGCCTTGCCATCCCGTTGTGCTGCTGGGAATATCCACCCTGCGCTCCTTCTTCCTGGAATTCCTTTCTAGTCACCTCCTCCAGGTGTTTGTGTCTCAAGGCAAACCTCCATGAAGCTATTCCTGCTTTGTCCTCTCTGCTCCGTTATCTGTGCCTCTCTCATCCCACTTAGCTTTCCCTCCCCTACCACTTGCTTATTTACTGCATGTCTATTCACGTAATAAAGTCCTCAAGGGCGAGTCCTGTGTCTGAACTGCTTCCCAGCCCCACTGCGCCCCTTTGAATCAAGATGTGCTACCAGGAGCCTGAGCCAGTGCCCGCTTTTGGGAGCCAGGCAGGTCTGGGCACGTCCAGCCTCCCAGTGCCAAGGTGCACAAAGACGCGAGGAGCCCTCTGGGAAGGAGCCCATCCTGAGAGAGAAGGCGAGCAGAGCAGCACTGCCCCTCACAAAGCCTTAGTCATGACGCAGGGGCTTGGGTGTCGAGAAGAGCATAATGTTGGCCTTTCAGCTCTGCCTCCCCGCCCCAGAGTTCTTTACTAAAAAAATCTAGAAGGTGCTGGAACACAAACAGCACAATTTTAAAATCCCTGGGAAAACACTGGTTGTGGAGAGGAAGCATTCTCCAGACTCTGAAAGGCTCCAGAAGAAAGACAAGGGGCTGATGCTCTGGTGCCTTAAGGATACAGCTCATCAAACTCCCACGGGAGCAGCAGAGAATAAAGGAAAAAAAAAAACAATGCAGATGTTACACGAGACCTAACCGTTTATTAGTGAACACATGTGAGATACCTCTAGAGACCCCCCCCCCCACCCCGCCCCGGGAAGTAATTTGTGGGGAGCAGGGAACTGCAGAGGCTGGAGATCCTGCAAAAGCAGGTGGGGATGGGAGCACAGATAACATTGCAGGAATGAGGAGATAAGAGAACCAGCCGTGTATACAAAAGAATTTTTCAAAGTACATACAGCTCCCAGGTTTGGGTCTCTGTGATTAATTCGTTCGGCGGGTTTCTCTTGGTTATGTAAACACAGTCTCACAATTTTGACTCTTGTCACTCTAGGATTAACCTGTCTCCTGGGACCTCCATGCCTTCTTACGTTAAATTTTCTATTTTTTAAAAAATCCCTCCCCCCAATCCCCATGTATTACATCTATTTGCATCATCCCTCTAAGGTTGCTACAAATAAATCTATTGAGCCATGGGTACCCGCGTCACAACTCATAAGAACCTTTTGTTTGTCACTGCACATATTGCAAACACCAGATATGAGCAAAGGAAAAACCTGTGATGCATGTCCCTGGCGTTTGGGAACTGGTGGAAATGGTGGCGGGGGGAGGGAGGGGAACTGGGATAAGACAGACTGTCCTGCTTAACGGCTCCTCATTTCTCATGCCTGATGATTATTCATTACACTTGTGCATTGATACAATTTGCTAGTTTTCTGAGTAGGCGAATTGCGCTTAGTCATCTTGGCATTTTTAAATGTAAATGAAAAATCACCCAGTGCTCCCAGCCAGAAGCGAGAAAGATAAATAACACGGGGAAGCTGGTGGTTGCCCGTCTGTCATAAAATTTCATTAGTTCTCACAGCCTGTACGACATAAGCAATGAATGATGCTAACTATACTTCCTCGACTCGTCCGCTCCCATGTCACCGGTGCTGCACCGGCCAGAGGAAGGGCCACCTGCCGGGGTGTCGGGATGGAGGGCACGCAAGCCTTAGCTGGCCTCAGAACGGCCAGGACAACCACCCTCGGGGGTGGACTCGGAGACCGCGGTCCACGTGGGACGGCTCTCTCCTGGGACTCACTCATCAAGCAAATATTCCCTGATACCTCCATGTGCCAGGCACAGCACTGAGCACTGGAGGGGTAAGACTCCATCCAACCAACACTGGGGAGAGCAACAAGAGCCAGGAGGAAAACGCACCAGGGAAGGGGGAGAGGATCCCTGACCACGGCTGGGCAAAGGGCAGCTGCAAGCTGCCTCACTGACCACGGGGCCTCGTGGGCTCCACGTCCTGGAAATCAGGGACAGCCTGGGGGTGCTGAGTCTCTTGGGGTAACTGGCATAAATTAAGATAAAGACGCCCTGTTTCCTCTTCCCTTCCCTTCGCGTCCTGAACAATTCAGCCTTAAAGCTGTGCAGTGGGTCAGAACAAGGGCCAGCACCTGTGCAGGAACAGGAGGGAAACACAGCGGCCGAGGTGCAAGAGTCTGAGCAGGTGAGGAGGCCATCCCATGAGGGGAGACTCGGCCGTGGAGGGTGAGGGGGAATCGGTCACATACAGGAGCACTGATAAATCAGTAAATCAGTTAAGGAAATGGGGGCCTGGCTGTACTATCGGAGAAATGAAGGGGGAAGGCTAAAATAAACCCTGTGCTGTTGGGTTGGAACTGGAGGGATCAGAGTGAACAGGTAGTTTTCAAGGACAGAGCCAGACACAGAAATAAATACAGATGTATATACACATTCCCTTGCTGTGCCATTGAGAGCTTGGGAGCAAGCGCAAACAACCGGGATACATACACACTTCTTTGCATGGGGTGGCTGGGGCGGCTGGTAACAAAAGCTTAGAGATGCCTGTGGCATCATTATCACCATAAAGGGAAAGGCTGCCTGGGAATGAAGTAGACAGAGGAAGAGGAAAGTAAAGAGACAGAATCCCAATGACATCATGTGAACTCCTGGATCCAGCCATGCCTGAAGATTATCTTATAAGTGAACACATTTCTTTTTTCCTTTCTTTGTTTAAGCTTTTACTTGAGTTGTTGTTGCTTACAAGGAAAGAATTCTGATTATCAATTTGCTCAACAAATTCCTGATGATTGGTCTTAGTTAAATCACAGCTTCAAATATTCCAAGCATCCTAGTTCTTTAGAGGCATTTGTGTATAACGCAGTCATTCGTTTAGCAAATACTGATTCGGTGTCTACCGCGTGCCAAGCACCATTCTAGGTTCCTGGGATACATCAGTGAAAGAAAGCTGCCCAAAATCCCTGACACGTGGAACTGATGTGCTAGCAGAGCGAGACAGACAATAAACAACTCACAATTACCAAATGAAGAGAAGAGTGTAAATGCCGTGGCGGGAAATGGAAAAGAAAATGCAGAGCACAGGAAGGGGGTGACAGGCGTCCCAGTGTAGGAAAACCTACCGTTTTAAATAGGGTGGGCGGGGTAGGACACAGTGGTACGGGGACATCTCAGCAAAGCCTGGAAAAGCAGGCAGTGAGACGATGACGAGGGAGAAGAGGGAACCGCCAGGGCAGGGGCCCTGAGGCAGAAGCAGGTCTGGGGTGTTCCAGGAACAGAGAGGAGTCCCTGTGGTGGGGAGAGAGCTGGGAGCCGGGGGGGTCATACAGGGAAAGGTTGGGGCAGACCAGGGAAGCCCTTAAGGGCATTTTAAGCCGTCAGCTTTGAGTGAAAGCAATCAGCATCACATCATTTTCCGCAGAAGACTGCATGGTGTTGGGTGTTAAAAGGATCGCTCTGGCGGTTCTGTCGAGAATGGACCTGGGGGCGGGGAGGGGGGAGCAGAGAGGACAGGTGGGAGCACCAGGTGAGAGATGCTCGGGGCTCTGCCAGAGCCCTTCTAGGGGGGAGTCGGAAAGAAGTCGAGGATTTTGCGCCTGAGCAACTCCTCCCGAGAGAATGAGGAAAGGTGCACGAGGTCTTCCTACTGTTACGAAAATGACTTTCATCTCACAGATGCCCTCCAAGGGTCTCAGGGTCCCCCGGGGGGACCAGTGCACACGCTGAGAGGCACTGGTGTGGAGAAAGGTTCCCGTTTGTGAACTCGACGGAAAACGCCCCGGAAGGAGAGGCCTGGGGGGGGAGGGGCAGGTCGGTCCCAGAGACGCTGAGCAGCAGTTTCGTCACCATGAACAATTCCCGGCGATAAACAGAATATGGGTAATAAAACAAAGTCTAACCTTTCTTCTCCTCTGTGCTGAGTCCAGTCTCTCTCGTTCACAGAAGGCCGCGGACACGGGGCTCCCACCCGGCCCTTCAACCCGGAGTTCCCCGTGGCAAACGACTGCACCCCACCCGCACCTCAGCTCGGGGCCGTGCGCAGAAGCGCCGCGCACGGCACTCAGCCCAAGATGGCGGCGGCGGGCCGTGTGCAGAGACGCTGCGCCCGACGCTGAGCTCTCAGGCCGCCCCCTCAGAACCCCGCCCCTCCCCACGAGGCCCTATAAAGCAGCCCTGCACCTGTGTGTCGGGGAAGCACATTTCCTAGAGCAATCACGCACCTGTCCGTACTTTGATCTGAGAACAACGCTTTCCTTTGCTTCTGAACCGAACTCGGTCTCGTTCGGTTGGCTCCAAGGACACCGGGCAGGAGGACCCTCATTGGGGTCCCACTCGAAAGGGTCGGTAATCGTTATATATACGAGTTTGCAGTTCCTAAGGTAAATTAGGATTTCATTCAACTTTTACAGAGTTAGCCGATATTTAACAGTTTGTTGGAGGATCCATTTCTAAGGACAATACCGTAAAGATCAAGACAAAAGATCTCAAAGCCTTAGCCTATAATTCTCAGTGCTGATGCCTCTGCTGCACCGTTCTCAATGGCGTGTGGTCTGGTCAGCCTTGGGGGACCCTGAGACCCTTGGAGGGCATCTGTGAGATGAAAATTATCTTCGTAATAACAGGAACACATTATTCACCTTTTATCATTCTCATTCTCTCCTGAGTGTGCAGGCAGTAGAGTCCTCCAGAGACGATGTGACATGTGATGTCACAATAAATTGAGTGTCATACAGAGTGAAGTAAGTCAGAAAGAGAAAACAAATATCATATAGTAACACATATATGTGGAATCTGAAAAAATTGGTATAGACCATCTTGTTTGCAAAGCAGAAATAGAGACACAGATATAGAGAACAAACATGGATACCAAGGAGGAAGGGGGGTGAGATTGAAGTATATACACTATTGATACTATGTATAAAATAGATAACTAACGAGAACCTACTGTGTAGCACAGGGAACTCTACTCAATGCTCTGTGGTGACCTAATTGGGAAGGAAATCCAAAAAAGAGGGGATATATGTACACGTATAGCTGATTCACTTTGTTGTACAGTAGAAACTAACACAACATTGTAGAGCAACTATACTCCAATAAATAAATAAATGAACTGAGTGTAGGAACAGATAGGAGAATACTGTTGCTTCTGTTAAGCTGCGATATTGTAATACGATAAGAAATATATATTTAGTCTTTGTCCCCGGCTCCTGGCACAAGACTTTTATTTTAAATCCTCAAGGGTTTCCTGAGTGATAGGGGTGAGAGGAGCATCTTTTGTTTTACAGTATGAGCTCCTTCCAACTGTACCTGGGTTTATGCTAATGAGGTGACTCTTAGTGGTCCCCAACCAGCCTCAGGGTGGGAGCTGGTTGCCAGAGGGACCAACCACGTGATTAAAGGGTTGAGACTCTCAGCCTCAACTCCCCAACCTCCAGGCAAGGGAGAGGGGGCTGGAAATTGAGTTACTCACCAGTGGCCAATGATTTACTCAATCATGAGTGTTTTGTTGGGTTTTTTTAACATCTTTATTGGAGTATAATTGCTTTACAATGGTGTGTTAGTTTCTGCTTTATAACAAAGTGAATCAGTTATACATATACATATATCCCCATATCCCCTCCCTCTTGTGTCTCCCTCCCACCCTCCCTATCCCACCCCTCCAGGCGGTCACAAAGCACCGAGCTGATCTCCCTGTGCTATGAAGCTGCTTCCCACTAGCTATCTATTTTACGTTTGGTAGAGTATATATGTCCATGCTACTCTTCTTAATGAAACCTCTTTTCCAGCTTTGGATGTGGGAGGGCAGTGTGCCCAGAGGGGGTGTGGAAGCTCTGCACACCCTCCTCCCCACTTGTCCCTGTTTGGCTGGTCATTTGTACCCTTTATAATAAACCAATAAGCACAAGTTTCCCTGACTTCTGTGAACCGTTCTAGAAAATTATCGAATACAAGGAGGGGGTTGTTGGAACCCTCATTTATAGCCAGATGGTTAGAAGTACAGGTAGCAACCTGGGACTTAATTGGTGTCAAAAGTGGGGGCAGTCTTGTGGGACTGAGCCCTTAACTTGTGGGATCTGATGCTAATTCCACATTAAGTAGAGTCAAAATTGCAGTGAATTATAGGACACCCGGCTGGTGTCAGAAAAATTGCCTGATGTGTGGAAAACCCACACATCTGGTATCAGAAGCTTTGTGAGTGCATGAACAAAGGAGAAACACAGGGGTGTGTTTTTTTCCCCAAGAAGCCCATAATATGTTATGTGTGTGTATTTCCCAGTTCTGTCCTCTGAGAGAATCTGGAAACACAAGCACCCCAAAAGCAAAGCACATAGACCGTCCAGATCTTGATTTCTAAAAACTATTACGTGTTCACTGCAGAAACCAGGGATCCTTAGAGAAATGGTCAGGGCAGGGGGCCTACAAGGTGGGCCTGAAAAATCTTGCTGTGTCAGAGGAAAAGAAGGGTTCAAGCTGATAGGCTTGTGTGGGAAGGTCACAGGAGCTGCTTGAAAAAGCCCCCATTGGCCACATTTAGGATGATTGGAGCCTGAAAAACAATATACTTGAATAAGGAAAAATCCGCGATTCTACACTGATAATAATAGAGAAGAAAAGAAAAATTACTTTTGGCTTTCATGATACAAATATGATGAAAAACTTTAAAAAAATGAATTTTCCAAAATCAGGGTAGTGGTTGTCTACAGGGAAAGGGGGAAGGGAGCTGACTAGTGCGTAACACAATTTGCTCTATTTACGTGTTTAATGGATGTTTCTGTATGTTATTTTCTTTAAAAAGCAAGCAAAAAAAAAAAAGACATCTGCCACAAAATATGTGATCCATCGAATAAAGGCTAGAAAGATGAAAGATCAAAATCAGTTACCTATGGAACCATAGATGATTTTTAAATTCTCTTCCTTTTGCTTTCCTTCTTTCCTAATTTTCTGGGGTAAATATGCATTACTCTAGTAACATGAAGAAAACAAAGCCAGAAGGTTGCCCTCTGCACATACAACGCAGACGGCTAGCACAACCTGCACGCAACAGCACGAAGTGAGATGTATCACTCTTTCATGATTTCATTATAGGCGCCTCTGTTTTTCTTCTTACGTATATCTTTCCATTTCTCCTTCTTTTATTCTCCAACAGATGTTGTAGAAACAGAAATTTAGTTATAGATGCCTAGATGGAGCACAACTCTTTGATTAATGCACTTGGAATACTTCATTCGGATCAGAGTTTCATTTCTGACACAATGGAAGAGAAGAGAATATGAAAATGTATGTGGTTGGACTGCGAAATAACAAGACTTGAATTTTTTTTTTTTTCAGTACCAAAATGTATCTGGAACTCCTCTTGAGTTCTGCGGAGTTCAAGTCACATTTCTTCAGGAGCTTCGGTAACATAAATCTTTCAGCTTTGAGGGTGTATTTCATTTTTGGAAACAACCAAAAATCACCCAGAGCCAAGTCTGATGAATAAGGTGGTTGATCGAGCAGGAAACTTTTTTTTTGGTTAAAAATGAGGTGCAATTGTAGAGTGATGAGATATAAAACATAAACTAGCTCAGAAGACATTCCAAAGTGGAATTCTTTAAGCGTTTTGAGGCAGTTTTGTGAGGAAAAAAATGTAGAGCCCCCTCAAGAGAGTATTGTGAAAGAAGAGTCATTTATCATCATCCCCTATCCATTTCTCTCACCAAATGAGGACATAACAGTCTCAGCCCCCATATATCCTGGGACCATCACTAATCTCCCCGAAGGGGACCCCCTCACCTGATACACCCGTGTGCCCTCCCCCATTCTAGAAAGTGGTTTGAAATGCTGTCCTCGCCTCACGGAATTGAGTACAATCGTCCATAATGGTCAACTCTTCCACACTTCCTTAAAATTAAAATGCTGGGGTTGGGCATCCTGATCTCTCTGGATAGTCACTAGCCAATTATTCCAACATCTTCCATTCTCTGAATCCCTGTCTCGGCAACTAAGGAGTAATTACCTCTTGTTCACTAAAACCAACCCGAAGGACCTGTAGCAGTCTCTGGGTTGGGTTCTTCCCTTCCTAGGATGACTGTTTGCTCCTGGGGTCATTTTCTACCTGGAGTCTTCTCTCTGTGCAGCTGGAAGCTGAGGGCCAGTGCAATTCATGTCAGAAGGTGCCTCTTTCAAGCTTTAGACTCTGAGCTGTTTCTTCTGTATCACAAGCCCAGGCCACCCCCATCTCAGTGTAACCTTTCCAACAAGACACTCTGAGGCTGCAGGGGGACCAATAGCCCTGGTCCCACAATCTTCTGGGCACCCTCTTTTTTAAATTTTTATTGGAGTATAGTTGATTTACAATGTTGTGTTAGTTTCAGGTATACAGCAAAGTCAATCAGTTATACATATACATATATCCCCTCTTTTTTAGATTCTTTTCCCATATAAACCATTACAGCGTATTGAGTAGAGTTCGCTGGGCTATGCAGTAGGACCTTATTACTTATCCATTCTATATACAGTAGTGTGTATATGTCACTCCCAATCTCCCAATTTATCCCTCCCCCACCTCACCCCCTGGTAACCATAAGTTTGTTTTCTACATCTGTGACCTTACTCGTGTTTTGTAGATAAGTTCATTTATACCCTTTTTCTAGATTCCACCTATAAGTGATATCCCATGATAGTTGTCTTTCTGTGTCTGACTCTCTTGATGAGAAAGTAAACCAGCACCTGGGAGTGTGGCTGATCTGAACAGGGTGAGATCAAGCCAGGTCCCGACTCTCCACCTCCCCCGACACAGAGCAGAATATCATGACAACGGCAGGTTGACGCAAAATAGATAAACCCCTAAAAGTTCCTAATGCCTAAAAATGCCATCGAGGGCTTCCCTGGTGGTGCAGTGGTTGAGAGTCCGCCTGCCAATGCAGGGGACGCGGGTTCGTGCCCCGGTCCGGGAAGATCCCATGTGCTGCGGAGCAGCTGGGCCCGTGAGCCATGGCCGCTGAGCCTGCGCGTCCGGAGACTGTGCTCTGAAACGGGAGAGGCCACAGCAGTGAGAGGCCCACATACCGCCAAAAAAAAAAAAAAAAAAAAAAAAAAAATGCCATCAAGCTTTTAAATAATTACATTTCAAAACATGAAAGGAGTGGGTGAGGAGTTAGGGCTGTGAAGGCCACGTTAGGGGGACATTTCCACAACCAGAGTCAGCGTGCCCCGTTGGTGGAACTTGGTTCTGGCTTCAGCAAACAGTATCCATTTCAAAGCCTCCCTTATTTGTCAAACTAAGTTTATAAACACAGCTATTTGCTCATAAATGTGACCTTTAAATCACATTGCTCTAAACACAGACTCACTCTTTGAGCAAGCTGAGGGTGGGTGGACGGCAGGGGATGCCTAGAGAAAAGCCTTGAAGGAGCCCTACACAGCCTCTCCCCAGCGCTCAGACCTTAAACAAACCTCCTACGGCCCATCTCTGCCCACAACTTCACCAGTCCTTTCAGTGAGTCCATAGATTCTAATCTCTTGACTATTCACTACATGCAAGGCGCTAGGTGGACATAGTAAAGGTACACAACTTGAGAGAACAGTCATTGTCTTTAAGGACGGCATGCGCAGCCATAAGACACCCACACAAATAGTATGAACTGTGGCAGCATTTGAGAACTACGGTCTGAAAGGTGTCTGGATAAAGTCACGCTCTGAAGGGGAAGAGATCCATCTCTCTAGTGATGAGATGGACTGGAAGGCTTTGAAGAAAGTGACTTCTGAGTGGGTCCTGGAAGAATGCTTATTATTTTGGGAAGCAGAAGAAAATGTGAAGATCATTTTAAGACGAGCAAGCAACGTGAGTGCAGCTAAGGAGGAAGGGGGGTGAATTAATATTTATTAAGCACATCATGTATACAAGGCATTATGCTACCTCTCATGGGGAAAAAAAAAGGACAGCAAGTTTCATCAGAGCAGATTGTTCAATTATTTGGAAAGGGAAGGTTTATCATCTTAAATAGCTCTGGTATCAGAACTGCATAAAGCAGGAAGTGGTAAGATAATAGACGATACCACAATCGGTTTAAAAGAGTGTCAGCTCATTCAAAGGCATTATCTGTAGTCTGTGACCCAAACTATAGGGGTAGGAAGAGAAATAAGGCTGGAAAAGGTGGTTAGAAGTAATTTGATGAAGTATCTTGAATGCCCAAATTAGAAATTTATAGTTTGAAGACCCTGGGAGCCATTAAGTGTTTGAAGGTGAACGCAACTCTAAGCAATGTCTGGGAAATGAATATAGCCTCAAAGTAAACAAGTAAATATTCCAAATGAGGGGATACTGAAGAAAGGAAAGCCAAGTAAGTTTTGGATGAGGGCTTTCGTTTAACATTTATAGACCAGGTAGTGTTCTCTTTACGTCAATTTACTTTCCATTCCATTGAAAATTCTATTTTGGCATCCTTGTTTCCTTTCCTCATTGCTTTAATTCCATTAGCAGTCTGTTCATTTCAGTCTGCCGTATTTTCCATCCCTTTTTCTGTTCTAGAATTGATTTCTCCACCTCACGAGGATAGTAGTGTTCCCAGCTCTTTACATTCATGGACTAACTTAATAACGGCCGTCTGAGGAAGGTAACTGCTCTCCAATGCCTAGAGTCATGCCCCAGCACCTAAAACAGCTCATTCTATCATCAGTGCCTGAAAAATATTTGTTAAGTGAATCCCATTTTACAGATGAGAAAACAAAAGCATGCAGAGGTTCTATAAGTTCCTCAAGGTCACATCACTCTAAATTCTGGAGCTGGGCTTCCATCTCAAACATGAAATTCCTGCATTCTTATCACAACTCTTATCATAATTGTTTACCTCTTTCAAAGATGTTCTTATTCACCTTCATCTAGCCAATCTCTCATTTATCAACTCTCTTCATTGGCCTAGCTTGGTACTTACCAATCCTTACCAGTTTAGGAGTCAAATCATCCAAAAAGTTCTGAAATGTTTCTAGAGCTCAGTGATGTGAAGTATCTTCATTCTCTGGTTAGGAGTATTCAACATATTTTCACAGTTCCGTGCACTGAGAACGTTTTGGGTTTGGTGCCCTTTTCTCTACACCTTTATTTCTGGGTTTCTTGGTTATTACACCTAGAGTTATGAGAACCAGAAAATCATTCGTCAAGACACAAATAACAGGTGGATTGGATCATAAAAAGGTGATTGAGAGGAAACTGGTTAGAATTCCAGTTTCTATGTGTTCAACATACAACAAAACACACACACACACACACACACACACACACACACACACAAATAATCTCTATCTGTAATTATTCTGCCATTGCCTTTATGATAAACCATCTGTTCCCTTACCCCTGGCTGTATGCTTAGCACTCTAAGTCCTTAAGTATAGGATTGATTACACTATTGCATAAGTTTTTTTTTAAGTTTCTAGGGGTTTTCATGAGTTCTAGGTATTTGGTATTTATTCTTCCCCAATAGATGTTACAATCCTTGAAGATGAGAAGCAGGTTTCTTTCGTATAATAATTTCTCTTCCATTTTCCCTCAGTGTGTGCTGGAGTGTATAGAGGATGCTAAATAAATTCTCTGTGCACACACACACACAAGCACACATGCACCCACACATATACACACGCACGTCACGTGCACACACGCATACACATGGTAGCAACCTGCTCTCTTTCAAACACCAGTTATCTAAGTTGTATTTTGGACCTGTTTTTTTCTCCTTTGTTGACTGACTCTTCTGTAAAAGTTTAATCAAGAAGAAAGTAAGTGCCTCAAATGAACTTATCTACGAAACAGAAACAGACTCACAGACATAGAGAACAGAGTTGTGGTTACCAAGGGGGAGGGGGATGGAGGAGGGATGGACTGGGAGTTTGGGGTTAGTAGATGCAAACTATTATATATAGAATGGATAAACAACAAGGTCCTACTGTATAGCACAGGGAACTATATTCAATATCCTGGGATAAACCATAATGGAAAAGAATATAAAAAAGAATGTATATATATGTATAACTGAGTCACTTTGCTGTACAGCAGAAATTAACACAACATTGTAAATCAACTATACTTCAATTTAAAAATATAAACTGCAGTTGAGATTTTGAAAGAAATTATTTTGATTTTCTACTTAACCTGAATTCAGTCACATACCAGGTTTTACTTTACATTTAAAACAAACAACAACAAAAAATCAGCTTCCAAATTTATTGCATCAAATCAAACAAAAATTAAGTTCTTTCTTATTTACTGTCTTAGTCCGTTCAGGCTGCTGTAACAAAATGCCACAGATTGCATAGCTTATGAACAACAGAAATTTATTTCTCACAGTTCTGGAGGG
This sequence comes from Tursiops truncatus, assembly GCF_011762595.2. NCBI lineage: Eukaryota > Metazoa > Chordata > Mammalia > Artiodactyla > Delphinidae > Tursiops > Tursiops truncatus. The sequence goes on along the minus strand of NC_047053.1, from coordinate 3,799,471 downwards.
TGGGACGTCCAAGATCAAGCTGCCCACATGGTCTCATGCTGGTGACGGCCCTCATGCTGGTTCACAGCCCACATCTTCCCCCTGTGTCTTCACATGGTGGAATGGGCAAGGGTACTCTATGGGGGGGTCTCCTTATAAGGGCTCCACCCTCATGACCTAAGCATCTCCCAAAGGCCCCACATACTAATGCCATCACATTGGGCACTGGGAATTCAACACATGAATTTGGGAAGGGGACACACAAAACATTCAGTCCACAGCATTTACCTATCAGGCTATGTTTACAAAGATAAAAATGCAGTAAGAAGCAAGTGCTTCCCCACCCTTGTGGACCCAAATGAGTCAGACCAGGATCAATAAGGCTCTTCCCTCATGTTGGGCTGCACCCCGCAGGCCTGCCCAGCCTCAAGACGGAAGGAAGAGCCCGGAGTCAGCGACAGAGACATCGATGGTTTAATGGATGGAGGAGGTTACATGCCCGAAGCAAGGTCCTGGAAGTACACCCCACTGTGTGTGGCGGACTGTGGGCAGGATGTGGCAGCAGTCTTTGTTCCTGGGGTAGCAGGAGGTTACCAGTTACAGGGGTTAGCTCATCGGTTACCAGGGAAACCAGCAGAGGGGCACACCCGTCATCGAACCTTTGATAAGAACCATCGGGGCCGGGGGTACTCACTGAAATATGATTGCTTTGAAGGAGCAGAAGCCCAGGGGAGACTGAGCCCTTGAGAAAACATGAGACCTAAGCTACCTACTCCTCCTTCGAGAACCAGTTCATCGTCTAAATTAACTAATATTTTTCCTTAACATATCGAAGATATGATTCCACTGACTTCTCGCTTCTACTGCTGCTGGTGAGAAGTTAGGCACCCGTCTGAACAGCAGCTTCTTTCTAGGTGATCTGTCTTTTCTCTACAGCTCCATTTAAGATCTTGACTTTGACTTTAAGTGTTCAACATTTTCACGATGTGTCCTGGTAGGTATTCCTTCTTACACATCCTTTTAGGAACTCTGACTTCCTGGATCTCAGCACTGGTATCTTTCATCAATTCTGGTCATTTTCTTATCCACCATCCCTCCCTTCAAACACCGACTCTCCCGTCTCCCTCTTCATTCTCTCTTCTCCTTCTGGGTCTCTGATTAAAGATTGTCCATCTCTTTTAAGCCTCCATAATGTAGTCCAGCATTTATTTGTATCTATATTCTAGCTCACTAATTCTCTCTTCTGCTGGGTCTTATTTGCTGTTAAATTCAAACAGTGAGTTTTAAAATTTCATTTATGATATTTTTTATTTCTAGAGGAAGTTTTATTTGACTTTTTCAAATCTGCTTGATCATTTTCACGGTTTCTTTTCCCTCGCTCATAAGTTTAACCTCTTATTTATTTCTTTAGATACGACTCTTTTACAGTCTGTCTTTGACAATTCCAGTATCTGAAACCTTTTCATGTTTCATACTGATGTCCTTATCTGCTGCCTCTCAGTCATGGTCACTTGCTCCATAATTATTTTGGTATTCTTACATAAATTAGTATCTTCTGGAAGTTTTTCCAAAGGAAATTTTTGAGGTTTAGTTTGAAGGTGGGTTCCTTCAGAGAAATTCTCCAAAACGGGTTTGGGTTTCTGTTTGCCAGATGCCAGCGGGTACGACCAACCCAAGATCACTTTAAATCAAATTATAGACTTGAGAATTTTTCAAAGATTTCAGTTAGTCTAAATTTTGCCTGCAAAACGGTGTGAGGAAGAGATGGGTATAGACATGGTTTCAAAGGGGACACTTTCTTTCCTTTACTCAGCATTCAGTTTCAATCAGGTAATTTTCTTTGGTGTCCACTGGGTGTCCAGATAAATTCTAACTCAATTTCACATGGGTAGCCTTTTGGGGAAGGGGTAGTCCCAGCTTTAATGATGGGGTCTCCTATTAAACACCGCACCTTGGGCAGCTCCTAAGCCATGTCTTCTGCCCCTTGAAGCTGTGAAAACAAAAGCTTTAGGTCACCAACGTCGAGCAAATATTCTTTAGTACTCTGCTCATCCCTGCACATTTCTACTTTCACTTGATTTTGGCCTCTACTGAATCCTTATTCTTATAACAGCTTATCAGTACAGGCTTTTAAAATTTTGATTGCATTTTAGCCTGACTTTTATTGTTTTCAAAGGAACAATGGATAAGAGCTGCAAGTCTGCCACCCTGTTGGAAATAACTGTCTGAAATTGTTTGTTTTCCCAATTGCCCCCCCTGATATTGAACTATTTGTGAACAAGGGACCACGTCCTGCTCATGCATCACCTGTCCCTGTGTGTGGAGCTCAGTAAGGGTTCGCTGATTAAAGTTATGAGTGCATACAATTTTGATTAAAGCACCCCTTCAAAGGGATACACTTTTATTTTCTTTGATAACTAGAAATTTAATGAGTCATGTTCTTGACGTTTTTTCATTAGCAGAAAACGACTTGTGCTACGACTTGCTCACTCTTTTCTTGGGAAGAGAAAAAAATTTTAAGGTAAGGTGGCAGTATATTCAAGACGAAATCTGGAGGAAAGAGGATAGTATAGAAGAATTTAGCATGCTCAGAGAAACTTCACGACGTTATAAACCTCCAGGAAAAAAGAACTGGAGTTTCATTTTGCCTCACTCATTAGGTAGTACCCTGTATTAAACCCTGGTTATTTTTTTAGTAAAGGAGGCTTAGCAAACTCATGGTTAGGAAATACACTTGGAATGGACACATAATTTAAGTGGAAAAAACAACCCAGAGTTTAGTGATCAAATATTTTCTTACATGGTAAGAACCCCAAAATCTTTACGTGAACACAAATCCACTCAAAGCAGACATTCCCCTGGACAGACGTTGTACTTCCAAATCAGGAAGAGGAGTACCCCCTGCTTCATTCAGCTGCAGGTGCCACAAATAAATCAATATGTATGGTATACATACATATATACCGTGTATATATATATATACGTACCATAAGTATGGTATATGTATACTTTATATACGCCTGCACAGACTTATTTTAGCTTAGCTATTCTGAAATGAGTATCTGGGACCTGGAATAGTCACAGAAAGACCCAGAACTTGGGTAAAAGTAATATGGGGAAAAAGAATTATATCAGCTAAAGGAGACAGGATTTTTGGTTCTGGGAAGATAGCAGCCTTGGATCCCATGTATAGCCTCCCACTAATAACATATAGAAATGCAGGATAAAATATACAGCTTTTAAAAAGATCTATGGCTGTTGCAGTAGAAAATGGTATGGTAGTTCCCCCCAAAATTAAACATAAAATTACCATACGATCCAGGAACTCCACTTTTAGGTATATATCTGTGCCCAGAAGAATTGAAAACAGGGACTTGGAGAGATGTTTGTACACCCATGTTCGTAGCAGTACTATTCACAATAACAAAAAGGTGGTAGAAGCCCAAGTGTCCATCTATGGATGAATGGAAAAACAAAACATGATCTACACATACAGCGGAATATTATTCAACCGTAAAAAGGAAGGAAATTCTGACACCTGCTACAGCACGGATGTAGCTTGTGGATAGTACGCTAAGTGAAATAACCGAGACGGAAGAGGACAAATACTGTGTGATTCTCCTTATGTGCGTTACCTAGAGTCATCAAGTTCATTGAGACAGAAAGTAGGATGGTGGTTCTGGGGGTGGGGGGAGGGGGACAGTGGCGAGTTAGTGTTAAGTAGCTATGGAGTTCAAGTTTGGGAAGATGAAAAAACGTTCTGGAGATGGAAGGTAGGAATGGTTGCACAACAGTGTGAAAGTACTAAGTGCCACTGAATTGTACGCTTAAGATGGTTTAAATGGTAAATTACATGTTATGAATATTTTATCGTAACACAAAAAGTCTATGGCTGTGCTCAGGAGCAAAACGGGAACGCATACAAGTCAGAAGCTGGGAGGGGGCTGTGGGCCGCTGAGGTAGGTGTATGACCTCATGCCCCAGCCAGGGTGGTGCAGGGTGGTGTCAGGGGGAAGTTATCTAATCTGGTTAGCTAGGAATTCGACCGCTGATGGACTGCTAACTCAATGAAAACTGGGACTAATAAACTCTGCAACCCCCACCCCTCCACCCCAGCTCCCCGCCCACCGCCCCGGTCCAGAGACACAAGATGGAACTTGTCTCAGCCATGACTCTTGCTGGGAAATCAGGAGACTAAATCAATAAATAATTATCCCATCCCATGAAAACTCAGCATCTCAGGCCTGTGTGTTCAGAGTTTGCTCTGCACTGTGTTTCTGGTATGGGAAATCCCTGCACTGAAGGGTAATGCAATAAAATCGCTCTTGGGCTGTGCTGGCTCTGGGGTGTTCAGAAGAAGCAAACAGAACACACTGGAGGGACCCTTGACAACTCAGGCTGCCAGAAGTCCCCAAGGAAAATAAAGTCCCTCTTGTAATCCCATATTACAAAATGCACAGGGAAATGATTCTTGGTGAATGAAAGTCAACAGAAAAAGGAAACATGAAAACTACAGCCCAAAAATGTAATTGAAAAATAATCTGAAGGAGAATCCAACGTGACATGAAGAAGAAAGAAAGGTATTAAAGAGTATGAAAAAATAAAAGGTGGCAAGAGAAGTGATGAACTGGAAGCCCGTCTAGGTATACTGCCCAGAACACAGATGGGAAGATACTAGAAGACAGGAAATTCAGAAGACATGGAATATAGATAGAAAAAATTCAACACACAGTTGGCCCTTGAACAGCACAGGTTTGAACTGAGCAGTCCACTTTTACATGGGTGTTTTTCAATAAATATATACTGCAGCACTGCACGATCTAAATTCCCTGAATAGAATTCCTTGAAGCCTTGGATGCAGAGCCGTGGGTCTGGAGGGCTGACTGTAAAGTCATATGCAGGTTTTCAACAGCATGGAGGGTGGGCATCCCTAAACTCCGCTTGTTCAAGGGTCAACTGTATATCTAACAAGAATTCCAAAAAGAGGGAATAAAGATAGTGGGGTAGACATGATGTTCATATGATAATAGTTGACAATTATCCAGACCTGATTAAAAAAAAAATCTTCAGATTAAAGAAACACAGGAAACCTAAGCATAAGAAATACAAATAAATTCACACTTAGACTCATTGCAGTGAAATGAGGAAACCAAAATATTCAGGAAGAAAAAATAAATTATCAATAATAGAACAATAGGGGTTTCCCTGGTGGCGCAGTGGTTGAGAGTCTGCCTGCCGATGCAGGGGACACGGGTTCGTGACCCGGTCCGGGAAGATCCCACATGCCGCGGAGCGGCTGGGCCCGTGAGCCATGGCCGCTGAGCCTGCGCGTCCGGAGCCTGTGCTCCGCAACAGGAGAGGCCACAACAGTGAGAGGCCGCGTACCGCAAAAAATAGAACAACAACTTAAATGGCAGCCGAATTTCTAACAGTATTATCAGAGGCTGGAAGAAATGGAGTAAGAGCCTCAAAGTAGCGAGGGAAAATAACAGCAACTTCGAATTCTGTTATCAGAAGAGTAAAGATGATGGGAAAAAATTAGCTATATGCTGTTTATAAAAAACATACCGAAAATACAATGAAAAGGTGAGTGATAAAGGATTGAAAGCTATTACATGCCAGGCAAATATTAACTGGAAAAAGCCACTGTGTTGACATAAGTAACAGATAAAAGAATAGTTAAGGGAAAATACGCTGTTAAGGATAAAAAGGACACTACACGTTAACAAAAGGGAAACTTTATCAGAAAGCCGTATGAATCATATACTGTACCTAACAATTTAGCTTCACATTATATAAAGCAAAAACTGGTGGAAAACAAAAAGAAATTTACAAACCAGTAGAGTGGAAGATTTTAATATTCCTTTCCCAGAATTGACAGATTAAGCAGACAAAAAGTTAGTAACGATAGAGACTATTTGGACGACTACAATTAACAAGCTGATCAAAGGGAGGTGTGTAGAGCCCTGAGAATTAAAGAATACTCACGTTTTCAAGTATACATGGAATATTTTAAATAAGTTGACCATATAGTATGCTACTGACCAAGTCCGAACCAACGCCAAAGAATTGATATCCTACAGCCTACATCACAATAAAATTAAAAATCAACAACAACAAAATGATTGGAAAATTTTTTTTAAATGTATTTCTAAGCAACCAATGAGTAAAGAAGAAACAAGGGAATTTTAGAACCAAATCATAATACAAACATTAAATACAAAGTCTGGAAAACAGCAAGTGTTGTGTGGGTAAATGTTTTCCAAGAGGCTCTCGGTGTTGGGTGGGGTGTGTGTGGGGAGGGGTGCGGGGGTTGCAGAGGGCAAGGAAGGTACGATTCATAGCATTTGCCCATCCATACTGTAAGTATCCCACCAGGTCTGTTTCAAGCTACCAACCAAGGGTGGAGGTGGAATTGGGAAGAAATACACAAAATGAACTCTCACAGCCCAAAATGAGCCGGCTACCATTGGTTCCAGTACACCACTGTAAACAATTGAAATCTATCTTTAAATGCACATAAGAAACAAAGAAGAAGGGTTGGGAAAGGCTGTACTTAGCATGTAAATCAAAGGTTAGAAAAAGAACAGGGCAGCAGAGTAAACCCAAAGGAATTAGAAGGAAGGAAATAATAAAGATAAGAGTGGAAGTTGATAACATTACAAACAAAGACACAGTCAAGAGGAGTAACAAAAGGAAAAAAATGGCTCTTTTGGAAGGCAAATTAAATAGGCAAACATCTGGCTAACATGATCAGAAGAAGAGAAATTAAAGTAAAAATAAACAATACTCTGAACGGAAAGAACATAATAGAGATGCAGTAGAAAAATAAAAGATAAATACTATGAACAATGCCAATAAACGTGAAAACGCAGAAGAAAAGGGCAATTTTCCGGAAAAATATAACAACAAAACTGACTCAAGAAGAGATATGAATTGTGAGCATACGCGTTGCTACCAGAGAAACTGAATCAGCCCACCTGCCCCCGCTGCTCTCCCCAGACATACACAGGCACCATCGCCAAGCCTGGTTGGTTTTACAGGTAACTTCTGTCTTCAAGAGATGGATAATTTTAATATCGTAAAATTGCTTCAGAAAAAGAGAAAAAAAATCCACCCAGCTCATTTTATGGGGCCATTAAGCCTTGAGACAAAACTGAAAACATTAGGTTCCTTTCATACATGCGCAAAGAGACAAATGTAAGAAACCACCCGTTATTTTTTAAATCTGGCAATGTCTTAACTCGTTGCTAATTAAGACTTATCCAAGAATGTAAAGACGCCTTAGAAGGTAGATTAATATCATCATCACATTAACAGATGAAAGGAGAAAGATCATTTCAATAGATGCGGGAAAGACATTTAATACAATCCAGTAACCATTCTTGATTAAACAAAGATACCTCCCTCCAATAAATAAATAAATCCTCTCAAGTAAACTAGGAATAAGTGGGAACTCTCTCAACTTGATGAAGTATGTCTTCAAAAGCCCGTTGCAAATACTGACATTAAATGTCAGACTACAGGTCCTAGCTAAGATAATGAGAAAATAAAAGAAAAAGTTAAAAGATTGATATGTTTATAGCAGCCTTATTTATAATGGCCGCAAATTCAAAACAACCCAATTCTATTGACGTGGAGATGGGATAACAAACTGTGGGAGATCCAAACAATGGAATATTATTCAGTCATACAAGGATGGATTACTGATGCAGGCAACAATATAAATGAAATTTAAGACAACATTGTGCCGTGCAGAAGCAGCCAGTACCCAAATAAAATATCCTGTATGATTCCATTTCTATAAAGTTCAAGAACAGGCAACACTGATTGATAGCCACAGAAAAGCAGACTGTTGGTTGCCTAGGGCTGGGAGGTGGGAACTGACTGCAAAGGAATGTCTTGGAGTGATGAAAATGCTCTATATCTTGATTGGGGTGTTCATTACACAAGTGTGTATAGTTGTCAGAACTAATTGAACTAAATAATTAGGACCTATGCATTTTATTGGTTGATAATTATATCTCAGTTTTAAAAAGCACAATAGACACGAAAAGCTAAAGATTGCAGAAAAGGTATAACATAATTAGTACAAAGAATACATGTCTACATAGAGTACCCAGGAGAATCTGCAAATAAATATTAGTACTAATTAGAAAGTTCAGTAAGTTTGCTAGAAATCAATATACAAAAATCAATAGTTATTGTTAAAGGACATTATTAACAGCAGCAATAAAACTTTTAAGGTGTCCAGAAGTAAATCTAACAAAGGGTGTGTCAGATTTTTATGGAGAAAGCAACAAAACCTTATGGGAGGGGGAAAGAAATAAAGGATTTACTATATTCATGGATGGAAGGGTTCGGTGTTTTAAAGACTATAATTTTCCCCAAATTAACTTATAAATTCAATACAACTTCAATAAAAATCACTGTAGAGTTTTTCAAAGAACTTGACAAGAAAATGCTAAAAAACTGCAAAGAAGAGGGAGGAGGAGAGGCGGAAGAAGAAAAAGAAAAGGGGACTATCCTTTTGCATATTGGTACCGACTCTAAAGTGTTAGTAGTAATTTGAACAATGTGATATTGCCACGGGGAACCTTAGAAATAGAATCACTTAGATATAGAAATTTGAAATATGGCAGAGATGGAATTTCAGGTCACTGGGCAAAGGATGAGAGTATTCGATAAATGATGCTGGGACATCACCGTATAGGAAAAGACAGGCCCAACTATTCATGTGAAAGAGGGTAAAATTGGATATCTACCTCTTTGTCACAGCCCCAAATCATCTAAATGTGAAAGTAACATTTAAAAGAAAATATAGGAGGCTATCTTGATGACATCTGAGTACTGTCATTCCTATTTAAGATGCCAAAAGCATAAACCATATTGAGACAAGAAAATAATGAGAATATAACTATATCAAACTAAGAACTTCTGTGTACCAGGACAACAGTGAAAAGAACGTCAAAAAAGAAAAAAGAAAAGAAAAGAAAATCAGTAACTACTGTAAGGTGTATACAACACATATAACTAGCTTTATATAATCGGAATATAATAGAATTCCTTAAAAACCAGGCAAACAATACGAACAAAAAGGAAGCACAAATAAACAAATGGAAGATGCTTCAACCTCCCTGGTAATCAAAGCAAAATTCACACTAGAACAATAAAATACAATCCCATACTTATCAACTGGCAGTAATCAATAATCAATCAATAAATCCAATACTAACAAGAATGGGTGGGGCTACTGGGAATGGGGAAGTCTTATACAGTACCGGCATGGCTACAAATTGGTACTACTATTTTGAAGAGCAATTCTGGAATAACTAAAAAAAAACAATTGATGATGCGTAAAATCTACCAACCAGAAATTAGACTTCTCGATGTTTGCCATAGAGCAACACATGCACAAGGAAATACGTGCGTGACTGTTCATTGTGACGTGGTTCACAATAGGAAAAAACCACGAATGTTATAGAATCATATACCTTAAAAAAATACAAATAAATCCGATGTGTATTTATCATGGATGCGTATATATTTAGAGAAACTATATAAGGATCCCCAGCAACATCGGGATAGTGGTGGGATATGGGACACCCAGATTGCCTGGGCTGGAATCCTGGCTTCTCTGGTTACCACCCGTGTGGCCTTGGTTAAGTTACTTAACCAATATTTCCTCAGCCCCTCATCTAGAAAAGGGGGGATAAAAATAGTATGTATGTCACATGTCTGCTGAAGGCTTTAAAGGAGCTAATGTGTGTAAAGTGCTCAGATAATGGCCAGTATATAGTAGATGTGCTGTTTCTATTGCCATCATTATCATAATCATCCTGATTGTTGTCATTATTCTCATCGTCAAGACAGTGGGATGGGGAGGGCGGGGAGGCATGGAGATAAGTCTATAGCTTTATCCATGAGGACATACGGCTACATGCGAACACACAGTAAACCTGAGTTTAATGTATGTGGCTGAGGGTACCAACTACAGGATTACTTGTCATAGAAATTTCTACACTTTGCTGTGTGTTTCAAATAGTTCATATTAAAAGTTTCTTTTTAAGTAAAAGGACAAATGACCTGTGCAATATTATGGAGAAATGTGTAAACTGCCTTGTGTATTGTATCACTGTGAGAGGAAGGTGTTATAGAAACATACTTTTGGACAAATGCTTGATGCCTAACTAGCTGCTAGGCAACCGCAAGTTACAAGTTAACTGTGAGAGGGAAAAGCCAGGGAAGTGAAAAGTAATGTTTTCCAGGAACATCTGAGATCCTGAAGCAGCAGAAATATGTGCCATTTCTAGGAAGGACATAAAAACTGAGCTCCTGGAAATGCCAAAGAAATACTGTTTGCTGATATAAGTATCCAAAAAAATTATTCCCTGAGAAAACAATTATAGTAACGTGTATAACATTAGTTCACTTTTCAAATGAGTATTTATTGAGCTTCAATTATGCATACATATATATTTTCAGTTTGCTTTTTTGCCTGAGGCATACTTACCAGCTATTAAAAAAAAATAAGAAAAAGAAAGAAAACTTTACGTCCTTTAAGTGCGTCTGTCACAATAAAGGGTTTTGGGGTTATATATCTAGAAAGGTCACCCATCAAGATATTTTTGGCAACAAGAAGCAAACGCCACCTAAAAATGGCAGAACCAGTAGGGGTCTGCTGCTGTCTCACCTGAGAAGCCGGAAGGTGAGCAGTCCTGTGTGGATTCAACTGCTCCCCATTACCCACACGACTTGGGCCCTTTCTGCCTCTCTGCTCTGTCATCCTGTGTGTCAGGAGTGCTTCCACTCAAGGTGGCGACATGGCGGCTGCTCGAAGGTGGAAAGCGCGTTAGGTAGCGGACCTCTTGCCCATCTCCTATTTTATACGGTAGAAAAATCTTTCCCAGAAGCCCCTCAGGAGAATTTGACTTCCATCTCAGTGACCAGAACAGGGTGACATGGATGTTCCTAAACTGTTCATTGGCCAATAGAATTGGGATGACCACGACTGTTAGACCCACCACTAATCCGTCACCTGGGACTGGGACTTTCCTCTTTTAGTATATTACCCCTTGTATCCAAACAAAACTTGGGTTATGTTATCAAGGAGGAAAGCTACAAAGAGGATCTATGAGGGTGGGCGATTCTTACCTAATTAGAAAGACAAAGGCAAACGACAGAGAAAACACAGAACTAAATAAACAGCATCCCCTCAGTATTCCCCAGTAGGACATATTGCCCAGCAGTAGGAATTACCCACCTCTTTCTTGCCAGGGGTACCAGATTTGCTTGGGAGTGAGCAGCCAAATGTTCTCCAGAGATTGGGCCCCTTTATGGTCTAGGGGTGACTCTTAATTGGTCTTTGGCCACCACAGTAAATCCGTTCCCCCTGCCAAGTGACCAGTACAGGAGTGGAATGTGACATGAAAGGCGAGTCTTCTGCGGAACCTCGGGAAAGGGACAGAGGAAGGAGGCCCTCTCTGCAGTCTTGAAGCACTGCTGTGTGGGAGCATCTTTGTGGCAATGCTGCAGCCATCTAGCAAGTCTGAAGGATGAGGGGCTGTAGCTACCATAGGGAAAGTGGGACTTATTGTCCAAGTTTCTAAATTAATCAGCCTTTCAACCACTCAACCCCCAAATTTCTTGTAATATGGGGTAACAAATTGTCTTTTTTGTTCAGGCCGTTTTTGTTTGATTCTTTGTTGCTTACAGTCAAATCATCTTGATATTATACTTGCACTGAAAAATATAAAGCAAATAATTTAATGAGGGATTTAAAACATGCAGGTAGATAAGAAACTAACAAGAGCACATCTAACTGCTTTAAACCGGTTCAAATCCATATGTTCAGAATAATCAAGTTTCACGATACTGCAGGAAAACGCTTTACTAAGTATTTCGTACATGTAAGGCATTTTTCTGAGCCCCAAAGTGAGGCTGCGACTGAGACAGTGAGTTAGGGACACGAAAGATATAAAATACATAATCCTTAAATTCAAGGAGCTTATAATACAACGAAGGAGAAAATCAGTTGACAGTGAAAATTCTAAATTGTACATCCCTTTTAAAGAAGTGGTCCCATTAGTTCAAGGATGGTATCTATTATCAACCAAGTAATGAATTGTACCATCACGTCACGCCATAATATATCAAATATCGGGATCCCTTACCACAGAAAAATCTCTAGATCCTGAAGTATATTAGAAAAACTTTAATTTCGTAAGATCAATCCTTCTTTTGAAATAGCAACTGACATCTGAATAGATCTACTTTATCCCTGAGCAAACTGAAAATTCATAGAGAAAGACATAATGTCCAATTTTTTTACTTAAAGCGTCTTACCACCTATGAATAACCATGACAGACTTGGCGTCAGTGGAGTCTAGATTTGCGAGCCTTCGCTGTGTTTGCATTTGCGCATGATTTCTGATTTGATACTTTACCTTTAAATTTATTGATGAAAATAAAGCTACCGCAGAGATGGTGAGGGCAAGTTGACCTGTTCACACTTGATGTACTACATTTGGGGATTTGGGAGTGCCCAAGGCAAGTAGGATTCTAAGTAGTGGTAAGTGTGCATTTTGCCTTCCTAGAGACCCAGAGGGAGATGAAGAATGCTAAGCCCTGGCAGGAAGGAGCAACCCAGATATAAAATACGTCAGCTCTGAATGTATCCACCAGAGCAGAAATTTATTAAAACCCCACTTTAGACCGTACAGCAAATGCATCAATAAAGCAGCAGCTCTCACTAAGCTAAGTCAGGTTTGTGTTTTGTTGCAGTAGTTTTTTTATGAAAATGTGAGTGGTTGAGCAACCCTGGTTCTAAAAGGAGTCTCTCAGGGCCAGCGCCATGACTGGCTGTAGTAGAGCGGGCTCCGCTCGATGCAGAATGGCCAAGCCATCACCTTCCCTGTAAAAACATTTGAGAGGTTTTCACTATGGCTGTGTTGCATTTTCCTCTTCAGAAACCAGCAAGTACCAACTTGGCCTGTAAATAGAATCTCTTCCTTCATAGAGGATGGTCATTTTGGCTGATTCCCAACTGGAAGAGTTTCACTAGATTGGAAAGGAGAGAAAGGCAAGTGGAGGATGAAAGAAGTTTTAAGGAACAAGAGGGTGTTTCAGCTTCTAAAACTTCTTCATCAGCCCAATTACCAGTTGCTGTCTGTAAGGCTAGCTGCCCCCTGCTTTTCATGGAATCCTGCAGTCCTGAAGGATGGTATGACTGTACATTAATTTTCAAATGAGCACACTTCACTGTCAAGGTCATGAAAGACAGGAAGGATGGAGAACCGTCACATGTTGGAGGAGACGGAGGAGATGTGATAACCAAAGACAATGTGGATATTGGATTGAATCCTAGAGCAGAAAAAGCATTTCTGCTTTTTCCAGGATTTCCTATCTATCTATTTCCAGTAGACAGACAGGAAATCCAAGTGAAGTTTGTAGTTCAGTGAATAGCACTGTACACTATTACATTCTTAGTTTTGATGAATGAATCATGGTTATTTAAGATGTAACTGGTAGTGTGGAGTCTATAGGAAAACACTCTGTATCGCTTTACAGCACATTTTTATTTTTCCTGGACTTTAAAGTTCACTAAATAAGGCTAAAATTAAAAGTAAAACATATTCAAGAAATTGTTTGCTGTGTGACAGAAGCGCAGTGTGTTTTTCTCCAATGAAAATGATGGTTGCAGAATGATTATTGCCTGTGGAACCTGATACCAGCTATTATGAAGAAATCCAGGGAACTTGCTTGACTCCTTGAAGGTAAATATGGTGTCCAGTACTGGGCTATATGCTCCCTGTCTCTACAGGGCATGAAGAGGAAGCTGAAGTATGTCACCGGTGATGCTATTACTATGACCCACTTCCTACCTGGCAATCTATTTACCAGCAGGGTTTTAAGCAAGAACTAGAGTTTGGGGAAGCCAAGAGGCAGGGCACGGAGGTTACACGGAAACCAGAGCTATGGGGCCTGGGTTCCTAGCCTCATGCATACAAGAACAGCTGTCCTTCAGCCTATACTTTGTGGATTGATTTCACTTGGGGAAACAGTTCTATTGCATGAATTTGGCCATGGGGATGGGAGGAACGCTTTTTTTTTTTTTTCATAGCGAGGTATTTTATTTTAAATATAGCAGTGTGTACATGTCAATCTCAAACTCCCAATCTATCCCTCCCCCCCACCCTGGTAACCATAAGTTCAGGGAACACTCTTTTTAATTTTTAGCTTTCCTTATGGAAAATCTCAAATGTACACAAAAATAGAGAGACTAGTTCAGTGAATCCCCACGTGCCCATCATCCAGCCTCAACAGTTAGCAACTCACGGCCATTCTTGTTTTCTTGTTTCATCTACACCATAATCTCTCCCCCACCATCTGCTCTGCAAGATTATTTTGCATTAAATGTCAAATATCCCATCATTTTTATCTGTCAACAATACTATATGTATCTCTAAAAGTTTTTTTGTAGAATCAAACATAACCACAACATTATGCTAAGTGAAATATGCCAGTCACAAAAAGACAAATACTATATGATTCCTAGAGATGCTTAGATAAGTCAAAATAGAGACGGAAAGTAGAATGGTGGTCGCCAGGGGCTGGGGGGAAGGGCAATGGGGAGTTAATGTTTAATGAGGACAGAGTTTCAGTTTTACAAGAGGAAAAGGGCTATGCAGATGGATGGTGATGGTTGCACAACATTACGAATGCATTTAATGCCGCTAAACCGTACACTTAGAAATGATGGAGATGGCAAATTTTATGTGTATTTTACTGCAATAAAAAAGAACAGGGCTTCCCTGGTGGCGCAGTGGTTGAGAGTCCGCCTGCCGATGCAGGGGACACGGGTTCGTGCCCCGGTCCGGGAAGATCCCACATGCCGCGGAGCGGCTGGGCCCGTGAGCCATGGCCGCTGAGCCTGCGTGTCCGGAGCCTGTGCTCCGCAACGGGAGAGGCCACGACAGTCAGAGGCCCGCGTACCGCAAAAAAAAAAAAAAAAAAATAGAGCAAAAAAATTATAAAAAACTATAAGTCTTATCATACTGAAAAAAATTAATAATAATGCCTCATCAAATATCCAGGAGTGTTTAAATTTTCCCAATAACTCGTAAGTTTTTTACAGTTAGTTTGTTTCAACAAGATCCATGCTTTGCTTTTGGTTTTTATGTCTCTTAATTGCCACAGAAACTAAAGATCTGCAGGATTTTTCATTTTCTGGGTTTTGTTGATTGCATCATTTGCGGTGTCATTTGACACACACTTTGAGCTAGAGGCTTTCCTTCTGCTCACCCTCCCTTAAACATTCTCTTCCACACCAGCTTCTGTTCTGGAGCCTGTGATGGGGAACACTCCCCAGCAGGGCTCACATTCATCATTATGGCTTTATTCCCGCCCACTTGAGACCCACACACCCAGCTGCCTAGTGGAAACCTAGACCTCCAATCTCAGTGAGTCTGTCCAAAACAGAGTTCACTGTCTTCTCTCCCTCCTTCTACCAAACTTCCAGCCCTGCAGTGTTCCTTCTCCTCAGTGAATGGAAGCACAGTCTGCACAGAGGTCAAAGTCACAAATGGGGGCGCCATATTGGAGTCCCCCCTCTCCTCCACCTCCTCTACCCCATCCTCTCAATCCTACCTGAACCACCTAATGCATCCACTTCTGCCCATCGCCAGTGTCACCACCTCAGTTCATGCCACAGGTGTCCCTCATCTGGATGTCATCTGGTATCTCCTCTCCATTGCTGAATATCCCCTAACTGGTTGTCCTGTCATATTTCAAATTACGTTTTCATTCAGCATTTAAAATCATCTTTCTACAACAGATCTGATCACATTGCTTTGCTAGTTAGAACCCTTCAGAGGCTCTCCATTGCCCTAAGGATAAAATCCAAACTGTTAAACAGGGAAGGCTCTTCAGGATCTGGACCCTCCTTACCTTGGGAGGCTCACTTCCCCCCTACTTCCTGCAGAGCCTCATGCTGCAGCACCCCTGTCATCAAGGGGTCCTTCTGAATCTCTAGATGTGCCTCTAGGCTCTGGTGTGTCTCCCTGTTGCCCTCACACTCTTTCCCCCCACCTGCTCAGCCCGACTTGTGCTTGGATTCCTGCAGTTACGTTCCTCCAGTCCCCCTCGCTGTGACCCCCATAGATGGTGTTGGTTGTTCCCCCTAGGCCCTCATAGGCCCCAGATTTAGCCCTAAGAGCACTGTCTGTATCTCTCACTACACATAATCTCCTTAAGATCATGTCTTTTACATGCTTTTTATATGCTCAGGACCTGACAGATGCTTAGCACACAGTAGGCACTTAACTGAACTGATTAAGGAGTGAAGGAATAAATGAATGAATCAATTAACCAGTGAGTGAAAATGCTCTTGTAAATGGTCCAAGCATACCAAAGGCAAGCTAGATAATTATGATTTTCAGAAATTTCTAGCAACAGAAGTCTTTTAGTCTTTTACTATGACTTAGATAATTCAGCACAATCTGTTATTCCCTTTATCTTGCTTGGTAAGGCTTTTTTTTTTCTTTTTTAATGTAGCAAAGGAAAATTACCTTCAGAACATTTTCCAGATAAATGATGAAGTTATTAGAACACAGGGCATAGCAGGCTTCTGAGAGCTGATAACGCTTGCAAGATTAAAGAGATTAAACAGGAGATTAGAGAGCTCGAGGACATTCTAGAGACAATCTTAGTTTAAAAAATCAGATGAGATATTAGATTCTTTTCTTTCAACATACCAAAAATGTGTAATGTTCTCCTCTTTGCAGGATAGTCCTGTTAATGTGGTGTTTCCATGGCTACTTATAATGCATTTCTCTGTATGAAAGAAAACATGATGTGACTCTTTTTAAAGCTAGCAGTGCACATGAAGAAAGCTATGTTAGTGCCTAACAAGAATGTCCATGCTTGTAATGTTTGCACTCTTTTAACAGACAGGCTCCAATCCTCTTTTGACTTGTCATGAACATGACTATGAAATTCTGGCTCTTTGATGACTGACCTAAAGTGAGAGTCCTCCCACCACCCCCACTGTGGCCTCTCTGCAGGTCAGCGTAATTTAAGAGAAACCACTCTTGTTTGTAGAGATTAGAAAAACGATAGTGACCTTATGATGACCTCTGCCATCCTGGGAGATGATGATGTGATTTTTCAAACCCAGTTCCATGCAATAAACATTGAAAGTTTATGTAGGTTATTAAGTCCCATCAAGAAGAAACATCCTTCACCAGCCTCTTTGCTTATCCCTCTCCCCCTACTGTTACAATGCATACACCTTAAGAATGCTACCAGGAGACCCAGGAGAAACAAACCTAAAATCCCCCATGAAGCCCCAGTTTCAAATAACACATCTGTAAGGAACCCCATCTAGTGATGACAAACGCCTTCAGTGTGCACTGGCCAATCAGCACTTGAAAACCATCATCTAGGCAAGGTCCTTTCCATTCTTAGCTGGAGCAATAACGAGAACAGCCATAAATGTCCTAGCATCGTGGGAAAAGGCTAGTGGCAAATAAGAAAACGTAAAGCAGGCTTGCTGTCAGTAATTCGTCATAGCCACGTAAACAGCAGAGCCTGACTGCATCCTAAATTATGAGTTGAGTTGAAATCTTAGTTCAGTTATTCCAATTGTACTTAAGATGATAAATTCATCTCTGAGTACAACTTGATCCAAGGCCTATTAATTGTGATATGTAACTTTGAAATTGCCATTATTTTCCTTTTTTTTATGTATGAAACTTTTATACTTTATTTTTATTTTTTTAATTTTATTTTTTATACAGCAGGTTCTTATTAGTCATCAATTTTATACACATCAGTGTATACATGTCAATCCCAATCGTCCAATTCAGCACACCACCATCCCCACCCCCCCGCGGCTTTCCCCGCTTGGTGTCCATACGTTTGTTCTCTACATCTGTGTCTCAATTCCTGCCCAGCAAACCGGTTCATCTGTACCATTTTTCTAGGTTCAACATATATGCGTTAATATACGATATTTGTCTTTCTCTTTCTAACTTACTTCACTCTGTATGACAGTCTCTAGATCCATCCACATCTCTACAAATGACCCAATTTCGTTCCATTTGATGGCTGAGTAATATCCCATTGTATACATGTACCACATCTTCTTTATCCATTCATCTGTTGATGGGCATTTAGGTTGCTTCCATGACCTGGCTATTGTAAATAGTGCTGCTATGAACATTGGCGTGCATGTGTCTTTCTGAATTATGGTTTTCTCTGGGTATATGTCAGAGGGATTGCAGGGTCATATGGTAATTCTATTTTTAGTTTCTTAAGGAACCTCCATACTGTTCTCCATAGTGGCTGTATCAATTTACATTCCTACCAACAGTGCAAGAGGGTTCCCTTTTCTCCACACCCTCTCCAGCATTTGTTGTTTGTAGATTTTCTGATGATGCCCATTCTAACTGGTGTGAGGTGATACCTCACTGTAGTTTTGATTTGCATTTCTCTGATAATTAGTGATGTTGAGCAGCTTTTCATGTGCTTCTTGGCCACCTGTAGGTCTTCTTTGGAGAAATGTCTATTTAGGTCTTCTGCCCATATTTGGATTGGGTTGTTTGTTTTTTTAATATTGAGCTGCATGAGCTGTTTATATATTTTGGAGATTAACCCTTTGTCCGTTGATTCGTTTGCAAATATTTTCTCCCATTCTGAGGGTTGTCTTTTCGTCTTGTTTATGGTTTCCTTTGCTGTGCAAAAGCTTTGAAGTTTCATTAGGTCCCATTTGTTTATTTTTGTTTTTATTTCCAATACTCTAGGAGGTGGATCAAAAAAGATCCTGCTGTGATTTATGTCAAAGAGTGTTCTTCCTATGTTTTCCTCTAAGAGTTTGATAGTGTCTGGTCTTACATTTAGGTCTCTAATCGATTTTGAGTTTATTTTTGTGTATGGTGTTAGGGAGTGTTCTAATCTCATTCTTTTGCATGTAGCTGCCCAGTTTTCCCAGCACCACTTATTGAAGAGACTGTCTTTTCTCCATTGTATATCCTTGCCTCCTTTGTCATAGATTAGTTGACCATAGGTGTGTGGGTTTATCTCTGGGCTTTCTATCTTGTTCCATTGATCTATATTTCTGTTTTTGTGCCAATACCATATTGTCTTGATTAATGTAGCTTTGTAGGATAGTCTGAAGTCAGGGAGTCTGATTCCTCCAGCTCCGCTTTTTTCCCACAAGACTGCTTTGGCTATTCAGGGTCTTTTGTGTCTCCATACAAATTTTAAGATTTTTTGTTCTAGTTCTGTGAAAAATACCATTGGTAATTTGCTAGGGATTGCACTGAATCTGTAGATTGCTTTGGGTAGTATAGTCATTTTCATAATATTGATTCTTCCAGTCCAAGAACATGGTATATCTCTCCATCTGTTGGTATCATCTTTAATTTCTTTCATCAGTGTCTTATAGTTTTCTGAGTACAGGTGTTTTGTCTCCCTAGGTAGGTTTATTCCTAGGTATTTTATTCTCTTTGTTGCAATGGTAAATGGGAGCATTTCCTTAATTTTCTTTCAGATTTTTCATCATTAGTATTTAGGAATGCAAGAGATTTCTGTGTGTTAATTTTGTATCCTGCAACTTTACCAAATTCATTGATTAGCGCTAGTAGTTTTCTGGTGGCATCTTTAGGATTCTCTATATACAGTATCATGTCATCTGCAAAGAGTGACAGTTTTACTTCTTCTTTTCCAATTTGTATTCCTTTTATTTCTTTTTCTTCTCTGATTGCCATGGTTAGGACTTCCAAAACTATGCTGAATAATAGTGGCGAGGGTGGACATCCTTGTCTTGTTCCTGATCTTAGAGGAAATGCTTTCAGTTTTCCACCATTGAGAATGATGTTTGCTGTGGGTTTGTTGTATACAACCTTTATTATGGTGAGGTAGGTTCCCTCTATGCCCACTTTCTGGAGAGTTTTTATCATAAATCGGTGTTGAATTTTGTTGAAAGTTTTTTCTGCATCTATTGAGATGATCATATGGGTTTTTTTCTTCAACTTGTTAATATGGTGTATCACATTGATTGATTTGCTTATATTGAAGAATCCTTGCATCCTTGGGATAAATCCCACTTGATCGTGGTGTATGATCCTGTTAATGTGTTGCTGGATTCTGTTTGCTAGTATTTTGTTGAGGATTTTTGCATCTATATTCATCAGTGATATTGGTCTGTAATTTTCTTTTTTTGTAGTATCTTTGTCTGGTCTTGGTATCAGGGTGATGGTGGCCTCATACAATGAGTTTGGGAGTGTTCCTTTCTCTGCAATTTTTTGGAAGAGTTTGACAAGGATGGGGGTTAGCTCTTCTGTAAATGTTTGATAGAATTCACCTGTGAAGCCATCTGGTCCTGGACTTTTGTTTGTTGGAAGATTTTTAATCACAGTTTCAATTTCATTACTTGTGATTTGTCTGTTCATACTTTCTATTTCTTCCTGGTTCAGTCTTGGAAGGTTATACCTTTCTAAGAATTTGTCCATTTCTTCCAGGTTGTCCATTTTATTGGCATAGAGTTGCTTGTAGTAGTCTCTTAGGATGCTTTGTATTTCTGCGGTGTGTGTTGTAACTTCTCCTTTTTCATTTCTAATTTTTTTGATTTGAGCCCTCTCCCTCTTTTTCTTGATGAGTCTGGCTAATGGTTTATCAATTTTGTTTATCTTCTCAAAGAACCAGCTTTTAGTTTTATTGATCTTTACTATGTTTTCTTTTTTTCTATTTCATTTATTTCTGCTCTGATCTTTATGATTTCTTTCCTTCTGCTAACTTTGGGTTTTGTTTGTTCTTCTTTCTCTAATTCCTTTAGGTGTAAGGTTAGATTGTTTATTTGAGATTTTTCTTGTTTCTTGAGGTAGACTTGTATAGCTACAAAGTTCCCACTTAGAACTGCTTTTGCTGAATCCCATAGGTTTTGGATCGTCATGTTTTCATTGTCATTTGTCTCTAGGTATTTTTTCATTTCCTCTTTGATTTCTTCAGTGATCTCTTGGTTATTTAGTAACATATTGTTTAGCCTCCATGTGTTTGTGTTTTTTACGTTTTTTTCCCTGTAATTCATTTCTAATCTCAGAGTGTTGTGGTCAGAAAAGATGCTTGATATGGTTTCAATTTTCTTAAATTTACTGAGGCTTGATTTGTGACCCAGGATGTGATCTATCCTGGAGAATGTTCCATGTGCACTTGAGAAGAAAGTGTAATCTGCTGTTTTTGGATGGAATGTCCTATAAATATCAATTAAATCTATCTGGTCTATTGTGTCATTTAAAGCTTATGTTTCCTTATTTATTTTCACTTTGGATGATCTGTCCACTGGTGTAGGTGAGGTGTTAAGGTCTCCCACTATTATTGTGTTACTGTCGATTTCCTCTTTTATAGCTGTTAGCAGTTGCCTTATGTATTGAGGTGCTCCTATACTGGGTGCATATATATTTATAATTGTTATATCTTCTTCTTGGATTGATCCCTCGATCATTATGTAGTGTCCTTCCTTGTCTCTTGCAACATTCTTTATTTTAAAGTCTATTTTATCTGGTATGAGTATTGCTACTCCAGCTTTCTTTTGATTTCCATTTACATGGAATATCTTTTTCCATCCCCTCACTTTCAGTCTGAATGTGTCCCTAGGTCTGAAGTGGGCCTCTTGTAGACAGCATATATATGGGTGTTGTTTTTGTATCCATTCAGTGAGCCTGTGTCTTTTGGTTGGAGCATTTAATCAATTCACGTTTAAAGTAATTATCAATATGTATGTTCCTATTGCCATTTTATTAATTGTTTTGGGTTTATTTTTGTAGGTCCTTTTCTTCTCTTGTGTTTCCCACTTAGAGAAGTTCCTTTAGCATTTGTTGTAGAGGTGGTTTGGTGGTGTTGAATTCTCTTAGCTTTTGCTTGTCTGTAAAGCTTTTGATTTCTCCCTTGAATCTGAATGAGATTCTTGCTGGGTAGAGTAATCTTGGTTGTAGGTTCTTCCCTTTCATTACTTTAAATATATCGTGCCACTCCTTTCTGGCTTGTAGAGTTTCTGCTGAGAAATCAGCTGTTAACCTTATGGGAGTCCCTTTGTATGTTATTTGTCGTTTTTCCCTTGCTGCTTTCAATAATTTTTCTTTGCCTTTAATTTTTGCCAATTTGATTACTATGTGTCTTGGCGTGCTTCTCCTCGGGTTTATCCTGTATGGGACTCTCTGCACTTCCTGGACTGGGTGGCTATTTCCTTTCCCATGTTAGGGAAGTTTTTGACTATAATCTCTTCAAATATTTTCTCGGGTCCTTTCTCTCCCTCTTCTCCTTCTGACACCCCTATAATGCGATTTTTGTTGCATTTAATGTTGTCCCAGAGGTCTCTTAGGCTGTCTTCATTTCTTTCCATTCTTTTTTCTTTATTCTGTTCCGTAGCAGTGAATTCCACCATTCTGTCTTCCAGGTCACTTATCCGTTCTTCTGCCTCAGTTATTTTGCTGTTGATTCCTTCTAGTGTAGTTTTCATTTCAGTTATTGTATTGTTCATCTCTGTTTGTTTGTCCTTTAATTCTTCTAGGTCTTTGTTAAACATTCCTTGCATCTTCTTGATCTTGCCTCCATTCTTTTTCCAAGGTCCTGGATCATCTTCACCATCATTATTCTGAATTATTTTTCTGGAAGGTTGCCTATCGCCACTTCATTAAGTTGTTTTTCTGGGGTTTTATCTTGTTCCTTCATCTGCTACCTAGCCCTCTGCCTTTTCATCTTGTCTATCTTTCTGTGAATGTGGTTTTTCTTCCACAGGCTGCAGGACTGTAGTTCTTCTTGCTTCTGCTGTCTGCCCTCTGGTGGATGAGGCTATCTAAGAGGCTTGTGCAAAGTTTCCTGATGGGAGGGACCGGTGGTGGGTAGAGCTGGCTGTTGCTCTGGTGGGCAGAGCTCAGTAAATCTTTAATCAGCTTGACTGCTGATGGGTGGGGCTGGGTTCCCTCCCTGTTGGTTGTTTGGCCTGAGGCAACCCAACACTGGAGCCTACCCAGGCCCTTTGGTGGGGCTAATGGCGGACTCTGAGAGGGCTCATGCCAAGGAGTACTTCCCAGAACTTCTGCTGCCAGTGTCCTTGTTGTCACAGTGAGCCACAGCCGCCCCCCACCTCTGCAGGAGACCCTCCCACACTAGCAGGTAGGTCTGGTTCAGTCTCCCCTGGGGTCACTGTTCCTTCCCCTGGGTCCCGATGCGCATACTACTTTGTGTGTGACCTCCAAGATTGGAGTCTCTGTTTCCCCCAGTTCTGTCGAAGTCCTGCAATCAAATCCCGGTAGCCTTCAAAGTCTGATTCTCTAGGAATTCCTCCTCCCGTTGCTGGACCCCCAGGTTCGGAAGCCTGACGTGGGTCTCAGAACCTTCACTCCAGTGGGTGGACTTCTGTGGGATAAGTGTTCTCCAGTTTGTGAGTCACCCACCCAGCAGTTATGGGTTTTGATTTTATTGTGATTGCGCCCCTCCTACCATCTCATTGTGGCTTCTCCTTTGTCTTTGGATGTGGGGCATCTTTTTTGGTGAGTTCCACTGTCTTCCTGTCAATGACTGTTCAGCAGTTAGTTGTGATTCTGGTGTTCTCCCAAGAGGGAGTGAGAGCACGTCCTTCTACTCCGCCATCTTGGTTCAGGAACCATTATTTTCTAAATAGTCTAAAATTGCTGTTTTGATTTCTTCCTTGCCTTATTTAGGAAAGTTGTAAAGGGCCACGAAGTTTTTGTGTGTGTGTGTGTTTATACTAGTGTTAACACATTTTAAAGTGTTATTGCTGCATTTTGTGCCTGTATAATTCCTATGATTTGGAATTTATTAAAATGTTTGTGTCCTCTAATCTGATTGGTACTTGTAAATGCTTCATGACATATGATGTAGTCTCTTTCAAGAATTAGGTTTTTTTTTTAAAAATTTACATTGCTTTTTGAACTTAGTAACAATGATCGCTTAACTGTTGACATTTTTATGCTTTCATTATGCATCACCATTCTTTTATGCATTAGTCTCTTATTCTTCAATTCTCTGCTATGGCTCATTTCTAGTGAGCAGGACATTTCTGGTCATTATTTTTTTAGGACTGGCATATATGAGGCATATTTTCTGCATCCCCAAATATATCTAATAAAGCGTCTGTCACATTTGCACATACAAAATACTGGCTTGATCTAAAACACTTGAGCTACATTTTTTCCAGCAGAATTATGTTTTAATTGCTTCCTTTTATTTTGGTGTTTATGTTTGTGGGGGAAAAATATGCTTAATTTTTCCCATTATATTTAGATTCCTTGAAATTAGAATGTTAATTCAGATAATGTATGTGTACTTTTATTAAGCTCGCCTAATATTAATTTTGTCCTTCGATTTAAATATGTAAATCTTTCTCCCATAAAAAACGTGCATAATTTTTTTCATTATTGCTCCTCTTTACTGCTCCTTCTTTCCTGTTGGAAATATTTTTGTGTGTATATGAGATTTCTCGATTTTCTCTTCAGAATCTCTCTTCTATAACTCTTAGGTATATTTTTAATTAATAGGTATATTAGGCATATTATTAATTAATAGGCTTTTTTTGGGCAGCTTTAGGTTTTCAGAAAAAACTGAGAGGAAAGTAGAGTTCACTTGTGCTCCTCACACTTCTCCTAATTACCCCAGTTACCATTATTAACATCCTGAGTTACTATGGTCATTTGTGACAATTAACGAGCCAATATTGGGACTTCCCTGGTGGTGCAGTGGTTAAGAATCCGTCTGCCAATGCAGGGGACATGGGTTCGATCCCTGGTCCAGGAAGGTCCCACATGCCGCGGAGCAACTAAGCCCGCGTGCCACAACCACTGAAGCCCTCGCACTCCAGGGCCCGTGCTCCGCAACAAGAGAAGCCACTGCAATGAGAAGCCCGTGCACCACAATGAAAAGTAGTCCCTGCTTGCTGCAACTAGAGAAAGCACGCATGCAGCAACGAAATCCCAATGCAGGCAGAAAAAGAAAAAGAGCCAATATCAATACATTATCATTAACTAAACCTACAGTTTACATTAGGGCCGTCTCTCAGTGGTACACATTCTATAGATTTTGATAAATGTATAATGACATGTAGGTCACCATTATGGTAACCTGCAGAATAATAGATTCATTTCCCTAAAAACTCTCTGTTCTCTACTTATTATTCTTTCCTTGTACTCCCCAAACCTTTGGCAACTTTGATCATTTTATTGTCGCCATAGTTTTACCTTTTCAAGAATGTCATATGGTTGGGATCCAGTATGTCACCTCTTCAGACTGGTTTCTTCACTTAGTAATACACATTTAAGGCTCCTCCATGTCTTGCATGGGTGATAGCTCACTTCTGTTGTACTGAATAACATTCCATTGTCTGGATGGACCACAGTTAACCTACTAAAGGACATCCTGGTTGCTTCCAAGTTTTGGCAATTATGAATAAGGCTTCTGTAAACACCTGTGAACAGGTTTTTACGTGGACATGAATTTTCAACTCATTTGTATAAATACCAACGGGCACAATCGCTGGATCATCCGGTAAGAATATATTTAGTTTTGTAAGAAACCGTCAGTTCCACTTTGAAGCTGTCTTCCAAAGTGCCTCTATCATTTTACATTCCCAGTAGCAAAGAATAAGGCTTCCTGTCGCTCCTCATCCTCACCAGCACCTGGTATCGCCAGTGTTCTGGATTTGGGGCCATTCTAGTAGGTGTGTAGTGGCATCTCATTGTTTTAATTTATATTTCCCCTGTGACATATGAAGTTGAACATCTTTTCTCATGCTTATTTGCTATCCATATATCGTCTCTGGCAAGGTATCTGTTCAGATCTCTTGCCCATTTTTATTTTTTAAAATTTTTTTCTCTTGCCCATTTTTAATGGGTTTTCTGATTATTCAATTTTAAGAGTTCTTTATACATGTTGGATACTGGTCCTTTATCTGATTTGTGTTTTGCAAAGATTTTCTCCTAGATTGTGGTTTGTCTCTTTATTCTCTTCGTAGTGTCTTTTTTGCAGAGCAGAAGCTTTTAAATGATGTTGTATCCAAGAAGTTATCATCAAACCCGAGATCACCTAGATTTTCTCCTATGTTATCTTCTAGGAGTTGTGTAGCTGTACATTTTACATTTAGTTCTATGATCCATTCTGAGTTAATTTTTTGAAAGGTGGAAATTCTGTGTCTAGATTCGTTTTTTCACATGTGGATGTCCAGTTGTGTCAGCAACATTTCTTATATATTTTTTCAAGTAATTTTTTTCAATTTATCCTGTTAGTTCTTGAACTTGTTGAACTTTTCCTTTAAGTCACAGTGAAAAGGACCAGGAACCCACAATTGGCTAAGTTACCTCCATCATTGTAGAAGTTTGGATTAGAAGATAAGTGGTTATGAAAAAAATGGAATAAAGTACACCAAAGAGGATACATTTCTTGCTTCCCTGTATCTGTGGCCTGAGAATCATACTGGCTACACTTTCTGGCCAGTTGTGTACCATTACTTATTTCTGAGGCAGAGATTTCTAATACCACGTAACATCATATGTTAAATCAGCATCAAGTGCATATTTCTATATTTCTTAACTTGGCAAATGAGGTGGTTCATTAGAAAAAGGTGGGGTTATTGGTTTGATTTTTTTTTTTCATGGCATAATTCTCAACAGCAATCTTTAAGGAGTTCTTAAGCAAATTCAAACTTTCCTGACACTAAATAATGGATATATACTGAAGTCGTACATTCTGGACAAAGTTTTCTAATAGTACAAATATTTCATAATTTCTTGATAAAATAATAATCTGTATTAAGTACTGATTTTTCTGTCAATTCTTAAAATACTTTAAGGTACCTAAGCTCAGCGTGTTCGTCTTCTCATTTTTTTTTTTTTTTTTTTTTTTTTTTTTTTTTGCGGTACGCGGGCCTCTCACTGTTGTGGCCTTTCCCGTTGCGGAGCACAGGCTCCGGACGCGCAGGCTCAGCGGCCATGGCTCACGGGCCCAGCCGCTCCGCGGCATGTGGGATCTTCCCGGACCGGGGCACGAACCCGTGTCCCCTGCATCGTCAGGCAGACTCTCAACCACCGCGCCACCAGGGAAGCCCTCGTCTTCTCATTTTTAAGGAACAAATTAGTTTGAGTTCAAATGAAAATAGGACAAAATTAAAACAAAATAGGACATTTGACCCATTTTATAAGCAGCAGCCTAGTAAATAAAGGCAGGCATGGTAAATAAAGGTCTCCAGCTACCTTCTCTATAAAGCAATGGATGGAAGTGATGAATGAAAAAAAATTTTTCCTATTTGGCTTTTTCTAAACTCTCAGCTTTCCAGCATTTGTACCAAATTCACCTTAGTTATAATTTGAAGGCGACAGTCATGGAAAAGTCCTAAGAAGTGTCATCAAGTTCGTTTCCTAATTGAGACACATTTTTTTCTAATATAGATTTTTTTTCTTATGTTTTCTGTACTTAAAATCCTCTACTATACAAAGAAAACTTTCTGGTAAACAAGGAAAATACACATTATTTAAGTTTCTCTTTCACAAAAATGCACATCTCATATGTGCACAGATTCAGACATATACCCTGAAATCTAAAGTACCTGAGTCAAATCACAGTCATTAACACCAAATGCATACTCTGTTTCAAATCAGAAATGTTTTATTTTTACTCTTACTTCTCCCACCTCTCACTCCACCATATTTGTATAATTCCCTCTATCCTTTCCACTATGCCACATCCTTTACCTTCTTGAAATCAGAGTGTAAAGTGACCTCTTCCAGAAAACTTTCCCCATATAAGTGTACCCTCTCCTTTACAAAAAGCTCAGCATAAGTTATTTTCATCCTCCACGTCACTGTTAGACACTGAATTTCATCTGCAATTTACATGGAATCCATGCTACACCCAATGTTCTACTCTATTCAGTCACATATTCCTTGAAGGCACAGAGGTAGTTTAGATGTCAGGACTTCACGTTCCCAAGGTTAGGGCTACACATGGAGCTTCCAGGAAAACCCCCTTTTGGCTTTCTCTTCTTCCCCTCTTTGCCAGGAACAGGAAATAGTGACCAGAGTATGGTGGCTATACCTTGTGATCCTGAGGATGGAAGCACTTGTGGTAAGGATGGCTGAACTGAAAGACAAGGTGTGTCCTCCATTCCAACACTGGGCTGTCCACTTCTGCGTATCAGCTAAGGTCCCATCAGAGAAGCAGAATCCCTAGATGGGTGTGTTCTGTTACAGAGTCTGGACCTTAGGCAATCGCAGGAGCAGGTTAAGCAGAATCTGTAAGGCTGTTGTCCTTGCACCCGATGCTGATGCTGGAGGCTGCAGGCAGTGGAGAGAGGAAGATGGAAATGAGGAGGAAGAGAACAAGTGGGACCCACAAGCACAACCCGGAGTCCCTGGAGACAGACTGAACCAGTGTCAGATCTCATTGCCTCTGACCTTAGTGGTGTGAATATCCTTTAGAAACTGGGCATCTTCATCACCGAGCTAAATGGGTACACCTGGCCCAGGGGCAGGTGTCAGAGAAGCTGAAGGCGGATCCAAGAAAAGATGGAGCAACTGTGGGCCCAGGTGCTGGCTCACCTCGTTGTGTGATAAGGTGAGTCAGCAGGTAATGACAACATGTGTGAGCTACACAATGGCTCTGATGGCCCTTCTATCTCCAAATCTCCCAGAGAACCTCTCTGCTACCCACTCGACCTGGAGATACACAGGAAAGGTCATTCTGGGATTTGTAGTTTAACACAGCCTGGTTGATAGAAAGCCATCACGTTTCGGATTTCTTTACACTTTCTCTTGTCTACACCACCTTATTTGGGACACCATTATCAGCAACCAAAACGTAATTCCTAGCCAGCACTGGACCCCTGTAAGTAAATGTTGACCAATAGTTGAACTGCATAATGAATAAGATGTGTGGATCCAGATGACTTCAACAGAGACTTTTCTTGTCTTGATAATATATAAGACATCACTTTAAAAAAAAAACACACAACTTTTTTCTGAAAATCTTAAAGAAAACCATACTTTACTGAATCACTTTGTTGTACACCTGAAACACTGTAAATCAACTATACCTCAATTTAAAAAAAGAAAAGCACACTTCAAAAAGGAAAAATTAAAAGGTCACGGACCTGACAGAAAAGAACAGAAGGAAGGCTGGGAAGGGATGTGGTTATTGTCTAACTGGTCACGAAACTCCTGGCTAAGGGAAACACGGGCTTGTAACCAGAACTCTGAAATGTTAGTTCCAGGATGAAAGAATACTATCACAGTGCCAAGTCTTTTTTAAAAATACGGCTGTTTTGTGTATGGCATAAACTTTTGCAACTTGAGCATCTACGATTTAAGTCTGCTATCATCCTGTTATAGTTGTTCCTTGTAATTTCTGAATTATTTCCATACCACGTGTGTCAGGTGGATCTTCAGGGACTGAGTTAGGCTTCAGGGCAGATTATTGGAGCAGGCAGGATGCTCTCCCAGGGAGAGCCTCAGATTGTCATGTGGATTTGACAAGGTTTAGGCTAATCCAATGGGGATCCCTGAAAGAGCCCCACGTTGGGCAGAGATGGCCAAGCCCTAGATTCATCTCATGCTCAGTCATTGGTTGGGGGCCTTCTAGAAAGAATGTGGTCTCAGCTCAAATGCTGAGTTGGATCTGGAAGGTGCTGTGAGCTCCCTTGAAGTGGGACCTGAGCTGCCCACTTCTGTGTCCACTGCAAAAGCACAGTTACTAACAGGCACACCCTTTCGACATGATAGACAAACCCACTCTTCAAAGCCCAGCTGATAAGGAGAATACTTATTAGGGCAGAGTGACTTGCCTCAGGTCAGAAATTAATTGGAAAGAGCAGTTAAGAAATTAACTGACTTTCCGAAACTCACTCCTCTTGATTTGAGCTGGAAGGCCTTGCTGAGTTCACACAGACCTGAACCAGGTTGGAGAGCCTATTGACATCTGTCCACAGTGCTCACCAGTTCCAAGTTCGGTGACTTTTCTTCCTGTTCCGCAGACACCATCCAGATGATTCATGCGCTCACGTTTTCCCGGCTACTCCATCCAGATCCTGTCCCAGCACCCCGCCTCCCCTGACTCACCCCAACTTGTTTCACTTTGTAGGTCCAACCACCTGAGAAGTAGCTCCTCAGACGTCACGTTTCCCTAACACCCTAGCTTCCCATCACAACCGACCTGCTCTGTTTTCGTTTCCTTGGTAGCAGGATGATGACTTACGCTGAAAAGCTAATCGACACCGACTCATGAAAGCACACCGATCACCTTGTTTGCATCTCTAGCACTGAACCCAAACAAGGGGTCAGCTAATGGGGGAATTTAAAAACATTTGTTCATGCCCATATTGGTGAAATTTTGGACAAAATTGGTACGTATTTATCCTTTACAGTGAGAAGGCAGCAGCTCACACTAATGACAATGGCCAGTTACAGATTTTACTCTCAAAAGGTACTCATTCCTAAGTAGTGACCTCAGCAAGTGGACAACGGTTATTTATCAGCCTGTTTGGAAATTTTGATATTGTGAAGGACTTTCTCTTTCTATACTTTAGGTTTTCTACTCTAGATAGAGAAGTAGAAATAGTAATAAAATAACAATTAAGGACCTGCTAGATACAGAGAATGGTGCTTGGTACTTTAACTGCACCATGGGTTTAATGCAGTTGTCCTACAAGCTATGTACTATGTTCCCATTTCACAGATGAGGATCAGAAAGTTTAAGTGGCCTAAGATCAACCAAGCAGCAAATTGTAATGGTCAAGCCTGCTTCAGGTCAGGTCTATCTGGCTCCCTAATCTTTTGCTCTATTCTCTCTTACCCCACAATTCACAAATTACATAGAAGAGTTTCTAAGACTTCCAACTTGAACTCCATAGCTGCTGGCATTTGCAGTGTCTAATAGTTGGGGTAGGACAGTGGTGGGATTATAAAGAAAATAAGATTGGCCATGCATTGATGATTGCTGATGCAATTATATGTACCCCTATTTGGGGAGGGTCAACTCTCTGCTTTTTATATATTTGAGATTTTCCATAATAAACAGAGGCTTATATGAGTGTTCACATTCCATAGAGACATTCAATGGATACAAACGGCTCACCCCTAACTGGGACATTATGAGGGCTCCCCCTACCCCAACTGGCTACACACACACAGAGAGTCACACAGTTTAAAACATCTTCTAGCATGAGCAGTGCAGATGTGAATTAGTCCTCAAGGTGCAAAGCAGAAGTCTGGAGACCTTAGCATCTCCAACGCGTATGGTGTAAGCAACCGAGCCTCTAGCACGCGTGAATCACAGCGCTCAGCCCCATTCACCGTCTCAGTTCCTCTTCATTTGCTCAAGCCCAGCCAAACCCAACCAGGGATCACCAGTGGAGAGAACTGCAAATGCAAACTGTGAGCAAATTCGGAGAAAGCCCCCGATTTAGCCGTGAATGATGTTGAGGAGATATAAATAAACATTGCTCTCAGCGCAGGTTCCGTCAACACCTTGGCGCCCCGCACGGACTCCTCCAAAGGTAAATGAGCGAGCGTTACTCATCCCTGGTGAGCTCCCAAAACCACCTGATGGGGCACACGCTGTACTTGGCTTAGCTTGTTTGCAAACCTCAGCCCTTGGAATACAAAGCTACCAGAAAGCATGCAGCCAACTCTGAAATATGTGTTTTCAGGCAGCCATGACGGCACAACAGTCATTCTCTTTTTTTGATCCACACGTCAGACCCTGGCAGTGGCCACTCTGGGAGTCTCACAGTTTTTTTTTTCCCTCCACCTTCTCCATTTTTTAATTTAGTGAGACATACTTATTGTAGAATACATATATTTTTAAATACAGAGAATGAAAAAGAATATTTTAAATTGCCTTAATTCTATCAACCAGAGGTGACTGCTGTTAATTTTGAACATATGTTTCTAGAATTTTTTAAGGCATATATAAACTCTGAAAAATTAAAATAGGAACATACTGTAGGTAGTTTGCTTTGTTCATTCAAATATAGCCTATGAACATCTTAACGCCTATAAACAAACTTTACAACAATATTTACAATGTCTGTGCATATGGACATAAAACAATTTATTCAGTCAAGACATACTGGATATTTACCGAGAATTATTACTGAACATTTAGGTTGTTTTCAAACTTTTGCTCCTAAAACTGAGATTGGATGATGATTTTAATAAATAATTATTTCTACAAATGTATTATTATTTCCTTAGAATAAATTCCTAGAAGTAGAATGCCCAGGTAGAAACTTTTGGAGACTTTTAACAAACTGCCCTCCAGAGAGAGTGCAGTTGTCAGTATCCAAAACCCATGGATGCTCAAGTCCCTTATATAAAATGGTGTAGTATTTGCATATGACCTATGCACATCTTACCATATCCTTTAAATCATCTCTAGATTACTTCTAATACAAGGTACATGCTATGTAAATAGTTGCTGGTGTGTAGCAAATTCAAGTTTTGCTTTTAGGAACTTTCTGGAATTTAAACAAACATAGTTTTGATTTGAAGTTGATTGGATCCACGGATGTGGAACCCGTGGATATGGAGGGCCAACTGGATACAAATGTATACTCCCTATCACCCTGCACCCTAACAGCACCAATTATCACTTTTTTTAATCTTTGCCAATTCAGTAGGTAGAAGACTATACCAGTTTTTCTGAATTTGTACTTTGACCCTAATGATATTGAAATTTTTATGTTTATCAAAAAAACCCATGTCTTTTCATTCATATAATTTTGTGCATTTATCATTTATCTCTAGAGCTGTTCACATGTTAATAGTGGTACTCCCTTGTCTGTCATATATGATGCAGTTGATTTCCTCATTTTTGATTGCCTTTTAGCTTGATCTGTCGTTTGGGACAGAGAAGTTTAAAACTTTTAGGTTAAAAGAAAAACGCATGCATCTTTATGCATCCTTTGACCTAAGTCATGCTGAGACGGTCCTTCCCAAGCCTTTATTTCCCTCTATTAACTCATTTAAACTTTTCAGTCCGTCTGAAATAGATTTTGGAGTTCAGTGTGAGGTACAGACTTAACATTCCTCCCAAGTGTTGATTCGGTGGCCCCTATGCTAAATGCTTCAGCTAAAGATTCTTTTCCATACTTATTTAGCAGGCTGCTCTTATCTAAACATGCTAAATGTGTATATACCCTTTGGTCTGTTCTTAGACTTGTCATTTTGTTCCAATGATCTTGGTATCTATTCTTGGGCAAGCACCACCAAATTATTTGAACAACTGGAGCTTCACAATACATTTAACACCTTGGTGGACAGCCCTGCCTTATTCACTTTACTTTCTAACTTTTCTTGGCTATTCTTGGTCATTTATTCTTCCTGAAGAACTCGGGGGTTATTTTATTAAGTGCTGTGCCAGGATTATGTTACAGCCCTATATTATACTGGAGAGAATTAACATCATTACAATATTACCTCTCCTGATACAGAAGCATGGTATGCCTTTCATTTTATCCAAGTCTTCTTTTATGTCCCTGTGGCAGAGTAATACCCGTATGTTTCATTGCTTACCTACATTTCTCAGATGCCCTTGCACTGCAGTTATGTTGGGGACATTTGATTAGTCCTGAGCAATGGATTGGGAGTATAAAAGACATTTGCCATTTTTGATGCGTACGCGCGAGTCTCTTTCTTTGATATGGTGGTGACCATACAGGACATATTGAGAATGGTGGAGCCACAACACAGAAGCAGCCTGGATCTTTGTGTTACTGCTTGGAGGATGGCAGCCTTGACGAGTCACCCAGCTTGCATCAAGCTTTAAGTGAGCAAGTAAACCCTTTTGTTGGTGTCAAGTCATTTAGATTTGAGGACTTGTTATCACTGTATAGTCCCTTAGGAAAGGTTGCAAATTTCTTATTCAGTGTGTCTTCGGATTGATATCTCTGTAGTTACTGTGATAGGGAAATTGTGATTTGATTTACCGTAGTATTACTTCATACCATATAGAAGGTCCGTATGCCTAGCAGGTGAGGAAGGGAACAGATATGAGGGAAGAACTTCACCATGGTGCCTCGAAGTCTCTGTTCCTGATTGTCATTCTAGCTTACCCTTAGCTAGTGCTCTAGGGCAAAGGCTCCAGGGCAGCATTTCCCAACTCACACCCACTTCCTCAGTTTTAAGCCAGCTTCACCGCTGCCCTTCTTTACTTAGTCCCGGAACTCATTCCAAGTATAAGTGTGATTGAACGCTTCAAGCAGCCTCTGTGTCTCTACCTGATACACTGGCTTTCAGATTCTGTTTGTCCTGGCTCCCAGCCCCTCTGGCTCTGAGTTTGGGGAGGGAGGTTCTGGTTGAATTTTGCTAGGTGGCCACTCCTCTTTCTCCATACATGAGTCTCACCCTTTATATGTCATGAATCATAGACTGATGGGTTCTTCTCTCACTCTGGCCTCACCTGTACTCTAATTTGCAGAAATTCTCAGAAATTATAGCCAAATGGGCAAACCCTCAGTTTGAAATGGAGACATGTTCTTTTTATAGAGAATCGGGGAGGGAGAAGTAATTAAATGTGCGAATGCAAACCATTATTTTAAACTAGTGGTCCTTTCATGGATATTTTCATGAGAACTTGGAAAGACTAAGTGGAAACCCAGATGTCAGCTGAGGGAATAAGTTATCTCCTTCCTTCTACCCTCTGTATGTGGAAGGGAGTAGCAACTGCAAAGACTGATTTTCCCACTGAAACTTTCCTGAGAAGATGGAAATGATTATGGTCAGTTTCAAATCATATTTTCCCCCCAGTGGCATAAATCCTGAATGCTAGCCAGAACACATTTTCACTTGTCCTTATTTAGGTTCCTGTGAGCTCCTGATTCTCAAACACCCATTCATGGGTGAGATCTTATCTACAGAAAAAGTTCTTCGCTCCTCTGGGGTAAAATATATTAAATACAAATATTTTTTCCATAAAGCTAAACTATTCCATTTAAGTAACTATCAGATTATATTCTTTTAATATTTTTGGCATTAAAATGATCAATCTTTTATGAAGCCATTATATGAACACTAGATGGTAGTTTGATTTGTTATAAATGCCTTTACACAGTTAAAAGCTGGCAATCCCTATGTTGGTTTCTAAATTATTTTTGAGATTTTTTTCTGGTCTCTATAATCTCAAACCCTCTGAACCACCGGAATGTATCTTCAAATAGTTTTTCAACACGTGGAATATTTTCTGAGCCCTTGCATTTCTGAGAACGCCCGCCTGTCCCACTGAAAGAGAAATTGCTGGGTATAAGGTTCTTAGCTCATAACTTTTCCCCCCTCAGAACACTGTGTGGAGTCACTTGGCATCTAACTGTTGCAGAGGAAATGTCGGAGACTCACCGAGTTTTGTTCTCTTGTAAATAAATTATTCCTGAACAGTTGCAAGATTTTTCTCCCCACTTACTACACCTCCCCCTGCTCGAGGCACTGCGGCACAACGTCCCTGAGTGTCTTCCCGAGACAGGATATGTGGTGGCTGATGGCCACGGGGCCAGACTCTAGCATCACCCAGGTTCAAATCCAGTCCTGCAGTTTACTAGCCATTGTATCCTTGGATAGTGTTATGGGTTGAATTGTGTCCCCTAGAAAGACATGTTGAAGTACCCCAGGATCCGGGAATGTCAGCTTCTTTGAAATAGGATCTCTGCAGATGTAATCAAATTAAGATGAAGTCCTTAGGGTGGGCACTCATCCAATTAGACTCATGTCCTTAAAAGAGAGAAATTCGGACAGAGACACACACAGAGCATAGAATGCCCTGTGAAGACAGACACAGAAGGAAGACTGCCATGTGAAGGCTGAGGCAGAGATGGGAGTTTGGCTGACACAGCCTGGGAACTGAATGCCTGGGTCTCTCAGAAGCTGGAAAAGGCAGGAAGGATGCTCCATAGAGGCTTCCGAGGGACCATGGCGCTGCTGATACCTTGATTTCAGACTTCAGGCTCCATAACTGGGGGATGCTACACAACTGTTGTCTTAAGCCACCCAGTTTGTGGTACTTTGTTATTGCAGTCCTAGGAACCTAATACAGATTTCTCAGACTATGAGCTTCCATTACTTTATCTATAAATGTGGATAATCGTCTGTTAGCTGTAAGGTTGCTGCGAAGGTGAAATGTGATTAGATGAGACAAGGTACGTAAATTCTGGGACACAGGAAGAATCTAAGAAATAGAGGGGGTGTCTGTGCTGCTATCATCATCATGGCCACCATCACCACCATCACCATCACCATCTTCCTTGGGGACCCTTTCTCTTGGGAATGCTTTCTTTCTTTTTCTGTACTCTTGACATTTTACACAAAGCTTATGTGATTTTTAAAAAATAATAGTCATTTTGCTTAACTCTGGATTCCCAGGCCCACCCCCAAAGATTTTTGATTCGGTAGGTCTCTGGAATGAGTATTATTTGAAGGTGTCCAGACATGAACTCTCATTAAGTATTGAAAGTGCAATGTAATTGAAGTGGTGGACCTGGTATTAGTATTCCTGTTCTATATACCCAGAAACTGAGGTTAAAGGAAATTGAACCCAAGTCAGAAAATGCAAAATCAAGTAATTTTTTGAGGCCGGACTACAATAACTTCACTTGTTTGATGAAATGTGAAACTCTATTCTAGTATGAAAAAATGCCAGATAATGAGGACTCTATAATACATAAAACATGGGAGACGGCCCAGTATTAAGAACACATTCTTTGTAAATCAGGCAGGTTTAAATTCTAGTTGTGGTACTTACTTCCTAGCTATGTGAACTTGGAAAAATTATTTAATCTTTTAAAATCTTTTAAGGTCTCAAGCTCTTCATCTGAAAATGGGAATGACACACATCTTGGTGCTGGAGAAAAGTAAATGACGTCATGACAAAGCACTTAATGCACCGTAAATGCTAAAGAAATGGCATATTTTTGCAAATATGCATTGATACTTATTTCAAAAAAGAAATCAACATCTTCATTTCCTGTTATCAATTGTCTTAAAGGTACAAATGCAGGGAGAAAGAAGATCCACAGATGGGAACTAATAACTAATTTTAGAAAAGATCTGATGTTTATGCTTTCTTAGTAGCTTGCTAATTATTTTTGTTCTGAGAATAACCTTGCTGGGATTCTTCTTATTAATTTGCATTTAGCAAATTTCCTTGTACCTTGGAATTCTCTAGTTTTATAACACTGACAAGTCATTTACCAGAATATATAAGAACCATTTTTAAGAGTTCCCGGTAGCTAATAAAAAAATGTGTGTTTAGGTGTTTAGGGATGCTCTTTATGGGTTATGATTTTCTCAACCAGTAGTGGCCAACAGGATTTGTTTCCTGCTACACTTGGAGCATTCCACCATATTCTTCACGAGGCCTCAAGATTCCAAGGAGGAGGAAACGAGAAAAGGGATACTTTCCTGATGTGGGGAAGCAGGACATTTTGACATCAGCAAAGGAACTGGGTGCACAGTAAACAGCCAAGCAACAAGATAAGAAGCTAGTCTGCACAAAACTGCATCTTGTATTTGTTTTATTTAAACCGTTGTGGGTTTATATCCTATTGGAAACAGCTACCATGTCGAGTTTGTGTTATTCTTGTTAGACACGGCCTGCGTTTCAGCAGTCTGGCGTGATCTGGGTTGCTTCTCCATGCCGTCTTCCTCAGCAAGCTCTGGTGCAGGTCACTCGGCTCCCCAGCCCTACCCCTCAATGTCCCATCAGGGACGCGACAAACCGGAAGCCCGGAAAGTAGCTTAAGCAGAACAGTATGCTTATAGCAGTAAGTCTGCAGACAGATGTTCCAGGCTTGGAGCAGGGGCCCAACAAGTTCATCTAGAATCTGGGCTCTCTTTTTCCTACTCCACCTTCCCTGGCATGTTTCTTCATCACTTCACAATTGCGAGACGGCTGCCTCAGTGCCAGAAATTCCACTTTCAGCCCTGCTTCCTGAGAATGAAAGGAAGGGAAATGCCCAGAGCACCGCCCTTTGCACACCTTCAGTAGTGAATGAGGTTTTTCCTAGAAAACTTGTCTGCAGGTTTCTCCTTCTCTCTCTCTAGTCAGAACTGGGTCACATGGCCTCTCCGGCTGTCAGGAACTCTGGGCAAGTGTGGCTGAGATCCCTCTGTTTGGCTGGAGGCCATCGTAACTCACATCCTGGGCTGAAGGTACTGCTTCCCTTAAAATCGTGGCCTGTTGATTAATGAAGGTGGAAGGCCGCGGCAGTGAACAGAATTTGCTCGCGTGCATTTCCCTGCGGCTGTTTCATTTTCCTGCATTCCTGAACTTCGCTTTCCACTTACGATGTCACCAAGCTCCTGGATGCAATCAGCCCTGGGGTGTAGAGCTGGAAAAGGTTACAGCTGAGGGGTAATGTCTGACTGGAGTGACCTTGGACCAGGATCCTTACTGGTCACCTTGGAGGAACTATTAAGAGATCTGAGGAACTGATATAGGTTATTCAAGCTCATAGGAGGCTGATTTGTAAACCCTAATCTGTACACTTACAGTGGAACGTCTGTTCACCTAAGAACTCACAGTAGTTATCTATCCTGGCTCCAAACTTACCCTGTATCCGGTGCCTGGTGGTGCTGGAGCTGGGAGTCTGCAAACCACACTCCTGCAGGCTCTCTCACCGCTCGGCTCTGCCAAGATGGGACAGTGATGCTGCAGGATGGAGAGGGCAGGGGTCCCTCCTGCCACCTGCTTCCCGTCTGCCTGCACCCCTGGGCACCTCACTCCAGTGCTCCTTCACCCCAGCAGCAGCGGCTGAGGTCACGTACAGCTTTCCTAACACCTTTAGATCCAGCTCGGTCAGTTCCCCGCAGAGATCACAGCATCAGTAGAGCAGTGCCTGCTCCTCTCGGTTTCCACACTGCAATAATCCTGACCTCATTCCCCATCATCCAGTTACAGAGGTGGTAGCTGCTTTCTGAAGCTGCTACCTCTGTGACACTTAGAGTTCTTTTTAACCCTTTCGATTGCCTAATTAACACCAGTCTCCTGACCTGACTTGACCCAGCATCACCACCATGAAGCCATGGCCAAAGGCAGGGTCCTGAAATACTCCACGCTTCCCACACCTGAGTTGCCTACTGTAGCAGTGGTCACCTTTGCTAAGCCTCCAGAGGAGGACAAGCGTGGGTAAACGCCAGTTTATTATCACACTGAGGCTCTGGACACACACACTTATGTGGGACCCTGACGCTGGTGAGCAGAGCTACATCTGGTGGGAGCCCAGCTCACTGGAAGGAGCCTGAGCATCGGCCTTTTCACAGCAGGAGGGAGGCCTCCCTCAAGCACGAAGCAAACCAGGCCTGTCTTGTCACCACCTACCCCCAACATCATGGGACCAGGGGAAGAACCCTGTCTTTCTATTGTTGAGTAAGTATGTCTTCATTTCTCCATCTAGGAGTGGAACTGCTGGGTCATATGACAGCCCTTTATTTAACTTTTTGAAAAACTGCCAAACTGTTTTCAAAGGCAGCTGCACCATTTTACATTCTCAGCAGTAGCACATCAGGTTTCCAATTTGATTTTAAGTCTTATTTCTCTGACTGCTAATGCTGTTGACCACCTTTTCATGTACTTATTGGCCATTTGTATATCTTCTTTGGAAAAACTCGATTCAGATCCTTTGCCTATCCTTGGGCTCTGAAATCTATTTTGCTTTTAGATGGATAATTCTGTGCCAACTGATTACATCCTGCATACTAGGTTGGGATTTTGCCTAGAGGAAGCTATGTCTGTATCTACTGCAGTAAATTCACCAAGGCTTTGAGAGAGTTAGCATCCACTCAGAAGTCACATCAGATGGAATAAAATGCAGATTGGATTCAGTACAGACTCTGCAAGGAGAAACTTTGAGATTCTGCTTTCAAATTCTGAAGCAAATCCACTACAGGACAAAGTGGGAGTTGAGGGTAGCTTGGTTTTTAACTGAGTGCTAAGCCATTATCTAGGTAAATCGTGATAACATTAGTTTTAAGAGACAAAGTACAAAGCTTTACATTGGTTATTCAGAATCACTGTTTAAAAATACATATGCAAGTGATAACTGTGGTTAATGACCACATTAACATAAAATTGAATACAACTCAACTTTCAGTAACTGTGGGCTAATTAAAACTATGCTTTTAGCTAAAAATAATGCTTTTAATTCTTTATGTCTTTTGTCATAAGCAATATTAAACAAAATAAGCAGGTAATTAAAAACATATTCTACAAAAATCTAAGAAACATATTTATTTTACTTGAAATGTAAAAATTTAAAAATCCAAAGTCAAAGAAATATATATAATTGTGAAGCCCTACTTAATTTCATTAGTGACGATGCCACAGGTAGAGTCAGGGACAAGAAAGACAATATAATGAGATGGAAAAATGCTGGCCTGGGTGTCTGGAGACAAAGTTCTATCACTCAGAGTAAATTACTTAACCTCTCTGGACCTCAGTTTCCAAATCTATAAGATGAAAAGGTGCAGTTATATGGCTGTTGAGGCCCATCTCTACACGTCCTATTAAGCTACAGTGACTGAAGGGCAGAGCTTGTATATGGCGTTTTCTAAGGAAACCTGTCCAGGAAAAGTAAGTCGAATGAAGTAAGATCGTTCCAAATCAGGAAGTCTATTCGCCTTAGAATAAGTGAAAACTGTCAACACAAACATAGTCCAAGCCCCAAACTGTTTGTTTGTTTGGCTGTGTGTGTGTGAGAGAGGCTGGCACTTCCCAAGTTTTCAGGGTATTTCACAAAAGGGTCTGTTTCCAAAACGTTTGGAAAACAACAAGTTCAACAAAACTGTGGCACACCCTTTTAGCTGCTTAACCAAAATCCATTCTCTACTTTTTTCTTAGTTTAACATCACTGTGGTTTGATTCCAGACAGCACTATGTCTGGGGGATGGATTGTGACTGGCCTAAGCTCATCACTACAATCCTGCTCTTTGCTTTCTCAGCCTCCCTTGCAGCTACAGGCAGCCAATTCACCGCACATGGCAGTGGAATTCTCTTCCTCCCAGAAGTATCTCCAGGGATTACTTTTCCGGAGACTATGCTTTGGGATTATTGACATAGGCTAACTTAATTACAAATGAATGCACTTCCTGACCCATCTCATCAGAAGGTATTCATCATTTAGGCCTTTTTTCCCATATGACACTGACTGGTTTCTCTCAATAAATAAAAACTGATGCATTCATTCATGTACTTGACTTTGCCCCCATTTTTGGAAAGAACTGAAAATGAAGAGAAAAATCTGTTGGCCAAGGAGGAACATGT
This sequence comes from Tursiops truncatus, assembly GCF_011762595.2. Classification (NCBI taxonomy): domain Eukaryota; kingdom Metazoa; phylum Chordata; class Mammalia; order Artiodactyla; family Delphinidae; genus Tursiops; species Tursiops truncatus. Next base: position 3,758,185 of record NC_047053.1, on the reverse strand, counting down.
CTATTAAACTTCTTGTCTATCACAAACCTAGAGAACTCAGGAATTCATATTTTCGGAGTACGTGAAACATTAACACTCATGTGAATCAACCTTTTAGACATAGCTGTGTTGTCAAAAAAAGAAAAAAAAAGTTGGAATCTAGTAATTCTCAGCTCTGTGTACCAAAATCACCTGTGATACTTTAAAAAGAAAATTATACGTCCGTTCCATCCATTCCCCACCCTTTCTAATTTAATAGGTCTGGAGGTGGCTCAGGCATCTGTAATTTTTAAAGCCCTACAGGTGATGCTGACAGGCAGCCAAGGTTGAAATTCTCTGTGTTTTACAAATCACAGAGGCTGTGACTCTTCAAGACGCTTGGGTGAATAAGGCCATAAGGCACGGTGGAAATCACGTGGTAACAGGTATCAGAGGTTCTGGTCTTGGTCTGGAACTCAGGAGCTAGGTGACTTTGGGCAAATAAAACTCTTTGAGCCTTAACTTGTTATTCAGAAGAGGTTACCTTTTCCTGTGGATGTCAACACCAAACGTTTCTAAAAAGCACATGGAAAATTACAAGGCGTTTTGAAAACTTTTAACATAGTATTTAATGCTGTTTACCTCTTCAGGGAATATCCTTTCCCTTCCTTGTTTGCAGGAAAAATCTACTGTTCCTCCAACTGAGTACCAAGTTTAAATCTCCGAAGCCTTCCCTGACCAGCCACACAGAACTGCTACCTCACCTGGGTTTCTGAAGCACTTTCTGCATCACCCCCATCACACTGACCTTGCTAACTGACAACCCCTCTCGCCCCACTGGTACCATGTCAGCTCTAACACAGTCAGGGGGTCTCATTCTTCTCGGTACCCCCGTGCCCGGCAATGCTAGCCGAGATGACCCACATGACCACCTATCACCTTAGCACTGAAGACAGAGAAATTACCCTCCTAGAACCCAGTTACCTATTTCTTCTCTTTCAAATGCCGAATCTTTTTCCTTCAGTGCACTGTTAGTTGCGGAACTCCAACACCAAAACCGGAAGAAAGGAGGAGTGCTGAAACCTGCCCTCCTAATCAGACACGAATGATAACTTATCAGTTCTTGGCCGTGACAGGAGTCTGGCTGGGTACCCACTGCAGAGGCATCATTTAATTCTCTCAACCATCTTATGGGACATATGCTATTATGATCCCCGTCGCACAGCGACATAACCGAGGTTCGGGGGACTTAGGTCATTTGCTCAACACGTCAGGAGGCCAGAAGGTGGAGCCAGGAATACAGAGGTCACTCCGGAGCCTGGAACCTTAAACTCTGCACGCACCTTCCTCGTCCCGAGATGCTCCTGACGACTCCTCGGCGTGGCTCAGGGGCCAGGAGCCCGCGTGCGTCGCTCCCCGCATCTGACAGCGAATATGGTAAAGCTGTAACCGATGAGGCTGGAAGCTGGGGGCACCGTCCCCAGAACCATTTCCTCCCGGCGCCTCGGCGGCCCAAAAGTATCCCGGAGATAACTGCAAGCGGCTCGCAAGCAGCCCGCGGCCGGCCCTGCCTAAGCGCCAGGCCCCTCGGGTCCGGCCAGGGATGCCGGCCTCGGCGCGGGAGGCGCAGGTCAGCCGTCGCGCGCGGCCTTTCCTCGGAAGCCTCCGCCGCCCCGCGCTCCTCGCGCCCCGCGAAGGTACCTCAGGTCCCCTGTCCTAGGCCCAGCGCGCTCCAGCCGGGCGGCCGGTCAACGCCCCTCAGGCCACAGCCCTCCACTTCCGCGTCCCGCCCGCCGGAAGTGACGAACAGGAAACTCCCGCTCCTCTCACGGGGGGCGGGGAAAAGAAGATGGCGGCGCCCAGCAGCCGGTGAGGAGAGAGGACGCGGGGACCACGGGGGGCCGCCGGACTCGTGCGTGATGGCCGCATCCCCGCATACTCTGTCTTCGCGCGTCATGACAGGTACTGCGCCCGTTCTCGGGCACCACCTTGGGGGAATTTTCTTCTCTTTGCCACGTGTGACGCCGTGGTTCCGCCTACCTGCAACCTTGGGAGCCCTTGGCGAGGTCGGCGGGGCACCAGTGCGGGAAGTGACTTTTGGAGTAGCCTGACGTGAAGAGGCCACGGAGCTAGGGTCTAGTCTTGCACTGGGGCCCCGGTGGTCCGCACCGTCTCCATCTCCTTCTCCCCCTGGGCGCGATGTCTGGTGCTTCTTTCAGTTTTCAGAGACTGGAGGCTGCGGGAGAGAGGGCGGAGTAGAACCTGGGGGCTCCACGAACCTCTGGGCTTATTAGAGTCTTAGGTCCTAGCCATTTGTAAGTTACTCGTACGTCCCGCTTGAAGGACCGGGCAAGTGCTTTTCTCCCCCACCCCCCAACCCGGAAGCCTTGTTCCAGGATAAAGCGTCATGATGGCGATGATAAAGATGATGACCACCGCGGACAGCGGGCCACAACCACCCCCTGACCCCCAGACTTTTGTCTTTCTCCATTAGCGTGGTCCCTGATATAATCCCTCCACGCTAAGGACCTGTCACAGCTATATGTTGAAAGTGGGATGCACTTTCCTGCCCCTTGGCTCGGTTTCAGCTCAAATGTTACCTGTTCAGAGAGACCCTAGACACTCATTCTCAGAGAGCTCATCCTTTCTTAGTGCTTGAATCACCCTATCTAAGGAGAGTCCCCCGCCCTTCTCTTCTTGCATCACCCTGTTTCTTTCATGATGGTTAGCACAGTCTGTAGTTATTTATTTATAACCGGTTTATTACGTGTTTCTCCTAACTAGAAGATTGAACCTTGTGCAGGCAGGGACGGTATCTCTCTGGTTCACCTCTGTGTCCCCAGTGCCCGACACAGTACCGGGGGTACACTGTTGGTGCTGAATAATTACATGTGAATGAATGAAATTTCTTCTGATGGAGTTATTAAACTGGAGGTTGGGAACTGTTTTGCCCCCCTCTCCCCCGTAGTTTAGGATGATAACTTATGGGTCACGAATGTATTGCTGGTGGCCCATGTTGGAGATGGACTCCCTTTGGGCCTATTAAATGAGGCATTTCAACTAGATGATCTCCAAGGTCTCTTCTGGTTCAAAAGGAGGGCAGGAGGGTGAGAAGTGGGAGTGTGTATAGATGAAACAAGATTGGCAGAGGTTTGGTAGTTGTTGAAGCTGGGGGATCAGTGATGGGGGCTCATTGTGTTCTGCTATTGCGTATGACTGGGATTTTCCGTAATGATACATTTTATTTAAAGGGTCTGTAGTTCGTTTTGAATTTCTTTGTTGCCTTCTCCCATCCCCGACTGTGCATGTTTGATCCTGACCCTAGACACTCATTCTCAGAGAGCTCATCCTTTCTTAGTGCTTGAATTACCACCTCTGTAGGGAGGTTTTTCCAGCGTGTGTTCCTCAAGATTGGCTGCTTTTCTGCCTTTCAGTTCTGTATTTTCAGCTTCCTATAGGACAAGTCCGCCTGATTACTTAGAATTCCCCAGTTCAGTAAGTGGACTGCATATGGTCCACATGGTTTGTTGCTGGACCCATCTTTTTGATGCAGGTATGGGGGGAATTAACAGACAGCTTAGCTTCCTGAAGCTATGAACATAATCGCCAAAAGATCTGCTAGTAAGTGGTCTGTGCAACCTGCTATGATCCACTTGGAAGATCCACTGGAAGAGCTTGATATGGAAGCAGCATGGGGGGAAGGTGGCAGAAGGGTAAATAGGGACTGTATCAGGTATCTAGGGGTCATGCCTGACTGTTCTTCTAAAGCTTCAAAGAATTTTATAGCCATTAAAAACTTTTCAGGACCTTTCAGCTTCTTATCTGTGCACTTCATTTTTTTAAAAAACTTAATTAATTAATTAATTTATTTATTTATTTTTGGCTGCATTGGGTCTTCGTTGCTGCGCGCAGGCTTTCTCTAGTTGTAGTGAGCAGGGGCTACTCTTCGTTGCAGTGTGCGGGCTTCTCATTGCGGTGGCTTCTCTTGTTGTGGAGCACAGGCTCTAAGGCGTGTGGGCTTCGGTAGCTGTGGCACACGGGCTCAGTAGTTGTGGCTCGCGGGCTCTAGAGCGCAGGCTCAGTAGTTGTGGCACACGGGCAGAGTTGCTCCATGGCATGTGGGATCTTCCCGGACCCGGGCTCGAACCCGTGTGCCCTGCATTGGCAGGTGGATTCTTAGCCACTGCACCACCAGGGAAGTCATGTGTACTTCATTTTAAAAGCCCTACGATCATGACTCAGTGTTGATGATGAATAGTGGATAAGATCATATGTTTCCAGGTTTTTTTTTGTTCTTTTTTTTTTTTTGTGGTACGCGGGCCTCTCACTGTCGTGGCCTCTCCCGTTGCGGAGCACAGGCTCCGGATGCGCAGACTCAACGGCCATGACCCACGGGCCCAGCCGCTCTGTGGTACGTGGGATCCTCCCAGACCAGGGCACGAACCCGTGTCCCCTGCATCGGCAGGCGGACTCTCAACCACTGCGCCACCAGCGAAGCCCTGTTTCCAGATTTTTAATGCATCTATTATAAGCCATGTGTATCTTCAAACCTACATTTGTTTACATGGGACCAAAATGTCTTTAAATTTCTGGGCACTGATTCATAGAGATATGACGTGTTTTGACTAAATGAAGTGTTTTTTTCATCATTTAAAAGTACAGTTTTCCTAGCTGTTTTTTTTCCCCCCCGTAAAATCTCGGTTTTAACCCACATAATCTTGAGAGATATTTTCAAAAGTGGTTCTTTTCCTCACAGGAACATGCATTTCTCATTGGACCAATGGAACTCAAAACTCGTTTTGAAATTAAGGCCCAGAACAATAAAACTTGATGTCTTCTTGACATAATCTTTTAATACTGAAAATTGTATTATCCCAAAGAACAATGTCAAGGCAAAAAAGGAAATGCACGCAGCATCAAATAAATAGATAACAGACCCTTACTATCAGAGGACTGAATTCAAAGGAAATTTCAATCAGTGGCCTGATTTCAACACTACTGTTCCTTCCTGTACCTATATACAGACAACACATATTCTCATGTATGTGGAAAATAAGCGTTTCATACTTACCTGAGGGTTGAGAATATGATTCCAGTGAAGAAGGGACTTATCTCCAGTCTAAGATAATTGCCATGTTTACTGAGGGGTGGTGATAGCTCTCCTTCCCACAGTCCAGGTGAGCGATGTGGGTGACCCAGTCATCAGACATCATCTCATTCTTATATGGAAGGCACTCTGCTAGCTGTTGTAACGGAGGTGAGGAAAGGAGAGTCCCTACCCCTGAGGAACTGAAAAACATGATGCAGAAACAAATGGAAATATTTGCATTAAGAAGTGCCACAAGGGACTTCCCTGGCGGTCCAGTGGTTGGGACTCCGGCTTCCAATGCAGGGGGTGCAGGTTCCAGCCCTGGTCGGGGAGCTAAGATCCCACATGCCTCTCGGCCGAAGAGCCAACACATAAAACGAGGCAATATTGTAAAAAATTCAATAATGACTTTAAAAGTGGTCCACATCACAAAAAATCTTTAAAAAGAAAGAAAGAAAGAAGTGCCACACAGAAACAGTGTGACGTGATAGGGCAGCTGAAGGAGACTTCGACAGTTTACAGGCAGCGGGTGGAGGCAGGACCGTGCCAGCGAGGAAGCAGCGTCAGCGCAGAGGCACGAGCTGGAATGGTGGCGCGTGCAGTGCAGAGCCCGAGACAGCGAGTCATAGGCACAGGTTTGGGCAGGTGATGTGTATTCCGGGCTTCAGAAGAAAACCGTTGGCTCTATGGGACTTGGGTTGGAGAGGAAAGAGAGTTAACCGAAGTCAGGGCGAGTGGCTTGAATCCCACGCCTGTACCGTAGTCCAAGTGTGGGATGACAAGGGTCTGTATCTCTCAGCGGCAGGGAAAGAAGTGGACAGATTTGACCAGTGTTTCCGAGTTGACTGGAGTTGATGATTATTAGGTGATGAAGGAAGAGTTCAAAGTGGTCCTAGAATCTCAAGTAGGCGATGGTTCTATCAGCAGTAGGGAACAGAGTAAAGATAAGGGTGAGAGTAACATTCTCAGAGACGTACTAGAACCCATCCACGTGGAGATACTCAGCAGATGGAAAGAGGCGTAGTGACTCTAGAAATGGGTTGAAGATGAACAGTTACCCTGGAATTACGTTTGTTCAGGGACAGTATGTAGTGCTCAGAACAGCAACGACACAGCTGCCTTCACGTGGCTGACACAGCAAGAGGAGCCACCGCAGGAACCCGAGAACTGATAAGTTGCGGGCGGTGGAGAACCAGGGGTCCTTAGGGTCATGGAAGCCATGGAAGGAGAGACTTAAAAGAAAGGTGTGTGGGGGGGTCTGTGCTGTGGTCCTGTTGAAGGCTTGCCCAGGATGAGGCCTTACATGGAAGCATTGGATTTGTTGATGTTTGAGAGAAGGTTTAGAGAGAAATGATTAAAAGCCAAATTCAGATACAACAAAAATAGCTTCTTCCTAACTAGGTTCATAGACTCATACTTTATTGAGAGCTATTTCCTCTCCCTTTTCCTTGGCTTACCTGACATGGCCAAAATATTAATCTGAAACATATCTTCCAGTTTACTGTTATTTATTGAGAAAAATTCTGCTTCTTATTTTATACTTTTTAAAAAGTGACTGAACTGATTGTTTTATATTTTATTCTTTTTTAAAAATTAAAAAAAAATTTAATTAATTTATTTTTGGCTGCATTGGGTCTTTGTTGCTGTGCGCGGGCTTTCTCCAGTTGTGGCGAGCGGGGGCTACTCTTTGTTGCGGTGCGCGGGCTTCTCATTGCGGTGGCTTCTCTTGTTGCAGAGCACAGGCTCTAGGCGCCTGGGCTTCAGGAGTTGTGGCTCGTGAGCTCAGGAGTTGTGGCTCGCAGGCCCTGGAGCGCTGGCTCAGTAGTTGTGGCACATGGGCTTAGTTGCTCCACCGCATGTGGGATCTTCCCGAACCAGGGATTGGACCCGTGTCCCCTGCATTGGCAGGTGGATTATTAACCACTGCGCCACCAGGGAAGCCTTATATTTTATTCTTAAAAAGATCTATGGTTTGGTCATTTCAGCATTTGATATAATAAAAGCCTAATGATCCTGAGATGAAAGTGTTCCCTAGCCCTGCTGGAGAATTACACTCACTTAAACGGTGAGCAGGGCTGATCAATACCGTTCATTCACAGGTCTGGATCAGGTCATTTCAAAGTTCTGACCCATCACTCATGTGTTGCTTACCGTGGTGTGGGCTCTGCTTCTGGGTAGGTCCAGTCATCACTTGGTGAGAAGTATTAACGATTTTAACATTTTTCCCCCTTCCTCTCTATTACAGGCTGGGTAGGAGGATGTGTCTGGTATCTAGAAAGGAGAGCCTTGCAGGAGTCACCTCGTAGGTTCCTGCATCTTCTCAGGAACGTCAATCAACAGTGGGTTACATTTCAGCACTTTAACTTCCTCAGGCACATGGTACGTTGAGAAGACCATCCTCACTTTGTGCTCCCTGCCTTTACTTTCCCTGTATGAGGGGACTGTAAGAAGAGTTTTAAGAAGTACTCTTTGAAAAGGACTTTTATTTCATGTGGTCTGAAGTTTATCCACAACTTTAATCCCTTGTTCTGTTTATACTTAACTGAAACCAGAATAATTCTGGTGTCTGAGTTTTAAAGTATGATCTTGAACTTATTGATTAAGTTTGGGAAAAGATTGAAAACTACTGGCATGTTTTGACTAGGCCACAATTAGGAAAAGCTGAACTGTTATGATGCAACTTTTTAAATTCTTTAAAGTTCTGTGAATACATCAGTAATACAGAAATAATTGCTTTAACCGTGTGACCTTCCTGTTTTCTAACATCAGCAGTGTATTCAAAAGTCTTTTAAACACATGCCCTTCTGAGCAGATTCAAACAAATTGAGTTTGTGATTTGCTGGGCATTTTACAGTGGGCGTTGGTAATATAGCTCAGTAGACTTTTGTCCAGGTCGACTTCGTGGTATCGGCAGTGTGGTAACTTACATTTGACACTTTCTCAAATGGCAAAGAATCATAGGATGAAGAAACGACAGCTAAAAACTCATGATTTCAGTGCAAGCAGGAAAGAATAGCAAATTCATACTCTGAAGTCCTATTTGACATTTCTCTCACCTTTTTTTTTAACTTAAAATGCCCACTTTAACTTTTAAAATCTTAATGAAGCACATTGTTTTGATGAGAGATTTTAATTTCCAGAAATGTTCAGACTTTTAAAGTTGGGGATCGAGGATAATGGATGTTTAGAAGAGAAACTCAAATATGTTTAATGCCTTTTTTATGTAAACAGAACTCTGAATTCATTCATGAGTTTGTAACTCCTTTCTAAGATGAGTATATGTAATTTCAAGTCTTTGTGATGTAATGAAAAATTGCTTAACTAGTTATCAGGATAGGTTGCTCCAAGTCCCAGGAGCATCTATAAGTAACTAGTTGTTGATTCTTTTCTCTGTCAGTTTATTTCCGAGCCTTGGTTTCCTCATCTGAAAATTAAAGCGAGAGATACTAATAATGATCCGTCTTTTTTAACAACTTTTGAGAACATTGGATGAGATATGTATTCAATAAACTCTAAAGATATATGTTATATGAAACTGTGAAGTGCCTCAAGGATATTAGTCATACTTACTCCTTTTGTTAGTAAGTAATAGAGATTATCTGACTCTAAAATCCAATTCTTTCCCCACACCCACTGCCCTAAGGTCACTGAGCCCTGGGTTGTGTCCCCCACTGAGTAAGTCTGCATGCACTGTTCACCTGGGAACATGGAAAGTCAACAGGTTGCCTTGGCTCTTGATTATAGAAAACTTTTTCATTGTATTTGGAATATGCAACCTCCAGTTTCTGGTACTACATGGAGGGAAATTCTGGGGGAGATGAATATGAAATAAATTTATCTTTCTTTCAAGGAACTTAAATTCCTAGGATTTTCTAAGCCGTAGAATTTGAAAAACCAGTTAACTGTATTCTCCATATTTCTTAGTAGAGTGATTCCCATGTAACACTCTAACACAAGTTACTTCAGTGAGTATTTTTAAAGGTATAGGAAAATCTTTTAGGTATTTTACAAGTTGGACTGATGGAAGGTGCTACTGAATAAACATTTAAGAGCATTTTGGGCCTTGGTTTCCTAGTAACGTGTACCTTTTTTATTCAGTATGTCACACAACTGAACAGAAGCTTCAACCAGCAAATGAAACCAAAGCCAGAACCAGTGGCATCTCCTTTCCTTGAAAAAGCATCTTTGGATGAGGCCAAAGCTGAAATATACGAGATGAGACCTCTTTCACCCCCAAGCCTGTCTCTGTCCAGAAAGCCAAATGAAAAAGAATCAATAGAACTCGAACCCACCCCAGTAATTGAAGGCTCTATAGCTGTGGGAACAGAGACAAAAGAAGAAAAGCAGTGGAAAGAGATGAAGCTGCGTGTGGATGATTTGCCAGGAATTTTGGCTCGGCTGTCCAAAATCAAACTCACAGGTACTTTGTTTTTCCAGTCTAGTCAGATTCTTACTTGAGAGTGGTTTGGTTTTTTTTGTTTGTTTGTTTTTTGGTTAAACAAAATGCTAATTTTGTTATTGCCCCAAAAGGAATGATTTTGAAACTACGGGTCCCCTCTTAGTATTTTTCCTCTCTTCAACTTAATTGGGATTTGAAATCAAATTTTTGGAATTCTGTTTACGCAGAATAGTAAGTAGTATTGCCCTAAACATATTGTACTAAAAATGGTCTCTCTTTTATTTGCAGTTAACACAGAATATTTATCCTGCTTATTTCCTTGTCTTTTGTGTGTTCACACCTACTACCCTGTGACGATGCAGTAAGATAATGTGTTCCGTTTCAGTTCTGGAAACAAGAAGGACTGCACTGCTGGGCTTGATGGGCAGTGAACACATGGGCCCTGGGACTCCCAGCTCACTGTTGTGCTTTGCTTCTTGTAGGGCCTCTGGGATTGTCCCACATGTGTGGGAATGTAGATTGTTTCTCTGCGAAGAAAGCTGGTGACTACACTGTTGAGCAAAGCTTGTCTGATTTTGTAAATAAAGTTTTATTGGAACACAGCCATAGCCGTTGGTTCTGTGCTGGTGTCATGCTACCTCAGCAGAATTGAGTCATTGCCACAGAAAACTTATGTCCTGGAAAGCCTGGACTATTTCCTGTCTGGCCCTTTAGAGAAAAAGTTTGCTGACCCCAGCTATAGAGCATGGACTAGTGAGAGGCAGGGATGATGGGAAACAAATCAGTGGTGGTCAACTGAGAAATGACTTGGGGCTGAGTTAAGGAGAAAAGGGGGGAGAGAGAGAGAGAGAAATATTAAGGAAGTGGAATGAACAGAACCTCAGGTAGACGTGGTGGAGTGCTGGGGGCCATAAGATAGAAGGTTTAGGACACAGACTTGCAAGGAGTCTTAACTGCTGTTAGGGGAAGCAAGCCTTCCCCGGTCCTGGGCACTGTGCTCCTTGCTATCCTCCACGCGGCCCAGTTCTGAGAGAGAACGTAGAGTAGTGACCTCTGGGCTGGAGTCCCTGCCCTCAAATCCTCTCTCTCACTGGTTGAGTGACCTTGAGCAAGTTCCATACATCTCTGTGCCTCAGTTTACCCATCTGTAAAGTAGGGATAATAATGATACCTACTTCCTAGGTCAATACTGAGTTTTAAATGGGGTGACATCTGCAAATTGTGTAGAAGAGACCATGTTAAGACCTATACACTTGTTTCTTAAATAAATAAAATAACTTCGTCACCTGGGTGCCCCTGCAGGCACTTGAGTTTGCTGCCCCTGCTCTGGGACAACTTGGGGCCTTCTGCTGTGGAAGACTGGATGAATGGTTGTGTTGAGACTTAAGAATGTGAACAGTGAAGGGAGAACCAGGTTTGGGGGGAGAACAGTTTTGGACACACAGAATTCGAGTTGCTGCTGGCATATCCAGGTGGAGAGGTCCAGTGGGCACTGGCTGTGAAGGACAGGAGCTCAGCTAGACCACTGGGCCAGAAGAGCAAGCGGTCTTCAGTGTAGGGTTGACTGTGAAGCCGTGGTGGTGAGCAGGGTTGCCAGGGGTCAAGTGTAGAGTGACCAGAGCAGAAGGCCAAGGACAGGACTTTGGGGCATGTCCCCTTTTAAGGATTGCGCAGAGTGTATAATGGAGTCTGCAAGGAAATAAATGGTCAGAGGAAGGGAAAGAGGAAGTGGCTTTGTCACGGAAGCCAAAAGAAAGCCAGTCCATAAAGGAAGTGATCAACACTTAAATGGTAGAGGTCTCCTAAGATGCCTGGCTATGAAGTTATTTTATTTGGCAGTTAGGAAGTCAGCGATGACAGCCTGCAAAGTCAGGAACTAATTATCAATGTCTCTTGTTAGAGTCTCAAACGAGGTACTTTAAATTACTAATTTAAAATAACGTCTTCAAGTTTTTTTCATAATGCTTATTTCTTTAGGGACAGATAGGAAAGGATGATAACTGGTTTAGGATCATTTGGGGGGGGCTGGGGGCACATTTTCCTTCCCTTCATACCAGATGTTGTATTGGTTTTCCTTTTCTGTACCTTATAGTGCTGTATATCTGAATAGGCATTCCAGATGCAGGGTTTGATATTTAAAACATGGTGTCTGAAATCTAAAGTAATGACTACATCCCTTCTTCAATGGTACATGTTGTGCTCTATTTATGTTGCTTGTCGACTTACCAGTCCCCAGGTGTCAGTTGCTAAGGAGCATACGTGGCACGTGTGTTCAAATGGGGCTTCTGCTGTCCCCTGAGATCAACTCCCAGAGGCCTGGGACCGGACCCAAAGCTCTGCATTTTGGCACGCATGCAGATGATGTGATGCCGGTGGTCCTGGACCACCCTTCGAGAAAGTGAAGGAAGGGTTGCACAGGCAGAGGGCCAGGCCCAGCCCCAGTGGCCTGGAGGATGTGGGAGAGCTCGCGCCTTACTTCCCGTGAGCCAGAGCAGCCCTTGCCACCACTGGCACGGGAGCAGCCATCTGGGGGCTCTGGACCACACAGGAGAGATGTGCACAGGCGAGGTATACATCTCGGAGGGGGCAGAGAGCAGCAGCCTCCCCTGCAGCCACAGATGGAAAAGCCCTGGGCAGTAAATTTGTCCTCGGAGCATTTTATATATTCCATGCCCCAGGCTTCTGGACGAGCTAATTGAATTAAAGTCATTTCCTTCTGCTTATTCCATTTAAAGAGGCAGCACCCTTCGGGTGACCCCGACCCTCTTATTTGACCTCTTACCTCCCTGTTTATTTTATTACTTGAATTCACACGTCTTGGAGTCAGCAGGATTTTTTTTTTTTTAAAGAAAATCCCTGGTATCTATAAATTGATTTCTTTTGGACTCTTAATATCTTGGGCAATTCGTTTATGGCTGATGATAGCCGAGACAGAAATACCTGGGAGTCAGTGATCACTTTTAGAGAACTAGTCTTCCTTTCTTTGCCTCCTTCTGTTTATAGCTGAAATACGCCGAGGATAACTAACTATAGATTTAAGTGAAGAGCCACACAGTGACATCTTTGCATTTCCTTTGTAGGATAAGAGGGTGGCAGTGGGATGATGCTTTGGCATTTATGCCAGGATCTGGGCCAAAGTTTGCAGGAGATAATGCCATTTAAAGAGATTTTTTTTCTGTGAAAGGAAGTAAGACTGAGTTTATAAAGAAGTAATAATATGTCTCCCTTGAGTTTCTCTTGCCAGCTGAGCTATTTACAGTATGTTTTTGGAGTTTGTTGCAAGGACCACACTGGGGTGAAGAAATTTTATTTGGATTAGGATCATAAGAAGCTTTGGTGATTCAGCTGAGTTTATACTTAATATGTGTCAATAAAAAGCAGAAATTTTTTCCTGAATAATGTCTGTGCTGAAAAGCTACAGCACATTTTCTGAGACCAGAATACTAAAATAGATTGTTTATTGGAACCAATAGATTGGGCTGTCCATGGAACTGATATAAACTACAGTCTGTCAGTGTATAGATCTTTTTTCCCCTAGAACCTAGAATGCTGCTTTTTATTAAAAGGAAAAAAAAAAAAAAAAAAAACAAGAATAGAGGATACAATTTTATTTTAGATTGCTTGTAGTTTTTAAAAGTCAACGTACTGTAATCATCAGCTCTGAGATACTGCGTAAAGGATTTTTCTCATTTTCATAAAAATATTAGTTGAGTAGAATTTTAATTTTTAAAATTTTAATATATATTTTGAAATAAATACCTTAATATTTATATACTTGTTAAATGTTAAAGCAGTATTTTTATTAGTAAGTGTTTACTTTTAGAACAAATAGATAAGCAAAAGTAAGACGAATGGAATCTCCTTATAAGTCTACCCTCTCAAAATAATAACCATTTTGATGATTTTGGTGTATTCTAGAACGTTTTTCTATACATGCCATTCAGATATTTTTGCTTTTTAAACAAAAGTAAGATCATAATGTAAATGCTTTCTGTACTTTTTAAAAAATTCTGATTCTGTGCATATCTTTTTGTGTCCCTGCGCTCACCCTGTTTTTGATGACCTTCTCTTTTAATGAGTAGTGTTGTCTGAAGACACAAAAGCACATGATAACCTACCACCCAGTTTGACGTGGTGTTGTTGGACTTCTCTTGCATTTTAAGCTTGAGGATAGAGGCTCTCAGTTTCCATTACTGGTAAAACATTCCTGTGGCCCAAAGGAGACACAGAGGCAACCAGCAAGGGAACTTTCTCTCTGAAAAGGTTTTTCCAACGTGTTTTTGAAACCACAGAGCCAGCATCCTACTTTTTCCCAAGTCTGGTTTCTCGTGCCATCCGCTTCCATGCTCAGCACACAGTGTGTCTGTGCCCAGCTTTTGCCCCAGTGCCCCCGCCTGCTGGGCATACCCGCTGTGCAGGAGCAGTGTTGGTGTGGGGCTTGCTCGTTGGGTTAAGGTCCTCAGATTCATCTCTGCCTCGGCTCTGTGAGAAGTATGTCTGGGCCAGGCCCTGCTTTCTCTCTGGTGTGACTGCTCTTCTCTCCCTCCAGCTGTGATGCAGCTGCCTCCAGACAGTCCTGCTGTTGCATGAAGTGGGTCCATGTCGCCGTGGTCCACCCTGGCCTCTGCTTCTGGCCCCTCACCCTCCACACCAGCCAGGAAGACAGGGTCCCGTCAGATAGCCTTTATTTCCCATATTTATCCATTTTCTTCCCACTTGGTATTAAGGTAGTCTACTACCTTAATTTTCTACTTAATTTTCTACTATTCAAATAGTGAAAGTAATAAGTCAGCTCTCAGCAACTGTCTTCAATTTCAACTCATCTGCACTGTATTTAACAAACATTTCTTGAGGGTTTTAGTATCGTCTCTTTACTTAATTTATTGCTGATGTAGGTTTTTCTCCAATTTTCATTTTTATTCCATCATTTCATTTGGTTTCTGGTAGGAGTGGGCCACGTAGATGCCTCAGCCAGTGTTCTAAGTTAGATGAAAAATGCATTTATCTCGGCTATTCTGTTTTCTATTGATATAATTGTTTTAAATTCAGTTTGATGTTATTTGGATTGATTGTAAGTGTAAGAGGTGTGGTAGATGCTCGAAGAATGTAGAGATAAATTTCACGTGGATGATAATCATTCTCAAAAAAACATTGACGACTTTAAAGAAGAGAAGGAGAAAAAGCTATGAGTTGAGAATGGGCTCAGCTCCATGTAACTGAAAACTTGAAGAGCAGTGACTTAAGCAAATAAAGGGTTTATTACTCTTTTGTAATAAACCTCAAGAGAGGTTTATTACTCTCTTGAGTCTGAAATTAGGAGCCCAGAACTAGTGCTCAAGGATGTTGTCTACATAGCTGGCTGCTGTTTTTTCCTCTGTTGTCATTAGCTTGTGGCTTTTGTCCTCAAGACCACAAGATAGCTGCCACTCCCCCATCATCATGTTATGTTCCAGGCAGAAAGAATGAAGAAAGGGGATGGTGTAGAAAAGCAGAAGCCTCCTTATGAGACTTGGCCTTTTTAGGGATTTCCCTGGTGGTCCAGTGGTTAGGATCCTACACTTTCACTGCCGAGGATGTGGGTTCGATTCCTGGTTAGGGAACTAAGAGCCCTCAAGCCGTGCTGCCTTTTTACTTGGGAAGGGAAGCTTTTGATAGGAATGTCTCCTTATATCTCATTGGCCAGGACTGTACAGCATGGCTTTACAGCTAAAAGGGAGGTTGTAAAAAATTCTTTCCTCTATCATTGAAAAAGCCAAAGCATCTGAAGTCCAGCCTAGTCAACTCTGTCAGTATCCAGCTTCTCTGTATTCTCACAGCACCCCCCGGGCTGTCTCATTATGCAGTGTATCCCCTCCCAGGAAGAGGATGCAGGGCTGCCCACCTCTTCACCCCCAGTTTTCCAAAGAAAATAGAACAGCACCCCTAGGTCTGCTCTGGGACTACACCACACGTGCACTTCACATGTAATGTGTTTAAATGAAGACTGCTTTGCCACCTCAACATGCACTTTCCCAGTGGTGGTTGTGGACGTGTAGCCATCTGTCGGCAGTCTTTCCCTGTCGTCTTGATAATCAGATACACATTTGAGACTCCTAGTTTGTGCTGGGGAGTTGTCAACCCTGGACTGTACAGTGAGGAAGGCCACCCAGCCCAAGACTACCTTGACAAGTGTAGGTTTTAGGTTGACAGTGAAACTTGAGCTAAACAAGGGAACGAGCCAGGTGGTCCCATGGAATTTCCTCTTTCCTTTCTTTGTTGCATTTAACAGTCACTGAAGGCTTTGGCATCCTAAGTTTTCTTCCTCACCCCAAATTCCATCATCGACCTAGGGGACTTCACTATCTTTAGTGGTTCTGAAACTCCTCGAATCGCTTGTTATAATGCAGATTTCTGGGCTTCATCTCCATAAGCCCCTTCCCTCAAGGTCTGGGATGGGGCCTAGGAATCTGTATTTTAACAGAGGGCCCTGGTAGGCATGGTCCCCAGAACATATTTGAGGAGCTCTTCTTACCTGGAGAACTCATTCACCACCTCTGTACCACCTCATCTTCATTCTCAGCAAACTACCTTGCTTTCCATTTCAGAAAAAAATAGAGCTTTAGTTCTCATCAAGTGGGAACTCAGCAACTTCCTGCAAACCGAATTTATCTGAATTCTCACCTGTCATTGCCTCTTCTCCCCTCTGCCTGTTCCCCCGACCCTCCCCCCCATCAGTGGACGGCTCCATCACCGTGGCACCTGGGAGTCCTCTTAGACTCTGCAAACGCAAGCAGGCCTCCCTCCTCTGTGGAGGGCGGGTTAATGCATCTCTGGAGGAGACGAGACGATTGCTTCCCAACCCTGCAGGTCAGAAATGCCCAGGTGCCTAATTAGCACTTGGGGGTATTATCAAGGGCTTGGTTTCCAGTTCAAAGCAAAACATGGTAGCATCTCATTTATTAAGATTAAGGAACGAAAAACTTACAGAAGTGAATTTAAAAGAATGTTACAGGGTTATCTCTAAGTACTAAAAGTAGTTTTTGCTCAATACCATTATTTTTTTATATCTTAAGGGGGTGGATAGTGAATTGGGAAGTTAAGAATGAAAAGAGGAGTGCTAACATATCAGTGATTTGCTAAAAAAAAAATACAGGGGCCCGCTTTTTATCTGCATTCACACGGGCAGGGGAGGAGGGTAGGTCTGTCTGGCGCTCCGTCACCCTGCGGCCTTGTCCTTGCCGTCGCCCTGCCTCTCGCAGTCAAGTCTCCCCGCTTCCCCATCGCAGGCCAGCTCCTCCTCAGCCTTCGGTCACACCTCTGAGCTCAGTGTGAGCGGGCACTCGGTCGGGAGCCCTTCACCTCCCTCACGGCATCCGTCCGCAACTGCACCCTCTGACATGCTCCCACGCTCTGTGGCCATGCCTGCTGGCTTGTCTGAATCTTCCCCAGCCTGTGGGCACCAGGAGGCCTGGGACCACATCCATCTTCCTGCCTTGTTGCATTGCCAGGGCCTCGCTCCTGTTCTGCCCATAATAGGTGCTCAAAAAGCAGAAGCTCGATGGGAAAAAAAGAAAACTAATGAACTCTGTTGCCACCATTTGTAGAATTTGGAACAGCTTAGCCTTTTAATTACAAATAATTATTTTCCTATGATATAATAGTTGAAATGTTTAGTGGTGACTGAAAAGTATTGTACTTGAACTAGATGACCTGGGGCCCCTAGATTTCCTCTGTCTGCTTTGTAGAGTGTCACCTTCACCTGTTGTCATTGATAGGAAACTGAGAAAAATCTTCGTTATTTTAATGAAAAGTGCTCAACTAACAGTTTCTTCTTGCCAAACTCATTTTTCAAAAAGTGTTTTTACTTCTTAAAAGCTTGATAAGCATCAGTTTTATGGAAACGTTTTTTAGTTAGTTACAAAGGTTGTAAGGTGTTGGTTATGAAGTATATTGAAAAGAAAAATTTCTTTATTGAAAAGGAAAACTAAAAATAGGATGACAAAGTAGAAAATCTTTGATGGTTCAAGGAAAAACTGTGATTGAAAGAACACTCTTAGGCCCTCACTCGGTGTTGCATAATTAACTTGGATATAAACAGCTTTTATTTATGTGTTTTATTTATGTGTGTCACCGACCTGATAGCAATTTCATCTTCCTTTTCTGAATGCCGTTTGGGTGCAAACCCAGCGCTTCCTCGGGACTGTACTTAAATGTTTCCTTTTGGTAACAGTGTTGCTCAGTAAATTTGAAGTTAGGGGTTTTAATTTGGTTTTAGGATTTTTAAGACCAGCTCTGGTCACTGAGTATGAAAAAAAGAAAGGGGAAAACTAGAAGGCCCGGCAAGTTCTTAGTTTTGCAGCTGTGTTATTAAAAATCTCCACTAAAAAGTCTTTATCTTTTAACCAGAAGTGGCTATGGTTTGTAATCAGTTACCCCCTGATTGACAGGCTTTAATGTAGCTGAGAAGAAAGTACCGTGTCTCTCATCAATTGACTTTTCATCTGAACATAACAATAAGCGTAGAAGTCGCCACCTTCCTCCATACACGTGTGGGTAAGATAACCGTTGGGACGGTCGCGGAACACGGCCAAGCTGTGGAGGCTAAAAACTCTTAAATTAGACATTGAACCATTTGAAGCTTACGGTGTTAACAGAAATGAAGAGAGAGGAAGAAATCATTAAGTACAGCTACCAAGTAAAAATACATGCTCGTCTGAAAATCAGGAAAAACTTAATTCTTGCCTCTGAATTAAGTTGTATAATTTTGAACTTTGAGATCTGCTAACAAAAACATTCCATTGCTTGGAGCCACCGGTGAACAAAACCACGTACAAATTCATTAACCGCCTGTTCTTGGGCAGCTTTGTACATAAAAGAGCTTTCGAGAGATTCATCACAGGCTTGTAGGATTTGGGTTATAATATTGCATAGTATCTGCTATCAAGGATAATGAGATGTAATAGATCACAAGGATAATTTGAAATCTATAGAGAATCTCAAACTCTCATTTAGCCAGTGGTTTCAATCTTTTGAGCAGATCTTTTATCAGAGTTGATAACTATCCAAATTGACTTATTGGAGTTTTGTTTTTCACTTAATTCTTTTGGGGCCAGGGCTGAAAAATAGCGAGGCCTTGAAAGACAGAGATAAAGCAGGATGTAGATGACCAGTGTGTTAATATAATCGTTAGAGTTATTTCTAAATGACGATCTCAGAAGAGAAAGCAGCTCCATTGTGCTTACGCTCAGAGACCAACAGTTCTCAGAGTATTGAGCCTTTATCAAAAAAAAAAAAAAAAAAAAAATCGTTCCTGACAAAGCTGCTGCTGCGGGAAAACGTATTGCTTATTGGAAAAGGCGAAACCCTTCAGTGGCTCCCGGCTGCCCTGGAAAGCACACTGCGAGCTGGAGCTGGGGAGCCTGGCTACACGGGCACGCAGGACGTGCAGGCGGCGTCCCCGCAGCGCGGGGCTCCCTCCTCTGGGACCTGTGGCCGTCCCCCTTGAGACCCGTGCTGCAGGGGCGTCGTGGGTTATGCGCAGGTACGCGGTGTCCTGCGAGCCCTGCTGGCCTGGTGGTGGTTTTGTCATCAGCTGGGTGGTGCGTGTGTATATCTTCCCTTCCTTTAGCGGAACTTTCTTCTGAAAATGAGTCTTTGGAGTACTTGCTACAGTACATCCCATAAAGCAGAGAGCCAAATATTATGCCTAAAGCGTATGACTCTGGGTTAGACGGTAGATTGAGTTCACTGCCGCTGGTTGACGCCTGGATCTCCGTGTATAAAATCAGACGTAATACCCACCAATGCTTGCCTTGCTTTTCATTTTAGAGCAAGCTTCTGCAAAGTTTGTTAGTCGTGTACTTTATCAGTAAAACAGTTTTAAGTGCACGTGTGTATATTTATAAAATGTTTATGCTATTGTATATAAATATGTCATATATAACAAAAATGTAAAGTTACTTGTAAGTAAAATTCATGTATTCTTACACCAATGTATTATATTCATTTTAAGATATACAAAGTGTGTGTTTTAAAAGAGAGGGTTGAGAAGTCAAATATAAGTGCAAGTTCTCATGTTTTCTTCCCATAAGTGCAGTGTTTCCGGGATTTAAATAAATGTAAGGGCACTTTGGCATTGCAAAGTGCTTCACAAATGTAAGTCTTGTTTTTATCACTATCATGGTTAGTCCACATTTCTTAAGGACTGCACTCCGGGCACTCCCCTGGACGTTCTAAGACAGAGGCGCGTGGAGCTTGTGTGAAGTGTTTTGCTGTTTCTCAGAGTTCCTTAAGACACCACTTTGAAATATTAAGTCTAAGCATAGTGGCTGGAAAAATACATCATCTTGAAGCGCATTTTAATAATTACCAAGAGCACTGCTTATTAAGCCCTTATTACTTGCCAGGCACTGTGCTGAGTGCTTTTGTTATACTAGAAACTAGTGTTTCTCTAAAAGGTGTCCCTCAGTGTGGACAGGAGCATGGAGGCTCCGCATGGCTGGTCCCGTGGACAGTACGCCTGGAGAGACAGAGGCTGTGGGTAGTGGCATTTGCATGATTGAAGGTTGTACTAAGAGAGGTTAACTCGGTGTTGCTCCAGAGACAAGGGTTCTATCCAGAGGGAGTCGTCCTGACTTGATCTGGGAGAGAGAGAGAGAGAGACCCATCCCACAGCTGGAGCCCTTCTGTGCAGGGCTGCCTGGGGAGAAACCGCTTCCTGTTGCCAGATCCAGGGATAGTGTCCATTCCTCCATTAGGACAGAGATGAGACTAGTTGACCCTAAATTCCCTCTGACCTTTTAGGGCTTTATTATTCTTGGAGTCACTGAATTGCGTTTCGCTCCTCTGCTTGTACCCATTCCGCTTATTCCATATTGAAGGCCCGTGTCACTGCCTTAAGATCCCTCATGCCACCTGTGTTTGCACCATTGCCACCCTTGCCAGGTCCTCTCTCTGCCCACCTGGTTCCCTGCAGTGGCCTTTGCATGGGTCCTGAGCGAGCTTTCCTCCACTCCGGTCAGTCCTCTCTGTCCTGAAGTCTAGTCTTCCTTAAGTGCCACCCTTGTTACAGTATCACACGTTTTCTCTTACTGCAAACCATGATACCACAAACTTTGCAGGTTAAAACAGCACGAGGTTCTTACTTTGTAGTTCCTAAAGGTCGGAAGTCCAAGTGTGGCCTGGCCGGATCCTCCACTCAGGGTCCCCCTGGGCTGAAATCACTGTGGGCCGGGGCCGTGCTTCTCCCCTGGGGCTCGGGGGCCGCTGGCAGAACTCATACCTTTGCATCTCTGCGTCTGAGGTCCCCGGACCACTCTGCTCCGAGCGGCCGCCTGGGCTTCTTTGCCATGTGGTCCTCAGGTAGCTCACACGGGGAGGCTTGCTTTCTTCTAGGCCAGCCAGGGTGTGCCTGCTTGCGACCGTTTGAAAATCTAACAAGCTGTTTTTAATTATAGAGAGCTTCTCCCTGGAGGAGACAGGCAGACCAGAGACTGCATCTGGTCACTCCTTGTCAGCGACGGCATCTGGGAGGACGTGGCCCTGACCAGTCTTAGGTCCAGCCTGATGGTTCCAGAAAGAGTTGTGGGTAGAGCTGCAGCTGTGCTAGGTGTCAGGACTGCCTTTGTCACCATGCACCTCCCTAGGTGGCTGCTGAGTCTCTGCATGGCGGTGATTGTGTCTGGGCTGGACCTCCACCCACGAGCCAGGGGCAGGTGGGAGTGGGTGCATCGGGGTAGGGGTATCCCTCTTCCTTGGACCTCCAGAGTCACGCCTGGGCCTGCAGGACAGCGCTTCTGGGCTTCTGTTGGATGGGTCACACTTCATTGGCGACATTGATTTTATGTTTATTTGTGAAGGGACAATATGAGATTACCAAATAAAATATAATTTCAAGTGCTGTGAATGAAAGAATATATTACATTCACTGTTAATGAGATCCTGGTGCTGCAAAATGATTCCATGTAATGAATCCCAGGAAATCAATGAACAGTTTAATTACCATTGTGGCAGTGCTGTGTGAGAGTATTGCTTTGGTCAGTTTTACAATTTATCAATTTTCTTTTCCTTTCTTTAAATTAATTGCTTTGATGAAGTAAGTATAAATACATTCTTTGTTAGCTTTTGATCTTTTTTTTAGAAATGTGTTACAAAATTCAGATTTCTTCCTTTTTAGTAATACTGGCCCCTGTATTATAAAAAATAATGGCCCCTGTATTATAAAAAAATACACGTTTTTTAATGTATATTACCGTTTACAATTTGTATATTTTTAAATGAGGCAGTATTTCCATTTTGTAAATTTAATCATTGCTAAGTCTTACTAAAACATTGTCCTGGGCTTCCCTGGTGGCGCAGTGGTTGAGAGTCCGCCTGCCGATGCAGGGGACACGGGTTCGTGCCCCGGTCCGGGAGGATCCCACATGCCGTGGAGCGGCTGGGCCTGTGAGCCATGGCCGCTGAGCCTGCGCGTCCGGAGCCTGTGCTCTGCAACGGGAGAGGCCTCAACAGTGAGAGGCCCGCGTACCACAAAAAAAAAACCAAAAAACAAAAAAAAACATTGTCCTTTTCTCTCTGTCATTCTTTTGTAAACTGCTTTCTGTCTCTTCTCAACTTACCACTTGACCCATCAGTCAAAAATTTGATGTGCTTTCTGTGTTTATTGTCCATTACCCAGTCATGCTCTGGGGGCAAATAAAAAGAAAAACACTGCTTTTGTGTGTCTGCATACCTTTTTCAATTTTAAACAAAGTGAATTTTCTTTTTACAGTATTTTTAGCTTGACAGTTCAGTGACTGTGTTGCTATGTTTTCCACTATGGTGGTAATTGATTTTTAAAACGTCTTTATAAATCACAATACAAAATATTGACCTGGATATTTAGAGACATCTAAAGTTGTTTTTTATTTTGGTGACTCTAGATTTTACTAATTATATATTGAGAAAGTTATCATGGATTTTCTACACTCTTTTAACTTACCATAGATGTTTATAAGTAGTCTACTTTTTAAAAAATAACTTTATTTGTTTATTTTTGGCTGCGTTGGGTCTTCGTTGCTGCATGCAGGCTTTCTCTAGTTGCGGCGAGCGGCGGCTACTCTTCGTTGCAGTGCGCGGGCTTCTCATTGTGGTGGCTTCTCTTGTTGTGGAGCACGGGCTCTAGGCACACGAGCTCAGTAGTTGTGGCTCACGGGCTCTAGAGCACAGGCTCAGTAGTTGTGGCGCACGGGCTTAGCCGCTCCGTGGCATGTGGGATCTTCCCAGGCCAGGGTTCGAACACGTGTCCCCTGTGTTGGCAGGCGGATCCTTAACCACTGAGCCACCAGGGAAGCCCAGTAGTCTACTTTTGGTCTAAGATTCAAGGTCTCAAAATAGAGTCAAGAATTATTTCAACTGATTTACTCTATGGAGAGAAGCAATTTACTGAGTTCCACTTTGAGAGGGAGAACCCTGCTGTCTCTTTTCCTTTGAATTCCCGCATTGACACCATGGACCCTTTGTTCTTCGGGTACTGCTGGGAAGGAGCCTGGGTGTTGAGAACTCTTCTCCCAGTCCTGGCTTGTCGCCACACATGGGGTGACACGTGAGGAGCCACTGAACCCATGTTCAGGGCTGCTGAGTTGTGCAAAACAAGATGACTGATCCTAGAACACAGCCTGTTGTAAGGCTTAGCGGTTGATGTTGTGATGTCTGGAAAGAGTGACAAGCCTCCGCAAAGGAGGATGCTGCTTGAGTTTTGCGCATCTCTTGCTAGGTAGGTATGGCCAGGGCTCCTGCCTCCACGGGCTTATATTCCATGGAGGCGCTGGAGTGTGACAAGTACCAGGAGGGAAATTGAAGGGTGATGTACCTGGGGAGAGCCTCCCGCACGTGAGATGGTCAGGGAAGTTCTCCCTAAGACGTGATATTTAAGACAAGATCTGAAGGACGAGAAGGATCCAGTTATGGGAAGAGGCAGAGGGAACAAAAAGTACAAGGACCTTGAGGCAAAAAAGAGCCTGACCTGCTCAGAACAATGCCTCATGTCCAGCACGGTACCGATTGTGGGTTAGGTGTGCAGTAAATGTTTGTCGAGTGAATAAGTGAATGACTGGATCTGAAATACCTATCTTATTTTTCACTTTTGAGTGTAATGGAGTTAAAGGAAAATTGACGTTTTTCTATAGTGAACACATATAGTTTTTATAATCAGAAAAATGTTTTGTAAAACTTTTTTTTTAATGAAAGATCAGCCTACAGGTCATGTTGTTGTAGTGGATTGTTTCACATGGAGGGGGCTTGCTTGGCCGTTACCGTCTGGCCCTGCGTGGTGACGAGCTCTGCTCTGTTTCTGTGTTGCAGCCCTTGTGGTCAGCACCACCTCAGCCGGATTTGCCTTGGCCCCAGCACCTTTTGACTGGCCCTGCTTCCTGCTGACTTTTGTCGGAACTGGCCTGGCTTCCTGCGCTGCCAACTCCATCAATCAGGTCAGTGTGTCACCTTTCAGCTGGATCACGATTTTGTTACTTCTTAGATGATGATATTGTCACATAAAAAAAAAAAAACCTTCCAGGCTTGCACCTGTAACTGGGAAGGTCCTGTGAACCTGTGTCCTACAAGGTCTGGGACACAGAATCAATTTGTCTTTTCTATTGAGGCGAAAGGTTTTCACATATTTTCAGGGGAGAGAGTGTTAGAGTATCTGCCTCAAATGACCAGGATTCGGGGTTAGGAAGTGTTTTAGGGCCGTCAGACTTTCTCCTCTTACCCACTTCAGGTACATTCCCCTGCGCTTACATTATTATGTGCTGTTCTTTCTTTGGTTTGACTTGTTTGCGTTTTAAACCACCACTATGCAAAACAGTGTATTTTAAACAAGCATATCCAGCTTAAAAAAAAAATCAAAAATTCAGTATTCAGTAAACTTGGTGTGTGGAGTCAGAATATATCAAAAAATTAATTAGCACATTATTTTTAATGCATCTTCCCCTCCCTATTATGTATTATTTTAAACATCAAAGTGATTCTCTAAAATAGTTTTTTCCCTCCGCCTGGTCATTGTGGGGTGCCCCAGCCTTGTGGCTTTCTCATAAGATGCTGTGGTGGAAAAGTCTTGGCTAAAATGTAAGGAAAGTCATTTTCATCACCAGAACACCCAAGAGGAGTTGGCACGGTTTTAAAACTGGCGTCCAAGTTACCAGCAGGAAAACAGCTTGGCTGAGTGCATGCGTGAGTCGGTAGTCTGAAAAACATGAGTGTTTTCATTCGGTGATGCCGAACATCATTGTGGTGTTTACAATGTGTTACCAGCTTTTTGGAGAAGGATCCATCTATTTCAAATGAAGTTAATTTTCTGTTACAATTTTAAGCATCAAAACAGTCTTACAGTGAGGTTCAGACAGCCCTGCTCCTTTGTCCCTCCTGTAAACCATGATGCCATCTCTTCCAAGTTGCTCCTACCCTTTGCTGCCCTCCCATATTCCCTGGCTAAGAGAACGGTCATGGTTTCACAATGAACATGTTTTTAATGAAAATTGGAATAAAAAGCAAGCCAAGGATGAAAGCAATCCATAAAATTCAGCGACTGGAAGATAAAATGTTATATAGATGGCTTTGACTGATCGAATCTTGTAAAACGAGAGACCAAAAGGAAGAAGCTGAATAAATTCAATTAGAATGAATTAACAAGTTGAAAGATAAGAATTATCAGAAAATTATCATCACAGCTCTTGGCTATTTGACGTAACGGATACTGTTGTAATAAGCTGTATTGGGGATTATTTTACTTATGTTACACATATATGAATTTTTTTAATAAAGGTCAAGAGTGTATGTCAGTAAGTGCATTTCTACAGGATGAATTTTAACAGTGATTCCATTTTATGGGTGTGCCACAACTTTCCCAGCCAATCCTCTACGGTTGCAACTTTTTGCTTCTACAAGTAATGCCACACGCACCTCTGTTTTTAAAGGACAAAATACTGGAAGTGAAATTGCTGAGAGAAAGGCTACCAGCCAAAGCATTTATGAAAATGATTTAATGCTGGAAAGTATGATCTTAGCAGAATAATTAATTTCTAATATTCATACAATGCTTTAGAGTTTACAAAGCGTATTTACATAAATTATTACTTAAGCCGCACAACCCTGTGGGGTAGGTGGCATTATTTCCATTTCTGTTTGTAAAACGTTTTGTTTTGCCGTTGAATTATTCTTTTTAAAAGCAACATTTAAAATTATGATGAAAATAAAGTGTTTATTGCACATCAGTGAGAAACTGTAAGTAAAAATAACAGTAACATTTTTTATTTTATGTCCCCTTGTGCCAGGCACTGTTTTGTGTGAGTCACAGCAGAGAAAAAGCAAAAATCCCTGCCCTCGTATCTTGCATCCCAGCACCCAAATAGATCCACTGCTCTAGTAGCTTGTATCCCAGCACCCAAATAGATCCACCACTTACCATTGTGATTTGTGTTATTACTGTGCAGACTTTTTTCACGCACATACCTTCATATTAATTTCTCACAGAAATGATATATATATAATATGTATATTTTCTATATATTTTTTCTTTTAAGTAGTATGTCATGAATGTCTTTCCATGTCGATATTTGCTATATAGCATGATTTTAAGAGTCCTATATAGATATACCATGATTTGTTTAATTGGTTTCTCCTTATTTGACATTTTAGGGATTTTCAATTTTTGCCCAAATAAATAATGCTGAGCTGAAATTCTTGTAGCTGAATCTTTGAACATGTCCACAACTATTTCTTTAGGTAGATTCCTGGAATTGTGCCCCTGTATTAAAAGATACATAGTTTTCAAAATAAAAAGTTAAAATTAAAAAAGATATGTATTTTAAGTACAGCTTAATTTCTTCCCTGAAGGTCTTTTTTTGTTTGTTTGCTTCAAATCAACTTACGCTTCCACTTGGCAGTGTGTGACAGCTCATCACTGACGCTGCGTATTGGAAAATCTATGCTGGGTTTATAGGTGACCTTAGATGTGTCCTTTTAATTCAAAGTGTTTTGATTCCTCAGGAGGTAGAGTGGTTTTTTATTTGGGGAGACTGTTTAAATGCTTATTTGCCATTTCTGTTTGCCCATTTTGCTGTCCGATGCTTGCCTTTGTTTAAGAAGTCTCGAAGTACGTAGATTGGATTAACTTTTTCTCACGTAAGGTCGGAATATTTTCTGCAGTTTTTTGGGGTTGTTTTTGAAGTGCAGATGTTTCATATGTTTATACAGTCAGATCTTTTAATTTTTAATACAGGGTTTCTTAGTCTTGGCCCTCTTGACTGTTTGGGCTGGAAAACGTTGTCCTGTGCATCCTGGGGTGTTTCCCATGGTCCCTGGTCTTTGCCCACTGGATGCTGTTAGCACCAACCCCCTAGTTGTGACGCCTGAAAATGTCTTCAGACGTTGCCAAATGTTGCTTGGGGACTTGGTTGAGAACTACGGCTTTGATGATTTCTACTTTTGGTTTCACTCTAGATCCTGGCTACAGCTCCTGCCTCGGGCAGTCTCTGGCTCACCTTTCTTCTTACGTAACTGCCCACTGATGGCTGGGGTGACCACGTGGCCTGGTTTACGCTGGTGTTCCTTGTGTAATTATTAACAACGCCCCTTTTAACTCAGTTTAGACAAGAAATCCTATGTCTCTCTCTTCATAGCCCACCTGCGCCTTCCATCTTTCACTATAAGTGTGGTGTGGTAAAAGCATCTTTGTATCAAATGATTTGGGCTTGGGTTCTGGCTTTCCTACTCCCAAGTGCACTGATTGGACCCGGGTCAACTGGCTTGCCTCACCTTCACCCTCTCTGTAGTTACGTGTTGGATCTACTGTCAGGCTGATTGTGGTGCTGTGTGTGCGCCTGCAAATAAGACCAAGAATATTTTCCTCCATTATTACTCTGCTGTTGGTAGATTGTTCAGGAAGTTTGGTGACTCGTTTTGTGTTGGATCTCTTTAGTTTTTATAATATCCCTGGCATACTGAAAACTACGGTTGCCATTTACTTTCAGGGTAACTGGCTCTGTTGATGGGCAGCCTGATGATTCGAAATGTCTTCCTCCTATTGAGCCAAAGTCGGCCTCCTTATCCCTCCAAACTATGGGTCATTGCGCTCCTGTCTGTGACAGTTCAGTGTCCCTTCTTCCTTGTGACCGTGCTCCCAGTCTATCACTTCCTAACTGTGGTTAATAGGCTCTTGTGGTGTTGCAGTGAAATTATTCATCTGTAGCTCATCCCTAGGGAACGCTGAACTCCTTGAGACCAGTGATTATGATTTACTGATCTTGTCTGACCATCACCTCTTCCCACAGCATATAGCTGGCCAGGAGGGTGAAATTCCAAAGAAAGTCATACTGGGAAAAAAAGGAATATTTATGGGGGAAGCCGGGGAAAGTAGTAAGAGATTTCCATAACAGTAGTCGCAGCTGACACTTATTTCGCACTTAACCAGATGCCAAGTAAGGTTCTAAGCATTTTGTAAGTATTAGCTTGTTTGTTTAAATCTACGTTCATGGGATTTCAAAAAATGGCTCCTTTGAAAGATGAAATAAATGATGAATGAATTCATAACCTAGACTTAGCTCTGAGAAGAACTATTGATGTTCTCAGAGACTTTATTTTGGAGAAAATGACAAGAAAGGCACAAAACGTAAGTAGAGTTTCAGATCTGAGAGGTTATAATTAGAGAGGTAAAGGAGATAAGGTCATGTTATCTTTGGGATCTAGTGTATCAGAGTGTTGAATTTTTATGAAAGGAAATGAAAGAGATCAAGAGGTGTGAATAAAATAGGGTCAAGAAGAGACCTGTTTTTTGTTTGATACTGACAGTACTTGAGAGACTTTTCATGGCTGAAGTAAGGTAAAAAGGAAGAGCTTTGGATAAAGAGCTCTGAATTTTAGGGTGGGTAGGGCAAAAGAAAATTCACAGCCTTTTAAACTGTGAGACGAGAGACAGATAAAGATTTTCCTGTTTTCTCAGTGAATATGAGATGAATATCTAAAGCATCTTTCTCTGTTTTCCCTTTCTCTGATGTTTTTTTTGTTTTGACTCTGCAGTCTGCCTTGAGCAATAGGAGTTGACTTCATCTTCCATGTTGAACAGAAGTGGTTAGGAAACTCGGTGTTGTATTCTGGGGGAGGAAGGCTGATGTCAGCGAACACTGGCGATGTGATGTATAGAACGTATTGTCTGTGTAAGAAAAATCAATAAGAGAAAAGTATTTTTCTTCTGAATGTTGTGATTTGTTTGACGTCGATGTTTTAACTGGTGGGCAACTTGCGTTCACTCCGAGGCTTCTGCAGTCCGCAACTTGTGGCTTAGTCAGATGACTCAGATTAGCTACTGCGCTAGATCAGTTTTGCAGAGTCTTCGAATAGCATGTGGGAAAAAGTCTCCAACTAAATATGTTTTTTATATAAGGCAAATAATGAGCATTACTGAGCAATGTCAGAAAGAAAATGCGTTTTCAATGCAGTCTCTTTCCCTGCATTGATATAACCCCAAATAGTTCCTAAATTACATTTGATTCCTTACTCCAGCATGATCCGTCTAAGTAGAGTGAGTTTGGCATTGGAATTCATAACCGCATAACTCTAGGTGAAGTTTGGCCAGCAAATGTAGAGATGACGATAATTTGAACATATATTCGTAGACAGTATTTTATAATTTACATGCCACCTTAACTGACCATTATTTTGTTTGCTTCTTACAACAACTCTGAGGTGGCATCGTCCCAGTGCTGTAGAAGAAAAAACTTGATCACACATCTGAACCTGGTCAAATTGAGAGCAGAATCTGTGGGCCGTGGGCCCCTAGTTCACTGCTTCTTCCCCTCGCTTGAAATGTGTTAGTCCGGGCACCACTCGGAATAGGGCTGTTCCCACTGACTGAGTCACCTTCCCTCAGCTGACTGGCATCCTTGCTGCGGAGCCCTGGAGGTGAAGGAGCCGTCATGGGCCGGCAGTGTCTCTGTCTCTAGTGAGACAGGGAGGATTTGAAGCACTTACGCCCTGTAGAAGCCAAGTGCTCCATTAATGTTAGATGTTATTATTGTTATTGATATAAAAGTGTGGTCTGTTTCTGGCCCACTTTCAGAATCTGGTTACCGTCCAGTTATCTCCAGTTAGGGTCATAATGTAGAGAATGGGATATTTTCCTCAGTGTACTAAGAGCCTTGGGTTAGCCCTGCAAACTGTAATATATGCATGTGCGTGAATATGCGTATATATTTATTTCAAGCGTGTAACACCTGCACGTGGTATTGGAATATGTGGGGACTTGGGCTCAGCAGGCATTATTCGTCCTCTGCCACTTCATAGCCGTGTGGAGTTGTGTAGTCAGTGCTGGTAAATCTAAGAAATACTGGTGAAAAAGGCTGATAAATCGCAAAAGCAGGAATTTAATTGAGACATAATGGAATTAATGGAAGTGATACTAATGTAGGTTTTTGGAGTTGTGGTTCTTGGCTTGTGTCTCTGGGCAGCGGGTTGTGATTGACTGTGATGTGGGAGGTTTAGAAACTTGCTTCCTGCCTGGATGGCTCCCTGTCTTCTGAACCCAGCAGGAGTCAGGCTGAGTTTTTCCCAAATTATCTTTCTTTTCTTTTCTCTTTTCCCCAAGTCTTCAGTTATGTTTTGCCTTTCCTGATAGCTTGTTCATCTGAATCCCTTCAGCTTGTTTGTTCTCTGCTCGGAGCCAGCCTCCCTGCCCCGCTGTTTTCTAGGTGAGGTTGACTCTTGGTTGACTGATGACACTGATGTCAAACTTGACCATGAGGACTGACCCTGGGAAGCCATCTCATACTCACACTCTCTTTGTCTTAGTCGCTGCTCTTAGTGTTTAACACGTGAAAAATTTCAATGTTTTAGTATTTTCACTTTAAAATCGGAGTCATTTGATGACTCTGAATTCCATACTGAACTTCCAGACACTTGAATAAGAATAGGAATCAGGCTGTCGGCGATGGACAGTGGAACAGATCTGTTAGACCTGTGCTCTTGAATGCAAACCGACTTTTGAGGATCCTTTGTTTGTTGCTATTTCTAACCAGTTAAGGAGCTCCATACTGCTTTAGGCAAGGTATTAGACCTTTAAAATTTGTATGTAAGTAATTAAGTAAATCCTAAAATTTACATTTTCACGACCACCCAGTCCTGTCTTATCGATTTTCCAAGAAGTTTTAGAAAATATTGTTTGGTAAGAAGGGGAAATTACTTACCTGTGTGATTAATCTTAAGGAAAATTTCACTCTGGCATTTCCTTCAGATCCTATGCCAGATTTCTCTTGGAAGCAGTGATCACAGGGGGAACAAAGAAATTCTAAAGGATTTGAATGATGGAGTGTAAAGATAGGATGAAACAAAAGAGAAAATTGGGTAGTTAATAAGATTTATGTATGCTTGTAATATAGAGTATCCTTATACCTGAAAATATACTGTGTAACCTTAAAATACTAAGAAAATGCGCAGTTTTAGCTTTTATTCCAACGGAGATTTCTTTAATCCTAGAAGATATTTACCTGCTAGCTTATAAAAAAGAAAACTACGGCTGAAATAAAAGTCTAGTGTATTATCCTAACATTTTCATTAATATATCTGAGTAAAATTACGTTATTCTGATACCACTTTTAGCAAAAATATGGTTGATGATCTAGAAAATTGCTACTGTTCATATTGCTGTTATTAGGTGAACTAATACGAAGGATTAAACGGTGCTGTGTATAATTTCCTTAAACAGCTTGCTCAAGATACGTGACTAAAGATCTCTCTCCTAAAGCTAATGCTGTCAACTCCTAATTTAAAATAATGGGGATTAAACAAGACGTGGGATGTTAAGAATTTAAAAATATCTTAAGACCAGATTCTCAGTTCTTATCAGAGTATTCAGGGATTTTGTAAATTAGGGTATTAGTAAAGGACACTTTTGACTGAGCCTGGATTCCCTCCTTGATTTTCACTTGCTCTTGAGTAAATGACGGAATGGCAAAATAGCTTATTTAAATAAGCATGCAGTTAACCTGGAACAATTAGACAGTCCCCGGATTCAAAGTCTAACATGTTTTCGCAGAAGAAGAAAAATCGTTCTTAAGTTTTTCAGCAGAGAGATATTTAGCCATCCCAAATGCCTCTGGCTTAAGTAAAGTCAGGTCGCATTAAAAAATGATGCTTTCCGTAAGTATGTGGTGAACAATCAGGCCTCAGGACTTTGCTTTAATGCCTTTGAAAGTCAGGAAGATGTGACTGAGCTGGCTTTCACTCGCGCAGAGTTTTGTTTGTTCTGCTGAGTTCAAGTCCAAATCGCCGAGGCGGGGAGGGGGGAGGCTGTTGGAGTCTCCCCGGCATCCCCCGCCTGTTGGAGAGAGGCTCTGATTTGCCCGTGACCAAAAAAGCAGGGTGCCGTTACTTAGTAGGAAATGCTAGTACCAGGTGGTCGTCTCTTCCTGAAAGTCATTTTCGGGAAGGATCCTCGCACGTTCATCGGCTCCTTTTGCCAGTGATCAAAAGGTCAGTCCCTGCTCTGAAGTAGCACCTAGCCTGGTAGGGAAGACAGTTGTGTAAATAAGTACAGTGGAATAATAAAGCACACTAGTATAGGCGAAGAATACAGGCACTGTACAGGGAAGGGGCCGGGAGTGGGCATTGCCCCCTCTGGAGGGCAGGAGAGCTTCCCCAAGAAGGGACCAGAGCCTCCAAAGGTCGGGTGGGTGTTTACCAGCTAGATGCGTGTGAGAGGGGAACTTTCCAGGCAGAGAGAAGGTCATGAGTAAAGACCCGGAGACTGAGGCCCCGGTTGGGGCTGTGCTGTGAGATTCGGCCGAAGGACTCAGCAGGGGTGGGGCATCGCAGCTGGCCTGCCATGCTCAAGCATCCGGACTACCCTGTAGGTGCTGGGCAACCATGGTGGGTGGTCATAAAGCCATCACACCTGTAACGGCTCTCAAGCACTCTAAGGGTGGAGAAGAAGGCGCTGACTTTGACCCACGGACACTGCGTGGTCCGTTTCCTCTCCAGCCCCACCTCCTTCCACGTCCCCGTCTTAGACCATGGAGTCTGCCGGGATCACAGCTGAAGTGTCATTCATTCAGCAGACGCTTCCTGCAGGCCTGTGTCCTGCCAGGCACTGTGCTTGGTGCTGGCAGCAGGAAGGTCGCTCGTCTGTTGGAGTTTAAGTGGAAAAGCAAAAGGTGGGCGATAAATATTTTAACAAGAAAACACCAGGCAGGGACGAGGACGCGATGAACATAGAAGCAGGCAGTGCAGCAGCGTCAGGTCCCCACCTGCATCACCTGGGCAGCGTGCCTTCATGGCGCTTTTCACGATTGTAAGGATGCGTTTGGATGATTGATTGATTGTAAGCTCAGCGCGGGCAGTGATCTTGTCTGTTTCTCTGGCGCAAGGGAGCCACTCACAGAGGCCAGGAAGGCTGAGGGTCGAGCCCAGGCTCACTGACCAGGCTGCTGGTGGAGGTTCGGTATCTGCCACCCGTGAGCCCTGTGACTCGGGCGGTTGACCGAACCTGTCTCAGCAGAGGACGTTGTTGAGAAAGTAAATGACGCAGTTAGTTCTTAGAGAGGGGCCCGGTACTTAGAAGGCAGGCAGGCAATGTTAATTATTATGACTTCTTATTAACAGGAATTTATTGACTGAGGAAAGGAGATGGGGAGATTTTCTTTCTATAAAAATTGATTCAGCTTTTCTGGGACACCAAGCTTGAGGACAGACCGGTTCAGATAACAAGTAGAGCTCATGAGAGCTTGAAGGGGCGTCGTTAGGAGAGATGCCAAGTTAGAGGACTTGATCGTTAATTTGATGTCCTAGTGCAGAAAAGAAAGGTGTGTACACACCTGGTAGATTTCTGACACGGGGGAGTGGGTGGATAGAGTGCCATCCACCCATGATGCACAGGTGGGGAACACAGAAGAAGGAGCAGGTCTTGGCAAAGAAATAATAATGCAGTCTGGATTTGGCGGCGTGGAGTTGGGGGGAGAGGGGTGGCGGGTAATGTTTGCCGCGCTTTTGGCGTCTCCAGGTGGAGATGGGTAGGGCCAGCATCCGAGCAGGAGACAGAGACAACGAAAATGTGGAGAGCTGGTACCAGAAAACTGGCGGTGGGCATCCAGGTGAGAGTGAATGGGGGCTGGGGGCAGAGGGCAGCCTGGACTTGAGGACAGTAGAGAGGCTGCACTCTGTGGGCTGGGACTGGTGTGAACATTTTGGGTGTTTCCTGTGATGGGAAAATAAAGATCTTGGACAAACAGAGGGAAGTTATGTCAGAGGCGTGTGGATGGATCGACTCAGAGTAAAACCCCAAGTCCCCCCGCCTGGGTGCTGCTCTCCTCCCTCTGGCAGCCTTGCTCATCCAGCTCCAGCCACGCGGCTTCTTTGCCCTCACCCCAGCCCGTCAGTAACGCTCCTGGCGAGAGTCTGGGGGTCTTCGTGCCCACTGCCTCCTCACAGGTGTCCACGTGGCTTCGCTCCAGCTTCCGCTCAGGTTTCTCCGGCCCTGAGCCAAGGGCAGGCCCACACTCTGCACTCCTGTCCCTCTCCTCTGACCTTTGTTTTATCTATTGCTCTTCCCCCAGGGCCTAGAAAACGGTCCAACACATAGTAGGAGCTCAGCGTGTGAATGAGTCAGTGATGACTGTTGCTTATCGTTTGGTGGGAGAAATGGATGTCAATCAAAAAATGACACAGATAAATGTAAAATCCCAACTGTGGTGAGTGGTTGAGGCATTCAGGGCACACAGAGGGGATGCCTAACCCGTCCGTGAGGAAGACAGTCAGTGCGTTGATGCTGAAGAAGCAAACTGGAAACCTGTGCTTGGCCTCGTCATCCACCCCGGTCTTCCTGTGGATTGCGTCTTGGGGTGAGGAGGGACTTACCTGGGGGCAGATACAGCCGTGCACCCCCCAGCCCCTTAGGCTACCTAGTTCCTGGGACTATAATTGTGTTTGTAGGAAACAGTCTTGCTGGAAAGTGATTATAGACAAGCCTAAGAAGTGAGATTTTTTTTTTTTTAACCTTTTCCGTGATCACAGGGAATTCGTCTCAGTTACCCACAGTGATTTTTTCCACTTCAGAGACAAATGCTTTGGTGTCTCTTCCTTCCATGTTTTATTTGCCATTTCAGGGCTGTGTGGTGGCCTTGATGAACTGAAGGGTGAGTGCCCTGACCAGGGAGCAGCTGCTGTGCTCAGCCCAGATCAATGCAGAACCCGTGCAGCTGGAACCTCCGGTTTTTCAATACAAGCTAGACACTTGGGTTTTCCTGTGAAATTTCCTGAGTTTTCAGTGTGAAGTGTTGGCTCAATTTTTTGAAACCCTGTGTATTCCAAACAAAACCTGTCAGTGGATTGAATTTTCCTTGAGGACTCCACCCCCAAGTCTAGCCTTTGAAATAGGACACACAATTTATATATTATCATTTACCAAAATTTTTTTAAGAAGAAGAAAGCATAGAAAAATCTTCCTTCTGAAAACAGAATTTTCACAACTAAATGGTGGAATGTACTTTTCTCCCCTTATTTTCATCATGCCAAGAAAAGTGAAGCACAAAATATCTCAGTGAGTTAGATAGAATCAAGCCGGTGAATCTCAGGCTGGAGATGAAGCGGCTGCCTTTCTTGGACACGTGTGTCTTCGCGAGCTGTGCCATAGAAGAGCTCGTTATTTCCAAATTTAAGAAAGGGGGTATGGCACTGTGGTAGCATACAAAAGGGAAAGCCAAGGAGGGCCAACTGAAAATTGCTTCAAGAAACACCTGGAAATTTCAAATGTGTTTACAATTATTTTATCACCGATGGTGACGGGGTTACATTTCAGAAAGTGCCGTTAATTGTAATGGAGTAACAGACAGCTCTCTGTGCAATTTAAGTCCGTTGAGTATCAGCACCTTCAAAGACAATAAAAATTCCAGCCTGCATTTATCTATCCCCCTGTGAGGAGTTACTACAATGGATATTGTATCATTCCATGTGAAATTCTTTGCCTTAATCGTCTCTCATTTATTTGCAGTTGTCTGAGGTCAGTTTTCCATTTTGCAGTTGTCAAACAGCTGTCAAATTAAAAGACCAGATCCTGTGTTAATTTACATTTCGTGCCATTCCATATTAGTACATTTCTTGGCTCAAGTATTTAAATAGTTATCCACATGTCTTAATCATCCTTTCCCTCATTAGCCCATGTTTTCCCCCACAAATGTCCACATACAAATTAAGTATGATACTCTAAATATCTTTATTACTTTCTAAACATAGCTTTAAACAATTTGCGTGAACTTTTAACAAAATCACTTGAATTAACCAGTTAATCCGCCGTTGCTTTTGCAAGAAGAGAAAGTCAAATCAATGTAAACATGTCATTTTCTTACTTTCGTTGTCATGCTTGTTTGCATGCTTACTTTTATAATTTCTGTCAGATTGAAGCCTAAATAGTCACTGAATGTAGAATTCTTAATTTGCTTTCTAAATGTCTGCGTAGGAGAGTGTAACAGTAAAAAATTCAGCGTCCATTTTTAAAGTTCATTGATCAAAGACGTGTTTCTGGATATGCCACTGATGTTTTACAACAAAGTGTCTCAAGCTGCCAGCAAGTGACATTAACACTGTAATCCTCTGTAAAGAGGTGTTAAAAGATAAACTGAGGCATCTTAAATTTTTCAAGTTTCTTCGAGCAAAAATTGGTCCAGGCTGGGCAGCACCAAACCAGAAGTGGTTAGGGGTGCTCCCAAGACAGGAGCCAAGGAAAAGGCTTTTCCTAGAGAGGAGGCTAGCGAAGCCAGGAAATGATTTGATTGGCTGTAGCTTGAGCCTTATTTGGGAACCTGGTTGGCTGTTTGTGTTTGGCTGTCCTTAGGTTTTGACTCCTTTTCCTCTGAGATATTTACAGGCTTAGGTTTTGTTTTGCATACGCAGGCTGCTGAGGCATTAGGGACATCTCAGTCTAAAGGGCTCCTTGTTTATTGAATTTAACAGAGGTTCACTCTAGGTGTTTGAGGCATATGTCAGAGTTAAGTAATTCAATCAAAGAATTACAATCATAAGCATATATAATTCTTAGTTATTCGATAGAAAACACTTTAAGTGGATATTCTTAAGTATGGCCATTAGAGATTAGTATGTGGTAGCACAAAAACATTCCCCTATTAAGTTATATTTAACCTTTTGCACTCAGGTCATTTTAATCAATGTTTGTTTAGTATGTGTTTTCCATAAACTTGTATGTTAGGGCTTAATTTAACCTTTTTTGGATTTTGATGCATTCTGCCCTGATCTCATAACTCCCTGTAGCTTTCTGTGACACCGTTTATTAGATTGCATTTTATGTTTTGCATATCTGAACTTGCACTAGCCTCTGAGCCCCTTTCTGGCTGCAAGGGCATATTTTGTTTATCTTAATTCCCGGCACCTGCACTCACTGAATGGCTGTTGAATAAGCAAATGAGCCCTCAAGTGATAAGGTAGATCTGTGGTCAAAGGGGCCTAAATCAGCATTGTTGCTCTGGGCCTTTGTTATTCTAACCTCATCACAGCTGTTATTTAAAAAAATCACATTTTACAAGGTAAAGAGGAGGATAATCCTGTTGTTTGTACAAATTCTCTTGGAAACTTATTAGCCATCTTTGAAAGGATTAGCATTAAGATTATAATAAAACAAGTTGAATTAAAATTGAATAATACGAAGGGAGCAGATAGAATCAAGCTTAAGTTAATGACAATGTAAAAGTTATTTATTACAGCACAGTAGGTTTTTTCATACAGTACTAAATGAGAGTGTTTATTAATTTCATCTTTGTCATTTGAAGACTTTAAAAAATTATTCTTCATTAATTGGTATTGCAAAACGTGTGGATGAAATGAGTTATGTGTTCTCTGTGCTTACAACTAATAGCTATTAGTGAAAACATATTCCAGTGATTCATTTCCTCACAGAAACCTCATTACCAGAGGAAGAAATTAGATAGGAGATACAGAAGCCCAGACTCTACACATACCCTGCTGTCTACTCAACAGCTCTGCTTGGATTTCTGTAAGATGCCGGAAAGATAATGTCTAAAACTGAACTTCTCATCTTTCCCCGTAAACCTGCTCTGACTGCCCATCTCCATTGCTGTCAATCAATGCAGTGTGATGGTTGTTCAGACCAGAGACTTTGGAGTCATCCACGACCCCTGGTTTTCTCTCAAACCCCAGATTCAGTCCATCAGGAAATTATGCCGATTGGACACACACACACACACACACACACACACACTTAGCTGTAGAGGTTATGAGGAGTGACAGGAGGATGGTTGGACCGTCACATCACCACCACTGGTGTGTCTTGCCTGGGTTATGAATAGCCTCTCACTGGGGTTGCTGCTTCTTCAGCCTGTTCTCAACACGACATCCAGAGTGACGTTCTAAAACGTTAAGTGAGATCACATCCCTCTACTCAAAACCCACCAGGGACTCCCCAGACCCCTGTGAACATGCTGCCTCTCTCCCCCCAAGTT
This sequence comes from Tursiops truncatus, assembly GCF_011762595.2. Taxonomy (NCBI): domain Eukaryota; kingdom Metazoa; phylum Chordata; class Mammalia; order Artiodactyla; family Delphinidae; genus Tursiops; species Tursiops truncatus. The sequence continues at coordinate 3,720,273 of NC_047053.1, read as the reverse complement.
CAGTTTCTTCACGTTGGTCAACACATCTTCTCATCTCGCTCATCTTAGGTCTTGAGAAAAGGAAACCAGTCTTATGTTCATAATGTGTTAATTACAAGGATTTGTTAGTCATTGTACTTTCTTGTTGGTTAATTGCTATGATTGTTCTGTCATGTCTTTTGCCTATTTTAGCATGAAGACATTTTCTTTTCAAATGATATGTAAGAGCTTTATGTGTGTTTAATAATTTGTTGCAAATATTTTTCCGAACCTTTCCTTGACATTGCCCTTTATTTATGTTATTTTGGAGTATAGGGAAGCCTTACATTTTTTAAATACTCAAATCTGTTGTTTTATGAGGTTTCTCCCTTGCGAAGGGTAATTAGAAAGACCTTCTACCTTCTACCTATATTTGGATTCTTTAAAAAAACAATAGGTTATGAGGTGGTAATTTAACTTAATATGGTCCTGAATTGTTAGCTTGTCATCCCAGGATTATTTTGAACTGCAACTCTTAAAATAGCTCCCATTCTGTTATATTTGGATTATTTCTGTTTCACTAATCTGTTCATTCTGTTGTTTCTAGAACCACACCCTTTTAAGAAGCTGATCTCTGTAATGTACTTTGATGTCTGAGGTTGCATGTCTCCTGCAGTGCACTTCTTCTTCAAGACTTTTTTTGGTGCTTCTCATCAGTTTATTGTTTCAGGTGAAGTTGAGAATCTTTGTTTTGAAGTTCTTAAAAGAAAAAAACCCATTGGGTTGTCATTAGAACTACATTGTACCTGTGAATTTACTTGTGGAAAACAAGACATCTTTGCAGTATTCAGCCTTCTTATCCAAAAGCATTTCCTAGCTCCTAAAGACTATTTGCTAACTCTGGAGGGCAGGAAGGTGCAAATATAACAGGAGACAGCACTAGATAGACCAGCCAATCTGCAGATGAACCCCAGCTTCAGAAAGGTTAAAATATAGGGGAGAAGAGCACATAGAAGAATCAAAGGAATACACTGATTTTTTTTCCAGTTTGCTCACACTTTATATTCTTAGTAAACGTAATTTCTAAAATTTAGACCTTCTCCCATTTTTGAATGTTCATTCCTAGGTTTTCTTAACTCTTAGATTTTTAGTTTCTTTAAAATCAGGTCCCATTTCTCACCTGTTTTTCTGTTATATCTGCCTGTACTCAGGAAGCTTTTTCTTTTTTCCCATACAGGTATGCTGTTATGTCTTCCTTTAGTTCTTCTTTATGGTATTGAGAGTAAAAAGCAAATGCCTTCCAAAGCTTACTTTTATTTTTACTAGTAGGATTTTTTCGAACATACTTTCTACTGCCTCTTGGTACTGTTTCCACTGTTTCTGTGGGAAAGTTTTGATGGTCCCACTGTTACTCCCCGTCTGTTCACCACTCAGCTCACAGAGGTCTCTCCAGCCACAGTCCCTGCACCGCTGCAGGGTGTGCAGTATTTGCTTGAAACTGCAGGCGTGAGCGCTACTCCTTCTCTCTGCCCTCACGCTTTGCCACAGTGCGTATGGGTCTCCCTTCAACCGAACGCTGGTAGTTCTGGGTTCTTCATCTGCCCCGAGGTAACATCCCCTGGTCCCACTTCCTATATTTTGTGTAAGTTTGTAATTTATGCCTTTATTGAAGCAGCTGGTTCAGGTATTCAACTTGTTTTCAACTATTTTGTCTTCCTCTGAGCATCTATTGTATATACCCGTCACTAGGCAACGGAGTTCCCAGGAAACTCCCCGATACCTGGGGAGTGAGGAGGCAGACAGTACTTCAGTGATCACAAATTGTATTTGAAAATTACAGGATTACTTTAGTGAGTTCTGCAGATGAGAGGTGCCTGGTACTATTTGAGTTTGTGAGAGGGACGGAAACGATGCCCAAGCTGAGAAAGATGAGTGAGAGTTTCCCAGGGAAATGGGGGAGGGAAGAGCGTTCTAGGCAGAGTGGCTAATTCGTGCATAGGCCCCACGGCAGAAGGGAGCGTGGTTGAGGACAGCTCGGGGCGCTGTCACTGGAGAGAGATGGGAAGGGGGCTGTTGAGTGCAGGGAGGCCGCGTGGGAGGAGGGCAGAGGGCAGGCCACGGATGGTGTGCGTGCCACGGCAGGGTTTCTAAGAGCATTTGGAAACCATTGTCACGCTCTAGCATCTCTAGAGGGATCACCTGATCAGATTTGGTATTTAAGCCAGAATGGATACGGCGAGAACCGTCAAGAGGCTTTGCCATTCTCTAGGGAAAAGCTGGTGGTGGCTTAGACCAGAGTGATGCTGGAGGGGGTGAGTCGGAGAGATATTTAAGAGAGAAAATGGACAGCACCTACAGATTGATTCACACTCGAGGAAAGAGGGAGAGAAGTTGTCAAGGATGACTCCTAGGGTGTAACTTGTGAGATTAGGTGGATGGTGATACCATTCACTCAAAGAGGACCTAGGTTTGATGGAAGAATCATGAGTTCAGTTTTGGACATGTTGAGTTTGAGGTACCTTCATTATAGCCAAGAGGAGATGACAAGTGGACAGATGAATATATGGGTCTGGAAGTCAGAATAGAGGAACGTGTTGCAGATGGAAATTTGAGAGTCATCCCAGAGGTGATGGTTGTAGCTGTGGACACGAATGAGCCCAGCCTTGAGGAGCTGTGCTGTTTCATGGCACGAGGAGGGGGATGCCCTTGCCGAGGACACTGAGGAGACAGAGGAGGAGAAAACCAGGGTAGCAGGGTAGCAGAGGGCATAATGAAGAGGGAGGGAGTGGTCAGCAGTGTAGAAAGCTGCCGGAGGCCATGCGGGCCGAATCCTAAGGCAGTCTGCTGGGGGAGTGGGGAGGGGTCGTGGGCGATGGGTTCAGGAAGAGCTGTTCCCACAGTCGCTGGGTGGGAAGTCACGAGCCCACAGTGAGGCAGGATTCCAGAAGATGCCGTTCCCACGGAATAGAAGCACACGGTGCTTGCGGGAGTTGCGTGGCGTGGTGTTCGTGGTGGCCAGGGTGGAAAGAGGACTAGCCATAGAAGAGGATGAAATGGTGGCAGCGGGTGTGGGAAACTTCACACGGAAATGGTGAGTGACGGCCACGCCCTCTGGGACACAGTGTCCCGAGGCTTGTTCAGGCCTGGTCTCTCCACCTGATGGCTTTGTATCTCCGCAGCTTAGATCCTTAGAAGTAGACATTATGATGCGGAGAATCCGTACCTTTGGAACGCTTGGTCGTCCCGTGCAGGCGGCAGGCGGCGGTTGTGTTTTCCTTCTCCGTTGTCTGCCTTCTCCACCGTGAATTTCCTTCCTCCGTGCTTTCATCTCTTGGTCCTTTCCTTCTGTGGTCTGGGTGAATGTGTCCTGCTCGCTCTGCCTGGGACTGGCTTAATCTCCTTCAGGGTGGATTTTTTTCTTTAATATTGCTAGGGCTGATTTTAATTCTGTAATTATATTTTTAATTTATTTGTCCCTGTTCTGCAGCTCTCTTTTTATATCTTGTCTGCCTCAGCCAGTTGTATTTCATCTCACCTTTGATTTCAGGCTTTATGATCTGAATTTTATTATGAGTAGTCAGTGTCCATTTTAAAAATTATATGTTTATTCCCAGGCACTTTCTGAGAACCATGACAAGGAAGAAAGAGTGACCAGTTGAAAAACTTAAGCCAGAAGCAAGGTTAATGCTTAGGGATGCATGTCTTAAACTTAGGCATTTCAGCTTTAAGCAGCCTAGTAATCAACATGAAAGAGAAAATAACGCAGTAGGAAGGCTATGTAGTATGATGGATAGGGACACAGGTATGAGTCTTGCCTGTTAGTAGTGGTGTGACTGGAGCAGATTACTTCACCTTCCTAACGTTTTGATTTCTTGGTAACAATAGTATCTTGTTATTCCTTGGTAACGATAGTATCTAGTACCAATAGCAGATGGTAACAATAGTATCTGCCTGTGTCATGTGGTGGCATTCGAGACAGGAAAATGAAACATTATTTCTGTTCTTACAGCCTAGTGGGAAATAGATAAATACACAAGTAACTGCAGTTGAAGGTAGAAAATAAATAAGAGAAATAAAGTTGTGTAGGATATCGTAGAAGAACGATTATCCCCGGCTTCTAGAGGAGGGAGCACATTTAGCTTGGTAGACCGTGCAGGATTTGAAGTTGAGGAGAGGATGGATCCAGTTCGAAGAAATAAGCTGAGCCTGAGCAGGGCAGCTGGAGGGCATCAGGCAGACATGCACGTGTGTGGTGTGGAGGGGCCTCCAGTGGCAGGTGGCCACAGACAGGAGCCGTACGTCAGGTGTCATAATCGCCGGGCGAGGGAGTCCAGGTCTGATTCAGTAGGAGAGTCGCTGACGTGGGAAAAGCCTAGAGGCCTGTGACCAGTGAGGGTGTTGTTACCACGGCCCCAGCGAGACTGTAGGACACAGGAACTCAGAAATGATGGTGATAATACGGAAATGGATTTGAGAAAAAAAGGGCCTTCGTTCTGAGAAATTAATTTACCTTGAGCTTGACTCTTAGTGTGCAAGTGTATCCGCCGGCCTGGGTGACAGCCACCACTCTGTGACAGGGTCCCCTTCCTCCTAGGACATGCGAGACCACCAAGCCTTCGGCGTGCTCCGGCAACCTCCGGAGTGAGGTCGCCGTCACCCTGTTGAACCAGTTGGTATCTGCCATCTTCCCAAGTCCATGCTAGCCTACTGTTTGTAGTTTATCACAGTTTTATCATAATTTCTTTGGTTAACATTTTAAAACCAGTGAGAATCAAGAGAAGTGTAATACAATTATAAATAAGACTGTGATCCAGAGAAAATATGTTTTCTGAACTTTTAACTATAAGTAAATGATTAGCAGTGCTTTTTCATGAAATTGAAAGAAAATTATAAGAAATGCCAAATTTTCTCTTTAAGTCTCTTTGAGTAGTTAGTTCCCTAACTTTTACTACATGGAAATTTCACAAATGTTAAAATTAGGTTATATTACAAGTGAAACAGATTTGCTTGCCTAAAGATCATTTCTTACACATTCTTGTTCTCATCTGAAGTTCCAGTATGGTGGTTATGGGACCATGAACTTGTCAGTTGCTGACCCGATGACAGTGGGCCATGTCAGTGGGGAATAAACCTAGCCTGCTGACATCCTTCTTTTTGGCTGATTTTTCTTTCGGTAGACATTTTTTATTGGCAGTTGTCCAATTTGTTGAGGGAGGGATGGGGTAAGATGGTAAGAGGCCTGCTTCTGTAAAGGGAGGTGTGTGTGTGTGGGTATCCTTGGACTGTTATGAAAACTCATCTCCCAGTAGGAACCTCACAATCATCAGAGTGTAAATACAGGGCTAAAAGTTGCCTGCTAGAGGCTGCTCCTTTCCTCACTCCACATGATTCTGTCCATTCGGGTGTGTTCCCAGTAATCTGCTTCCATCTTCTGTCTAATCTGTTCCTGGATTGATTGTATTGGGTTGTTTCCTGCCTCTGCTGGAACAGTATTAATGCCGTATGCCACAGGCCAGGGATCACCCTGATTCTGCCCCTGTGTCTGCCCAGGCGTCCCTCCACCCCTAAGTGCTTGTGTCCCCTGGTTCCCAGCGAAATGGGTTATACTTTGAATAAATACGTATTCAAATATATATATTAAATATATATATTTTTCTGCTGCGGCCTGCAGGGCCTCCCGGTGAGTCACTGCAAATAACCGTAATCATAATGATGCTAATAGTAGCATCACTTTACATACGTCATCTGATTTTATCTTTGTAGCAGCACTGTTAGCTAGGTCTTGCTTTCCCTGTTGGACAGATGAGAAAATGGTTGCTCAGAGAAGTTAAGTGAGTTGTCTCCGGTTATTTGGCCAAATGGCAGAGCTGGAAGTCCTTCCAGTTTTATCTGACTCTGGAGCCCCTTCTCTCTTGACCCTGACTTACCCACCAAATTCCTAAACTTGCTTTCACCAAACATCAACACACAAGGCACCTGTTCCCAGATTCTTGCTGCCCTTTCACCAGCAGTGGATTTCTGGGCCTGACCTGCTCCTTTGATGTTTTCTGCATGTTGACCTTAAGCCTTGCCGTACCTCTCTCTGCTCTAGCTTCCCACCCCTCACCCCACAGTCGGAGATTTTCTAGGCACAGGGCTGACTGCAGTCCTGGTTGGTGGCAGTGGCTGTGGGGATGCTCTGAGGAAGAAAAATGCCCTTGACCAACTGAGGGAAGTCCTGCCAAGCGGCAGGCGGTGCTGGGACGGCTGAGACTGGCCTCTCAGTCTTCACGAAAGCCAAGTGCTGGACAGTCCACTGGCCAGGAGACCGCTGCTTCAGTAAACTGCGTTGAATTAAGATCTTTCCTAAGTATGTGTCTACCAGAAACCTGCTAAATCCTCCCTGAATCCTAAGAAACCGAGGTAAGGTTTCCAGCACTTGCCTCTGGGGGAGTTGCCTTTACACGGGGTCTGCCTCCTTTCAAAAGGGCTTGAGAGCAGAAGCCAAGCCCATTCAGCCCCCGGAGAGGATGTGCAGGGGGACGGATGTGGAGAGAAGGCTGGCAGTGAGGACGATACTGCGGTGCCTTGGGTTTCGAGGGTACCTCACAGTTTACAGAGCTCTTTCCTGAGCCAGGTCTTTGATCTTCCCCGCAGTTCCCTGAGGTGCATGGAACAGGGGTCACCATATGAGTACCGCTCTACTGCTCCGGACACTGAGGCTTAGAGTTAAATAATCACCCTGCCTTGGGTGCCAGAGCTCAAACTCAGAATTCTAGCTTTTCTTCTGTCACGGAACCTATTGGTTCTTCTGCTGGCTCATGCAGTAAACCTTTGATCTGGGGAAGCCACGGCTTCTGAACTTCTCTTTACACGGCAGGCTCACAATTCATCATAAAGAATCTGGATCCCCAAGTCGTAGCTCTCTTCTCAGCAGCCTTAAGTCAGTAATTTTCTTAAAACTATTTGAGTATAGAATGGATTCACATAGGTAATATTATTGATGCACGAGCTGTGAAAATTAAAACTTTTTTTAGAACTCAGGCTTTTTCCTAGTGTGGATAAAGTAGCCCAGAGCATGATGGAAGCATACGAAACTAATTTGTCTGATTAAAAAGAAAAATTTTTACAAATCATAAAATTAGGAAGGCAGTTTATAATGAAAGGCATTCGATAGAGAATGTAAATGTTATTTCTGTGGTCTATTTGGTATTACATTTTAATGTAAATCATGTATCCCGAAGAAACTGTGAAATTGAGAAATAAATCCACTCTTCTCCGAGTTAGGCAACGTGAGATGGTGTGAGCAGGGCTTTCTGTGCGGGACCAGTGTTCTCATGCTCACAGGGGTGAGGCGGGGCAGGCAGCCTGAGAGCAACAGGTGCCTGCAGTGTATGTTCAGAGCCGTTTAAGTATCTTTAATCTGTCTGTTTTAAGTCAAACCATGTGATGTGTGGACTTGGACCATTTTCCCTTCAGTATCAAGTGCCTTTCCCTTTTCTTCTCTTTTGGTGCCCCGTGTATCAGTGGTACCCAGCTGTGAAACTAGGCTTGGTTAGTGTTACTGGAAAGCAGATACAGTATTTACAACAGTTACAGTCGATTGCATGCTGTTGGTTTCACATCGATTGCATGCTGTTGGTTTCACGTCTCTCCTGTCATTGTGACAGTGGGTCTCTAAAGAATAAATCAGGTACCTGATTCTTGTCTTCTGCTCAGTTCAGCTGTGAATAGGTTAGTTATTGCATCAGATACTGCAGGGTGACCACTCTGTTAGACTCGGACAGCTATGTAGCCATAGAAGGAATCGCCTCATCTCTTGAACTTGGCACAAAATTTGTGAATTGGGGGGCAACCCCTTTAGAGAGACTAGTGTTTAGCATTTATTACACACCATTGCCATTCCTTCGAGGATGGAGAAGTGAGGGATAGTTTTAGTGAAGTGAGCCATATCCTAAGAATATTCTGCAGGCAGTTTCCCGTTGTTGTTTTCCCTAATTTCAATGAACATAGAATTATGAAGTTAAGACTTCCATAGGACAATCCAGAGTTGATTATTTTTCCTCATTCCGTTCAGAACATGAGTTTGGGTGCTGCCGCCAGTTCCGCTGTCCTTTGTTGGTGGACATGTGCCCTCACGGTCTGTGTTGCACATGTAAAATGGGCCTCTTGATAATTAGGGTGGTGTATTCATTTCACAGCACCCGCTTGTTAGATGATTACTTGTGGGAATACGTACGGGGGTGGCTGGGGGGGAAGGCCTGTCGCGGTCTTGCCGTCAGTGGTCCAGTGCCGAGCACCCTCTGTGCCCTGGGTGTCGCTCCGCTCCCCGGCTCCCCTCTCTCTGCTTTGGTTTCTTTATCTGTCAAAGCATGGAGTCTCCTTTCCCACTCTTAGGAGGCTCCTGAGGGTTGGGTGTTTTCATTATGTGACTGTGGCCTAATGCTGGAGATTATTTGTTTAATGTTGAATCAGAACCAGTTTATAAGTTATACTTGAAACAAGTGTTCTTAATTTTAGAAATGTTCCTTTTCGTGTAGAATTACTTAAATCTCATTTTTTCTTCCTATTGCGTTATCAGTTTTCACTTTGATTTGAAATCCAGTAGAAAATGGCCAGTTAAAGCAGGTGACAAATTGATTTAGGAGATGCTGGTTGGGTTTCTTCCGCCCTGAAATGTGAACAACGAGACGTGAACTTCATCTTTAAGATGTATTTACACAGGTTGTCACTGATGAATGCACATCAGTAAAATAACTACAGGGATGTTTTTATCCTGTCACCTCCAGTTGAGACGTTTCACGGAGGCCATAGTTTTCAACATGCGCTGAAAACAGAAGGCGCCACTCCTACAGCTGATAGGAGGTGACAGCGTGCCCTTCTTGTTCCACATTGTCATCTTACTAATAAAAATGTAATAAAGTCCTGAAACTGTCGAGAATTGGATTTCAGGTGCTACTGGTAATTTTCGCAGTGTTCAAGTCATTCTTTGCTGAATTAGCCTTGGACCAAAGAGGTTCATTGAAAGAAAAACATTTGGGCTATTGAAAAATAAAGTTTTATTTCCATACCGAAAACCACGCTGTAAAATTTAAAACATATTCATAGGCCAGCGTTCACAGCTAGACGACAAAATGCAGCTCTCCGGGGAGGTAAACCAATTGGATCATGGATTACAAACGGGATGCCTGTGAGTTTAAAGAACTGAACCAGGGCTCCTGCTGGTGTTAGGACTTGAGACCTGTGTGTCTCCATCTTTATTGTAAGGCCTCTGAGAAGACTTCACAGCGAATGTTCTGGGTAGTTGAAGGCATCCAGTTCACTTTCAGGCTTTAAAATACATGTCAGTACTTAAGTCGGGTAGACAGCAGCACTAATCATATTAAGCACAGTGTCTGAACTTGCAGCGAATGCATAATTAATGCATTGTTTTAAAGGACCTGATGTATTAGTCAAGGGCAAGAGCTCCACGCCCAGCATGTCGTGGGGGCGAGGAGGAAAGCCGTTCCCGGGCCGCCTGCACCACCGCAGCGAACTCGGTGCACGAAATCTATTTTGTTACACCTCTAATACGAGCGGAAGCCACCAGACAACCCCCATTAAAGTGCTTGCCACGGAGAACTCTCTCTGGGGTAGTAAATGCTAATTCAGTGTCAATTAGAAAAATGCTTCTAACAAAAAACACTGCGATTAATAAGGGGGTACTTGTGTTGATTCATTGCTGAGATTTTTTTTTCCCTCTGATTCCTTATAAGGATGCATCTTTCATTACTTTCTATTTATTCTTTTAAATATGTTTAGTTTGAAGGCACTTTACCATTTCATCTTTATTTTAAAATGTACCCAAATGTTTACTTCTCCATCAATATCCATTTAAACTTAAGCCATTTGGGTCTCGCTAACTTAAATTCCTTTAGTCAGCCCATTGAATAAAAGGTTCAGTATAAACTCTTGAATTAGGGCATTCAAACACAGGTTTAAAAGTTTTTGATTTCTATAATCCTCTTCCTCGTTTTAAAGATGTATAATGTATATTTTAAAAATAAATCAAGCTTTAATAAACATCCTGTTACCACAGCTAATTAGCGAAAAGTAACTCTTTGCAACTTTCAGACTTTATATAGATGTGTTTATATGTTAATAGGGTATTCTACACTTTTATTAGTATACATTTTTCAAGCCATTTAATTGAACCAAGTGTGTTTAATGGTGAAAGTGGTTATAGTTCTGTCTGTCTTACTGTTTTGAGGAAAATCGACTTTGTTAAGCTCACTGGTATGCGAGTGTGTGTGAGGAGGGGAGTGTCGTTGGGTGGAGTTGGGCGGAGACCTGCGACGGGGTGTGATTCCATGGGGTGAGCTTGCTAGTGTTCCTCTGGTGACTCCGTGTTTAATTCTCTCCAGCTTTTGCAGCATTAACATCTATATATTTTTTGTTCTCTGCAGTGTTTTATTAGTGTTTAAAATTACAAGGAAATATTTAAGTATTAATCAGTATGAGCATTACTGAAATACGCTGAATCGTATTGATTTGGTTTCTGACTTGTTTTTAACTTTAGAAGAGGTAGATTGTTATAACTATAATTCGTCTCTCCTTGAATAAAAGAATCACGTTTGGTGCAAAGGACTGAAAGTGCGAGGCTTCATATTTAAATCTTTGAAATATAATCTTGAAAGAAAATAGTTTAATTTGACCAAGACTATGGTATAACTTTTGAATTAACTTCAGCTCTTTTAAAGAGAGTTGGTTTTAAAGTAGATGATGGAGCAATGGTAAATTTAAGCTATGTGCTTTCTTTACTAAACCAACTTCTCTAGGTGTATGTTTTCATAAATTTAATGTTTTGAATAGATTATTTTCTGAAGACTGTTCTTCCTGTATCTACTTTCCTGGTGCTACCACTAAGTAAAGTTATACCACTGAGACATTATAGTGGGGTTGGCGACAGCTCTGTCATAATAAGCGTATTTCAGCTATTTATTATTCTTACCTCAGTTTTCTCATGTATTTACATACTGGTGGTGAGGAGGGAGAGGTAAGATATATTCTGAGGTAAAGCATTAACATTTATAAATAAAAATAAGCCATACTCACTTTAAATTTTCTCTCCCTAGAGGAAGTTTTAAGATTATTGAACAAAAATTCAAATGCAGTAAATGCATTCTACTTATTAAGTTCAGGTAGGTCAAAACTAAGAACTAGACATTTGAGCTAGTGACTTCTATTAAATAAAAACTGTATGTGTGTGAGTGTGCTTCATTGAGAATTTATGCATTTGCCCTACGTTTAGACTGTTAATATTGTTACTGTCATTCTGTACTTAAAAATTAAAAAGTAATTTTTTTTTTTGCACACTTAGCTGTTATTCTATTAATTACACGCTATTGAGAAGTTACTGTTTTGCCCTCAGGTACCAAAACAGTCTGGTAACACAGCCACATCAAAGTTAGCACCACCTTCAGAAGTGTTTTTAATTTTTTCAAAAGTTGCATTTTTAATAGTAATTTGAATCTTGTGTGTGTGTGTATGTGTGTGTGTGGTTTTTAAATTATAGCATGGAATCTTGAAGCCCTAGCCAGTACCTCAAATTTGTTGCAGATGCTGTGTATAAATCTGATTTATCTTTTTTGTTTTTTTTTTTTTTTCAGTGTAGACATTTTCTGTTTAATTTTGCTCTTTTGGTACCTCTAATAGTTTAATAAGCAATTTCACTGAACTGAATTTTTAGTTAAAAAAAAGATATGAAAAACTACTCATATGCTTATGAGTAGATTAAAACATGAAAGGATTTTAAATTGTGTTGTTTCATCTACATTTTAATGCTGCAATTTTGAGCATTTGCATTTTCAGCTGTAATCTTTTTTTTTTAGTTTGTCCTATACTTATGCGACAACATGTTAGTTGTGAACATGCTTATTTGACCATAAACTGTTCCTGCAGTTATTAATTTAAAAAATACTAAGTATCAGATATCTTTTTTTTCAGTTATGACTTGATTATAATACTTGTGTTCTTTTTATGCTATTTTATATTTCTGGATAGAAAGTAACTCTGCAAATATTCTTTTGGTCAGAATAAACCATTAAAATTGAATGACTTATGATACAAATTATGAATTCTCCAAATAGGGTGTGCATATAGTAGGGATTCTCTATTTTTTTTTTGCATGCGTGGTGACTTCTTGTAAAAATGCTTTCACCTCAGATATTTAGATAATTAAATAAAAAGGTTTGTGGAGGAGGGGAGAGGGTGCTTTGAGAGGGGGCAGTTAAGTACATTATGGATGGATTTATGATTGTACAGCTGGGCCGAGTTACAGCAGGAGTACCGAACCCAAACAAAAGTGTTCAAGAAGAGTATATCTCAAGGTGCATTTCTAAAATCTGTATTTCTACATTTATTTTTTCTAAAACACCCGTTTTGCGTTAGTAAAAATAAATCTTTTTCTTTAGATTTAAGAGATTGCCAGGTCCATTATGCTTCAGTTGTAGTTTGCAGAAATGAAATTTCTTCCCTTTGATGAAATAGTATTTTATATTTCTGCATTGGTGTATAAATAATGTAACCTTTCCTCAGCTGATGAGCCCCTTGCCATGAAGAACTATTAACTCAAGTTCTCAGTTTCTCCTACCTGAATTCCATTGTTTGATTTCCAGTTATACACATACTGTCTGAATCAGCTTAAAACTTCCTGTGGTATCTGCATCTTTTGTAATCTTTACCAGGATCTTACTCTCAGTGGTTATGTAGGAGAGCTATTTTTATTTAGGCTTATGTGGGTAGACCAGCTCTTTCAGCCTCCTATATTTTTGTTTGCCTTTACTCTGTTTCTTTAAGGCCCCTTGAGAAAACTACTCATAATCACCTCAATCATTTTCTTCATCGCACTGTAAGCCATGCGTCCCTTTAGCAAAAGATGTGGAGATGTAGGTTCTTTGTGCTCCACAAAAACAGACCTCCTTACTTGGGAAGCACGCCTGCAGAAAAGCCCACTTTTGCAGAGCCGTGAAAGCAAAAGGTCGGGAATAGTATGTGTAAAATACAGCCAGATATGCTTGGCGGTTTTTTTCTTTATTTATTGAAGAATAAAGGTGGTAAGCCTCCTTCTCCTTTTTCAGCCTAAGGACCAACTTGTCCAGGAGACACTGTAGTCGCGTATTAAGAAGCGTGCATAAGTTATAGCTTGTGATACTCCTTAACCCCAGGTGTGTACACCTGTGAGCCCAGCATCTTCCCACATCTCTTCCTCTGGGGGGCTGGAGTGGACGTGCTGAAGTCAACCTCTGCCAGTCTGCGACTTCAACAAAAGTCAGGGAAGTAAAAGCCTTTGGACGTAAGTGGAGAGATTTTAGTCCCCAATTAAATTACACGGAAGAAGTAAGAATCCCGTGAGTGAATGTGTTGTGCCCCCCTCAGGATTATTCCTCCCTTCCTAGGAAGACATTGCTCCCATAATTGTAAAATATTTCTGCAAGTAAAGACACTAGATATATTACTGTTACTAAGTAGATTTGCCTCTTTAAGATAAAATCTGAGTAATGTCCATCAGTGATTGGAAGATTTGAAGCCCAGTCACTGCCTCTGTAATGATCAACTGATCTGTAATAGACAAAGTCCATCAAATAATGTCCTGGTGAAGGTCAGAAGTTTGGGAGCAGAACAGGCCCAGAGTCAAATTCCCGCTCCACTTACTAGGTGTACTATTTTTGTCACCAGGCAATCTCACTGAACCCCAGCTTTCTCACGCAGGAACTGAAGCCTGTAACATCTACCCTGTAGAATTTTCCCTAAGGGTTAAGCTAGGTCAGTTGGTTTCAGAACTTCCTCCTTTGCCGTCTTCCTCACCGTCGCGTTTATCTTCCTGGCCGTCGTCTCTGTGGTCCCCACCGTCTCGCCATCTCGCATCCTCCAGGCCATCTTCCTGGTTGTCATCTTCATCTTTGCTCCCCTCTATCTCCTTTGCAGCTTTCTTTTCTCCTCTTCTTCCTGTCCCCCATCTTTCCCTCCTCCTTTTCTCCTCTTCTCCCCCAGCATTCCCTATAACAGAAGACTTTTCAGGGACCTTCACAGAAGGGTTTGGGGTTCTTCAAACACTGTGTGAAAACCGCCGAATTAGGCTGTGTTTGAAAAGCCCTCACACCACGGCTGGTCTCTGGTTGTGCCGTCATTGACTAGTGGTTCCCCTAGATCAGGAACCTAGTTCCCTACCGTATCCCCAGCAGCACATAATAGATGCCTAATAAAATTCTTCTCGAATAAATGAACAATTGGATTTTCATTGTGATGTGTAGCTTGGATATATTCAAGTCATTTAAATGAAGGGCCAAATGGCCATTGATTTATAGACATCTTAAAAGGGCAGTTTATTGAAGAGAAAGTCAAAAGGCATTTCTAAGTAGTTACTGTAATTTAGAAGAAGAACCAAAAAGCTGCTCAAGAAAAACTAAAAGGAGATTGTTTAAATACATCTTGATTTGTCCAGTGAAAGAAATACTCTGCAGTCATTATAGGTGATGAGGTAGATCTATTTGTGTATGTATGTGTGTGTGTGTATGTGTATATATATATATATATATATATATATATATTTTAACACAAATGATGTTCACTCTATAATGTTAAGTGAAAGAGCATATTCAGAGCAATATGTAGGGAGATAGAGATAAAAATATATTAACTTTGTATGTATCAGTACTATGGTTTATCTTTTATTTTTCTTTTTTTTTCTGATTTTATAATTAGAAAACAAAGCATGAAACTGGTTTTTAAAGCTTAAGAAAGCTGCTTTATATATTAAATATACAGGTGTAAACAGATCAATTTCCTTGTTGTTAGGGGTTCTGAATACTCCCGTCCAGTTTAAGATTATCTTTGAAGTCTTAGTTCCAGTTCCTAATTAAACATGATCTTCAGTACTCTATGTCCAAAATTTTCTCAGCGCTTTAAAATTTTGAACATCTTCTTCACCGTCAAATACACCATCTCCCGGCTTAATCCAATAAATAAAAGCCAGAGGGCACAAGCTTTAGGCGCAGGTTTTCCTCTTCAGTTTCTCTGATCACTAGTCCCTATGCTTTCCATTTTCTGTTTTCTACTCATTTTGTAAATATGAGAGAAGACTCCGTAAAATATTTAAATAATTTCGCTAATACTATGGTTGAGACAAAAATAGCGCAGCTAAACTCAAATATGAGGAGGTAGAAAACCACACTTTGTAATAGCTCAGATATTTTATTTGTCAGCTGATGTACAAGTGTTTATATCACAGAAGACCATTTTTAGGGGCATCAAACATGTATAATGTACAAGAAGGGACATCCAGGGAGTTGAAGACTGTACATGAGATTAGAAGAATGAGTTCTCGGGGCCCATTCTAGCATCCCCCCCATATAGCCCAACGGTCCACTTTATTTATTTATTTATTGTAAAAATTTTTTGGCCATGCCACGCAGCATGGGGGATCTTAGTTCCCTGACCAGGGATCGAACCCACACCCCATGCGGTGCAAGTGCAGAGTCTATACCACTGGACCTAAACGGTCCACTTTAAACACGGGGATAAAAACCTACGTGCAGGGCTGCTAGTCAGGAGATGCTGGCTGTTAACCTATGGGTTGGTAAGTCAGGCAGCCACCCACCCAGCGCCCAGGACTCCATAGACATCAGAGCAGGGGTGAGGGCGGGGGCAGCGTCTCTTTGGATTAGCCCCAGGCCCATGCTCTATTGGTGGTTAAGTATTTTGAATGGCCCCTGCTATGTATCACTTACATGTTGTGGTTAGAAGTTTGCATCAACAGTCTTTGTAGCCAAAAGACCTCAGTTTCATGCAGTTAAATCTTAGCCCAAGAGAAAATCTGGAACAACCAAACAGGATATGATACACAGAGGCAAAAAGTGGCACAGACCTACCCATCTCATTTTACCTAAGGTTGTGTCTATGAAAAAACACTTTCAAGTGAAATAACGTATGGGAAAGCATTATGTAAGCTGTGAAACGCTGTTTAAAGGTAATTTATTCATAAGTCTGTGAGGCGGAGAAATTTCAAACGTTCCATGGGAATAGGTTGATTCAAACTAAGAAACTGTTGAATGCCGGTTGCAAGGGTGGGAACAAAGAAGCACATAGCACATGCCAGACAAAGATGCTGCACCCGTGTGGTTCCGTAACCCTTACAGCAGCTCTGGGAGGCAGGTATGGGTAGCCTGTCATAGAGCCTGGGGATCAGTTAGAAGAGACGCAGAAAGCCCTGCCTTAGCTTGTGTTTCCTTTCTGTTCCCCGGCCTGATTTCCTCCATCCACGGGAGGTCCTCTGCCTCTGCCTTTCCTCCCCATTTCAAATATTCTAATGGAAGTAATTTAGAAAGTAATATTAAAAAATTATGAAACAGATTTTTCCCTTAAAATTATTATACGACAGCCTATATTGTTACCACGTGATAGTAGCAAATGCACAGGAGTGTTAGACGGACAGACTCAGTATAATAAAGAACGCTGATTCGTGTGTTGCAATCTTGGCATTCATCAGGTGGGTAGAGTAATTAGGAAGGAGAGTCTGAAACCAAAGCCAGTAGCTTTTTGACAAAGTCCCTTTCATTCAGAGCATTTTCCAACTAAAAAAACTGGGGGATTAAATGATAAAATGATGAACAAATGAATTGTTTATGACTTCCTTCTAAGTAGACATTTCCTTAGTGATCTATACATTTTCATCATTTATAGTTACGTTAAAAATACTTGAACTTGCTTTTGTTTGGGTTTCCCTTTCCATAATATTTCTACATTCTACGTTAGAATTTAATCATGAACAAAATGCCACATCATTCCTTATCCAAACATCATGAAATCATTGCAGATGAGATGAGGAGATAAAGTAATTGGATTAGAAATGGATGGTTTAAGTTTACACCATTTTATTATATCAGGAATTTTTGATATTTGAGACGTAGATTTCCACAGCTGTTCAATCACTTGTGCCTAAGATGCGTATATGAAACCAGGTTCTGTAATTTTGTTATTTTAAATTCCGAAGGAGGATAAGTGTAGATGGTGAAATCCATTCACCTGAAAAAGTTTTATATGAAGTAAAACAACTGATGTATCAATTTTAAACAACATGGAGGTATGATCCTTGTATTACTAAATATGCGTTAGCTTGATTCTCTGCTTTCTCTCACGTTGGGTCTATAAGCACTTTAATGAATGGTGGTCATAGTATCTGAGCATAAAAGTTTGCTTTTTAAAAATTTTCTAACCATAATGTTCTCCTAATCTTAAAAAATAAAATTTTATGTATTTTTTCCCATCTGACAATTACATTGGCCTATTGTAGAACAGTTTTTGATAAAGTGTTAAATTTTCTGTGGGATATACATATATTTTAACCTCTAACCTATTAAATTATTTGAGAAGAAGAAAAAGATATTTGTTGGGCTAAGAAACTATATCAAAGAATAATCCTTGTTATTTTTACTTATTCTCTGCCTATGCTGATGCTAAATCATAGCATAAAAAATCTTTGGGTAGTATTAGAGAAAAATTATGCACTGTTGCTATAGAAATTTAATAATCTAATGTTGAAAGAATTGTGTCATTAGAACTTTTTAACCGTTCTGATTTTGAGTTTAGTTCCTTTTAGATTTATTTAATTCCTAAAGAAAACAGTACAGTTCAGTCAGTTGGAGATTTTGTTGAACATTTTAAGTTAAAAATTTGTAATGTGGTAACTCTTGTAGCTTCTTTATTGAGGGGATGTGTGATGCTTGTGAAGTTCTTTACACAGGGACCAGATGAAGCTTGGGTTAATGTGAATTTGAAAACCTTTCCTAGAATTTCCCTGCAATTTATTAAAAATAAGCCATTTATTCACTAGTTTTCTTTATTAGAAATGATGGAGTAAAACTTTAAAACTTAGTATTTCAGTAATTAGACTGTATTCATTTAGTTGGATTGGACTGCAGTTTACTTTTGTACTTTCCGTGAAAACAAAAAATCAAAAATGTAATAACTGTAGTTTGTTGAATGTATTTTTAAAAATAATTAGAAATATTTTACAAATGCATATTTAGGACTAAATAAAGGAATTGTTAATAAATTACTTTTGTGACTCATACATTAAAGGAAGCTTTAAGGGGACCTCTGGTTATCCATTAATCTGTATTACTGTAGCCGCAGTTAAATTACACTAATTTGTACTAGCTGGATTTGTGAAAGGTTCAAATTATGGAATATTTCTGAAGAAATCCAGTATTATTTTTCAAATTAAATCAGAATACTAAAGTTCTTGAAGAGTTTCTTCTTATTAAGAGTAATCTTTGAGTGTGGGCACTGTGTCTATGTTTATATGCCCCCATTGTAGCTAATGGTGTAATTCATTGAATTAACAAACATGATTTGTAATTATACCCACTGTGTAATACAGAGTACTTGACAAAATATATTTGAAGATACTTAAACAGTTGGTTATCAAGCATTTTAAATGCCTGCTGTCACTACCAACACCAAATATTGTTAAAACCACGAAATGGTATTCTGTAGAATGAAAAAGTTTTCTAAATGGAAATCGGTTTCATCCTGACTCTAGTATGGGTGATGAAAAAAATGACTAATTAAGTAAAGTTTTAAATTCATGAAACATTTATCATAATTGAAATCAAGGAAGGAAACATCGTTTTTAAGAAAAATTAGTCTTTAATTCAGATTTTTCATTAATTCTAGTACAGTCTTAATTAGTGAAGTTTTAGTCTGCATTGACTTTATGGGACGTAAGTGAGACTCTGTGTTACCATACAGAAATCTTTTCTTTTTGTGAGCATGTTAATAACCTAGATGCTGAATGACGTGACTTTTACAGAGAGGAACCCCGGCGTTCACGGCGGTTCTTTGAGCCAGTGTCTCTGAGCTCTCTTTGGTTCTTTGCTTTGGTGTTAAAGAATTCCTTTCTACACAATAAATATTAATAACAGTTTTTCAGTTACTTGTAACTAAAAGGCTTCGTGATGCAGACCGCATAATGTCTTCAAATTCAACGAATGTTAGTGTCTGAAGGAAAAAAGCAATGATTCTTCACAATCCATTCCATCTAGATCTTTAAAGAGTATAGTTTTTCACGTTTCATCGAGTTGTCTCTGACACTTGTGACCTTTGGGAATATTATTGATGATATGCTTACATGCTTGTTAACGTGCTCTTAAAGAAAATCGAGATAAAAATACAAAGTTACAGTATCTGTTGGCTTTAGTAAACAACTTACGTGTTAGAAAATGTCTGTTTTCTGGAAAATATTAACTGGGTCTTAGAATTACCTTAATGGTTGCTCATATTGGAAGATGAAAAGCATCGCCTCTGTCAGATAGGGTTTCAGAGGCACAGAATGACTGTAAGATGCCTAATTTTGCTTTATATGTGGGACACAGATGGTTTCACCTCTAAGAAGGGATCACAAGCACATAAAAAGGAAATTAAACCTGTTCCCAAGGAATATGTGTGGTGTAGTACACTTTCGGAGAGAATTTTGAAATCAGCTAGCTTAATAAGCTAATAAAGCCAGCATTGCCACTGAACTTCAGTAGCAGAAAGTATGCC
This sequence comes from Tursiops truncatus, assembly GCF_011762595.2. Taxonomy (NCBI): domain Eukaryota; kingdom Metazoa; phylum Chordata; class Mammalia; order Artiodactyla; family Delphinidae; genus Tursiops; species Tursiops truncatus. Next base: position 3,700,755 of record NC_047053.1, on the reverse strand, counting down.
TTCCAAAGCGGTAGTTCTTTGACCAGACCTGGGTAAAATCAGTGCCTTTGGAGGTTTTGTTTTTTTTTTTAAATTAAACTCTTTATTTTTAGATCATCATAGACTCACATGCAGTTGTGAGAAATGATACAGAGGGATCTCATATACCCTCCACCCAGTTCTTCTCTGTGGTAGCGTCTTGCAAAAACATCACATGACATCATAGCCAGGATACCAACTTGCCTTCGTGTTTTCAAAATGCTTTTTGAGTCTGTCCACAAGGCCAAAGCATAGCACTATGTTTGTTCTTTCATTCTGAATAAAGAGCAACTGTGCATAACTATACATATAAAAATTATCTTTAAAATTAACCTAATGTATATATGATGAGATCTCTGTTATTACCTTTTGGGCACAGAGATCCATGCTGTAAAGCTGTTCATTCGCGAATAGTTGACTCTTACAGATTTTACGTGGAGTGGTCTTTGTTTTCCTTCGCAGTTTAGTTTATTGGTTCTGTTGACACATTTTACTTTGATTTTTTTTAAAAATCAGAAGTTGAAATCTTTGAATAATTTTGGTAATTAACCATTATCGTAATGGTAAAATTTCTTTGGAGCTCATGCAGCTATTTTGTTGGGAACAAAAGTGTGTTAGCATGTCGCAAGCACGCCACCGGCTTTAGATTCTAGGTTAGTAGTTCTGAAATTTTATGGATATAAAGACTCACCTGCAGAGCTGATGGAAAAGGCAGGCTCCAGTCCCCACTCCTAGATGTTCTTCCTTTTAGAAGGTCAGGGGCGGGGCCCAGGGATCTGCATTTGTAATTAAGTACCGCAGAGGATTCTGATGCACTCGGCCCCTGAACTGCACTTTGAAAACACTGTACTAGACATGGAGCCTTTCTAGCATTATATTGTAGAAGCAATAGAATGTTTATGTTTTTCTCTAAATGTGTATAGAGAACATCATCTTCATTTTCTAAATTTTTGTTCAAATATGGAATTACTGTTTTTCATAGTCTTATTACTGAATCTATTAGAATTTTTAGATTTTTTTTAAACTGAGTTATAATTGACATGTAACATTATATTAGTTTCAGGTGTACAACATAACGATTTGCTATTTATATATATTATGAAATGATCACCATACAGTTACAAATTTGTTACTCTTGTGATGAGAATTTTTAAGGTCTAGTCTCTTAGCGACTGTTAAATATATATACAGTGTTATTAACTATAGTCACCGTGCTGTACACCACATCACCAGATTTATTTTTTTTATACCTGGACATTTGTACCGTTTGACCACCTTCACCATATTTCAACCATATTGAAACGGTTAGATTTCAGTATTGCAAGTCAGTCACACCTCTGTCCTCCAGTTGAAATCCTTTTTCAAACCTAGAGAAGCAAAGGCATTTGCACGGTAAAGGGCTTGGAATAGAGATTGAGGAACAAACACCCTAAAAGCGCTGCCTTTGATGATTGCATTTAATCAAGTAGTTTGGTTGGTTGTCCTCTCCTACCATCCCCCACCCCGCCCCCGTCTAGTCTTTTTTTTTTTCTTTAAGTAATGACAGAAAATTAAAAGTAGTAAGGATTCGAGATGAAGGTAAAGAGGAAGAAAACGCTGGCGTAAAACAAAACAAAGAAAAATAAAGGTGATTTATTTTTAAAAGCTTAGGAGTTCGAGCAATCTCCTATGAAGGCAGGCATCCTGAGTCATTGCAAACGAGGTCAGATGAGGCTCAGCAAATTGTTCTGAAAGCTCAGAAACAGGAGAAATTTTAGAGACATTTCCATCCAAAACTGATTTTAATTTTATAAATACTTGGCTATTCAAAATAGAAAATTACTTCATTAATCTAGAAAATTAGTTTGTGTGCATCGTTTTCTTTCTCAGAGATGACAGAAAAATGAGGTGTGACTTATTCACTTGACCTCTGAGTAATAAGCATCCTTTTAAGGAAAAGCTGGGGAATTATATATACCTTTTTATAGATGTTTTTCTTGCTACTTAACCCAAAAGTCTAGATTTGCTTTCATTCATTACCAGTTTGCTTAACCCCCTTTTTTGCTGTTGGCTTGGCCGCACCATACTGATGTTATAGGAGATTTCTCACCATAAAGCCCAGTTGAGACTCTTGTTGTTTGAATGCTGTACTTAATTTGTTTTTTTGATATGTGCATGTCAAAACTTAGAGTGAATCTCCTCCTTCAAAATACATTTTTTGCTGGGGTGTTCTTTTTTGTGATTATCTTATTTATGAGGTTAGCAGAACAAGAACTCTACCTTGATTCACAGTGTTTGGAATTAATTATAGTGAAAGGGGACAGAAAAACATGCATGACTGTAGTCTGTTCATACAGATATTTGCATGTGCTGATGACTTCATTTTAACAATCAACGCTTTATTAACTTAAGACTTTTTGTAAAGTTGTAAGGTTTAGTTTACATCCTATGTTGAAATCTTTTTTTTACGTCAATGAGAAATCTTTTTTTAAATCAATGAGAAATTAAATGAGTAAAGATGTTTTAGGTTTTTTTTTTTTTTTTTTTTAATTGTTTTACCTAATGCTGGCGAGGATGCTGGAAGGCAGGCCCTCTCAGGCTGTTGAGAATGTAAATAGGGACAGTCTTTCTGGAGGGAAATTTTGGAAGTATAGTTTAAAATTGTTAAAAATGTACCTTCCCCTCAACCCAGCAATTCCATTTCTAGAAATGTTTTAAATTATCAAAATACGTGCATGTATTTTATGTATTAAAATTCGTTAGACATAATTTCAACATACAGAAATGGGCTCCGTTAAATTATGTCTTATCCATATAATGGCATGCTATGAACATCATAAAAGTCACATTTCCAAATAGCATTTAATGACACGGTAAGTTTGTGAGTGTTATGAAACAAATATTAGATTATTATAGTGAATACAATATGTATATGTCTGAGTGGTAGATCCAAAAGTATTTATAGCTTTTAACCTAGTAATTTTCCTTTTGGAAATGAATGTATATAAAGTGAAAGTAAACAAATATTTACACTTCTTTTAAAACACTGAACCAAGATAAGGAGAATAAAAATAATTCTCCCTATGAGTTATTATATATTTAATGTTTTAATACAGAAAATCTTAAGGGTAGTGTTAAAAGACTGTGGTTAGGATTCTGACGCATGCTTATCTACAGACTGTAAGAACTTTCTAAAACAAATCACTTTAAAATAAATGGGTGAACGGAGAAAAAATAAACAGCATTAAGATAGACTGGAAAGGACACTCTCTGGGATGTCAAAAGGACAGAGGGATTTGAGTCCTGACATTCCGGGAGCTGGGGTGGAGTGGGTATCTCTTCAGTTCGGTATTGGGAAATCACTGCTATTTTCAGTTGTCAAATGCAGTTTATATCGAGATTCATCGGCATGCCTTAGACAAATTGCTTATATTTCTATGTTGTTTTTCTCCATGCAGATTTACAACTAGTTTTGTGATTGTTATCAGAGCTCTTTAATACCAAAATGTTCTTGAAGTATTCTTTCAAATATTTCATACAGTGATGATCATTAAAGGGACACTCATGAATAAAATTTCCTTAGAGAGGGAATAGCATCCCTCAGTTATAATATATTGGTTTATAGCTCTTGTCCGATCTTTTTCAATACAGATACACAGATAGGCACTATACTGTATATGGCATGTCATAATTTTATTTTTTTCTCTTAGTACCGAATCATGAACTTCCCAAGTCACTCAATATCATTTGCTTTTAAAAGGCTTTAAACATTTTGTATATTATGCCATTATACAAATAAAGCAAAATTTACATTAACTAAGCCCATATTGTTGGATATTGGAATTGTGTCCAATACTTTGTGTTTCCACTGCAGTTAAGCATGTCAGTGGTTCTTTTGGAAAAGAATAAAATCATTTGAAACATATTATTATTATTGCGGTACGCGGGCCTCTCACTGCTGTGGCCTCTCCCGTTGCGGAGCACAGGTTCCGGACGCGCAGGCTCAGTGGCCATGGCTCACGGGCCCAGCCACTCCGCGGCCAGGGCACAAACCCGTGTCCCCTGCATCGGCAGGCGGACTCTCAACCACTGCGCCACCGGGGAAGCCCCGAAACATATTCTTTATATTATTATACCCCTGAACCTTATTTTGGGCAGTTATCGTCTGCATCTCTGTGAATCTTATCATGCCGCCTCATTATTTTATAAATTAAGTATCTTATCTCCCGAGCTGGGCTGTGATCTGGGGCCAGGGTCTCCATCTCGCAGCCCCTCAGAGCATCCTCATCCCAGCCGTGTCTCACGCTCAAGCCTCCTGTGCCGGGTGGCGTGTAGGGCCATGATTGAGCACAGGGACTCAGGCAGCCCAGGTTCAAATCCAAGCCTTACGACCCTGGTTAATTACTTGTCTGGGTTTCAGTTATCTCGACTTTCAAATGAAGATAATGGTAATACCTACCTACAGGAGATAAGGCTTAATACACAAAACACTGAGCCCAGGCGTGGGAATAGTAAACCCTCGGTGAGTAATAGCTAATAGCGGTACTTATTCCTGATTTGTTCAGAATAAGTCAGTGCATTGCTGTAGCCTCATCAGTATTAAGAAGGCATTTTCCCATTGCTCTTCTGTGTTTGCTTGTCCGTTACATTCATTTAGTCATGAAACTAACTATAGGTTTTCACCTGCTTCACGTTGTGACTGGTTATTGTGAGAAGCTAACATTTGAATGAACCCTCACAATATTAGCCAGAATCCATCAATTATTTTATGCATAGCAGATTTGCTGGTCACCTCATGGGAAATATATTTCCTTCATTACTAAATCCATAGCTGAGAATGTGCACTGTCTTTCAAGTAAAAAGCTGATCAAAATAAAAGGTTTTACAATTTTATTATTTAAGGTTTCATAAGACAGTTTCAAATGAAATAACTTAGCTTTATATTTTTGTAATGTCTAAGTCAGTGGATTTTTTAGCAGTAAAATAAAATTGCATAGTGATTGCAAACTTAGGTATTTTGTTCATCAGCATCACAGCTCAAAGTGGAAAAACTACAGATGTGCACACTTGAGGCCTTCTACGTGGAAGAAACCCTCTGTCACCTCCAATATTTAGTATCAGAAATGGTTTCAGCTGGTAGTCCTAAGCTTGCTGGACTAATAAATGTCTGTAAATTCTTGAGCAAATCAGAGTATGCTATAATAGTAAAATTAAAACAAAACTTCTGAGAAATACGGCCTTAGCGAGCTACAGCCATGAATAAACAAATAAAGCTATGGAAAATATAGGTTTGAAGACTTCTTAAAAGTGAAGAAACCTTTTCTAAAAGAAGCCTCTTCTCTTAAGTCTGCTTGACCTGCCATGTTTATAAGGGCCTTTCTCCCTCAAACTAACCTTCAAAAGTGTTTGTGATGAAACTTTTACATTTCTAATGTGTTTTGGAAAACCTAAAAGATTTAATGTGGTTTGGAAAATGTAATGTAACATTTAATTTTTAAAAATACTCCCAGAACATCTGCAAATCTTTCTTTAAATGTAGCCACATCTATCTGTTTAATTTACTCCTTGTGCTTATTATTTTTCTCATTATTATAATAAAACAAAATTGAAAAAGAGAGCAAAAATCCATAGACCCACCACTCTGAACAAATTATAAACTATAAACTATATTATTAGTGTTTGAAGCATTTTCCCAGATTATTAGAGTCTTAATTATCATCTTTAATGACTGCCTGATGTTCCATTAAGGTGTCTTACCACATTGTAACCGTTCCTTTAGTGCTCTTCCAGTGTTTATCTGTTAAAAGCAACCCTGCAGCAGACGTTTTAAATTTTTATCATGTAGTTTTCTCCTATACTTCTATATCATTTCCTTGATATGTAGTTCCAGAAGTGGAATTTATTAGAAACAAACTAAGCTCATTAAATTTAGAGTTCCTTACTGCCCTTCATAAGAACGTTTTCTTTTTCTTTTGTAAATGATATTGAAATAATATATCCTTATTTTCATATTCCTGTTTTTGTTAATTTCAGGCATTTTATATCCTTAATAGTAATCTCATTGACTTGTTATGAAGCAATACAAAATTTAGATTATTAAATATCACGTAATATGTGGTCAGTAAATCTTCAGCGAGCCTGTTCATTTAATTGCAATGTCACATCTGAGCTTTCAAAATCTTGATTTGTGGTGGTAGTTTTCTTTTTAAAAAAACTTTTAATAGAATTAATTTTTAAGTCAGCACATTATGATAAATAAAATGAGGTATATATTCTCATTTATATATTTTTAAGGTACAGATTCTCTCAAATATATTTAATTATAAGAGCTGTCATTTTGAAAAATTATACTAGTATAAACTAGACTCTGCTTTATTGCTGTTCCTCATATATTCTTTCAAGAATTCATATGTGGATATTGTCTGGGATTTTTAAGCCTAATTATAAGTTATAGTTCTAATTTATCTGTTAAAGATCAGTTGACGGAAGTCCCAAACCCCTCTTCCCAGTGTGACTTGTCTTATTAATTTGTATTATACCTGTAAAGACTGTCTTTTAAAGAATGAGAAGTCACGTCTCGTTATGGAATAAAAGTCACTGTCAACGGATAAACTGAAATAAATGTCTTAATGGTTAGGTAGTTCGGCAGACTGTGTTTTTATAAAGACATTCATTACGCAACATTGTTTTTCATCATTACAGATTTAATTATAAAAGTCTATTTGCCTTTCTGTCTGCTGTGGCTGCTTGTGGGAGTGGTAGTTACTTACTGTTTTCCTGGCACATAAATTCAGGGTTTCTCTGCTTCACAGAAGAAAGACTAGTACATGATCTGGAAGACTTTTTTTTTTTTTTTTGCCGTACGCGGGCCTCTCACTGTCATGGACTCTCCCGTTGAGGAGCACAGGCTCCGGACGCTCAGGCTCAGCGGCCATGGCTCACCGGCCCAGCCGCTCCGTGGCATGTGGGATCTTCCCAGACCGGGGCACGAACCCGTGTCCCCTGCATCGGCAGGCGGACTCTCAACCACTGCATCACCGGGGAAGCCCCTGGAAGGCTTTTTTTAAATATAGGAGAACGGTGGTCCACTTGGTATTTCTAAAGTAAAATCTCTGATTAGACGTGCACTCAAATAAGTTCTTACATGTTTTGTCCGTAAAATCTGACTCTGGGTACCGTTTAGAGTTTAACCTGGTGCCAGCTCCTCCTCATTTGCTTTTTTACCCATCCTCAGCATAGAGGCTTCCTTCTGCTGCTTTCACTGTCTCCTGTCACCAACAGTAAGAAAGGGAGTACTTGCATCTCTTTGAAAGCCTGCCCTCCCATTAGTGTATTTAAAAGGAAACTGGAGGGGAATTCCCTGGCGGTCCAGTGGTTAGGACACCGGGCTTCCACTGCTGGGGGCTCGGGTTTGATCCCTGGTCGGGGAACTGAGATCCTGCAAGCCGTGAGGTGCAGCCAAAAAAATTAAAATTAAAAAAAAAAAATTAAAACTGGTTAAGAAAGGTGGTCGTTAAAATTAGAACCTTTTCTGTTTGGAAGTATTTCATTAAGACATTAATGCTGTCCGTTTAACTCATATTTATTAGAAAACTAGATTGCTACTTTACACGGATAGTTGTGCAAACGCAGAAAATTGTATATATTCTAAGAATTGCCTCTGAGGCAAAAAACTGTGATGCTGACAGAAACTACATGGACATGTAATCGGTTGCAATTCTTTAAGTATTGGGATTTGATGACCAAATAAATAGCTTAGCCATCCACCTAAGCTGCATGATCATACTAATAAGTTCACAGTCACATATCACTTACTGTAATTCATAGGCATTTTTAAATGTTTGCCTGTTTTCTGGGATTATATTGATATTTGACAGAAAAGTTAGAAATATTTAAGTTCTCTTTAATGCCACTTTTAATTAATTAAATTTAAAACTTTAAAAAAGTTCCCACTGAAAAACTCAAAGTGAACGTCAGGACCCTATTATATCTTTTCTCTCCTAGAAACTCCAAGTAATTTGGAATTTTTATCCACATATCTTAGAAAAGGAAACATTTCTTCCCGGTTTGCTTTTAACAGGAAGACTGAAAATATTGTGTGTGTGGATGGAAAGCGTTTCTTCCGTGGATCAACCACTGTGTTACTTCGGCATCGTTCTGTAAGGTGGTCAATGCACGTGTTACACTCTCAGAACACGGTAACCATGCTTATAACATGTCACAGGTTTTTGTTTGGCTTCTCAGGAAGGAAGTTCTATACTTAAACTTTTCTCAGTTCTGGGAAATTTCCCAGTATCCTTCCCTTGCCCATGACATATGTCTTGCCCTACCAAAAGAATTTTCCGCCGTTTCCTGTGTTTCAGTGAAGGAACTGTAGGTCCTTCTCTGTAGGCCCAACTCTATGCTCAGATACATATTCTGAATATATCAGACACAGAATCAAGGCATGTCCAGTAATCAGGTTGAAAGGAAAGCAGTGGGAATATAGGAACAGAAACAATTATAAAAGGCTGTCGGAAGTATTCCACTTAATGACTACTTATATAACACCTGTGTTCCCTTCTTAAGCCTTTGAAAATGCCCCAATATATTTTATGTGCTATTTTATTTTTTGATTCAAGTATTATTTCCATTATTATTTATTTATTGTTTTGATGTAATAGTCATTGTTTTTATTCACCATTCCAATCTTTTTCTTTTTCACTTAAGTTCCTAAAGAAGCTCATTTTGTAATATACCTGCTTTCAGCACGAAGACTTTCAAAAGGTTATTTAAAAATAATTTTAGGTGATCAGTAAGAGACTGAGGATTATAGGGGAAAATAGGCAGCAGAAAAATTTTACTAAAGTTAAAATGCACTATAATTGTACCCCCATCACAGAATCTCAGAGACAGAAGGGAATGGGGTCATTAAAGAGCGGTTTCGAGTCACTTTGCTTAAGATAACATAGTAAGTAAGTAGGTAGTTGGTGTCTCCTCAGAAGACGAATCATTTCCCTTTGCAGCCGTATAGGATCTGAAGTTCAAAAATAAACCGTAATCTGAGAAGAAATGTGTTAATCTTACAACACGTTATTGAACATTTACAGAAGGCCTGCGTAACTATATTTTTAAGGTATTTATTCTCTGATCGGCAGAATGAGTGAGACACATTTTTCCCCCATTCCCCCAGCCTCCTCCTCTCTGCCGCCCCCTCCTGGGTGTGTAGAGTAACGCGACGATTAAACCAACAGGGGCCGGGGTGCCAGCGCAGGCTGGCTCCGGGCCACATGCGGACAGGGGAGGTTTTGTGTTACTCCAGGTTTTGGTGTATCGACGTGTCCTCGCGAGGGAGGGGATCACCCAGTTGAAATACATACTGCAACCCCTGAGGGATTAAGTGTGTTTCCTTTGCTTTATAGTTAAGAATTTTACAGTTTCTTTGTTTGGAACATCTCCGGTGGCTTAATGATTTCTGTAGCTCCCACCCCCGCCCCGGTGGGACCAGATGTGTATCAGAGCAGCAGCTGAATCTCTGTAGATTTGCCAGTTTTACTGCTCACCTTGTGGTATAACCTTTTCTTTTCGAGTATCGTTTCGTTCTTCTGCCATGGATCCCAGATAAAGGTGATTTTACTTATTTCTTGCCTTTTAAAATGTTCATGTTCTATTTTTTTTTTTTTTAATGGTGGCATTTAAGCTCTTTGTAGTGTAGTGTAGCATTTAAGCTCCAAACAGCTCTTTGGAACTGTTTCAGAGGTCAGACTTGTCATATTATTGCTAGTTTATCACCATTAATGGTTTCAGTCAGCATGCCTGTTTTTTTATAGTTGTGGAGGGATCCACAAGACTTTATTAATTTGCTAGTCTTTTGTCCCCATTAGATTAGGATGAAGTAGCACTAGTTGAGGAAAGGTTCCTTTAATCTGTGAGACCCAAGTTTTAAAAAGTTGGGTTTGAAAAAAAAATTTGAAATCTAAATAGTCTGTTCATATTAGTCGCCTTTAGTGGACTTTAATGCATTTCCTTATTGTTCTTCAAAACTGGCCTTCAGAATTACCTGTTTTAAAAATGATTTTTGCAAAGATGGAATTATGGTCCTTGGCAGGTGTTAGCATAGAAATCCCTTGGAGCTTGTTGCGAGATCTCTGGAGGGTTCTTAGCCTCGCCCCGGACACCTCCTGCTGTTGACCGTGCTGGCTAAGATGAGGGGCCCGAACTTCATGTGCTGTAGGAGCAGAGACCACGTCCTCTCTTTTCCAAATGCTAACCTGGTGCTCAAGTCTGCTGATGACACGGGGAGACGTGTGGGCTTGGGGGAAAACTAAGCATGTTGAGGTGGGGGTGGGAAAGATCCAGCTAAAAGACACCATGCTGTGGAGAAAAGGGGTGCCTGATGGACTAGGTTTCATAGGAGGTGGGAGGGAACAGGGTCGCCAGCCCAGGTGGAGGGAAGGAGGAGGCTGCACCCATCGGTTGAGAGCGGACCAGATTGAACTCGCCCCCCACCGTCCCGTGAAGGGGAGCAGAGCCAGTGGGCTAGAGAGGTCCAGGGGGCTCACCAGGGAGTGGTACGAGCCCCCTTTGAAACTGGTGACTCTGAACTTGAAGTGAGCCCTCTTGTCCTGTCGGTGGTTGTTCGGGCAGAGCTCCACTGCCGAGGCACACACGAGAAGCAGAATGTATGGCAGACCAGTGAGTCAGCTCTGCGCTAATGATGGATGCGGCACGGCTACCGCGAAGGGTCCCTGCGGGCGGGGTGCCCCTGAGGACCTGACAGGAGGTTCTGACCCTTAGAGGGGAGCAATCAGGGGCGAGAGAAGATGAGGCCTCGGGAGGTAGAGGGGCCAGAGCTTCTGTGAAGGGCTTTCTGTGCCACGTGAGTGCCTGGACTTTATTCCCTGGGCAGCGGGTAGCCATGAAGAGTTTTAGGCTGGGAACTAACATGATCAGGTCTGTACCTGAAAAGATCGTGTTGGCTGCTGTGTGAGAAATTGATAGGGGTAATCAATAATGCAGATAGGAAGTGTGGGGAGTCGCTGTAATCTAGGCAAAATAAAATGGTCGCCTGAGTTAAAGGAGTGGCACCAAGGATGGAGGGAAATGGGTGTCCTTGAGAAATATTTAGGATCAGCATTTTATCCTGTGGTTCTTTCTGGGGGAAAAAAAGGATTCTAATTGACTAAGGCTCCATTGATATTGGCTTTCTACTAGATAAGTTTAGTTATTCTTTATTAGTTAACCTAACGAAGGTCTGTCTAGATTTTATATTTGTATCATTTAGGTAAAAATTTTTATTACTTTTTCTTTTTCCTAAGTAGAACATACATGGTCTTTATAGACAATTATAAAATACAAAAAGAATACTCACCCCACATCTCTCTACCCAGATCTTGTAAATATTTTGCTGTGTTTTCCTTCCATCTCTTTTCAGAAAGCAGTGTTACAAATTGAGTTCCCTCTGGCAGGAGAAAGGGTGACCTATAACACCATTTCTGAAGCTCGTCAAAACCAGTGCAACTTTCTGAGTTTTCTTTTACTTATAGGATATGGTACTTCAGGCCCCTGCTAAGTGCTGGGTGACCTTTTAGGGCGAAGCCTCAAAATACAGCTTAATGAGCGACGGCCTGAGTAGCATGTTTGGAGGAGAACATTACCCCAGCACCACGTTGAGCACACACACACCTTATTTCAAATACCTCGTGGGGAAAAATCAATGGGAACAGCGAGTCTCACTTAATTTGTTTATTCTTGGTATGGCTGTGGAACACTGGTAACAACCAAAGAGCCATGGCTGACCTCGTATCTTAACTGATTTGTAAGCTGAAAGTAATGGTATGTGGAACCCTGCTGGATAAGGTGCCTCTCCCGGTGCTTTATTTATTTATTTTTGTTAACATCCCTTTTAACTTGGTCTGAGACCGATTGAGACATTATCTTGGACCTGGGAGGCTGTGAGCCATACTGGAATGACAAACACTTGTTGACAGCTTTGAGAAGATGGATGGAAAAACAAACTCTGACAGGGTTCACACGTTTGTTTTTCCTTTGAGTCTTTAGAAGAACGTTGCCCCCATTATTTAGCATAGGGGAAGAAAAAGTTGCACCTCGTTATCAAAGTCAATATTTCCTGAGCCTGACTTGCAGACATCTCTAGAACACATCTACTTTTTGCATAGCGTGTAATTAATCAAAATAGGAATAGGAAGTTCATCACTAGGGCCAAGTTATATTTCGACCTGCTTTTGGTGTCTGTGTCATTTTAGCTTACAAAATTCAGTAGTGTGGTAAGTAGGTTGTTATCTGTTAGAAGGGCTAATAAGTATATTTTATATCTGAGCAGCATCTCTCTGGAGTAATAATAATTACTAATATAAAAGCATGGTATAATAGAAAAGCACAAATCTGATATTAGGAATCTAATAAATATTTACCCATTGGTGTAATAGTGACCCATATCTTCATGTGATTACAAGGAGGAAAAAGTAATCCATTTACTACTCTGTTAAATAGACAGAACTATTGATCCCCAAACTGATTATGAGACAAAGATTAATATAAATTATTTACTATGTTTATAATGATTAATGCCTTTCAGATACTTAAACTAGGAGTAACGTAGGCAAGTTATTTTATAGGTATGACGTGAGATGAAATGATTTGGGGCTGTTAGCTTTACAGTGAGTTAGAAATAATTTCACTGCATCCGTCTGCCTAACATCTTCCCATTTTCTTCTGGTAATAGAATTGTCCTTTCCTATCGAGAAAATAACACTCACGATTTGAGGGCGATACAGTATCACTGTGTCTCTCCACCTGCACCCTCCCCGTGGTCACAGGCTAGTCGCATCATCACCTAGCTGTGAGGATTCATGGCCATGGTGGTTCTGGACTTTTCTTTTGGAGGTATCAGGCAATAAACTTTCTGCTAGGGTCACCAGGAGGATGAGAGTCTAGGGCTGCCTGTGCCATTTTGCCTGCTTCCTGGAAGGCGCCTGCATGCAGGAGTGCTCGGGGTAGATGCGAGAGACGGAAAGAGCCAGAATCATGACAGCACATTTGGCACTGGACCCAGTAATTCCTAAAAGCAGGCACAGCCCTGTAGTAAGAAATTAAACCCCATTTTTGCTTTGAGCTGTTTGGGTTGTGTTTCTACCATTTGCAGCCCCAAGAGCCTGACTCATATAACAGCTCATATGATAGCTGGGGGGCAAGAAACTAGGAGGAGTGTCACCAGTGGAGGCTGGTGGGGTGGGGAGCTGGGATTAAAGGGGAAATTTTAAATGAAAAGAATTCCAGAAGAACGACGGATTTTTATGAGGGAAAGAGACTGAGAGAAAAACTTCTTTTGGAAATGAACATAGACAGAAAATAAGTTGTTTGCTGAAGGAAAAGCAAGTATTATTCACTCCTGGGCAACGCACTGCTCTGATGTTTGAAGCTCTTACAGCCTTTCCTGTATTGGGATGTTGGAACTAAGAGGCCCGGACCCATATGGTGTTGGCTTCAACTGGAAAGGGCGGAGGTGGAGCCTTGGAGGTAACTTGACCCAAGGAATCAGTGTTGGGCCTCTCCTCCACTTCCCTTTCTCCTGTTCCGTGGCCACAGGCAACCCAAGAGAAGGGAGGACATACCTTCCTGGGCTTTTGGTTTGTAAAATCCCAAGGAAAGACTCTGTTTGAATCCGATACCACTCAGTAAACCAGTCACTGTGTCCAGGCGTGGGGTAAAGTACTGGGTGACATGGCCATTTGAGACCTAATGACTAGAGCCTTCTAAAGGAAGGGCCCGAGAGGACAGGCCTGGGTTGAGCGGCTGTCCAAGTGTGTTCACCGAAGCGTATCACTGGGGGTGGTATTCGAAGCAGCGAGGGTATACGAAAAGGGCCGAACAGTGTGTTCTAAGGGTTGGTAAGACAACATTTGTATTTTATTTTCAACACAAGTTGTAGCAGTTTTACTTCTCTGCTTCGGACGTAGTTGGAGCCAACTGAAATGATAATAACATTACGAAAAAATTGCAAAGCACAGGGGAAAAATGTGAGTAGATTATCAAGCCAGCTATATGTTCTAAAGTGTTTAAATTTCTCATCTGTATCACCGCCGCTTTACGTTTTGGGAATGTGGTTTCAATAGCTAAACCAAAGCAGTGAGCATCACTGAAAGGCATTATAGGCAACGCATGAAAAACAGCGTAAAGCAGCATAATGTACTTGGAGGAATTGTCTGGCCCTCGCTGGAATGAACCAGAAGTCTTGGTCAGCGTGGTATTTCTACCCAGATGTCGCTTGTCCTGATAAATTTGAGCGTTCGTGGGAGTCAGAAGCTACTGCCAAGTTTTGGCACCCTGCAGTTCAGTTGCTGTGTTCTAGACCTCAGTTCCCATCTTTGGATGGCTGACTTGCCAGAAACAGAGAAAATATAACATCTTTTTTCATCCAGATGAAACCATTCATTAGAATTCCTGAACTAAGTGTGTGTGTGTGTGCACGCGCACAGACTTGAGAACTGCCAAGATAGTTATTTATACAAGAGTTTCTGTGTTATATTGGATAACACCTTACCAGCATTTAAATAACATGATTTGTAATTGGAATCCTCATTAGTCCTGTGAAATTAAATTAATAAGTCAAATACTTATAGAATGTGTTTGAATATTGGGGAAGGGAGGGAATGTGACAGACGGAACATTTTAATTATGTGTAACTTGAACACATTCAAAGAATTTTTAACACTTATAAATTGTAAATCGTTTCAACATGTAATTCAGTCTACAAATATAGTTACTTGCAGTGATGGTTTATTTAATAAATTATTTATTGAGTGCCTATTTGCGTAGTTCCCTTTAACGTTAAGGATGGGATATTCACATATCTCAGGAAGCCTGTCATTGAGATCATAAGATGGTCATACTGGACAGGTAACTACTTTTAAACAGCAGCCCTGTTGAAAGTATTAGAGAAGAGGCCTGTATCAGTTAAGGTTTGATCAGGATGTCGGAACCACTTGAGAGATATAAGGGATTAGGCCTGGTGGGACCATGGATGTGTTGCAGTCCTGTAAGCCTCTTGCCCCTGTACCTGGTGCCAGGCCTGAGGAAAGCAGAGGAGAGCAGGAGTGACCCGGAATCCACAAGGAGGAGCAGAAGTGCATGAGAAAAGACTGGACCACGTGTCTGTTTCCTGCCGCTTCCAAGCCTGCACCTTTGATGATGCAGGTTGACCTGCAGGAGAGCATGCACTTGACCATGGAACAGCACACAGACTTGGCCCAGGGTCACGAGACGTGGACAAGCTCGGGGGGCAGCTGCGGGCCCCGTGCCGATCCAGGCCAGCAAGGTGAGCCAACGGATCCCAGCTGCCACGTGTGAGCCGCAGTAGAGCCAGACCTCACACCAGTTTTGCACGTGTAAACATGGCCGCTCCTGCATTCCCACCTTCCAGGTCTCATGTGTGCTTCCGTGGCTGCCCCTAAGCTGCAGCTGTGGGGAGCGGGCGTTCCGGGCAGCATGGTTCCCGGTGAGCTAAATCAACGCGGCACAGACCCGTCACAGCTCGCCGCTGTCGGCCTGGCGCTTGGATACACCCTTCAGTCGTACTTCCAGATAAGGCGATAGCAAAAAGTTGTGTGTACACTGAACATGATGAAATTCTCCTTACCACCAACAGTTCACTGATCCACTCCCTGAAAGAGGAGGCAAAGTCCCTTTATTCATCTCTGGGGGAATGTTCACTTCTCTTCCAGCTGATCCTGTGTAACTTCAATACTGAGGCATGAGAGTAAATACTATTAGCGTATATTCAGTGGTAGGAGAATGGGAGACAAATAAAAAATGTGGTTTATATATACAAACATATTTATAGCAAAACAAGGAGAAAATACTCAGAACTATTACATTCCTTGTTTCTGCAACTGGTCGTAGGGTTGTAGCTGGTGTTTATAACTACCTTCTTCTGCTGGCCAGTCCGCGTGCCCTTTGTCCTTGGATGGCTGTAGTTCCTTGCCACAAGAGATGACCCAAAGCTTAGTTCTTGGAGGCTCTGGGACTGGACCTCTTATACTCTGGGGGCAGGAAGGTAACGTGGCAATCCACCTCGTGGAACAGTTTCCTGAGTAGTTTCAACATGCATCTCCTCGATGACTCACTCCAGTGTGTTTACCTATGAGAAATAAAAGCATGTGTTCATGCAGCGACTTATACACAGATGTTCATCACAGCTTTTTTGTAATAGGTAAAACCCGGAAACAACCCAAATATGCAACAAGTGAATGGCTGTACAGATTGTGGTATTACCATGTCATGGAATATTAACAGTAAAAAGGAATGACCTATTGATACACTAAGTGGTAGGATGAATCTCAAAATAATTATGCCACGTGAAAAAAAATCCAGACAAAGAGGGGGCATATTATTTGATTCCATTTACGTAAAAGTCTAGAAAATGCAAATAGTCTATAGGGGCACAGAGTAGTTCCGTGTCTGCTTAAGGATGAGGTGTGGACAGGAGGGTGGGGGAAAGGGACTGCAAGGGGGCATGACCGAGCTTTTGGGAAGATGGATGCGTGCGGTGTCTTCATGTGGTGATAGCTTCAGGGGTGTGTACAGATGTCAAAACTTAACCAAATCATATATTTTAAATACATGCAGTTTATTGTATATCAAGTGGATCTCAGTAAAGTTAAAAAAAAAAGATTGAACCAAAAAATGGACAGTCTGTATTTTCATTTACCAACTAGAGTGACAGTGCTATCATGTGAAATCAGAAAGAGACTTATCACCTTTTAAATTCTGTAATTCTTGACAAGTGATTGTTGTATTTGCAGCATTTCGATTTCACCTCAGGTGCAGCCACATTTCCAAGTGGTTCAGGCAGGTGCCATGGGGATTGAAAGGAGGAGGGGATCACATCAGGTCAGAGGTTCGGGCTTCAATTAAACCGGACCTTAGTCTTGAAGGAAGGGTCGGTCTGTGAGGGGCTGGGAGTCTTGTGGGCGGGTGCAGGTGTGGGGGAGAATCGGCAGCTCTCGGCCTGCATGGCAGCAGTGTCGTCACACACTGCCCGACGTCGGTAGGTGAGAGCAACTGTTCTCATTTGCTGCTGAGGAAACTCTTAAGGCTCCAGACACTAAGTATTTCCTGCAGCCTCAGACCTAGAAGCCACCTAAGTCTCCATCCCCCGGGCACTTTGCTGTGTTCATAAGACAGTGACAGGTGTGACACCCTGGTCTCGGGTGTACAGGAGAGCTGTCCCAGGCAGAGGGGCATGTGGCCTTAGTCTCAGTGTAAGCTCCTCACTTGTGTATGGTTTCATCTGGCATCTTATTCCCTTCAGACCTGGCCTTGGCTCTAGTAGCCCATTTCCTGTGTCATCTGGTGCTTGGTTAATTCACAGGCTTTGGGATGTGTGAAAAGTTCTGAAATTGTGGACAGCAGTAATGCTCTAAAGCTGAAACATTGGCTTTGAGGAATGCAACTGTGTGTTTAACACGTGGTTTTCAAAGCGGGTAAAAGTAGAACTGTGCATGTTCCTGATAATTAATGCATATATTTTTTAAAATGTGTCTCTCCCAGAGAATTTTTCTCTAAAGAGTACCAAGAGTATGAGTTTGTAGTATCAAAATTAAAATGAAATTTACTGTGGAAAAAAAAACTGTAGAATTAAAGCAGGAGAGAATAATTGTTTCACACTGTATTTAATGTTTTGTTTTGTTTTCAATCTTTTTGCAGTTTTTTGAGGTTCCATTTGATTCAAACATGAATAGGACAAAGAACAGACCTCTGGTTCGTGGACAGATCAGGTAAAATCATGAATGTCAGTCCCCTCCATGTTACAGAACATTCATTTGCTTGTCCATCCTGAATCATTTCCCGGTATTTTGCCTTGAGTTGTAAAGTGAAAAGAACACCCCACCCCCAAAGGGACATACGGGGAGGGGGACATGTAGTGCTCTCCAACTCTAACCAGAATGCAGGGCTCAGAGCTCAGAATGGATCTGAGATGGGCAGTTTTGCTGTGGGAATAACTGACGCGATAGTTTCCCTTATTAGACTCGATTTTGAGACGTGGGCTTGTTTTGCTCGTAGTGGCTAAAGGTAAAAACATTCCATTAACACAGGTGATTTCAGACAGATCCATACAGGGTCTCAGCAGCAAGCTATGTCTGAATCCTTGTGTTTTCAGATGAGCTGAGAGCACCGTTAGACCCCAAGTAAAGCACTGCGTCCTTTACTCTCCTCTCCACCAAATTCAACTAAGTAGAACTAAAAGGCATATGAATATTTTAATACCACTAACGGTTAATAATTAAACATTTTACTTCCTGGAGGCCTCGAAACCGGCATTTTAAAATATTTTTTAAAGTCTAATAGCCAGCACAGGTGAGAAGAATAGAAAGGACCAGTGGTTCATACTGCATGACTGTTCTAAGTCAGAGAAACCCCGGTCCACCTGTCCCGGCGGAGCCCTCACGGAGCTTCAGATTCATTGGCGTAACACCGTGGATCAAATAATCATACATATCAAGCAAAACAATAAAGGAAGCAAGTTCAGATGCAGTCAGATGTCTGTGTAAACGTAATTTTTAGTATTTGCTGCAGTTCTTAAATGAATCTAAATATTGAAAGGGCAGGAGATCCAGATGAAAACACCTAAGGACAGAAACCTCATACCTGACTGATCCTTTATTTCCCTTTGTGAGATCTGATGCAGCTGTCTGCTGTCTTTATGTTTAGAAAGTGTCAGAAGCACTTTGATTTGAATAAAGTCGTTTTAGAGGGCACACGTAAGCCCCGTAACCCATCTCAAAAGCTAAACGATGCTCCTGCCGCCGCTGAAATCACTGGTGCCTTCCTACTTGTTTGGAATTTCTGTCCAGGCTTTCTTCCTCAGTGAAATCATACTCCTTTAGGACCAAGGGAAACGGGATAAGCCCAGCAAACAGCCATTAGGCATGGCATGGTCATCAGATACAGGCCGTCATTCTTCTAGTAGCTTGTCTTACTTCGCCCAGCGTGCTCATTTCCTCGCACCCAGGAAAGCACAGTCTCTCAGTACATCCAGGAGGGAGGAGCGTCACGGCATTGGTGGCTGGTGTTGGCAGTGCCCTTGCGTTAAAGCAAGAGGCTACAGTACGAGATTATTAGTCTTGATAGACTTGGAACTTATCTTTTGTTTGCAAGATGACCGAGGCAGAATCTCATTTATGATAATAAACCGTAATTGCTCTTCTAGAGGGTAGATTATAGGCCTGAAAAATCTAGACTCAGACTTATTTTTCTAGCTAGGATGTATTTTATTAAATAGGTACAAGGAGCTATTATGAGTCTGTGGCAAAATCTTGCATTGAGAATCATAGTTTTAAAACTGAAGACTTAATATCTTGCCATTTAGTGTTTACTATATTCAGTAAATCATTTTCTTCTACACAGATATTTTATAAATGAGCGGCCATAGGGGTATAGTAGAAAGTCTTGTAGACGACCATTGACATTTATCTCTCAGCTTTGGTGGCTCTCCCGTTCATAACGGCTATTGGGCCTTAAGTCCAAAGCCTAGCCAGTTTGCTCTGAAATTCTCTTTTGGTGTTTACTGTCCCATTTGATCTGGGCCTGTATGAATCTGCACAACCTTGTAGACTTAGTCACAATTTGGCAGGTAAAGTGTGATCCCTGTCATTGTTGACGGGCAGCGGTGAAGTGAATCTGGGGAAGAAATCCTTAAAGGTCTTTTGCTGATGACAGCCTTTGTCCATAGCTTGGTTGTATCCATTTGACAGACATACTGTAGACGTTTATTTTCATTATCTTTTTCAAGTGATTGCAGATTTTTTTGAAAATTTTTGTTTAAGTGAACTAAATTCTATTCTAGGGAGTTAAAGTAATATAGCAATCCTGAAGGAAAGAAGCACATGCCTGGACTGGTCGTTCTGAGAGCTCTCGAGGACCTGGGGGAGCTCCCTGAAGGAGCTCTTCGCTTGTGTGCACCGTCGGTGCAGTTTGCATGTGCCTGGCTGCCTTCTCTGCGCTCCTAGGTGGCTTCCCTTCTAGAAAAACACGACAGGGAGGGTTCGGAGCTGGCAGAGGAAATAGTGCCTTCTTGCTTACTTACTTTATTCTTTATTCCAGAAAGGATTAGAGGCTTCATAAGACTATTAGTAAAGTAGAGAAATATGTAAAGAAAGTCGGGGTTACAGAAAATAGAATGGGGATAAATGGTAAGATCACAAGAAAAGCATATCAAATTCACATAGTTAATAAGGTTGAACTGTAAATGTCATTCTACATTTCCTGGTGAAACCACACTTATATCATAATGAAAAGCATTATACGCGTTATTTATATTTAAGTCTCACTATAGCACTGTGAGGTAGATGCTTTTTTTTTTTTTTTTTTGTGGTACGCGGGCCTCTCACTGTTGTGGCCTCTCCCGCTGCGGAGCACAGGCTCTGGACGCGCAGGCTCAGCGGCCATGGCTCATGGGCCCAGCCGCTCCGCGGCGTGTGGGATCTTCCCGGACCGGGGCACGAACCCGCGTCCCCTGCATCGGCAGGCGGACCCCCAACCACTGTGCCACCAGGGAAGCCCAGGTAGATGCTTTTAAATTCCTCCCAGTACTCACGTGAGAAAACTGGGGATCCAAGTACGATGAATAAATTTGGCCTCGGCCACTTGACTCCACACCCTGAGTTCCTAACAGCTGCACATAACTCTCTGTAAAAGTCTCCCTGTCCATGAGAAGAAAACACCACTCCAGGGAGACCAATCTTCTGCCTCTTAGTTCTTAAAAAGTAAGAAAGAAGGGGCACTTGGATGATATTAGAGGAGCGGCCTCAGTGGCTTCTGTAGCGGCGGCAAATCATGGATTTCAAAGGCATCGCTGGGTACAAGCCAGAGACAGGACACCAAGCACCAGCTCCCATTGGGACCCATGGCGAGTGCATGCGTGGCCTCGACACGAGCGGGGAGGGGAATGGACTCACTGGCCCTTCAGCCTGACCCAGGGTTAAACCGACATGGTGAAAAGAAAGAAGAGAGGAGCTGCATGTGTGAGTGCGTCCCAGGTGAGGGCCATGACCAGAGATGCTCGGGGACAGCACTCTGCCACAAGTGTGACCGTCATGTGTGCTGAAGTCAAGGGGCCCGTCCTCCCAGCTTACCCAGGACGGGCCTGCTTTATACCCGTTGTCCCAGCAGAATTGTGGGAGGTGTCCCCTCTCCCTGTCAACAGTGTCCAGCTTGAGTGTTGACCAAATGCCACCTACATGAAGGGAGTGACGGTGACAATTGTGATGTTCACAGAATTCCCTTACTTTTAAGGATGTTTCATACAAATTCCAATTGTTTATTTTGCCTCGAAGAGAAGAAAGAGCATAAATGGAAAGTACGATGTACCTAAATCAGTTTGCGGGTAGGCATTGTCATACCGACCCCTTTAAATAGCTTTTTATTCAATGACTCTCAATATCTTTATGTCTTATAAATTGGAAAAGATAAATAAGGTCAGCTGACTTGTTTGGACATTCCTGGCCAGACTGTCATGGCTCTGGTCATCGCTGTGCGGGGGGGACTTGGGCTTAGAGCTCCCTTTCATTCTCAGACAAAGAACATTCCCGAGAACTCACCTTGCTGGTGAGGAAACCCACTGAGGAGGTTGAATCTGCAGACTCAAAGGCAAGAGTGAAGGTAGACGTCAGAGGAGCTGACGTTCTTATCAAGAAGGTCATATAATCCCATAGCGTTAGGAAATAATGAAAACATCTGTGTGAAACTTTTGAAAATTGTAAAGCGCTATAGAATTTAAAGACTCATTCAGTTTTTCAGAAAAAAGGCAGATTTGGTATAATCCAATTTTAACTTGATGATCGGAAAAAGTGAATTAGCAATCTTTAAAAACTGTATGCAAGAGAAAACATCTCAGTCTTCAGATGTTTTTCGTGTGGTCATTGCAGTCTAGGAAAAACGTTATCTCATTCACTGAGCCTGGGCAAGTCAGTGAATGGCTTTTCCCACACCACCACTTCCTCACGTGCAGGGTGAGATCGTATCTCCTACCTTGTTCATCTCATAGCGTTGTTGGGGGGACAACGTAAGATCGATAGAACCATGTAAACTGAAGTGCATTGTTGGGGAGTGGGTTTGACACTCCAGAGGAACGTAGAGTTGTTTGCAGAACTTCCATCTTTTTCCAAATCTGCTTTGAAATACAAATATTTTCATACTTATCAGGCAATAACATAAAAAAGAAATTCAGATTCGTTTCAAGGGATGGGGAAAAGGAAGCAAAACACTTGGCAGATAAGGGAACTCAGAAGATGAAAGTGCATGTTTCCATTTTCACGGTTAAGTTGGTCCAGCCAGTGGCAGGTTAGTGAATGCTTCGTTCATCCTGTCATTATCAGGACGCATTTATGGAGGATGTCGTCCCTTAGAGGATGTGCTGGTTGCTAGAGTGACGAAGAGGCAAATGACATGGGCTCCATTCGTGGAATCCAATTGGAGAGAGCGGGGCACACAAGCATGAGGACCCTAAGTGCTGTCCAAGGTACAGCTCACTCAACAAATGTAATTTTTGAATACACCTGCCAACCAGACAGACCCCACGCCAGACACTGGAGGGGTAGCGGTAGAACCTGTGCTGGGGGGTGCCCAGGGGAGGTGGGAGCACAGAGAACCTGACCCAGACCGAGGAGGTCAGGGCGACCATCAGGGAGTGGGGTCTTAGAGCTGAGGACCGAAGGGTGAGTAGGCATGGGACCTCCGGCTCTCCTTTCTGCCCCTCCCTCCCCCGTCTGCGCCCTGTCACTGGTCCTCTTCCCATCTCACTCCTCCCCTGAGGTGCTGCCCTCCACACTGCTGTGCCCACAGCCCAGACTCCTCTTCCGAGCCTGGACCCTTTGAAATTCTCTTCTGGGTGCCCTGCGGCATCTCACATTCCGTAAGCTCATCATTTTCTCTCCCAAGTCTGTCTTTTTCCTTCTATGCTTGTTAATTTACATTCTAAAGTCAGGCACCTGGAACTCATTCTAGACTTTCTCTTTCTCTTATCCCCTTCATCTGACTATTCAACATATTGTGTCTTTTCCACCACCTGGATCACCCTGGCGTGTGCCCTTTGACCATCCTCCATTTTGTGGGGTGATTCCAGCAGTGCCCCAGCCGCCATCTCTGCTTTCTCGCTCACCCCCTCTCCATCCATCTTCCACTCAGCTGGCAGATAAGCATCACACTCGTGTCTGGCTTAAAACTTTTTGGGGT
Organism: Tursiops truncatus; assembly: GCF_011762595.2. Classification (NCBI taxonomy): domain Eukaryota; kingdom Metazoa; phylum Chordata; class Mammalia; order Artiodactyla; family Delphinidae; genus Tursiops; species Tursiops truncatus. The sequence continues at coordinate 3,677,526 of NC_047053.1, read as the reverse complement.
CTTCCAAACATATTTGGGGAAAACATGTGTTTTAAATTCTTTACTATGTCATACAAGGCCTTTCAGAGTCTGGTCCTTTCTAGTCCTTCCAGCCTCATCCCTCTGTTCTCCTTTTTATTCACGCTTTTATGTTGTATTGTCACTAAGTGGAATTGCTGCGTTTTCCACCAAAATGCCCTGCTTTCTCTGAGCCCTGCCAGCTGTTAGCCTTGCCCTTCCATGCCCGGGTAGGTAGGTCTTCAGCTAAGCGGGGCTGCCCCCGGACGGATCGCTCTGTCCACACTCCAGTAACGGGGTGCTGGGCTTTGGTCTTGGTGGCTTTCTTGTTCTTTGTGCTTGTGTCTGCCACTGCACCACTCAGCACACTACACACCTGTCCTTGGGCGTCTTCCACTACCATGTTGTGAGCTCTTCCAAGACGAAGACTGAGTCTTCCATCTGTTTATGTGCACTGCATAGGATTATTTATATAACACGAATATCCTGAGGGCCTAATATGCACCAGGCATGATTTTTAGTGCTGTGACACAGCAGACAACAGAACAGACGACGACCCCGGACGCCATGGAGCATTCTTGCTCGCCACCACGTGTGGCAGTGGCACATCTCTTGGTGCTGAATGAGGGATGGGTAGGTGGGTGGACGGACAGATAGACGTTAGAGAAGTGGAAATGGCCTCCAGGCGAGGGAAGTACAGACACCGAGGAGTGAATGACATGTGACCTCAGGTGACGAGAAGGACGGGAGTGGAGAATTAATGAGAGAAAGTGAGGCCGAAAGTTAGAGGGAGCTTGCGGACCTTGGAGGACAACTTGACTTTGGTAGGTGGAGAAGCAAGCCAGGCAGGGTGGGCGTGGCCAGCAGAGGAGCAGAGCAGGAGTGCAAATACGTGTTTCAGGATGAAGACAGGTGACCGGGCTGGGCTTAGTGTGAAGGGTTCCTGGAGGAGAATAGTAAGGAAGAAAAGCTGGGGAGGAGGGCGAGGCAAATGTGCCTGCCGGCTGAGCTGTGAGGGCCTCCTGGAGGAAGTGGAGCGCTGTCCACGTTGTTCTGGAGCTCCTGACTCACTGGTCCGCAAGGCAGGAGGAAACAGAGGTCATCCCTGTTGGGAAGGAAGAAATGAAACAGACAAATACGATTGTTTACCTGGAAAATTCAGAGGAATTGACAAAAAAGCTGCTAGAACTAGTTAAGTGAATTTAGGAAGTGCACGAGATACAAGGTCAATAGACAAAAACCAACTCTAGGAGTTGCACTTCTGGGGTGACAGCTTGAGCTGCCCCGCAGACCCACCCCCAGTGAGACCAGGCCAGGCAAAGAAGTCTGAGATCTTAACACCCCTTCCCTGAGCTGTAACCCGTCTGCTCTTGACCTCTCACTTTTCTTAAATTCTGCAGCCCTCTGTGCCAGTACCACAGATTCATTATAAGGTAGAGAAGCAAAGCAGGCATTAGGACACAACCCCCAGAGAAGGTGTGGCCTCACAGCCTCACGACCACAGCAGAAATCCATGCCTTTTCAGTCGACGTTAAGACAGAAGGGCATACGCCCTACAGGGAAGCAGAACCCTGTAGAGTTCTCCACCTCCCCTCTGCCAAGAGTCGTCTCAAAGGCAGATGCTCTGAGCACCCAACCACCTAAATATAGACTTTTCTTCTCTCTTTTAATTTAACTCAGCGCTTCTCAAACTTCAGTGGACTTAGTCATTATTTTCCAGATTTGTACATATATAAGCTTGCATGTACTTTATGGTTGACTTCGGCGGGTCATGAAGGATGATTTTGAGTAGAATATATTTTCACCTTAGGGCTGACCGACACAGGCTGAATGAACTGCAGCTCAGTTGTGTCTCAAGAAAGGGAAATGCACCCAGTCCTCCCAAGGTGTCGCTCGCCAGGCTTCATGCTGTTGCCTTTCTTCTTGCTGAGCTGCAGTTTGTCTCTGTTGCTTCAGATATTGGAGAACGTGACACTGAATACATATTTAATAAACAAGGCAGGACTTCCCTGGTGGTGCAGTGTAAGAATCCGCCTGCCAATGCAGGGGACACGGGTTCGAGCCCTGGTCCAGGAAGATCCCACATGCCGCGGAGCAACTAAGCCCGCGAGCCACAACTACTGAGCCCACGTGCCACAACCACTGAAACCCGGGTGCTTAGAGCCCGTGCTCCGCAGCAAGAGAAGCCACTGCAATGAGAAGCCCGCGCACCGCAATGAAGAGTAGCCCCCGCTCGCTGCAACTAAAGAAAGTCCGCACGCAGCAACAAAGACCCAACGCAGCCAAAAATAAATATTAAAAAAAATAAAATAAACAAGGCATAGTAAGATAATTGGCTATTTTTGAAAGTCAATTACAGTAAAAATACACCCCTTACATCTTAGGCCATAGAAGTTTTCTCTAATTTTTTTGAGGATCAAAGGAAAAAAATCTTTACAGCTAAAATGCCATTTGATGACCATAAAAATCTATGAAATTGCATTATTATTTACTTCATTTTCCCAAGGAGGATACAGAGGACAGCACTTTTAATTATCTGTTGGTTACCTACATAAAATACCAATTCTGTGTGTCTAAAATTTTTACAGTTGAAAAAAAGAAGTGTCAGCCATTTGGGACTGCTTCTTATGTCTTTTTCACTAGTGGAAAGAAAAGGCATTTTTATATTTAGATGGCATGTTTGAATTCATCTTAACTCTTTCAGGGACCCAGTTATGAGTTACTCCGGTGGTCTCGTCTAGCGGGCACTGCGGCTCACAGTAATTGCCGGTGGTTGCTGGCGACATCCTTTGCAGCTTCTGTTTCCTGTGGAAACACTTGACCCCGTGGCTTTCTGCTTTCTACTCCAGTTCCGGGGCCTTTATGGTGGAATTACTTATCGGAGTCTTTAATGGCTCGGGGGCCACTTGGTGAACTTGAGTATGTTGTCCCCACGTCACTTAGGTGCATGCCTTACGCACACCGCTGGTCGCGGAGTCTCGGTGCGTTTGGTAAAGAGCTCAGCGTCTGCCTCTGAGAACGTCTGGAGAGGGGCTGCAGGGGTCAGATGGCGCTGTCTTACCTCCAGGACTGGCTTTTCCCTGCAGACTTGACCTCTGTTAACTGTGGGCCACACCCCTGCATCTGTGCCCCTGAGGCTGTCGGCACAGCCGCAGCACCGCCCAGGGGACCACGGCTCTGGGAGCCTGGGTGACTCGGGGTTGAGCAAGGCAAAACCAAGAAGGAATTTGAGACCTCTGGGCCCCCCGTTTTTCTGCTGTTTTGTATTCTCACCAGTAACTTCCTTCCTTCCTTCCTGCCACTTACATGTCACACGCGTATCCAGTGTCCTTGAACGCCCTCTGTGTGATGAAGCTCTGTATTTACTTGCAACATTGGTCCTAATTGGATAAAACGGTTCGTAGTTCTCGGGTGGCCGAGGGGAGGGCAGATGATGAGTGGTTAAAGTGAATGTCCTCAGTAGTTCTTCCTGAGACAGCCCTCGTTTCTTCCGAGGAGGATGAGACCAGGTGCTTTTGCACAGGTTTTCGCTGTCAGCATCTAACACTTGTTTTTGGCGGCTGGGGCCCCGTTTCTGCCTTCTGGGACCCAAGCTCCAGCCCTAGAGGGCAGCTTGCAGAGCGTGGGTGCCTGGCCTAGAGGCTCCCTGGGCCTCCCAGGCCCTCTGCCCCATCAGGGCCTTTCCTTCTGACTTAATATTTGGACAAGTGGTCCTTCTGCCACAGAGATGAGTGTTAAATCAGCCCCTCCACCTGACTTTTCTTCTCTTTTTACAGCCAGACTTCCGGAAAGCATGGCACCCCTCACCCCTCCCACCCCCGTGTCGAGGCTGCTGCTCTCTGCGCTTCCACCTCATTCCTCTCTGCCTGTTGGGTCTTCAGGTCCCAATTCCACTTAAACTGACTCATCATAGACATGGAACCCTCAGCCTTGGCCCCCAGGTCTTCTGGCCGAGTCCTCTGTCCCAGTTCCCAGGCCCAGTGTGAGAAGACTTGCTGGCCCAAGTTCTGGTCCAGCGCCCTGGGCCAAGGGCAAGGCTTGTAGGGGCAGTTAAGTGGGGCGGGGGCGCGGATTCAGGGCACAGAGAGCACAAGGCCACGCCTCCAGGGCTGCTTTCCAACAGCTTGAGCCACCCTCGGCCTCATTCTACTTGGTCACCTTCTAACTGGGGCCCACCTCCCCACCCCCAGAGCACCCACTTGGCGTCAGATCCGTTCTGTGACCTGTAGGCAGAGCCTCCAGAAGACCTTCTGAGCTTAAACGTTCACTGTTTGCCTCAATGCACAGACCTGTGTGTGCTCTCACTGTCCTCCTGTATCTGGCGCTCTTCTCTAGGAGGGTTTCCTGGTTCTGTCAGAGTTGGAGCTTTCTGTTTTCTGTTCACTCTCCTGTTTGTTTTCAAAGAGGACAGAGGGATACATCTTTCTCTGAGTTGAAGTCCTTCAGACTTAAATTTCTAACATAGCTTATATATTTTTTTAAGTAATAACCTTTTTTCATGGTCTACCCTAATTAAAATTAATCTTTTTTAAGAATGTCAAGGCCAAATGTATTTTGTCTATATTTTAGAGTTACATACTTCCCTTGTTTAATTCATCAAAAATTTATTGATTACCTAGAATGGAAGCAGCACTGTCAGTTTTATTGTTATCATGCTTAAAAGGCTTATAATCTGGGTGGAAAAATTAGCCAAATGCATAAAATGCTTAGCAGACAAGATGGGGCAACCTATAAACATGTGTTGACGGAAATAAATGAATTGGTACAAACAAGAAGGTCTCCGGGAGGTCAGAAAGGGGAGATTCGGATAAGGACCAGCTGGGCAATGAAAGCTTCCTGAAGAAGTCAGGCGTGGTCTGGGCCTACTTTTTTATTTTGATTCCGTCTCCTTTGAATTATCCATTTTCCAGCTCGGTCATGTTGACAGGGAAAGACTACATGTCAGCGTTAGTTTTCCCAACTTAATGGCTCCGATGAGAGTGCTCCATAACTGGTAAGCTTGAGGTGTGGGCTGTGAGCCGGAGAGACAGCGATAAGAGCAGAGTGGAAGGTGATTCAGAGAGGATAAATCAGAGCACTTGGAATTGGGGGCAGCCCATACCTGGTTTCGAAATGAATGATGAAGATTGAGTTTTCGGAGTGAAATTAATGGATTGTTTAGTTGGCATTATTAACTTAAAGAACGGGGTTTAGCTGAAGTATTATAGGGATTTACAGGAGACATTTTTCACATTTACTGAAGGTTTTACCAGTAAGCAGTTAAGCAAACGTAAACATCTTGCAGGCTGCAGGGGACCTGGGAGTGTTATTCATTCCCCCCCATCACGCTGGTCGAGTAGACACGTAGCCGGCCCTGGGGAAGCTCTGCAGAGCTTCTGGGTGGTTACGATTAGTCTCTCGTTGTGTATATAATGCGAATGTAATAAGAACATAAACATTTTATAAGTGTAGAAATTTCTTTTTTTTTAGTGTTAACCAGTCATTTGGAGTGGCAGGAAGAACAGATTTGGTCTCAACTTAATAATAGTGGTGCTAACAGACAGAACTTTATCCTTAAAATAAAATCATTCAACGTATGAAACATACTAGGAAGAACCAGCAAAAGGCCTGTGTGCACGTCATTGTGACAAGTCATCACAGTGGCTCTATGAGAGGAACACGGGAGTTTTCTGAAAGTTAACATGCTTTTCTCTCATTGTCATAAGAAAAAAAAAAAGAAAGCATTTATGAAAGCATCGTGAGTTGTGAGCATTTGTTGACAGCAGTCATGGGGATGGAGGAATCCTTCAGCCCCCAGGCCCCTTTGTATAACCAGACAATACTTAGATATTGTAAGAAACATGAATATACAGAGTAACTATCGTATCGTAGCGACATAGCCAGTACCTTGCAGTCACGTGGGAAATAAGTCATAGGACCTTTTACTAATAACCTGGAGTCAGTTGGTCTAATGTCCTATCACTTTATTTCCTCCCTTTTCAAATAAGATGATGATGTGAAAAGACTCGACACCATCAAATGCTACTCCCATTGACTGCTGTTACGGGAGCAGTAGTCTTAAGATCGTGTTCTCTCTTTTGCCTGGTTTGTAAAGGTTTGTTTCAGCCAACATTTTGGGCCCCAGCCTTAGGTACAGGGCGTGTAAAGATGAATGGTACAGAGTCGCACTGAAAAAGTGTACGTCGGGGATGGGTAGACAAGGCAGCAGAGGAGGTTAGCATGAGACCAAGAAGTGCTGTGACAGCAGAGGGCACGTGGACCACCCATGGGGGGCCAACAGGGAGGAGAGAGGGGTGAGGGAAGATGTTCTTGGAGGACGTGTTTTGATGTCAAGGCTGAATTTGGAGGATGAGTAAGAAATGGCCACACCAAAGATAAGAGAAGTGTCGCTGGGGGCAGGGTGTGGGGTCGTCCTGGGGCAGAGGAGCTGCACGCACTCGACAGCAGAGACCTTCCACCTAGACCACAGACTGCAGAACAGCAGCCACCAGACCAGATCCCGAGGAGGCACGTTTTTGTTTGGTGCACTGCTTTTCTGCAGTTGCCAGCGTTTAAAAATAGAAACTTTGCACATAAACCCACAGATTTCTAGGCTTCTTTGGCTCGCTCCCACGTGGAATCTGCCAGCGCAACCTGACTAGCAGTTCCCACAGTCCTCACGCCTCCTGTTTTTTCTTAAGTCCGCCCACTTTACGCTTCACATTGCCAGCCTGGTCCCTACAGATGTCCATGTTTGCAAACACTGTTTGGACCTGTGGACCAAAGGCTCCGGTCCCAGGCGGTGCAGGAGATGCAATCTCCCACATCTGCACCCTCATGTCCAAGTAGCTGCACGTGCATGCAGCTCCCAGGAGTCTCCAGAGCTGTAGGGATGGATAGTTTTATTTCCTAGCTTCATTTTTTATAAATTGTGTTTTATTAAAGCTTTTCAAAGACTCCTAACAATTCACTGACCCTAAGTTTATGTAAGTGAACAAAGCTGCTTTTTTTTAATAGATTCCTATAAATTAAAAAGGGAGGGGGTCAGAATTAAACCATCTGGCTCAACCAGGAAAAAGGAAAAGTATGTGTCTCCCACCTAGGCAGGCCTAGGTGTTCCTCCCCGGGGCCTGGGGGTAATGGAGGAATTCCATAGGTGGTCCCGCCCTCAAGGATGTGAGAAAACACTGAGATTGGACCACTACACTAGAAACTTGCTTTTCATGGAGGAGATCGAACAATAGGAATCTTCTCTTTGAAAATTCCAGAGTCTTCGTACAAATAACATATTCTTAATTTGAGCTGAATCGATGGAGCGTCATTCAAGAGGTAACCATTCACTTCCTCCCTGAGTTAGAAGGCTGAATCTGAGAGGTCAACAGCGGGCCAGTGTTCCTTTGAGTGTTTTTTGTTTTTTTTTTTCCCCTAACCTATCTTTCTTATCTTCCCCCTAGATTAATAAGATTCTTCAGTCAGTTTTCAAAAACTCATTCATCTCAGACCTGCTTTGTTTTCCTCCTTAAAGTTTTACTTAATGTAGTACCACAGTCCCCATATTTTGAATATAATCATGCCAGAAATACATACTTATTCTTGCATTTCTCTTAAACATGTTGTAAAATTTAATTTTTTCCTGAAGCAGGTTACCATCATTTTATATGTAACTGATAGTCTTTCAAAACTTGCTGTAACTAATTTCCTTTTAAAGTATGTTTTGTGTCCTCATTGTCATCACATATTCCTTAAATTCTAAATTTACATCAGTCCCCTGCTACCTTCCAGTATCTGTAACTTCAGACTTGTTCAGAAATAGAAAACTCCTAAATCAGGTTCTGAAGAGATATTTTCAAAACAGTTATTTGTGAACACTTTTCCCAAAAACTCAGGTCAGAGCTCAAATGTGGGATTTATGTAGGAAATTAAAGTTAAATTGGCTTGGTTTGATTAAGGTTTTGAGTTTTCTTTTGTTTTTTAAGAAAGGGAATTTCGTTTTACAATTTAAAAATCATTTATTCTGGAAAAATGACCAAGAAGTATGAGATTCGTTTTTGTCTAAACCAATTACCTGCAGAGCTGCTTAAAATATAAAGCCTTCTTGATTTAATATAACATTTCATAGACCTCTCTGACACATCACTTAAACAGAAAGGCCACATTTCTCCAGTAAATTATTTAAAAGTCAGGTAATTTAAATTACATTTAAGTGTAATAAGTAGGTATCATATTAAAGCTTGTATTTTCTCATTTGTTCCTAATTTCTATAGATTCCACTTTGATAGAGCTACTAAGGATTGGTCCTTAGTAAACAAAGAAATACTAGATTTTATGGGAGGAATAAATAATTCATAGAAATGTGTTGACAAATCCCCCTCCCACTCGTATCTCTTAGTTTCTTTCCACGGTAGCCTTGGCCAGGAAAGGCACAAGTAGAAAGACCTCACGCTGGTGCTCAGTAGAAAGATCTCTCAATTTAAAATGTAATTCAGTTTTGGATGTGAGTTTGGAAATAAATCATCATTCCACCCTCAGCATGAGCCGTGAACCTATTTGCATGAGTGAGTGAAGGGATACAAAAGAATATTTTTTAGCTCAAGAAAATTGCTAGATCTTTTCCTGCCACCATTCCCCGCCCCCATCAAGTAGTGCTGTTTTCCTTATTCACACATTTTTTTTTCTGTTTTATTGACAATGAGGAATGTTTTGCAGCAGTATCACACCCCGTTCCCCTGCTTTTCTGATCTTTCCTTTATAAATTCACTCCAGCAACATCCACTCACAGAGATAACTCCTCGGTTCTTAATAAAAGCCATGACAGCTACTGTGGTAGACGTGTAAGCACACATTTTAAAAAAAAATGTTTGGGGGCTTCCCTGGTGGCACAGTGTTAAGAACCCGCCTGCCAATGCAGGGGACACGGGTTCGAGCCCTGGTCCGGGAAGATCCCACATGCCGCGGAGCAACTAAGCCCGCAACTAAGCCCGTGCGCCACAACTCCTGAAGCCCACACACCTAGACCCCCGTGCGCCACAACTCCTGAAGCCCGCACACCTAGACCCCGTGCTCCGCGACAAGAGAAGCCACCACAATGAGAAGCCCGCTCGCCGCAGAGAAGGCCCGCGCACAACAACGAAGACACAACGCAGCCAAAAATAAATAAATAAATAAATTTATTTTAAAAATGTTTTGCAGGTGATCAACCCAGTTTCTCCTGGTTCTGGTTTATTTGTTTGTAATTTGCTGTAATAAAATTAAATTCTTAATTTAAAGTTATAATTAGAGATAGAAATATTCTGCCATTTTAATTGTTACTATTAGAAACATGCTTCACAGCCATCATACATTTATAATTTATGATTAAGAGCTGACATTCCTGAGTATATATACATGCGTTTTCATATTCTAGTATATATCCGTTACATCTTTATAATTTTGAAAAAATAAATCGGGAAACAATTTATTGCAAGTTTATCAGCCTCTACCTCCAGCTCTATTTAAATAAGTCCTCTATTTAATAACTGTTTCGTATCACCTGTTCTTTTTCTTGTAGCTGATGTTGCAACTTGAGAGTTCATAGTACTTGTGTTTGTTTAACGTCTGTCTTCCTTTCTAGACTAAACTCTGCTCTCTGTCTTGTTCACGGCTGCTGTACCCACACCCAGTGTAGCGGCTGGCTGTGTAGGCAGTGAGAGATTTGAATGAATAATGAATGAACACCTTGAGTGAGCACTCTTAAGTGCTTTATTTACATTATTGCATTTAATTCATAAGCAAGTCTGTGGCGTAAGTGTCTCCCACTTCCCAGATGAAGGAACTGAGGCCAGCAGGTTAAATAATTTGCTCCAGGTCCCATAGCTCCATGGGGTGAAACCCCGGCCTTCCCCGTAGTCTTGTTACCGAGCCTTATGTGTAAGCCAGTTTGACTCGGGTTGCAATCTTGCCATCAAAAGAGTCCTAATACAACCCTTACTTTACAGTTGAGGAAACTAAGGACCAGAGAGGTTAAATAATCCGCCCACTTTTATGTAGATAGTTTACATCAGAGTTCTCATGAGAGAACTCGGAACCACCTGATTCCTGTACAACATGCTTAGTTATGCCGTATACAGAAACCAGAATGATAATATGAATAAAGAGTATCAAAGCATTTTCGGAAACATTTTTGTTGTGAAACGTTCCATGGGACACAATGGTAGAGAGAGCACACTGAACCCCAGGACACCCATCACCCAGAGTCAACAGTTATCAAGACGTTGCCACACTTGCTTCATCCTGCCCTTTCAGTGGCCAGAACACGTTAAGCCACATGACTAGGTTAGATTCAAGGTCTTTGGAACAGAGGGGTTGAGGGATACAGCTGAGTTCCTGCGTTAGCTGATGACAGATCTAGTTCACAGCGCTGAGTGCTTTCCACTGCAGTGACATTTATGTAAAGACAAGTGAAAGTGGGCGACTTACCAGGCCAGCACAGTCAGCACTGGAAGCAGAACAAGGGTGCAGGGTTCTGTCAGCTCAGCCTGCGTCAGCTTGGCCAGACGCAGGCCAGGTAGGACCAGCGTCACGTTGGTGATAGTGTAGCAGCGGGTCTCCAGATCACCTGGGTTCCTAACAAGTTCCCAGAGGGAACTTTGTGGACTCTGCATCTGCCCAGAGACCTCCCCATGGCCCTCCCTACCTCTGCTCTCTGGCCCCCAAAGCACGCTGCCCCGCCCTTTGCCTGCCTCCCATCCGTTTGGGTTGGGTTTGGCTTCAACATCCCCCGAACTTCCCGTGTCTGCTCCACACCTCCGCCCACACTGGGTTCCTGCTCCCGGAAGGCTCGCCCCTCACTTGACTGTTGCACCTGTTTCACTGTCGCCCACTGTGGGATAAGCACCCCCAGCATGAGGACCATGTCTGTCTTGCTCACCGTGTTACATCCCAGGTCTGTCCTTTGTTTCAAAGAAATGGAGTGCTTCCCAGTCATTTCCATGTCAGGGAATGCATAGGAAGTTAGGCCACGTGGGCAGAGGGGTGAACTGAAGGAGCTGTGAGCACACAGGAGGCTGCTCCCAGCTGAAGACCCCAACCTCCCAGCCCCCTGCAGCCCCCAGAAGTGAGAGCATCAGTAAATGGTATTAGACCAGTGCCCTCCACGTACCAGTTAGAGGGTGAACCCCGGGTTACCTGAATGAGCCCGCAAGGAAACCCGAGTACAGGTCCTGGTTCCGAGTCTCAGGTTCTCATCTGTAAAATGGGGATAATACTATCTATCTCAGTAAACTTGTCTGACTTTGTTCATTTTTGTTTTGTTTTCAATGCCGCCGTGCCCAGTGTTGATACAGGTTCTGGGAATAGGCTTTCTCATATACTGCTGGTTGGAGTGTAAACTAGTATAAACTCTCGAGTACAGGCTGGGGTACAAGTCAGAACCCCTAAAAATGTTCATGTCATCTGACTTAGTGATCTGGGAACTTATCCTCAGAATGTATTATAGTCAGAGCTGTGAACAACGACCTGTCTATGAGATATTCATCCCAACATTATTTCTAATTAAAAACTGGAAAAATGCTGTGTCCAAAAAGACATATTGATTGAATTAATTGCGGTATATCCACGGAATAGGCCACTATGTAACTATTAATGATAATGGTGTGAAATAATTCTTAACTGCATAGGGAAAATATTAAGATATATTGAAAATAGAATAAGCAACAAAACCACAATTCATTGTGTTCTCAGTTTTTTTTTTTTAAAAGAGCCAAGCAAAGTAATTCTTTCTTCATTTTTGGCTGCATTGGGTCTTTGTTGCTGCACGTGGGCTTTCTCTAGTTGCGGCGAGCAGGGGCTGCTCTTCATTGAGGTGCGTGGGCTTCTCATTGCGGTGGCTTCTCTTGTTGCGGAGCACGAGCTCTAGGCGCTCAGGCTTCAGTAGTTGTGGCGTGCAGGCTTCAGTAGTTGTGGCACGTGGGCTCTAGAGCGCAGTCTCAGTAGTTGTGGCGCACGGGCTTAGTTGCTCTGTGGCATGTGGCATCTTCCTGGACCAGGACTCGAACCCGTGTCCCCTGCATTGGCAGGCAGATTCTTAACCACTGCACCACCAGGGAAGTCCCTGTTCTCAGTTATTTTTAAAGTAGATGTATCATTGGAAAAAGACTAGAGGGCTTCCCTGGTGGCACAGTGGTTGAGAGTCCGCCTGCCGATGCAGGGGACATGGGTTCGTGCCCCGGTCCAGGAAGATCCCACATGCCGCGGAGCGGCTGGGCCCGTGGGCCATGGCCGCTGAGCCTGCGTGTCCGGAGCCTGTGCTCCGCAACGGGAGAGGTCACAACAGTGAAAGGCCCGCGTACCGCAAAAAAAAAAAAAAAAAAAAAAAAAAGTCTAGAAAGCTATAAACCAATGTTTCTTTGAAAAGCTAATTTAGAATATTTTGTGTGATTTTCTGTCCTTCCAAATTTTTGGAAATGAACATGTTACTTTTATGGGTTTTTTCCCGCCCTCTCTCCCTCCTTTCCTCAAATGTAGGGGGAAGAGTAAGTACTTTTTAAATTTTTTTTTAATTTAATTTTATTTATTTATTTTTCAGTACGCAGGCCTCTCACTGTTGTGGCCTCTCCCATTGCGGAGCACAGGCTCCGGATGCGCAGGCTCAGCGGCCATGGCCTACGGGCCCAGCCGCTCCACGGCATGTGGGATCCTCCCGGACCGGGGCACGAACCCGTGTCCCCTGCATCGACAGGTGGACTCTCAACCACTGCGCCACCAGGGAAGCCCCTTAATTTTATTTTTTAAAAATTTTTATCAGAGTATAGTTGATTTACAATGTTGTGTTAGTTTCAGGTATACAGCAAAGTGAATCAGTTATTCATATACAACTATCCACTCTTTTTTTAGGTTCTTTTCCCATATAGGCCATTACAGAGTATTGAGTAGAGGTCCCTGTGCTATACAGTAGGTTCTTATTAGTTATCTATTTATATATAGTAGCGTGTATATGTCAATCTCAGTCTCCTGATTTACCCCTCCCCCCCTTATCCCCTGGTAACTATGTTTGTTTTCTACATCTGTGACTATACATTCCACATATAAGTGGTATCATATGATATTTGTCTTTCTCTGTCGGACTTAACTTCACTCAGTATGACAATCTCTAGTTCCATCCATGTTGCTGCAAAGGGCATTATTTTGTTCTTTTTTATGGCTGAGTAACATTCCATTGTATATAAGTACCACATCTTTATCCATTCCTCTGTTGATAAACATATATGTTTATGAAAAATAAAGCACAGGAGTATAAACTTCACAGAATTAGTCATTGGGGCACTTTTACCCACAACACGAGCCGACCCCAGGCTCCTTGGACCGGGAAGGAAATGGGTTCCCTGAGTGTCTGGGCGCTGAGAGTGCTCACCCCTACCAGGGCGGATATCCTCATTTTTCTTTACATGGTTTGTCAACCTACCCAATTTTCATTCGTGCCCCTGAGCACGGATTTAAACACCAAACTTGAGTCTCATGATTTTCTGTGATTCCGACAAGGGTCAGAAACTAAACTTCCACGTAAAATCGCCTATCTCAATAAATTAAGTTCACGTGCACTTTTATAAAAGGGCTTTTTACAACACTAATACCTTTGAATCCAACTGGCTTCCACAGTCCTTGGAGAAGGAGTGAACAGCCTTTTTTTTTTCCCCACAAGGTCCAATTCAGGAAAAATAAAAATGTTTATGAGCCACATTTTTCTTCCACCCAAATAAAACTAGCTTTTCAGAGTCCCATAGGGAAAAAAAAATCTGTTCTTATAAGCTATAAAGTACCTGATTGAAAGAAGAACAGCAGTTACAATTTTTGCACTGCTTCTCAGCCGTTTCAGTTCCACTTTCTGGACCAATGTGAGAGGTGACCCCAGGCGTCTTCCTCCCCGTGCCCCTGGAAAACAGTGTGTCTGCTCTACAGGGAAGTTAGGTGGTCCAGGTCACATGGTGTGTATCACATGGTGTTTATCCAGGTCACAGCAGAGAGAAATCTGCTTCAGTAGGTGTGAGGGAGAGAGTTGGGGCCGATGGCAGAGGGAGGGATGGGGAAGTCAAGGCTAGTTGGGTTTGGAGGGGATGGTCAGACCTTGGAGAAATGTGAACAAGGCCGTTGACGTGAGGATGTGGCTCAGTGGAGGGAGAAGGTGAAAGACAGACAGGGAGGGGATTACACAAGAGCAAAACTGGAGCGTTTACCTTTAAAAATGAGAGAGAAAATGGGAGGAAGAAGTCAAGATGAAGGTATCCATCACTCATAGTAAGAGGGAAGGATGTCTGTTGAGGGGTTGGGGGCTCCTCGCCCCCCCCCCCCGCATCTTGTCTTTTCCTTGAGGGACAGGCAGGCAGTGTCAGGGACATGGCCGCACCCACACGCGTGCCTGTAGGGACGCGAGCCGGCCTCCCTAAAACCAGAGCCCCCTCAGAGCTGCACCCATGACGCCTGTGTCCCCATGGGCACCTGCTGGGGCCTGCGAGTGAGCCGTGGCTTCTCCAAGGAGGATACAGGCTCAAGCGCCCTCCTTAGGTTTCTTCAGGGGAGGAAAGAAACATGCAGATGGGCAGGGACTAGTAGATGCAGTTTATCCACACTTTCGAAAAGCCTTTCACAAGAGGCCCCAGGAAGTCCACTGTATAAAGTAGGCTCTGTTGAGAACCAGGCTTGCGGTCATCTTTAGCGCTGTAGACTTTTATCTGACAATTTACATATAGGGCGTTGTGCCGCCTCTTTTGAAAACTGTGTGTCCATAAACCACGGTTCGGCCGGGCAGCGTGATCACCGCGGGCGGCCCCTGGTGTCTCATTGCTGGCCCAGAGCTGGTGCTGTGCTGAGCCTGTAATTTATTACACATAGTGGTACTCAGACACACTGTCCTTACGCATTAGTACTAACTGGGTGATGTTTTTAAATAAAGAATAAGTAAATGGACAGAACTGCTTCCAGAAGTAAGATACTGGTTTTTGCCCAAATCCTAAATCCTGGGTTCCGAAGGGTTCATCTGTCACGATCACTTAACTTCCCACCAGCTGTGCAACAGAACCGTGTGCAAAGCAGGTGCCTTGTTGGGCAGCCCTCGCGTCAGCCCTGGGAGGAGGGGGCGGTCACTGCTGCTCAGATAAGGACAGGGAGGCCGGGACATCCTGCGGCCTGGGAGGTGAGGCAGGGCCTCCTGTTGAATCCGGGCCTCGGCGGCCTCCACTCTCTTCACTTTGTTAGTCCCAGCTGGCAAAGCCAGGAGGAGCAGCCCGAGCTCCTACAAGCCAGTCCCTCCTCGTTGTAAATGTCATCCAGAGGATGTCCTGGTTCAGGGCAGAAGCCAGGCCAGCACCGCCCCCCAGCTCGCTTCCCTGTACCTGTGCCCCACGTCGTGATTGCCTGGAGCTGAAAGTGATGGCTCTGTGTCCCCTGCTCTCTCTCTTCCAGCCCGTTGCTAGCTGTGTCCTTTGCCACTTGCTGTGCAGTTCCGGGAGTTGCCCTTCTGACCTGGGGCGTAAACCCACTCACGGGAGCTCTGGGGCTCTTCAACATTTTCCTGTACACCTGCTGCTACACCCCGCTCAAGAGGATCAGCATCGCCAACACGTGGGTGGGAGCCGTCGTGGGGGCCATCCCTCCCCTCATGGGCTGGACCGCGGCCACGGGCAGCCTGGATGCTGGTGAGTGTCTCAGCGTCTCTCCACAGACCCGGGGCCTGGGTGCTGGCCCCGCGAGCTCAGGGGCTCTTCCATGCGCTAACACCGCTGGTCAGAGGCCACTTCCTTCCCTGAGCTGCGGTACTTGGTGGTAGATGCCGTTCTATTCAATACCAGTCCTTTGGCACGTGTGCGGTTGTGGCCGTCGGAAGTATCGAGTGTAGAGCTGCAGGGAGACCGTGTCAGCCTGGCGTCTGGGTGAACAGATGCTCTCACCAGTAGGGAAGGGCTGAGAGAAAACAAAGGGCAACAGGTAGAATGAGAAGAAAGCACCTGGAAGTCAGGAGCCAAGGCAGGCCTGGTGCTGTGTGGGGTCGGTCCCGATCCTGGAGTGGGTATCAGGGCCGGCCCGGGCACAGCGGATGCTGCCTCGTCAGCAGGCCTCCTGCACCAGCTCTTCGCTCCCCCAGAACCAGACTATTTTCCCCTCTTAGGAGAGGACAGACTATTTTCATTAGTTTCTAATTTATTTTTATATGATTTGCTTACATTTTTCATGCTGTCTACAGTAAAACCATTGAAACATTCCTCCAGTTTTTTGGCTGGGATGTCACAAGTAAATTTGTGGGGTGAAAATAGCTCCTTTTTACCATCTGTAAGGGAAGTTTCACAGTCTAATTAGTCAAGTAATTATTGTTTTTCACCGACGCTTAGGAAGGAAGTGGTGAGGTTTCCTGCAATATATGTAAGTACATATTTTTCACATGAGCGATCAAAAGGCTGTTGGCCATAAACCGTTGCCCTAGAAGCCACGTTTCTGAAACGTTTTCGTAAAAGCTCTTACGTTCCCATTTGGAAGCTTACAGAGGTGATCGCACCTTTACCAGGATTGTCTCTTACAGTGGCTTTAATATCCTGTAAATGTTGGCGTTTCATGAATCTGCGAATATAATATTCTGAAACGTATGTGCCTGTTTGTTCTGTGATGAGCCTGAAGCCAGTCTCCTGTGAGCGGGAGATGGTGTCAGCCCATCGGTGAAGGGCTTGGCCCTGGGGGAGGGGGCTTGGGTTTGGGGCGCGCCCGCCCTTAGCTGGCTGCCCTTCAGAACCAAACTTGACGTCCTTACGCGGTGTCTCCTCGCCTCCCACCTGGAACTGGAAAGACCCTTCTCATGGAGCTGTTGTGAGGATTTGCTGACTTGTTATTGAATCTCCCTCAATCATAAAGCTGGTGTTAATTAGTACAGATGAAGGAAGGTGGTGAGATTTGATTCATTGGCAGAGTCTGAGCAGTTCCCGATTGTTCCCTGGCTGTTGTTTTGGGACAGGGAGATGCCTCCCGGCTTAGAGGGAAAGCACTGGGTCCATCAGCGATCTGTGTCTTGGGTGAGGGAAGTGGGAGGGAAAGCAGGGCTCTGGCATCCCTGGACCAGATGACGAATGAGCTCCCGCCCCCACCCTCCACCCCCGGTTTTCAGTTGTAAATTTAAAGAGCCCACCTGGGCACTGCCAAACCTCCTGGTCAGATTCCTGCTGTTCAGTTCAGCCTGGATCCCCACGCTTGACCCAGCTAGCCTCCCCCTGCTGTGCCCTCCAGGCCTTTCCAGTCATCGCCCAGACACTGGAAAGCAAGCAGGTCGCTCCCAGGCTCTGCCTCCCCGCCCGCCCCGCACTGTGTGCTCTGTCCCCATCCACGTCCTCCTGCCTAAGCCCTCGGATGCCTGCTCCAAGCCACCTGCCTGCCGGATGGACACAGCCCTGTTCAGTTTCCTCAAACCTGTCACAAGGAACAAGGCACCAGAAACTACCTTTTCTGTCCAGGGAATCCCAGCCAGGGCCAGGGTCAGGGCCCAGTGTGACAGCCCCAGGGACAGGTATCGCTTGGAGGTATGTGAGGGCTGTCCAGTCCAGGGCCGTGGAGAACTCAGTCACCTTTGTCATGCAGGGTCCTCGGACCCAGGTTCTTGCTGAAGGCTGGAGGCCCCTGGCAGTTTCCTGCGAAGAGCTTGGGCTTCAGCATGTGTTCGAGCTGCCTCCCTGGAGGCCAGAGAGAGAAGCTTTTCAGGTCCTCCCACTTAGGACGCACATCCAGGTGGAGCCCTTATTTGTTCAGCCACGTCCGGATCTGGCTAAAATGCTAATGGGCGTATTTAATTTTTTTTTTTTAATTTGAGGTATAGTATTTCTGCAATCCAAAGTTAATTGTTTGTATACAAACTCATTAATGAGGAACAGCTCAGGGCCAGGCTGTACCTTTTATAGGTAGCGGCCTGAAAATGCACGTTTGTCTTGAGAAACGAGACCCTTCATCTACCTGAGCTGACCCTGGTGTAAAGCACAGCAGCCTGAAAGGTTTGTAAAGCCACAAGAAGAAGGTCCTTTTGCAGTTGTTGTGATTGATTTCTATTATATCCCTTTTGTGTAAATCTTGAAGGTGCATTGTGTGATTCTGCCCCCAGAATCCTTAATTACCACAGATCAAATCACACACCCAAAGCCTTGTGAGGTTTATACAGAAAGAGGAACGCTACTTTAAATAATGCTTGCAATTGCTCCAAAAGTTTCAAGACATTAATTTGATAGGTAGAGCCAACTTGAGCTAAGCAGTAGATCTTTGAATGAATTGAGTAAATGAAATAATGGATGAATGAAACAGTGAATAAGTAGCTTCCATTTTAAAGATGAAAAACCTCTAAGGTATTCCAAGGTCAATCGCCAGATATTTATTGAGCATCACCTATGAGTACAGAAGGAAATGACTCAAAGAAATAAGGCAGAATCTGAGAGAATGTAGTTGAAAGATTTTTATTCCTGGATTTTAGGGACTAAGTCAGCTATGATTTTATATAGTTTTATCATCTTCTAGAACTGCACTTTGTACTGTGGCAGCCGCTAGCCAAAGTCCAACACGATGGTGCTCAAACTTTAGTGCATATCAATCACCTGGATGGAGGGCTTGTTAAAACTCAGCATCCTGGGCCCTTCCCCCAAAGTTTCTGACTCAGTGGGTCTGGGGAGGTGCCTGAGAGTCTGCATTTCTAACAAGTTCCCACGTGATGCTGATACCCCTGGTCTAGGGACTACATTTGAGAACCGCCAATCTGAAAAGGCAGAACCAGCGAGCGCTCTTACTGTTAGAATGTCCTGGAAATACCGAGGGATTTGGGCCAAGGGCTTGGCAGATGGTATTATCAGAGATGCGCTAACAGTGTCATCTGTACTATTTACCGAGGTGGTTGTATCTCTTCTGGGTTCTTATCTTTGGGGACGTGTTTGTTTGAAGGAGCCCTTCTGAGAAAAAGCAGCCAGCAGTGTTTCCTTTCTTCTGTGGTATCTCCAAACCGTCTTGTCTTTAAACCTCCAGAAACTGGTCACTGTGGAGCAGCCATGAGAGAGAAGAGTTTGGAAAACTCTGTCGAGCTTGCTGCCGGGGAGGGAGGGGGAGGTGGGTGACAGAGGTGACAGAGGCCCACTCGGCTCGCGCCTTCCCGAACCGTCCCCCCAGCCACCACTGCATGCGGGGCCCTGAGAGATACAGGGTCACTTAAACCCAGTCCCGGTTCTCACTTGTGTCTCATGTCTCAGAGTCTTCAGGGAGAGGCAGGCCGGTGATCAAGTATTTCCCTGAGCAGAGAGCTTTAGCGGGGGCTCCGGGCTCTCTTAAATTGGCCCCCAAATCGGTCCAGGGAGACTTCGGAGCCGAGTGACTTCTGAGTTAAGTCGCGGCCCGTTTAGTTGAGGAGGGAAAGTGCTTTCCAAGAAACGGAAAGTGTGTGCACAGGGGTTGGTAGGCATACAAGTCTACACAGACCGAAATCCGTGCCTCCGCCTCAGGACGCCGCCTACCAGCCCCGGCGTTCATTTCAGTCGCCGTCCCCCTGACCAGGTGGACTTGGGCTGAAGCCCTTTCCTGGGGCTTGGTGGACATCGGTTACGATTGGGGGGCAGCAGCTCGGGGCCGTGTGTGATGGGGACCCTGAAGCCTCACCTTCAGGGTCCTGCCTCGACGGAACTGACTCTGGATGGGAGGAAAGATACCAGATTTGTAGCTACAGAAAACTGTGTGCTTCCCAGACGGCCGACAGAGTGAAGAAATGCAGTGTTCGGAAGCACCCTTCTTAGCATCTAGATCTTTCTGTGGTTTTTGTAGTGGCCACGGGGCCAATCAAGACCTCCAGGGCACCAAGCACGGAAGAGATGGTGCTGCCTTCCCACCTCCAGTAAAGACGTGAAACATAAGACAGCCATGGGGTTCTGATTTCTTTTCCCCACAACAGCATTGTTGTTGTTGGTCTTGTTTGTTTGTGTTTACCACTAGTGGAAAAGAATTTCTCGCTGTTCTAGATGCCCCAGTGGTGTGGGTCCAAAGCCTGTGCTTGATGTGACCCTTCAGAATCCAGCTCAGTGTGGGTGGGCGAGTGAGGCCGGATTGGTGGGCAGGGGGAGGGGGTGAGGTGAAGACAAACAGACTAACGGATGGAAATTGTAAAAGCTAAACAAACATCAGGTGTTCTTGGTGTTTGCTGCTTTGTAGCTGCACAAAGAACTGTGAACAGCTAGCTCTTCTCTCCCAGTGGAATTTTTGTTTCAGAGGGTGCCAGCCCCAGCCAGGGCCCAGCCCTAAAAGCGCTTTTTGTGTCAATAGAGGTGATCATTACAGTGGAATTTTCTCCTGTGTCCATTCTCCTCTGAGACCCAGGCTTAGACCTTTCCTCCCACCTGCCTAATTACTTTGCTTTTTTTTGGGGGGGGGGCGGGGGAGCTTAACTGCTGTTAGCAGAAAACATTAAAAATGCTTAGCAACTAAAACTCAGGAAGGCCCAGTAAGAGGGCTGGCCCGTGGTGCAGCCAGCTCGCTGCCTTAGGAACGGAAATGCTTGGTTTGATTCTGCAGGCAGTGGCCAGCAAGGAGACAAGCGACCTGCACGCCCGGGGGAGGGCGTGGGGGTGGGGGGCACACCGCGGATAAGTGCCCGACAGCAGATGCTCCTGCTTGGCCCGGCCTGGAGCCGCACGTGGTAGCCTCTCAGCAGCGTTCACCTCCAGAGACGGTCTAGTTTATCCCGAAGGCTTCGGGTTAAAGTCCCTTCCCCTCTCCCATGCCAAAGCCACCTCTCTTCCCATCACCCTCATTTCTTAAAAAGGCTCAGATTCTGTTTTGTTATTTTCCTATATTTGAATAAATCCCCGGTCTTGGGTCTTTCCTATATTTGAATAAATCCCCGGTCTTATGGCATGCTTCTGGTGACTGCCTTGAAGAGATTTGTAAATGGCCTTTGGTTTGTAATTCAGATGTTGTTGTGTGGTCAACATTAATTATGTCAGCCAACATTCAGTTACAAATGAGGACTCGGAGACGGACTCTTATCAGGAAGTGACATTTGACAGATGGATGGTTCTAGTAACAAAAAGAGAATGAGTTTTTTTAGCCTCAGCTGGTAAACTACAAAATGTTAAATACCGTTTCACTGTATTTACCTCCTTTATTCTGGGATGGGAAGGTAGAATAGAATTTACTCACTCATTCATTCCACAAATATTTATTGAGGGCTAACGAGTACCAGGCACTGTTGAACCCAAGCCCTTTTGAAGATTTCCTTGAAAACACTGCCTCACTTTGAGATCAAACTCGAAAACGAGTAAATTCCTTTCGTGTGAGATTTTTCCATAACTAGTCTTAGAGCTTGAGATTGATTAAGATAAATGACATTTCTAAAGACAGAGTGACCAAGAGACATTACAGGAATATTAGCAAACCAAACGATATTTAGAGCCCTCTTGTCTTCAAAGACGAAGAAACAAAAGTCAGAAGGACCACATGAGAAACACGCAGCGAGCCGGAGGTCGGCGGTGTAATTGGCGACCGTTTGGCACAAAAAGGCCCAGCCTTGTCACCCCCGGGTCCCGTAGCTGGGCAGGATCACAGGAGCTGGACCACAGTAGGTGAGGCCTGGCCCGCAGTGCACATTTAGTCAGTTCTGTTCAACAAACAGATTCATGCTCGGGTGATAAACGGACAGACCTTCAAGTGTGAGCTGGCGAGTGGGGAGCAGGTGAGTTTCCTAGAGCACCCACAGAGGCTCGGAGCCCCCAGGGGAGCGGGGGGAAGAGGAGGGGAGGGGTCACCTTGCTCAGAGTCAGGGCTTTGTGCTGCCTCTTCCCCCGACTGTGCTTCAAATGAAACCTCGGGCGGCTCCGCATGGACGGTGGGGCGTGGACAGCGGGGCTGGGACCGTGCGGAGTGGACCGTGGAGGGAGGCAGGGAGAGCATCCCTTCTCCTCGCCGTGCCTCTTCATCATTCCCCAGTCACTGCCAGAGCATTCTTCAAGGGCAGGCGGCCATTGCCGACTCTATTTCCTATTTCCAGGGGACTTTTCATCTCCCCTTTGTCGCCATGCAGTTGATGAACTGGCCCCCGTCCTCTTCCCTTTCTCTGCGGCGCCGTGGAATTTCATCACATGGGGGAGGCTGACCTGTCCCACAGGCGCCTCTGTGTTCACCCTCAAAAGAAGGGCTTTGAAACTGCTGACCATGAAGCTTTTGACTTGGCTGTGCTCCCCCAGCCAGCCCCAGTTTACATGAGCACGACACCCCAAAGCTGCTGAGGGCCACGTGGAGAGAGGGAGCCCACTGTCCACGGAGGGAGGACTGCCCGAGCCCAGCCCAGGCTTTGCTGGACCTGCGTCTCTCCTCCTTTTCAAGTCCCTGCGTGGGCAGCGAAGGGCAGTGAATGGTTGGGGTCGGGGTGGGAAGGGTTGAACGTAAGCCCGCCAGGCAGCAGAGAAAGCAAGCTGAAACCACTGAGCTCCATTCCAGAGGAGTGTGTTTTGGAAGAGCCCGTACAGAGTCAGAGCTCCAACTTGGAGATTTTTGTCTCCACCCTGTTGGGAAGCCATTGGCTGGGATTGCCTTGGCTTTGTTTGCCAACAAAATGATGGAAGTACGCTACGGACCTGAGCAGAGGGGACAAGGTGAGGGTCTCCACCTGCCGGTGTGGCGTAGAGATGCTTGGGACATGTTCCGAGAGTATTTTCCAAGAGTCACTGGGAAGACACTGTCTGGCCTTGCCTCACCTAAGGAGCCCCCCTAATCGGAGAGGGTGCCAGGAGATAAGGGTTCCCCTCAGCTGGTCACACACAGCACAGTCGACGAGCTCACCTCTGTTTTCTGTGTGTGGAGGGAAGGAAGTAAGGCCGCTGACACCTGGCCCTTCTCTGGAGTTGGCCTCCAAGCTGGGATCATGGCATCATGATCTCAGGAAGTTGCTGTCCTCTGGAGAGTCCGTTCGCACAGATACGCCAACTATCTCACAAGTTTCCGTATCCTGTGTATTCATAGACCAACAGGTATTTGATTAAAAGAAAGGAAGCAGACATTTCTTCTGGATATGATTAAACCAAGTATGTATGAAGATTCTGCAGACCGGTAGGAAAATGAGAAAACACATTGCAGAGAAGGAGGAAACGCACGGCTTGTGTGAATGGATTGAACCTCAGAGACCATCATTGAATCTCAGTTTACATATCACTTCTTCCAGGAAGCCTTCCCTGACCTCTCCAGGGCCGACTGAGGTCTTGCTCCTGTGTGCTCCCCTGAAGCCCTGCACCGAAGGTGACATTCCTGGGCTGTGATCCCTTGTGTGTTGTCTCTGTCCCTGGCCAGACTCCAGCAGAGGCCTTGAGAGTAGACCGTGCCTGCCCTATAGTGGGCAAACAGTAAATATTTGTTGTCACAGACCATGGGCCCAGTGAAAACAGACTGCTTCGTGGGGGTGAGGCTGAGGTGAAGCCTTTGAGTCAGGAAACCGAGGGCTTTATGTTCCCCCCACGAGGAAGGTGGGTTCCCCCAAGGCCCCTGGACTAATTCCAGCCTTCCTGTTCTAGCTCGCCTTATCTTGATGGAGACAGTCATTTGTTTTAATCTTTTACGGAGCCGAGGCCTTGCAGCCCATCGAGGAGAGCTGTGTGGGGTGGGGTTTTCTGATTACACTGCTTGAAGGCTAAGCTGTGATTTCTAAAGCTCTTTCATCTGTGACATGACCCAAACCCCTACCCAATTTCCTCTCCCAGAGAAAGCAGCATGCCACTCTTACGAAAGTGATTTTTTTTAAATTATGTTATTTGAAGGAGAAGCGTAACTAAAAACGTGTATTGAGCAAAACAGAATACTCCAATTGGCACGGGAAAAAAGAGGGCTTTTGAGAAAGACAAGGTTCCACGTGGGAGCCTGATGTCTTAACCGTTTCGAGCCTGGTTTCCTGGCTGAATTGGCTCTTTCTCAGCCATTGCAAGAGCAAAACAGCTCCTGAGCCCTGACCTACCTGTCCCCTCCCCCATCTCTACGTGAGCCCTGATGCCATTCCTCTGGGGACACAGCTTGGTCTTGTCGGCTCCCCTGGGCTAGGGCTGCGCTCAAAGCCTCCAAGTGGCCCGGTGCCCCGAGAACCAGTCACACTGCCTCCTCTGTGCTGGCCCCTCTGACATCCAGAGATGGCTCTATTTTGCCATCGGAATACGAAGGAGAAGTCTCCTTCTGTCGCTCTGTTTTCCACTTCACGTGTACCTGGGTGCTGCCCCCTTCCCTTCTGTCTTGGCTAATTCCCCAAGGGTGCTCACTGTCAAGAAAAATATTACCTGTGTGTTTGTAATTGAACAACCTTGGTTGTTTGTTTTTTAAGGCACCAGCACTCTTATCTTAATACATGGGTTTCTCCTTCCAGCAAGCCCTCCTCTGCTCTGCTCCACTGGCCTTCTGACGACCACCTGGCAGTCCCTTGTTACTGTTCGGCAACAACTTTCTAGGAGAAGGTGCTGGTACACGGTGCCGGGGTGCTGAATAGCCTTGGGCAAGTTACTTAATCTCTCATCTATGAGGTGAGAGCAGCTGTGCCTGTAGAAAGGTGCCGGGAACAGGAGAGCATGGACGTGATTCCCCTGCGCGGGCCTGCGTACAAGCCTCCAGGCCTTCGTGGGGATGGATGTCTGCTGGGCAAACCTAATACGGCCACAGAGAGAACCTTCACGTCTCCACCATGAACCGTGCGGGTCCCCCCCGGAGGAAAAGGCATCAGTGTGTGCCACTCCAGTGCCCCCCAACCACCTGTCCCCTCGGTGGTCTCTGCCGCCTGTCCCCACTCCCTGCTCTCCGCTGCTCTGGGGGAGATGCCCCTCCCCATCGGGTGTGCAGGTACCCTGAGACCCGGCCCTGCCCTTGCTGGCTGTCTCCTCACTCCCCATGCCTCCCCACAGCCTGCACGTCTCCCAGAGACACGACGAGTGACTCTTCCCAGGATCAGTGCAGTTGAGACGTGGCTCACACACCACCTTTGGGGACGCCTTCCCTGAGCAGTCACTCCCAGGTCGCCCATCCTGCCGCCCTCTTTTGATTCTCTGAGTAGCAGCCGTCAGTGTCGCCTGCGTCGTGTGCACCTCCCGCTGGACCCCGTGCAGGGCTCTGTCGCTTTGGCCGCTGCCTCTCTGGCCTCCAGGGTCGTACCTGGTGGGTGGCTGACACCGTCCTCTGTTTGCCACCAGATTCAACAAATAGTAGCTGCTTCTTTTTTTTTTTTTTCTGGCCCCACGGCATGCAGGATCTTAGGTCCCCAGCCAGGGATCCACCCTGCGTCCCCTGCAGTGGAAGCGCAGAGTCTTAACCACTGGACCACCAGGGGAGTCCCAGTAGCTGCTTCTTTTGCTGTTCAAATTGGAATGTGTCTACATGAATGAAGATGTATATATGTGCTAGTTATAGACAGGGTTAAAATGGTCTGCAGGGGATTTGACAGCCACCCTACCAAAACAGGGACCCTGAGGGCAAGTCTTTGTTATTTTCCTCCTGGATTGGAAGGCTGGCGAGGAGTCGGTTGACTCACAAATAAAGATCCAAAATGAAGAGCAGCTTCCTTCCTCTGATCCTCTCCGGCAGGTGCGTGGCAGGACTGGGAGCCCACGCTTACTCTCTGGAGGACTCTCAGTGATCTGACTGTGTTCTCTCCTGCTGAGGGTCCTGTGTTAGCAGTCGCCGCCCCAGACCCCGCCCTGTTTTCCTGCACATTCCCATAGACGAGGGGCTCAGCAGATCTGTATCACCATCTAAGATAGGACAGCGGGTGCACATGCTCAAGCCGCCTGCAGCACAGTGCTTCCCAGGGTGGGTTCCAGTGGGTCCTCAACCTCCCAGTTCTCGGATCAGGGGCCCCAGAGGCAGGTGGGGGTCTGAGACACAGGGAACCCCGAGTGAGTCAGCGCGTCCGGGACCCTCCGAGGAGGAAGGAAGCAGGGGCAGTAGAAGGCCCTAAGGGTTACACGTCAGCGCTGGAAGCGGGGGTCTTGGGAATGGCTTTTGTGGAGCAGATCTCTGTGCACATGGGCTCCGGGGCTGGGCTGGAGGACCCTTTGCCCCATGGTATGCAGCACTTCTCTCTGGAGATGAAAAAAACAGGAACAAACCCTCACGGAGTTCACATCCCGGAGGGGAAAGGAAACAGGTAGTGACGGGATAGGTGGCTCACCCTGTGGGGGACGCTTTGCAGCCCAGACCCTCCTCACGACTTGCCGTGTGGATATCCCAAGGGCGTGTCAGACCGAACACACCAGAGTTACCCTTAGGAGCTGCCCTGCACGGCTTCCGGGTGTGTCCTCTAGGGCGCGAGGTCTCCGGGCACCCCTGGGCCCAGGAATCGCTCCCGACACCTCCCTCCCTTCTCTGCACTCACGTCCTGTCACCTTTGCCTCCTTGGTCCCTCTCAGGCCCATCTCCTGCTGCGCCGTCACCGCCCCGATCCTCACTCCCCTCATCTCTCCTCTCCTCTCCTCTCCTCTCCCGAGTGATCCGTCCAGAGCTGCCTGGGCCCCTCCAGTGTGTCCTTTCACCAGGGCCCCTCTCCTCAGCCCCTCTCGCCACACGCACATGTGCACTCTCACGCGTTAAGTCCCCTCCATGGCTTTCTGCTGCTTCTAGGACGGAACAGTCCTTGGCGCCGCCTGCAGAGGGGGGGCGGGTGGCCCTGCCCGTCCCTCTGGCTGATCCTGGAACCTGGCCCCGCTGCTCTCTGCACTCCAGACACATGCCTGCCTTCTTTATTTTAATTTACTTTTTAAATTATCATACAGTAAAATCGACCTTGTTGTTCTGATGTACAGCTCTGTGGATCCTAACACATGCCCTAGTCTTCTTGTCATGCTGTGACTGCCGCGCCTTGATTACCGCACTGGCCTGGTCACTCCTCTCTGGGCACAGACGTCCTCCTCTAGACGTCTGCTCCGCTCCATGCGCTGCGCCCCCGTGCGCTGCGCACCGGTGCCCTGCGCCCCCTTGCACATGCTTCTGCACAGCCGCCGCGGGCCTCTGGATGCGTGGCTCTGGGGGAACTCGGCCCACGTGTCTTGGCGCTCACGCTGCATCCGCGGTGCCTAGGCCGCGCTCGCCTCTCAGTGGGCGCTCGGGGAACACGCCCTGTGTGAGGAGAGGAGGAATGAACCGTCCGCTCAGGAATGGCTGCAGCCCCTTTCGGAGACCCGGCCCAGTGCCGCGGGGGAGCCGGGGCTGCAATCAGACGTGCTCCCGCTGAGTTCCTCCTTCACCTCTTGTTGGAGAACTTAGCATCATCTGATTCGTTCGCTTAATGAGGATTATAAAACCTACCTCGAGTCCTGCAGTCGGATTAAGTGAGGTGACTGTAGAAGTCTTTGTTAGAAGGAGGCATTCAGTAACTGGCAGCCTTCACCCCACCGTGTTGGGGGGAAGATCCAGTTCCGGAGAAAGGGTGCTCAGGTGTTCACCTGTTCTGAGAAACAGCAGAGCCTCTGCCCCTGTGCCGCTCTGCGTATTCAGGTTGCGCTGGGGAGTCCCCCGCCCTCCCTGCGGTGCGGGCCGTGCGCCCCGCCTGCTGCCCCCGCGTCCCCGGTGCCGCCCATAAGGACTGCGGTTCTGTCGGTGCTGAGTGGGGAGCTGCCACCTGCCCGGAGCGGCCTTCCACCTCGCTGCCCAAGCCCCTCACTCGCGAGCCGGCTGGTGGAAACAGAGCTAAAAGCCCGGCCCAGAAGGCCCTCTGGGACTGGGCCGCCCCTGAACGTGACCCCCTTTGTTGTCGCGGTGTTGGCACCACAGGGGGCGGGGGGCGGTCAGGTGCCACAGGTGCTCAGCCTTGTGGGAAGCCTCCCGCCCCCGCCCACCTCCATCTCCGAGCAAAGAGGGAAGCGCAGACGCGCGAGCACCCGAGGGAGTCTGGCTTGCGAGGTGGGAGCGCGCCGCCAGGGCCGGCAGCTGTCGGAAAGGGTGCCTCTGTAGATCTCTGATGACGGCGTGTCTTGCTTCCCCAAACCTCTGTGCAGGAGCGTGTCTTTTGGGAGGAATCCTCTACTCCTGGCAGTTTCCTCATTTCAACGCGCTGAGCTGGAGCCTCCGCGAAGACTACTCCCGGGGCGGCTACTGCATGATGTCGGTCACCCACCCGGACCTGTGCCGGCGCGTCGCCCTGCGCCACTGCCTGGCCTTGGTCGCCATGTCCGCCGCGGCCCCCGCCCTGGACGTCACCACGTGGACCTTCCCCGTCATCGCCCTCCCCATCAACCTGTACATTTCCTACCTCAGCTTTCGGTTCTACAGGGATGCAGACCGGAAGAGCTCCCGGAAGCTGTTCTTCTGCAGCCTCTGGCATCTGCCCCTTTTCCTGCTGCTGATGCTGACCTGCAAGAGGCCGGCTGCGCAGGGCAACGCGGGCGGGCCGCAGAGTTGACGGCGACCGGCGTGTGGGGAGGAGCAAAAATCATCCAGGGAGACGCACAGGGGTTTTTTTTTTTCCGCCTTTGCTGTTAGGCAAGGATATTTTGGTAATTCCAAAGCACCAGGAGAGAAGTCGCTGTGTTGAGAACAAGATTGTAAACTAATTTGGTGCTCGGTGATCACTCGACAACTCTTTCCGCGGTGATATCCAAAATGCTCCCCAAATAAGAATTGGGTTGGCTCCGCAGTTTTACGTGAGGAGCGCATTTCTCTTTGAGGGTCTTTCCAGAGCTCTTCCTCTAACCCCACCCACTTTGTCCTCTCCCTCGGGTAGAAGTGCAAGCGCACCTTCCTTTCTTAGCCCCTCCACACACACTCCCCAGCTGCCGACCGGGGTGGCCGGACGAGGTGCACACTCGCACTCTGGTATCTGTGGTTCCGTGGCCTCTGGTCCCTCGCCGGCTGTCAGAAGAAATGCAGGCTGCCAGTCGCAGCCCCCCTTCCTGTGAATGAGCCAGGGCCCCCGGGTCCACCTTCCTCTGTCCCACACACATCCTCAGCCTCATTTTCCCTCAGACGATAACAGAACGCCAAGGACATGCTGCTGCCCAGCCTCTGCGGGAGGAATTCCAAACGGTTGTCTGGGGAATCTCAGACTGGACCACCCACTGCCCACCCTATCACGTATCAGCATTTCAGAAACTCCAAGGAATCAAAGGCATCTTTAAAGTTCACTTTAAAATATCAGAGGTGTCAGAGCGTTTCTTTCTGGAAGGGTCATGCTAGACTTAAAACTAGAAATCCCTCCGGCTCTGATCCATCTCGTCCTCGTTAGTCACTGCTGCGGTCATCAGCTCGGCTCAAGGCTGAGTGAGAAGGGAAATCAGAAAGGGGCCAGCCGGCCCACATAGCTCACATTCTTGTCCCTTTAGTGAGGAACACATTTCCATCCTGCTATCTTCTAAATTCAGAAATCAGCCTCCACACGTCCAGTGGCTCGGAGAGCCGGAAGCAGGAGCTGGACTCCAGATGGGGATGCTTAATGGTCCTGGGAGGCGCATGGGTCCCCGCAGACAGGGGTGGCCTCCGTCACCAGCAGCCTCCTCAGCCCCCACATCCACCTGCTTGTCCGCTGTCTGTCCATTTGCCCGAAGGTCTTGAAGCTGAACAGGATACTTTAGTCACTCAGTGCCCCGGAAGGAATCCATCTGGGAATTTATGCAACACTTAAACAGTGCCTGCAATACACCTGTTCTCTCAAAACCTTCCAAAGCGATTGCAGGTAGCATCTGAGTTCTGTCTCTGCTTACCTGAAACATCACCTCCTGGCTGCATCCAGGTGGCCCTGTGGGAACTGGCATGAGTGTGTCTGGTGGGGACATCCACAGCCCTCGGATTTGTAAAGCGAGTCGGTTCTCTTCCTGCTGCAATAAACCAGCACCTTGAACCATAGTGTGTGTGGCGTCATTCCACTCCATCTCCGGTTCCTGGTGGAACCGATAACACTTGCCTCACTTTCATGAGCCGGGAGGAGAGCAGAATGTCCCACCCGGCGATGCTTCTCATTGAGGGGGTGGAAGCAAGCATGCTGCGCTCCCGAGAGAATCCGCCTGACACCCACCCTCTGCTCTGGATCACCTAGTCTCTCCCTTCCCCTCCCTTCAGCACCATCGCCCTAGAAGTGGTCCTTGGGGCCTCTCTGACCTCCTGACTTGTCGTTCCCCGGCTCAGAAAATACAGTGCCCAGAGTGCAGTCTGCGCAGCCAATGATGTCTCAGCTCCTTGGTGCTCAGACCCCAGGATGAGAACCTTCCACAGGAACCCCTCACTGCCACCCCCACCCCCACCCCACCACCGTGCTGCTTCTCACACCTCCCCGGGGCTACCCTGTGCTCAGACCACCACCTCCCCAGACCCCTGTCCCTTCATCCCTGCGGGAACGTGGAATTCACGCTCCCATGACCCCCTCAACCCTAGAGCCCAGACAGCTGCTCGGTCACCTGGGCTCCTGACGTCCCGGGGCTTCACCTCCACAGCTGGGTGTTCTGACCCTGGCCGATGACCAGTAGCATTTCCCTCACAGTGAAGCCCGTGTGTTTCAAGCATCCCTCGGCAGGTCTCTAGGAAATCCTGTCACCCCACTGGGGAGGCACGAACATGTGCAGAGGACCTCCCAGGCACCCAAGGTTAAAGACAGGAGGGTCTGAGTTTGCTCATCCTGGTGATTCCCTGGCCACGTCAAGAGCCCAGCCTGGGACGCACTGTCTGGACCTGATCTGCAGAGTTTCACTCAGCCTGTCAGGCCAGTGGCTGCAAGGACAGGACTCAAGCTGGGGGCCCTGACTCAGGAGGGGGGCCACACGGGTAGGAGCAGAAGCCTGTGCTTTGAAACGGGATTGCACTTGGACTTTATTTCATAATATGGCAAACTAATGACAAGGAAAGGGGTCATGTCCAGTTTCCTTATTTAGCTTTTTAAGAAACATGATTCTTAACACGCTATTCCTTCTGACTCTGGGAAAATTGCACCAACTTCCTTTTAGTAAAACCACTGTATCCGTTGAGGATAAAACCAAATTTCACCAAAGGGTCTGTCTCTGTAGGCCGACAGTGAGGGGGATGCTGTTCGTTGCCTCTTCCCAGGATTGGTTTGTGTTTTCAGACATAAAAATAGGGTCTGTCTTGCCCAATCAAAACACCTTTATTGCGCTTTAAATACACTTTGAGTGCCCCATGCCCTGATGCTAGAGGGAAAAAATAAGGCTGTCGGAAACTGTGCTTTGCTCTGCGGATGTACAGAGTTGAATTTCCCTCTGACCGTGTATTTTTTCTCAGTCCATCCTCACTCCTTTTGCCTTGTTAAGAAAATAGCTAGGACTCAGCACTTCTCTGCCCCATGGCAGTGCTGGGACCAGAGCAAAGGTTTTTCTGCTTGCTGACGCAGGTGTGATGGGAGACTCACTTCTCTGAGTTCAGTTGGAGTCAGGGTCTCCGTCCTCTGACCTCCACCCACCCCCCCCCTCCCCAGCACACTCCTGTTACAGCAGGACACTTGTAACTGACGGCAGGAGGGACTCAGGGGAGAAAGGTTTTCGGGAAATGCTCTCTTGACCTTTCTAATGACATGCTCACAGCCCAAGAGATTTTGACTTAAAGACGAACTGGGTTGGGATGTTGCCTTGCTTTTTCTCTGGAATCATCGGCCAGCTAGCGATCATCCACAAAGCTCTTCGTGTCCGGGGCACGTTTTCTCCATCCGTCTTGTAGGATCAGTGGTGTCAACTGACAGGCAACTAAATAAAAAGCAAGTGGAAAACAAGCAGGGTCCAACAATCGACGTGACTGCTGCTCCACGGCACTTTTTCCCCAGTGTCTAGAGCAATGCTTGGCCCAGAGTAGGTGCTCAGTAAGTGCTTTTTAAAAATTATTATTATTTTTTTAATTTTTGGCTGCATTGGGTCTTCACTGCTGCATGCATGCTTTCTCTAGTTGGGGCGAGAGGGGGTTACTCTTCGTTGCGGTGCATGGGCTTCTCATTGCGGTGGCTTCTCTTGTTGCGGAGCACGGGCTCTAGGTGTGCGGGCTTCAGTAGTTGTGGCACGTGGGCTCAGTAGTTGTGGCTCGCGGGCGTAGTTGCTCCGTGGCATGTGGGATCTTCCCGGACCAGGGCTCGAACCCGTGTCTCCTGCATTGGCAGGCAGATGCTTAACCACTGCGCCACCAGGGAAGTCCCTCAGTAAGTGCTTTTTGAGTGAATAACCCCATCTGGACTACGAGAGGCCCCTGTGGTCAGAGGGACAGGGTCTGTTAGCCTGGGATCAAGAAGGAACTGATTCGGAAAGCTGTTTATAACAGGCGGTTTCGTGAGAGAAAATGGCTTGTAAACCGTCCTTATCCCACTGCTGGGACAGTCCCCGTTCCCACCCCACCCGCAGGACAGTCCGGGGCTGCACCGACCAGAGCCCGCCCCCCCCCCCCCCCCGCCGCTTCCAGACCAGCACCCACAGCTTCGCTTGTTTCCGGAATCTCCCTTCTCTGACTTCAGACCATCCCCCCCACCGTTCCTGCTGTGTCTCCCGGGGCACCTGTCAGTGTGCAGCCTGCAGGTGTTACTCACCTGTCCATGCACCGTCTCCCTGCCCCACCATCAATCCTAAGCCCAGTAAGGCAGAAGCGTCTGCTTCTCATTGCTGGATCCACGGGCACCCAGAATAGAAGGGACTTGGGAGTGACCATGAGGCGGGTGCCCCGTCAGTGAGCAAAGGAATGAGTGGGTGGCTTTAGGGCAGGTGCTGGGGCTGGAGCGACACTTGTCTCGGCTCCACTGGGACCAGCACGGGGTGGGGCGGTGAGTAGGGCACACGCCGCATGTGACTGAATCCAGGGCAGACGCAGCTCTCCACCTGTCTTGTGAAGGAAACAGCCAGGGTCGAGCCAAGATGATGACTATCGTTCCCTCCTGATGTTACTCGGTCTGTTTTCCAAAGTGTGGTACGTTTTCGCTCTTTCCTGTGGCTTCAGGGCTGTCTTGGCTCAACGACTAAGCAGCAAGGAGTTCTTAGTCAGGTTGGCTTCTTGGCCACGATTTTTCTTGCTCTCTCTTTTTGCTTTTTCAAATGCATTAGCAGAGAATCTAGTGTCTAGCTCCATCTTCTTCCTTAATCGTCACCCACCTCCAGCGGGTGAGAGCCAGCCCGTGCATCCAGGTCAGCTTAAAGGAGTGGGGCCCCGACCTGGCGCATAAGCTGGGGGGCTGCCTAGGAAGTGGAAGCCAAGAGGGGGAGGATCCCAAGTGCGAGACGGCAGGTCGGCCAGGCCGGGGGTGAAGATGGAGTGCCAGGGTCTCGGTAAAAGCCAGTGTGTCCTCAGCAGACAGCTCCTACCCGACAGCTCCTCTCTCTAAAGCAAAGCCCAGAATAGAGCTGGGGATGGGCAGGAGGGGGGAGGGGAGGGGAGCAGAGGAAACTTTGGAGGAGACAGAGCAGGGTGCTTTGCTGAGTAACCCTACCCCAAACACCTAAAGAGGGGCCAGGTGACAAGACGAACAATCCTGGGAGCATTAGCTGGGCTAACACAAACACCGCCCTCCACCCTTCCCACCCTCAACAAACAGACAGACACAAACCAAACAAAGCGTCAGTGAGGGGAGAGGCACCTGCCCCTCTGTCATCCGCTGAGCAAGTGACCGTCCACGTGCCGTGAGCCGGGCCTGGTGTGGGACAAAGGGACGAACCCAGCTTCGGCCGCGACCCCCAGGAGCTTACTCTCTGGAGAGTTCTCAGAGAGGGAGTGGAAGGCGCATTCCAGCTTCTTCCCCAAAGTCCTCCGCTTCTAGGTACTTTGGCCACAAAACTAATTGGCCGAGAGGCAACTGCTGAAAAGATAAAATAACAAAAAATAAAAGAGGGACGTTAAAAAGGACATGATGGTACATGAGGAACGAATAACAAAATTAGAAAGACTATTGCAAAATCAAAATATCTGAATACATTTTAAAGGTGTGTAGGGAATTCTCTGGCGCCAGTGGTTGGGACTCCGGGCTCTCACTGCCGAGGGGCCTGTGTTCAATCCCTGGTGGGGGAACTAAGATCACGCAAGCTGTGCAGCATGGCCAAAAATTTAAAAAAATAAATAAATAAAATTTTAAAAGATTAAGAAAACTTAAAAGGTGTATAGATTCATGGCAGTACTGTGCAAATAACTTCTTTTATTTTGTGGGTTGGACCTCAGAGCTTGTCTTCCAAGTCCTTCATTCATAGTATTAACTTTTTTTTTTTTTTTTTGCTTGGTGGTTCATCTCCTCGTTTGGCATCACACTTTTTATGTTTTGCTAAAATCTCCTCCTTCATTAAGAGAGGTATCTGTTTCCAGACGGTGGGGTCCCAGCTTGCACCCGAACTGTCTCGCGCCGTGAAAGCCTCACCCCACTTGGTGCCCTAGACACAGTGTCACGTGTCCTCTGACCGACGTTCCAACGTCCTACAGGAAACGGGGGTCTAGCTCTGCACCTTCGGGGTCCTCAGCCTCTTTCCCCTCCAATGCAATATGTTTCAAAATAAGAAACCAACTCTGGGGGCAAAGCATCGTCACCCATCAGCTCCAGAAAGCCATCTATAACGTCACTGGCTGGAGAAAGGCTAGCGCATTTCAGCCGGCTGAGATCAGGCACGGCTCGATCCAGGCGGCAGAATCTCTCTCCACTCGCTGTTGTCACCACTCTTGGCAGGCTCTCTCCCCTTAAGGAGCAGACACCCCTTAAACAATTATTCATTCACAAATACTTGTTTACTACTTACCTCGAGTGAGGTGCTGGGGTGCAGAAGTGAAAAAAACAAACCCCCCTGTCTTCCTGCCTGGGATATCTTGAGAAGAAAACAAAAGCCCCCGGTAACTGGTGGCCTCCTCGGTGGGCCACTGGGCGACTGCAGCCAGCTGCTTGTTCAAACCTAAAGGAAAAGAAAGTGGACATTGAGATGCTGGCCCTGTTTGGCCTGATGTAGGGTTTGTGCTGATTCCTGACCCACTCGGCCTGGTTCACATCGATCAGCCCGCGTGCGGGACGCAGCCGTCCCCTCCCACCGTGAAGGTTTGAGGAACTCGGTGAGACGAGAGTGGACAAAGGGGAATTACACTGTATTGGGTTGGCCAAAAAGTCCCTTCGAGGTTTTCGTCACACTTTCTGGCAAGCCCCGCGTGAGCTTTTTGGCCACCCCATAGTTTGGTCCTCAGAGAGGCCTTGGGGTCAGGGCCATGAGGAAGTGGGCCCAGGAGAGGCGCTGGGAAAGGGGTCCCAGCAAAGGCAGCGCCCAGCGGCTATGCAGACCCTCAGATGCCACTGCCCATCACCACGATAAGCCTCTCCTGACCGCCTGACACCTGTGGTCCCCGACTCATCGTAAGGAAGGACCTCCTTTATATACAGACCCGGGTGAAGGTCCACTTATTACAAGACCATTAACAAGGTGAACACCCAGGGCGTTTTACTACCTGCTCTTTACGCCAAGTCAGCCGCACCCCCGGGACTTCCCAGGCCGGCACCCTCTTCAGGGTGGCAGAGCCACCCTCAGAGCTAAGTTAGTTCCTGTCAAGAGCATTTGCCTCAGCACCTTTCTTCTCCAAGTAAAGTGCTTCTTAGAAGACGCTTCCATTTTCTCAGGAATCGTTTAGGGAAAACTTTGGATTAAAGAGCCAGGAATGAGCCAGGCAGGTCCGTTTTCCAGTAGCCCCAACCCTAAGCTTCCGTGGGCATTGGGGTCCCCGTGCTCCCTGGCTCCCCGCCAACCACCCGGCTCCTGCCCAGACACACGGGACAGGAAAGCATCAGCCGCAAGCGGGGCTCCCTCGGAATTGTCCCTGCCCCCCCATCTAGAAAGGGACACTTGGCATTCTCGCGAGGCATTTTAATGCTAATTTGTTTAGCCCAAAAAGAGGAGCCCAAACAGATGTGGTCCATTTGGCGGGGATGTTGTGCATTTGTTAGTCAGTGCGAAAGCCTCCTTGGCAGGAGGTTAAATATTACCCTGGCTATTCACGAACACTTCATATTTCAAGAAAGGAAGGGAGGCTAAGGCTGCGTCCTATAAATCAGCCTTTCGAAGAGGCAGAAAGAGGCAAACATTTGATAAGTCTATGTCGTCGTGCTCGGAGATCAAAGGCGCTACCGTCTGTACTCACGCATCCGGCGTTCCGGCAGCAGCTCTGACACACCGAGGCTGGGCCGGCTGGGGAGGAAAGGATTAGCCAGTTCTGATCTGTGATCAGCTGGGTCTCGGGAGAAGTAGGAGGGTGTTACGGCCGAGTTCTGGGCTGGCTGCGGCAGGAGAGGCAGAGGGCCACCCACTTCAGGCTCTCGCTTCGGACGGTGGTGCATCTGCTCCCTGAACCCACTTCACTTGGAGACAAACGTGACCAGGGATAGACCCGCAGCCCCCAGCATCGAAAAGCTGAAAATACCTTGGCTGTTGGGCACAGCAGGAGGCCAGGTGGCCAGCCCCCTCTCCGGAGGGGCTCCCTGGGTCTCAGGCTACTCTCACTACCCTGGGCCACCCCTGGGCCTGTCCCACAGCCCCGTCCCTTTACTTACTCTTGCATCCACTTTGCCTTCCCCCAGCTTCTCTTTTACGCAGGGGTACCATTGGGAGCCCCAAGGAATGTGCTCCAGAAGCCCTGACCCTGGTGCCCATATGGACAAAAGGACAGTGAACACGGATGGATGGACATCTTCATGCAAACACCACGGGTTAGAATTGAGCCACTTGGTTCATCTTCCCCAAGAGCACAGACCAGTGCCCGCCATCTGGTGTATTCAGCTCTCGCCTGTGATCTAGATTTATAGGGTGGCCACTAGGATTTTCCCACCTGATTACTTGAGATCTGATACGGTCCCTTCAGTGATTATAATTCCTGGTTCCCAGATGGATGCGGCTGGAAGGTTGGCTCCATTTCCAGGAGAGTTAAGGGAATCAGGATGGACCCAGGGCCTCTCGCCCACCTTGAAGTCCAACAGGTGTTCTTGAGCTGCAGGAACGTGAGCAATCTCAGCAGACACGGACAGAAATCTTTTTCTATTTTTGGACGACACCGGTCACAGCTCCCAGACGCAGACTGGACCGTATCATCGGCTCTCCTGGGTCAACAGCTTGCCGACTGCGGGTCTTGGGACTTTGTCTCCATAACTGCGGGAGCCAATTCCTATCAACCAGCCAACCCCTCAGTCCTCTTGGTCCTGTTCCTCTGGAGAGCCCAGGCTCATCCAGATGGGTTTTGTCAGAACACACGTGTAAGGATCAAATCTCTGCCCACGCTGACTCAAGCTTTCTCTCCCTTACTTGTCTATGTTTCTCTGAGGTAGAGGGGGCCGCCCTGTTAATTAACCTTTGTCACCTCACTGAGAAGGGCCCCTCGCAGTTTAGAAAGGCTCAGGGAGATGAGTAGGGCATGTAGACACGAGGCTTTAAAGGGTTTTGATAGAGTCTTTATGTAGTTGTGAATGACGTGGTAACTTCTGGGTTTCCTTTTGGGGGGCACCTTTTATATCTTTATATCATACCTACGTGTGACCAGAGCTGCCCAGACAGATGTTGCCTGGGCTGAGAAGTAAAACAAACATATGTATACGTCAGTTTTATGGCCTCTTCCCAAAGCACTGTCTTTGTCTGTGGATTAGGGGCGGTCAACTGGCATTAGATTTAGAAAGACTGATGGTTACTCACAGAGCCTGGCATGGTGCCCTATGTCTAGAGCAGCAAGATTAACGTATTTTAAGGTGTAGGAGTTGAGGCCCTTGCCACCTAGCAAATGGACACATGCCTGTACAATTTTGCAAACTATCTCAGAGGGTCCATGGGTCCCCCTGGTCTCTAATATGGGGAGGTGGCTCTCAACAGATTTCCCCTCTCTCTTTTCAAGTGTCTTAGTCATGCTGACCCATGTCTTATCTCAGGCCAACTGCTTCAGAAATCTCCAAGAGCATATATATTCATTCCCTCCACACACTGATGGAGAAATCATGCATTTAGGAGGCAGACAGATCCGAGTTGGAATTCGGGTCTGCCCCCGGGCAGGGGTCTGTTGCCACCTCTACGAGTCCCCTCTGTGATGCGGCACGATTCCCTCCATTTCCGAAGTTGGTGAGGGAGGCTCGGGGACGGGACTGGAGAAAGTAATTCACGCGCTTTGCTCTGTACTGTGCTGCCCCGCTGAACTGTCTGACGAATGATTTTCCTGAATTGCCCAGCTGCTCTGGCCTCGAGCAGACACAGCCCACGGCTCTGAAGTAGAGCAAGATTGGAAACAGAACGACGACGCTTCCGCGTGTGGGGTACGGGCGTGCGCGCGGTTTGCCCTGCAGGGTGTCTCGCTCTGTCTTCCCACCGCCCCCCTCCTCGCAGGTCCTTTCTGTTTCTGTTTCGACGCCTGAGTTCATCTTCACCCAACAGTGCCTCCTATAGGGGACCCCGGTCTTCTACTCACCCTGCTTCCTCCTGAAATCTGTACTGGGCGTTCAACACGTCGTACTTCTGTCCTCGTTTTTCAAGGGTGAGCGTGTACAGTTCACGGCGTCAAACAGCATCTGCTACAGAACTTGTGTATGGAGGTGAATCGTCGTCCGTTCCACTTTCCTTTCCTCTGCACGTGCCCCTGAGTTCTCCTGGTCCCTCCTTCCTGCAGGAGCTATGACTTAGGGCCAAATCAGCCCTGACTTCCGCCCCATTTGTATCAGCGTCCTAGGGCTGCTGTCACGAGTTGCCACACACCGGGGGGCTTAAAAGCAACAGAGATGTGTTCTCTCGCGGTTCTAAAGGTCTGCAGTCTGAAGGCGGTCGGTATCAAGGGCTGAAATGAGGGTGTCTACAGGAGTAAGCCCCCTCCGAAGCTCCTAGGGGAGAACCCTTCCCTGCTTCCTCCAGCTGCTTGTGGCTCCTGGTGTTCGTTGGTTTATGGCTTCATGACCATCACACTCCAGTCCTTTCTCACACAGCCCTCTCCCGTGTGTGCGTGTGTGTGTGTGTGTGTGTGTGTGTGTGTGTGTGACATCTCCCCCACCCCCGACCTCTCTCCTAGAAGGACATGGACATCCTTAGCCAGATCCCACCCAGATAATCCAGGTTAGCCCACCCATCTCAACATCCTTAACTTAGTCCCATCTTTTGCTATGTAATAGTCACAGCCTCTGGGGAGTAGGGCCTGATATCTTTGGGGGACATTTTTCAATGTTATTATCAGCACCTAAAACTCCAGCCATTCATCTGTTCAATACTTGCCGGATAATCCCTGCCCACAGCCCCTTCCCACGAGAGCTCAGCTCCCCCCGAGACCATCTCAACCCTGTGTTTATCCCTCTTTTTCTCTTCACATCCCCTGCCGTCATCCTCATGGACAACAGCATCCGTTTTTAATGAACTGGTGACTCCCTTTGATCTGACAGCCCTCAGCCTCCCCACCGGCTTGAGCCCCAGCCTCACACCCCACCTCCACCTGCCAGCAGGCCTGCGTCCCTAGGTCCCCTGTTCCCTCCACACAGGTCTGCAGCAGGAGCTGGACGGGACACACGGTTGCTCACCTCGAATCTCCGCAGCGGCCCTCTTCCTTTCCCGGTCTCTTTGTGGACAGCCCCATCGGTGTATTTGTTGGTCTGTGTTTCCTAGAGCTGCTGTAACAAATGAGCACAGACTGGGTGGCTTAAAGCGGCGAAGTTTATCCTTTCGCAGCCCTGGAGGTCCCAGCGTGGGCAGGCCTGGCTGGCTCCCGAGCCTCCGGTGGAGGATGGGCCCCTGGCCTCCTTCAGCTTCTGGGGATCCCTCGGCTCGTGGCAGCAAAACTCCAGGCTCTGCCTCTGTCTTCACTGGCCTCTCTTCCGTGTCATCCTCTTCTAAGGACACTTGTCATTGGATTTAGGGCCCGCCCTGATCCAAGATGATCTCAACTCAGAATCCTTACCTTAATTACATCTGTAGAGACCCTTTATTCAAATAGAGTTGCATCACAAATTCCAGGTGGACATACCTTTTGGGAGACCACCACTCAGACCCCTGCACCTCTCCAGCTTCCAAACCTGAAAAACACAGCGTGCTGCCGGGCGCGGGGGCTGCTTGCTGTAGCCAACAAAGGGCCAGGTGATGCGGTCTGGGACTCCTGAGGAAATAACTCACAACTGATGGACCTTGACCAGTGGGGGACAAGAGAAGGAGGAAACCCCCTGCAGTGGTAGATAAACCCCCGTCCCATCCTGTGGACCTCCTTCCACTCTTCTGAAGAAGGCTAGTGAAAAAAAAGATAAAATCAAATAAAAATAAAGAAGGCTAACGAGCCAGCCTGCCTACCTCTTCCAAGCTCTTCTCCAAGTCACCCACAAAGTACAGCCTCTCCTCTCTCCTTCCCTAGCCTCACTTCCCGTGGCCGCTGGTCTGCACCCTGTGGGCTTGTGCCTCTCCAGTAGATTGTTAGCATGTTGCTGCTCGCCTCAAGCCTTGTTTTCCAGAGGAATGAAGCTGCGACTCTGTACAGCTGTGCCCTGAGTTCCCTTCGAAGGGGCTGGGGTTAGGATGTTAGCTGTGGGCTTTATGTATATAGCCTCTATCATGTTGAAGAAGCTCCTTTCTATTCTTAGTTGATTGTGTGCTTTTTATCATGAAACTATGTGGAATTCTGTCAAATGTTTTTTCTACATCAATTGAGATGATCATGAGTGTTTTTAAAATTTTTTCCTTCATTATATATATATATATGTATTTAACATCTTCATTGGAGTGTAATTGCTTTACAATGGTGTGTTAGTTTCTGCTATATAACAAAGTGAATCAGCTCTACATATACATATATCCCCACATCTCTTCCCTCTTGCGTCTTCCTCCCTCCCACCCTCCCTATCCCACCCCTCTAGGTGGTCACAAAGCACCGAGCTGATCTCCCTGTGCTATGCGGCTGCTTCCCACTAGCTATCTATTTTACGTTTGGTAGTGTATATATGTCCATGCCACTCTCTCACTTTGTCCCAGCTTACCCTTCCCCCTCCCTGTGTCCTCAAGTCCATTCTCTAGTAGATCTGCGTCTTTATTCCCGTCCTGCCCCTAGGTTCTTCATGACCATTTTTTTTTTTTTTGGATTCCATATATATGTGTTAGCGTACGGTATTTGTTTTTCTCTTTCTGACTTACTTCACTCAGTATGACAGACTCTAGGTCTATCCACCTCACTACAAATAACTCAATTTCGTTTCTTTTTATGGCTGAGTAATATTCCACTGTATATATGTGCCACATCTTCTTTATCCATTCATCTGTCGATGGACACTTAGGTTGCTTCCATGTCCTGGCTATTGTAAATAGAGCTGCAGTGAACATTGTGGTACATGACTCTTTTTGAATTATGGTTTTCTCAGAGTATATGCCCAGCGGTGGGATTGCTGGGTCGTATGGTAGTTCTATCTTTAGTTTTCCTTCATTATATCAATGGAATGTGTTACACTGATTAATTTTCATATTTTGAACCACGCTTGCATTTCAGGAATAAATGCTGCTTGGTCATGGTGTATAATCCTTTCAATATACTGCTAAATTCACTTGCTGTTATTTTATTGAGGATTTTTGCATCAGTATTAATAAGGGATAATTTCACTGCATCCTGTACATTTTGGTGGTTTTTTTTTCATTTGTTTCAAGGTATCTTTAAGTTTCCCTTATGATTTAACCTTTGACCCAGTGGTTGTTGAGAATGTGCTGTTTAATTTCTACATATTTGTGAAATTTCCTATTTTGCTTCTACCGTTGATTTCTAGTTTCATTCCATTGTGTCCAGAAAAGATACTTTGCATGAATTCAATCTTCTAAAATTTATTAAGATTTGTTTTGTGACCTAACATACAGTCTATCCTAAGAATGTTCCACATGCTCTTGAGAAAAATGTGTATTCTGCTGCTGTTGAGTAGGGTATTCTGTATGTCTATTAAGTCCAGTTGGTTTATATTGTTGTTCAAATCCTCTATTTCCATATTTATTGATCATCTGTCTGATGATTCTATCCATTATTGAAAGTGGGGTATTGAAGTCTCCAACTATCACTATATAACCCTCTTTACTTCTGTTGATATTTGCTTTATAAATTTTGGGGGGAGGGTGTCTGTTGTTCAATGCACATATGATTTTAATTGTTATATCATCTTGATGAATTGACCCTTTTATCAATATATAATGTCCTCCTTTGTCTCTTATAACAGTTTTTAAACTTAAAGTCTGTTTTGTCTGATGGTAGTATATCACTATCTCTTTTGGTTTAGCTATTTGCATAGAATATCTTCATTCTTTCACTGTCAACTCATTTGTGTCTTTAGATCTAAAGTGAGGCTCTTCTGGACAACACATAGTTGGATAACGTTTTCTTTATCCACTCTGCCAATATCTGCTTTTTGAAGGTCTAATCCATTTACATTTAATGTAATTACTTATAAGGAAGGACATCTGCCATTTTGCTATTTGTGTTCTGTATGTCTTATAGATTTTTTGGTCCCTCACTTCCTCCATTGCTACCTTCTTTTATGTTTAGTTGATTTTTTCATAGTGACACACTTTGATTTCCTTCTTACTTACTTTTGTGTATATTTATAGATCTTTTCTTCATGGTTACTATGATACATTTAAAATCTTAAAGTTATAACAATCTAATTTTAATTGCTATCAACTTAACTTCAGTAGCACACACTCTGCTCTTATACAGCTCCTTACCCACCTCTTTAATGTTGTTGTTGTTACAAACTACATCTTTATACACTGTGTGTCCAACATCATATTACTTTGATTTTTATGCCTTTGTCTTTTAAAACATGTAGAAAATAACAATAATACTGGCTCCTATATTTGCCCATGTATTTACTTTTATCAAAGATCTTTATTTGTTTATCCAGCTTTAAGTGGCTCTCCAGCATCCTCTCATTTCAACCTGAAAGAGTCCCTTTATTATTTCTTGTAGGGCAAGCCTGAATTCACCAAAACAAACTTTCTCTGGAATTACCCAATGGGATCTAATTGCTTGAATCATTACTTAGGTAGTACCTGTGTTTATACTCAGGAGTCCTTGAGGCCAAAGACGGATGGAAGGTCATGAAATGCTGCCTTCAAAGGTCAATAATTCCTTCCTGGATGGGGCAAAGGCTCACCAAGGTCTCTTCTGGATCTCTGCTCCTCTGGTGCCAAGTCTGTGCAGGAATCATTCAGGCTTCCTCGGTTGCTTTAGGAAATAACTATTTGTTTCTGAGCCACCAGATAGGAGGCCTGGAGAGGGGGAAGAGATTCCTTGTGTACAGCTGTCTCAGTTTCCAACCGAATTCCCCCTGTGTATCCATGTATTAAATTAATCTGTCCTTTTCACTTGTATAATGAATAGATACCTTTATAATATCTACACTTAAAGCTATCAAGATGGTCCTGGAGATTGTGAGCGGTATGAAGGCATGGACTGCATTTCTGTTACTAGCACAGGGCCTAGCCACAGGGGTAGCTCAAGAAAGGACAAATAAATGCATGAATAGATGTGAATCAGCGAAGGCTTTGAGCTAGTGAAAAATCCAGAAACTCACTTACTTTA
This sequence comes from Tursiops truncatus, assembly GCF_011762595.2. Taxonomy (NCBI): domain Eukaryota; kingdom Metazoa; phylum Chordata; class Mammalia; order Artiodactyla; family Delphinidae; genus Tursiops; species Tursiops truncatus. The sequence goes on along the minus strand of NC_047053.1, from coordinate 3,634,107 downwards.
TAATCTAGGGGCTCCAAAGCAGACCACAGACTGACATTACAGAGTATTTAAGTGGCCATTAAGTAAGCTATTACTCTAATGCAGTAACCCAACGTGCTTAATTACTTTAATTACTTTGAGCAGCAAGAATTCGTTGGCCACCGACTATCAGTCTGGGACGGTGCCTGGCGCCAGGGCAGGGTTGGAGGAGGGTTTACACGAAGTGGGAGAGTTGGTGTATGGATGGTGATGTGTATAAATAGGGGAACATGAGCCATGCGCAAGCGGTCTGGGCGTCTCCCCAAAGGCGGCTGGATTGGGAGGCTCTTGCGTGGTGGGGAGGGAGGCAGTGGGAATCAAGCTCTGTCTGGCCCCTTTTGCTGCGGTTTAGATGACCTTCGCTTTGCTGAAAATCAGTGCTCGCGTCTGTAAACAAGAGTCAGAAGTCCTCTTGCTCTCAGGAGCTCTCTGGAAGGAACAGGGGTTTGTAAAGGTCAGAGGTTGGCAGTTGGATTTCCTCTGTCTGAACTACCTGTGTTTGGCTCAGATATTAATGACCCCCAAGGCTGTTCTTAAATTTTATCTCAAACATGTAACTTTTTAAATCTCCTCACATATAAAATGCAGGCAATTTCACATAAAGATCCAGTTTTCTAGCTTTGCTGGGAAAAATCGGGAGATCTGGCAACAGCGACCCACTAGCCCAGAGTGGCGTCTGCTGCTTTCCTGTTCACTCAGCCTCTCAGTCCTTTCTAACCTGGCCAGTCTTGGTCTAAACTATCGGCCAAGTTTCAGGACGGGTATCTGAACAGGAGGGGTTCACGTGATTCTCATGAGGGAATGCCAGTGGGGTTGGAGGGCGGGAGAGTGCTCCCTAGTGAGTTAGATCAGAACATCTGAGTGTGTTTTCAGCCCCAGAGGTTCCGAAGGTGCCCTCTCTCCGCTTCTTCATCTGAGAATCACGGGCCATCATGAGCTACAGGACAGAGGAGAGCAGTGGGGCAAGGGAGAGGGCTGTGACAGTCATTTATTTACGTGTGATGAGGAGAGCTAGCATCCCTTTAATGCCAGCACGGGTCTGGCATTGCTCTCAGCCCTGACAGCATTACCAACCCATTTTACAGACGGAAACTGAGGCACAGAGACATTAGTAACTTTTCAAAGAGCCCTAGGATGGCAGGTGACAGAACCAGACAGCCTTGTCCAGATGAAATCAGAGTTGAGTGAGGTGGACACAACCAAGAACCACGGAAAGTCTTCGAGTGGAAGAGTGACAGGTAGAAATCAGTGTCGGTGAGCGCAGTTAATCAAGGTGGGCAGAGCAGAGCCTGCAGGTTAAACACTCATTGAACAGATGGTCAAACAATTTCCACAAAGAGCTTTTACTCCAGAACAGTGTGTTACTTTCAGCATACTGGTAACCTCCTCGGGACACAGTCTTAGGGAAACCAAGTAAGAGGCAGCTCTGGGTTTTAAAAACCAACCTCATTTTTTAGGTAGATTCACCTTTGTGCTGTTGCACCTTTCAGATGGATACGGGATTGAAAGTGTGATACTGGCCCCTGGAATTTTGAGAGGTGGGCAGACTGCTATGGAGACAAAGCCCACCTTCAATGTCATAACTAATTGTCATGGGTGGCCAGTGGAAGTCAGCATCACTATTTTATACTCATACTCTTACTTCACAAAAAGTACCAGGCGTTCCTATTTCAAACGGGTTTCCCAAAGGCTCAAAGTTAAGAAATTCATCAAGCGCTAATGGAAGTCAACAGGAAACCCATCTTCTTCCTAAGGCCAGTTTTTCCAGTAATGCACTTAGCAAAGCCAGGGAAATGGCCGGTGGCGTTTATGACAACGGGAAACTCACTTATCTGTTACTTCAGCCTCTTTGTGGACTGTTGGGAATCGGAGATGAGGAATAGGTTATGGAGGTGATCTCCAGAGGGAGAAAGTGAAAAGTGGAAAAGAAGGGTCGGATATGGAAGAGGAGAAAGCGTCCATAGTGAAGTGGATGTGACATTAGAGTCCACACGACACTGTACTCAGTTACTTCCCGCCACTTGAAGAGGGACCGGTTTGAAATACCTGAGAGCTGTACACAGACCTTTGCGAGATAAGTTATAAGAAGCACTGGTGCCCCCAGATACCTCTGAAGATTTTCTCTTCAATTAAAACAGGATTCCTCTCTAGCCAATAAGTAAGGAGGATCTGGTTCAAAGGCTCTCAGGCTGCCACCTGCTACTTCAAAAGCGCTTTCAATCCCCTGAGCAATTGACTATAGGACATTTGCACTCCTGGGTGCCGTTTCTACCATTTTCTAGACATGCTGTCTCTCTCTTTTTTTTTTTTTTTTTTTTTTTTTTGCGGTACGCGGGCCTCTCACTGTCGTGGCCTCTCCCGTTGCGGAGCACAGGCTCCGGACGCGCAGGCCCAGCGGCCATGGCTCACGGGCCCAGTCGCTCTGCGGCATGTGGGATCCTCCCGGACCGGGGCACGAACCCGTGTCCCCTGCATCGGCAGGCGGACTCTCAACCACTCGCCCCCAGGGCAGCCCCATGCTGTCTCTCTCTGCCTGAAGGAAGGAGCAGTCTGTGAAGGTGGGCTTCAGTACAGACCTGATGCATATCTGTCAGCCTTTATGGCTGTGATGGTAGAAGTGGGACAAAAAAAAAAAAAAAAAAAAAAAAAGTCCTATTTTGATGGCTGAAAAATACAGATAGGTCAGGATTTTCAGGGCATTGATAAGGAATCTGGATTTGGGTTCTACGTTTAATATTAAACGTTGAAGTGACTGAAAATTCCCCATCTGTGTTGCGGCAGGTACTCTGCCATCCTATAAACAGGGCCTATAAACTACAAAAAGGTTATCCTAGAAACGTGTAAAAGTACTCTAAAGCACGCTAATTATTAGAGAAATGCAAATTAAAAAGAAAAAAACACAGTGAGCTCACCCATTAGGATGGCCGCTATCAGAAAAAATAAAATAACAAGTGTTGACAAGGGTGTGGAAAAAGTGGAACTCTTGTGCCCTGCTGGTAGGAATGTAAAATGGAATAGCTGCCATGGAACACGGGGTGGCGGTTCCTCAAAAAGTGAAACGAGAGAATTACCGTAGGATCCAGGAATTCCTCTTCTGGGTAGATATCCAGAAAAATTGATAGGAGAGTCTTGAAGAAATACGGGTACACCCTTGCTCGTAGCAGCATCATTCATAATAGCCCAAAGGTGGAAGCAACTCCACTGTCCATTGATGGATAAACAGATAAACAAAATGTGGTTTATACAATGGAATATTATCCATCCTTAAAAAGGAAAGAAATTCTGACACATGGTACAACATGGATGACCCTTGAAGACATAATCTGAGTTAAATAAGCCAGACACCAAAGGTCAAATACTGTATGATTCTGCTTAAATAGGTACCTACAGTAGTCAAATTCACAGAAAGACAAAGTAGAATGGTGGTTGCCAGGGGCCGGGGAGGGGGAAGAGGGAGTCATTATTTAATGGGAGCAGAGTTTCGGTTTTGCAAGATGAAACGATTTCAGGAGATCGGCTGCATAGCAGTGTCAATGTAGCTGACACTACTGAACTGTACATTAGGAAATGGTTAAGATGTAAAGCTTACCTTATGTATTTTTACCACAATTCAAAATAAAAAGAGAACAAAACAAAAAAAAATACCCTAAGGCAATCTGCTCCAAGGGTTCCATAAAGTGTATCTATTTTCTCTTCCCAAAACAATGGGAATTTGCTGAAATTTTCACCAATAACACCTAGCACCTTTGTAGAAATAACCTCATTCTCACTGAGGTGGAATTTAATCATTGCCAAACTTGTACAATGTGTCAGGCACGTTATTAGACACCTTATATGCATTTTAATTCAGTCCTTACAGACTAATTCATTTATTCAACAAATACACATTGAAAGCCTACCCGGGGCCCAATGCCAGGTGTTCAGTGATAAACAAAGCAAGTATGTTCCTAGCCAAGGGCGGTGGGGTGTACAGTGATACAGTGAATGAACAAACAAAATAACGACAACAGTTATAAATTACTGAAAGTGCTGGGAAGAAACAAAGTGGAGCTGGGCTCGAAGAAGACCTACTTTTGATAAAATGATCAGACAAGGGCTCTGAAGGTGTGATATTTAAACCGAAAACTAAGGATTAGTAGGAGCCCAGTCATGCAAAAAGGAGGGAAAGAGCCAGTATAAGGAGAGGAATCGGCGTGCGCAAAGGGCACGTGATGGGCGTGGGAGGGGGGACTTGGGATATTGAAGAAGTTGATAAAGGCCGGTGTGGCTGGGCTGTCATGGTCATTGGAGTGTAGAACAAGGTGAGCTGGAAGGTCAGCAGAGCTGCAGCAGGTGGGGTTTGTAAGCTGCGGTAAAGGGTGAGGGTTTGATATGCGTGTTGGGGAAACGCTGGTGGCTTGTGAGCAGTGTCAAGGAAGACCCAATGGTCACCCCAATCTAACGCCGCTTAGACCTCATGGAAAATTCAGACAGAAGCATGTCCACTGGATTTGACCTCCGGGGGAAGCAGGGTGTCTTCGTCAGCTCGAGCTGCCGTGACAAAATCCTATACGCTGGTTGGCTTCAACGACAGACATTGTTTTCTCACCATCCTGGAACTGTGAGAGTTCTGGAACAGGCCGGGAAGTCCAAGATCAAGATGACGGGCGATTCAGTGGCTGGTGAAGATTCTCTCCCTGCCTTGCAGACGGCCACCTGCTGCCATGTCCCCACTTGGTGGGAGTGGGGGTGGGAAGGAGGAAAGGGGGAGTGTGTGTGAGCCCTCTGATGTCTGTTCTTCTTGACAACATGAAATAAAGTATACACTAGTTAATTTTTTTTTAACTTGGAAAGGGTGAAAGCAAATATAAGTGTGTTAATTATTTCTCAAAGCAAGGAGTCAATAAATACTGTCTAGAAGTAAGATATGTAGTTTAGAAAGTTATTTTATTTTCTTCTTAACTTTAGCAGAATCTTTTAGGAAACTGTACTCCCAGGGATAAAGAGACATTTATTACTTCAATAATTCCTTCATTTTCAAATGGAAGTTATCTATAGTTAGCATTTTAAAAAACTCACACACACACACACACACACACACACACACACACACACTGACATGGAATGATCACCCATATCATGGCATTACTATTTACTTAATGCTCCCATTTGAAAAAAAAAAGACACAGTAATATATACTCGTTTACTTGTATTTGCATAAAATGTTTAGCAACAGTGGTTGCCTTTGGAGAGAGAAACTGGAGGATCTGGGTTAGAGAGTCATACTCTACTCTGTATTTCTTACAGATTTTTCAGTGTATGCATAAGCTGTTCATTGTTTAAAAAAAAAAAGATGGGACTTCTCTGGTGGTCCAGTGGGTAAGACTCCGTGTTCCCAATGCAGGGGGCCCAGGTTCCATCCCTGGTCAGGTAACTAGATCCCACATGCATGCCACAACTAAGAGTTCACATGCCGCAACTAAGACCTGATGCAACCGAATAAATAAATATTTTTAGAAAAGAATAACTGGCATTATAAAGTATATACACACTGTGTATATACATATATAGGAGTGTGTTTGGATACTGATTTGAACCATACCATAGGGAGGGAGGGACACAGGTCAGGTCGGGTTCCTGGGCGATGCCCTTGGGACCAACACCTGTAGAAGGAAGAGGAGGGGGAAGGCTTGGGCAGGGGCTGATCCCAGCTGTGACACGGGCCCCTCGTCCTCTGCCAACTGGGCAGGAAGCCCTCAGAAATGCCGGGAGCCTGCTGGGACGACCAGGCCTTTTCTCCCTGCTCCGTCATTGGATGGGGCCCTCCTGGAAAGGGGCGTGACTTCCGGCCCTCAGTCTGGAGGTGCTGACAGCTGGAGGCCGTGTGCTGACAGCACTCCCGCAGCTGGGGCAACACGTCCTTCACTAACGGGGTCTGGCTGGCACATCCGTGTCCACACCGCAGAGACTGGTGTCAGGGACAAGGAGACGGGAGGGGAGAAGGGCTGAGGTCCAGAGCAGTACTGGGGGTCACTGTGTGTCAGGCTGGCCCGCAGCTTCTTCCACTGCAACGAGAGGGAAGAAGGAGGGGTAGGAAGGAGTTGGGTGAGTGCTAATGTGCGTGGATGTCTGGTGGTAGGAAGGTGTAGACAATCCCCGTCAGCATCTACGTTCTCAAAGAGGCTTTGAGAAATGCTGGAGGGATCAAAGGTAAGAAACGCTGTCTCAGGAGCTGGGGAAGTGGGCCTCCTGGGGACATTTAGGAGAGTTGCGCCCTTCTGTGCCCGTGGAAGGCTGTGGTGGGGAAGTTGAAGCAGGACCAACCATCCCTAAGGCACCATCTCTTCCCGCAACTCAGCAGCTCAGGCCCAGAAGGTTGAAGGCAGGATTGGCCTTGCATTTCCACGGCCAGGAGAGCTTAGGGGAGGAAGAGGGGGCTGAAGGCTTCTGTAGGAGAGGAGCTCAGGCTCAGAAGAGGTGTGGAACTTATTCAAAGTCACACAGCCGGTAAGTGGTTGGGAACCAGATGAGAGAAAGTAATGCAGCCCTGGCGTACCAAAGTCAGAGTCCTGGCAGGAAAGACAGGGCACACTCCCGCTGGGTAATGTGGCAGCTACTTAAAAGATGCTGGAGGGGAGAACACAGGGAGGGCATGTGCCTTGACGCTGGAAAGGGGAGGTGTCGTCACCCCCCTAGGCCCGCAGAGGCCAGGCGGACAGCCATTCCAGAACCTGGTGACAGCAAGGCTGTGTGGGAGGACTTCCCAGCAGGAGCTGTGTCTTGCCGGACAGGAAGCCACCAGCCTCTGATGACCCAGCGGAGAGGGATCCTGGGGCATAAATACCTGTTCTGCAGTCTCCCCACCACGCCCTGCCCCTTGGCCGAGGGCCAGGGAAGCTGTGGGCCCAGAGCAGGGGGCCACGAGGGCCAGGGAGCCGGAATCAGCACACGACCTTGACTCCTCTGGACACCAGCCACCAAAGCAATCTGGGCACCAAACTTCTTTTATCCATAAGACAAGAGCCATCATCCCTCTTCTGTGATGTGCAGAGGGCTCCTCTTAGACGGCCACGCGCCTGCGACGTCGCGAGGCGATGTGTCCAACTAAGCCCGGTGGGCACACGGTCCCCGAGGTGCAGCTGGAGCGCAGCCTGGGAAAGGGTTTCCTCTCGGCGGAGCCCTCAGGCCACGCGGTGTCAGATCCCGCGTCTGCCTGGCCAGCCTGAGCTGCGGGCCCGGGCAAAGGCCCGCCTCTGGCCGGCAGCTCCCCGCAAGGAGAGGGTGGGTCCGGGGCGCGCCGGGGACAGGTTCCCTCCTCTGGGCGCTAGGGCGCCGCGACCCTCTCCCCACCGCCGCAGCCGTCGGAGCGACCCCTGCGGGCGGGCATCTGGGCGCAGTGGGGCACAGGGCGGAGCGAGCCTGCAGTCGCCAACCCGGGGCCCGCCTCGCTGCGGAGTCGTGGCGGGGGGACACGGGTTTCGGTGACGGGAACCGGGCTCCGGGCCAACAGCTCAGGCAGCCCAGGAAGTGCGACCCTTGCGGCGGGCAGCTGGGGGGCCGGCCCCCGGGGGAGCTGGAGGGTCGGTGGGCGGAGCGGCGGGGGCTCGAGCCCAGAACCAGAGAACCTTCAGGCGTAAGAGATCTTGGGCATCTTTCGGCTCAAGTATCCTACTCTACAGGCGGGGAATTTTAGGGCCAGAGAGTGACCCGACGGGGGTCGTGGGCAGCAGGACCTGGGGGAAGAGGAACAGGAGGTGGCCCGTGAGGCGGCCTGTGCGTTTCTGAGGGAGAGGGGCTGCCTGCCACGTTAACCCGACCGAGGCCCGAGGCGAGCACCCCATTAGGTAAGCGCAACAAGCCAACCGAAAGAAAACATAAACCCTACAGTTGTGCTCAAATTCAATTCGCTCCTCTGCAGGTTTCTCGAGGGCAAAACTTCTGAATAAGTTTATCCAAGGGAACCCTTTCTCCGGGTCTGGGTGGCCGCGTTGTGCTGACGGCCAGGCTCGGGCGTGGGGCACCCCTGACTGCTGAGCCATGACTGGGGGCAGAGGCTCCAGCTGGGTTCACGGTCAGCCTCGCCACCAACTCCGCACAGGCTGGCCTCGGGTTGCGCCTCCGCAGAACCTGCGGCGGCCCCCACGCCTGGAGATTTCGGGGCGCGTCTCTGGGCTCCAGAGCGCAGCGAGCGGACCAGGCGAGTGGGCGGAAGGGTCAGAGCGCGGGGTCACTGTGCAGGTCCGCTCCGCCCGCCCCGCCCCGCCCCGCCCCACGTAACGGTCCGCCGGGCGCTGCTCACTGCCGGATCACCGTGCGCGTGAGGCCGCGGAGCCCAGCTCTGCGCGCTGCCGATTGCTGGGCGGTCGGGGCCGAACGCGCTCGGGTGGCCTCGGCGGCGACTTGGCCTGGGGAGCGCTGGGCTCCGCGGAACTCTCCGGGCAATTTCTGATGCCCATGCCTTTGCTTCCTCTCTCTCCTTCCTTTCACCCCCGGAAAAAGAAGTCCTAAATATAGCCGGCGGACTCGCTCACTCTTTTTTCTTTTACACTGGACTTTACTAACCCGCAGGACAGACACCATTTTTGTTAGGATTATCAAAAAAACAAAAAAATTTAAACCATGGCATTCACACCCAACCAGGCCTGAAGTTAGCCATGTGGGAGCTACAATTCGCCTGAACACGCACAAATCATAAACCACTATTCCCCTCCCCCCAAATCCACAGAAGTCCACAAACTCTAAGCCGCCTCAGGATAGGAGGGACTTCATTTCCCCCCGAAATAATGTGAATTTGAAGAAACCCTTCGGAGACACTAACATTTTCCCTGTCGCTTAAAAAAAAAAAAAAAGTCCGTCTAAGCTAACGCTCAGAAATATATTCTCATGTTTTAGAAGTTTAAAATAAACTTATAATAAGTTAATGTAATTAAAAAACTAACGGTAGATAAATCACTTCCGAAGAAGGAGAGGGGAAAAGAGGACTGGAAAGAAAATTTCCCTGAGAATATAAAAGGAGGAGGAAATCCTCCTCCTAAATTATTTTCCCCTCAGCCGTTCTATAAGAAGATGTCTTGGGCTTGAGAGTTACCAGGGGGTCGCGCAGAGCACAGCTGGGCGCGGGGGCCCGGTGGGGGGCCGCAGGGTCACCCAAACCCTCCCGGGTCGCCGCCCCCTCTCTCGATCAGAGATGCTCATGGCCTACGGGCTTCCTCTGTGTGCTCCCGACGGAGGGGAGCCGGGCCCGGGGCGGGACTGCGGGACTCGGGACACTACCTCGAGAGGGGACAGCGAGGGGACAGCGCAGCAGGGTGCCCGGGGCTTGGTGGTTCCGCCGCCCGCGCGGACCGGGAAGGTAGCGGGGGCAGCGCTCAGCCGGGAGCCGCGCGGGGGTCGGGATCGGAAGGAACATTCTGTCCCGGAACCGCGCGGGGCCAGGCGTGGGAGGCCCGCTGGCCCCTCCGGGTCGCCGGCATCCAGAACTTCCTGAGTGACACCGGGGTGACTGGAGCACCCGAGCTTCCAACCGGAACGCGGGGCAAGAATGCAGCAGAGTTCGGTCCCCGCCCCGACCGGGAGGGTCACTTTGCGGAGGAAAACCCGGGAGACAGGCTTGGAGTGGACTTGAGGTGCAACTCGGGGATCGATTTGCTCCGAGTTGACGTTTGACTTAGAAAAAAACATCGATGGTAAAAAAAAACCACCACCTAATAATTCGTGTAACAGGTCAGCAAACCGAACCGTCTCCTAAATGAAGGCGAATGTTGGCTTTGATATTTATTCATGGGAAGGGAGAACATTTTCTTCACCTAACGTCCTCAACACCCTCATATCCGGACAAAACTTTCTACACGTGACTTTCACACTCACTTTTTGACCAGGAAAATTTCCCCCAGCCTTTAACTCCTTGTTAATTTCTCCCTTCTTTCTCGCGACTTTTTTTTCCTCAGCACTTTCGGAAGCGAGGAAAGAATTTTTCCTGAGGATGGTTTACACCGACCCCAGTTAACCGGCAGCTGGAGAGAGATCAACTCCTGGCAAAGAATAAGTAGGAAAGACTTAGGGCTTCCCTGGTGGCGCAGTGGTTGAGAGTCCGCCAGCCGATGCAGGGGACACGGATTCGTGCCCCGGTCCGGGAAGATCCCACATGCCGCGGAGCGGCTTAGCCCGTGAGCCATGGCCGCTGAGCCTGCGCGTCCGGAGCCTGTGCTCCGCAACGGGAGAGGCCACAACAGTGAGAGGCCCGCGTACCGCAAAAAAAAAAAAAAAAAGTTTGACAGCGATTTCCACTTAAACTTCCTAAACCGGTGCCAGTCCCGGAAGGGCCCCCCCCTCCGAATCCCGGCGTGGGGTGGGCGGGCATCTCCGGCCTGACTCTCGCTCCTCCACCGCCCTCCCTATTTCTAACACACGCACACACGACGATCCCGCCCGCGAAACATCTGGATGGGGACTCGCGTCCCCACACAGGGACAACTGCAGCCAAGGCTGGCTCCTGGGGAGCAAGTGCGGAAGTGCGCGCGGGAGCCGGGGCGCAGCGCTAGGTCTCTCCAGCATCCTTCCTTCCAGCTGCTCCTGTCACCAGCCCCCTGGCTCCGCCCCTCGGAGCCCGCCCCTTGTCTCAGCCAATAGCAACCTCCGACTGCTCTCCACTGCTCCAAACCCTTTCCACACCCCCACGTTCCGTGAGCCGGTTGGCTGTCGAACCCTCAGCGGAGCGGCTGGATTTGCATGGTGCTCCGTGTTTCTGGTAGGTGGAGCGACCCGTCACTCCCGGTGGCCGGGCCCGCCCACTCTGCCTGGGTCCCCGGCTCTCTTCCTGCGCAGTTCTACTTCGCAGCCTCCGCGGGGAAGCGCCGGGGCAGCAGTCAAGGCTCGGTTCGCAGGACCGCGGGAAGGCAGCCCCGGCGAGCGGCCGTGCAGCGCGCACCGTTTGGAGGGGCCCGGGCGCGCGAGTGAGGCGCTCTGCTGGCCCCGAGCGCGGCGTCGCAGCCCCCGACCAGCAGTTGCCGCCACCCGACTTTCGTTCCAGTTGCGGCTCCTCCGGGCAGCATGTCAAAAGCCGCCGCCGCTACAGCTGCCGCCGCCACCTGGGGAAGAGCAGCAGCAGCAGCGGCGGCCGCGGGCGCGCGGGGGCAATAAGCCGAACCACTCGGCGTACAGGGTACTCTCTCCGCGCTCACGGCTCCGGCGGGACCCGCGCCATGTGCTGAGCCATGCTCCTCGCCGCGCCCGCGGGCAGCGCATGGGGCAGCGCCTGAGCGGCAGCCGATCCTGCCTCGATGTCCCCGGCCGGCTTCTGCCGCAGCCGCCGCCGCCCCCGCCAGCGGTGAGAAGGAAGCTCGCGCTGCTCTTCGCCATGCTCTGCATCTGGCTCTACATGTTCCTGTACTCGTGCTCCGGCTCGTGCGCCGCCGCGCCCGGGTTGCTGCTGCTGGGCTCGGGGTCCCGCGCCGCCCTCGCCCCGCCGGCCCTGGCCTCAGGTCGCGACGGACCTCCCTCGAGGCTGCCGTTCCCGGCGGCGCCAGCCACCCAGTTGGCTCCTGGCGGGGAGACGGCCGAGGGCGCCGCGAGCCAGGAAGAGCAGAGTCCCGAGGCGCCGGACTCCCCCAGCCCCATCTCTAGCTTCTTCAGCGGGTCGGGCAGCAAGCAGCTGCCGCAGGCCATCATCATCGGCGTGAAGAAGGGCGGCACGCGGGCGCTGCTCGAATTCCTGCGCGTGCACCCCGACGTGCGCGCCGTGGGCGCCGAGCCCCACTTCTTCGACCGCAGCTACGACAAGGGCCTCGCCTGGTACCGGTGAGTTTCCCCGGCAGGGCCAGGGCTGGGGCCTGGGGCGCCAGCCGCGATCCCGACGGGCAGAGGAGGGAGACGTGGCATGTGCTGGTGGAAGTGACAAGGGTACAGCTTCGGACCACCGGGGTCCGGGAGGGGCCGAGCAACGACCGCGCGGTGCTGGCCCGCAGCGCGGTACGTACGGGGTGCGCTGGGCTCCGCTCTCACCACAGTCCGGAGAAACTTCTCGAGGAGCTCTGGGGGCTCAGCGGCCCACGGTGCCCAAAGATTAATCGGGCGATCTCTCCTAAAAGAAGGAGGGCAGTGACTGCGACGGTGTTCATGGGAGCGCGCGACCCTCTAACTGTGGCCGCGGCCCAGACGAATCCAGCCAGCGTCGCTCGCATTTTATTTTTCCTCTCGGATCCGGGACGGTCTGCGCCCCGCCGGTCGCCGTCTCCGCCCCAGACCAACTTCTAGAGCAGCTTCTGCTGCCCAGATGGGGATGGGGTGAGAGCAACGCCGTCCTGCGGAGGCCAAGGGGAGTCTGTTCACCTTCCGAAGGGGGTCAGACCGGCTTGCGGCCGGGCAGCCTGGGCTCCGGAGGGTGAGCCAGCGGGCGCGTGGCGCGTGGAGCGGTGCTGGTCCCTGTCGGGCAAAGGCGCGCACTGCAGCCGGCGGGAGGCGCGCGGCTTTGAAGGCTTAGCGGCGCCTGGGGCTCGGCCCTCCCGTTTCCGCCTCCCAGGCCGGGGTGCTGAGAGAGCCAGGGCAGGGAGGCGTGTCTCCGCGGGCCCTTGACACTAAAGGGTGCAAAGAATATTCGGGGCCCATTGATTGAGAAATGCGGGTTGCCCAGAGGTCGGGGCTTCTGTAAAGTCGGTTCTCTGGTCGGGTTGTGGGTTCGGTTCCAAAGGGACAGCGGCCCCTCGGGGTCATAATCACGACCCCTGCTCAAGGCTTCCCGCAGTCTTTGGGGTGAGCTGTGGGGTCGCTCGAGTTTCCGGTGAGGCGCGGGTGGGCCCGCGGTCCAGACTCGGGCCTTGGGAAATCCCGTCGCCAACCAGGGGCCAGGCCACCGGCCCCCACCCCTTCTCCCCGGTCACCATCTCCGAGCCCCGCAAACGTGACTTCCTCTAGCCCCCGGCACCCCTCCAGGCCCAGTTAGCCTCCAAGAGGGTGGAGACTTCGGAAAACAAAAGGGGAGAGTCGAACCAAACCCCATTCCCTGACCGTAGCCCCTCTTTGGGGACCGGGAGAGCTTGGAGGATAAAAGGGGGCTGACCGAGCGGATTAAAACCGCTCTCTTCCCAGCCTCGCCCTCCCCCTCCCTTTTGTCCTAATGTTTTTATTATTGTCAGGAGTTGCCCAAGTCTCGAGGTTTAGCCAGCTGTGACAGTCACCCTTCCCACTGTCCCCGGGCCCTCGACACCGGTTGTTGCGAATTCGAGCTCTGGAGCCCGAGCCTGGGTCCACGTCCCGGCCCTGGCAGCTGGCTTGTCGTGCGGGCCTCACTGCTCTCACCTGTGCAATGGGCGGCCCGGTTCTCCGACGCGCGGGTCAGGTGCCTGCCTGGCTGGCAGATGGGGGCCTCTCTAATTGCCAGCTATTGTCATCGATCGTATTGTTGTCATTTCTGCCACCACCAATCCTCCTCCTCGGATGGCGATGCCGGGGGCCGGGACGTCAGGCTGTAACTAGCGCCCGTCCAGGTAGAACCCACCGGAGGCCGGAGGCAGCCGGGGATTTTCTGAGATCAGACGTAGTGGGGGCCGGCCTGGGAGGAACTGGCAGGAAAAGAACTGACTCCTTAATGTCGGGCGGTTCTAGAAGCACCTGGGTTGGGCAGTGGAAGTCACCACAGGCAGATTCGCGCAGTCTCTTAGGCGGCCGCCCTCCACCTGCCACGTTCCTTCTGATCGACTCAACAACGCAGAATAAAGAACGGAGTCGCCCTGGAAAGGCTGGCGGCGCGCCTGCAGCGGGGAGCGCAGCCCGGGAGCTTCGGGCGGGCGGGACCGGCGCCCGGGGCCGCTCGCATCGCGGCCCGCGAGGCGGCTGGGCTTGGGGGGCGCTGGGGCTTGGCCGGGCCGCGGGGAGCGGGAAGTGCATCCTCCTCCCGAGCCGCCTCCCTACCCTGATGATCCGGACTGTCTGGGCCCGGAGGCCCAGGGCCCGCGGCGATGACCCCGCGGAGCTCGCAGCTGGAGGAGCGAACTGCAGACGCAGCGGCTCGCCCGCAGAGCTGCGATCCCGGGCTGCTCCAGCCGCGCCGGGCGTGGCCGCAGGGTTAGTGGTTTTTTGCTTTCGTTTTTGTTTTAAGGAAAAAAGAATAAAAGAATCTTTTCAATGCCATCTGCTTAATTACAACTTTTAAAATAATTTAGAATATTCTGGATGTCTGGGCAAATGTGTGGACTTAATTATTTTGAAGGCGGCCGTTTTAACTGGAAAAACAGACACACCGGAGAAGAAGCCTGACCCAGAAGGCTTTTCCTAAAATCCGGTGTCTAGGGAGCACCCTTCGCCCTCCTCCTTCCTCCCCCCCCTCCCCAGAGTTCAGTCTGCGGGGCCCAGCCCAGCTGCTCGCCAGAGGTGCGCTGCTCGGCTTCATCTGTGCAATCAGGCAGCAGATTGGAGAAGGGTATAAATAGTAATTAGTCAGAGTTGCAGTTCAGAAACAAGTAGTTAAAGCAAGTCCTCGACGCTAGAAAATAGGAGACAGGAGAGACATCTTGAAGGCGTTAAACAACTACGGGCACGGATGGTTGAATCCAAGGGTCAGCGTCGTCGTCGGCTGGAGAATGAGATCTTGCCTATGTCTGAACGAGTGATTAGTAAATTTCATCGACTTACACAGCCCGGCTCCGGGCCTAACCAGTAACCCAGGGCCTGGGCGGATTTGCTTGAAGTCTCCCCAGTTGATTGTAGTTCCTTCCACGTGGCAGAACTAGACGCCATCAGCCCCAAAGGGACGGATCGCGGTGGGATGGAGCCTATCGTGGTGGCCACGCGGAGCTGACCCGCCACTGGCCAGAGGGTGGGTGGTTTGCCGCTGCCTTCCCCCGCTGCAAAAATCAGACGGTCCACCTGGAACCCGAGTTTGTTTTAGTCTGGGACGAAAACTCTTCCGGGTTTACTTTTCCAGTTCATCATCCAGCTCACTCTTGAATCAGGCCTCCCAAACTGAGCAGGTACTTACGAGGACCCCACGGAGTGGCTTATGAGGACTTCCGTTTAAACTGGCCCTTACCTTCTGTTGCAGGGGGTGATGGTGTCTGAGAAACGACAAACAGGTTCAGGAGAACCTCACACATACCAAGATGGAGAAACACCCACCCGGTACATTTAGGCATTCAACATTGATTTAAACTCTGAATGGTCTAAAATGAAGTATATACATTTCTTTAATAAGTTTCTCTTTTTGATTTGGCTTAAGTTTGGTAGATTTCACAAATTTAATGACCTCAGTTTGAGATTTACTTTAGCCAAATATTGTGGAATTACTATTTTTTTGTATAGAAATATTCCTTAGACTTTACAGTGGCAGAAACTCCTTTCCCGCCTTGACTCTCCTTTCCATTTTTGGTTGTACAAACTAAGCTGACACTTTAATGCTGTGGCCACATGAAAAAAAGGTGCTGTGTGTGTGTGTGTGTGTGTGGTTTAATCATCTTGGTAGCTAACACTTACTGAGTGTTTTCTCTATGTGCCAGGCACTGTTTCAAGTTTTACAGGATTAGCAGATTTAATCCTCATTACCATCCTGTGAAGTAGGTACTTTTACAGATGAAGAAGCACAGGCCCAGAGAGGTTAAGCTACTGGCCCAGGATCTCACAGCTAGAAAGTGGCAAAGCTGATACACCAACCCAGGCAGTCCTGCTCCAGAGGTCACTCTGGGCCATTCTCCCTTGCTTAAATGACAGAACGTGATGTTGGTCATAAATGATGAATTCAAAACTGAGTTGTTGGGGTTTCTTTGTTTTTTGGGTTTTTTTTTTTTTTTTTGAGTTTTCTATTGCACCTCCAGTGACCTCAGTGAAGGTTGCTCACTTTGTCATTTACTTTAAAAGAAGACCAGCTCCAGAACAGGATAGTGAGGGCATCCAAAGTTAGTTTATAACCAGAGTGAGGATAATTACATCACTGTGGCAGTTTCCTTTCTCTGCCTGCACAGGACAGTGAGAATCAATGGAGTCATTAAAATGACAAAAATATCCTCAAGTATAAAGGCTGAGAAAACATGGCAAGGGTCCCCACCGAGAGGAAATTTATTCTCTTCTATGTGTCCTTTTTAAGGCTGGGAGACATGGGAGAATACAGGGTTAAATGAGATGTTCCAAAAGCTCTTGGAATGAATTTATTCATTTAAAAAAGTACAGTGCTTCAAATCAAGACTGAAAACTTGTATTTATTAACCAGAAGACAATTACAAAAATTACAACTAACACTTGGATAGAGCTCTTTAGAATTAGAATCTGAAACCCAGTGACTTTAGAAATCTCTGTCTCAAAAGAGAACTTTCCCTACATTTTAAATTTAACAAATGCTGAGAAAACTAATTTCTCCCCTCTTTTCCTACTCTATTTCTAAAAACTTGGTGGCAAAGACTGTTTCAGTCTTCCCTAAGGGAAATTTAAGATAAGATCTGATTGGGGATAATCCTTTTTGAAGTAATTGCATTTTTTCAGTCCAGGAGTTTAAATCAAGTATGCAGCTCACTTCAGGCTGCTGGGTGAAGATCAAAAATCTACATTTATATGCAACAATTTGAAATACAAACCATCATGTTACAAAGCTGTCAAGATTTATTAGCAAGACAGTGTAGCATGTGTTGGACTCTGTTTTCAATTAGGCACCTAAATTAGACCATAAAATGGTTGATTAATCTTTTACAAGTTGAGGGGAAAATATAACATAAATTAACCTAATCATAAGTGTTTTCCCAGATGCTCTGAGTTAATAAAATCGTCAATATTAAATAGCAACCTATTTGTTTTAGGTGAATAAAACGCTGAAGTGCATGAATTAAATTACACTTATCTTCCAGATGATATGCTATTATTGAACAGGTCTCTAAAAATCAGGTTGCAGCCCATGTCTTAAAAATATATATATCAAAATAGAATACTGCAATTTGACTAAGCTACTAAACTAGATTTTGTTTTTTTAATGGAGACTGATTATTGAAAATTTACAATTTAATATAGACTAATATTTATAAAGGATATTTTTCCCAGCTAAAGTTGTATTACTTGCCATTTTAAAGTGAGCTGTCACAGCTTCTGTTTTTTTCTGGTTTGGTGTGTTTATTTTTTGTCTGAAGAAAAGCTTTGAGATAGTTTGAAAAATCAATATGTCCCAAAAACCTCATTTCAAATATCTATGCTGATGTACCTTTTGGTTGAAAACGTTGTAGAACGTAAGGTTTTCTGATTATATAAGATAAGCCTTTGAATCACTAAAATTATTTAGAATTAAAAGCACACCAGGAATTTAAAAAAAAAAAAAAAAAGATTCACCAGTCGGTTATTGTTATGAATCAGGGAAGTGGCATTTATTTAAAGCTTCAGGACTGAAATACGTGACCAAGGCTGCCTGCTCACCGCTTTCTATGTCAGTAGTTTTTCAATACTTTATGCTCTCAATTCTATGAACATGGAAATTAAGTTGATTGACAGAAACACAAAAAGTCCACTCTAAAGGCACAGCATAATGAGTGCTTCCTTTGCTGTGAATAGACTTAGTTTCCAGATAGGGTGCTACCTCTCTCTTTTAACAGTCAGTGATTTCAGACAGTAAGGGAAATTTCAGTGCTAGGCTGTCGGGATAGTCAGGAATCCCAGCAAAATGAATTCCCCAAGTATGTGGCATATTTTCAAGGGTAATGAGTACAATATGCTACCTACCTCAAATGAAAACATTTACCATGACTGAAAAGAAATAAGATACTGATATCTTTGAAAACTATTCGGGAGTAGAGCATGAAACATTAAAAAAATATATATTTAAAAGATTACCTTGTTAGAGCTCTCCTGTTCCTCTCAAACTATACCTAAATAAAACTAACATCAAATAAAACTGGTATTAGCATATATTCCTTTCTGATTTTAGATTTGGGGAAAAGTTTAGGATGCGAGGAGCAATTACTAGCCTACTAATATGATAATAAATACTTTTCATTCCAGCCAAGAGACTGTGTGAAAATACTGCTAGTGCTAATAATATCCCCGATTAATTTTCTCTGTACATAGATAAGGGTGACATTGGTTTCCTTTATATTATATCTGAAAGTATTCCTTTAAATATACATCTGTGACTTGAAAAATATTAAAAATAGCCTAAGTTACTGGGGCATTAAGAAAATGTGCTTCATTTTGTCATGGATGAAGCATTTTAAAATAGCAAAGTTGGAATGCAGTTTGTTGCCTCCCAAAGAGAGCTGCTTTTAAAAATTACGAGTCCAGATCTGGGGAGAGGGAGCTGGTATAAAGAGTACTGCCAGCAAGGCATTCATATTTTCTACCTGCATTTTAAAAGTATGTATGTGTGTATACACATACGTATTCACTGTGACTTTAAATTGATACATTTGTTACAGAACAGAGAAACTCTTGGCATAAAATATTTTTGCCCCTAAGTACCTATAGCAAATGTGTTAAAGTAAGACTCTGGTTTTGTAAATTGCGTTTCAGCCCAAGCTAGACTGTTTTGTGCCAAGGGGTCACTTTTAAACCCCTTTGACTAGATTGTGAATGATTCCATGTGCGTTCAGCAAGCAACTTGGGGGCATATGATTCATAATCCCTGTTTTTTCCCCGGATCTTTGCCCCACAATACTTAACAGGGTTACACTTACTTAGAAACCCACAAAATGCTGAAAGATGGTTCTGGGCAATACGAAGCTTGGGGCAACAAATGGAGAGTGAAAAAAAACCGCACGTACATAGTGGGAAGAGAAGTAGAAGAAGCAGATTTTTCACGCACACTCGATTTAATGAATGGGGGCAGGAGGGAGGCACTGGTGACAGAAGTGTCCAACATGGCCCAGCAGGCGCGACGGGCCACGTGTCTGCTCTCTGGCAGCCAGAGGGGCGTCCGCGCGGACTCCCGGCTCTGTAAGGGTGGGCGACGCGCAGCCGAGGGCGCGGGACGTGCTCCGCGGCGGGCATGCCTCGGGGACCAGTCAGCACGGCCCCTGGGTCGCGTGGGACCCCCGCATCTGGTCCGAGGAGGCAGATGGCGGTGCCGCCTCGTGTCGGGGGCGGGGCCAGCGGCCTGGCTGCCCCTCCGCGCCGCGGGTCGCCAGCCGCGACCACGTGACCAGCCGAGCCCCGCGCTCCCGCCTCACCTGTTGGGCGCAGCTGGGCCTAGCATCCCGCGCTCGCAGAGGGTGATGCCGGCGGTCCCGGCCCCGCGCTGATTGGCCCTAGCAGCTGTCAGGAGACCAATGGCAGCCCGTCTGCATGATGGCCCCGCCCAGAGGGGCGGGCAGAGGGGCGCGCCCCGCCGGGGCCAGGCCCGGCTTCCCAGCTGCTGCGCATCCTGTCCGGGAGGCGAGCGGATGCTGAAACGCTCTCCAAGGCCGGCTTATCTGCTGATCTCTGTGTCTCTTCTCTGAACATTTGCCTTTGTTGGGTGGAGCAGTGAGGACGGAGTCAGACTTTCCCGTCCCTGCAACCGTGGCGTCGGACGTGGGTCTGAATGAATGAATTCTTCAGAGCCGGACTTGGAAGCTTTGTCGTTTTAGGGCCATAGTTTGGGCGCGGAAGAGGGTGGGGTCGGTTTTCAACCGGCACGTTTCTTTTCTTTCTCCCCCTCCGCCCCTTAGCCCCCCTCCTCACCTTTTTCTCTTTTGGGGAAAGATATAATCCTCAATTCACCCACTTCTATAAAGGGTACTTAAAATGCGATTCAGCAAATTCAATAGATAACCAAAAATAAGTTAGTTCCCATAATGTGACCCGTTAAGTGACGGGATGAAGAGAAAAAGTGGGAAAGAGTCCGACGGATCGGAGAGGAGGGAAAGGAAAAGCAAATAATTCTCAGCCCCCTTCCGATTCCTGAATCTCCGCTCGACTGAGACCAGGGGCCCGTCCCTCCGCAGCCCACCCCCGCTGCTCCCCTAGGGTCCTCGAAGACACGCACTCCCGGGGCGCCCGCCCTCCTTCCCTCTGCCCCTACCCAGAGTGGTAACGCATGGCTCCCCGGGCAACCTGGAAGCCGCCTTTCTGCTCCCCCAGCTTGGGGGAGGGGGCACTGACCAGCTGACCCTCCCCTGGTGCTGTCCAGGCAGAATCCCAGCTCGAAAATGCCTCTTCTCGGGGTGGGCTTTACAGGGTGGCGTTGAGAATTCTGCTGTGTATTTGGATGAGGCAGCCTTGTCCTCCGGAAGTTTTTTCGGAGGTGCAGGAGATGACCTGTCTTAAAAGGGCAGGAAGCTCACTTAAGATATTGCTTATTGCTGCAGGAGATGTTGAAGAAATGCAGGATTTGGTCCACATGTTCATTAAAGTAGTCTCCCTGGAGGAGAAGACACACCCAGCCAACAATTAGAGAACAGTAACCTCCAGATCACTCCCGGTGCCTGCCGCACCCCCCAGCGGGAAGGCATCTCCCTCCCCATCCTCCCCTCTGGCTGGAAACCCATCCTGGCTCAGCCCAACCATTCCTCTCACGCGTGCTGGTCCTTGGGTCCCTGATGCCCTCCATCTGACTGTTCCAGCCTCCAGACAGTATATGTTGGTGCTGCCAGTTAACACAGATACACAAAGAAATAAACATCCTGTCCTACCGAAGAGCTTCTACAGATAGATGCCCAAATATGTGTGGTAGAGGGTAGGAGAGCAAGGTAGAGAGGTCTCATCACTTTGTCATTGATTTGAAATACTTGATGGAGGAAGGGAAAGGTGACCATTTGAAGTCTCTTTCTGTAGTCGAAGTCATTCTTATAAGTCGTGTTGACCTTTTTTTTTTTTAACCTATTCCAGCAAGGATTTGTTGAGCACTTAGCTTTTAAAAATATATAGAGTTTATTTTTTTAGAGCACTTTTAGATTCACAGCAAAATCGAAAAGACAGAGTTCCCATATACGTCCTGCTTCTCACAGATACGGCTTCCCTGCTCTCAACCTAAAGCCCCAGAGCCACACACTTGTTTTTGTCTTTTTGATGAACCTGATGAACCTTTCTGATGAACCCATTGATGAACCTGCACTGCTCATCACTGTCGTCCAAAATCCATAGTTTACATCAGGGTTCACGCTTGATGTTACACATTTTATGGCTTTTGACGAATATATAATGACACGTATCCATCATTATAGTGTCATACAGAAAGTATCATTGCCCTAAAAATGCCCTGTTTGAGCATTTACTTTTAGCAAGGGCTCTCCCGGGCAGCACTTGAGGTCCCAAGGAGGTTCAAGAGATGTGAACTTGTCCTTGAGGTGCCCCGTTAGTCGGTGAACTATACAGGCTTCAAAGAGGTCTCAAAGCAAGCTCGGCATTGGCTAAAAATAACCATTAGTCCTCCTGAACCACGATTACATCTAAAAACCATTTTAAGGAGATGAGAGTACGTGTGATAAAATATTCAATAGTCAAAATTAAGAAATGTGATTTTGTATTTTATTTTCCGGGAACCTTCCAGAGAGAGCTAAGGAGAAGAAGGAAGGAGAGGGAATGTCAGTCACTAGGTGATGTAATAGGAAAAAAGATATCTCCGCCTTAGCGATTGAGGCCTGTTGTGTGCAGGCCAGTGGCCAGCGTGCATTTCATCTTAGCAGTGATACTTCCTGTGTGATTTTCCACATTCTGCAGAGGAGGAAAGGGGACCTCACAGAGATGGCCAAGGTCATACAGCTGTATCTGTAGGTGACTTAGCGTCCTGAACCCAGTGCCTCCCTGAGGGCCCTTCAAACTCTACGACATGGAGCTTCTCTCCGTGGCTGAAATGTGACAAGATGTTCCTTCCGGACCAGTTTAAGCCATGTCTTTTGTTGTTTCTTTCCTCCCCTCAAACACAGACTTTTCCATATAAAATATCCCCAAGATTATATTTTTTTCTCTCTTTGTCTGTCCCAACTTACACTCACTCTCTGCTCCGTCTCTGTTGCAAGGATGTCTGCATTGAGGCTGGTAGTTTTCATGCCCGTCACCCCTGCACCGACCCGGGGCTCTGGCATCATCCCTGGAGCCCTTCCTCGCGCGATGAGATCTGTATATTTGATGCCCCTTTTCTGACCTCAGCTCCCTCCATCTCCTCGTCTGCCAGCCCATCTCTCCTCTCACCTGTCCCTGGAAGCCGCCCTGCCATGAGCAGGGCACTCAGATTCTTAGTTCTCAAGATGATACCGAAACCTTCTCCACTCACTTCATATGGTCTCTTCATCTGCTGTGTCATCTGACACCCTAAACACCCTCTCCCCCCGCTGTGCAGACACCCACTTTGGTAGTGTCCACAGCAGCTTGCAGGAGAAGGTCTTATCCCAGAGCAGCCCTGGCCCACTGAGTTCCTACCCTCGCCCAGAACTCGGACCTTATAGCTCGCCAGCCCTGCTGGTCACCAGCCCTGACCCATGCCAGGAGCCCCGTGTGCTCTGGTCCTTATGAATGATGTCCTCTAACTTCAGGCATTGGTTAACATGTCTCTCCACACACAGGGGGAAACTCCAGAGAAATCGCAGCATCTGTAGGACTTCCACTGGTTCAATCACCTGTCCATGTGGCCTTAATTTCTACTTTGCCCAAGACTTCCCTCCATCATTTCCAGGAAGTGCTGTATTCTGTCTTTTCTATATTATTTGAAGAAAATACAGACATCATATTATTTTACCTATATATCTGGCCTATATATATATTTTTTTAGTAAAATTTTATTCACTTGCCTATAAAAAAGTGTACCAATCAGAAGTGTGCACCCTGATGAAGTTTCACAGCCTGCATCCCCATGTAACAGGCGTTCCAGAGTCCCCAGAGCCACGCCTAAGATCCCTTCTAAATACCGTCCCTGTCCCAAGGATAACCACTGTCCTACCTTTTACTACCATGGATTGGTTTGCCTGTTGTTGGACTTAATATAAATGAAATCCTTGACTGAATATTTTTAGGGTGTTAAAAACATGCAAATTTATTGCCAATATTGACAGATTTGCAGATTTCAGATACAAATCAGATTTTCTGGGTTTTTCTTAATTTGTGTTTTGTATTGGAGTATAGTTGATTAACAATGTTGTGTTAGTTTCAGGCATACGGCAAAGTGATTCAGTTATATACGTGTATCTATTCTTTTTAAAAATTCTTTTCCCATTTAAGTTATTACAGAGTATTGAACAGAGTTCCCTGTGCTCTATAGTAGGTCCTTGGATTTTAAATATAGCAGGGTGTACCTGTGAATCCCAAACTCCCTAACTATCCCTCCTCCCTGCCACCCACCGCCACCCCGATTTTCTTTTTTTGATAAGGGATCTGACAGTTCTAGGCCCGCCTTTCTCATGGCAGCAGCTGGCTGGAGCTGGAGAACAGCTGTGTCTGTGACCGGAGGCATCTTCTCTTCCTTGGACACAGTTTCCACTGTTCCTTATTGTCTCACACTTGGCCTGCTTCGCTCATTTGTCACCTGCCTGGTCCAGCTCAATGCCGGACAGTGGGGAGCTACAACCTGTCCCCCCTTCCTTCAGGTATGTGCTGTTTCAGGCTTGAATTTCCTCATGGACACTCTCATCCGATGCTGGCATTAGCCTTTTTTCTACTTAGTTTTCATTTTACACCTCTGTAGGGATCCTGGGAGAGGATGCGCGGAGGTCTGTTGGCTGGGTGCCCGTTAGAATCAGAATCACCATCATCAATGATTTTTAATGGCTGCTTCTCCCATTTAAAATTTTTTTTAGTTCTTTAACAGACTCTCCTTCCTTGTGGCCTCTTGTCGGCAACCCTTAGGGTCAGCTCCTTGCTATGGACACTCTGTGACCTCGAGCAAGTCACTTTATCTCTTTGGTGTCAACACCCATACTGATCTATCCCCTGCCCAGTGAGTTCCTTGATCAGGGCCTTGGATTTCGTAGCCACGTCAAAGGACTTATAATAGCTTTAAACACATACTCTCAGGCCTTATCTTTATCTCCTCGAGGACCCTTGGCAGGTGGTCCACAGATCACACTTTGAGAAGCACTGCCTCAAGTTTCTTCAGTGAAAGAAAGTTCTGAAAGGTTAATAGGTGATGTAGAAAAAATGGTTCCATGTTAGCACAGTAAAGGCCCTGATAAGTACTGTAACCAAAGAAAAACCCCCAAATCTGTTTAATTATGTTGAACCTAGCGTTTCCCCCGAGTACAGAATCCTCTTTTCATTCAGTGCCAACTGATAACCTGAGGAGGGGTGTTTGTCGAATGCCGGTGTGGGGCACGTTATCAGAACAGGTCTCCAAGGTCACTTGCAGTTCAAGAGTTTGACCCCTGACCCTGGGCTCTGTCTGTCCACCTTTACGCCTTGGAACAGGCTGCCCCTTCTTTTTTTTTTGGCCGCTCGGCACGTGGAATCTTAGTTCCCGGACTAGGGATTGAATCCTCGTCCCCTGCAGTGGAAGTGCAGAGTCTTAACCACTGGACCACCAGGGAAGTCCCAGCCACCCCTTCTTATTGGGAGTTAGATTCCATACTTGTGCCACTGGGACATCATCTCAAATGTATTGTGTCTGCACCCCCTTTGCTCCTGGGATGATGGGTGAGAATTTCAAGCTGGGTCTTGCTACAAGCTTCTTTAGCTGGGTTTCCAGCAGGCTAATTGCTGGTTCAGCTTTCCAAGAAGATTATAATGTCTCTTTTCAAAAGTAAGCGCTCGTCACTGTGCTGTTTATACGGAGCAGGATGTCTGATGAAGCTGGATAAAGGGGCAAAGCTGCTTTGCACCCTGCCTGGTCCAGGGTCGCCCCTGTGGTCCGCATGCGTGTTATCATCACACCAGGCTGACTGCTTGCCCTGCACGGGATCCTGAGAAGTAACAGCAGGGCCACGAAGAAACATTGGCAGCCTTGAGCTGCAAACAAAGCCAGTCGCTTTTTTCTTTTCTTAAACATGCATTTCCCCCTCTTTGTGTCGGGACCAAGGGGGGACACTTAAAAGTGTTCTTTAGTTTTACAGCACCGGAAACGAAGGAAACTTTCAGATTAGGTGTCGCTGGGAAAGGAGATGAGTGGAACCTTTTACAGAGAGAGATGGGGGATTAGTTTACCTGTTTGTACAAAACTTAAGTTACAGGAGGATCTGGATTTCCCCTCTACGCACTCTGCTTGCTCGAGCGATCTTGTTATCTCCTGACACACTTAGCAAGGACCCTTCCTCGTATTTGGCGAAATCTGAACTCCTGTTTGTGCGGCCCTCTCACCTCGCTTCTGGGTCTAGGGGTGTGTCTGGCTAAGGTGTTTCCCACGATCTGGAGGTGAACAGTTTCACACCAGAGTGGGGTCCTGGATGGTGTCCTCTCGACTAGTTTTTCATTCTTATCACACTTCCTCTCCTATAAAGTTACGTAGCTTTTACCAGGACACTTAATACCCACCTTCTCTTCCTACGGGGCCTGTGAACATCAGGCAGTAACGACGCAGCCTTCTCGCCAAGTCGTGACCAGAGCGTCTAGATGGCGGTCCTAATGGGATACCGTGGAGTCTACCGTTCCTTCCTCCATGATTTAATTTCATCCACCAGACAGTCTGGAACAACTAGGATGGGCCAAGCAGTATGAAAGCACTTGGGAGAATCAGATGTTAACCCGTTATCAGACGCCAGAGAGAGCTCACGATCTTCCTCAAGGGGCCATAGTGAGAGATAATATAGAACAAAGTGAGAAATACCATGGGAGCAGAGGAGAGGTCACTGTTGAGCTGGGCTTTGACGTATGGATAGGAGTTGGCTGGCTGATTGTCCCAGAAAGCTGATGAAAGGATTCAGGGCAGAGCAGCTCTGTGGGAAAGGCCCAGAGCAAGGCCTGGCCAAGTGATGGGGACATGCGGGGGGATGGGGAGAGGGCCCAGGAGGGCAGCTCGGAGGTGGAATGTTATGTTGAGGATGGGTCTTCAGCTCACTGGAAGATTTTTGGGGCAGCAGAGCCTCCCATACTGAAGAAATTCAGACGTGACATGAATTATGCATTTGAATCATATGAATGTATTTTTGAGGAAAAGGAAATGCTTCAGTCTTTCCAAGGCAGAGAAAGCAAGAAAATGTATAGATGGTTTTCTGGGGTGATCAACACCCAGCCCCACTGCATGGTTTCTATGAGGCTCTTGGAATTCCAGGACAAGCATGTGTCCCCATGGTGCTCAGGAGAAGGGACAGGCCACGCCTCCTCACTCGTGACAGAGCCCACACACCCCTCTTCCCTGTTGTCTCTCTGGGTGACTTGAATGACTGTCCCACAGGGCTCTGGGGGAAAGAGGGCCCTTCTTCCCAGGTCCCAACTGGGCTGGTAAGGACCAAATGGCCACAGCCTGCAGGCAGGGCCGCCCACCTCCTCCTTGGGTCCCTAGTTCTGCTGGGGGTCGGGGAGAGCCCTGTCATTCCTCTGGGGGGGGGGGACTTCTGAGCGAGCATAGGAAGCCAGGGGAGAGAGATGCCACGTGGCCCCCACTGCCTGGGGCTGACCCTGGCTGCTGTCTGAGAACCCTGGGCAAGTTGAGAGAAGCACACTGGGTTCCTGGTTGCCAGCATCCCCAGAGCGGTTTAGTTTTAGTCCCATCACTCACCGCGGAGGAACTCAGTTAAGCTTGGGAGCCTCCCGTGTTAGCTTATAGAAGAGGTGGCACTTACTGATCAGTCCCGGCTTAGAACTGCGTCTCCCTTGGATCCAGGGGCTGCTTCTGTTTAGAAGAAACAGATCCGAGAGGCCGAGGGGTGAGCTCAGGAGAGCCCGACTAAGGGCTCCTGGTTAGGGGGCTGCCAGTGTGAGCGGGGGTGGGCCCTGTGCACTGGCCCTGTCTCTCCCCATCTGTCCCCTCTGGTGGAACGTTCTGTCACTCACATTTCTAGGGTTGTCTTCTTCCAGTCCCAGCTGGAAACAGAAGCACGGAACAGGCTCATGGTTTTTTGTGTTCTGTTAAAGGAGCATTTGCCAGGGAGAAATGTGTACCAGCTTCTTCGAGCCTTCAGCTTGCATTCATTTGAAGGCCTCTGATCAAAGCCACCTCATCTTACCCCAGATGGTGTCTTTGGGAGATGTTGGTTGGGGGGGATGGGAAGTGCAAGGGCATGGCACCTATGGGCGTGTGTCCTCTGTGGTTGCTCAGGCACCAGCTGTGTTGGGGGATGGGTCCCAGGAGCTGGAGCTGTGGACCCAGCACTAGTGGACCCAGCGTTCTGGGCTGCAGGTAAGGATGCTCCCCACATGACTGCATCATTCAGGTTCAGCGGTGTGCTTGGGTTAGTCAGTCCCACTTATTTTTATTGCACGTGACCGCCGTAGAGCATTTTCCAGCTGCTGGTTGCTTGCCAGTTACATTCTAATTTAGATTTGGTGCTGTTTTGTCTTCATAGTAAAATCCTTTGTCTTTTCTCTACTCAGTGGAGTCTATCAAGAGGATAACCTGGGGGAAACAGACATTATGGACACCCCTGGGGATTGTGTCCATTGGAAACCAGCAGTGGGGACAGAGAATTGGGGACGAATCCAGTTGATTCCACTCAGCTCGTGGTGTCCCTGGATTACAATGGCCAATGATGTCAGTTTTGCTTCTTATAGTTACATATTGATTTTGTCAATTAATTGAGCAGCTACTCTGTGCCAGGCTCTGGGGATGCAGAGATTTATTCATTTCACGATTATTATTGAGTGCCTATTTTATGAACACTGATCCTGCCCTCCTGACACTGACATTCTACTAGGGAGATGGGCAGGAGACTGATACACAAACAAACTAATGAAAATAGAAGTTCTCCTGCAGTGATCAGAACCACAAAGAGGAATAAAACAGACAGAGGGGATGGAGAGTTGTGGGAGAGAGGGTGATGGGAGAAAAGGGCTATTTTAGGGCTTTTTAAAGAGGTGATGTTGGGTAGAGACCGGAAGGAAGAGAAAGGGCATCTGGGGGGCCCAGGGATGGGATCACGTCCCTGTGAGAAGTCACTGTGATCAGAGATCAAAGAAAGAGGGCAGGTTAGGGGCAGAGAAGAAGCTGTCTGTGTTCTTAGTGTGTTCTTAGTGTAAAGGGGTGCCAGTTGGGGGTTCCGTAAATGAGGGCGGGGACAGGGCCTGGCCTACACCATGGATATTGACTACAGAGCTCGTGAGTAAAGCGGGGGTTGAGATGGCTAAATAAAGTTGTGCGGTGCGTGATACAGGCAAAAAGAGAAGGATGCTCAAGGCAAAGAAATATTGCAGAGGAAGGAGCGATTAAATCTGTCGAAGTGGGGAAGGATCTTTCCTGGAAAGGTTTCAGAGAAGAGGTAACGCAGAACAAGGTTTTGACGGATGAATAGAAGTTCGTGTACAGACCATGTGAGGAAAGGGGAGTCTTCTTGCCAGAAGGAACACATGTGAAAAACCAAGGAGGTTTATGTGAAAAAGTGTCGTGGACGCAGGGAAGGACCAGCAGGGGAGAAAGGAAGGCAAGTGGGACAGCGTCAGGGGGACTGAGGGCTTTGGTGAGTGAGCCTTTAACATCATGACTTCAAAGGGTAACTAGTATGGTTCATTATGCATCTTTCCTCTCTCTCTCTCAAGCATTTCAACTTGGAAGTGGTATTTACGAAGTGCCACTGACTAGTGTGAAATAGGAATTGCTTTTGCTGGTGATCAGAGAATATGCCCCACCCCCCAGAAAAACAGGCAAAGGCTGGGATCCTCTTGGGATGTGCTCGGGGACCCACATCCTCTAAGCTGGGTGCTTTCTGCTTGCCTGGATGGAGCCCGTCATCAGGGTAGAGCCCAATGCCGTGTAATTAGAAATTCCACTTCTCAGCTCGAGGACCTGCGCAGCAACAGCCCCTCGGATGCTGGGTTCCGACAACCTTAGAAGCTGCTCGGGGCTTGGCTGCCACAGCCAACTGGCAAGCCTGGTAATTGCAAGGTGGTTTTGCAAACACACACCTGTTCTGAAGGTGCGGGTAGGGCCTGCTGCCTCCTCACTGGAACGTATGCCTCTGCACAGACCATCCGCAGGGATGCCGGGTGCACATGAGTGTTTATCCCCTGCCCCCATTCCCTCTCTTCACCCTCCCCCTTCCTTTCTTTCTAATCTGAACATTTCTCACTCTGTCTCTTTCCGAATGCCACATTTCTTACCATTCCCTCTCTTCACCCCCCCCTTTCTTTCTTTCTAATCTGAACATTTCTTACTCTGTCTCTTTCTGAATGCCACATTTCTTACCATTTTGTCTCGTGAGGCCACCTCTCTGGCTGTTTTACTAGGAGTGACCCCAGTGGACTGTGCTTTTCTCTGAAAGCCAGAACCAGGAAAGTCTCACCCCGTGGGCTGCGTTGTGCTTCTTACCGGTTCAGAAGAGCCACTGCACAGAAGGGCCCAGCTTGGAGGATGGAAGGATGCTGCGTGACGGGGTGGGGTTTGGTGGTGGAGTTTTACCCCAGGATCGCGCATCAGATATTTTCCACTTGACGTTCCTGGTTTACAGCCAGGCTAATTTAATTTCCAGCTGACGGGCGACTCCCCGCATGATGGTAATCTCAAATAGTTAATGGGCTAGAACAGGAGGCAGCCTATCGTGTTGATTCTTGGGGGCTCTGCTCGGCGGCTTCCCAAGACTTATTTATCAGCCTGTTTTTCTTGGTTGGAGTGGATTGTCCCGCCTGGCACAGCTTTCGTGTCTCACTGCTTCTAACGATGGATTGAGTCATGACTTCTGCCCTCTGGACGTTTAGAACCAGCTCGCTTTGCCTTCTACACACCTGGTTTGTTGAAAGGGAAGAAGGAGGGCAGAGCGGGTATAGCCTCGGGTCAGCTCCTCTGTCCGAGATACCTGAAAACACCTTGTGAGAAATTTTGATTCTTTCCGTGGCCCCAGCAGGGTGGTAGCAAAGCCTTTTGGGCGAGCCGTATAGAGCCGCCCTGGTCTGTGATGTTGGTCGTATAGGATGGGAGGGCGAGTGCTTTTTCTCCTGCAGGACACTGGAGTTCCGAGAGATTTCTTTACGAGACAGATACTGTTGAAAAAAATCAGGGCTAGGGCTTCCCTGGTGACGCAGTGGTTGGGAGTCCGCCTGCCGATGCGGGGGACGCGGGTTTGTGCCCCGGTCTGGGAAGATCCCACATATCATTTGTTTCGGTTGGGTTGGGTGAAAAATGAACTCCTAAAATAAAGGCTAAAGGGCAGAAGTGCAGGGAACCAGTGAGACATTTAGCTTTTACTTTCTAAATTCTCTCTCTCCATATATATATGTTTATATATATATTTATGTTTATTCCATTATAATTTTTACCCTTATAATTCCCCATTTATTTATTTATTTATTTATTTATTCGGGACGCAGGCCTCTCACTGTTGCGGCCTCTCCCGTTGCGGAGCACAGGCTCCGGACGCGCAGGCTCAGCGGCCATGGCTCACGGGCCCAGCCGCTCCGCGGCATGTGGGATCTTCCCGGACCGGGGCACGAACCCGTGTCCCCCGCATCGGCAGGCGGACTCTCAACCACTGCGCCACCAGGGAAGCCCCTATTTTTTTTTTTTTTGTCTGAAAAAGAGGGGAGATGGACGCCTCTTTAGAAAGGGGGTAGGATAATAGATGGGTCAGATGGGTCTGGGGACATGGTTGCTGTATTTGAGCATTTTAATCCTGGAGGTTCTTAGAACTGCTGAGAGCCGGGATGAACGTGACGTTGGGAGTTGAACCTTCTGAAGCCCGAGTCCTTGCTTTGTCGTGGCTGGATACTTGGGGCAACTCCATCTAACCGCCCTCAGCCTCACTCTCCTGGCTCTAAAGTGGAGCAGACGCCCCACGGAGAGCCTGGGCGCCCAGTCCTTTCTGGTGGATGAGGTGCCGCGCACGGGTCTTAGAGTTGACCTCATAACGGCCAAGGGAGAGAGAGACGCATCTTCTGATCACAAGGAGGCCTAGTCACTCTTGCCTGGAGGCAGACTGGCTTCCCTGTTGAGCATCACAGTGGGTCGTGTCTTTGTGGCTTTACAGGACCACGTGCAGACCACTGTCATGCCAGCTCATCATATCGATGTCACTAAAACACAGAGGCGTATCCCATTTGAAGGTAGTTCAGGC
Source organism: Tursiops truncatus (assembly GCF_011762595.2). Lineage (NCBI taxonomy): Eukaryota > Metazoa > Chordata > Mammalia > Artiodactyla > Delphinidae > Tursiops > Tursiops truncatus. Next base: position 3,603,121 of record NC_047053.1, on the reverse strand, counting down.
AAAGCTTTGGGGGGTGAGCGAAGCTTGGGGGTCCTAACTGTGATGCTGACCTCACAGGTGGATGGAGAACACGTGTCCACCATGCTGAGTACGCTGACTGCCTAACACACCACCTCGTCTGGGCTGATGGTCGAGCAGCTGGCTGGTGGCTGGCGCCTTGCTGACGAGCCTTCTCGGGGCTCTCCACCTGGGCCCGTGGATGGCCCCCACGGGTCTGTAATCCCCCTGAACCTGGGTACTGAGGCTCATATGCGTGTCACACACGTGCACTCCAGCACCCAGCTCTTTTCCCAAATTCTCTGTAACCCCTAAAAGTGGAAGTGCCCTGCTCTGAGGACGCAGCTCTGGGACTTGCAGCCTGTCAGTGAGGGTAACATTCTGACATGATCATTAACAAGCCCCATTTCTGTTCTGAGTAAGAGGAAAACCCTCTCTCTTCAGAGGAAGCAGGGCCCTGGGAAAGGGGGTCCTTCCTTGGACAGACACTGTTCGTCTCGTAAAGAAATCTCTTGGAATTCCAGATTCATGGGGACAGCTTAAGGAGATGCAGTATATATGCAGTGGAATATTACTCAGCCACAAAGAAGGAAATCCCGCCATTTGCGGCAACATGGATGGACCAGAGGGCGTTATGCTGAGTGAAGTAAGTCAGAGAGAGAAAGACAAATACTTATGGTATCACTTATATGTGGAATCTAAAAAATAAAACAAACTAGTGAGTATAACAAAACAGAAACAGACACAGAGAACAAACTAGTGGTTCCCAGTGGGGGGCGGGGGGGAGGCAAGCTACTATGGAGAAGGGGATGAAGAGGTACAAGCTACTATGTATAAAATAATCTACAAGGATACACTGTACAACACAGGAAATCTAGCCAATATTTTTTTTTTTTTTTTTTGCTGTACGCGGGCCCCTCACTGTCGTGGCCTCTCCCGTTGCGGAGCACAGGCTCCGGACGCGCAGGCTCCGCGGCCATGGCTCACGGGCCCAGCCGCTCCGCGGCATGTGGGATCTTCCCGGACCGGGGCATGAACCCGTGTCCCCTGCATCGGCAGGCGGACTCTCAACCACTGCGCCACCAGGGAAGCCCTAGCCAATATTTTATAATAACTTTAAGTGGAGTATAATCTATGAAAATACTGAATCACTATGTTGTACACCTATAACTTATATAATATTATAAATCAACTATACTTCCATTTTAAAAAAAAAGGAAAAGAATAAAAGAAGATGGTTGGGGCATCAGCTCTGGGCACCTTTATACAGTGAGTTGATTCCACGCCTCTTTTTGTTAGCTGGTCGTCCTACCTGCTTCCACGTGAGAAGTTAATCGATGTGCACTCAGCCAGCCCAGGGAAACAATGTCTTTGAAGGGGTTGGGGGGTTGATTAATTTCCCAAACGTGCTAATGGGCAGCCGAGAGAGTGTCTCTTGTTCTCTCCTTTAGTGGGTGTTTGCTCACGGGCTTAGTGCTGCGTGTTCCCAGCCCGGGATTTGGAAGTGAATTCATTTGGGAAAGTAGCAGCTTAAAGGTCTTTATTTGGTTTTGTGGGTGAATGGAGAACAGCGCTGAGCATCTCAGGGAGAGGTGGCCATTGTTCGCGGCCCCCGGCCTCCGGCTGGCCTCCCAGGAAAGCTACCCCACCCCAGGCTGACCTGCCTGGACCCAGAAAACCTTTTCTAGCTTAGAAACTGGGGTGATGCTCACCTGCTCTCCATTTCTGCTTTTTACATACGGACACAAAAACCTAAACCCTCATTTGTTTATAACGTTTCTGGGATGAACACCGACCTTGTGTTCTGAGTCTCACCCTGAACACTGTGTGGGAAGCTACAGTTTCTGTGGGTGAACTCAGAACGCAGAAGGACTCCGCCCTCAGTACATCTTGCTTAAAAACTGAAGGTCTTTCCTCGTCTCAAACCTGTTACCAACATTTCTTTTTTCCTTCCGTCTGCGTGTCTTCGAATCAGCCGTTCTGTGGTTTTCACCCCAGCACCGCTTTCCCACTCAGGTCTGTGGAACTGCATTTATTGTGTATCTGCCCTTCTTGAACACATACTCCAGGTGGCTTGTGAATGATACCGAAAGAGCCACAAACACATAAAATGTGAGAGTAAGACAGGAGAATCGATAGCGGGGCCATAAAATGGAGCCAGGAACTGGCCTGAGAAATGTCTCTCAAATGACAGTGGACATGACCCTCAGCTCCATGACAGCCTTCACAGGCAGACACGCCTCAGTTACACAAATCACTCAAACAAGCTGTTTGCTCAAAAGAAAGTATGGCTGTTCTTGGTACTAAGTTGGGGACGGGGTTATATATAGAGGATGCTGTGGGGTAACAGCCACTGGTGTGGATAGCACTCTTATTTTTTTTTTTAATTTATTTTACTGAAGTATAGTTGATGTACAATGCTCTGTTAATTTCTGCGGTATAGCAAAGTGACTCAGTTGTACATATCTATACATTCTTTTTCATATTCTTTTCTACTATGGTTTATCACAGGATATGGAATATAGGTCCCTGTGCTCTACAGTAGGACCTTGTTTTTTATCCATTCTATATATAGTAGTTTGCATCTGCTAATCCCAACCTCCCACTCCATCCCCCCCCCTTGGCAACCACAAATCTGTTCTCTATGTCTGTGAGTCTGTTTCTGTTTCGTAGATAAGTTCATTTGTGTCATATTTCAGAGTCCACAGATTAGTGATATCTTATGGTATTTGTCTTTCTTTCTGCCTTACTTCACTTAGTATGATAATCTCTAGGTCCATCCATGTTGCTGCAAATGACTTTTTTTATGGCCAAGTCCATTGTCTATTATGTACCACATCTTCTTTTGGATAGCACTCGTAAAAAGCACATGGCTAATCCAGCCTTTTTGGTAAAGGGTAATTTTCTAAAAGCAAAAGGTAAAATCAGGACTCTCATCCAGTTATAATGTTAAGGTTTATATTTCTTTAATGAGCACGTTAAGGATTTTATTTTACTTATTATTGGGTTGGCCAGAAAGTTGGTTCGGGTTTTTCCATACGATGTTACAGAAAAAACGGAATGAACTTTTTGGCCGACCCAATATTAGTGAGAACCAGACAGATGTTACCATTGGTCCAAAGGAAGTCAAAAGAACTTAAGTTTCCTTGACATAAAGGAGCATTGAGATGAATTACAAATAGGTGGAATCTGGCTTTTTCCATGTAGTGGGAGGTGGAAAAGGAAACCCACAGAAGTTCCACCAGAAAGCACTTATTTGCATGCCAATGGTCCAGACTTACATTGCCTTTTGCTATGTTGTTGCCTATAATTTACAGAGTTGCAGAATATCTCAAAGGCAATAAAATGGCTAGCTCCAGATAACACACGGCACAGTTTTCCACTGGAGATATCCAGTAATCTTTTCTGCCTATTCCAAATGTCTTTACATCTTCTTGTATCAGTCCTCAGTAGCCTCATGGAATTTATCACCAGCTAAAAGCCCAGATCTGTTTAAAATATGCTGCTGGGAAGCACAGTCTCCCCCACTCCTGATACGTCTTGAAGCCACTCACCTCCCACGTTTGATGTGGCTTCTCATTGCCTCAAATCCAAATTCTGTCTGGCGTTTGTTCGTTTATTCATTTACCCTTCATTCATCTAAGAGCCATATATTTTGGCCACAGTGCAAATAAGGCAGAGCCCAGTCCTCAACCCCCTCGAAGTCTATAATAGCAGCTAGAGAAAGGTTATGCTAACGTTTGTGCATGTGCGCGCGCACACGCATATGTGTATTTGCAGGGAGGGTGGTGGTCCTAAGAGGGGAGCAGAATTGCTAGCCCAGCCTGGGGAAGGAATGAGTGCCATAGGAATGTACTAGAAGGAGGAGGGCTCTGCTTGCCCATGGCTGGGGTGAAGGGTGAAAAAGGAAGGTAGGGGACATAGCATGTCCTTAGGGAAAAGCAGGGAGACACCTGGGCAGGGAGCTTGAATGTCATGTTGAACATCGTGAGAGCAGAGGGGAAAGGGGACCACTCCAGCCTGCTTTCCAATCTTTCTTGCCTTATTTCTCACCATTCCACAAACAAACAAACTTCAGTCCAAGCCCAATGTTTTAATCTCTGTCTTATGTTCTTACACTCGGGTATCTTCTGTTCTTGATATCTTCACTTCCACCCGCCCTTGGGACCAGCTCAAGGAAGCTTTAGATGTCCCAAAGGACACGATGTCTGGGTGCTTCTTTTCCACATTTCAATGTAATATGTATTAGCAAACCTCCTGGATGTGGAATTTCTCTCTAAATACACAGCAAGCCCCTGGAGGGCAAGAATCATCCCCGTGAATGATAGCTACGTGCCATTTCACTGATTCCTTAACCATCCGTGAGAGAGACTATGTCCACATTCCTGGTCCGTTTTCTTTTTGAGACCCAGGGGAGAGACATGTGGGGTATCTCACCCCACCATCATTTGATGAATGCAAATGAATTTTAATAATGTAAGCAAAATAATAAGTAAAATGACAATGAATAGACATCAGCTCGTTAGAGTCATTTCTTTTTTCTTACTGTTGTTAAAGCGACCACTTACCATTTTGAGAGAAAGTGGTTTATTACCGGCCCCAAGAGGTGGTGCATCTAAAGTTCGAAAGTAAGAGGCGCCCATGGCTGGCTTCTGTTCCACAGGTGACATAAGGAACTTGTTCTTTGCTGTAGCTCAGCACTCAAGGTCAAGACCTTCTTTATGTGTTCGGCCTCGTAATGTAAATGTGTCACCTAATATAATGGGCAGGATGATACATAAATGTTGCTCTAGCATTAACTCCTTTGAGCATTGGGATCCTGAGATGCTCACCATTTTCAAACCTGGCCCACATGGTAATTTATGATCCCAGATTGCCCCCAGTTCTCTTTACATATTTGCATTGTGACCTCTAGTCATCGGCTTTAAGCACTGCTCGTTCACTTCCTTTCATTCATTCGTTTATGTGTTCATCCAGCAGATTATGTTCCAGTGCTTCCTATGCTGGGTGTTTTGCCGGGTTTTGTCTTTGTATTTCTTTTGAAGATAAAAATCTTTACAATTCACCGTCCCTATAAATACAAAACAAAACATGGCGGGCCATAAGATTCAACCAAACATTTTGTTCTTAGAAATCGTCATTAGGGCTTAAAAATAGTTACAGGGTTAGTTTTTCACTGGGGCTAATGCAGGGTAAAAGGCTAATCTTGCTTGTAATTCTTAGCAGCCCTCTCACTACCCATTTGGTTATTTGATCTCCCTGGCGCTTACAGTTTTGTTCCCTTGTGCGAGTTGTGGAGTCGGGGGGAGGGAACGCCTTGTCTCAAGCACAGAAGAATCGCTGGAAATTTTAAGACTCACCGTCTATCAGGAAGTTCTCATAGAATTTGAACAATCTTGATGAGACGTGCTCAAGTAATACAGAATACTTGAGCAGAGCTTCAGCCGCCAAGACTTTCCATCTGTCCTATCTTTGGACATGAAACACACGAGCAAGTTGGACTTTATATAGTAATCTGTTACAGATGCACTGAGTTTTTATTTAAAAAATGGTGACCTGTGATAATGAATGGATGCGACTTTCTCCTCCTGAAAACTGGCTCTGGAAAGCTTCCGTACTTCACAAGCTGAGAATCCCCAAAAGAGTAGGAGAGAGGGCACTTTGATGGGTGTCTTTATTTTATTTTTTAAATAATTTTATTTATTTATTTTGGCTGCGTTGGGTCTTCGTTGCTGCGCACGGGCTTTCTCTAGTTGTGGTGGGCGCGGGCTACTCTTCCTTGTGGTGCGCGGGCTTCTCATCGTAGTGGCTTCTCTTGTTGCAGAGCACGGGCTCTAGCTGCGCGGGCTTCAGTAGTTGTGGCACGCAGGCTCAGTAGTTGTGGTTCGCAGGCTCCAGAGTGCAGTCTCAGTAGTTGTGGCGCACGGGCTTAGTTGCTACGCGGCATGTGGGATCTTCCCGGACCAGGGCTTGAACCTGTGTCCCCTGCATTGGGAGGCGGATTCTTAACCACTGCACCACCGGGGAAGTCCTGATGGGTGTCTTCAGAGTTTCCATCAGCCTTGCCATGTCACTTCCTTTCTCTAGACACCTTCCGATCAGCTTCAAGCACTAGGTCAGACCAACTGGGAAGAAATAATTGCTACTGATTATCGGCGTGCAAATAAGAAACTGAAGGGTTTTCTTTGTCGGCAGTGTCTCCAGGTTTATACACTCCCAAGGATGTTCTCTAGAAAGCACCTCTTTTCTTCTCTAAAATGTTCTCGAGCTATTTAAAGCCTGTGATAAGGGAAGTTTTTTTGCTCTCGTTTCCCTTCAGTTTAGCTTAACTCAAACTTACGTCTGGGGTTTTTATTGACCTAATTTACTTTATACTTTCTATCAACTTTTCAGTTGATAACCATAAAGTAGAGTTCTCTTTGTAAAGTAGAAGGGGAGCAGGGAGAGGGATGGGGCCATTGTCTTGGACTTAAGTCGAGGATTGACTGGGATTTCTCTCTCATCCCAAACTCCTACCGTCCCTGCAGTCAGGAGGAGGGAAGGTAATGGATTATATCAACTCTTCATTCTGTGAATCTGGTTTCCGCAGTTGGGTTGTTTCTTTTCAGCAGCCAGGGATGGACCCCTGCCCCTAAACGGGCTGTTTTACTTCAGGTAAACCTCATTCTCTGCCATGGAAAGAAAGTAAGAAAGAGAGAGAGAGAGAGAGAGAAGGAGGAAGGAAGGAAGGAGAGAAGGAAAGAAGGAAAGAGATAAAGAAGGAAGGAAGCAAAGAGAGAGAGAGAGAGAAAGAAAGAACCCTCCAAAGTAGGATGCGTTCAATGAAACACTGCCTCATTTCCTGCTCCCCTTTGGCTTGGATCATCACATCCGTTCAGTGATGTCAACCCAAGAAGGGGAGTTTGGTTTTTCTTGGTCTCCAAGGTCCTACCAGGGAACTAAGAAGGAAGGTCCAAACATGGGATCCTTCCTAGCACAAGTGAAGAATTTCAGGAAACGGAGACTCTTTCAAATATTTGTTTTACAGGAGACTTTGAATTTAAGAACCAATGTGGAATTTCTTTTTCCTTAGCAATATTTCCCTAGAAATATCCCTACTATTTAGAGCCATAAGTCAAGGAGATAATAAAGAGGGGACATAAGTGGGGTTCATTCCACCTTACCCATAGGAAGGGTTTTGCTGCTTTAAGAGCTTATTCACATATGAACTACATTTGAATCTCATTTTTTTTTAAAGCAGGACAAATACCTCCATTTTACAAATGCAGAGAGACAGCTCAGAGATGTTAGGCAACTTGCCTGAAGACACACAGCCTGACCTTGAACCCTACTTTCCTTTCTATTCCACCAGGCACCAGGTTGCCTAACGAGTGAGTGCCTAGTTTTAGGACACCCTTGACATTGACTTCCACCTGAATTGCACTCTTGGGGTTGATCTGTACCCCCAAGGTACACTTTGAAGTACACTTTGTACCAATTCAATCATCGAATATTTATATAGGTTCTCCTTTACCAACTTGTGCCAACCTATGGCTGGCTGGAGGAGCAGGGGGTGGCATGAGGGTGGGGAGGAAGAGATGGAGATTGTAAGGGTCCCCGTACAGAATTTTAGAGCCTAAGAACCCCCTTTTAAACCAATCCATTACTTTTTTAATATTTATTTTGTTTATTATTTTTTTATTTTTTGGCTGCGTCAGGTCTTAGTTGTGATATGCAGGCTCTTTCGTTGTGGCGCGCGGTCGCCTCTCTAGTTGTGGGCCGCAGAGCGCGTGGGCTCTGTAGTTTTTAGCACTCGGGCTCTCTGGTTGAGGCGTGAGAGCTCAGTAGTTGTGGCGCATGGGCTCAGTTGCCTCGTGGCACGTGGGATCTTAGTTCCCCGACCAGGGATCGAACCCCTGTCCCCTGCATTGGAAGGTGGATTCTTTACCACTGCACCACCAGGGAAGTCCCCCAGTCCATTAATTTTTATACACAGGAAACTGAGCCCAAAGCTTTGAGTGCCTCGTCGGAGGTCTTAGGCTCTTGTCAGTGGCAGGGCAGGAACCAGAGCCCAGGGCTTCGTGTGCCCAGTGCCCACTGGGCTTTCGCTGGGCCAGGAAGTCCCTCCCCTTGCCCTGGGAGAAGCGGGGGTGGGGGTGGGGTGGGGGGTGGGGTGGGGGGTGGGGTGGGGGGGTGGGGGGGCGGTGCTTCCCTGGTGGGGAAGTGATTTTCATCCACGCTGTGTTGACGGGCGGTGTGGAATGGCTCAGAAGCTCTGGAGTAAGGGTCTGTTTACAAACATTTGCACCTCGTTGCCCAGGGCGCAGGGTAGGCAGACTTTCTTGGGATGAAGCAGGGAGCTGGGAGAGGATTTACCGGAGCCTGTGACACACACCAGTCAGTGTAACAGCCTGAGGGCTGGCCCTTTGTTGCCTGGGAGGTAACCCAGGCAGAGCTGGGGCTCCCACCGCCCCAGGGAAAAGGAGCCGGTTCCAGACGGGAAGCCCGCACTGATGAGAGTTCATCTCTGATGAGCAGGTCAGGTCTGCACAGAGAAGAATCTGCCGAAGCAGGAAGGGGCAGAGCTGCTTCAGCGGCAGCCTTTCCGCCTCTGCATCTGGTGCCCTACTCTCCCCTTTCTGGGCCCCCTGCTCTGCCCTGTCTGCCCAATGGCAGGGCTGATTTTACTTTTACTTTCGAGAGAGTGTGCTTCCCGGAAAACTTTTTTCTATTGATGAAAAAAATTTTTTTCTTTTTCTTTTTTTTTTCAGGAAACGGGACACAGATTACTCTGATTTCACATGATTTGTGCCCGCACACAGTGAGGTCCGATAAACACGAGCAACGCCCCACAGAGCGCAGACACAAAAGGCTATTAGCTTTTAATTGAAACCCTCCCTCCACCCCCCCCAGCCCCCCAGCCCCTTCGAGGAACAGGAACTCAGGCCTTTGTGAAGCAGGGTCTATAACAGAGGACTCTGCCAAAATGAAAGGAATCTTGAGTTGACCCAGAGGAGTGAGATGCTCTTTTGAGCCCCACCCCCTTATGGCATTCAAAGGCTTTTCATTTTCTGAGCAGTATTGAAATTCTAGGACAATGGAGGCCAAATCCTTGCAGTGGGGTTGGGGGCTGGGCAGGGAGAAAGGAGAGAGGGTTGGCCAAGGAGGGGACCCGGGGGAGTCCATCCTTTGTTATTTTTCTTCTTTCCTACCCATTACCTTAAAAAAAGAAAGAAAAAAAAAGAAAGAAAGAAAGTAAAAAGACCCAGTAAACTTTATAATGAATAATGACATCACTTCCGGGAGCCCAGCTGCTCCTGGGGACCAGAGAGACACGGAGAGCAACAGACTATTTACAATTTCATTTTAAATTATTTGAAACCCTCCCAGAGGAGTTCTTTGATATGCAAACATCTCACCCAAATGGAGATAATTATTTATGGAGATGTGGCCCTTTGAAGGGGAGCTCCGATCTGGTGGGCTCAGAGACTTCCTACAAAGGAAGAAGGTTCCAGATAAGAAGGGGCTGAGCTGATCCCCATCTTCCTCCCTCCCCCCCCACTCCTCCCCTGGGAAGAAAACTGCTTTAAAGAAGAAACTTCCCAGGGTTACAACTTACAGCTCGAGTTGCAAGTCTCAGGAGCTGCCGGTGTCTCCTTGTCCACAGTCAAGTTTACAGGAAGAGTTCCTTTCTCATCCCTGGGTGTCTCATCTTTCTGTCGGGATGGAAGCTACAAGGCTGGACCTTTGTCTTTGCCCCCCTCCCCTCCCCCTGAAGTCCACTGTAATTTATAAGGTCACAAGGTAGAAAGGCACCGCCCCGGGGGAGAGTTTGGGGTGGATGTTCAGGGCTGGTAGATGGGACTTCAGAAGAGGTGACAGCCGTGTGGCATCGGTGGTATCATGGTGAGCACGGCCGCCTTCAGAAGAGGTGACACCAGCTTCCCGCACACTTGTCACTACAGAAACCCCTCTGATTAGGTCTCTAATGACCCTGGGGACTCCAGAGCACCCGCTAGCTTCTGGGGACATGTGCCCTCTCCTCGCCCCCGACCCTGCCAGTGTCTGTCACCTCCGGGACTGTCGGCAGCTTTGCAGTTTGCTCCTTGGCAATGTCCCCTCCCTGTGACCCCCCAGCTACCCTTCTGCCCTTCTCAAGTTAGCCAACTGAGCGCTTCCCCGGCCTCTGTGATGGGGAGATTGACGCACTCAGCTAACCTCAGCCTGACTGCCTTCCTTGGGGACCAGGCAGGGTGGGCCAGGCCTCTGGAGGAGGAAAGGATGAGGGAGGGGCTTGGGCAGCCGAGCAGTCAGATCCCAGGAACCCAAGGGCATCCTTTCATAAAAGAAGACTTGTTATTTTTTGTTCGTTTTCTGAGTTTTTCTGGCATGTATTTTCCAGGCAGGAAGTTGGCTGTTTAGTCCCTGATCTTGCCTGTCACAGGTTAAGATGTGCTACCTTTGACAGCCCTCAGTGTTCCCTGGGAGGAAAGGGTTTTCTTTTTTCCTGAGTGGTCACAGGTGCCGTGATCCCAGCATCCCAGGGAGAGCCCTCGACTGGAGCCGCAGAGGAAGGTGAGGGTTAGGAAAGGACCCCGGTGAGCGTGCTGCACCTGCACTTGAGGCCCGGGCTGAGGGTGCAAGGGTGTGCGACCCCGTTCTTCCCAAGGAGGAAACCATCCTTCACAGACAGGAAGCCAAGGAGAGAAGGGATCGCAGCGTGGTCGGGGTTGCTGTTTTTTTTTTTTTAAAGCAGATTTTATTTATTTATTTTTTAGAGCAGTTTTAGGGTCACAGCAAAATCAAGCAGAAAGGTCAAAGTTCCAGAAACCGAGCACTGGCGCGTGAATTTGGGGTTCAACCACATTCCTATAGGTCTCCTGCTCCCCGCGAAGCACAGCCTTCCCCCATCAGAGTGGTCCACTGGTTACGATGAGCTTACACTGACACATCAGTCGTCATCGCCCCAAGTCCATAGTTTACATACAGCAGGGCCCACCCTTGGAGATGTCCGTTCTGTGGGCTTGACAAACGCATAATGACACGTATCCGTCATGACGGTATCACTTGGTATTTTCACTGCCCTAAAAATCTTCTGTGCTCTACCTGTTCAGCCCCACCTCTCCCTGCATCTCTGGGGATCCCAGCGTTTTTGAGTTTTGTTGCTGATACTTGCGGGTTTATCAGCTGCTCAAAAAACAGGGGGCGGGCATCCTTATTCCCCATGTGGATTTTGGACTGTGGAGGTTTATTTATTTAGTTGTTTCCAGGGTGGGGAGGAGAGGTGTAACCTTCCTAGAAATCCTGATTCTTCTGTGTGTAAAGGTTTCTCCTGGCTGCTCTGTTGTTTTTTGAATTCTCAGGGGCCGGACGTGGGCTTTGGGAGCAGCTAAAAGTGATGCAGCCTTTCGGCTTCCTGGCCGGTTACCAACCTGACCCCACAGTGGGATCGTCCTCAGAGCAGTTTGTCAGAAGGCGACCTCCTCTTCGGTGCTAATTCACAGACCAGGAGGCTGAGGCCTGGAAAGGCAGGCATGTGGCCAGGGATGTTCACCCTCATGAAAACTTGTAGCTTCTTTTTTTTTTTTTAAGCAACAGTAAATAGATCTGTGATGTCAAAATGTCTAAGTCTCTATTGACCATTTTCTCTTTTCAATCAAGATTTTCCTCCCAAGGGTATCCAAACAAGGATTTGGGCAGCCTCGGGCTATTTGTAAGGGGATTTGCCTTGTGGAAGGTGCTTGCTTTAAGCTCTTCGTTGGAAAGGGGCAGCACAAGGGGAAGATTTGGGAGTGATAGAACCGGTGGTGCTGGTTGTTAAAGATTTCTATGTATGTGTCCGAAGTCATGCAACTGGACACCAAGAATGATTGTTCACTGTATGTAGGTTAACAAGTAGATCTTTAGAATTAAGAAAAAAGATTGCTGTTGGAGGTCAGGAAACGTGCGGGTTTTTTTTTTTTTTTTATTGGGGTAAAGTTGATTCGCGACATTGCGTTAGTTTCAGGTTACAGCACAGTGACTCGCTTATACATATATCTGTATCTGTCTATCTATATTCTTTTTCAGATTCTTTTCCCTTATAGGTTATTACAAAATATTGAGTAGAGTTCCCTGTGCTCTGCACTAGGTCCTTGTTGGTTATCTATTTTATTTACAATAGTGTGCATAGGTGGGGTATTTCTGTAACCAAGCAAGAGGTCATTCTCCCCCAGGAGAGGGAAACAGGGGACCGGATGTTTCCCTGACTCTTCCTAGTTTTGCTCAATCCAAGGGGGAGATGGGCCCACCCCGACCCAATGTGCCTTGCTGCTTGTCCCCTCTCTGAAGTTCAAGTTCATTGACTTCCATCATCTGCTTTGTGTCAATGTCTTGGCCTCTGTTCGGCTGTAGTGCGTTGGGTTACATCCATTTCAATAACCTTCCTCTTAATTGTTGTGTAATTTGCCAGTTCAAACAGTAAGTTCACTTGCTGGACCCTGGGAGGAGGCGTGCCACCTGAAGAAAGAAAAGAGGCAGAAAAAGAAAATTAAGGCAACCTTTGCTACTGGAGAACATCAGAATTATAAGGCTTTTAGAACTTCTCTGGTTCATTCAAAGTTCCTACGCGTTTAGACCCTCTGAAGACAGACCCCAAACCCATTCCATCTGCCCTGGCCCTGGAGAACTTGGCGGGTCGGGTTTCCCTCAGTCATAACGGTATAGCACTTGGATTCTGAATATTAAACCCTTTCTTGTAGATTCAGTCTAGGTACAAATGGCTGAACACTGGAAACAGCTCGGACTTGATCAAACTCGATCTGCTTTTGAGTGAAATGCAAAATAAGTTGCGAGCCGGGGCCCCTCTGTAATCCTTCATCACGTTAGCCTGATGACACGGCTACGTTTGTCTAAGTGGTTAATGGGCAAAGTGGGTCAATCCAGCTTTAGCTTAAGCCGGGGGCAGCTGCAGGGCTGCAAGGCAGTCCTTCGGGGAGAAGCATTCTTCCTCTAACTAGCTGTGAAGGAGGAGCCCGTTGCCCTTTCTGCCTCTTGCAATAGAGTTTATATCATCATTTCCATAAATGTCTCCCTAGAGGGATTTTGGTCTCAGTAGATTAGGGATGGCTTGAAGCTGGAAGTTCAGAATGTCCTACTGAGAGGTAGATATTTGGTCAAAAATGATGTGGAAATTGTCTTTTTTCCAATTTCTGGGCCCAGGTTGGAATCAATCAGAAATCTCTATCCCGTAGCAAATGGAAGATTGTACATCTGTGACCGCTACTTAGTGTCCGATTAGGTAACACATCGCCTTCCGATGTACACACACCAACGTGTACACATGCATGTTCAGCATGGTCCTACTGTGTACTATAAACTGTGTACTGAACACGGTCCTAATGATCATAATAATGGAGTAGTAGCCGCAGCTAGTGAATATCGAATATATAACGTATGCCAGGCACGTTCAAAGCATATTATGATCATTAATTGTCTTAATCCTCATTAAACTCCCATAAGGTTGGTGTTATCATCTTTATTCTTACAGCTGAGGAGAGAAGGCCAGAAAGTAAGTTGCTGAAGATGAGACACCTTATAAGTGACCGAGCTGGGATTTGAACCCAGGCGGTCTGATGTCCAAGCCCACAGTGCTTAAATGTTAAGCTAAATACTTTCATTTTACAAACCCCGCAACAACGAAATGCAGTGGGCGGAAATCATTCTCGTTTCACATATTCGGATGCTGGAACTCAGGGAGCAAATCAGACGCAGTCTTACATCATTGATGCCTGTGATTTTTAGTGCTCATCACCACACAGAACTGCTTTTTGGTCCAAATATCATGTCCTATCTTTCCTGTAGGTTATAGCAGTTTTGCCTACGTAGTTATGTTTAAATTATGCTAAGAAAGATATCATACAAGTCTCCCTGCCTATGCCAGGCACTTTTCTAAGCTGTTGAGGTATATGAATACGTTTAATCATCACAACAACCGTAGGAGATCGGTAGTGTTATTATTTCCCATTAAGTACATCCGCGAGGAACCAGGGGTGCACAGCCTTGCGTCTGTGCGACTTCTCCGCGATCACGGTCACACATCTAGTAAGCGGAGCAGTTACCTCAACTCAGGCTCCGGGTCTGTAAGACCCTCCCTCTGCTGGGAAGAAGCTCAGTTTTCAGGCCCTAACGTGCCTTTCTGCTCCGCGCAGGGACCTGATGCCGAGGACCCTGGAGGGGCAGATCACCATGGAGAAGACGCCCAGCTACTTCGTGACGCGCGAGGCGCCCGCGCGCATCTCGGCCATGTCCAAGGACACCAAGCTCCTGGTGGTGGTGCGGGACCCGGTGACCAGGGCCGTCTCGGACTACACGCAGACGCTGTCCAAGCGGCCCGACATCCCCAGCTTCGAGAGCCTGGCCTTCAGGAACCGGACGGCGGGCCTCGTGGACCGGGCGTGGAGCGCCATCCAGATCGGCCTGTACGCCGAGCACCTGGAGCGCTGGCTGCGCCACTTCCCCGCCCGCCAGCTGCTCTTCGTGAGCGGCGAGCGGCTGGTGCGCGACCCGGCCGGCGAGCTGGGCCGCGTGCAGGACTTCCTGGGCCTCAAGCGCATCATCTCCGACAAGCACTTCTACTTCAACCAGACCAAGGGCTTCCCCTGCCTCAAGAAGGCCGAGGGCAGCGGCCGCCCTCACTGCTTGGGCAAGACCAAGGGCAGACCCCACCCCGAGATCGACGGCCAGGTCCTGCGGCGGCTGCGCGACTTCTACCGGCCTTTCAACCGCAAGTTCTACCAGATGACGGGCCACGACTTCGGCTGGGACTGATCAGACCCTCCCGCCCCGCCCCCCTCCCCACCCGGGGCTTAGGAAATATTGAGAGAGATTATATGTATGTAAAATGTACAGAAATCTATTTTATAATAATTTATTTTTAATTCATAAGCAATTAACTCACTAAGCTGCCTAGCCACGCTCTTTAGAGTCACGTAATCTGTTCACATTCCAAAGTGTTTCTAAGATTTTCTTCTCGTCTTCACAATGGATGGTGCTTCCTTTTTTTTTTTTTTTTTCTTTCTTTCTACCCATTGTATTTAAAAAGAAGAAAAGCACAACTTGAGATTTTCGTTGTTACGGGTATGCAGCCTTCGATCGCTGTCTGGATGCACTTGCCCACCTCCTCATACGGAAGCTTCCATCTCCCCTCCTGCCTGGGCACCTCTGGGAGCTCCGAGCTGCCAGACCTTCACATAGCAGCTTCCTCGCTGACGTGCTGACACATCCGAGGGCGTAGACTCCAAACCACAGCGCTAGCTTTTCCCCCCAAGTCCGCTCAGCACGCGGGGGAATCACTACCTTGGCAGGGACATCCACATCCTTTTAGAGTCTGCCTGTCAGGGCCCTTGACTTTACCTTTTGATTCTGAAGGATGCCCCTGCCTCATCTTCTGCCCCATCCCTGGTTCAATAACTGGCTTGAAGCGTAGGCAAATATCAGTCCCCACTTCTGCAGGTCCCGCATCTGAGATGCTCGGGTGCTGCTTTAGAAATAAAGACGATCCCTTCTAATTTGCATGCGAGTGCATCGTGTTCCGTTCTCCAGGCAGACGGCTCTGCTTTGACACACCAAAGAATCCCCTAGGCTAGCAGAACCCCCGGATCGAACCAAGGGTGTCGAGACCTGAAGGGGCCGGGTTCATCCCACGCCATCTGAGTCTACCAAGGTGCCGCTAGGTGCAGAGCCAGCCCCTGTTTGATGTCTGGAACTCCCCTCCCTGGAATTCCTAGCTCATCTCAGACAACACGGTCTGTAGCCCACAGGCAAACAGCGAGAACCAGGAGAGGCTCTTGTAAAGAGACTGGGAACGCTGGCCCGTGTTGCCTATGAGCGCTCGAGCCTGTGCCGCTGTCCCTTGTTTTAGCCAGGCCCTGGCAGAAGGGGTTCCAGCACTGTTGCTGCTGATGCAGAATTCTCTCCCCTACCTCTTCGTGGAGGGGGCACTGGAGGGGTCGTTTGTGATGACCAGCTAGTGGCAGTTGGGTAACCGTATAGCAATATCAAAGAATTGTCATTTGTGTTATACTTTCACTAAGGAATATATGGGAAGATATTGTCAAAATGGTTGGGTTGTGATATTTACAAAGGACACTTTGGTATGTTCTATGGGATAACTTGCTCGCCAGTGAAACAAAACACTGGTCTTTAAGGGATGTCTTATTGATAATCTGGTCTGTCTTTGCCCACAAGTTTTAGCCCCGACGTAGCTAGTTTGTGCTTAGCTGCAAAGCTAAGGTATAGGAGGATGGGCGCACGGGGACTGGAGGCGGGAGCTCTGTGCATTCCTGAGATGCTGTGTGCATTTCATAGCTTTGTTACTGCCTCTACCAAGCCGTGTAGACCTGCGCTTAGGGGAATGCCCATGATCATGGCATGGCTCTTCCCTCTTGCTGCTTGGGTGTCAGAGACATCTTCAGAAGGGTGCTAATTGATCGTGCATTTCTCCTATCAGAAGGCTCATTAGAAATAACACTGGGAACACCTCTTTTCCATTATAGCATAACATCGCTTAAAGTCAAAGCCAGCCCCCACCTGCCACCTGATCCTGCCCTGTCCGCTTTCTGTCCACTCTCGTGCTCTGACACGGTGCGTGATGTCAGCTTGCAAAAAAGTTCAGAGGAGGGTTTGCCACGAAGCAGTGGGGAAATGCACGTGAACTTTTCCCTCCCCTCCAGGGCCCTGCTTGCCTTTCTAAGCTGGACCATTTTCGATTAAGTTGTTTATTCCCTGCCTTAAAACTAAAACAGGAAATCCTCAGAGAGAAGGAGGGTCATTTAGTCATGAACACTGAAGTGAGTCAAGATTCTATTCTGGGTCAAATCCTTGAATCCAAACAGATGTCGATAATTAGCACTGAAGGACTAGAGCGCGTTTTTCTGTGGAAGACAAATAAATCAGACTTCCTGTGCATCTCTTCCGAGGAGTCTGACGGCTTACAGTTCCTGACGGCTCCTGACTCAGCATCGGCCCCAAGGTTACACCCCATCGCATGATACTTATTACAGGGCACACGTGTCTTCCTCCTGGAGAAGTCTGCACGGCCACCGACTTAACCTTTTAGCTGCTAGAAGACAAACACCATTTCTGGTTTGGCAATTTGTCCTAACGCGTTCTGGTTTTCTTCCGCATTACAGGAGAAGCTCTGATATTCATGGGGTACTTTATTCCGCTCAGTTTGTTTAAAAACAAACAAAAAGGTTAACAAAATATTTGGAGGTTGTTGTTGTTCCTGTCGAGCCCACGCTGTCTTTGAGGTGTTCGTACTTGGTAAGTGGTACCTGGAAGGGTGTTTAGGTGTAGTAACTGCATCATAAACGTTTAATTGGAAGATGAAGGAAGAAAAGTTGTCTTCTTCATGGGATCCTCCTACGAAGTCATTTTGAGTGACAGGTACATTGTAGGCCTTTGGAGAAACGCAGTTTCAGATCCCACCAGGATATTTTCATGAGAAAGGAAAATGGAAGGTTCCGCTAAAGTAGAAACGCATAGTGTCTAAAAGGCTGACATGGAAGTCAATGTCCTTTTTCTTTTCAGTTGATCAAGAAAGATGGTCAGTAAAACTTCAAGGTGTGGTTAGATTTTTTTTCTCACTTTTGTAACATTAATTTATGACTGAGTTTCATTCAGCCCAGTAATCTGGAACACTGCACATTCTAGCAGTGTGTCCTCTATAACCTGGATGTTAGAATAACCAATATGTACAAAAAGAAAAAAATTAAATCAATATTTTGTCCTATGTATAACACAAATTAATTTTACACAGAGAAAGATGTTTCTAGGAAAATGAAATTCTGGTAATTCATACTATTTCTTTTTATGAACAAATAAAATATATTTTACCAACTTGTGGGTAACTCTGTGTTTTATTATATGTTGTGGATGGGTAAGGAGATGGTATTTGATTGAATAACTAATCGCATGCGTGCACACACACACAGAGGTATTCCAAAGGCACGCCGATCTTTCATATTTTAAAAGATTTGATCCAAAATCCAAATAGTCTGCAAGTATTTGGGGTAGATTTTTTGTAAATGACTCTGAAGGCTGCAAGATCAGTGAACGGGCTCCTGCCCGCTGGAGTCTGTCCATGGGACCCCAAGAACACCAAGTGCTACAACTTCAGTGCCTCAGGGTCTGGCCAGGGTGGGTGTGAGGGGCTGTCCTGCGTGGACATGTGTCGCACTATGGGTGCCTGTAGCAGGGCACTGTGGCCTGGGTGATTTGGGGAAAGGTAGCTTTCCCTTCTCACATTTTCAGTGTGTTCTCACGTCCGTCATTTGGAGTTCCTTGTCTTTGGGACGGAGTGGAAAAGGGTTTGGACAAGAGGGCATTTCCGTATCTGTTTTCTCTTGACGTAGCACACCACCTGCACCGTTACGGATTATTATTTACTACTTTAAACGTATGATTCATTCTTTTCCCTAATTTTTTTTCAATTTTCAATTGAGATTCATTGTCATTTGGTACACCTCTGGTTGCGTCTTAAAGTAGCCGACACTAAGTTGATACATTAAGGCTCAAACCCAAGAGTTCTGACTTCTTTCTTTTTCTTTTTTATAAACCTTGATTGAGGTGAGATTGGCATACAAAAAGTGTACCTATTTAGTGTATACCACTGGATGAGTTTGGTACTAATTATACACCCATGAAACCAATGCCACCATCAATGCCATAACCATATGCATCACCTTCAAAAGTTTCCTCCCACCATTTTTAATTACTTTTTTTGTGGTAAGAACATTTTACACAAGATCCACCCACTCAGCAAAATTTTAAGTATTCAACATAGTTTTGTTAACTATAGACACTGGGGTGTATGGTAGGTGTCTAGGACTTAATTCATTCTATATAACTGAAACTTTCATTCAGTTTAAAAAGGAAACATATTACAGTTTTAGGTAAAGAGCCATTATCTCTTGCCATAAAGAGGAGGTAATAATAAAAAACGTAAATACAGTGAAAACAAAGAGACGCTAGTAATTTCTAGTTATGTATAACTCAAGCCACGTTGGCCATAAGCTATCCACTGCTCCCGGCAAAGGTCACTCCTGTTGAAGCCTAGCACGCACCTGAGATATGCATCTTGCCATGAAGGCTGGAAGCGACTTGAAGAGGAAATGATTGCTCATGCTTTTTGGTGTTGAGTCCAGCCTAGCATTTTGGAAAGGCAGTGAAAAGAATGCCCCTCCAAATAGGAAGATTCCTGCTGGTCGGTCTAGAGACAAGTCACCTGTTGACACCTTGGTTTCAAAAGCCTGCAGTTTATAGAACGTGTTCTTTCAAACCTAGGAGTGTGCCACTAGGTGATATATGTGTGGGCCTTGAGTGCTGACCTGACTTTGCACCTCATCCCATCAGTTTTTTGCTTTTTCTACAGAAAGGTAATAAAATGGACCTCAAATCTACTCATTAATCTGATGGTACAGTTTAGAGCAGTACTTCTCAAGCTTGGGCAAATACTCGAATGACTGAGAGAGGTCTTAAACACTACTGAAGCTCTAACACACCTTAGACCAATTACGTTAGAATCTCTAGGGGATGAGGCCCCGACACTGGTGTATTTATAAAGCTCCCCAAGCACGGACCTTGAGGGCATCATGCTTAGTGAAATAAGTCAGACAGAGAAAGACAAATATTGTGTCATCTCACATATACGTGGAATCTAAAAATGGCAAACGCAGAGGAACAGAGCAGAATGCTGGTTGCCAGGGGCTGGGAGATGGTGGAAATGGGGAGATATTGGTCAAAGGGTACAAACTTCCAGTTATAAGTGAAAAGTGTGGGTATCGGGGACTTCCCTGGTGGTCCAGTGGTTAAGACACCACGCTTCCACTGCAGGGGGCACGGGTTCAATCCCTGGTCAGGGGAACTAAGATCCCGCGGCGTGGCCAAAAATTAGAAAAAAAAAAAAGAAGTTTGGGTATCTAGCATATAGCACAGTGATTATAGCTTATAATACTGTACTGTGTATTTGAATGTTGCTAAGACAGCAGATCTTAAAGGTTCTTACCGCAGAAAAAGAAATGGTAATTATGACACAGGATAGAGGTGGTAACTAATACAATGGTGGTCATCAATTTGCAGTTTATTTTATTTTATTATTTTTTATTTATTTATTTTTTGGCCATGCCACACTGCATGACATTCAGGATCTTAGTTCCCTCACCAGGGATTGAACCCGTGCCCCCTGCAGTGGAAGCGCAGAGTCCTAACCACTGGACTGCCAGGGAAGTCCCTAATTTGCGATTTATAAACATATCCAATCAAGATGTTGTACACCTTAAACTTACACCATGTTATGTGTCATTTATATTTCAGTAAAGCTGAAAAAATTAAATAATAAAATGAAATTAAACAGAAAGCTCCCCAAGTGATTCTAACATGTAGCCAAGATTGAGAGCCTTGGTTCTCCAAGAGTGTGTCCTGGACCGTGTCAGCATCCCCTGGGAAGTTGATAGACATGTAAATCCTCAGGCCCCATCTCAGACCTACTGAGTCAGAAACTCCGCATTTCAGAAGCTTTCCAGATGATTGTGATTCCTGCTAAAGGTTGAGAACCACCGTGTTAGGGCATAGACTTCATTTCCTTTCAAAACTGGAGAGCTTGGATTCCTATTCAGGCACCTTTTCCCCTGTCCCATGCTCTTTACCAAGTCCATTACTAAGCAGTCACCCCTTGTAACTCTGGGTCTCCTGTAAGGGAATGTCGATCTCACAGCATTGCACACAGTGGCCATGGCTGTTTGACTTCCTTCACTCTGCCGGGTCCTATTTTATCGGGCAGCCCTCGAGCTATCATCGCTAACATGTTCCTGAAACTGGCTAAAAGGGGGATGATAGACTTATATATCATAAGGGATTTTTAAAAGAGAGCTAGAATCCTTTAAAGCCCTAATGCAACTTCCCTTCTCGATTCAAGGTTCAATAATGTATTTCCAGCACTTTGTGTAGGATCCATAATTATTTCTCCTATCCTTCACAACCGAATACACAACTGACTCCCTCAAGGGCACTGATGGGCCATTCAAGGTGGAAGAGTCCCCCGGGGGTCACGTTCTCAGTTATAAAAAGCTCATCTAGGGCTTCCCTGGTGGCGCAGAGGTTGGGAGTCCGCCTGCCGATGCAGGGGACACGGGTTCGTGCCCCGGTCCGGGAAGATCCCGCATGCCGCGGAGCGGCTGGGCCCGTGAGCCATGGCCGCTGAGCCTGCGCGTCTGGAGCCTGTGCTCCGCAGCGGGAGAGGCCACAGCAGGGAGAGGCCCGCGTACCAAAAAACATAAATAAATAAATAAATAAAAAGCCCATCTAAACCAACCATCACTAGCATCTAGTTTTATTTTTTCATTCCCACTCTTGTTTATTATTACTGGGGGTGAAAGATGATAAAGTACTCCCGAGATAGCACAAGATTTGCTGTAGTAACATATCTGTGGGCTCAAGCCTGCATTCCTCCTTTGAGAGCTTGGGATAGTCTGTTCCCATCCAACAGTCTGTTTTTCTGGGAACTGAAAGGGGGTTGAGGTCCCCAGGGTGCAGTGTCCTGAGAGAGGTGAGTAGAACGCACTGAGGAGCCTTCCTTCAGCCTTCATACTTGTGCAGGTGCTAGAGGCTCGTTTATATCTTTAAAGATAAAGATGAAGCTGTTATCCTTCCTCCATGGAATCCTGGCCTCAAAACATCTAGACCTTGCGTGCTTTCTCTTTTGATATATTTAGCAGAAGAAGGAGCCATGGAGGACACCACATCTCCGTGGGAAGCAGTCAACAATAGAAGACTCCGGAAACTCTTGGGAAGGGGAGTCGTCTGATAGGAGGGAAGCTCAGAGACTTGTTTGGGATACGCTATTCCGTGTGACTTGAAGCAAGAAGAAGCTGGGGGCAGAGATGAGTTCATGCATTCAGTAAATATTTACTGAGTGCCTACCACTGCTCGGGACACAACCTAAATAAGACACATGTCTTGCCTCAAGTAATTCCTGGGGGAGGTGAAAATGCAACGCAGCGTGACAAGGGGGCCATGCGGAGGAGCTGTGGGAAAGAAGGAGAGCGGGGACCAACCTGATTTGGGGTGGGGGAAAGGAAGGGTCAAACCCATCCATCCGGTAGGATGCAGCCAGGTGATTGGCTGGAGGGTGGTTGGGAGGCAGAGGGAGAGAACCATGGCAAAGATCCAGATGGGTAGGAATCCGGCCAGTTGGGAACTGCAGGCTGATCAGTGGGGACGTGCATGGAGTGTGTGGGAGAGGGGCGAGAGAGTTCCAGAGGGACCAGCAGAAGATGGGACCGCAGGCAAGTTCACCGCAGTCCAGCTACTTCTGAGCCGCAGAGCCACAGATTCCTCCAGCCGGCTGCCTACCGGACACCTATCTGGACGTCTCCCTGAGCATCTCAGATAAAAACATGCCCCCAGCTAAACTCTAGGTTCTCTTTCCTAAATCTCCTCCCCTCATCTCACCTGCTCAAAAGCAAAAACAGTGCATCCCTGGGGCCGAGAGCTGCTCCCTCCTTTGTGGCCAGCTCACAGGATAGACCACGTTCCTGGCTCTGCTCTCGAAGCTCTCCTACAGATTAGGAAACCCTTTCAAACTCCTCACGGGCCATTAACATCTTTCCTTCTTTCAGGGCGTTCTTTGAACGGACTGTTTTAGAGGCAAGAAACATAAATACGTCCCTGAAAAAATAAATTTTGACTTGAAGAGTTTGTAAAATCCAATTCTTTATCATCTTGATCATCTGAGTCCCTAAGTTGGTGAAATAACATTTCAAAACTGTCAGAAAGGAAAAAAAAAGTGGTCTGGTTACACAGTGATTGATTTGAAGGGCCTGACAGCTCTAGTACTTAGCTTGGAATTTATGAATCAAAAGCTTTAAAACTTAACCCAAGAAAGTTTTTTTAAGTACTACTATTTCCACCTAATTAAGGACTGTCATACAAATATGATTTATTCACAGTTATCATTCATGTATAGTGTGGAATTATCCAAGTTTTTAAAAAAATTTCTAATGACTTTTGTGCATTAACTCAATCAAGAGACTTTATTAAAATATTATCTTTCCCCTCCTGGATAAAGAAATTAATGCCTACTTATTACATGAAATTTAGAAACGATAGAAAAATGTAATGAGAACATAAAAATCACTTGATTCCTACCACCTGGAGTTCAGCGTGGTGAACACCTAAAGGATCATATATTCAATTTTTTCTCTGCATAGTTGTATATAAATTTATGTGTGTATAACATAAAGACAATAAAAATATATAATTTTGTATCCTGCTTTATTTATTTAACAGAATATTTTTACTTACTAAACATGCCCCTAACAATATGCTTTATTAGAAAACATAATTTTTAGTGACCTCAAGGTAGTCCATCTTATGGACTTGTCATAATTTGCCTTTTTCCTGTTATTGGAATTTGTGCCTGTTTCTAATTTTATACTGTTATAAATAACGCTTCAATGAAAATGTTGTACATAAATACTTATCCATTTTGGATTATTTCCTTAGTCTAGATATAAACAGGATTAGTAAGTGAATACAGAATCAAAGGTTATGACCTTTATAAAGACTTCAAAGAATTGCTTTCTCTCTTTTATAGCCATAGTTATACGGGGAAAATGGTTCTTCTGCAGTATCAGGTGGAAAAGAGTAGGATGTGAAATTGTATCTTCATCGTTACCTCAGTTATTTAAAACACATTAAAATGTGTGTCATACAAGAATATATATTGGAGTGATTGCCTCTGAGTAGTCAATTATTTCATTCACTTCTTTAGACTTTTTTTGTGTGTGTGTATGGTACGCAGGCCTCTCACTGCTGTGGCCTCTCCCGTTGCGGAGCACAGGCTCCGGACGCGCAGGCTCAGTGGCCATGGCTCACGGGCCCAGCCGCTCCGCAGCATGTGGGATCTTCCCGGATCGGGGCACGAACCCGTGTCCCCTGCGTTGGCAGGTTGACTCTCAACCACTGCGCCACCAGGGAAGCCCTACTTCTTTAGACTTTTAAACGTTTTTGTGGACAGTCTTTCTGCCCCCCGCCCCCCATGACATATTTTTATGGGCCACCTGTGTTCACCTCTATCCGTGCACTGCTTTCTCTTGTTTTAAATTCTTGATTTACTTTTTTTCTTTCTTTTTTCAAGATGGTTATTTTTATATATGAAAACTATGCACGTCAATGAATTCTTCAAGGCTTCTAACCTAAATGACGTCCCCCTGAGTCACCTCCCTCTTTCCACGCCTCAGAAGGCAACTCCGTTTCAACTCGTTTTGTGGATTTTTTTACATTGTATTCTCCTTCAAAGTCTTCTGACGACAGATTACTCCACGATCGAAGTTTATTAGTAGACACACAATTAGTGCTGAAGCCTTAAAGTTTTCTTCACATTATTCACATCAAAATAAAGGTTCAAGTTAAGTTAAAATGAGCTTTCCTCAAGCTGGGTGCACGGACAGGATTAGATCAATCCATGATTCAGAACCATTTAATTTTAAAGAGAAAAGTACAAATTATAAGTACAATTACAATTACTTAAGTTATATGTAACTACTAAAGAATTTTAAAGTATACTGCCTTTTAAAAGGTTTTAATTAATAAGTTTATTCAGAATATATTTATTGATGACCAATAAATCTGACAGTGGGGGATTGAGATGTGGTCCTTGACCTCATGCAGGTGACACTCTGTTGAGAGGTAAAATGATTCTGGTACCCATTCTGGTGTGTGGTGTGGGTTTTCCAGCACCACCAAGGAGATGGCATCATGTCCACAGGTGAGGGCTCAGTCCTATTAGGCTGTCCTACCTCTTGCTCCAGATGCCAATCACAAGTCCAGGTTGTCCCCTGGGCTTCTGACCAACTGGCTAGAAATGGAAGGTTCCCATGAACCCCCTCCTTGGATTCACTTAAATGTCTGGAGCAGCTCACAGAACTCAGAGAAGGATTCTACTTACTAAATTTCCTGTTTATTATAAAAGGGTATTGCTTCCCATAGGAACTGCCGGATGGAAGAGAGGCACAGGGCAAGACGTGGGAAAAGGATGCATGTGTGGGGTTAGTGCCCTTATAAAGGAGATGCCGCAGAGCTGCTCGGCTCTTCCACCAGGTGAGGACACAGCAAGAAGTCCACGACTTGGAAGACGGCCCTCTCCTGATCACTCTGGCACCCTGATCTCAAACTTCCACCTCCAGAACTTTGAGAAGTAAAGTTCTGTTGTTTAAAAGCTACCCAGGCTGTGGTATTTTGTTATAGCTGCCCGAATGGACCCAGACAGCTTGTCAGTTGCATCACCGGAGACACTCACCTGGTCCCTGGAAGCACTGAGTTTCTAAGCCCTAGTGTGGAGGTGTGTGCTTAAATATTCTTTTTTAAAAAATGAGTGGTAAAATGTACATAAAATTTACCATTTTAATCATTTTAAAGTGTATGTTCAGGGGTATTAAATTCATTCACATTGTTGTGCGGCCATCACCACCGTCCACCTCCAGAACTTTTCTCATCTACCTAAACTGAAACTCTGTCCCCATTAAACACTAATTCCCCATCCCCTTTTCCCCTGGCCCTTGGCAACCATCCTACTTTCCGTCTCTATGGTTTGGACTCCTCTAGGGACCTTGTAAAGTGGAATCATACAGTATGTGTCCTTTTGTGACTAGCTTACCTCGCTTAGCACCCATCCTCCAAGTTTATCCATGTTAAAGCAAG
This sequence comes from Tursiops truncatus, assembly GCF_011762595.2. Classification (NCBI taxonomy): domain Eukaryota; kingdom Metazoa; phylum Chordata; class Mammalia; order Artiodactyla; family Delphinidae; genus Tursiops; species Tursiops truncatus. The sequence continues at coordinate 3,577,405 of NC_047053.1, read as the reverse complement.
TTACAGTCTTCTTTCATTGGCAGAATAGTATTCCATTGTGTGTATGGACCACACTTTGTTGATTCATTCATCTGTCGATGGACACTGGGGTAGCTTATGCTTTTGGGCCACTATGAACATGGGAGTGAAATATCTGAGTCCCTGCTTTCAATCCTTTGGGGTATCTACCCTTAAATATTCTCCTGTGTAAGTTCACATAGGGAAATTCTCCCCCCCGCACCGGGGTTTGTATGCATGTTTGGCTCCCAGCTTGTAGGGACAGGCTAACACAAGGATCTTTTCTCCTAATGAATCTCAAGGGTGCACCCTGTTACAAGCTACAGGGCAGTAACGGGAACAGAATTTCATGGTTGATCTCCACCGCCTCCCCACTAAATGGTTGTAAAAATGGGGGAGTGTGTGAGTGAGAGATTATTGTTACCTTAATTATTTTTGAGTCTGAGAAATTAATCAGTGTCCCAGTGATTGTTTACATTTGGCCATATAAGAACTGATCCCAGCTCGGCTGGCTTGTCCAGCTGTTCACAGATGTTGAAATCTAGGAGGCTCATGAAAAGGGGTGCTGAAGGTATTTTCCTAATGATGTGTAACTAGTCAAAAATGACCTATGTGATTTCTACCCCAAATTTAGTTTAATCCATGACCTTTCTTTACTCAGAAAGGAGGGAGATCAAAAATATACTGTGACTACTGTAGTCCTTTGAAAATGGTGGCTTTCTTCCTGGTTGAAATGGTTATTTCTGTCACCAGGAAAAATATGGCTACAATACAATGGCCTGGATTTTGGGGGGACCTGCTTTATTTAGTAATACAAATAACTTACACATAGCATCAAATCATTCTGTGAAAATGAGAGGCAATTTTGTCCTTAAATTTCTTTGTATCGATTCTTTTTACCAAAGGCTTGTTTATATTAACAACTTCACACTCTTTGGGAGAAAAGGATTTGCCAGACACTGTTAATCCCAAACCAGGCACAGTGAGAATTTATTTGCTCATCCATCTATTCAATAAATATTTACTGAAAACCTACTATGAGCCAAGTGTCTCCATTGGGCTCACTTCAGAGCAGAGCCTGAGGCAAGGATGCGGTGCAGGTGGTTTATCTGTGAGGTCACGCCCCGGAAGTGGGAGTGGGGGAGGGGCATGCAGTGAAAGGCGGGGCTCAGTCATGCTGTGGGCACCCGAGAAAGAAAAGTCCATGTACAGGCCAGGAGGGTGGGGCATTTATCCAACCAACCCCTTATTGGTTGAGAGTTACCCCTGGGGGCATTAATTTGTTTGCATACCTCCAGCAAACTCCTAAATAAAAAGAAGCAGTTTCTTGAGATGGGGAGCTGTCAGCTTGCAGGAACCTGGGCCCTGGTGATGTGGGGTCGGCCACTGGCAGTGTCTGCTGTGCCACCTCGGCTTCCTGCTAGAGATACAGCAATGCACAAAACAGGTACCCTCTCTGCTCTCATTTTTGGGGGGAGGGGAGGACAGACACTAGACAAACACAAATTCTGGTTATAATTGTAATAAATGCCTATAAGAGTTTAGGATAAATGCTTCATGGGGTGACTGACCCCATCTGGGGATGAAGATTATTTCAAATTCCAAATAAATGGAGTCTGAGTATACGATTTCTTGAGTATTTATTTATATACTATAAGAAAAGTTTGAAATTTGGTGTTGTAATTCCTGTCGGTTTTTGTCATCATCCTGAGAGTTATGCAGGATACCAGGTGAGAAGCTCACGCTGGAACTTTTGGTGGCAGCCTGATTGTGGCTAGATTGCTCTGATTGGACTGGCTGAGCAGTTATGATGGAATGGTTTACACGTGGATACGTTTAAAAACATGATTTATTTTCTAATGATAGGAATGATATAAGTTTACTAGAGACAATAAGGAAACCTATAGAGGATGTATTATGCATAGTGATTATTATATATAGTATATATATTTATTATAAGTAAGCATAGTGATTTTATATATTTTATTTTTCATAAATAATAGCAATTAAATATGTTATATATATTATAAATAATAACACTCTCAAGAAAGATGCCTTGTTTAAGGGTAATTTCCCTCCAATCCTTTTTATTCACATGGATTTGCTAAGTCCTTGAGTCATCAATTTAATATTTAGTTTCCCTTATCCTTGGATATTCCTGAAAATGCATTGCATGTAGTGAGTTGTAAAACTACAGAAGTGCAGGATTGAATCACATACTAACTGAGGGAATGAGTCTCGCCAACCAACCCATGAGCAGGCCCATTTTACTAGAAATGTTCTGTTCTCTGTAAAGTTGGGGAAACACAAAATTTCCAGATAATTTCCACAAAATTTCCACAAAATTTCTATGATGTGTGAATATCATAGATGTGTCATCTGTGAATGTCAAGATCACATGTGTGTGTATTTCTCATACATTTAGTTGAAATTATACCAACTGTGCAGTAACATCCTATTTTATTTAACACTATTTTGGGAGCATTATTACAATTTTTTCATCATGATAATTCTGATGGCCAAATGATATTCTATAGCATGAATATATCATAATTGGCTTTTATGTCCAATTCTACTATTGGAATGTAAGTTGCTTCTAGGTCTGTGTTACTTTAATCAATACTGCAGTGAATATCTTGAGGATTAACCTGTGTCTGAATTTTTGAAATTTTCTTGGTATAGATATCTAAAATTGCAATTTCTCGGTCAAAGAGAATGAATATTTTTAAGGTCTCTAATAAATGTTGTCAAATTGCCTTCCAGAAAAATTGAAATGTGGGTGTAAATTTTTAAAAAAATGACTCAACTCTTCAATTACATTGATGAATCTGTTCTGTCAAAATAATCAATCTGGTTGTGTATTCAGAGCTTTTAGATGCCTTTGCTTTCATTGTAAAAGGAACTTTACAATGAAAGTAAAATCTTCTATTTTTCCTTTTTGGGGATTAAGTCCCAATTTTTTTAGATCACTGATACGTAAGCCTTGTTTGTGAGTCTATATGGGAAGGTGTGTACATATGTGCACATATGCACGTGGCCAATGGAATTCTGGACTTTTCCTCCACTTTTTGCCCTCCACTGTTATTATATTTTTCTTTGATGGTTTTTTAAAACCACGACTTTAGAGGTGGTTTCAGGATGACCTATTCATTTCCTCACTGAGATAATTTTTAAAGACCTAACATACCACCCAAAGCATGGAAGCCTTCAGGAGAAATTTGCTTTTGCTTTCTAGAAGAGGTTTACAGAGTGTTTTTAAAACCCCAGAGAAGATGAAGTTGTGTTTTATTCATGAAATAAAAATGGCCCGTTGACAACACGAGCTTGGAAACCCCATTTCTTTGGTAGCAATTTTGCTCATTCTCAGACCAGGAGGGGAGGACGGAGGCCTTGAACCCCTTTGCTCTTTCCCATTTATTTACCCAATCTATCAGTTTGACCGTTGGAACCAATGAGTCGATTAGGTCAAATGGTTGACCAATGCAAGTTAAACAAGTTACTCGCTTTAAAAAAATAAAAAAATAAAAGCAACCTCTTTTCTTGTTAACCACTCAATTGACCACATGAAATGTCCTGTCCTTCTGCGTTTGTGTGGTGTTGACAGCCAGTTGAGGCGATCAGGACAGAGCGGAGATGAGGACAAAAGAGCCTGATAACACTTGAAGTTTGGGCTGACGGAGGGGTCAGGGGCCACAAAAGCAAACTGAGATCAAGGATACACAGAGAGCTGGGGGCAAGGCCCATGCAAACCCGCGGTCACCGCGAGAGTGGCTGGGCTGCGGAGCCCGGTGGGCCGGCTGGGTACACAGTCACCCCACGGGGAAGGCTGCTGGCTGAGGCCACGGCCTGCCCATCCCAGCTGAACTTCGTCCCCCTCCACCCTGGTGAGAACCAGCCCTCCCTGAGTTCTGCCTGGGGACCCTGTAGGTGCAGAAAACTGAAAGCAGCTGGCAGGGAGGAATGCGGGGCGGAGGCAGGGTGCTGAGGTTGATTTGGGAAAGAATGAGCTTTACTACTCCGTGTCCAGGCCATGCCATGCTTTAGGGCCAGTTTGATTCTTCCTGAGAAAAGACGCCGGGTGCCGGGAGCGGGGGTCTCAGTGTGTGAGAGTTGCTCTTCCATGTTCACCCAAATCTGAGGGGAACCAGGGAAAGAAAAAAATAAGTTAACTGAAGACTCAACTTTGGACATCTGCTTCTTTTTTTTTTTTAATTTCTTTTATTGAAGTACAGTTGATGTACAATGTTGTGTTAATTTCTGCTGCATGGAAAAGTGATTAGTTATACATACATATACATTGTTTTCCTATTCTTTTCCATCATAGTTTATCACAGGATGTTGAATACAGTTCCCTGTGCTCTACAGTAGGACCTTGTTGTTTATCCATCTGTATATACTAGTTTGCATCTGCTAATCCCAACCTCCCAGTGCACCCCTCCCACACCCCTCTCCCCCTTGGCAGCCACAGGTCTGTTCTCTATGACATGCACTTTAAATCGCGTCCTAGCTTGGGTTTCTCAGAAGCAGTTCCCCAGGCGAAAGTTTTGTGTAAGTAATTTATTGGGGAGGTGATCCTAGGAAACACCGGATGGGAGGAGGGCAATTGAGATGTGGAAGGAAAACAAAAGTCAAGATGCATTATTGAGCAGATTCCCACGGTGGGCACCAGCGCTCAGTGTCTCTGGGGACCCCCAGGAGACAGTACAGAGCAAACTCCAGAATTGCCCCACCCAAGAGGAAGGAGAACAGAGCTATTCACCTGGCAAGTCTTGCCAGCGAGGGGTGGAGGATTTTCTGGGAGCCGATACCTCCCTGGCTCACCCTCACTCTGGCGAAGGGGGCTCCCAGTGGCCAGGCAGAGGCCAAAGGTAGGGAGTCAGGGTGTAGGCAGTGGGAGATGTTCCAGGCAGCACTCGCGGCCATGGTGGGTACTAAGGGACACAGGAGGCGCTCCCAGGGCGGGTGTCACAAAACCCAAGTGTGTGTGCTCAGCCTACTAAACTACTGTTTAGTAGTTTCTTACGGTTAGTTACAATGTGGAATCTGAAATCATATCAATGAACTTTTTGTGACCTGTTGCATTAAAATTTAGTAGCCTGGCTTGCACTTTGAGTGGACCTTTAACCAATGCACGATTCTTAAAATAGTATGCATGGGTCATTCAGAAGATATTGGTTCAGTGAGTTATGCAGATCTTCCAAAAAGTAATTCATTTTTAATACAGTATAAAACAGTCGCGTTAACTAATATCACAGCTGACATCATCAGAAAAATCTTTAAAATATTGCAACACTGTCAAGTTCACTGGGACAGATACACATCTTCTAAAATTCTAATTTTCAATTGAAACCTTTGTGTTTTATTATCGGGAACTGACACTGTCAATTGTTTTCCTTGAACAGACTCACTTTGTTCATTTTAAAGAACATGTCTGCTAAATACCCAAGTCTGAACCACTATAGCTTATCATTTCTCAAGTAATAACGAATTCCACAGAGGTGCCGGGGGAGGGGAGAGAATTAGTTCAGTGTGCAACTCAAGCAACTGCCCAGGTACTTTCCTTGGAGACGGCTGTTGTCCTTTAGGACCCAGCAGAAGTGTTTTTCTGTACTTTCCATTTTGTTACACAGAATATGAAAAACCCAGGCTTTCAAGGCAGTCAGGACTTAATAAAATGAATCACCATTGCTGTTTTATCACAGACACTTTTCTTTTTTTTACAAATTTTGATTTTTAATTTATTTATTTTTGACTGTGCTGGGTCTTCGTTGTTGCACGCGGGCTTTCTGCAGTTGCAGCGAGCGGGGGCTACTCTTCATTGCGGTGCGTGGCGTCTCATTTCGGTGACTTCTTTTGTTGCAGAGCACGGGCTCTAGGTGTGCGGGCTTCAGTACTCGCGGCACGTGGGCTCAGTAGTTGTGGCTCGTGGGCTCCAGAGCTCAGGCTCAGTAGTTGTGACACGGGCTTAGTTGCTCCACGGCATGTGGGATCTTCCCGGACCAGGGCTCGAACCTGTGTCCCCTGCATCGGCAGGCGGATTCTTAACCACTGCGCCGCCAGGGAAGCCCTTATCAAGGAGAGTCTTAAGCAACACTGCCTTGTTTCACTGTGTTCGCAGTGAACAATACAATGTTTACTAAGTCACGTTTGACCACTGGCCCTGTTTGTGCTGGGGCTTCAGCAGGTTTACCCCCCTTGCTTTTGCACCATCATCAGTGCAATGGTCATCACAGTGAAAAAGGCAAATAACAGCTTAGTGTTTGGGGATTTGGAGAATAGTTTGGATTTCACAGACTTCCTGAAGGTTGTCTGTGGGATATCCGGGCGTGCGGGCGGTCCACTGAGAACCACTGTGTTAAATAAAACACTGCTTGGCCGAAAATTTAAATGCATACTAAACACATATATGTAGTATGCACCTCCTTTATTTGTTTACAAAATTATTTTTGCTCTTCAAAAGTATCACAGACCTATAGTAGAAAATTAACTAAAGCAAATATATGACAGTTAAAATCGCCAGTAACCTCATCATCCACAAAACAACTCATTAATAGTTTGCTATTTGTGCTTTCAGATAAATACCTATATCTCTATGTATTTATCTACTTATATACCTTTATAAAAATGGAATTATATTAAACAAGCTATTAGATAATCTGCCTCGTTTGTGTAACAATATGGCATAAATATTTTTCTATACCATTAAACATTCTTATATAAATATAAATACAAATACAAAACGGGTGGTTGGTATCACATCCTATGGTTACATCAAAATTTATTTTAACCAAACCCAACTGTTGCAAATGTACCTGGTTTCCTATTACTTTGCTATTATAAAAATTCTCCAGCCACCATTCTTGTGCCTGAAGTGTTAGATATATTATACATTTATATTTTCTCCCTGACTGTTAATTCTTAGAAGTGGAGTTGGTAGATATGGAATCTTCATGTTTTAAAAATAATAATGGATTTTGTCTAATTGTCTTCCAGAAGCTTGTCTCCACCAGGTCTCCTTGCCCGACGCTGTTCTATCACCTCTGACCTGCAGCATAGTCTCCTTGGCCCTGTGTTGAAGTGTTTGTCTCTGCTCTGTTCAGTTGTGTAACACTCATCCAGCCCCTTAATACACACACACGCACATGCACATGCACACACACACACATGCACACACCACGTGCCAGGGCCCCCAGTCTTCCACTCACTGTGAAACCTGGGATCTGGCTGAGGAATAAGGTCCTGGGTCAGGAGAACTGAGCTCAACCCCCTGGAAGAAAGTTAAACCCACACCAACCTCCTCTACCATTTTTAGGCTTGAACCTTGGAATGCATTCGATGCTGGCGGAGACAGAATGGAGTTCACTAAGGTCCACTGTTTTCACATAACAGAATGGACCATTTTAACCTTTTTTTTTTTTTTTTTTTTTGGTACGCGGGCCTCTCACTGTCGTGGCCTCTCCCGTTGCGGAGCACAGGCTCCGGACGCGCAGGCTCAGCGGCCACGGCTCACGGGCCCAGCCGCTCCGCGGCACGTGGGATCCTCCCAGACCGGGGCACGAACCCGCGTCCCCTGCATCGGCAGGCGGACTCCCAACCACTGCGCCGCCAGGGAAGCCGTCTCCGTGAATTTGACTCTTCCGGGTGCCTCATATAAGTGGAATCATCTGTATTTGTCTTTTTGTCACTGAGTTCTTTCACTCACCTTAACTGACCCACCGATTTTGACAACCTGCTTTTATGAGCCCCTATCTGACAGCACCAGGATGGTTTGATTTGAGTGTGTTTGCAAGAGGATCACATGAGGATTTCCACGTCCCCGAGCAAATTTGATCAGGAGAGGGGAAATATAAACGGAGTTCTTGTCCTTGAGGGGGATCATTTGTCTAAATGCATTTTCAGAAGAAGCAGCCCAGCATTATTATCGACGAGGCTTTGTTGAATGTCTGTTGATTTAAACAACAAAACCAGTATTTCAGGCATGTATTCTCTTGACATTTCTGTGATGAGAAGCACACCATTCTGGACCAGGAAGATTTCAGAATTACTGGGACCGCATTGTCTTTACTCCTCTAAACCGGAAGGAGTCCTCATTCTGAAGACCAGTCTGGACCTACTGTTCTTTTTCTGTTGGAAAAAGATGGAATGTTACTGAGTTGGGTTTATCTTTGTGGAAGTTCGGGTGCAGTACAAGCATTCACACCCCAAAGCCCCATGTCGATGGCGTTCCAATCCTTTATTCAAGTTAATTTAAGCTATCAACAAAGTCCTCAGCAACATGGATGGACCTAGAGGTTGTCATATAGAGTGAAGTAAGTCAGACAGAGAAGGACAAATATCGTATATCGCATATGTGTGGAATCTAAAAAAATGGTACAAATGCAAACTTATCTACAAAACAGAAATAGAGTCACAGATGTCACCATCTTATGGTTCCCTAGGGGGAAGGGGGGAGGCATAAACTGGGAGATTGGGATTGACCTATACACACTACTATACATAAAATAGCTAGCTAATAAGGACCTACTGTATAGCATAAGGACCTCTACTCAATACTATGTAATGACCTATATGGGGAAAGAATCTAAAAAAGAGTGGCTAGATGTGTATGTATAACTGATTCACTTTGCTGTCCACCTGAGACTAGCACAACATTGTACATCCGCTCTGCTCCAATAAAAATTAAAACAAAACAAAACAGAGTCTAAAGAATGCAGACACGGGGCTGCAGAGTAGGCTGTGTGGAGGCTGAAGGCTGCCTACGTCAAAGAGGGCTTACTCTAATAGTAGATTCTGATTTCTTCCGAGGGCTTGCTCTGTGGAAGGCACCTGGTTATTGAGTGTATTAGCTAATTTCATTTGACAAAAATGCTATCTTGCAAATAAAGAAACAGAGGACAGAGGGGTTAAAAACTTCCTAAAATTGCAGTTAGTTGTAGAGCAGGATTGGAATTCAGGCAATCAAGTAAGTTCCAGACTCGACGGGTTTAATAAGCTCATCCTACGATCCCTGACCTTAGTATTTATTAGACTGATGTATTGAAGAAAAAACTTTTTAAGAGTGACGTAACCATTGTATTTACAAATGTTCATAAAATACAAAGAGCTGGGAGTGATATTCTTTGCGATTATGTAAACATACAATGAAAGTTCTTCTTAATAAATGGTTTTTGAAAATGTTTTGGCAGGGGCCCTGCCAGCAAAAACATTTGAAAACTCTGTTTAGTTTACAAATGATTTTGGAAAAGGATGATAAGAATAATCTAATTTGATTAGAAATGAGAAAAGACAAAAAGTTATTTAAATCTAATTGATGAGGGCTTCCCTGGTGGCGCAGTGGTTGAGAGTCCGCCTGCCGATGCAGGGGACACGGGTTCGTGCCCTGGTCTGGGAGGATCCCACATGCTGCGCGGAACAGCTAGGCCCGTGAGCCATGGCCGCTGAGCCTGCGCGTCCGGAGCCTGTGCTCTGCAACGGGAGAGGCCACAACAGTGAGAGGCCCACGTACTGAAAAAAAAAAAAAATCTAATTGATGAAAAACAAGACTTTAAATATTACTTTAATTATCTGGGGTACACCGACACAATATCAGTCAAAGACAAAATAAGGGACTGTTTTCAATATAGTATATGAAAATGACTTACCTTGTGAAAATAGAATCGGGAATCACTCAGTTCTGAGAACAATGTTATTAAACAAAGTAAGCATGTAAGAGAGGCAAAGTGCATTGCACCCAAATGACCACAAACCCAGCAAGTATAAGGAAAATTTTTGATGGCCTTTCTTCCTTGTTAATAATGGTATATGAAGCTATGCACTACTTTTTCAACCAAACACTCAAACCCGGTGGAAAAAGCCTGTGCATTTCATCCGGGATTCTGACAGCAGATTAGGCAAGACCCCCAGGGAGGGGACAGCTGGTGGTATGACACCCAGCCACCTATTGGAAATTTAAAGGCATTTTCCGCTTCCAGATCTCTATCACACCCTCTGCTTCACTCAAGAAGCAGATGATTACAATCCCCCAGGAGCCAATCAGAGGGACCTCAGGGCAAAGAGGTTATTTGATTCGATTACAAGACTATCTGATGGCTATCTACAAGGCTCTCAGAGCTGTGTGGTTGCGGACAGATGTGGGGGCTACAGAAAAGATGGATAAGATGGTGGGCGAGGTCTTAAGGAGTTTATGGTCCTTTTAGGGAAGAGGAGACAAAAATCCTGAAGTAGAGAGACAGCAGGGAGGGAGGAAACTGGAAAGTGAGAGCTTCAGTCAATAAGAGCCTGGAAGACAGAGAGAGAGAGAGAGAGAGAGACAGAGACAGAGAGAGAGGGTAGGGGCTGTGTCTGGAGGTGTGAAACTCAAGGTTTGCAGCCATGGCATCTGACATCAGCATAACAGGGGTCTCCAAAGAGAAAAGCAATATGGTGGTACAGAGCCGGGAACTATAATGCGAGAGAACTTTCCTGAAATATGACAAGGTTGGAAACTACATATTGAAATCGACCGTGTCCCTGAGAGTGTCAACCCGGGATAAGCAACACCAACACATATTCGAGTAAATGTTTTGGATTAAAAAAAAAAGAAAAGAGATCCTCTGGACAAGAGGGAAAAGCAGCCAGGGACTCAAAGGGAACTCGACTCTCATCAGATCTTTGACCGCAAGCCTTTATGCTAGAGGCAAAGGAGTGGCGTCTTTAAGACAATCCTTTACTGAGGAATGTTCTGGAAGATGAACAAAGAGAACTGAAATGGTTGGAGGTGGCGACATCAGGGCTGGTGTAGAGCTTTCAACCTCAAGTTACCATAGAACTAAGATGAGAGCTAAAGAGGCGGCCGGGCCGTGCTTCCTATGGTGCTGTGATCTGACATTGCAGGTACAGACTGACCCTAAAAATGAGGGGGAAAGAGGAAAAGCGTGTGCAGAAAAACCTTTCACCACTCTCAGAGGTTAGATGTGGTGGTGGGGTGTGATAGTGTTGGTCTGAGGCTGTTGCCGTGTGCAGTGTGACACACACAATCTCTTTGTACCTGCCCGCAGGGTAGATCACCCAGATACGACAGTGATATTTCGTGTCTCCCTTTTACCAGGTTTTCGTTGTGTTTGTTAAATTTCCCAGTAGCCACACTTTATAGTGGTATTCCTTCTGGATATCCCAGGTTTCGGGTCTGGGCAGAAGGCCTCTGCTCACTCCTACTGTCATTCTCACCAGATTCCTGACGGTCAGGCTTAGTACGTGTTTAGATCTCAAAGACTATATTCAGACTGATGAAGACTTTCTGTTGATTTTATTTGTCTCTAAATGTCTGTCCTGGACCACAGATAGCCACGGTGCATTTCCAGCTAGGTGATGAACAGAATTCACCCAACATTCCACTGGGAAGAGTCTGTTGTGTTGAAAACCCAGACTCCTCCCCAGCCCCTCTAGAATTTATCATGAGAAAACGTTGGATGCCCATGACTCAGAAGCATGCATTTTAGTTTTCTTCATAGCACTTACCACTTTGTGACTGCTAACAGCCGCCCCTTGCTATCCGAGGGCGATTGGTCCCAGGACCCCGCCCACTAACGGAGACCTAAACTCAGGGGTGCTCAAGTCCCTTATAAAAGATGGCTTAATATTTGCATATAACCTACTCACATCCTACCATATACTTTAAATCACCTCTAGATTACTTATAATACCTAATGTAATGTAAATGCTGTGTAAATAGTTGTAAATACAATGCTATGTAAATAGTTGCCGGTACAAGGCAAAGTCAAGCTTTGCTTTTTGGAACTTTCTGGAAAATTTTTTTTCTGACTATTTTCCATCCGAGGTTGGTTGAATCTGCAGATGTGGAATCCATGGACCCAGAGGACTGACTGTATCTTGTGTTCATGGACTCTGACCTCATGGCATCCAGGACCTTGTTTGTTTCCTGCTGCTTTCTCAGCATCTGTCGTCAGTGGTATCTTAATAAATACTTGTTGAATGAATGAACGATGACATGCTTTCAGATATTAAGTATTCATGTTAAAGCAAATATGTGTGTTCTTAAAAGAGGGCTCCACTAAGTGTACTCAGCTTTATCACAGACATTTTAGAGTAGAAGAGGGAGAAAAATACAGGGAATTTTGTCCAGTTCCAGAGAAACATTCCCAAAGTCACCTCTGGTACCTATTAGTCTTAAGATTATCTACACATCTTCCAGAATTGATGAGATAGTTAAAAATTCTTTCCACTAAATAACTAGCTGTTGCATATTTCACCTACATTAATACATGAATGAATAAAACAAATATTAATATTTTAGTAGATTGAAATAGGGCTATCATTCAACAATACTGTATACCATCACAAAATGTTGTATTTTTAGTAAGAAAGAAAATTAATTTTTTCAGCTAAAAGTGAGCTATGTTATATGCAAAAAAGTGTAAAAAAAAGCAAATGCATAGATTTCTCCTTTAAAAATATATGAATGGGTAAAAAAATAAAAAATAAATTGAAAAAATAAATGAGTGGAAGTATGCAATATATATTGTTTTCACCTTGATGTTTTTAAAAGAAATATAAACAAAAACATTTGAAAAAGTAAATGAATGAAAGCAAGCTATATATATCGCTTTCACTTTTACTTTTAAAAAATTCCTATAATATCTGGGACACTGTTCCTTATCAATCCGTACAAAGTTTACTGGTTTGCGGTAGCTGCATATTGTATAGATTTACTATACTGTATTGTACCAGTCACCTGTGGATGGACACTTAGGTAGTTTCCAATCTTCTGCTGGTTGAACAAAGCTGTAATGGCCAATCACATATCTAGGTGATGGCATAAATCTGAGAGCGCGTGTACCTGAGGGACAAATTCTGGGAAGTGAACTTTCTGGACAAAGGGTATATGTGTTTGTGATTCTGAAAGATTTCACTCAGTTACCAGCTGTAGAAGTTATATCAATTTACACACTCCAGCCAATCATGAGAGCCCTTTAACCCCCTTTCATGGGCACTTGGGACCTCATATGTGCCCAGGAGGGGACTACTAGAGGCACCAAAGACTTGGATCCTTTCTGTACCGAGGTGACCATAGTTTGGGAATAAAAAACGAGGACGCAGGCAAGTATACTTATGGGAAAAACAGGCTGGTGTATTTCTACTCGAGGGTGTTGTGAATTTTCTGGAATGTATCGTCACATTGCCAAGCTCTGATATGCATGTAAGTGCTTGTAGGAGCTATAATTTACTGAGTAGGTAGGTGTCTATCCTCTAAAGTACATCTTGGCAGAATTTGTACAAAGACATTTCAGAAGCTGGGAGCCTTAGGCCAAGGCACTCTTTGGCCACTGGACCGATGGATTCTGAGCTGACGTTATTTTGTTTGAAAGAAGGTGGGGGGGGACCACATATCCGGGAGTGATTGCTGTATAGTCGATGAACTCAGCAGTGGCACGAGTCCAACTCCGTCATTAAGGCCATGTGTACATGATGTGAAAACAACCTGTGAATTCCCTGTGTTCAGATATTTGGTCTGTTCCATGGGGGCGGGGCGGGGGGTTCAGTTAAGCTGATGGTTAGATTTAATTGAGTGGCTGCTTGGATGGATGAGACAGTTCCATTAAAATGGTTGATCCAATTAGTCATGTGAGATGATTGAAATACTGGATCAATCGCCCCTGGTTTAGTGTTTTCTTTCAAGGCAGGCTTAGCAGTGGGAACCATGGCCCCTCATTTTAGCACCTGGGTGGCCTTAGCTGTGATGTGGGCTTCCAAAGTGTGCCGTTTAATCCCGGGAAAGCCCAGGCCATGCAGACAATCTGCCTCAATAATAGTAGCAGTACGTGCAGTTTACTATTGTTTTTATAGTATTTTGAATCACAAAGGGATGGAGGCTGCGGTAACCTTTTTAAGAGGCTAGGCTCTCTAAAGGTCTTAAGTCAGCCCTGTAAAAACAGGGATGTATGTGTTTGTTGTCCTTATTTTACGGGTGCACTCTCCTAAGCTCATTGCCCAAGACACTCTTGGTTCATTTCCTTAAAACTTAGGCACAAACTACTACCAGGAATAAGATGGGGCCATGCCATTGGTCAGTGGTTAAATAATAAGCACTGCGTGATGATCTGACAAACAGATCAGAGCTGGCTTTTTCACTGCGAGTCTACAGTTGGAAATAGAACCTTTTATTAAATACAGCTCATCTTAGCAACATTCAATAACATATTATACATCATAGGAATGCTTGTTCATCGTGGAAGAAAATAGCCATGCAAATTGGGAAAAGAAAGAAAAGAAAAAATCTCCTGAGTCTATCCCTCCATCCAAATTATTATTATGATCCACTTTGAATTTTGGGGGTGGGGAAGAGGCAGGTAAAAATAACTCCGGGGCTTCCCTGGTGGCGCAGTGGTTGAGTTTCCGCCTGCCGATGCAGGGGACGCGGGTTCGTGTCCCGGTCCGGGAAGATCCCACATGCCGCGGAGCGGCTGGGCCCGTGAGCCATGGCCGCTGAGCCTGCGCGTCCGGAGCCTGTGCTCCGCAACGGGAGAGGCCACAGCAGTGAAAGGCCCGCGTACCGCAAAAAATAATAATAATAATAATAAAAATTAAAAAAACTTCAATCAAATCTGTATTTTAGGATTATTTCCTCCCTGTAAGAAAATTGAAAGTAAACTATCAAAAAAGCACCTAGGTACAATTTGGTGCCTTTCTAATCCTAATTGTACACACAAATTGTATTATAATCTTGAATCTAGGGGAAAAACTTCACAGCTCTCCATGTGCAAATCAAAATCCTTCGTTTCTGGGCGTCAACTCTCTCTCTCTCAGGTGTGAGAGCTTATCTGATGCTGCTTTTCGCAATGTGCGGGGGAAAACCGTAGTTTTCGTTGCTAACGTTTTACAGTAACTCCTCAAGCTTAAGAGCTACAGAAACTTGTATCTCTGTGACAGGTGTCTGCACGAGGCAGGTGGAGGTCCCATTTCAGCCTCGGGACCCCTGTGGTGATAATTGCCAGTCAGACAATTGATCTGTCTTTGGGGCTGGGGATGAAATGAGCCGCTTTACTCTTGGCTTTCTGCTGCTGTTTCTTGTGAACTGAATTCTAAATATAATAAAATTATCCTCATGACAAGTGGCTGTTTTAAAAACCTGCTCCCAGCACTGACTGTGTCATGAGTACATCTCAGTGTAGGCCAAGAATGGGTTCTGGAAGAACCAGGCTCCCTGTCAGTAAAAGTAATTTTAAACACCTTTATTTGAATGAAAAAAATAAAATCAACAAGATAGAAGAAGGAACAGATAGCAAACCTGTGTCACCCCACTCTCACCCCCCCCCCCAGAGTCATGGATGGGAGGAAAGACCATTTATTGAGCATCTACTATGAGCAGGCACTTCCCCTCCTCTCCCCTTATTTAAGGCCAGTATGGGAAGGTGAGAGACACATTGGAAAGGAGGGGAGAGACAGGGTAGGGTAGAAAGGAGAGAGGGAAAAGTAGAAGAAAGATTCCTGAAGTCCAGTTTCCCTTATTTTGGGGGTTATTATTTTATTGTCATAAAATATATAACATAATACATAACATAAAATTGACCTTTTTTTTTTTCTTCTTCTTCTTCTTTTTTCCCTTGTTTTGTGGTACTAGGGCCGCTCACTGTTGTGGCCTCTCCCGTTGCGGAGCACAGGCTCCAGACGCACAGGCTCAGCGGCCATGGTTCACGGGCCTAGCCGCTCCGCGGCATGTGGGATTCTCCCGGACCGGGGCACGAACCCGTGTCCCCTGCATCGGCAGGCGGACTCTCAACCACTGCACCACCAGGGAAGCCCAACAAAGGGTTTTCATTTTGTTTTAAACTGGAGACTGACTTTAAGGGAAAAAAAATCCAAATAAAAGCAAGGGCTCCCATCCCCCCTTCTTGTCTCTCCTCCCCTCCCCCAGAACGTGACAGGTACCTCCCCATAAGTATGGAAAAGTGACTGGCATCCCATGTTTATAAGGCTGCTCTGCGATGCGACTGCTCCTCTAGGACTTTATTAATGACATTTACGATTCCTGGAATAACTACCCCATGCTGTTCTCCCAACACCGGGCCCTGGAGAAGTCATCACCCTAGTGATCATGACAGAACTGAATTCTAACAGGTTGCCTGCTGGTGCAATACGCTATGAGTCACTCCCCATGTTCTGGCAGTAAAAACAAATTAAATTAAGGATCCCTGTTCACCAAAGGCCTAATTCTCATTTCTGCAAAGTTTCCATTAAACAAAGTCGTCTACAGGAAGTACATACTAACATTCTCCCCCCGGGAACTAAATGCAAAGGTAATTCCAATAGGAGAATTATTAAATTTCCCCATTAATTGTGTGTTACACCCTCTCAGCATTTATTAATCCTATTAGGAAGATTCAACGATCTGCCCTCTTTGAATTCTGTAAAGCATTTATGGAAATTAGATTTCGTTGGGGAGATGTGAATTGCTGAAAATCAGAAATGAACAAAGGAATAGATTAAAGGGAGTTTGCTTTGGTAATAAAGATGGTGAGGGAGTTTCTTCCTTTTATTAATAGCATGGAAACATTTCAGAGAATATTTTAATGTTGTTTTCCCCTGAAAGAACCCCAGTCCAAGTAGTTTTTCTTCCCTCATTTAATGACAGTGATTTTTACCTTGCCTTTGATTTAGGGGTCCTTGGAAAGGAGGCCTGGTGTCTGGGAAAAGCAGGTGAGGTTTCCACCTGCTGGGTGTGTAGATGAAAGGGTAGCCCTTGGAGGAGGTGTGTGGATGTGCTTCCCAAACCCATCAGTTGGTTGGTTGATTGGTTGATTGTTACTGCAAGACTTCAGTGAATTGTTCATTTTCTGACATTCCACTTCATTCAGGATGGATTCCGGGGTTCACAGTATTTCCCAGGTACATGTGAGCAGGGCTGTGTGTAAACATCAGAGTAGAAAACCTGCCAGAGCGACAGAACACAATTTATTGAGTGCCGATCAAGTACTGGGGACTATATACTTGATGCTTTTATAGATCCTTTTTAAATTTTGGTTCTCACAGCAGGGCTCTAAGGTAGGTATTTTTATTTTATGTGATGGATGAGAAAACTCGCCCCAGGTCACATAGCTTGTCAGTGGCAGAACTGGAATTCATTCATTCATCCATTCAATACACTGGTACCGATTTTGCACTAGACGTGGTGCTAAGCTCTGAGGTTCAACAACTCTTTGTGTCATTTATTGAGATGTTTTATTACCTTTTCTTTCTTCAAAAAAAAGCTGGTGGGTTGAATGTCTCTTATATTTTTTAAAATACAAAATTTATGGATGTGTAATCGTGCTTTATCTTCAACATGCAGTTAGTAATGTTTTCTTTTTGCTGTTCCTTTACAGCAGTGTCTTCCACGTGTGGTCCCAGGACCTACAGAGACAGTATCCTGGGGGAGCACTTGTTAGAAAGGCAGATTCTCACGGTTCATCCCAGGCCTATCCGCTTGGAAATCCTGGGGAGTGGGACATGGAAATCCAGATCTTAACAAGATCTCCAGGAGGTTCTGACACTTCTTAAAGTTTTCATGGCTTCATGGACTGGGCAAGTAACAGAGACAGGAAAGGAAGGAGTGAAACTGTCATGTGTTCAGCACCTACTTGCTGCTAGATAGTG
Source organism: Tursiops truncatus (assembly GCF_011762595.2). Taxonomy (NCBI): domain Eukaryota; kingdom Metazoa; phylum Chordata; class Mammalia; order Artiodactyla; family Delphinidae; genus Tursiops; species Tursiops truncatus. Next base: position 3,559,780 of record NC_047053.1, on the reverse strand, counting down.
TCCTGAGAGCTTTATGTTCATGACCTCATCTACTCCTCACGACTCCTACCTCCTGTGGAGTAAATATTATAAACCACATTTGTACTAATGAAGAACCTGAAAGTCAGGATGGTAAACGGACTTGCCTGAGGTCATATAGCCAGAGTCAAGGTCGAGGTTTGAACCCTGGCCTGACTTTAAAGACCATGCTTTTTTCTAGTGCCTCATGCTGCATTAGGAAACTAGAGGCCTGAGAGCGTCATTCATGGTGAAAGGTAGAGATAAGCACAGACCCATAAGCAGAGCCTTGGGGAGGACACAGTGTCGCCTGGGGCCCCCTAGTGTGACCCCCTACATGTGCACGTTGAGTGCAGCAGAGAGCAACAAGGATCAGCATGACAATGGATGTAAGACAAGAATCTCTTTCTCTCAAATATTCTGCAGAAAGTTGAGCCCGGAAGGGAGTAGAGGGGAAGCGAACTGCTATTATGAGAATAAGGGCTGTCCACGTGGCCGATGTTAGGCTTTGTGGTAATAACAAAATAATGATTGTGTAATCACGTGCTAGTGATGTTGGTGGTGATGGTGGTGGAGATGGAGGTGGTGGTGATGATAGAGATGGTGGTGATGGTGGAGTTGGTGGTAGTAGTTGTAATGGTTATAGCAGTTACCACTTACCAAGCTCTCGTTAAATGCCAGGTATTGTATTATAATGGAAGTTACTTGTATTGTCTCTTTTAATCCTTCAACAACCCAATGGGAGGTGGAGGATGGAAGATTCCATTACCACCATTCTACCATGAAGAAATGGAGGCTTCCAAAAGCTGCACACTTGCCCAACTTTAAAGTGCCAAAGCTGAAACGGGAGTGATCTATGCGCTGATAATAAGGGCCAGCCCTAGCGGAGTGCTTACTCAGTTCTAGGTCCTCTGCTTGGCATTTTAACGAACGCTCATCAGATCTTTATTAGGCAGACATCACTGCAGATAAAGAAACAGAAGCACAAGAGGTAAGTAGTGCATTGCTCACAGATCTATAAGCAGCAGAGCCAGAAATTAACCTGGAGCCCACATCTGGCCACTAAACTGTACCCTCCCAGCATATATTGGGAGGCGGGGAGTCGAATCTTCAGAATTAGCCTGATTCTTTACAAGGTTTCATGATGACTTACTGGATTTTTCTGGTGCTTCCCTAGGGAAATTGTTAAAGTTTCTACCTTTATAAGACCCTGGGAACTTCAGGTCCCAATATTCAGTTGCATCAAAGTGTTGCAAGTCTTTGCAGTTCTTTACATTTCCACATTGGGCACTTGGAATTGCACTTATCCAGTCCAAATTCCATAGTAATTGACCGATTGAAACAGGATTCTATTTCAAGTGTGCTTTGTAATTGAGCACTCTTCTCCGGCTATAGCTGCGGGTCATCCCTATAAAAGAAAAGACAAATCTTGAAGTCTTATCTCTTTCTGAGATAGGAACCATAATTTGGCTTATTTTGCATCCTACAAGAGTGGGTTCAAAGCTAAGCTAATTACAAAGGGCTCCAGCTGTCACTCTGGAAGATGCCTTTTTGTACATCCGTCGGGAAAGGATCTGTTCCTATGGGGGCATCTATATCTTACAGATATCAAATGCTGCTTGGGTGGGTGAGATGAGACTTGGAAGTCCTTTCATCCTTTTAAGATTTTCTTTGTAATCGGGGTACCCTTTGATAGTGTTTGACCTGTACTGAATTCTCCTAACGTCTCTGGCTAACAACCCTGGTCTTACAGAAGAAATGTGGATGTTGGTTCTTATAGGAGAGGTAGCTTGGAAGGCAGCATAGCGTAGTGGTTCAGCAGTGCTACTTGCTCGCGACCTGCCAACGAGTGTTGGTCTAGAACTGTTTGCTATTAGTTCCCAAGGAGGTCCAGAGCCTGCACCAGAATGTAAATCAGCTAGAAAATGAAGCGCACTGTTTAGCTCAGCTGATACGGTTTCATAGCAAGGCTTTCTCAATGAAGGAAGCACTGAATAGACTTGCAATCTGATATCAACACCTTATCTTCTCACAGACCAACATAAAAATGTTTGAAGTCTAGCTACTTTGTGTCACTGTGATTTAGAGCACAAATTCTACAACCAAACTACCTGGGTTCAAATCCTAGCTCTGCCACTTATTAGGCTGTGTGATTTGAGGTAGCTTCCTTAACTTCTTTGTGACTTGGTTTCCTCACCTATTAATTGAGAATAAATAATGTTTTAATCAAGAATAATAAAATTAGAATAGTAATATGTTCAACACAGCTTTGCCATGATTCTCTCTGGCTTTCGTCCTTTTGTCTAAAAGGCCAGATGAGGGAATTCCCTGGTGGTGCAGTGGTTAAGACTCTGCACTCTCGATGCAGGGGGCACAGGTTTGATCCCTGGTCAGGGAACTAGATCCCACAGGCATGACGCAACTAAGAGTTTGTGTGCCACAACTAAGGAGCCCACCTGCCGCAACTAAGACCCAGTGCAACCAGATAACTAAATAAATATTTAAAAAGAAATAAAACAAAAGTCCAGGTGAAAACTGAGTTCCAAGTAACTCATCTTGCATGTATCACAGTTATATTCTAATTACCTTGTGGACAAAATTGGAAGTCTATTTTACAAGTTTTGCTTGGGGTCTCAGAATTAAACTTCAGACCTTTCTTCACACTACCAAATACATTTAGCTATGATGTTGGAAAGTCCTGGCCTTCAGAACCCATGGGAGATAAGTTCTGAAGACCCCTAAAACCAAGAATTCCGGGAATATTCAATGAAGAAGGGTAGGGGGCGAAGTAGGCATGTTGCTTTTATTTCCTCTCCTTTCCCACTGGTGAAAAGGAAGATGGGCAGGAAATATTGAACTAACCTCTAGACTGGATCCAGATAGCCCAGGTTAAGGAATCAGGCTAATTTTTGAAAAGCTGATTTTTAAAAAAATGTATTTTATTGAAGTATAGTTGATGTTGTGTTAATTTCTACTGTACAGCAAAGTGATTCAATTATATATATATATATATATATATATATATATATATATATATACATTCTTTTTCATATTCTTTTCCATTATGGTTTATCACAGGATATTGAATATAGTTCCCTGGGAAAAAAGCTGATTTTGATTTTACTTATTTTTTTAAAATATTTTGAATTGTGGGAAAATACACATAACATAGAATTTACCATACTAACCATTTAAAAATATGTAATTCAGTAGCATCACGCACATTCACATTGTTGTGCTACCATCATTCCTTTTCATTGTCAAATAATATTCCCTGGGCTGGTATGAATAAAGATGTTATGCACATTTATGTGCAAGGACCTGTGTGGACATAAGTTTTCATGTTTTCCTGGGGATATAACTAGGAGCAGAATTTATGGTTCATATGATAACTCTGTGTTTAACCTTTTGAGGAACTATTAAGCTGTTTCCCAAAGCAACTACACCATTCTACATTCCCAGCAGAAATGTAAGAGGATGCCAATTTCTTTACATCCTTGATAACACAACTTATTGTCTAACTTTTTGATTATACAGAGCATGAGGTGGTATCTCATTGTGGTTTTAATTTGCATTTCCCTAGTGACAAATAACGGCAAGGATGTCTGCCTGTGTGAGCGTATTGGCCATTTGTATATCTTCTTTGGGGAAATGTCTATTCAGATCTTTTAGGCAGAAGTTCTTAACCTTTTTGCATAATGTACCCCTTAGGTGGCCTGGTGAAACGGATGATCCCTCCTCAGAATAATCCTAATTACAAAGAAAACCTATTATACTGAAAGAAAATTATCAAAAATATTTTAGAAACCATATTTGTCATATCTTCATCGTAAACCTCGTTACTACCGCGTTAAATAAAATTAAGAGGCATATTGATAACACCATAATCTGAAGGTTGTGAAGACAATTAGCAATATTTGGAGATATTTGCAACCCCTGTAATAAACTACAAAAATCTATTTAATTTAGATGGGTGGCAGAATCACAGCACTAAGACTATGAAACGATATTACTCACTAATATGACTAAGGTCAGTTACCTAAACTCAGGACTGAAGGAAATGCTAAATTTCAGTTCGAAGTTAATGAAAAAAATGGTGTCATTTTTTTCCCTTCCAGGATCACAAGCCTTGAGAATTCTATTCATGTTTCTCTTGGCGGGGGTCCATAGGTCCTAGGTTAAGAAACTGCGCTAGAAGGAAGGATACAGGCTCTTCTAGAACCATGACACCTATACAGGGAAGGATGGGGAAAAAAAATCCCAACATCTCTCATCTTTTACCTTTCAGTCTCTGGCAGTGTTTTCCATTGACAGGACCAGCGGGAAACCCAAGGACCACGGGGTCTGAAGATGCAGCCGTAGGAGTCAGACCCCTGTGACACAGAGCGGACAGGGGAGTTGGGGAAGGGATGGGGGTGGAGGGAGTGAGGCACGAGGGTGACTGATGGTGGGGAGTGGGGAGAACAGTGGGTATTCTGGAAAAAGGACCAGGATGCGCAGACGTAGAGACATAACCCTTCTGAGGAATTAAAAGAAATTGGCTTGAGACTAGATGGGACAGGATTGGTGGGAGGTTTTGTTTTCAGCTCCCTCTCTCTGAATTTTACAAATAGGCATTACACACACATACAGCATCCCAAAGGTACAAAAGAGCATAGAATGAAAAGTATGCCTTTCTTCTTCTCTGCCCCCTACACACCATCCATTTCTGCTTCTGAGAGACAGCCAAAGGCACCCATTTCTTGTTAATACTTTCAAGACTATTTTATGAATTTACAAGCCTATCAATGTGTGTTTCACTATAAGTGGCAATATTTTATATTCCATTATTACTTTTATTACTTAACTATATACCTTTTTTTTTATTACTTAACCAAATGTCTTTAAATTTGTTTCCAATGGCCAATCTGAGAGGTATAAAAATGGCATCTCATAATTTTAGTTCTCTTATCGTAAGTGACATTAAGCTTCTTCTGGTATATTTCAGAGCATCTTTATTTTGTATTCTGTGAAGAGTCTGTTTACATGTCTGCAAATTTTTTTTTATTGCTTTGCCAGAACTTTTTATATATCCTGCAACTCAGCCCTCTGTGCTCTGACCTGCAAATATTTTTTCTAGTTTGACATTTTTCTTTAGGCTTTCTGTGTTTCTGTTTTGTTTTGATATTTTGTCATTCAGGCTTTTCTTGGGGTAGTCAAGTTTACTAATAATTTTTTAATGGCTTCTGGGTTTTATGTGATATTTTTAGGAAGAGCTTCTTCATTCTATGAAAAAAAAGAGTCTCATTTTTATTTTAGTATTTTTATGAATTCATTTCACATATTTCATATGTTTGTTCATCTGTAATTTACTTTTATGATAAGGTATGAGTTAGACACCTACATTTATTTCTTTTTCCGGATGGCTACTCAGTTTTTCCCAGCATGACTTATTTTATAACCTTTATTTCCTCAGTGATCTAAAGTGTCACCTTTATCAGATACTAACTTCCCAAATGTATTTGGATATATTTCTAGACTTCCCATTTAATTTAATTTATCTGTCTATTGCTGTCCAGATACCACATCATTTAAATTTCAATTTCTGTAACATGTGTGTAATGAGTATCTGGAAGACCTAGCATCTTCTCTTTGAGAACTTTCTTGTCTATTCTTCCCTGAGGGAAACTTTAAAGGGGACCAGTAACTAGACAGTGGAGTCGTCTTTCTCCACCCATAGGTCCTGAAATGGAACTTTCCCCTTTGGTTTTGCCTACTTCTGGCTGCTTCCGGATATTGCTGGATTGCTAGTAATGAGCAGCTACCCTGCTTTTGATCTGCTTTTCTGTGTCTTTATTGAGCCTTCCTGGACGCTGGGAAGAGGAATTGGACAGATTATTCGTGGTAGAGCTATGGCTCTACGTTTTCCTGACTCCAGTTCAGGACATGACTATTAGGACTGCCATGAGGATAACTTCTATGATTACGACAAGTGTCAGCATCGCCCCAACCCCTCTCCCCCCTCCTAGTAAAATACGAGGTGCCAGGCTCTGTGCTAAATAGTTTAAATATACTATCCATTTCATCCCGACACAGTACCCAGGGGAGGGAGAATGCGTGTCTCCACCCACACCTAGCTGTTGGTGGTCACTGCTACACGTGTTCTACCTGCAGATGTATCCCCTTTATTGGCCACTTTCCAGCTTCTGACCAGGAGCCCAGGCACCCAGACTTCCTAGTGCCACAGCAGACAAATTGCCCCACCAGTGTGTTTTTAGTTCCAACGTTGTAAGTTGTACCAAAATAGTTTTTATGCAATTTGCAATGTGTCTGACAAGAAAACAGGCGGTTGCTGCCGGATCCTGAGTTTTAATTGAACCTCTGTTTGAGTGTGGGGTGCAATAAATAGCCCTACCCTTGGGGGCAGAAGGCAACAGTAGAGGCATTTGAGAATGTCTCCTGGGAAGGCCAGAGGGCAAAGAGACCACAGCTTTCTGGATTCCTTGCTTACTTTGGTTATTTTTGGAAATGTCTCTTAAAGGACCACTGCCAGGGAGTCGATGATTTCACAACTGCCTTTTGTCTTGTTTGTTTTTTGAAATTTGTAGTATTTTTATTCTCTTTATTCCAAATGTTTTGTAATGTTATATTACTTTAGTAACTGACAATAAAATACTGCTGTTTTGATAGTGGTCAAATAGCAAAGCAGTTGTGTTGAGTTTGGACTTGATTTGATGTTAATGGACATGGTGATCTCTAGGTCCCATAGGTTTGTTCTCTCCATGCCTGAGAAGTTATTCTGCACATCCAGAGAGGACTTCCCCGTCTCGTTGGGTCCTCTGCTCAGAGATGGCTTGTTGGAGAACAGGGACGCTTGTATTTTCACAGATTGGGTGAGAGAAGTGAGCACGAACAGGGTGGTCTGAGTCTTGGGGTCACTCTGCCAGTGACAGAGCATTGCAAACAGATGGCCATGGCTCCAATGCATCCCTGGGTCAGCAGGGGCTGAGGCTACCAGGGGTTCCCAGCAGGGACGGGTGTGCTGGAGTGTCTGCGAGAAAGAGCTTCGTGATTGGTATGTCAGGTCTGTCGTGAGAAGAGAGAGGAACCAGCAGAGCCCAGGAGATGAGGCTCTGAGTCACGAGCCATGCAGGATGCGGATGGAGACGGTGGTCCTAGAGGCTGGTGTCGCCAGAGCTGCTAGGCCAGTGCTGGGGGCGCCCAGACATGTGCACCATTTCTTACACTTATCCACAATCCCATTAGAAATTCCAACATTCTTTCATCCAGGTATCGTTATTCCTCACTTACAGGTAAAGAAATAAAGATCCAGGGATGTTAACTTGCTCTGAGCTGTGTGGACGGCAGGAGAGGCATGTCTACTGAGCTGTTTCCTGACCTTAAAAACCCTCAAACTCATTCTCTTTTTTCCCTGAATTCTCAACTTCAGAATTGAATACAAGGATATTCTTCTCAATAAGAAATAGGGGAATGGTGGGTTCTAGTCCCACCTGGGATACCAAAAAAAAAAAGAAAGAAAGAAATAGGGGAATGGATTTTTTCTTTCAATAAACCTCAATGTTTTTCCTTTTAAAAATTTTGTTCCTCCAACTCAAGGTCTCCTACAAATTCCATCAATTCCTGCTAAAAATGCAGAACTGTCTAAGATACGAGGAGGGACTCTTCCTCCTCTTTAATTTTTCCGCAGTTAATACAATAACTCTGTTTAACACATGTGTATTGATCATTTCCCAGGCGCTGGGCACTGTGTAAGTTGTGCAATGGGATGACCCAAAGTGTGACATATTTTTAAGATGTTTCTACGTAGAGACTTTAAAAGCCGATATATTAACGTATCCATAGAATGATACAAATGAACTTATTTACAAAACAGAAACAGACTCACAGGCATAGAAAACAAACATATGGTTACCAAAAGGGAAAGGACCGCAGGAGGGATGAATTGGGAATTTGGGATTAACAGATATACACTACTGTATATGAAATATATAAACAACAAGGACCTACTGTATAGCACAGGGAACTATATTCAATATATTAGATATATAATAATATGTATGTATATAATAACTGAACCACTGAACGTTCTTAGATGTGCAGCTCACCCTTAGAACCTGAACAAATTTACTCGAAGACTTGGTTTAGCTGAAGGTGAAAGAAATCAAAATACAGAACTCTAGAACTGTGATAGTCATGGCAGTGACCCCTGAAACAGAGAAAATTCAGTTCCAACGATTGCTTTATATATTTGATTACAAAGCAGAATGGAAGTGTGACAAGCAACTCTTGAAAAAGGATCGTGTTCTAATTATAATAATAATTCGGGTCTAATGTGTTGTCATACAAAAACAAAAGCCAAGAGATAGAACGATAGAAGAAAATAGAATTTCCTCATTGTTCCCCAGGGGGATATTATTTTATTCTTAATAAAGATAACTGGTGAAATATATGTTCCGGGATGTAGTTTTTAAACCTCAAAATAAGAACTTGTTGAGATAAAAACAGGATGCATACTTTCCAAATGACTAAAGAAAAGGGCAGTGAAAACAAATCTCACATATTAAACATACTCATCTAACACATTGACATTTCTGGTCTTTAATCTTCTCTCCAGGGACTGCTGTGACTTGTCGTCCCCCTGGATCTTACCATCACCTCCAATATCGTTAATGCAAGGGTCCCTTTTCTGACCACAACTTTCACCGTTTCCAGCTCAGCTTTTTAATGAAAACCACTAAAATCATGCTTGATCTCACTGTGACCTTCAGCTCCTTTATCTTCCATCTTCCCTCTCCTTCTGTCCTCTCCTTCTTTCACGTTGCTATCTATCCCGCTTAGATGTCAGGGCCTTATCTCAGCGACACTACTGCCAATCCCCTAAGCTCCCTGCCCCTTTGGGCTTTTGTCATACCCCTTCTGGCTGACCTCCAATCCCAGAGAAATCCACTCTACACTTTCTCTCTTCCTGTATTTGAGCAGCTGGAGAAAAACACAACAGGGCAGACTGTACCATCGTATATTCATGATCATTAACCTTAAATCCGGACAATCTTTCAGATGTCTCTGGTCAGCTCATAGTCTGACTCTCTGTAGGGGCTAATCCAAACCTTCTCCGGCCTCCTCGACTGCCCAGCTTCCCCACATCCCCAAAATCTCTCAGCAGAGCCCCTTATTTTGTATCTCACAGAGAACAGACACTATTAAATAAGAATCCCTCAACAATCCTGCTATCAAACCCTCGAAAATCCTGCTGTATACCAGACCAACCTAACTGCGTTTGCACCTGTCTGGTCTTCCTTCTTGCCTGTTACATCGAGGAGCTGTTTCTTTTCCTGATGAAAACCAACTCAAGTGTGTCTTAGACCCCATCCTCTTCCTCTCTCTTGGGAACATTATACTATAGATTGTCTTTTATTTCTCCTGAATAGCTAGTGTCTTCCTCTCAAGATCATCCGTTGCCTCCCCTTGTAAACATGTTTTTTTAAAGTTCCCTGCTATTAAAAAGATGCTCTCACCCCTAGATTCTATTAGTTTTCCGATCTTACTGTCTCGATTGGCTAACCTCCCACGCGGTCCTCAACTCACTTCAACCTGGCTTCCGTCCCCATCCCCCCACAAGGACAACTCTTATAAGACCCGTAATAGCCCGCATGAGATTAGATCCCATGGACAATTTTTTATAACCGTTCTACTTAACTTCTCAGTGACATTAAGACTCTGCACCCAATACTAATGTGTGGGCTTTTTCCCCCCAACACCACCAAGCAATTCTTGGACACCGGCTGGGTGTCCTTCATTTTCACTCGACTCTGACCTACTTACCTGGAAATAGCATCAGATTCCACAGTTAAGGGCTCAGTCCCGCAGGACTGTCCCCAACCCCCTTCAGACACCAATTACAAACCCAGGTCGTCATCTGGGCTTCTGACCAATAGGCCGCAGATAGGAAGTTCCAGTGACTCCCTCCTCGGGTGTAACTAATTTGTGCAGCGGCTCAGAAAACGCAAAGAAACATTTTACTTACTAGATTACTGGTGTGTTATAAAAGGATATAACTCAGGAACAGCCAGATGGAAGAGATGCACAGGGCCAGGTGTGGGGAAAGGATGCAGAGCTTCTATGCTCTCTCTGGGCATCCTGAGATCTGTCTGAAGTCTATACTTTTGGGGTTTTCTGGAGGCTATGTTACACAGGCAAGGCATAATTGATTACATCACCGGCCATTGACGGCTGAACTCAATCTTCAGCGGCTCCCCTCTCCCTGGAGGTTGTGGGTGGGACTGAAGGTTCTGACCCTCTAAAATCACTTGGTTGATTCCCTTGGCAACCAGCCCCAAGCCTTAGGCGCTTTCCAAAGGTCACCTCATTAGCATAATGAAAGACACCTCTATAGCTCTCATCTCTTAGGCAATTCCAAGTGTTGTAAGCGCTCTGTGCCAGAAACTGGGACAGAGACCAAATGTATATTTCTTATTATAAATCACAATGTCACAGATATTTGACGCTCCTGACTATTCTTGTCTATTCTTGTCCTTGGCCTCCTCTGACACGCTGCTCTCTCTTTTCCCGTCCTTTCTCTGTGTGTGTATCATCTCTGTCTCCTCTTAAAGGTCTCCTTTTCCTTCTCTGCCTCTTCTGCACATCGGACTTAAGTCCTTTGCGTTCAATTTTGGTTGTGCAACAAAATCGCCCACGAGATTTTAATAACTACTGACGATTCGGCCTCACCCCAAACTGTTTGAAAATACGTTTCTGAGGGTGAAGCCCAGCCATCTGCTTTCACAGAAAAATCCAAGTGAGTTATTCGGATACATTGCTGGTGGGAGCGCAAAATGGTACGACGTCTACGGCGGGGAAGTCAGCAAAATAGCTAACAGAACTACTACATAGCTGGTTACCCTTCGATCCAGCAATACCACTTCTAGGAATTGACCCTTGAGACACACACCCAACGATCCAAAATACTATGTACCAAGTTATTCACTGTAGGATTATTAACCCGTGTTTACAAAAATTTTCTCTTACGCTGTTTTTGGGAAATTTTATAGTTTGGGATATTACAATTAATCTGTGATCCATTTTGAGTAAAATTTTACACATGGCATAAGGAATGGACTGAAGTTGCTTTGCACGTGTCCAGTTGTCCCAGAACCATTTGTTGTAAGGACTATTCTTTTCCCACTGAATTGCCTTTGCATCTTTGTTGAAAATCAATTCTCTGTCTACAGATGGGCTTACTTCTGGACTCCATTCTGTTCCATTGATCTATCTGTCTCTCTGGTTGTCAAGACCACACTGTCTTGACAAGTCTGGTTTTATAATAAATCTTGATATCAGGTAGTTCTCTGACTTTGTTCTTCTTTTTCAAAGTTGTTTTGGCTACTCTAGGTCCTCAGTATTTCTGTAGAATTTTAGAATCTGTCAATTTCTCTAAAAACATCTGCTGGGATTTTTCTTGGGATTGTGTTAAGTCTATAGCTCAGTTTGGGGAAAGTTGACCTCTTCACAGTATACCTCTCCATTTACTTAGGTCTTCTTTAATTTCTCTCGGCAAGCAGTTTTCAGTATAAACTTCTCGCACTTATTTTGTCAGATTTATCCTGATATATTTCATATTTTTTGATGATGTTTTAAAGGATGCGTTTTTAATTTCACTTTTGATTGCTCATGGCTAATATATAGAAACACAGTGGATTTTTATATATTGAGCTTGTATCCTGCACGTATTAGTTTAGTAGTTTTTGTCCGTTTCATTGAATTTTATGTATAGATGATCGTGTTGTCTGTGAATAAAGACAGATTGGCTGCTTACATTGCAACACAAAAAGCTTTTTGTTTGTTGGTTTGTTTTTTGTTTGCTCTGCGTCTTTGTTCCAGCCATGCTGCCGACCCCTACTTCTCCATCCCAGGTAATGCATCACTTCCAGTGGAGTTCGGACCTGATTTCTCCTTACCATGCATGCAGCTATCACTCTGCAGTATCCAATCCTGCTTCATGACAGTGAACGTGAATCATTGGTAATGGCCACAGCCCAGCTATGGAACACCCCCTTTTCTGTCTCCAAGTAGCCAGTTGGGATCAATCAAAGTGACAAGCCAGTCCATGTGGGTGGCCACTAGATCATTCCTTGGGGCACAGATGTTTGCCAGGGACTGGTACGTGATTTTTGGGGTGGAGATGCAGAGCTGCAGAAAGCTTTTCAAGTGATCAAATTCTAGTCAGCCCTCCTGAAAGACCACAGGCTTCAGTGAATTGCAGAACAAGTTCCTTTTTCCCCAGGAATATTAATGAAACTTGCAGCACCGCCAAGTTGCTTTCACGCTGTAACTTTTTCTCAGGATCGCTTGTTACGTGCAGGTAACGTTAGCCAGAGGGCTGCGCAGGTGGACTCCACAGGAGAAGAACATGAATACGGCATCTTGGGCATCCAGGTAAGTGAGAGAAAGGTACCCAGTGTGTGAAACTTAAAAGTCCAGCGGAAATAGGTATGTGGCCTCTGTTCTCCCTCTGTGCCCTCAAGGTGCCATCTGGATGGGAATCAGCCCTTGGGGTGGCAGCCCTGTTTGATTCTTCTCCTATTGTCTTCATTGAGGTTTTCCCTAGAATGCGGAGCAGGAAGGAAGTCTGACTGTAGAATATTTCAGAGACACTCGAGCCTCAGGGTGAGACCTGTTATTTTCAGCACATATTAAGAGAAGAGAATCTGATCCCTGGCAGAATAGGGGTTTCATATCTTTTATGATGATTTGTTTCTCCCATCATAAAAATGATAGAGACTCTTTGCAGAAAATTTAGAAGATTAGGAAACGTATAAATAATAAATAATATGTCCACAATCCCACCACAGAGACAAAAATACAGTTACCATTTTAAGAGTATTTCCTTATAGACACATATAAGAGCATACGTGTGTATAAATGCACACACACACGCATATATATAAACACACTTTTCCCTTTTTTTGGCCAAATTGGAATTGTATTGTGTATATTTTTCTACTGCTTTTTCCATCGAATATGATTCCACGAACAGTTTCCCATGCCATTAAAGATTCCTCAGGATCAATAATTCTAAACGGCTCTAATGTATCATACAAATATACTATAAGTTATTTAACGTCCAAAAGTTTAGGACGCCTCCAGTTTTCTTCCTTCTAAGTAACGAGGCGATGAATATCCTTGTTCATTCATCGTCACACACATATTTGGTTTCCTGAATTATTCGCGGTCCCAAGAATCGTGTATATAGTGGGGAATATTTTCATCACCGCTTAAACACAGCTTGGGGTCTGGTTTTAATTAGGGGCCCACACGCATACAGAGATGAGAGTGACACTTCATGAGTGAAAATATAAACCTTTGCGACGTTGGGGGTAAAGTCTAGTTTGGACGAGGTAGTTCTCGAGGTGAAGACCCAGGCTGCCCTGCAGTTGTGTTTTCTCTCTCCAGTAGGGAAAAGGGGGGTCGCTCTTTCTCCTGTCCCCCGTCTTGCAGTCTCTTGGGTACTCAGAAGGCAGGAGAATGCTTCCCTTGCCACTGGTTTCCTCCCCCCAGCCCCCCTGCAGCATCATCGTCAGGTAAAAAAATGTTGCTCATCCTTAGGTTTTTGTCCAAGGACGGAGGCTTAGCTCCTGAAGGAAAATAAGCAGGTTTGTTTTTCCTCTTTGCCCACCGCTCTGCGGCCAACCAGTGGTGCTGTGATTTGTTCTGCTGAATGGAAACCTCTCAGATCAGAAGATGGGGACGCAGTGGTGAAATCCCCTGATCTTGAATGTACACGCAGCGCACAGTGACCATCCCCACACCCCCAGTACAGGGCCTTGTGAGGGAGCAGCCCAGCTGAGACCTCTGCAAACCCCTCCTGTCCGAGACTTGGGGTACTCTTTTCAGATCCACACGATTTTCTTCTAATATTTCTCTGCTAATTTCCTCATTTCACTTTTTTAATCCTCTTTCTTCTGGATGTGAGGCCTCCTGAATTAATCTTCTTTCTCTCTTTTCCTTCTTTCCTTTTTTTCCTCCTTGTTTTTGGAGGATTCCTCAAACATGTGCACAAACCCCCTATTGAATTTTAAATTCCCTCTTTCATATTTGCACTTGGCAAGAGCTCTTTCTAATTCTCACCTGTTCTTATTTTAATAATGCAAAGCTGGGCTTCCCTGGTGGTGCAGTGGTTGAGAGTCCACCTGCCGATGCAGGGGACGCAGGTTCGTGCCCCGGTCCGGGAAGATCCCACATGTCGCGGAGCGGCTGGGCCCGTGAGCCATGGCCGCTGAGCCTGCGCGTCCGGAGCCTGTGCTCCGGCAACGGGAGAGGCCACAACAGTGAGAGCCCCGCGTACCGCAAAAAAAAAAAAAAATGCAAATCTGTCTGAACTTCTTTTCTCCTGTTCATCTTCCTCATCCTCCTCTTTCTTCTTTAAAGTTTTAGGCACTACAATTGACTCCGGAAGATAAGGTTTGTTGCCCTGTTTTTCCTTCTACCACCATCATCAGACAAACCCTTCTCCAGACCCATTTTCCACGTGTTACTTATCTTTGGCCACAAAATACTACATAACACACCACACATATACACCTACAACCACAAAACCTCAGTGGCATAAAGCAAAAATCGTCTATTTCTCTCTCAACGGCAAGGTTTAGATGATTAGGTCAGGGAGGCTCTGGCCAACCTAGACTAAGCTTTCTCGTGTGTCTGGACGTCGACGGGCGTTGGCTCATCTGGGCTGGATTCAGCTGGGTGACCTGAGCCAATGGGACAGCTAGACTCTCATCCCATATGGGCTACCCTGGGCATCTTCTCACGGAGATGGCAGAGGTCCAAGAGAGAAAGCCCATCTGAAGCTTCTGCTAACATCTCGCTGGCCAAAGCAAGCCATGTGGTTGATTGATCCCAAGATCAAGAGGCAGGGCAGGTCATTTGGCCCACGGTGGGTTTACGGGACAGCTATAAAGTTACAGGGCAAAGGGCACGGGTACCAGGAGGGATGAAGAACTGAAGCCCTTATTACAATCTGCCCCCTCTCCGTACATATGTATCTAAAACCTACATTCTAATTTTGACCAATATTCTCTTTCTCTCTACAGTGTTTCCTTTCTCTGGAGTTAATCAGTGTATACCTTTATAAGATTTTATTTCTTTGTACTTATTTCCATTTCGAACTTTCCTAATATTCTAACTTTCCTCCTAAGATATCGGAGGCTGCTTCAAGGGTTCCAGCAATTTCATCTTCCTGAACACTCCCCAGGAAGCATCTGATCTGCTCCAGTCTAGACTGCTTGCCTTCCATACAGATGTACAGCTGTCATCCTGGGGGTTCCTCTTCTATAAGTTTAATCCCCTGATTCCTGTGTCCGTGTCTTCCTGTTTCCAGGGTTACTCCCTTGTTTAGTGGCTTGTACCCTCCAATGGCTTTCTGAGAAAGGGTACCTGGGAGATAGGTCTTTTGAGAACGTGAATCTACGAGAGGACTTTATTCTACCCTCAAACTTGATTGATGGCTTGCAAAGGTCCTAATGATAACTCCTGCCATTTCCTTTAAAGTTGTTTTGTGCCAGGCACCAGGCTAAATGCTCTATCTATATTATTTCATTTAATCCTCACCACACTACAACCATGTAAAACAGGCATTGTTAGTATTCTCACTTTTTAATGTGCAAACAAGGTCCAGAGAGGTTAAGTAACATAGCCAACATCACACAGCCGGTGAATCACAGAGTCAGTACCAAACCTAAGTTTGTCTGATGCATAAACATATGCTCTTAATCGCCAAGCCACACTAAAACTGGGATGGGAATCAGAAATGGCTCTGGCCTTTGGGGGGCTTGTGGTATATTACAGGGAATTATAGACAGAAATAATTGTAACTTACAAGGTAGAGATTGATAAGAGAACACATACGTCTTTTGGGATTTCAGAGGAGAAAAGATCAATTCTAGCTTCTGTGGGTCAGGCAAGGCTTAATGGATAAGAGGTTCAATCTGGGCTTTGAAGAATGGGTGGGATGCACACATACAGCCAGGGAGGATGGTCCTTCCAGATCAGCACCGTCAAGTACAAATACAGTGTGAGCTACGCAAGAGAACCACGGAAGGAATTTAAGCATTTCTAGTAGCTGAGTTAAAAAGTCAAGGAAACTAGGTAGAATGAAATGTAATAATTTGTGTTATTTAGCCCAATATATCGAAAATATTATTATTTCAACATGTAATTCATATAAAAATGATTCGTGGGGTATTTCACATTCTTATGTTTTGTGTTTTTTTTGGTTTTGGTTTTGTTTTTTTTTGCGGTACGCGGGCCTCTCCCTGTTGTGGCCTCTCCCGTTGCGGAGCACAGGCTCCAGACGCGCAGGCTCAGCGGCCATGGCTCACGGGCCCAGCCGCTCGGCGGCACGTGGGATCCTCTTGGACCAGGGCACGAAGCCGTGTCCCCTGCATCGGCAGGTAGACCCTCAACCACTGCGCCACCAGGGAAGCCCACGCCTTTGAAATCTTATAGTACATCTCAATTCAATCATAAAAGAGAGATTTTGTTTTCTTTCTTTCCTAAGACGTCTCCAGGACCTGGTGTGTGTTTTCCCTTCCAGCGCACCTCAAGTCAGACGACATTTCGGAGGCACGATAACCCCATGTGACCTGGGGTTACCAGACTGGACAGACAGCTCCAGATGGAGAGCAAAGCAGGGCAGAGACACAGGGGCAGGGAAGCCTGGTGTAAGTGCAGGGAACGGAGGCCGATTATCAGCCTGTGGTGAAGTTTATCTGAAGGAGAGCTACGGGCAGCATCGTGGAAATATACGTGAGGCCAGATTATGGAGAGCCTTCGACGCCGGAATAAAGTGTTTAGATTTTACAAACAGGTGAAGAGAAGCCGCTGCTCTCAAGGTTAACTGGGAAGGGAAGAAAGCTTCGCCTTAGGAAGAGGTTAGCATGAAGGACGGTGGTGGTGGGTCGTGGAAGGGAGGCCGGTCAGAAAGCAGTGGCACCAGTTCCAATCAGAGGTGATGGTGTGGAACAGCGGCTCGGACGCTGGGGTTGGGCGAGTGGCTGATGTCACCAGGTAAGAGTTTATAGGCACTGGCAAGGGAGAAGGAGCCGCGGGAGAAGTTGAGAGAGGACTCCAAGATTTGCATCCTGGGTGACTGGGAAATAGAGCAGTGAAAGGAGCAGCTCTGTCTTCTATCAACAGGTCACGGGAGATTCCCTCTTCTCCCACTTTGGGGATTCAGAATCAGTTTCTGGGCCTCTAAAGATGTCTTGTGTCTTGGTCCCTTTCCATCAGGAAGGAGGGCGGACCATTGAACTCTTAAGAATGTCTCTGTCTTTTGCAGAGTTCCACCCATCCTTCATCTTGCCTGAGCTACAGGACCCCGAGCGTCCCTTGACCGTCTCTGGGTCTTGGAATCCCAGGAAGGGAAGCACCACCCCTCCCCTGCCAGGGGGGTGGTTAGATGGTGCCTGGACCGCACTGTTGGACATGTGGCTGAAGGCCAGTGATCGCAAGCTCCGTGCATCTCTAACTGCTCTAATGAGCTGGAAGTCTGGAGGGGGAGCAGCAAAGATTTATAGCTTTTACTTGGGAAATCTTCCTCCTGTCAAGGGAGGGATTAACTGGGCCAAACGGGACTCAGCTCAGTGGCTGCTGATAGCAAGTAACGAGGACCAGGAAAACCTGTGGTGATTAGCACCGCGCGGTGTCGTGGGAGCCTTCCTCACCATTGTTTATTTTAGAGATGTGACCATCCAGGGATCCTGCGTGGTGTGTGTCAGACATACTTAATAGGGAGATAATTTGGGAAAAAGAATGTACAAGATGGTGATGGGGGAGATGGTGGGCAGGTGAGTCTGAATACATGCTGGATCACTGTGTACTTGGTTATCTTGGGGAGAGTGCCTGGCAACCCCAGTCTCTGGGACCCCCCCATTCCTTAATCTGCTGGTAGTTTCTCCCTTAATTATACCCAGAGTCCTTCTCTGTGGGTTTCGGTGTTGCCCATCAGAATGATTCCAATTTTGACCCTTTTCTTCTCCAAGGTACTTCTAATTTCCCCCTTTTGTCCTGTTCTCCTAGATCTCTGTTCGGCTTCCTTCTTTCCATTCACTTTTCTTTTTTTAGAAGGTACATTTTAAAAAATAAATTTATTTATTTTACTTGTTTACTTTTGCTGCGTTGGGCCTTCCTTTGTGTACCTGGGCTTTCTGTAGTTGCGGTGAGCGGGGCTTTATCCACTCACTGGTGTGAATCCTTGATAAATGCTTCTCTTTTTAATGAAATGTCACTTGTTTTAGTTATAATACTTCTGGGGGGCTTGCATTTCTTGTGCCTTACGCATCCTAGCTCTCTTTGTCCTGACAACCTGGGAGGTTGATATTACCACGTCTCCCATTTTACAGAAGAAGAAACTGATGTGTAGAGAGCTGAGGTGACTTCCTAAGGGTAGCAAGTGGGGAAGCTGGGATTCCGACACATTTTTGTTGAACTCTAAAGCCCAGGTAATTGACCAGAGTTGATGGGTGGGAAGTTACCTGCAAGACTTGCGGCTTTGGGTAGTGATGTTAACACACTCCCCTGACCTCTACCACACCTTCTAAATTGTAAGAGAAATGACCAAAGAGGGGGACCTTCCAAATCCATGCTGGAAACTGGGGGACACAGATGTCCCTGTGTTGAAAACATTGAGAAACTTCTCCAACATAGGATTTTTTAAAAAAATTTATTGGAGTAGAGTTGATGTACAGTGTTGTGTTAGTTTCAGGTGTACAGCAAAGTGATTCAGTTATACGTATACGTATATTCATTCCTTTTCAGATTCTTTTCCCATATAGGTTATTACAGAATACTGAGTAGAGTTCCCTGTGTGATACAGTAGGTCCTTTCCAACATAGGATTTGACAGGACTGGGGAACCCCTCGGGCAGTGGAGGAAAGCTTGACCACACCCCCACACTGGGGGTTTAGCCAACACTGCCAACAGAAAGCCATCAGGGCGGGCGTGAATGGGTGGGTGAGGCTCTCCCTTCTCTTTCTTCTCAAGCATTGCTCTTGCAAATGTCAAGGACCCAGAAGCCAGCTATAGAAGGTAGCACACCTTTCATTCTATTCTGTTTGTACTTTGTTCATCAGAGTTCCTTGCAGTATCACATATGGACAGAGTCTTCTTTCCCATGGCCCTGGGAAGCCACAGTGTTTTCCCTGGCCCTGGGAAGCCACAGTGTTTTCCCCGTGCCTTTATGTTCTCTGGAACATTTCCATGAGTGTCTAGAAGGCACAGATGGAAGTTCCAGATCATTTTTCTGTCTGGCCCAGACCTAGAATTCATTCCTTAGGACAGAGAATATTTCTGTCGGATTCTTCAGAAGAATACAGATTCTTCTTCTCTCCCCCCTCCTTTCTCTCCTCCTCTCCCTCAAGTTAATCTTCTGTTTATCAAAGCTATCCCCATTTTCATATATTAAAAAATTCTACACTTAGCCAAACTGGGGTACATCAGCCTTTATTGAGTGGGTGTCCCCTCCAAAGCCAACAGAATGACGTTTAAATCAGTTACCCTTCCTCTGCTTTCTGCCTTCCAAAAACTTATGGAATTTTTTCTTTTCATGCTAAAGTGTCCTCTCGTGCTTGTTTTGTCCTTGTAGGTTTGTGTCTTTTTTTTTTTTTTTTTAATCCTTCCGTTCCATGAAATGAAGTTTCCAGAGACAGAGAAGATAAACATGTGAGTTCAGCCTGCCGTGTTTAACAGGCAGCCACGGCAGGCCTAGGAAGAGAACCTAGGGATGGTGAGAGTCAGAGACACGTAGGGAAGACTACATGGAGGGTGTTAGAGACATTAGCGAGGGAAGAGCCTGCAGGGGGGAGGCCAGGTACCTGGGGGGTTTCCAGGAACCTGGACCAGGGATGGTAAGTGAAAGTCGAGTGGTGATTGATGGTGTAGTTGTAAATCGGGAAAAAACCAATTACGCAGCAGATTTGAAAAGGCAACCAGTGTCCCACCAGGTGGGTGAGTTCTAGATTTGGATCTCTTTTCTCTCCCTACATATTCTTTAATACACACTCTATTGGCGTATTTTGCCCATCATCTCTTCCTTTCTATACTTTTTTTCCCCCTAGAGGCACAGGGCTAGCGTTTTGTTTATTCAGCCATGTCCTAGACCCGTGTTTCTTCAACTTTAATGTGTACGGGGATCATATTCTCAGAATGCAGATTCTGTTTTATAGGTCGGAGGTAGGGCCCAAGAGTCTGCACTTCCAACGAACTCCCAGGCGGTACCGACCCTGCTGGTTCATGAGGTTCTAGAAAGGACATTTGAGGACTTGGAAAAGCCAAGCAGGGAGGGTATTTCACCCCAGAGGCTCATGCCAGCCCTAACTCTCCCCCTGCTTTGCTCTCAACCCTCTGCCCTCCCGCAGGCTTGGGTTGACATAGGCCTGGCTTCTCTGCGATGCGTCATTTCCTGGAATCATCCATGTTAAGGTCTGGTCCACGGGAGAGGGGCTCCACGAGGCTCCACTGCAGTGACCTGTTACCCTGGCACATCTCACCTGCCCCATTGCTTTCTCATTTTTCTAGTTGGTCCCTGTGGCCAGTAGGGACTCAGCTGGGCAAATGGAAAGAAGGAAATAATTGACTTGCTCTGGGAAAGTAGCTTAAATCCCAAATCCAAAGTTTACGTGCCAGATCACCAGGTTCCTTCTGACATGGCACACCAGCAGCATCTAATCACAGAACAGAGCAAACAAAAGAAGGAATTTGTTTGCTTTACATAAAGAGTCAGAGAATGAAGCCAAAGTGACCTAATGTGAGTTTTCAGAATCAGCGTTTGCTGTTTTCATTTGCCTGATGTAATCCCACTCCTGTTTATTCAGTGGGAATCGCATTTGTCTGATGTGGTTTCATAAGAAGCAACAGAAGTGGTTGAAGGAACAAAAGGAAAACCTATCTGGTTCTTGATATCTAACTTTGATTTGTTGGCAATGAGTGTAATTAGGTTTTCTTTTTCAATGCATCTATTTTCCCCAGAGGCTGAAATGAATTCAAGAATGTGGACGTTATCTCGCCTGGATCACTTCAGAGAGGATTCTTTCTGGATGTCGTAGCGGTTAGGGTGTCTCCAGCTTCTGCTTCCCGGGGGGATGTCCGTGACATCCTGCATCTCTGCCTCGGTATTATCTCTGGGCTCACCGCGTGCAGTGTCAAGGATGATGTCTTATTCGTACAAGTGGATCGCAATAATGAGATCTCAGCTTGGTTTTAGATCACCGCCCACCCTCCTGCCAAAACTCAAACAGATACAACTCAAAAGGGATATTTAATCGCATCAACAAAAACAGCGTGTGTACTTTTTGAAGAGTTCACCTCTGGGAAATCCAAAAGCATCCCTAACGTTGGCTACGGATCACGTGACTCCTCCTCTAATTACTTATTCCACGGAGGGTCGGGGAAAGAGACCAGAGCCAGGGAACGGATGTGTAATCATTGTCTTGCAGGTTTGCTCACTGCTATTGGGTACAATATTAACATCTCTTTATGTTTCTTGAGCACTTGCCCGACTGCGTTTTCTCAGCAGGGCGGATGGGAAGGCTGATGGGATCTCGAAGTGCCTGGCTGGACCTGGAGGTTGAAAGCAACGATAAATGAGGACATTTGCTTGGCTCGCCGGCTAATGAGTGAAAGATCGCCAAGAGTAATAAGGTTTCAGCGGCATCTCCTTAACGACTGGCACAGTTCATTAAGAGAAGAAACCAAACGCGACATACCCTTGGGAGAGGCTGGGGGGATGGGACGGTCCGATCCTGGAGATGGGGGCGGTGCCTCAAAGGAATGTGGCTTTCACACAATTAGGTGTTTTGAAGGAAGACAGAGCCTGGACACAGTTGAATAATCTTGGCTAATTGAGATTTGCATGGGTCAAAGACCAGGGGACCCGCTGCCGTTGAAGCGGGATGATACCCGTTCTGGATCCCTGGACGAATAGCGGCCCGTGTGTGTCTCCGCACGGTGAAAAGAGGTACCTCCGGAACAAAGACCAGCTTTCCTGGGAGATGGCCTTCCACCCTTATCCCAGCTGCCGGCGTTCAGTGGTGGGTCTGACGGGCTCTAATTTACCCAGGTGGAGTCACATTTAATAAGTCTCCATTGCCCTCCTTCCCCAGGAGTTAAAACTAATGAGGCATCTCCATCCCCTCCTGTTGTGTGTCTACCAGGGACACAGCCTCCGGACGACGTGCTTCTGAGATGAAGAAAGGCTCCCCGTCCCGTGATTGGGATGTGAGACAGGCTGACCACTGCATCGAGCGTGGAGGGTGTGAATTTCTGTCTACAGTCGATATTCCACTTCTTTTTTTCTTCAATCCACCTACATCTGGCTGCAAGCCCCTCCCATCGCACTCTAGTGGTGGGAAATTGGTTCGCGGTCATTAGAGATGCCCTGTCTCCCAGGCAGGGCTAAGGTACCAGCAGGGGCACTGCCAGGACATGTGGCACCTTTGTGTATGTTGGGAAAGGGCGCCCCTTCTTGGAGGAGGTACACCTATACCGTGGGGCATAGCTTGGCGAGCTGAGCGCAGGCTGGATTTAGCTACTTCTTGCCGCTGTGGCCCGGCATCCTCGTGCAGGACGTGGATCACACAGGTGTGCACGGGAGCCCGGGATGCCGGGTCTGAAGTGACATCGACGTCTAGACTGGCTCCTAGTCTCGGAGCCCACCAGTCCCCCTGAGATGCCCGTTGTCCCTGCCTCAAGTTCCCGGCAGGTGCGATAGCCAGAGTCCCTCTGTGCCTCCAGGTGTCCCTCTGAGCTCTGGCGTCTTTGGGGGAAGGCCACAGAGACCCAGATCCAGGTCCAGACAGAAGCCACACACCTCTTCCTCTCTAGGGAGGACCCTACACCTCTTTCTCCCATCTTGCTGTCCTCAAAGGCACTCCCCGTCTCCCTCCCTCTTTTCGGACCCTTAGCTTAATGTCATCAACTAATTTAGGCTTTATCAAAGTCAGGAAGAACCAAGGCTCTAGATTTTCCACTTTCTAAAACCCCCCAAGGCAAAAGACAACATTGGCCACCAATTCGAAATGGAAGGGAAGAAAACTATAGAGAAAGCAAACACAAATGAACGTTGCCGTGTTATCCTGCTACATCGACCCCAAACGCTTGTTTTCCCTGAAGGAATGATGGAGGGACTCCATGTCCTCGAGACACATGGCCTTCTTCTGAGATGCTCTGGCGTTGCGCAGACTTTGAAGAACATTTGTCGATGATTCACACCTACTCTAGCAGGCTGGGAAAACATTAGTCCTTGGTGAAATTTCACCTGTCTTCAACAAACTTACTGATACTGTGTTTTCCTAATTTCTTAAGACGGATCGGGACCATTGTGTGATTGTCTGAAGCACCATTTGGGGCTCCTTCAATAATTCAACAAGAGCTGAGTCCCCGTTAGGTTGAGTGGACAGAGGGAGGGGTCACGAAACACGGCTCGGTTGTTGACCACGTGTGACCTTGGGCAGGCTCCTCCGTGAAGATCAGATTGGGCTGGAACTGGGTGATTTTTTAGGTACATCTCACCATTGCTATCCGTAAAAATGCTGTCATGGGAAACTCATCGTATGTTAAGAAGAGGAGGTAAGGCAAGTGAAATATTCCCTTCTCTTTTTTTTTTTTCTTGTCCTTCCTCCATCACATGAGTCCATTACGTCCGTTTCTTTTACTCTCTTATTCTCACTGCCTCCTTCTTGCATTCATGTTTGTTGTTGTTTCCTCCCTCTTTTCTCCTTCTTTTGCATACCCTCAATGCTTATTATGATCAATGTTTATTGAATTAAGTCTTATAAGCACTGCCCTTCAAGGTAGCCAAGTTGAATGTTTCACACTCCTGTCTCAACGCAGAAAGAATGGTCACACCAAAATCTGAAATTGTTTTTAAAGCAGTATGTAATCCACAAAGAAGGTTTTCTCCAAGGACCTCGGGAGAGAAAAGTTCCCCTCGCCCTGCACTAAAACTAGCTACCGGAGAAAATGACCATGTAACCTTGTTAACCTTCATAAAGAACGTTAACCGGGAGATGGTTGGCTGTTGCAGGACAAGGCTAGTCTGTGGGAAATATCTCACCTTGGTCTTTGACATGAGATGCGGTGAGATGGACATATTATGAAAATGATTCTGGGCTGAAATGTTGCTGTGATTACACATACATTCGTAGGTAGATTAGAGACCATTCGAGGTCATTAATACATGAGGCGACTCTGGAAGATGAGCACAGCTTGTTCAAAATTTCAGGTCCAGAAGATTAGCTTTCTGTAGGTCAAAGAAAATGCTCAGATTGGCACCCAGCCACCTTGACTGCCCCGCAGAAACTCTGTGACTGTGATACTCAGTGAAAAATGCACATCTGGAATGAAATCAGACCTCAGCCCTTTCAAGCTTCTGCTCCTTGGTATTTAATTATTATGACTTGGCTCTGACTCAGGGTAAAGGCTTTATTTTTAGCAATGATTAGAATGGCTCTGATGAATAGATCAGGAATGCTGTTTATTTTTTTAATTGGCGCATGTGACTAAATATATTTTTCAACTCTTGAATGAACAAATCTGACACTTAAGAAAACACATTAAAAATCTTTGGAGCTTTGCATAGGGAGCAGTTTTGCAGACTGTTTTGTGTGAGTCGTCGTGCCTGTCCTCTGATGTTCTGATGAACCGTAGTTATTTATGTCTTGGGTCCGACCTGGGATAAAGATGAAAAGAACTAGCAGGGACCTCAGGTGTCATCTGGCTCAACCTTCCTTTGACAGAGGAGGAGATTGGGGTCCATGGGCTGAACTCACACACCGGAGTCACTCAACAGGGTTTGTCCAAAGTGAGCTAGAAAGTCTGTCGTTTATGACTCTCTTCCCGTCCTTTCCACCCTCCTCCTCTCCCCAAGTATGGAACACATATTTCTGGTTCCTGAAACCATTTTAGATGATGCAAGAGATTGGATTACACAACGGAAGCACGGAGGGAGACAGGCTTTCCAGTTCTCTCTTTCTCGTCTTGATTGTGCCAACTTTATTCCCAACATTGTTTCAGACTCCGAGAACATGAGGATGAATCAATGACAGCTCCTCTGTTCAATGAACTCCTAGCTAAAGAACTTATTCCTACAGATCAAACTGTGGTTGATTGTACGTGTGTGTGTGCGTGTGTATTGTGTGTGTGTGCACACCTGCATGTATTTTGTCTTTCTTGTTCAATTATGAGTATTCTCATAGCATTTTCTCATAAATATAACCTAGGGAAAAAATTTCTGAGAAGCCAAAGCGCCCAGTATCTACTTTGAGTCACCATGGGAAGGAGTCCTTTTTTGTTTTCTGATTCAACATTTGTATATCTTGAGACATGCTCACCACCAGTCTAGTTAACATCCATCATGACACAGAGTTACAATTTTTTTTTCTTGTGATGAGAACATTTAAGATCTACTCTCTTAGCAAAGGTGATCTCGCGGAGAAAAAGTCTGTGTTGAGGCTGAATACTTGTTCATCTCCCCCTTTAACTCACAGAGGGCAAATCTTAGGGTCAGGGCTTTCAAGGACCAGCCTACAAGTAGAATTTGATAGCATTGGTTTGCCTCATTCTCTGTTTATAGGAAGCGTATTGGTTATTTATGTCTATGCAATAAAATATTTCAAAACTTAGTGTGCTAGAGCAAGAATAAACATGTATTGTCTCCCACAGTGTCTGTTGGAATTCAGGAATTCAGGAGTGTGTTAGCTGGATATTTCTGGCCCAGCAAATTTCATGAAGTTGTGGGTACCGTGTCAGCCAGGGATGCATTTATCTGAAGGTTTGACTGGGACTGGGGGTCTGCTTCCATAGTGGCTCAATCCCATGGCTGTTGGCAGGTGGCCTCAGTTCCTTGCCACGTGGACCTCTGCACAGGGCTGCTTGAATGGCCTCCCAGCACATCAACTGGCTTCTCACAGAGCAAGCAGTCCAGGAGAGAACAAGGCAGCCTTGTCATGGACGGGCAGGGAGGCGTGGCTTCATGACTGGGTGTAAGACTCAGACAGTCAAAGAGCATTCCAGGCCCAAGGAACAGCAATCACTTATTCGTTCATTACACATCTTTATATGTCAGGCCTTGCACTAGGGCTACAATGATGAAAAAAAGAGAGACATGGTTCCTACTTTCTCTCCTTTGAGAGCGGAAGACAGACAAGTAATCAAGCAATTAAAACACAGTGTGAGACAATTATTAGGCAGTCCCGTGTCACACGCTTTGAATTAGAAGTTTGAACGAAACCTCCCTTAAAAGACCGTGTCAGACAGGTAAGTGGTGTTTTAGGCATCTTGTGGGTGAAATCGGATTTTATGGACTAGCCTGGAAAAGATACCCGCATCGTTATAATTTTCAAAGAGATGCATTAATTTTCAAACGCCCAATCTGTACTGAATGTTCTGGAGGCCTTTTTGTACTTGAAGAAACGGCCTTAAAAACTGCACTTTGGGAGCACTTTGCTTTTAAGGTTTTGGCACCGCCTACAATTTTGTGAATGGCCAAACATGGGGTTAAATTAGTACCAGATTTTCGCTTGTTGGGGATGGTTTCTCCCTTGAAAGTCTTTTATTCCTTGGACATTGATGCTGTGTTCACTATGGTTTTAACATGATGGCTTTGGCTTGGGGGAAGTCGCTTAATTGCTTTGTGTGTATGTATACTTGTGTGTGTGTGTGTCTCTCTCTCTCTCTTTTTTTTTAACGTGTTAAATGAGTAGACTGTTTCTTTCCTGCTCATCTGTACTAGCCAAGTACCTGCCCCGCCTGGAATATTCGATCAGAAACGTCTTCCTTATACTCAATCCAGTAGAGCCCAAAGGGGTGATGAATTATTGTAGGGAAATTAACGAAGTAAGAGTTGAGACATGGTTTTCACTCTACTTTTGTCAGCAGGTAGGCAAGTGTCCTGTTCTTTTTCTCTCCTGGCGGTTTTTCTCATCTGTAAAGGGGGTCACTAGTATCTGACCTGCTGGCTTCGCCCACTCACGGGGGACAATCAAAGGAGGCAAGAAGTAAAGAGTCAGAAGTTGACTCAAATTTGAGACATTTTTCTGGTGACGACACCAGGCGTGTGGAGATTCTGCGGGGAGGGGTGCCCTGTACCCCTGTGTTAGGACAGCAAAAGTAGGCTGTGGAAGCAGCTCGGTATAGCCAGAGGTGATCAGAGGATGCTTCTGAGTTGTGTTCTTACCCTCCCTGCTCCCCGCAGGGACCAGGCTCCCTCACAGTGGGTCATCTTTCCTACCTCGGAGAGACCTCAGGCTGCCTGTTTGCCAGGCCAGTCTCCCTCCCTGCTGGAGCCGAGTGCCCACAGCAGGTGGTGGAAAACCCAGAGGTTCTCGACTTGTGGGGTCCTCAGAGGAGAAGCAGCAGTAGCACATGGTCTTGGTGAAAAGGCAGAATCTCAGACCCCATCCCACTCAGTGAATCAGAAACCCCTGGAGGGGTCAGTTAGGAGTATGGGATTGAGAGATACACACCACTGTATATAAAATAGATAAATAGCAAGGATTTGCTGTGTAGCATAGGGAGCTATAGTCAATATCTTGTAATAACCTAGAATGGAAAAGAATCTGAAAAAGAATCTCTGTCTCTATCCATCTATCTGAATCACTTTGCTGTACACCTGAAACTAACAGAATATTGTAAATCAACTGTACTTCGATAAATAAATAGAAAAGAAACTCTGACGGTGAGGCCCAGAGTTCTGTGATTTAACAGCCGTTCCAGGGGGTTTCTAATGCCCCCCAAAGTTTAAGAACCACTGCCTCAGAGAAGCACTTTTCAAACTTCAGTGTGACTACGAATTTTATGAAAATTCAGATTCTGATTCGGAGAGTGTATGGTGAGAAACGATTCTGTAACTCTAACCAACCCGCAGGCGATCCTGATTCATCTGAGCCGCCAACGGCCCAGTGGGGAGCAAGGCTGTGGAGGGAATAGCGGGGAGCTAGGAGATGTAGGTTTTGCAACCAGGTCAACCGCTAATTCAGTGGGGACCCACAGGGAGCTGCCATGTCCCCCAGGTCAGATCTTCCCGGCTCTGGTGCGGTACGGTTCTGATTTCATGACTGATTCTCAGGACATGTGATATCCAGGATTCTCAGAGATTCTTGGGAACCCCCCTCAGTAACAGAACAATGGAGCAGGACAGCAAGAAGGAAACAGCTGGGTCCAAAAGTAGCAGTGCCCTGGGCTGGTCTATACCAGCCACCGGAGGGTACAGCTGAGGGGCTGGGGCGTGCGGGTGTGAGGGCTGGGAAACACACATCACAGCACCTGTTTCCTTCAGGATCTCAGCACCAGGTGGGGAAACGCTTTCTCTGCACATCTGTCCCTTTGTGACCTAAGACTGCGAGTTCCTTCGTGTCAGAGGCACCCAGGCTTGTGCGGAGATGCTTTGGGTGGAACGTCTTGCAAGGGGTCCACATAAGATGAAGGGACCCTTTCCCATCCCTCTGCGGCCACTTTACACGTCCTCTCCTGTTTCATAAGATGTGCACTGCTCCTGACACACCTGGCACTTTGGGGGTTTCCTCTTCCACCTCTCACGGCCGCCTCTACGTCAGAGCTTTCCAAAAATCCTGGGGTAACACATCCCCAGGTGTGCGAACTACTTGGGCTCTTGCTGTAAACCTTCCCAACCCACGAAGCTCAACTCCGCGTTTTCCCTTTTAATTCCTCTGGCTCCTGTGAGGTCCCTCCCAGCTCCTGAGGACGCCCAGATGCTGAGGCTGCCGGCTGACCCGCAGCTGTCCTCACAGGCGCACGACTCATCAGTACCGACCTTGGCCCTCTGTGAGCGTCAATATTTATTTAGACAAGGGTCGGCAGTGGGAGAGGCAGGGAGGGAGAGTGAACGGTGGGCCAGAGAAGTTCTGTCCGGAAAAGACATGAAATGGACACATCCCAGCCTGGGAACACTGCTTGCACTGGGCTTTGCACACCCACCGTCTGAGACCAGACTCAACCTGCTGGGTCCAAAACGGTGGTCCTAGACATCGCTGAACCAGAATCCAGGCTCCATCTAGCCTTTTTGGTTTGCTTTCATTGTTATTTTTATTACACATCTCTATTTATTGAAGAAAAATTAGAAAAAAAGAATTCAAAATAATTACTACAGAAAACTACTACTGATACTTTAGCAGACAGTCTTGCAGGTATTTTTTTCTTCCCATAATCCCCGGAAGGATGTATATATATCCATACGTATTTATATTTTTAGTGTAAATGGGGCTATAATGCAGTTATTTTTCTATAATTTCTGTTACAAAATTATTACTGTATGACATGCATCTTTGCACGTCAGTATATAAGCTTCAGTAACACAGTGTTTAAAGACTAACATTCTATCCTGTGGATGTACAGTAGTTTTTAGAATAGTCCTTTGTTTTTTTATTTATTTATTTATTTATTTATTTTTAGTCCTTTGTTTTTCTCTGTTTTTAACCACTAGACTGTGTGCAGTTTTCTACTGATGTCAGCTGTGTTTGATGAACATACATGATATTTTCCTTTGGCGTAATTTCTCAGAACACATTGGGATAAAGGGGGTGTGCATTTTTCATCTTGCCAAAGCGAATGCAGAAAAGCTGTAACAATTTACACTTCCGTTGGCAGTATATAAACACGCCTACTTATCTGTATGCTTGCCAACTAGGGATCCTTCTTCTTAAAAAAATTTGTTTTTAAATCTTGCCAAGTGAACAGACAAAAATGGCGTTTTATTGAAACTCCTTTGGTTACAAATAAGTTAAATGTTTTTCCATCCCCAGGGACCATTTGTGTTTTTCCTTCTTTGCATTGCCTGTTCATATCTTCCGTTCATTTCTTTTCCAAGTCTGGTACCTGCCTTTTCTAGTGAGCTATGGGGATGCCGTAAACATTTTGCCCATTATATGTGTTGCAAACGTTCTTCCCACTTTGGTGCCTGTTTTCTCATATGAGGAACGGTGTGATGCAATGTGGAGATATTGAAAGTCTGATGCCGGCTAATCTATCCACCTGCTATGAGGTCTCTATCTTCCATAGGCTTGGTTCTGAGGTGTTTTAGGCACAGAGGCTGGCCCAGACTTCCATTTTTTATTTTATTTTATTTTTATTTTTTTAACATCTTTATTGGAGTAAATTGCTTTACAATGGTGTGTTAGTTTCTGCTTTATGACAAAGTGAATCAGTTATACATATACATATATCCCCATATCCCCTCCCTCTTGCACCTCCCTCCCACCCTCCCTATCCCACCCCTCTAGGTGGTCACAAAGCACCGAGCTGATCTCCCTGTGCTATGCGGCTGCTTCCCACTAGCTAGCTATTTTACGTTTGGTAGTGTATATATGTCCATGCCACTCTCTCCCTTCGTCCCAGCTTACCCTTCCCCCACCCTGTGTCCTCAAGTCCATTCTCTACGTCTGCGTCTTTATTCCTGTCCTGCCCCTAGGATTAATCTCCAGAATTTACAAGCAGCTCAGGCAGCTCCATAGCAGACTTCCATTTTTCAGACCTTACGTGGAACTGTTGAAAGTCAGAATTTAGAGCAAGAATCTTAACCGGATCTGTTTTGCTCTGAATGGAAACATGTGTTCCTCTGCCCTGGATCCTTAGCAGGTGTGTAGGCATTTTTGTTTGTTTTTAGTTAGAATTGCTGGTGTCGGGTATTTCTAAGGTCAAAGTTCCCGAAGTTGTTTTTCCTAGAGTTTTCTCAGCTTCAGAAGAGATGGGATACGTTCGTGGGTGTCCGCAATCATGGACTTTAATGCCAGTATTCTCACAAGACACAAGGCAAGAAAGAACTGTTCTCATTCAGAAGGTCCATACTAGAGGTCTTATAAAAGGAATGAGGTTCTGACCCATGTGACGACCATGATGGACTTCGAGAACATTTTGCTAAATGAAAGAAGCCAAACAGAAAGGTCACATGTTGTATGATTCCACTGATAGGAAATATCTAGAGTAGGATCTCTGTAGATGCAGAAGGACCCTGAGGGTTGCCAGGGACGGGGGATTGGGGAAGGGAGGACGTTGTATGGGATTCTCTTCTGGGGTGATGAAAATGTTTTGGAACAAGACAGAGGTGATAGTTGGCCAGCATTGTGAGTGCCCTAAATACCACTAAATTGTTCACTTTAAAATGGTTAACTTTACGTTATATGAGTTTCGCCTCAATAACAACAAAACGCAGGGGAAGGGGGAGAACGTTGCCGGTTGTCACATGAAGTTAGAGGGACAGATGTCAGTCGCCCAGCACTGCAGATATTTGGGACCTGCCCCCGTCTTGGTGACCAGTGATCCTTCCCAGCGTCTCCTGTGAAAGTGAAGTGTCAGGGAGGGGACCTTGGGATACCACTTCTCCACTGTTTGTTAAATATTACGATGAACTGCATCGGCATGCCTCCTTTCCCCCCAAACAGAAGGTGTTGTGAATTTGTCAATCCACCTTCGATGCTAACGTATGAAAAAGCGACCTCCCGGGTGCCGTTCGTGGTGAAGAGCAGGCCAAGCGTGGCTTTGCGGGTTGGGCTTCGTACCAGCTGCCCAGGGCCACACTCGGGCCCCTCCGGCGAGCAGCAAACGCTGCGGGACTCCCGTGCCCAGCCTGAGTAAAGCCCTTTGTGCCCCGGCCTTCTTCGAAGAGCTGCTGTGTCCTTGTTTAGCTGCGTTTCCCCCTCATTCCCACACCTCAACCCTCCTCCCCCCCTCCCCCCAGTACAAGGCAGTATTTGAAAAGACGTTAAACTTGAAATAATTAATCAAGCTACGGGGAGAGGGAGCCCTGAAAGGCTGAGGAAATGATGCTGTCTGCTCTATTGAAACGCAGGCATGCAAGCCAGAGCTGCCTTTGTTTTAAAACGTGGTATGAGGTCTTTCTGGAAAGCCCTGTTTTCATCCACTTTTCTGCTACCTTCCGTGGCTGACCGCTGGCTTTGGGTTGAGAGCGGTTTTGCTGAGTCCCTCTGAACAGGTCATAGCTAAAGATGTTGTAAATTAAGTGAGTGTAAAACATGTGTTCCCTTTGTGGGACGTTGGGAGGGAGAGGAAGAGGGGTCCGTAGGTGCCTCTACCCGTTAAAGCCCTTACTTCCCATGTTCTTTTTGAGGGTACCCAAGAAACATGTATTGGGCACCTACAGTGTACCCGCCACTGTGATACCTGGTAGGCGTTTCATGATGCATCTGTAAGGTGCAGTTTCAGCTCTCAAGGAGTTTAATTTTTCTTTATTCCAAAAAGATGCGATCGTTTTTAAGCTCTGACAACGGTGAAAGCCATGGGTTACAGTGATTTCAGTTTCCTCTTCGATCATAAAGAACCCCAGCCTCCTGGTTCCCTATTTCTGTGCCCACATCTGTTTCCCTTCATGGATTCTCAAGGCTTGTAGCCTCTGAACTGGTTCTGGGGATGAGACCTGGAAAGAAAGGGGGTCTAGCTCCATTTGATCGGCCTTTCCAGCTCCAAAATCCTGCAAGGAGCACATACGTGGGCAGGAGGCGGTGGCTCTGGGTGGGATGTGCCGCTCAGCTTATGGTAGCCGGTTCTGTAATGTCGTCCAGGGCTCACCATGTGTGGGCACGCCCGTCTCCGACAAGGAGGACTCCTTTGACATCTGCGGTGGAATAAAGCCCAGTGCTCGAGAGGGAGCCCTTTTCAAGTGGGGACCGAGGGCTGCTGTGCTTACGGCTTCCTTTGAAAACCTTCCAAGACCACAGTCTTCTTGTCTGCATGGCATGTTGCTGCCATGTCCGTGTAAGGACCTCAGAACAATCAGAGCTCGGGCAAAGCAGCCCTCCATCCTCAGTTTAAAGGATGCAGTCCCAAGCTCGTTATTCCTCTCCTTCCACCGTGAAGGCTCCACTCTCGGGCGCCTTCCTGAGACCCCAGCTGTTCCAGCCCTGCCTTTTCACAAGGTCCAGTCCAGGGGAAAATAGATTCTGCTTCCCCGATGCCTCAAAGGCTCAGAATGGAGGGTCACGGGCTTGAACTGGCCTCACTTCAACCAGTCACTGTGGCCAAATGGTATAAAATGCGCTGACTAGCATAGTCTAGGTCTGGCATCGGCAAACAAGGCCATTTTTGCAAATAAAGTTATTTTGGCACACAGCTGTGCTCGTTGGTTTATGGCTAGGCTATGGTTCCGTGCTACAACGGAAGATTTAAATAGTTGCATCAAAGACTTTGTGGCCTGAAGAGCCTAAAATATTTACTCTCTGGCCCTCTGTAGAAAAAACTTTGCCAACTGGCCTTGGTCAAAGTAACGTATTCTCCATTTGGAGAGTAGGGTTAGAGTCAAATCCACCCAGAGCACATGGGCTGAGACTAGTAAATGTTCCCCAAGAGGGTCTCCCAAGGAACACCGACTTGCCATAGGATGGGGAAGAGGACGGTGGGCACTTGTTTGACAAGGATCTCTATGGTATGTCCAGTGAGTCCCCTACATATGAACGAGTTCTGTTCCGAGAGCGCATTTCCAAGTCCAATCTGTTTGTAAGTCCAACAAAGTTAGCCTAGGTTCCCAACTAACACAGTCAGCTATATTGTACTGTACTGTAATAGGTTTATAATACTTTTCACACAAATAACACATAAAAAACAAACACAAAAAATAAAGAAAACAGTTTTAATCTTACAGTACAGTACCTTGAAAAGTACAGTAGGACGGTACAACAGCTGGCACACAGGGGCTGACATCGAGTGGACAGGCAAGAAGAGTTACTGACTGGAGGAGGGAGAGGAGGTGGGAGATGGTAGAGCTGAAGGATCGTCAGCAACAGGAGACGGAGGGCCAGCTGCCATTTCACTCCAGCTTGAGGTCGACGGAATGCACGCTCGCATCTTTGAAAGCTCGCAACTTGAAGGTCCGTGTGTAGGGGACTTACTGTATTAGCAGTGGTGGCTTAGGGGTAGGGGTCCTGTGTGCCGTCATTGGCTAGGAGTTTGTTGGGTTTTACTTCTAGAGGAGCTGGCATGGTTTAAATTCATGGGCAGATTTGCTTTCTGGGTCATGAGAAAGACATTACTGGGCTGGCTAATTGGATACGGTTTTGAATTTTAAGCCCCAATGTGGGGGAAGTGTATTGGTGACCTCAAGTAGGTCTAAGAGTAGATGACCATGGAGATGGTCTGGAAGACAGGTCAAGAAGTAAACATGCTGGGTACTGTGTAGGTCATCTGTTGATCATCTGTATCGTCAAACTATTATTGAGCTAGAGGACGTTCCTTAGTGGCCCGACAAGGTGAGGCCTGGTCCTCTTCAATATTTTAAGTATTTTGGTTGAAAAAAAGAAAATGTGTGCCTATGAAACCCACGGACATAACCAATATATTGGATGGTGACTTGAAATTTTATGTTTCCTGGTCAGCAGAAATAATAGGTTGAAAAGAATAAGTGGAGATTGATCAGGAATAAACATCAAATTCCCTGTTAGGTAAAACAAACAAACACCAACATAAAACACTCGTGCAATATATGCAGGATGGCAGAGACCTGGTTTAATGTGGTCCATATGAAAAGCACCTGTACTGTTTGGTTGACCACAGATTCAACATGAGTCAGCAGAATGAAAATTAAAAAATAATGGTGAGGAAAAGGTGGTCTTTCAAACTATGGTGCTGGGTCAACTGGGTAACCATACGGAAAAGGAAAACGATCTTGACCCCTAACTCACACCATACACAAAATCAGTTCCAGATGGATTGCTGATATAGTGAAAGGTAAAACAATAAAGCTTTTAAGAAAAAGCAACTCAAGAGAACACCTTCATGACCCTGGTGTAGAAAAATATGTTTATTTTGCCAGAATACAAGTACAAGCCCTAAAGAAAAAAATAGATGGAAGTATTTTAAAAATTAAAAACTTTTTTAAATTAAAAAAATTTTAAATTAAACATTTTTCTTTAAAAACTTAAAGAAACCATAAAAGTGATGAAAAAGCAACTAATAGAATGAGAAGAAATTCTATGTCTCTCTTTGCCACCTCCACCCCCTTTCTGTCCACCCAACTAATGATGTTTGACCAGAAAAAAGAATAAGTTCTACAGATCATTAAGGAAAGGCCAGGATACTCAATAGAAAAATGGGCAAAAGACTTGGTCAGACAATTCACAAGAGGGACTATCCAAATGGCCACTAATTATATAAAAGGTACTTAACGTCATTAGTCAAAAGGGAAATGCAAATAAAGCCATTATGTAAGAAGTTCATATCACCCCCTCCAGTACTGCTAAAGTCAAAAGAACTGCCAATGCCAAGTGTTGGTGAAAATGGACAGCAACGCTGCTACCTGAAGTGTGATTTGATCCGACTTCATAAAGTGTTTCATAGTATCAACTGAAGTGAATCTTAGGTAGAGTCTACGCCTCAGCAATTGGATGCGAAGGAATATTCCCAACAAGAACGCAGACACGAGGGTCACCAAAACACACATACGAGAAGGTTTGTAGCAGCATTATTTGTAATAGTCAAAATATAGGAACAGCAAAGTCGACCTACAACGGAACGAATCCAGAAATTGTGCAATATTCACATGGGACACCGCAGACCAATGAAATTGGACCATCTACAAGTGTGGCCAGATCTCACAAACATCACGTTAGCGAAATAAGCCAGACACAGAAGCATACATGCTGTGTGATTCCATCTCTGTAAAGCACAAAAAGCGGCAAAACGAATCCAGGTGCAAGAAGTCATGATAGAGGTTGTCCTCTGGGAGGGGGTGCTGGTTGGACGGGGTCTCAAGGGAGGATACTGGGATTCCGGTGATTTCTCCTTCTTGAGCTGGTGCTTTAACATGGGGGTGTTCAGTTTGTGAAAATAAATTGAGCCGCACCCTTACCATAGGTGCACAGACTGTACGTTTACCGTACACTCGTCACTCTGTACGCTGGAGGGTCGGGACTCGTTCCAGGACCCGCCTCCGATACTAAAATCTGCGCATGCTCAAGTCCCACCGTCAGCCCTCTGTATCCGCGGGGTCTGTGTACGTGGATTCAACCAATCGCGGATCTTAAACATAGGACGTGATCCGTGGTTGGTTAAATCCGCGGATGTAGAATCCGCGGATACAGAGGGCCTACTGTACTTCAATAGGAAGTGAGGATTGTTGAGTAAATGTATTTCAACTATGTCTGAAGTCAGCGACGTCGGTGAGCTGGGGGCGCACCTTACGACAGCCCCGTGAGGCAGGCGTTCTTCCTCTTCAGTAACTGGGCACCCTGACTTGAACAAAGTCCTAAACCCACTTCAACTCAAGTGATACCCAAACCTGAGTGACCCATCTCCAGGCCTGGCTATGTCTTATTTATTCTTGTAGAGCAGAAACTGTAAACTGGTGGCCCAGGGACCTGATTCTTTAGAAGGGTTGCCCTGGCTCAGTGCTTTATTTTGAAAAATCGGTTGCAATGTTATTTCATACGAAAATCAGGTCTCCACTTTCTCTTGAGATAATGGAAGACCTGGCAATGCTGGTCACTTCTGATGTATCAGCACAGGCCTGCTCCTGAGTAGTAGCTACTTCCTTCCCGTCTGTGCGCTGTTCAGTCCCCCACAGTACCCGCCCCCCGACCCCCTTCATCTCAGGCTGCTTCACTCGTTTCCGTTCCATGCCCAACCCCTGTAGGCTTGACGCTTCTGGCTTGGGGCTTCCCACTTTGCTTTCAGAATCTCTTTTTCCCCTCCACCTTTGTGAGCTGAATTCCTGATTGATGTTGTGCTGTTTTCTCTTCCCATCTCTTCCCACGGGGTGAGTTCAGCTGTTTCTCACACCTAAGGTATTGTTCATGGGATGCTGTTGTTTCCTTTTACACCAGCCGATTGTCCACATGTAGCAATTTGATATCTACAAAATACATTGTTCACTAACACAGGCAGGGCTAGAGTAAAAGCTGTATTGGCGAGGGGCTGTCAATTTCCTGGGACCCTCACCTGGATAGGTTGGTGCTTAAAGCAATCGTGAAATCCTTTCTCTTCTCTCACTGCTGATTCTTCATTAATTTAGCAACTATTTGTTGGATGACAGACACTGTTCCGGGCAAAGGGATGTGGCAATGGACAATCCAATGTCCTCACCTGCTTGGACCTGTGGTCCAGGGAGAGCAGACAGAAAATGCAGGCGCCCATACGTACGTCCTTGCACACGTAGAGGCATGTGGTGAGGAGTTACTATGCAGAAAAATTAAGGAGGGTAAGGAGTAGAGTGTGGGAGAGTAGGGCGGGTGGGGCTGATAAAGTGATAAGAAGTCATTTGTCCATCTACAGACGAATGGATCAAGAAGATGCGGTACATATATACGATGGAATATTACTCAGACATACAAAGAATGCAATTATGCCATCTGTAGCAACATGGATGGACCTAGAGATTATCCTACTAAGTGAAGTGAATCAAAGACAAATATCCTATGATATCGCTTATATGTGGAATCTGAAAAAAAGGGTGCAAATGAACTTATTTATGAAACAGAAGAGAGTCACAGATGTAGAAAACAAATTTATGGTTACCAGGGGATAAGGGGGGTGGGGGGAGGGATTAAACTGGGAGATTGGGAGTGGCATATACACACTACTATATATAAAATAGATATGTAATAAGGACCTCCTGTATAGCACAGGGAACTCTACTGAATACTCTGTAATGGCCTATATGGGGAACGAATCTAACAAGAGTGGATATATGTATATGTATAACTGATTTACTTTGCTGTACACCTGAAACTAACACAACATTGTAAATCAACTATACTCCAATAAAAATTTAATTAAAAAAAAAAGAACTTTGGCAGAGTTAGTGGCAAGTGCAAAGGCCCTGGGGCAGGAGCAATGGTGGCCTGTTGTAGGAACAGTGAGGAGGGAGGTCAGTATGGCTGGGGTGGGAGCGACAGGGAAACAGTAGGAAAAGAGGTCCCAGAGTGGAGGGGGATTAGGGAGACGCAGTGTCTAATCGTGTGCAGACCTTCTTACACCAGGCAGAGGCTTTGGAATTTCTAAGTGTGTTGAGGTCCATTGGTGGGATTTGAGTAGGGAAATGATGTCCAGTTTTCTATTCCTTACACTTTGCTGTTTCCTCTTTTCCTCCTTCCCCGTCTGTGCCTTAGGCCTGCCAGGAATTATTTTGTTTCACGCAGGGCTCTTGAGGTCTAAGAGGTCGCTGACATCTGGAAGTACTTTTACCTTTGAAAATGACAATTCAGATATCCATCCTTCTGAATGGAAATAAGTAGCTGAGAGTAAGTCATTTGTGAAATAATAATATAATAATAATATTTGTGAGCACTTTGCTAAACAAATCAGTTTATTCTGCCATCTGTGCTATTTATTAAATAAAGAACCAGTTATGCCTTCTTTATTTAATAACACGTGGTGGCTTAGAAGGTACTATTTTCTGGCGAGATGATGAGAAGCTGGAGAGGAGAGATATTATGAAAAGAATCCTGTGGACAGAATTTTCCAGACGCAGCCCCACTTGCCTCATTAGTTAGCAGAGATGCCTCCTAGGGCCTTGTATTCTGTCGCTTGTCCATTTTGGTTTATAGTGCCGCGAGTTTCCCGCTTCCTCTGCTTTAAAAGGCATTTTAATGGGAAACTGGAAACAATTTTAAACTGGAAGGCAGGGGCTTACTTCTAAAGAAATGTGTCCGTGGCATGTTAGCCGAAGAAGCCCGGTTAGCATCCGTGAGGGCCAGCGTGGTTCTCGAGGGTGGGGATGAAGCAGCTGAGGGGGGAGCCCGTGTAAACAAGCCTGGGAGAAAAAGAGCCCAGTTTCCCAGTGAGGACCACCCCGGACCAGAGGTTAATTGTAACAGTAATGGGATATCTGGGGCCTAGTTAAGGAAATGAAACTGTAACTAGGTTAACGAGAAATTAGACCGTTACCGCGCATATGTTAACTGAAGCTCCTGAAAGAGGGATTTGGGCCTTGTCCCGGAGTGGAGGGTGCCTTTCCCCCTAAGTGAAGAAACCTCTGCGTGGCTTGAAGGAAACGGAGGTTCAGAGATAAGGGACCCTCTGGATTTTGTCAAATCTCAGAATGGTGACCTGGGCAGGACACCAAAGCATCAGAGTTTGAGGGGTCCTGACTGACCCCAGATGATTTTGAACAGAACCCCATCTTCCAGTAATGGACTGAAAATCAGTGCAATTGTAACGATTAGATAATATTTCCGTTGTCTTGTAATGGTGGGAATTTCTTCCTCATTTTTTCTTCATCTCTTCAACAAATATTTATGAAGTGTCTACAATTTGATAAGTACGAGGCTGGTCCATGTAAACAAACAATTAAAATAATTGCAGACAAGCCTGACAGTAGAGGTCTGAACAGAATGCCTGGGGAACACGGGCTTAGATTTATTACTTATTTACACTTCGTTTCTTGCAACTGTATTTACAAAAGGTAATCTTTTCATACACCAAGAAATCTATTTTTCTCTCAGGTTCTTTTTGTGCATCTGTTTGCAATAAATCAGGAGGGTTTAGCTTTCTTAGCTAAAGTCACCTGTGTGGCTGTTACCTGCTGGCATCTGGGGGATTGAGGCAATTTGATAAGACTTTTGGCCAGAAGTATCCAGTTTTATAAAGGTATGACCTGACCTCAGCTGTTTTATGGAACACAAATGGCATTGAGCATCACGTGTGGTGGTGATTAGAGAAACCATTCCAAACCAGGCCAGGGTGACTTCTTTGGATTTCAGTGGAGGTAACAGAAAGAGTCACACATTGGCTTTCTTCCTTCCTTCCTTTCTTTCTTCCTCCCTCCCTCCCTCCCTCCCTCTCTCTCTCTCTCTCTCTCTCTCTCTCTCGCTCTCTCTTTCTCTCTCTGTTTCTCTCTCTCTTTCTCTCTTTCTTTCTTTCTTTCGTTCTTTCTTTCTTTCTCTCTCTCTCTCTCTCTCTCTCTTTCTCTCTTTCTCTCTTTCTTTCCTTTCTTTCCTTTTTTGTGGCCAAGTGGCATGCAGGATCTTAGTTCCCCTACCAGGGATCGAACCCGTGCCCCCTGCAGTAGAAGTGCAGAGTCCTAACCATGGGACCACCAGGGAATTCCCCACGCATTGGCTTTCTGAGGGATTCTCAGTTTCATCTTGACTTTTGCTCCCATTTCTTGTTCCCTAAAGGTGATCTGGTGCTTTTCCTTTTCTTTTCTGCCCAACCCAAATCATTAGTAATGCATTGTCTATAAAATGCAACTCAGAAGTTAATATGTCACAATATCAATATCAAATAGCTCAAGACAAATATTTTGGGAAAGAGGAGTGCCAATATCTATTACAATTAATACATGAACACATTCTCCTTCTGCAAGATCCAAACACTCAAGCAAAGCAATGCAGCAGCATTCTCTGACGCTAACGCAGCACAGGGCACACCTGTCCCACTCTTCTGTTTTGCTTGGCTATTCTTTTGCCCATTTTGTCTTCCTAGTGAACTTTAGAATTTGCTTGTTACATTCCATAAAGTTCCACAGTGGTTTACATGAGAATGATTTGAATTTGTATATTAATTTGGGCAGCACTTAAATCTTCACAATACAAAATTCTCTTCTCCAATAAATGACTTATCTCTCCATTTATTTAATTAATCTTTTATGCTCTTTGGTGCTATTTTATTTTAGTTTTATGCATCTGGGTCTTAGGCGTTATTTTTAGGCATTTGATGTTTCCTGTAGTCAAGGTAAATAAAATGTTTCTTCCCTAAAACGTTTTCTAGCAAGTTGATGCTGGTGTATAGAATTGTTTTCTGTTGATACCAGATCCATCTGCGCTGCTGAGCCCTTTTTTTTTTTTTTTCCGGACGCGCAGGCTCAGCGGCCATGGCTCACGGGCCCAGCCGCTCCGCGGCATGTGGGATCTTCCCGGACCGGGGCACAAACCCGTGTCTCCTGCATCGGCAGGCGGACTCTCAACCACTGCGCCACCAGGGAAGCCGCATGCTGAGCCCTTTTATTGCTCTGATGGTTTTGGGCAGATTCTCCTAAACATGCTAAATAGATAATATTATCATCTGAGAATACGGCGAGTTATTTTTCCTCTCTTCCCCAATATTTAGGTCTCTGTTTTTCCTTCTGTTAATGCATTGATGTGGCAGTACACTAAGTACAGTCTTGGGTGATAGTGGGAGCTGATATTGTAATTTTAATCTGATTTTAATGGGAACTTAATTTGATATTTGTTATAGTTTTCTGATGGTTGCCCTTTATTAGATTAGGAAGTTTTCTTCTATTACTAGTTTACTCAGGATTTTCTCCCTCCCCCTTCCTTCCTTCCTCTCTTCCTTTCTTTCTCTCTCCCTTTCTTTCTTTTTCTTTCTTTCTTTTCTTCCTCTCTCCCTTTCTTTCTTTCTATCTTTCTTTCTTTCTTTCTTTCCTTCCTTCTTTCTTTCTTTCTTTCTTTCCTTCTTTCTTTCTTTCTTTCTTTCTTTCTTTCTTTCTTTCTTTCTTTCTTTCTTTCTTTCTTTCTTCTTGGTAACAGCTTTAATGGGATCGAATTCACATACAATACAACACGCTGATTCAAAGTGATCACTTCAGTGGCTTCTAGTATATTCACAGACTTTTGCAGCCACACCACAATCAATTTCAGAACATTTTCATCACCCCGCAAAAGAAACTCCACATCCCTTAGCCGCCACCCCCAACATTTCCAGGAGGGGTGCTGATGGCTGTGTCTCCTGGGGCTACTGCACTTGGGGCTTCGTGTTGTATTTCTGTCCCTGACACCCTTATCGCGGCTACCTTCTGATGAGCGCAGAAGAGGAAGGAGGAAGAGAAATTGCCCAGAATGTAGCTGTGAAAGCAAAAGCACCTTGTCAGACGGGCTCTGGTTCTCCCCCTGCTTCCCATGTCCTCGGCTCTGGTCTCAGAGTCCTTTAGACCTGCCTCTTTCCCTGAACAAGGCTCCTTCCGCATATATTCCGACTTGTGGTTTCCTCCTTCAGTTGTTATTTGTTCCCATATGTTAGATCTGATTCTATCTGCTCTGTGCCGTTTCAGAATTCCTAAATCTCTCTTTTCCTGAGATTCACTGGTAGCTCCTATCT
Organism: Tursiops truncatus; assembly: GCF_011762595.2. Classification (NCBI taxonomy): domain Eukaryota; kingdom Metazoa; phylum Chordata; class Mammalia; order Artiodactyla; family Delphinidae; genus Tursiops; species Tursiops truncatus. The sequence goes on along the minus strand of NC_047053.1, from coordinate 3,517,735 downwards.
TTTCCAACACTGTTAAGATGGTCTTTTTGTTCTTTTCTCCTCATCTTTTGAAATTTCTCCTTCACCAGGGCTTGGGGAATCATGGTTGGTGTTGACGCTCTGCCACCATTTCGCTACTAGTTGGTTTTCTGCAAAATTGAGTTTTAAATCACAGCCTTCTAGAAAACCCTCCTATCGGTTGCCTTTTCAGCAGTATTTGCAGGAGAGTGGATTTTCTGTATTTCTTCACCAGCTTTGATTCTTCTCTGGCGCGTCTGCTATGTTTGCCAAAGAGTGTAACCAAGGAATCTCTCATGATTTCAACTTTGTCGTTTCAGGGTCTTCTTGTAAGGATGCTCTAAAGCATAGACAATATTGATTATCAACAAGTATGCACTGAGGACAATTTTCAAGCTTCTGGGTACATTCGAACTTGGAGAACCTTAGCAATGTGGAGGACATTCTCATAAGCCTTAAAGTATGGAGGCCAGAGGAGAAAAATCTTGCCTTACAGCCAAGTGGTATTTCCTGAGTCGAGACATCAATCCACAGACGTGGTGATGGGGCCAGATGCTGTGGAGTTTCTTGATCTTACGTTTATTAAATGCTCTTTTCACTTTGTGGGGTAATTAGAGGGCCAGCTCCAAAGCACTTGCCAAAGTAAGTCCTACAGGGAGTTTAATGATTCCTTCCAATGTATTTCCTAGTGATCCCACATGCTCTTAAATTTTAGTCTCTCCCTAACCATGATCCCTTTCTGGTCTGTTACCATTTGTTAAAAAACAAACATGTCAGAATGGGCTTCTGCTCCGATGAATGAAAGCTTGGTATTTCAGAACTGCGAGTATTCTGGTGTAACAGGGGGACAAGCTTAAGTCTGATGTCGCTGTGTCCTCTAGTTTTCTGGGATTGTTTTTCCTTCAGCATCTAAACACCAGTAGACTGTGCCCATCCTGACAGACAGCGTGAAGTTCGGTCTAACGAGTTGTGGGATTTCCTGAGGAAAGTAGCCGTTTCACAGATCCATTCTGACCGTCTGGTCCCTCTCTCACCTCACCTCAGCCAGAGGCCCCGCATGCTCTGTTCTGGTCAAATCATGACAAGTCTTTTCTTTCTTTTTTTTTTTTTTAACATCTTTATTGGAGTATAATTGATTTACAATGGTGTGTTAGTTTCTGCTTTATAACAAAGTGAATCAGCTATACATATACATATATCCCCATATCCCCTCCCTCTTGCGTCTCCCTCCCACCCTCCCTGTCCCATCCCTCTAGGTGGTCACAAAGCACCGAGCTGATCTCCCTGTGCTATGCGGCTGCTTCCCACTAGCTAGCTATTTTACGTTTGGTAGTGTATATATGTCCATGCCACTCTCTCGCTTTGTCCCAGCTTACCCTTCCCCCTCCCTGTGTACTCAAGTCCACTCTCTAGTAGGTCTGCTTCTTTATTCCTGCCCTGCCTCTAGGTTCTTCATTACCTTTTTTTTTTTTTTTTTAAGATATGGCTGCTTTCTTATCCTCATCTCCTGTCTCCTAAGTCCTCAAGGCATAGCTAAAACCATCGATCACATTAAATAAAACATTGCCAAAGATGTCGTGTGTCAGAGACCGCGTGTTTTCCCCAATATTTGTTCTTTCTTTCTCACTTAAATTATGAAATCACAAGTGTTGGCTGGACACATGGTTGGGGGTTAAAGTCTATGTCCCAGCCTTCCTTTTGGTTTCATTCTGGCCAGGAGGATTTAAACAGGAGTGATAGAGTAGTGTATATAACTTCCAAGCTGTGTCCTTGAAAGAAAAGTAACAATGCCTCTTCTTTCTTTATCTGTTCCTGGCACGTGGATGAGTTGACTGCTGTGGGAGCTACCATCTTGGAGGACAAGATGGAAGCTGTATGTGAAGGACAGAAGGACAGAAGGGTCTGAGGTCTCCAAAACTCTGGAGTCACTCTATAAGCTTTGGATGCTCAAACTGGAAAGGAATGAGAGAGAAATAATTCTCAGTTGGGTTTCAGCTACGGGTCTTTTGACCTTTGTTGCAAAACGTGAACCATAAATGTTGGGATAATGAAAGGGAATAACAGAGGGAAATTTAAAGCTGGTGAGTAGATCTTTTAAAGGACAGAAAAGTAAGGAAAATGTGGGACCTTTGCTAATAATCTTGAAAAGTGAAGAGTATCAGAGTTATAGGCGTCAGGAATTCTGAGTTGCTTAGATCTTTGTGATTAACCCTAAAGGGAAGGGTTTCTGATATCCCTCTATGTGTTTGCTCATATTAGGGTCACATACAGACTGTCATAGTAGGTAACGAAGCATTATTTTTAAGCCAACATTCCAGAATTTAAACTTTCAAATTGCTACAACATAAGCATTATTAAAAAGAACGTTTTCGGAATCGCCTTAAGACCGTATGTGTAGGCCATGCAATAAAATCCACCTTACGAATTAAAAGTCACACATTTTGACGTATATTGATAGCACCCAACTTGATCCCCTTCCCAAATCATCAGGTTTAGTTCTGAATGACTCTTGACTCTTTCTAAAAATCAAACCTACCCTCCAAGGATACAGCTGTAAGTCTATTTGAATGATCGAGCCACAGTTCTGAAAATAACGTCAAAGAGGATTTCAGAAGTTGTAAAATTACAACCTCCCTAAAGGAAGTATCCCTCTTTCCGAGACAAGACAAAGGGGTCTTTGGGTGGTCTTGACTGATCATAAACTTGATAAGTTTTCATCTGTTTGCCGATAACCGGTTAATTGTCATAGCAGCTAGATCTCGTTGTAAATTCTACTTTGCTCATCATCCTGGCATCAGTGCTAAAACTCATGGTGATACAAACGGGCTTAGGTCTGGTTGCACTTGGAACTGAGGATTCAGCAGGTGGCCAACGGGCAGAGACATTTCACACACTGAACCCGAATTAGTCTGTAACTCTGCCTTAGAAAGCAGCTTGCCTATAAATATTTCACTCTGCGTCAGACAAAAGCTGGATGGATGTGAGGCCACTTCAGACAAAAAGCAGATAAATTCCTGCTTAACGTGTACCTGATGCTTTATGATTTCTGCCCAGCTTCAGATTTCCTGGATCAAATGTTCCCAAGGCCCGTGAGGTCATGTGGTTTCAGAGACATAAGCTAAGCTTGGTGTCTATTACAGAGGAGACATCGCATCCGGGTGTGGCCACGCTGAAGGTAAGTGTTAATCCCAGTCTGATTTCATGTGTGTGCAGCAGCTGTTGGGAACATTAGGTCTGCCATCTGTGTCCAATGGAGCGGTCTCCTACCACCCAGCCTCGTCTGGCTCCAGAGTTAACTTAGCGCATATTGGGAAATTCCTGAAACAACATGAGACCTTAACACTGTTTTCCCATCAAATCCTCGGAGTTTTTGTTGATGTTGAGAGAGTCATAGGAGGTGTGAAACCGTAGGACTGGCGAATGGAATGGTTTACTCATAAAATCTGGGACCCTTATTGGAGGGGTTCTTTCTTCAAGTTAAACGCATGTGTTTTTCCAAGAATAAACTCAGTGCCCTACCTGGAGTAAAATGGTCCTTGAACGTTATGAGCCAAATCCTGTGTTCTTTTTTTAAAGTTATTTTTTATTACTTATCTATTTTATACATATTAGTGTATATATGTCAATCCCAATCGCCCAGTTCATCCCACCCCCCCCCTTCCCCCTTGGTGTCCATATGTTTGTTCTCTACATCTGTGTCTCCATTTCTGTCTTGCAAACCAGTTCATCTGTACCATTTTTCTAGATTCCTTACATAGGCATTAATATACGGTATTTGTTTTTCTCTTTCTGACTTACTCTGTATGACAGCCTCTAGGTCCATCCACATCTCTACAATGACCCAATTTCGTTCCTTTTTATGGCTGAGTAATATTCCATTGTATACATGTACCACATCTTCCTTATCCATTCATCTGTGGATGGGCATTTAAGTTGATTCCATGACCTGGCTATTGTAAATAGTGCTGCAGTGAACATTGGGGTGCATGTGTCTTTTTGAATTATGTTTTTCTCTGGGTACATGCCCAGGAGTGGGATTGCTGGGTCCTAGGGTAATTCTACTTTTAGTTTTTAAGGAACCTCCATACTGTTCTCCATAGTGGCTGTATCAATTTACATTCCCACCAACAGTGCAAGAGGGTTCCCTTTTCTCCACACCCTCTCCAGCATTTGTTCTTTGTACAGATCCTGTGTTCTTGATGATTGGTTTCTGTACCAGCTTGGTAATGCAGAGCACCTCTCAGACTTAGCTCTCCATCTGCGGATGAAAATTTCGTGGGTTGGATTTATGGTCAACGATTTTACTCCTGGAAGGTAAAACTAAACATTCATGGAAATCTTGAAGTAGAGTTAGCATTTTCTCACCTCTCCTAGGGCATGGCCCATCCCTCCAAAATTGTTTTCTTTATTTTCCTCACTTCTTCATACCGTTCGTTCCTTTAGCATAAGGAAAATATCTGCTTAAGCTGATTTACATCCACGTGTGAGTAAAGGAGAGTTGATCTTAGCTGTCAGCCACACTGAACATGTGAATTTGCATTTTTTTAAAGTGATGTTTGGTACTCCATCTGATTTTAGCTAACTGACTTGACCCTCTCTTTCAAGGAGCTGCTGAAATACCCATTCTCTGAGTTTTTTCAGGATTAGGGCTGGTGACGTCCTACATTTCAGCTTCCCTCTTTGATTGATCCAGTTATCAGCTATTACACCTGTTTGAATTATAACCCTTCTTTGAGGCATAATAACTTTTTAAAGATACAACTGCTAATAGAGTCCATTCGTGGGCGATTCAGTGCATTTGCAGCGTTTAAAGGAATTTAATAGTCCAAACGTTTAATTGATCACTGACTATGCACCAGTCAGGTGTGTGCCTGTATGTGTCTGGTTCTTCGGGCAGCGTTTTCACAGGACTACATGATATTAAATATCCATGACAGGATTTGGGGTGATGGAGAACCCCTGGCCTTTGTCTAGCACCGGTCACTTTGCCTTCAGTTCTCATGTCTGTGGGTCCCACTCTGCCACACCTTCCCCCTCTCATGGGTGTACCCTCACTGTAGCTCCCTGATTCATTTTCTGACTTCCAGATCAGGTCGTTCTGAATCAAGTTCACTTCACTGGCACATATTCCCCCAGAGGTATTGTTTATACATGGACCAACTTGAACCTTTGGAAACAGAAGCAACGGCAGCAAGTCCAAGAAGTAAGGGTCTCCTCACCTCATGTCCTTGTCCCCAAAGCGCAGCATGGAGCCTGATGAAGATACCAGTGAGCATTCCTTGTCAATAACTTCATTTCTCCCCTTGTGTGTCTCCCAGACTTTTTCTTAAATTTTTATTGGAGTATAGTTGATTTACAATGTTGTTGTCGTTTCCGGTGTACAGCAAAGTGAATCAGTTATACATCTACGTATACCCATTCTTTTTCGGATTCTTTCCCCATATAGGTTACTACAGAATATTGAGCAGAGTTCATATACACACTACTGTGTGTAAAATAGATAACTAATAAGGACCTACAGTATAGCACCAGGAACTCTACTCTCATAGATTTTTATTTAATTCAGCCCTCTTGTAATTCAATGCACCATCTGCGGTCTCATGGCCAATTTAACATACTAAAAAGAATAAAAATGTGACTGCTTAAAAAAATGAGTTTGTTCCTCACTTCACTCTTTCTAAGCCAAGGGCACTCACAGATGGGGAAACTCATCAATTTGAGTTTCCAAAGTCGGCATGCCGGTGTATCCATTGGGCTCAGATGAAGAATGTGCTCCTGGATTATTTTCCCGATCAGAAGACTTTTTCATACTTGACAAAACTAGAGACACTGGAGCGAGACCAGATGCAGGATATCAGAGGGCAGAGATATCTTTAGTTTCTTTCTTAAGCATCTTGTGCCTCTGGAATTAGCATCATGCAGGAAAGTGATGGGAAGGAACTGTCTCTTTTGTGCCCAGAGCACGGGCATCACATCAAAAGTCAAATGTACCAGCGATCATTATAATGAAACCTCCTTCCCACATCCTGGCACCAGCAGTGTTACTCGGAAGATAAAGCTTCTTGCTGCAAAGTGTCTGTGCTGCAAAGACCTTCATTCATTCATTCATTCAACTTCTCTTTACTGAATGGCCGCTAGGAACAGGGACTGTGCATCTTGGGAATCTTTGAATGAGAGCCACAGAAGCGTGTATTTTTCTGGAATTCTGGCTGAACACAAACATTGTTGATGCCACCTGTGTCCATTGACATTTATTTAATAACACTTGAGAGGCATTCCAGCATAGCGTTCAGGGCACACACCCGGGTATAGAAGCCTGGCTCCCCCACTTTGTAAATATGTCACTTTGGGCAAGTTACATGGACCTACCTCAGTCTCCAACTACCGACTAGAATGTTAGTACTTACCTACCAGGGTTGTTGTGAGAATTAACGCTATGAGTCCATATCTTGTGTATAACAGTGCTGAATACAGAGCAGGTGTTCATAAATGCTGGCCATCATTATAACAGAATTTAATATCCAAACCGTCCATTTGAATAAATTGCCTAAACTTTCCAAACACCTGTTTGTGCATCTTACAGAATAAGGGTAATAACACCTACCTACCTACGTTATAGAAGTGCTGTGGTTCCCATGAGACAAGATATATAGAAGTGTTTTATCAACAGTCATGTCTTACATGCTTCAAAGTTACTTTCATTATGTTGAGCTCTTAAAAGATCACCATAATGAAACTTCTTTGTCTGTTCAATTCCTCAGGTTATACCTTCTGAGTCGAAACAGAGAGAAGAAAAGCAGGCTCAGCTCCTTGCAAAGGAGAGAGAAATTCTTGATCACAATCCCATCAACACTGTATAGAGGAAAAAACAGAGACTGTTGGTGGTAACAGGAAGAGACAGTATATGCTGGACCACAAAACGCAGTAAATCTTTACTAGGAGGGACGAGGGCAGGTACGTGGCCCAGGCTAGGCCAACTGGATGCTCCCTTGCTGGAATTTAATTCTCGTGTAGAGAAACAAAGAAATTGAAAACAGTCACGTTCCGTCCCACTGCAGCCTCCTGGGCACCGAGTCCCTGCGACGTGCAGAGATCGTGGTCTCTGGTCCCTGGTTTCCAGGGCTGCTGTCTTTTCCTTCATGTCCCAGGCTGCTCTTCTGGCCTCTTGTCAATCTGGGGAGCTCTCGATCCTTTCCAATAAATCACCTTCAGCCTAAGTCAGGTTAATTTCTGTTGCTTGCAACACAGGATCCCTAACTGATGTCTGCCCCAACCTGTCTTACAAGGTTGGCACCAAAATCACACATCTTTCTCCCGCCTCCTCCATGCACTGTGTTCTGCTGCACGTGTGCACCCTCGTGCGCCTATAACGGCTCCTCTATCGTATCATGCGCGTAGAAGCCACTTACTCATTCCTCCATCAGACAAATGCTGAGTATCTAGGCATCGATTCGGTTGATGGGGAACAAAATAGACAAAATCCTGTGCCCTCGTGAGTTTATATCCTCATGGGGGAAGAGAGACAATGTATTGATAATAGGGAAGAACACATCTGACTCCATATTAGCTCTGTTCCCTTTCCTGTGCTTAGTCATGCTGGCTCTGCACCTTTTGTAAAAGCATGTTGCCTATAGCCTGAAATATACAGGCTAGGCTGTTCCCAGGGCTCTGACCATTAAGAGTCCATTCATATAGAGATAAAAAGTTGCAGAACAGAGAATGACATTTGACTCGTTGGAGGTTTACAGGAACATCACCACCTGACCTATATGGGCACTTGCAAGAGCAAAGGATTCCGACACCAAGAGGTTTGCAACAAGTAACCTCGCCCCTCCCTCACCTGGCCTTTAAAAGTGCTTTGCTGAAACCCTTTGAGGACTTCAGGGTGTTTGGGCACTACCTACCCCAGTTCTCCTTCATGGCCCTGAAATAACCCTTTTTCCACTCCAAACACCAACGTTGCAGCTTGTTCAGCCTTGCTGTGTGTCAGGCACAGAACTTGCGTTCAGTAATAAACAAAGTATGTATATATATACACACACACACACACACATATATAAGGTTAGATAATGAAATGCGTCGGGAAATAATGAACCTGAGAAAGAGGACAGGAAGAGCCCAAGGCAAGGGGCTGATGCAATTTTAAGTTTTTATCAGGGAAGACTGACTGACAGAGGACACATGTGAAAGACATGGAGAGATAGACAGCCATGTGGATATCAGCAGGAAGAGCATTTCTGGTGAAGGGAACAGACAATGCAAAATTGCCCTGGTGGAAAGTCGCTTCCAGTGTTGTGGGGACAAGAATGCTAGTGTAGGTGGAGCAGACAAAGCAAAGGAGAAAGCAGTAGGTGCTGAGATCAGGGAAGTAATAGGGAGTTGGGGGCAGAGAAGGTAGGGACATTGTTAGGACTTTGGTTTTTTTTGGTTTTTTTTTTTGCGGTACGCGGGCCTCTCACTGTTGTGGCCTCTCCCGTTGCGGAGCACAGGTTCCGGACGCGCAGGCTCAGCGGCCATGGCTCACGGGCCCAGCCGCTCCGCGGCATGCGGGATCTTCCCAGACCGGGGCACGAACCCGCGTCCTCTGCATCGGCAGGCGGACTCTCAACCACTGCACCACCAGGGAAGCCCAGGACTTTGTTTTTTTACTGGAAGTGAGTTGGGAAAACATTGGAGGGTACTGCCCAGCAGACGACATATGATTACCTGTGCGTTTCTCTTCTGCACAGGCATCTATTGGCTTTCAAGGACCTTCACCATCTGGGCGTGACCCATGCGTTCCATCCTGTCTTCCATGCCCTGCTCTGTTTCAGCCAGACCGCTCTATTCCTTCTAACCTGGACACTACACAGGTCCACGTCTTGATCCACCGTCTACCCAAAACTCAGCATCGATCAATGGCTGTTTCCAATCCCATCTCCTTCCAGATGTTTTCTTCCACTCAACCAGGCCACAGCGGTCTCGCCCACTTCTGAACCTTTCACGAACTAGCCTCTACACCCTCCAACTGAGATTTAGCGCATAGGCCCTTGTATTTTATAGAATGTTTTGTGTATGCCTGCCATGTCTATCCAAAAACTATAGATTGTAAACTTTGGGAACAAAGGGACCATGTTTTGCCCCTCTTTGTCGCCCCTCGAGAGCGCGACGAAAAGGAGTTTCGTGTTACTGGCAACAATCTCCAAGGCTCTCAGCATGTCTGGGTTCTGTTTCAAAGGTTTACAATGGCCCCTTCTTTCCTAGGGGGTCTTGAAACGTTACAAACGAATGTGTAACTACATGCTTTGCTCAAGTAACAGAACAGAGTTACGATGTAAGATCAATCATTATAGTCCATTAAATCTGGGCTGTTCAGGGAAAGGGACGCCACGGGCCTTGGTCAAGAATCAAGGGACTCAAAGCCACGCAAGCCAGGTCCAGGGGCTTTGTCCGGCCTGAGAACAAGCTGCGATTGTCCACCCAGCGCATGACGGCAGGGACTAGCATTCTTTAATTCCGCAGCTGAATGGCACACACAGCCTTGTGATCCCAGATCCCGTGCGAGGTTAACTAGCCTTCTATAAACATTAACACCCATGGGAATGGCGCGCCGTAATTACCCTGGCCCCTAAGTACTTGGCAGTTTACAGAACTCGCTCTACAGGCTGGAGTGCAAATGTAATTTGCGTGGCAATGTTTATAGCAGTCACAGCTCTGTAAACAGGCTGCCTGGGCCGAGGACACTGGGTTTGTGTCTTAATGGGGATATACCTGCAAAACCATGGTGTAGAAGCTTTCCCAGACAGACGCCTGGGCTCAGAACCCCTCCAAATCCTTCATATTAACTTTCCTCTATTGCTCACATGAATGCCGGGGATGCAAATGAAAATGTCCTTATTCGGGTAAAAAAAAAAAAAAAAAACCCTAACAAAAATCACATCGCCCAGCTCTTACTCCCTGGGGATTTCCTCTGAAGTCAGAGGCAGAATATATGCCTATTTCTCAAACTCTTGTATTAGTGTTTACTAGAGTCAGATGACCTGGGTGGAGTCGCATTTATGCCATTAAATATTTGTGCAATGTTGGTTAACTCCTGCTGTCTGAATTTGTGCGGGAGCTGGGTGAGAGCTCCAGTGTCCATTTTTGTTTTCACGTTCTGTGACTATGTGTTTCTCTGAGCCCCAGGGAGGTGTCTGTCTTATAATAAAGAAATGGAGATTCTAGTCTTGGTCTACGGAGCAGAAAAAGAACTTTAAAGATAATCTAGTCATTCTCCCTTATTGTAACAGTAAGACACTGATTCCTAGAGTCTGTGAATCACTTCTCCAAGTCACACAGCCACTTATAGGGCTACGACTTACACCCTCATCCTCTGGTCCTCAATTCAGAATCTTCCCATTATATCCAAGGCTTTTTAAGAGTGACTTGTCTAAAATAACCAGAATGATCATTTATCTGAATGATCAGTGAGAACATATAAAAAATGCTCAACATCGTTAGGCAACAGGGAAACACAACTTTAAAACCACAAAGACATCAGCTAAAAGGAAGAAAAGACAGATAATACCAGAAGTTTGGGTTTGAATTTTATTTTATTTATTTTTTTATATAGCAGGTTCTTATTAGTTATCTATTTTATTTTATTTTTTAATTTTTTTAATTTTATTTTTTATTTTTGGGTGCGTTGGGTCTTTGTTGCTGTGTGTGGACTTTCTCTGGTTGCAGTGAGCGGGGGCTACTCTTCGTTGCGATGTGCGGGCTTCTCATTGTGGTGGCTTCTCTTGTTGTGGACCACGGGCTCTAGGTTGGCGGGCTTCAGTAGTTGTGGCACGTGGGCTCAGTAACTGTGGCTCGCGGGCTCTAGAGCGCAGGCTCAGTAGTTGTGGCGCACGGGCTTAGTTGCTCGGCGGCACGTGGGATCTTCCCGGACCGGGGCATGAACCCGTGTCCCCTGCATTGGCAGGCGGATTCTTAACCACTGCGCCACCAGGGAAGCCCTAGTTATCTATTTTGTACTGATAATAGCAAGTGTTGATGAGCGCAGGGAGCAACTGGAATGCTCCTCCAGGGCTGGTGTGGGTCCAGCCACCTTGGAGAAGAGGCATCAATTTTTATAAAATCAAACACGCCCTTAGCATATGACCCAGTAATTCCACTTACCTGTTTACCCAAGAAACATGAAAATGTGCACACTATGACTTCACACGAACGTTCAGAGCAGCTGTATTCAATACCAGCTCTAGACTGGAAACAACCCAAATGGACATCACCAGGCAAAAGTTCTGGTACCTCCATGCCTTGAAAAACTACTTAGGATTAAAAAAGGAAGCATGTACTGTTACAAGCAAGAACACAGATGAATATAATAATATATTAATAACATAATAGTATAATAATAACAAAATAATGAATATAATAAGCTAAAGAAGTTAGACATTAAGGAGTACATACTGAAGGATGGCTTTGCATGAATTTCTAGAAAAGGCAGGTACGGTGCTTGCACGGAGCTGGAGCTGAGGTGAGGGGACAGCAAAGGGCATGAGGAACGACCCGGGCCCTGGAAATGTTCTCTGCCCGGATTATGGGGCTGGTAACACAGGCATACATTTGTCAAAACTCACCCCAGGGTATACTTAACATGGGTATATTCTACTGTATGTAAATTGTACCTCAAGAAAGTTGGCAAAATATGATAGCGGTTTCCTATTGGCACTGGGGAGGCGACAGGGCAACGGGGCAACAAGGCCTGCTCTCCTGGTGCCCTCTCAGGCCCGCACGCCCTCCAGACCCGGCCCGCCAAGCACTTTTGCACATCCCTCAGAGCAGAGCTGGCTGCAAGCTCTGCAAAGCAGGTGGGAAAAAGCGAAGTGGAAAAACCACTCTGCCACGTTTATCTCTGATGCAAAGCCTTGTTCAGCTCGCCCGAGATGTGTTTATAAATCCACTCTCTGGTCTGATTTAGATTTGCAACCAGGAAGGGGACGTGGCTCTTTTTAAAGAAAGCAAGGCTCTTCAGGGCGCAGATGTCCCCAGGGGAGGCTGAATGGACCCACAGCAGGCAACTTCGGGGTGTATATCTGGTGGGGGAGAGACCCCGGTAAGGACCGAAACTCCCTGAGGCTGGGGTTTGAGGCAAGCATGAGGTGAAGGGAGAAAGCAGTCACTGTGGTCATTTCGATGCTGCAAACACTGCCTAGACCTCCAATCTCCTTCAGTTTCTGACTGTGGAAGAAAGAGGCTTTTTAATAAAATGTAATTGATATGCACTGTGGATCCAGGTTTATGAATTGATGCGCCAGATGGTTGGAGAGGCAAAGGTTTCTTTGAAGAAGTGTTCGGTCTGGTCCAAAGAGAGGTATGTACGGAAATCATGTCTCAGCCCTGCCCCAGGACTTTTATGTGGACATGGAGCCCTCAGGGGCTTCATAAACCCCAGGCCCTAGCCTCCGACGTGCCTCAGCCCTCCTGGCTCGGATGCCCCATTTCTCCCAGGCATGGACCTGACCCTGCCCAAGCCCAGAGGGTCCCCTACAAGACAGGCCAGCTCACACACTCCCCATTCCCCTGGCAGGGACAGGAACGGACAGATGCTAAGGGTGGACTAGATGCCTCTAGTTTCCAAACTGAAATTCTAGAATACTGTGTATAGGGAATAGGACCCATTTTCAAATGTGGTCCCAGATCTATAAATAACTTGTGCTCAAAAATATGACCAAGGGATGGAAATTGGGTAAAGCAAACCCAAGTCATTCCTGACTTTGACATTAGCGTCATACTGGGCATGTCTCTATGACAAATGAAAGGTACATAATGGAATATCGGGTGAGTTATATTTCTAAAGTACTATCTTGGTCATTTACTCTCCTTCTCAAAAATCTTCAGCAGCTCCCTATTGCCTCCTAGAGATAAAGGACATCTCTGCTCTGTCCCTGCACAGAGCATAAGGAATCCAGGGCAGCGTGGCCCTAAGACAGCCCGAGCCTTACATGATTCACCCTGCGTATTGTGAGAGCCGCACCTGTGACCTGGATACCCTGGCGACGTTGCCCTGTAAGAGTCATCAGTCCCAAGGGAGACTTTTCAGTTCCGTCTGGCACCAAAGAGGACGTTTCAGAATCCTCTTAACATCTGAAAAGGAATAGATTACATGTATAACTGAATCACTTTGCTGTACACCTGAAACTAACACAACATTGTAAATCAGCTACACTCCAATATAAAATAAAAATTAAAACAACAATCCACCTTACCTATATCATCCCTCCCCACCCCCTCCCCACACATTCAAGGAGATTTACTGAATTTGCCCCAAGGGATGTCGCTCCCCTTGCCTGGCAAGTGAATGGATTCAGCCTCAATATGCATCATATTTTGGTCTTCGGTTACGCAGCTACACTGATTTTCCAAAATTCCCCAACTTTACCCGACAAACCTGACGGCCCAGTGTTGTCCTACACGTGTTTTTTGTTTGTTTGTTTGTTTTTAAGCTGACAATACCAACACTCATAAATCCTAGTTGGTTGATCATGGACATTATTGGAATATTACTACTTCCTCGAGATCCTCCGACATCTCCTTGCCAATTTTAATCACTGCTTGATGCGTCAAAAAATAGCCCAAGTGGTGGGATTCGGTTAGTTAATTCAGTTCTACTTGTGTGTCAGTGTCTCCTCCGACGCGTGGCGGGAGCTGCCCGTTGCTGTCTGGCTGGTGTGTGAGCACGGGGACCACGTTTTGGGGGACCACGTTTTGGGGGGTGTTTTATGGTGAAGCCATTGTTGGTTAGCACTGCTCCCTGCTTCCGTTGTCTGCCTTGTTTTCAGGCAATGGGATTGCTGTAAAAATTCACTGGGGTGAAAAAATGTCTGTATTTTTTGCAAGTCCTGCTTTGGTGTTCGCATGTCCTGGAACTAGCTCATTAGCAAAATACTGCAACTTTGAGCCATGGTGCCCTTGACCCCTTATGCTCTGTACAGATGAATTAGACTTAGGAAGTCAGAGATTAGGGCTAGATCGCCATTTGAGAAACTGTACTAATCCCAGAGACATTTAAATGGAAAGGAAGCTTCTAGAGAATGTAAATGTATGTTAAGAATGCTAGATATACTTCTTTTTTTTTTTTTTTTTTAACATCTTTATTGGAGTATAATTGCTTTACAATGGTATGTTAGTTTCAGCTTCACAACAAAATGAATCAGTTATATATATACATATATTCCCATATCTCTTCCCGCTTGCATCTCCCTCCCTCCCACCCTCCCTATCCCACCCCTCCAGGCGGTCACAAAGCACCGAGCTGATCTCCCTGTGCTATGCGGCTGCTTCCCACTAGCTATCTACCTTACGTTTGGTAGTGTATATATGTCCATGCCTCTTTATCGCTTTGTCACCGTTTACACTTCCCCCTCCCCATAGTCTCAAGTCCATTCTCTAGTAAGTCTGTGTCTTTATTCCTGTTTCACCCCTAGGTTTTTCATGACATTTTTTTTTTAAATTCCATATATATGTGTTAGCATACGGTATTTGTCTCTCTCTTTCTGACTTACTTCACTCTGTATGACAGACTCTATAGATATACTTCTGATATTTAGAATTCCATATTGTATTAATTTATTGATTTGTCAGTTTGGTTTACAACAAACTTACAACAATTGTCACATGCTTACGTGTTGTCTTTTGAGAAGACAAACTTACAACAATTGTCACATGCTTACGTGTTGTCTTTTGAGAAGGGCACAGGCTCCAGGAAGACAGGGTTTCTGTCCTTCCATCTCTGTATCCACAGAGATCTTGACTGACAGCTGGACCAAAGCAAACACGCACCCGGTTGTTGGAAGAAAGAACCAAGGTGATGTCTCTTGTTCCTCCTGGGTCTCACCATCAATTAAGGGGAACATTTGTTAAATCAATTTGTCCCCGTTTTTAAACACGTCAGACTCTCTCATGCCATTCATCACACTTGTTAACCTGAAGATGGCAAAGAATAAATAATTTTCCTCCCTCATATTTAGCCCCTTATACTCTGTCTGATACACACAAGTGTAAAACCATGCAGGAAACAATTTACAGATGTAGGCAAGAGAGTGTTCATTGCAGTGTTATTTATACCAGCAAAAAAATTAGAAAGGCCCTTAATGTCTGACAATAAAAAATAATGAATAAATTATAGACCATCCACGAGATGGAACATAGACATTATGATATTGAAGAATTTCCAGGAATGATGAAATGCTAATATAACAATACATGACTAAGGAAAATAATAAAAACATATTTAATAGAATTCCAATTTTGGAAAAATATATCAAATCATATTAGTGATTATTACCAGTATTTGGCATTATACATGACTTACATTTTCCTTTCTATAATTCTTAGTGTTCAGTTTGCTTTCTAGTTTGTTAGATGTTGCTACTGCTGTAACAACTTTCTTTTCTTTGGCATCTTTCTGTCTGTTTTATTGTTGTTGTGGATGGTGGAGTTTTGCTGTTGCTGTTTGCTTTTTTGGTTGGTTTGTTTGTTTTTTGGCGGTACGCGGCCCTCTCACTGTTGTGGCCTCTCCCGTTGCGGAGCACAGGCTCCGGACGCACAGGCTCAGCGGCCGTGGCTCACGGGCCCAGCAGCTCTGTGGCATGTGGGATCTTCCCGGACTGGGGCACGAACCCGTGTCCCCTGCATTGGCAGGCGGACTCTCAACCACTGCGCCACCAGGGAAGCCCCTGTTGTTTGCTTTTTTAAATTTCTCTTTGTGTGGTATATTCTTTCATTCTTTTATTTGAGAACTTCAGGTATAGTTTTTTAATACGGGTGAGATATCTCTTTTTAAATTTTTATTTTATATTGCAGTATAGTTGATTTACAGTGTTGTGTTAGTTTCAGGTGTACAGCAAATTGATTTAGTTTTACATATACATGTATCTATTCTTTTTCAGATTCTTTTCCTATATAGGTTATTACAGAGTATTGAGTAGAGTTCCCTGTGCTATACAGTAGATCCTTGTTGATTATTTGTTTTATATATAGTAGTGGAGCTGTCTATAAATAGCATAATACCATTTTTTCCTTTATCAGATCTGAGAATCTCTGACTAATGTGTGAATTAAATCTACTCACATTTATTTGGATGACTTATATTTTTATTAACATGCTTTTTCTTAGGTTTGTTTTTGATACTCTCTGCCTTCTATTGAATTAATAAAGTCTTTTATGATTCCCTGTTTTTCTTTCTTCTCATTTGGAAATCAGACATGACATTTGTATGCCTTTAGCTTTCACCCTAACATTTCTAACACTTATACTGAACTTTATGTTTGGCTAACAAAGTCTAAACTTGGTATTGTAGAGACCACTCCCCGCCCCCCCAGCACACTGAGAAATAAACACGCCTTGCTTCCAACTTTTATCCTCCCATCTTTCATATAATTTTCATCTAGTACTTTACTTCTGCTTTGTCTTACAACAAATAATTAACAGTAATAATCCATATATCTCTATATATTTTACTGTCCATGGTTATTTAACTTTTCTAACATGATTTGTAATGTTTTTTGTTCACCATTACTTCACGTTTTGCTCCTTTCTTCCTTCCTTTTTTTTTTTTTTAACTAGAGGACATAAATCCACTTATAGTATGTCAACAAATGTCTTTAAATTCTCAATATTTGTAGACCTGAAAATGTCTTTTTATTTTGCTCTCATTCTTTTAAAAGTTATTTTGTATTATGAAATATATTAAAGACTCCAAATCACAAACAATAATATAACTGAGTGCAAGAGTTCACATTTGGCCATTTTTGCTTCATATATTTTAAAAGTCTGTAAAAAATAGAGTGAAAATCTCACTTCCCAGTTCCTCCCGAAGGATAACCACTGTCTTGAAGTGGATGTGTGTCATTCTCAGGCATGTTTTCATGCATTTACTGCATATGCCTGTTTCCTTAAACAATAGATAGTATCGTTTTGTGTCATAATATGTCTAACCTAGTCGTATTTTTTCACTCACGTGTCTTTGAAATTTTCCCTGCTGGCACACACAGGCCTAGTTCATTTATTTTACTTGCTGTATAATAAAACCATGGTATAAATAAACCACCATTTAATTGTAGATTTCTTCATCAAAGGGCAGTTGACCTGTTTGCACTTTTCATTATTACAATTAAGGTGGCAACCAATTTTGTTGTGTTTCCTTGGACACATAGTGAGAATTTGTCTAGGGTAGAAACCACAAGCAATTTTTCTGCGTGTTGCACATCTGTAGTCAGACTAGTTAATGTCAGAATTAATTGTTCCAAATTATACTCCTACCTGCAATGTATAAAAGTTGCCATTTTCCCACACTCGATGTTATCATGTGATATAATTATTCCCAATCTGATGAGTAAAATATAATATCTAATTACTGTTTACAACTGCGTTTTCTTGATTACTAATGGCCCTGAGCATCTTTCTATATGTTAATTAATCCTTTGGGTCTTTTTCAGCGAGTTGCCTCTTAGTAGTCTTTGCCTATTTTTTTCTCTTTGCTTCCTTATCTTCTATTAAATTTTTAGGAGTCCTTTATACATTTTAAATACGTGAAACTTACTGGAGAGCATCTCTCTGAATATTGCCTCTGTCTCATTATCTCTCATTTGTCCTTCTGGAGTAAATGTACGCTGGATTATTGCTTTCTCTTGTCCAGTTCTCCTAACTCTTTTTCTTTCTTTTTTTAGTGTCTTCTCTCTTTGTATGTTTTCTGTGTGATTTTTTTTTTTTTAGTTCTATCTTTCAATTCACTAATTCCCCTCTGTCATTTCTACTCTTCAGCCCACTCATTCCTTTATTTACTCATTTATGTACAAATATTTATGGATTGCCTATGTGTATGAGATATTATTCTAAATGCTAAGGCTGAAACAGTAAACAAAAAAAACCCACACAAACTCTTCCTCCATGTACATTATATTCTATTAGGTAAAATTCTACCGAGCTTTAAATAATATTGGTTATCTTTTATTTGCAGGATTCCTACTTTGTTCATTACAACTATTTCTCAAATAGCCATTTCTTATTATTGCATAGAACATTCACTGCTTTATCTCTATTTCTTTCATCAGTTTTAACATATTGTTTCTGTTTAGATTGTTCCTAGTTCCTGGATTGTACGGTTTGGCTTCTCCTGTGCTATCTCTCTTTTAGGATTGAGTGTTTCCTTGTGTGTTTTGTAGTTTTTGATCATGAGCTCATTTTCAGCAGAAATCTGGCCTGTGAACTATAGTACCAAGACGTTCTCAGTTAGGGGACTTTAGGAAGTGTTGCAAAGTTGTCTCTGTCTCAGCCTTGGGGAGGTCACTAGGGCAACATTTAAGATGCTTTACAGTGCATAACAGGAGTTCAGATCCCAGCCTAAACATGGCATAGCTCAGGGGTCCAACTTCTCACAGGTAACTATTTCCACCCATGCTGTGGGGTATGGCTCATTGCCAGGTCCAGACCCTGGGCCAGTGGGAAGAGATTCATAGGTCTCCTTCTAAGATTGAGGAATTTCTAACCTTTGCTCCACAGGAAAGTAAAACTCCTTCCCCTAAGGCATAGATCCAATCTGGGTCCCTCGGGGAGCTAAGTAGCTGAGTGTGCTCGCTCTGATTCTGGACTCTGAAATTTTCCTATTTTTAAATGTAAATATGTCTTTCTAATTAACCCCCCCCCTTTTTTTTTTAAAGCAAATGTACATGTTTTGAATGATGGGATGAAGGAGGAGAATGTCCAGCTCGCTCAGTATTGTATCTTGACTGGAAGCCCCCCAATTTTCTATAATTAACATGTGGTATTTTTATAATTAAGAAAAAAACATCATGTAAAGTCCAATCATGCAGTACATTTAAAAACTGTGAGTTTGGGGAAAGGTAATTTAATAATGAGTCAGAGATTGGTTGACTGGAATGACAAGCATAGAGGCCAGAGAAAGAATGAGGGGTCCAGGGCATCAAATGGTAAGCTACACCCCAAGTTCAACTCTAAAAAGGTTCTATATATTTCATACCTATAATTCTGCACCTATGTTCCCAACCCATGCTTCTTCTCTGAGTTTTGGGTGTAGGTTTACAAAATGCCTGTAATATTTCTACCAGATAACTTCAAGCTCATCATGAAAAAAAAAAGATTTAAGACTCCCTCTTCTCTCCTCACCACTTCCAGAATTGTTCTTCCTCCTAAACTCCCTAATTTGGTGCCTCTGCCAGCCCATTGATCATATCCCAAGTTTGAAAGTCAACCCACCCTTTTCTGTGCTCCTTATTCTGAATATGACTCTGAGTTTGGGTACCAAGTCCTGGCAATGCATCGCCTACATGTTTCTTGACCCCCTTTCCTCTCTTCCATCCTGACCACTACAGAGCTGTGGTTGTAGTAGGTGACCCCCATCGTTTGTCACCTGGATGGGAGCTACAACCTCTTCACTGGTCTCCATCTCTCTCCTCTTCCTTGTCTTCAGTTCATCCTCCAACCTGCAACCAGAATGGGCTTATTAGCCTATGAAATTACCTACACTTATAAAAACTGACAACCCCATTCCCTGGTGCCTTTCTCACCTTCTGAGATGGCCAACACTCTGTGGAGTGTGTTTCTCTCTAAATAAATCCACTTCTTACCTAAAAAAAGAAAATGCTAACCTAGTCATGGTACTTCCCTGCTCCTGTCAGAGAACTGACCATCAAAGATCAGTGTTTCCTTCTCACAGTACTGAGATCACCGTACTGAGCTGCCCATAGAGCCAGGGGCTACATATTCCAGGACTGCGTTTAAATTGAGCCCTGTGATAACTTCTTGACAATGGAGCATGAGAGAAGTGATGTGTGTGTGTCCTTCTGGGCTGAAGTGGGTAAATGCTGGGAAATCTTCCCAGATAGCATGCTTCTCATCTACAGCAACCCGAGGAGCTCCTTGTGAACAAGGTTTCTGGAGTCTCAGGTCCAGAATCGCTCTGGGAGGAAAGTCACCCAACCAGGAACACCCTCATTGACCTGGACCAGAAATAAGAAAGACAGTTTTGTTGTGTTAATCCACTGAAAATTCAGTGATTCTTTGGTTCATCAGCTAGTGTAACCTTGACTAATATTTTGATTAAATCATAACAGTTCCCTTAAAATAACTTCAAAACTGTTTAGAGTCGTGCCCAAGGCTTAGAATCATGACCTGGCCTCTTCGTTCTTGTATCACAGAATCTCTGCTCCCTACTCCTTACCCCTACTCATCCAGGTCCTTCTGCCTGGAACGCCCTTTCTTTCTTATGCTTGTGAACTCTTCTTTTTCCCAAGACTTAGCTCAGACGTTTTCTCTCCTGGGAAGCTTTTCCTTACTATTCCTTCCCTGCAACTTCTTTCCACTTTTTCTTACCTTGCATCAAACTTCATAAGATGCCTGGCAGCTCATACACACACATTCGTCACACTTAAACCTTTGTGTGTGTGTCCTTGTAACTGACATATAACCTCCGTGAAGGAAGAGACATATGTTTCTCTCAAATATCCCAGCATCGAGCTCAGTGCCAGGCTGGCTGGTGCTCAAGACCTATTTGCTGAGTCAAATTGAGTATGAGGTCACGTGGATGAAGGTTCGGGGATGAAGAGGGAACATGTGAAAGCTGGCTGAGGGAGGGTGCCAAGGAGGATGGTCTGCTCCTCCCTTTGGGGTTTGGCAGGGTCAGAGCTATAAACTGTAAGTGGCCTCTGAGGAAAGCATTGGCAAGTGGTACCGGCTTGTGCTCCGCATTCAGCTGAAGGATGGGGATCCAGGCGGACTAGCTGGAGTTAAGCAGGGTGGGAGTGAAAAGCCATAGGGAGGGTAGGTTAAGCCCTGTAGCTTGGCTGTTTACCTGTAAATCTCTCCTAGTAAAACACATTTAAACTCTAAGTTGCTGCTGACTTAGCAGGATGCAAATGCCTAGAGGAGAGCATGAACCCCTGCTGTGCTTTCACACTCACCCTCTAAGAGGAGAAGCGTAACCCTAGGGAGGCGGTGCTTGTGGTAGAACTGATGAACAGTGACTGAGCCGTCTCCTTCCACGTGAAGGCATCCTTGCTCATGTCATCGGAAGGCTCGCACAGGGTCTAATCTCCATTTTTCATTTTTGGCAAATGTAAGGAAATCCCAGATACACAACCAAAGCACCGTGGTCAGTGAGTGACAGACTCCAGCCTACAGCTCAATGGCTGGGCCCCCCCACTGGTGGTCCCAGCAGGTCACAGAACCTAGAGTCAGCCAGTGGTCAGAGAAGCAGACACACTCATTTAACCCTTGCAAAAAATGACATTTTCTAGATTCAGTTCCTAAATACTCAGAACACATCCCCAAGTTTGTCTACAGTGCTGTCAAACTATTTAAGCAACTGACACTAGACCATTTTGGTTCAATGGACGGTTTTTTCCTCCACTGAATAATCAGCAATAACCATTTGTTTTGGCTTCGCGTAGTTAGGGGACTTTCAGTAGTCACAGAAAATGCCACTCGAATTGGCCTAAATAATACACTTATAGCTCACATGACTGGAAGCCTCACAATGGGGCATGGAATTTAGGGCTAGTAAATCCCGAAGTTCAACATCGTCATCAAGAGCACAAGTTCTGAGGGTCCCTTTCCTTCCTTGTCCATAATTCTGGCTTCTGCCTCGGGCTGGCTCCCCTCACAATGGTAGGATCTAGGGGTAGAAGAAAACAAGAGCCTATCCCTCAGTCATGAAATAAAATTCCTCCCTTCCAGCCGATGGTCATGTGTGGGCTCTGGACCAACAGCTGTTGCTAGGAGAATGCCACACAGTGGTTGGTTTCAGGGCAGGGTCCTCAAACTATCTGATGGGATTAACATGTTTGGCTTTGATTCATCAGTACTCATCTCATTGCAGGAGCTGAAGTTACTTCAGCTCCTGAAGTTACTTCAGGATGTCGGTGGAAAGAGTGGAAAACATGTTGGAGAATTGAACATGATGTCCACTATACTGTCTAAAATCATTCAGTCAAAGGGGTGGGAGGGGGAAAAGAGAGACAAAGGAAAACCCAGTTTGACTGAGTAATATCTGTGGCACCAGGAACCACAGACTCAGTGATGCAATAGACAATATCTAGTCTGATGTTAATTGATAAGGAGACAACATCTTTTGTTTGATTCTTGGTTGAACACCAACCAGAATGAGCAAAATGAGTAGGTTAATTTCAGCTGTTTTCTTTTCTTCTTCTTCTTCCTTTCCCCCCACCCCTCCCCTCTACCTTCCTCCTTTTCTTCCCTTCCCCTTCCTCCACCTCTTTTCTCTTCTCTCCCTCCTCCTTCTTTCTGGCTCTTTCTTTGCTTACTTCTTAAAGAGATCATGACTCCTCCCTTCCCGCTTTGACTCCAAAGACCACCATTTTGGCCCGCAAAGAGCAAAAAATTAAAATAAGAAAAAAAGCAAACTGTTTCTCAGGCAGGTCACGTGTTTGGAACAACTCGCTACCATGAGCCTCTCATCCCACTTTGAAAAATACATTCCTGCTAGGACCTAAGAGCTTAGGAAAGTGAGCGAGTTAAGTCCAAACACATACCAGAATAAATTAAATAACAGAGTTAACGAATTCAACTGTGGCATGGTTTTGCAGAAGTGGTAAATTGCATTTTAAGGTAGAAGTGTTTGGTTCAAGGTTATTTGTTTGGAAGTAATCTTGGCAAGTGGACTGGAGTGAAGGAAGGCTTTTAAAGGCAGGGGAAAGGATGAATTTGGCACTTTTGGATTAGGTGGTACAGGAGGGCTATTAGCAAATGGGTCTGTTTTTAACCTGGAATGTTATACAGGGTGTGCTGCATAATTTACTTTACAATGATGTTCAGATAAGGGTTATTTAAATTACTCTACGGGGGACTTCCCTGGTGGCGTAGTGGTGAAGAATCCACCTGCCAATGCAGGAGACACAGATTCGATCCCTGGACCGGGAAGATCCCACATGCCGCGGAGCAACTAAGCCCATGCGCCACAACTACTGAGCCTGTGCTCTAGAGCCCGTGCTCCACAACAAGAGAAGCCACCGCAATGAGAAGCCCGCGCACCGCAATGAAGAGTAGCCCCTGCTCGCCGCAACTAGAGAAAGCCCGTGCACAGCAACAAAGACCCAATGCAGCCATAAATAAATAAATAAATGTTAAAATAAATAAATAAATTACTCTATGGGAAACTCCAATGAAATATTTTGATAAGAGACAGAGTGAGATGAATAGATAACAACAAGTGAAATGCCCAAAAAGGTAAATTTCTATGTCATACAGAGTGAGGAAAGGAAAATGGTTGGTTGTGGCTTTCGATTTTAGATTTTAGTTTGATTTATCTGCAAGTCTTCTGCAGACTCGGGCAAGTTTGGTGTTCTCGAAAGACTGCAGTTTTCTCCTGGGGGTGATATTTGCAATGCATCCAGGCAAGATTCCATAAGCATTCCTGAGAGTGATCTTGGTTGATGTCTCTGGCACCTGCAGGGTGTGATGTGGCATCCTCCTTGCCCAGCCCAGAGTTTCCTGCTGGGACTCTTGCAAATGGTGGAGGTCATTTGAAGGCATGTCTAGGGAACACAAAGGCTGTAGTCACCTTGACCATGTGGCCAGCCCTTAGAACCTTCCCTGTTTCCCCCCTTCCAATAGATACATATGGTGGGAACATAAACTCTAGGGACAATCCCACCAACTTATTGAGGAGTTGAAGATACAGGGTACTCAATGAGTGATGTAGTTTTCTCTCCCACCATGGCACCCTCTCTCTCCTGTGTCCTAATCCAGGCTTAGACACGAGAGTGTCTCTTTCTATGACTAGTAGAAAGCAGAATTCCCTCTACTCTTGCATGAACTGAGTTGGGTGCTTGATTAAATGTTCATATTACAGGATATGTAATATCCTTTTTCCTTTTTCAATTTTCCCTCTTATTTATTTCCTTATTTACCACATCAATAATTCATAATTACCTTCTTGTTATAAGAAATCCTTGACTAAAGAGATTTCAAAACTTCCTTCCCATTTCCTCTCACTGTTATCAGTTTGATGAGGAACTTTCCTTACCCTTTCCTATTCATTGACATCCACATAAAAGTATAGGTAGAGTGGGAGTTTGGGATTAGCAGATGCAAACTATTACATATAGGATGGGTAAACAACAAGGTCCTACTATATAGCACAGGGAACTATATTCACTATCCTGTGATAAACCATAATGGAAAAGAATATGAAAAAGAATATATATATGTATAACTGAGTCACTTTTCTGTACAGCAGAAATTAAACACAACATTGAAAATCAACTATACTTCAATAGAATTTTTAAAAGCTATAGGTAGAAATACATGGTTTTACTTCAAGATTAATTATTTATTTTTTTATTTTTAAAGGTTATGTTCCATTTATAGTTATTGTAAAATATTGGCTATATTCCCCGTGTTGTACAATACATCCTTGTAGCTTATTTTATGCTAATCGTTTGTACCTCTTAATCCCCTTTCCCTATATTACACCTCCCTCCCTCCCCCTCCCCACTGGTAACTAGTTTGTTCTCCATATCTGTGAGGCTGTCTCTCTTTTGTTATATTCGCTAGCTGGTTGTACTTCATGATTATTTGTATATAACATGATTCTTTATAAATTATTCTGCTATGCACTTGGAGATCCTTTTTCATGCAAAAATGAATACCTTATTCTCTGTAAATGCAGCAAAACATTTAATAGGGCATGAAATATTCACCTTCTGATAAATATTTATAGTTTGTGGTAATGTGACCTCTGATGTGCTTCTTGCCTGGCTGATGTGTAACAGTGACTCAGTCTCTTGTGGGGAACTTTCCTGAACTCTTTGGTGGTGCCTGCTGGGTTGCTCTGTCTTGAATTCCTTTAACCTGGGTGGACACATACCTGCTCCAGGTGGTTTCCTGGGACCGCTTCTCAGATCCTGGCATCCAGAACACTTCTTCTGCTGATGTCCTTCTGCACACAGCCATGTAAACGGCCTCCGGGACACCCCATATGGCCACACATTTCTGTTTCTGCCCCTGAAGCAGTCGGTCAACCGTCTTCTTGTCTCCTAGACATGCAGGTGAAGTTAGGCTGAATTCCACAGCCCGCTTTAACTTTCTTCAGGGTGGGAAGTGGATGAGGAGACTCCAAGGCTGTGGAACAGTTTCTCAGTCATCATCTTGAAAATCTGCAAATGGTGTTGGGTTACTGAAGGTAGTCCAGCCGGTGTAACAAATACATCCAAATACATCCAAGACTCAACACAACAGATATCTGATCCTTGCTACCTAAGAGTCCTGAATTGTTGAGTTGTTCCAGGTCAGAGGAGGGGGCTTGTGTTGTCTGAGAGGGATGCTCTGCTCTGTGTGGTCATTCAGGGACCAGGATGATAGCATCTTCAACATGTGGTTTCCATGGTCACCTTGGGGGTAGCCCTCCTGTTCATCTGGAAGAAAAAAGAAAAGAGATTTTTATAAGCAAGGTCGGGAGGAGGCACACACACATCACTGCTTCCCATGTGACATTTCCCAGCACTCAGCCACAGGGCCACACCTGACTGCTGGGAAATATAGTCTAGCTGTGTGGTTATGAAGGACAGAGCGTGGATTTGGGTGAAGAGCTGTCTCTGCCGTCGGTAATTTCATAATTGATATTGGAAGTTCATTTTTTTAAAAAATGGAGTGACTACAAAACTATAATTTTGACACATTATACTTGCATTTCTCACATTAGACTTGCATTGATTTATTTCAAAAGGAATCAAATAGGCAACTACGGTTTTCCTTGAAATCCCAATTGTTCCAAAATCCTGCTTCACATACTGTAGCAGTTCTTTGCCTCTTTCCTCAAAATTATCCCGGTTCTCAAAAGTCTTAGCCTGACCTCCTGTGGTCCTTCTTTCTTTCCTCCCTGTGGCCAAAACAGCTCCTAATGTAGTGGAAAAACCTTCCTCAGAGGATGGTTGTTGAGAATAAATTGAGTAGCAAGGCTAGAATCCTCTTCAGTGGTATGAGAGAGAAAAAAGGTTAAAATATGTCAGTCATTAATAATTTTACAATATCACATTTGAATCATACTGCCATCTTTTTCTATAAAACTATTTATTTATTTACCTATATATTATCTACCTATCTATCTATGTATCAACTATCTTTTATCTATCCAGACTCTACCAGATATGGTGTTTTATAATACTTCAAGGAATATACTTTAAGCCTACTTCCCTGGCATTAAACATGATTCTAAAATAGCATTTCAAATGGTTGCATTGTCTTAAATTGTATGACTATATTATCATTATCTCACTTTTCGTAGCCAGTTTTAGTCCTACTAACAACAATTTGGGGTTAAGCATGCCTGTATATTCACCCATACATTTGTTCATTTTTTAAAAATAGATCTTCATTGGAGTATAATTGCTTCACAGTACTGTGTTAGTTTCTGTTGCACAACAAAGCGGATCAGCCATAGGCATACACACGTCCCCATATTCCCTCCCTCTTGAGCCTCCCTCCCATCCTCCCTATCCCACCCCTCTAGGTCACTGCAAAGCACCAAACCGATCTCCCTGTGCTATGCTGCTGCTTCCCACCAGCCAACTATTTTACATTCGGTAGTGTGTATATGGGTCAATGCTACTTTCATTTCGCCCTAGCTTCGCCCTCCCACCCCATGTCATCAAGTCCATTCTCTATGTCTACCTTTTTATTCCTGCCCTGCAACTAGGTTCATCAGTACCTTTTTTTTTAGATTCCATATATATGCGTTAGCATATGGTATTTGTTTTTCTCTTTCTGACTTAGTTCATTCTGTATGACAGACTCTAGGTCCATCCACTTCACTACAAATAATTCAATTTTGTTCTTTTTATGGCTGAGTAATATTCCATTGTATATATGTGCCGCATCTTCTTTATCCATTCATCTGTCGATGGACACTTAGGTTGCTTCCATGTCCTGGCTATTGTAAATAGTGCTGCAGTGGATATTGTGGTACATGTGTCTTTTTGAATTATGGTTTTCTCAGGTTATATGCCCAGTAGTGGGATTGCTGGGTCATATGGTAGTTCTAGTTTTAGTTTTTTAAGGAACCTCCATACTGTTTTCCATAGTGGTTGTACAATTTACATTCCCACCAACAGTGCAGGAGGGTTTCCTTTTCACCACACCCTTTCCAGCATTTATTGTTTCTAGATTTTTTTGATAATGGCCATTCTGACCGGCATGAGGAGGAATCAGGCTCCCTGACTTCATACTACATCACAAAGCTACAGTAATCAAGACAGTATGGTACTGGCACAAAAACAGAAATATGGATCAATGGTACAGGATAAAATGCCCAGAGATAAACCCATGCACATACAGGCACCTAATTTACAACAAAGGAGGCAAGAATGTACAATGCAGAAAAGACAACCTCTTCAATAAGTGGTGCTGGGAAAACTGGACAGATACATGTAAAAGAATGAAATTAGAACACTATCTAACACCAAACACAAAAATAAACTCCAAATAGATTAAAGACTTAAATGTAAGACCAGACACTATAAAACTCTTAGAGGAAGAGATAGGAAAAACACTCTTTGACATAAACCACAGCAAGATCTTTTTGACTCACCTCCTAGAGTAACAGAAATAAAAGCAAAGATAAACGAATGGGACTTAATTAAACTTAAAAGCTTTTTCACAGCAAAGGAAACCATAAACAAGACAAAAAGACAACCCTCAGAATGGGAGAAAATATTTGCAAATGAAACAACAGACAAAGGATTAATCTCCAAAATATACAAACAGCTCATGGAGCTCAATACCAAAAAAACAAGCAATCCAGTTAAAAAATGGGCAGAAGACCTAAACAAACATTTCGCCAAGGAAGACCTACAGATGGCCAAGAGGCACATGAAAAGATGTTCAACATCACTAATTATTAGAGAAATGCAAATCAAAACTATAATGATGTTCATTGTTTTCTTATTTAAGAAATATTTACTATTATGTTCCCAGCATTGTTCTGGGAACAATGTGTGTGTGAGTGTGTGTGTGTGCATCTTCTTATTATTTCTTTAGGATTAAATTCTAGTAGAATTGTTTGTTGGAACATTTGAAAAATTTAAAGGTTTTAATTACACACTTAAGAATGTGTAACCATTTTAATTAACTTGCTAAGAAGTGAATATGAAACCTGTTACACTCTTGTCAACACTAGGTATCTCTTTCTTTTTAATCATTCCCAATTTGATAGGCTAAAATGATTATCATTGTGGTTTTGATATGAATTTTTGATTACTGAGGTCGAGTATTTTATCTTTTGTTAATAGGCTACATGTGTGTATGTGTGTGTCTGTGAGAAATGTCTCTTCTTATCTTTTGCTCATTTTTTCACTGGAGAAATTTATCTCAAATTTATTTTTAAAATCTCTTTGTGATTTGAGAACATTAGGCTTTTGTCAGGCATGTGTATTGCAGTGATTTTCTCCAATGTTATTTGCCTTGTAATCTTATTTATGGTAATTTATGACATGCATAATTTTTTTTTAATTTATGTAGTAAGATAACCTCTTCATTCACTCCAGGAAGACCCATCTCCAGGTCAAGATTATACAAGAAATTATCCATGTTTTCTTCTTTTATTTCTATTTTCTCAGTTTTACTTTTACATGTTTAAGCCAATTGGATTTTATTTTATTATTTTTTTATATAAATTTATTTATTTATTTTTGGCTGCATTGGGTCTTCATTGCTGCATGTGGGCTTTCTCTAGTTGCAGCGAGTGGGGGCTACTACTCATTGTGGTGCGTGGGCTTCTCATTGCGGTGGCTTCTCTTGTTGTGGAGCACGGGTTCTAGGTGCACGAGCTTCAGTAGTCGTGGCACGTGGGCTCAGTAGTTGTGGCTCACGGGCTCTAGAGTGCAGGCTCAGTAGTTGCTCTGTGGCATGTGGGATCTTCCTGGTCCAGGGATCAAACCCGTGTCCCCTGCATTGGCAGGCAGATTCTCAACCACTGCACCACCAGGGAGGTCCCTGGCTTTTATTTTGAATGTGGGTATGGGGTAGAGATTTATCTTTATTATCTCCTAAATGCTTAGTCAGTTTTCCTCACATCATTTTATTAAATAATCCATTGTTTCTCCATGGATTTATAATGATGGATTTTTGATCTTAAATTCCAATATATACTTGGGTTCATTTTCGGTCCTTTTGTTCTGTTATTAATGTTTGTCTGTTTTATTACTATACCACTCTATTTTATGTGCTCTGCAAATTTCTCCTCCCTATTCTATAAAAAAACCTCTCATCTGTTTTCCTAAATTTAGTCTTCCAAATACACATTAGAATTATTTTCCAAATTTTGAAATAAACCATTGAGATTTTATTGAGGTCATCTATTACTTAGTGAGAACTGGATATTGTTAAAACAGTGTGATTTCCTTTTCGGTCCACATCGTGTTTCTATATTCCCATTTTAAAATGTATCTCAATAATGCCATGGCATTAAAAAAATTAATTTTTAGGACTTCATATTTTTAAATTCTCACCAGATATTTTAAGCTATATGCAACTATATTTTCTACTTAGTCATTGTTGATATGCAGTAAAATCATTACATTTTGTATACTGCCTTTTACCATTGTCCATCTTACTGAATTCTCCTCTAGTTTCCATGAATTTTAGTGTATTCTCTTAGATTTTCTGGGTGCTTACCGTTCACAAATAAGATTAGATTTCTTATAACTCTTTTTTTGTTTATTGCATTGACTCGTGCTTTAGAATTCTGTCAAGTGATGCTCCTATAACCATATTTCACCACAAAAGAATATTCTGACTGGTGATTTATGATGGGTATTCCTTTAGTAAGAAATGGACATTAAATTTGATCATATTTCTTAGGGGCACTTTCCGTAATGAACATTTTGGCTTCTTGGACCTATAGACATTATGAACTTTTATAGAGTTTCTAACAAAGGAGATCTATTGCACTCCTGAAGTCAATTTTACTTGGAGAAGGAGCGCCTTTTAAAATCTTTGGGAATGGGTTAAACTTCTCTACAAAATATGAAAATACTGCAAGAAATCATTGTCCATTTCCTTCACAAGTATTTCTTGAGCTTCAAGAGTATATGATCTATTTCCTGCCACCGTGGTGTTTAGAGATTTGGCGATCACAATTTAAGACTGTAACCAGACAATTAAACCTTGGGAGAGGAGGACAGAAGGGTTGGAAAGGGGTCTGCAGGGGAGGTCTGTGGTTTTGGTAACATTCTATTCTTCAGTTGGGTGCTGAGTCCAGGTGGGTTTATTTTGTGTGCGTGTTTTAAAAAATTTTTTACCGAAGGTTCCTTATAAAACTAAAAATAGAGCTACCATATGATCCAGCAATCTCACTCCTGGGCATGTATCTGCAGCAAAACATGGTTTGAAAGATTACATTCACCCCAATGTTCACTGCAGCACTATTTACAATAGCCAGGACATGGAAGCAACCTAAATGTCCATCGACAGAGGAATGGATAAAGAAGATGTGGTACATACATACAATGGAATATTACTCAGCCATAAAAAAGAATGAAATAGTGCCATTTGCAGCAACATGGATGGACCTAGAGATCATCATACTAAGTGAAGGGAGTCAGAGTCAGAGAAAGACAAATATCATATGATATCAATTATATGTGGAATCTAAAAAAAAAGATACAAATGAACTTATTTACAAAGCAAAAACAGACTCACAGACTTAGAGGGTGAACTTATGGTTACGAGGGGAGAAGGCCTGGGGTGGGGGGGTTAGACTGGGAGTTTGGGGTTGACATGTACACACTGATATATTTAAAATAGATAATCAACAAGGACTTACTGTGAAAAAATAAATAAAATAAATAAAAAATTTTAATCTCTTTTAGGTCTTTAACTTTATTACAAAATGTTAGAAAATTGTTTTTCATATCACAGCTCCTCCCTTTTTTTTGCGGTACACGGGCCTCTCACTGATATTGCTGGTCCAGGGACCACACTTTGAATAATGACTGTTGTAGAGATTCGGTTACTTTCTTTTCCAACTGCTACTGACTACACATTGTAGGGTAGCTACTCACCCACATACTCTTCTGGGGGAACCACAATCCTTGTTGTCCCAAAGGACCAGGTGCTGACCTGAAAGGTCATCCATCAGTAAGCTAGCCACTGACCTTTGACTTGTGTGACCTCACTCAAAATGGTGAGCTGGACCAATCCGTCAGGAATTTGAATGAGGTGACATGGAGGACGGTTCACCAGCAGAGATGGGGCTGGTGTGACCATCACAGGCCTTGGTTGGCTGAAGCCCAGAAAGCTACCGGTTGAGGAAAAAGTAGACATTCACCCAGAAGCAGAGGCCCGACTGCCTACCTTTTGTTAAGCTTTTCCCCCTTCTCGCTGCTTGCTCCCTGCCCCCTGAGCCCATCCCCTCTGCCAGAAAGAATTGGCCCTTGGGCTTGAATTTCAGTGAAGCCATGAACAGAAAATGCACCGTGAAATTACACGGCTCCTGCAAAAGGGGCGGCCATCTGCTTTTTCTTTAGGCCTTTCCCTACAGTCTGGTGTTATCTCCCCTTCCTGGTGATACTGTACATATTTAAGAAAAAGGAAGCCTTTATTAAAAAAAAAAACAGAATGCAGGACATTCGGCACTAGTAAATTCCCCAAGGCATTTGTGGACACTCCACCATTTTCTAAATATTCGTACTAGTAATTTGTTAACTGAATTGTTTCTAGTTTCTCCCATCCCAATTTTGGAATGGGAATATTGTCTTTTGCTGCGTTTCTATAAGTTGCTCTATATGTGTAAAGATTTATACACAATGATTTGCTTCAAATTCTACACGATTCTACGGTAGCTTTTTCTCACCTTAATCTTCTTTCCCACGTTTCTGAGCCTTGGGGAAAATGTGATTTCCTCTTTTCTGGCGAATAGTACAAAAAAAATCAATTAATAGCAGGTGAGATAATAGGCAAAAACCAAACAAATTAAAAAAAAAAACCCTTCAGTCTAAAATAAAGCCTATTTGAAACCTCACAGGTTTTACTTTAGACTCTAAGGGAGCCCAGCTGTGGTTAAGCACAGCAGAAACAAGAAGACATTTTGGTTCCATTTCTGAAGATGAACTTTGAAGATGTACTCTGAAAACGCCATGTTATGTCTAAACAAAAGGAAGCTGATGTTACAAGGCGCATTTTCATCCTGTCCTTTTTATTGTTTCCAGACACGGGCGCTGTCCCCTTGTACAGCGTGTCCTGTTTTCCCAAGAGAGGCCGGGACGTTCTCTCTAAACTTTCCTGGGTAAGCTGAAACGTGAGACAGTCCAGGAGTGGACACCTGATATCTCTCAAATTATCAGCTTGGTGTTTTGACCTGGCAGGGCTCTCTCTGTGTGTTCTACACATCATTCCCTTATTCCCTCATTCTTTTTTAAAAAATTTTTTATTGAAGTATAGTTGATTTACAATGTTGTGTTAGTTTCTGCTGTACAGCAAAGTGAATCAGTTTTATATATATATATATATCTCCACTCTTTTTAAGATTTTTCCCCATATAGGTCATTACAGAGTATTGAGAAGAGTTCTCTGTGCTGTACAGTAGGTCCTTATTAGTTATCTACTTTATATATAGTAGTGCGTATATGTCACTCCTAGTCTCCCAATTTATCCCTCTCCCCACCTCCCCCTTGGTAACCATAAGTTTGATTTCCCCAGTGAGATGTAAAACTCTCTCTTCTACTGACACACACGGCACATTTTGATGGAAACACAGCAGTGGGCAGAAGTGGTCAGGGAGGGGCTGGCAGGGGCGGGAAGCTGCAACCCACTGCCAGAATGGGCCGGGCTTGCATGGGGAGGGTAGAGCCTTCTGCAGAGACCAGTCTGGAAAGACCTAGACTGTGCATCACACAAGCAGCCCAAATGAAGAGGAAAAGAATACTTTACCTCCACACTTTTACAGGTTTGGAACAGAAAGAGGATCAGCCTGCAATCAGGACCCACGTTTGCTGAAAATTTAGGGTCATGAAGCAAAGAACAGGCATCCTTGCATAGCTGGTACAAAAAGGGACACAGAAAAAATATAGAACCAGATTTTAGTTTCTTAGACACACTGGCAAAGGGTTATCGCTCATTTGGTATTCAGAAGGAAAAAAGGATGCCTGTAAAAACTCTGGGGATATCTGGTTATCACTTATCTATCTATCTATAAACTTTATTTCTTAGAACGGATGTATAGAAAAATTACAAATGTAGTATAGAGCATTCCCATTTACCTGATATCTAGTTTGCCCTATTTTTTGGAATTAATGATACATTATTATTGATACATTATTATTAATTAAAGGCCATTATTATTATTAACTATTATTAGTACCTAAAGACCATACTTTATTCAGATTTCCTAGGTTTTTACCTGATGTCCTTATTTTCTATCCCAGGATCCACGTTACGTTTGTTACACGTTACATTACATTTCATCGTCATGTCTCCTTGGACTCCTATTTTATACAAATTCATTAAACAATTAACACATGCTAGGGAGGTCTGACGGAAGGATATCGGCACACACATTGCCCCAAATCCCCGCATCGCCCTCATCAAGTCCTGAAGTTACAAAAAGTCCCTTCGGGAGGGTTGTGATTTTTGGACTGGGTGACCCTCAGCTGCTCACTTGACTTC
Organism: Tursiops truncatus; assembly: GCF_011762595.2. Classification (NCBI taxonomy): domain Eukaryota; kingdom Metazoa; phylum Chordata; class Mammalia; order Artiodactyla; family Delphinidae; genus Tursiops; species Tursiops truncatus. The sequence continues at coordinate 3,484,081 of NC_047053.1, read as the reverse complement.
TCTGAGATTTTGCAAGAGTCGAATTTTATGGGGGTGGCTTTGCGTCAGTGCCTGAGCCCAAAATGTGTGATGTGAATGGCAGGGAGTGTTGTCCCCGTGTCTGTTCCCAAGGACAGCAGGGAGTCACACGGCATGTTCACCACATCAAACTCCCGTTGCCCAAATAACAAGCAGCCTAAGTGTGCGTTTGGCGAGGGCTGGGCCAGGGCGGAGAATGATTCCTTAAGAGCTGTGCCAGATTCTTGCTAACGGGGAGGATGGCCTGTTTCAGCCGCCAGCCCCAGGGGGGCAAGGTCTTCTCTCTGCTTTGATGTTTATGGCAGGTCTTTAGTGTAAGCTGGGGACCAGGGTAGGAACCAGGGCCACCAGCTATATCACCCACATGACCTCCAACAATTTATTAAATATCTCTGAGCCAGACTGATCATTTCCATCCCTCCCAGAAGTGGGAGAGAGAACTGAGAAACTAAGTCCTGGGGCAAGTTCTTTCCACGTGCGTGCAGCAGGTGTGCATTAAACACCTACTGTATACTGGGCACGATGCTAGGTGCTGAGAACATGGGGGCAAAGAAGATGCATTTCTTGCCCTCATGGGATCCCCCAAGTTCTGATGCCACGTGAGGATTTCAGTCTGAGCATCTTGGACAGTAGTATTTCCACATCATTACTCCATATATTTAAGGAAAATTGTAAATTTGGTTTGCATAGGATATTGAGCATTGAGTTATTTTATTCTAAAAATGCTGCCAGAATGATTAACTGAAAAATCCCCTAAAAATCTGAATGGACAACAACTGTGGTTTGGATAAATGTTTACCAGACCCCTGAGAAATGAATTGTGGGCCTCTCACTGCCGTGGCCTCTCCCGTTGCGGAGCACAGGCTCCGGACGCGCAGGCTCAGCGGCCATGGCTCACGGGCCCAGCCGCTCCGCGGCATGTGGGATCCTCCCGGACCGGGGCACGAACCCGTGTCCCCTGCATCGGCAGGCAGACTCTCAACCACTGCGCCACTGGGGAAGCCCTGAGAAATGAACTTTTATTGACTTGCTTCTCCTGGCAGAAACCTGCTAACAAAAAATCAAAATATTCCTAATGGTCATATACTGTCTTTGATTTAAAGCCTCTTTCATCTTTAGGAAGGCGGAGGTCACGAGCCTCCCTTTCTGCCAAACCAGGAAACCAGGAAGCCTGGGGCAGGAGCCTCTGGAATCACAGCCTTTGGTTGACCCCAGGGCAAATTACTTAAAGAGTCTCGAAGATTCCATTTCTTCATTTTTAAAATGTGTACAAGGCTTGCTTTGCCTTCATGTGTCAGCTGCTGTGTAAAATCAATGAACCGATGCCTATAAATATCTTGGCCCAGGCTTGGCACACAGTAGGTGCTCAAGAAACTGGGCGCTCCACTGCTTAGCCCTGGCTTCCCCCTTTGTGAAAGTGGAAATACTGCCACCTACCTCGTAGGTGTTGTGAGCAGGCAAATGACTTGAAATAAGGTCTCTGCTGGGCTGAATCCCGGGCTCTGCCCGAGAGGGACATTTGTGGATGACGGCGGGTCTCAGAAGGAGGCTGGACACGTCATCAAATACCCCTCCAGTGACCAGCTGAAGGACGTGCGTTTACCTGCCCTGGAGAGGCGGTAGGTTCTCTGCGGATGTATCCAATGAGCCGACAAAACTCCGTAGAAGGCAAAGAGTCTGTGTCAAGCCCTGCAGTGGCCGGAGGAAAGGGACAGGGGGTTAACCGGTGCCCATCAAGAAAGATCTTCTCTTCTCTTCCTCCCCTGCTCCAAACTTGGAGGACAGGATAGCTTCGCAGAGGAAGGAATTAAGAGAATAGAGAAAACCCCAGCATGCCCTCCTTCTGCCGTTACAGCCTGTAATTTGGCTGTAAAGCCCCCTACCCCCTGACCCATCTGCAGACCGACAAGCCAGGGGAATAGCGGACCCTAGTGATAACATACATAAAGTGCCCAGTCCAGAACCCGGACCGAGTAAGGACCGAGCAAAACAGTTTTCATTTCACCTTGACCTTTCTCCTCATTCTTCTAAGAGCCATAGCAGTTTCCAAGGGAAACATTCAAAAGAGGAAAGAGATGCTATTGCCCTGTTGGACCCCATTGACTGGGTGGACGCCATCAGTTTAGCAACAGCTCTGTAATCATCGTCTCATGGGTCCCTCCTTCCTTGCCGTGCTGTCTGGTCCATAGTAAATAAATATTTGCTGAATGTTAATTATTTATTTTTATTTCGGCTGCGCCGGGTCTTAGTTGCAGGATCTCTGTTGCGGCATGCGACATTGGGAGGGCGGAGTCTTGACCGCTGGACCACCAGGGAAGTCCCTTTGCTGAATGTTACTGATGCAGGTTCTGGAGGCGGCTCACAAGCTAAAATCTACATGAAGGTTTTTTTCTGCTCACCAGTGTTATATTACTGGGGACTGAACTCTTGGTAGGTATTGCCGAATTGTCTCCCAGAGACTGTATCAATTTACATCCTTTGTGGCGTTGAATGATACCGTTAAAAAGAGTAGTCTCTCTAGCAGGTGAAACACGGTCTATTACTGTCTTCTTTTGCAGTTCTTTGTTACTAGGAAGGATGAATACCTTCGTTCCCATCAAGAATAAGTCAACAAATTTGGGTGAGGCTATATAGCTCAGATCTTAGCAGGATGTAAGCTTAAGGCCGTCAGTTCCAAGGATGGACAGTAGACTCTGGGTGAGACACCACCTCCTTTATAGTGACAGAAGTATTTGCAATGACATTGCAAATCAGATGCTGATTTTTCTAAGCAGAGCGCACTGTCCCATCCTTCCTTGACTTTGGCGAATGACCAGTGATGGAGCTGGAACCTTACAGAACTCAGCTTCCTCCCGTCTTTGCCCACCTCCCACTTCCTGGCCACACCACCCCGTTTTAGATGTTAATCTGTCCGGTCTTACAGATGCTAAGGTCGCTCGCCTTCCATGCACACATCTGGTGAGATGAGTGTTTCCCTGGTTGGCTTGCATATTACCAGCATCTGTCAACCCTATTTAGTCTTTAATTGCTCTTGGGGCATCTGCAGGAAAAGCCTGCCTTGGGATCTACACACTCATATGAAAACATTGCAAAGCACTCCCGGGCTGGAGTGCATTTGGAAAGAGTGGTTCAAGTTGATTTTTTATTATTTATTGCTGAGCCGCTGAGTCATCATAAAATCAGCGTCCAGCTGAGGCTCCCTTTGGTCCTGTTCAGCCAGCTGTCCCCCTGGTGGAGCGGGTGGTGCCGAGGCATCCGAAGAAATCAGAAAAAAAAAAAAAAAAAAAAAAAAAAAAGGGAGGCCACCAAGTCCCCTGAGGCCATTGATTCATTTTAGGATGGAAACACCTGTCTTGTTTTATATTAGCTGCCTTGTGACAGTTGCACCTAAAAACAAAAGCGGCATTTGCAGCATCTCCAGGTGCAAAGGCACTGAAAGGATCTGAATACAACACCAGAGACAGAACAGCTATGAATCACTGAAGATTGACTTTGATGCCCTGCAGGTGGAAAATAGGGATTCTTCCCAGAGACGGGTGGGGTGTGGGCACCAGTCTTTAACTGCCCCCCTACCCACCAAATAAATGATCCAGACAGACAGGCACCATGGCATCTACATTGGCAGACGGCACAGAGTTCCCCAGAAAGTGCCTGGCCAGGCTGATGGGGATACACTGCAGGGAAAGCTTTGGAGTCTGTGTTAATGCACAGGAATGTGGTGGATGGGTTTCAGAGAGGTGAAGTATCTGGTAATGAGTCCACTCGGGGCAGGCATAACGGGCTCTGCGTATCCGTGATAGCCTTAGAAAGAGGTCTGGCCGTATCGGGCTGGGGCTTTAGGGATGATCTGCTCTATGCTGTTAGGACTATCATGAAAATATTGGCCAGCACCAAAATGAGCGCTGGTGACAAGGTGGAGAATCTTATTCTCCACCTTGTCCTAAGATCTGCAACGCCATGGGCAGCTTGATTTGCCCCATATCCACGAAGACCCGTTTTTCAGTGATGTTAATAACCCTTCCTTTGAATCCGCAAGCAGTGACTCCACGTCTGTGCCTCTGACCGTTTCTGGATTCCATTGTATCCAAACTTCCTCAATCAGCACGGGGTAGAAGACAGGGCCTCCGCTTGGGCACAGAGCTGGCCTTCTCCCCTCTTTGCTTCCAGGGATTGTCTGGGTCTTGGCTAGAGGGTCTCCAGTACCAGCTCCTTCCTGCCCCGTGCCTTTGGGAGCAATACTGTAGCAGGAGAAAACAAACTCAACAGCAAAATGATGTCTCAGTGGACATTTCAACCACTGCCTCTTCTCCCCTTCCTATTGGGACCACAAATTTTAAAGCTATGTGACTTCGGGTGAGATTGATCCCACCCTCGGCACTAAGGTGGATCCTAATTGGCTGAATACAATGCCCTCATCCCGTTTCCCTGGACACTGTATTTGGTTCATTGATGAGCACTTAATTTTAGGCCAAGAAACGGAGAGGAGACATTTGCTAGGGGCATCTGGGAAAGAAATTTCTTTTTTTTTTTCCCAAAGGAGTTGCAAGCCACTGTTCTGCTAACAAGAGGGGAGCCAGCCTCTGAGGGAAGCTGACATGGTAAAAGGCAAAGAGGAGAGAGAGAAACAGAAACTGGGATCTAGGTGACATCCCCAAGCTGCTGGATCAAGCCATACCTGAAGTCCACAGACCTCTAGACTTTTAGTTTTTATGTTGAAGCATGTGAAATTGCCAGTACTTATAATTATCCTCAGGCACACAGCAGCAAACACATCCCAAGGGATTCTTTGAGACAAGACTACCAAATTTTGTGTGCGTATCAGCTGTTCACTTTGACCTTTCCACCAGCTGCAAGCTGGGTTCCCCAACCTTAGCTTAGTCACCCTTTAGTTCATCCTACACACTCTCTTCATATTAATTTTGCTTCAACACTGCAGTTTCCACACTTGTGCTTCACAGCCAACAATGGTGCTTTAGGGCTTTCCGCGTGAAGAATAAACACAGTTGCCTGGCCTTACTCCAATAAGCTTTTCTAACCTTATTCTCCATGACTCCCAGATAGAAGAACCCTCCATTCCACTCAAACTAGGCTTCATTCTGACCATAGGCTGCGCCACCTCCACCATGAGCCTATAATTAATTTTCTTTCTGCTTACACCTCTGTCAGCGTGTCTGTCTCTCTCTTTCATTGCCCCTCCTGGTATACTTAAGGCTATGTTGGGGCAACTTATAGTTAACGAGTTCTTTAACCAGATCTCTCTCTCCAATGAATTCCTATCACTCTTGAAATCTATGCCACGCAATCTTTAATTAATTACATATTAATGGCTTCACGCCTACAAACCCAACCTCCTAAGGTTACATGGACCATATATTATATCTGTTTCATAAACTTCCTAACCAGCACGGTTTGGCGCACACAGCAGAAACAAAGGCATAAATATTAAATAACTGACATTTTCCAGACTTAAACATTTAGGCCATTCAGCTCAGCACTGGGTACAAATGAGCCCAGAAGCCAAACGATGAGGGTTTATCCAAGCTGATGTTCTGAACTTGAGACCTTCTGCCTGTTCCCTAGGAAAGTTTCATCCAGCAAGATCATTTTTCCGACATCAACTCTAAAGATTTTTTTTTTTTTGATGTGGACCATTTTCAAAGTCTTTATTGAATTTGTTATAATACAGCTTCTGTTTTTTTCATATTTTGGTTTTTTTTGGGCTGGGAGTCCCGTGGGAGCTTAGCTCCCCAACCAGGGAGCGAACCTGCATTCCCTGCACTGGAAGGCAAAGGCCTAACCACTGGACAACAATTCTAACACACTTTCCCATGTTCAGGCAAACCTGTGGGTTTCAGCCCAGACAATGAGAGGGAAACATTGATACTTTAACCCCAACGCAGCTTAAGAACCCTTGGAGGGTTCCGACGGACAGAGCTGAACCAAGGCTTCTTGCAGCCTGGCTTCTGGTTCTCAAGCCCTCGGTGGAGAGACAACTTCCTTTGAATCCCATAAGGCATTGTGGACACTGAACAGACTTGCAAACCCAATCGAATGAGCTAAGCGTCCACGGACCCAGAAACACCAAACCTATGTTTTTCTTAAAATAAACAAGCATAAAGCATTTAAACAAGAAGGTTCTCAGGGGCAAACCCTGGTTGGATTTTAGCAGACCTGAAAACACTTGAAACATAGTCAAAAGACTTTTTGCTAATCCCAAGACATTTGCAAAATGGTTCTACCTTTTTGTGGCCTCCTGGCTCTTCCAGACCCCCGTGGATGCACCTGTCTACCCGCAGACAAACCCTCCAGATGCTCAACACAAGTAAACTCATCAAGGAACCATGGGAGTGGGCAGTGGACGGCACAGATGGGTACTGGGGGGGGGCTATTCATCATAAATGTCCTTGTTTATCCTTTTCCGCCATCAGGGATGACTGAGAGCAGATACTTTTCTGTCTTACACTTTGAATTCTCAAAAGAAAGAAGAGTAATACGTGCATCGGTAGGCTGCTTCAGTGTTCCATAAACCTTGAGCTGCCAGGAGGTTTGCTTCTATCATGGAATCTCTTCAAATCCCATGGGCTCTTATTCTTTATCATAATTCTTTGAATATCTGAAACCCGTGATGTTTAAGTGAGTCTTCTCGTTTGGGGGTTAAGTCATCATATTTGTTTTTCTCCCAGTTCTAATTTTCTAACACTGCCATCCTTTTTCGAGTTTCCTCTATTTTTGTTTCCCTAGGGGCATCCTTTGGGACAGAAAGTGAGTTTAACCCTTAGACATTGACACCTGGTTTCCTCTGAGTTTCAACTTTAGGGGGATTTCAGAGCAATACTTACTCCAAGGTAACTCTCTGAGCTCACCCATTCTCTGCAGCGTGGGGAGAATTCCTAAATCTATTTCATTATTTCAGCCATACCTGGTAGGACTCAACCAAAAGAATTTTATTAATTGAAACATCTGACAGTGAGTTGGATTTTAGTTTAACTGGAAGATTCTGTATAACCCAGGGAAATAAGACAACTGGAAAGTTTGCATTTTACTCGGCACTTTTTTATAGTTCCCAGATCTTGTAAAAAAACATGGGGGAGGCGGGGTGGCAGGATAAAGCAATGGAATTTTTAAATCAAATGAAAGCTGAATGTGGACGAGGCCAAGGTTTCTTGCCTATTGCTATCCTCCATGAATAAGAGAGAAGAAAATTTCCTTCACTCTGTTGAACAGAATATTACGCTGGAAAACTATTAATTTTAGGTGCTGAAAATCAGCTATTTCCTGTAACATACACTAGCCCATACTTTTTTTTTTTTCACAAAACTGTTATTGTTTCTGTTACAAAAGTCACACAAGTTCATTCTGGAAAACTTTTTGGAAAAAAACCAGAAGCAAAATGAAGAAAATTTAAAATTGCTCAAAGCTCGCTGCATGGAGAAATTCAATTAATAAAAAATTAGTGGGGCTTCCCTGGTGGCGCAGTGGTTGAGAGTCCGCCTGCCAATGCAGGCGACACGGGTTCGTGCCCCGGTCTGGGAGGATCCCACGTGCCGCGGAGCAGCTGGGCCCGTGAGCCATGGCCGCTGAGCCTGCGCGTCCGGAGCCTGTGCTCCGCAGCGGGAGAGGCCACAACGGTGAGAGGCCCGCGTACCGCAAAAAAAAAAAAAAAAAAAAAAAAAAAAAAAAAAAAAAAAAAAAATTAGTGGTTTAATAATTAATAAAGTATATAAATGTCTAGTACTTTTATCTCTATTTTCTCTCTTATATTCTATCTTTATCTCTTGCAAAAACTAAAATTGAAATTATACTGGACATTCTGCTTCATAACTTACTTTTTTCATGATAGAAGTTATTCCTAAGTAGGATTTTCTTTTTCTGGCTGAGATATAAGGCTATATTCTAGTCCCCATAATGCTTTTCTACCATAACAAACATCCTTGGATCTAAATCTTTATGCCCAGACAAGGTCTCTCCTTACGAGGCATTTCTGGACGAGAAACTGCTGGGTCAAAGGAGATGCAGAATTGTAGGGTTTTGGCGTAAGGGTTGCCTAGCTGCCTTCCAGAAAGATTAAATAATTTCGCACATCCACCAGCACGGTATAAATATTTCCTCATACAAATTCTGGATATCTTAATTGAAAATTGATAGATACAAAATAATAGCTCATTATTTTATTTGATTATTAACGAGCTTGAATATTTTCATATAAAATACTGCCATTATATCCATACTGTTGTACACCCCAGTAAGACGTAATTTAAAATTAGTTAGTTATTCATTTAATTTTTATATAGTAAGTATAGCAACTCTATGCTTTCTCTCATATGTTGAAAATATTCCAAATATAACAACAAGGTCCTACTGCATAGCACAGAGAACTATATTCAATATCCTATGATAAACCATAATGGAAAAGAATACAAAAAAGAGAATGTATATATATGTACAATTGAATCACTTTGCTGTATAGCAGAAATTAACACAACATTGTAAATCAACTGTAATTTAAAAAAATTTTTTAATTAAAAAACGAAGATATTCCTTTCAATCTAACAGCAGCTGGGCTAGTGAGCAATGCACAGGTTACCAGGTAAGAACAGAGCATCTTATTCTGTTCAATCAGAGGCTGTTGACCCTTTAACAGTCTCCTGCACAGAGGTTCATGCCCAAGACGGGTTTAGACTAGGCTGCTTCTGAGTTCTTTCTTATACCTGACATTCTTCCTCCTTTCCTACACTTAGAAATAAAGCATCCTTGGTCCATTAGGAGAAGAGGCAGAGTGGAGGAGCGTGGGGACCGGTGGCCCTGCAGGCTGGGCTGTGACAAAGTGGCTCCGAGTCTGCTCATTTCTCCTCTCTGGGGTCCCACGTGCCTGCCACGCCCCTGCCACGCTGGCCCTGACCGCCATCCTCCTTCCTACAACACTTGTACAACTTCCCTTTAAGGCTTCTGTGGCGCGTTGCAACTTACAGCCAGAAACTGGATTCTTGTACCTACGTGTGCGAGTTTCCTCTGGCTGCTATAACCAAGTGACACCAGCTGGCTTCAAACAAGGGACATTTATTCTCTCACAGTTCTGGAGGCCAGAAGTCCTAAATCGAGGTGTCAGCAGGACCATGCTTCCTCTGATACTCCAGGTAAGCTCCTTCCTTGCCTCTTCCCAGCTCCTGGTGGCGGCTGCCTGTCCTTGAAGCTCCCTGCTTGCAGCTGCATCACACCAGCCTCTGTCCTCGGCATCTTTCCCCGCATCTTCTCCTCCCCTGTTAGAGCTCTCGTGTCTCTTGTCCTGGGCCATAAGCTCCCGATGTCAGGGCTCATCTCATATTCACCTGGTACCAGAAGCAGCTGGTACCCAATACGCAGAGGGAGCTCTTTGGATGCATAGTGAATGAAGATGAATTAATTCTATGGCTTCTCTTTATAGCCCATGTCTTGAATTCTCCTGGATAGCTTATCCTCACCTCTTCCTCTGAATACCCCTCATATACCAAATATACTGCCCAAAGTGGACCTCCTCCAGGGTTTTCTTCTCTACTTTCCTTCATTCTCGCTGTATCCCCTCCCCGAGCTGTCCTGTTACTTCCCACCACTGTTGCGTGGCTTGACTCGTAAACCTACCTGTCTTGTTTCAACCCTTCCCTTGAGCTCAGAGCTATATTTCTAACAGCCCGCTGGAGTGAAGAGAAGCTTTGCTCAAACTCTAAAGCCAACATGTCTAAAACGACACCGCCACCTCACCTGGTCCCCTGGTTCTTGGTTTCTGACGTCCCAGGCACGAATTAGAATCAACACCTATTGGCCAGTAATTCTAGAGACGTGGGCCCCGGCACGAGGGCCATCCCCAACTCTTGTGGGTTCCGCGCCGGAGTGGCGTTTGTCGCCCATTGTTTTCCCTTCAGTTTCACCACTGCTTCGCTCAAGATTTCCGTGTCTCTCCCCCACTCTTGCGGTAGCATCCTGACAGGTCTCCCTTGCTTCCTGTCTCTTGCTCTGCTATCCATCCTTCAGCAGAATGGGCTTGAGAGAAGGATCGGATGGCATGATTCTCTTGCTTGAAAGCCCCCGGGCTTGCATTCAGGGGGTCCTCCTTTGGGGATGGGAACGGATGTCGGCTGTGAGCCTGGGAAGTGGAGTGACACTGCAATTTGTTCAGCTCGATTTGCTGTGTTCGATGGACCCTGCTCAGCTATGCTGGAGTTACCCTGTTTCACCCCGGTCCTCAGGCTCTGGGCCCCCAAGTTTTTCAGAAGGTGCCAGAGCTCCGCCAGTAACACCTACGAAAGGTCATCGCTTTGACCTTGTGATTATTGTGTAAGCTCGTTAAGGGCAAAGATCAAATCTTTTGTCGAGCTACACTTACTTCTCAGCTGCGTTTAATGTAAAACTGGGCAGCGGAGGCCTCTGAGGAAATCCTTCTGAAAGAGCCAGTGTGAGAAAGATAAATAAATAGCAGAGGCCCCTGGGCTGAAGCAGCAGGGCGGGGCGGCTCTCAGAGGCTGCAGACGCCGAGGTGAGCTTGGCTGCAGGAGTGCTGGGCCCGTGATTGATGGATGCAGTTCGCATCTGGGCTTCTAACCAGACGCCCTCACCTTGCGGAATATAGAACTGAAGGTTCCCACTGCTCTCGGAAGCCAGTGCTTTCCCGGGACGAGGCAGCATTGTGTTCTGCTTACTGAATGGGAGGCTTTCTCTTCCCTTCCCAGTCACCACGGCATCTGATCGCCAGCCTGGGCCAGGCTACACCGGGCTCCCTCCTCCCTGCCCATCGTTCATGATTTTCATGTGTTCTGGGGCTGTTTTCAAGGGCCCCAACCCCCAGCCTCTGCTCAGTGGAGCTATAAAAGCAGAAAGCTTTTCATCTCTTCGCCAGCAGCAGCCCTCCCTGCTCCCTTGATCGTTTGGCGAACTTGCCTCTGAACTCGGTCCAAACTGTCTGTCTCCTTGGGATTCCACGTCTCCTCGACCGGGAACAGCCTCCCAGGTGCGCTGGGTGATTAGCACGGAGGAAGGAGTTATGTACACTGTGATTAGCGCAGTAATAACAGCGATATTAATAAGAGCAAGAGCCCGACGATGACAGAGCACCTGGGCCACGGTGATCGCGAGGAAGATGCGCTTTTAGCCCCCGGGGAGCCCATACTGTTCTCCTTTTATTGTAACACTTCCGGTTCTTTCTCTCATTCCAACAGTAATCTGTGTCCATTGTGCAAAGCGTGAAAAATTCAGAAAGAGAGAAATAATTCAGGCTAGGTTACCCATACTCCTGCCATGCAGAGGTAACCACTGTTAATATGTTGGTGGTTTTTTGGTCCAGATTTAGTTGATACACAAGCTCTCAGATTCACACATGTAAATACATTGGCAGAGGTGGGTTTCATGCTGTATATAAAATTGTGTGGCACCAAAGGGGAAATGCGGGGGGGGAAGTGATAAATTGGGATGAACATACACACACTACTGTATATAAAATAGATAACTAACAAGGACCAACTGTATAGCACAGGGAACTCTACTCAATATTCTGTAATTACCTATATGGGAAAAGAATCTGAAAAAGAATGAATATATGTATACATATAACTGAATCACTTTGCTGTACACCTGAAACTAACACAACATTGTAAATCAGCTATATTCCAATAAGCATTAATTGAACAGCAAAAAAAATTTTTTTTAATAAATAAAATTATGCGTCCTTTTTTCCTTCAATATGATATCACACAGACGTTTCCAGGTCATGAGATAGTCTTCCACAGCATAATTTTAGTGGTTCTATAGAAATATATATTCGATGATGTATTTGGCCATTTCCTTATGGTTGAGTCCTCGTGTGGTTTCTGAGCTGTGTCGTTATGCAAATACTATAGGAAAGGAGCAGGGGACAGACATAAAGTGACCTGCAGAAATAGCCTGCCATCCGGAGAACTGCTGATGGGAAACTCACTTCCCACTTTCTGCATTCCTACTCACCGGAAAATGGAGTAGTTTGGCATTGAGCCAGTCAGATGGGGCAAGGGGAACAGCTCTTTGAGTGGGGAAGGGGGTTTGGACCAATCTTCCATGTCTTTATATATTAATCCCTTAGCCACATAACTAGAGATGTCCTAGAGATAGGAAGAGGGAAGGGACACAACCAGGAGAGTCAGCAGTCTTGCCCACGTAGCCCCAGGAAGGCAGGAAAGAGAAACTCACATCTCAGAGTGCAAGTGGGAGTTACTATCCCAGTGAATATGAACTCATGACCCACCCTCTGGGAGATAAACCAACATGGTGAGCAAATTATCTTCATGGGCGCAAAATGTTCTTTGGAGGAAGAGAATGTAGCAGGTCAAAACTCTTGCAGTATATAAAAAATTACCTGCTTCTGGTTTACTTTTCTTTTTTTAACTGGATAAGAAAAATCCAATCCCTCCTAAGCTGGGATGGGGATTAACTTGAAAGTGGGTGTGAGGGAGCTAATGGAGGGATAAAAATGCCCTAAAACTGATTATAGTGATGGTTGCACCTCTCAGTAACGTTCCTAAAAAAATCATTAAATTGTACACTTGAAATGGGTAAATTTTATGATAGGTAAGATATGTATCCAATAAAACTACTTTAAAAAGTAAAATTTAAACCCCTACCTTAAAAAAAATAAAGTATCGTGTAAAACCAAGACAAGAGACTTTGAAGGGTTGCATAGGACTAGGTTGGGGAGGTCCTGTGGGAAGCAAGATGGCGAGATGCACGGTGGACATGGTCCCGTGTGGCACCAGAGGCAGGAGGCTGCAGTACAGCCAACTGAATGCAGCAGAGAGGCTCTCAGCCTCGCTTTCATCTGCTCTGTTGTCCCTGGCAACCTCTGCTAACTCTTTCCAGTGAGTCATTGTACCTTCAGGTACAAAGAACAGCTGTCTGGAACGAGAACAGGCTTTGACCTTTGCTGGCTGTGTGACTTTGGGTAAATCATTTCACCTTCCTGAGACTTAGATGCCACGTGCGGAGAATGAAGGATAATGTCTGGCTCTCGAAGGCCTGTTGAGTTGTAACATTTGTCTAATGCCGTGATTCATGCTTTATAAATGGTTATAAACAAATCCTAGAGCCAATTTTCTAGTTTTCTCCTGTGCCCAAGGACAAACATAAATCATATTTAACTGGTGAGAACTCTAGCTAACTCACAGGTATATCATGAGATTAAACGAAATAATAGACCTGAAAGGAATGCGATGAAGAAAAAAACACCTAAAACCTTATGGGGATATAAAATATTAACACAGGCATCTTCTGCTTTCCTCCTCAGATCAACCGTCTGTACTAGTCCAACAACATTGGAAAACGGTTGTCATTTGCTGGACTTGGGCTGAGTTTCTAATCTGTTGGTTTCCCCTAATCTTTAAACGGAAAATTCTATCCAAGGACAGTGGCATTTATAATATCCTCATTGCAAAATAGGAGGAAACAACAACCAATGGAGGCATCTTAGTAGGGTACCTAAAAAAAGGCAAGGGATTCTGGAAAGCAAGTGGGTGGTGAAGACAACTGCTCTTGCCATGGTCAGTTTCTTGCCATGGTCAGTTTCTGCTCTTCCGTGAGCCTGCAAAGCAGGTTGCAAGAGAACAGACCCCAGACATCTCAAGTGTTATTCTTCATGAGGTCCTCCTAGAGTGGACAAGGGCCAGCCGGGCACGTGATTCTTGGGGCTGGTTCTCATGCTGACAAGGCAGCCATCACATCCCCTGGGAGGGAGAACTGATGGATGTCTGTAAAGACCGGGTCTGGGTCTCACAGTCCAACATGAGCTGCACTGAGACACCCATCAGAGCTCTGTAGATTCAGGTAAATATATCAGATTTTAATGCCACTCTGAAATATCAATTGGATCTTCCGAAGCATGCTCTTGACAATCAGCCAGTTGCCAAGTGTTTGCTTTGTGCTACCTGGACAGAGCCTGAGAAGTCCTCTCCCCACGCCCGGCACCCCCGCCTCCCACGTTGGTGAGCACTGGCTTGTACATTGGTTCACTAGGGCTCATTCCTTTATTCACGCTCTTACCCACACCTTCCTTCCTTTCTTCCTTCCTTCTTTCCTTCCTCCCTCCCTCCCTCCCTCCCTCCCTCCCTTCCTTCCTTCCTTCCTTCTTTCCTTCCTCCCTCCCTCCCTCCCTCCCTCCCTCCCTTCCTTCCTTCCTTCCTTCCTTCCTCCATTTCCCTCCATATTCTCTGACATTTAGTGTCACAAACACTTGTTGATTGCCCTCTACATGTTCAGATCTATTTTTGGCTCCAATGATGCAAAGATGAATGAGACACAGTCTCTTCTTCCAAGATACTCACTAAGGGGAGACAGAAATAAAACCCAGAATTGTAGCCTAGAGGGATAAGGGGTATCGGGGAAGCCTGCAGTGAGTGGATCAAAGCCTGGAGTGATTAGTCCTTCTCTGAGACCCTCATAAGTGTCCAGATCAGGCGAAAACTTTAATTTTCTTGACCAATGAATGACATGATTGTTTTAGTATGCTTACACACATAACTTATCTTTCTCATAGATAAAACATTTGACTTTCTTTTTTTTCTTTTTAAAATTTATTTATTTTACAGTAGGTCCTTGTTGGTTATCTGTCTTAAATATAGCAGTGCGTACATGTCACCCCCAAACTCTCAGTCTATCACTCCCCCCAACCCTTCGCCCTCGGTAGCCGTAAGTTCATTCTCTAAGTCTGTGGGTTTGTTTCTGTTTTGTAAATAAGTTCGTTTGTATCATTTTTTTTAAAGATTCTTCATATAAGTGAAATCATATGGTATTTGTCTTTCTCTGTCTGACTTACTTCACTTAGTGTGATAATCTCCAGGTCCATCCATGTTGCTGCAAGTGGCATTATTTCATTCCTTTTTATGGCTGAGTCCTATTGCATTGTAGATATGCACCACATCTTCTCTATCCATTCATCTGCTGGTGGACATTTAGGTTGTTTCCATGTCTTGGCTACTGTGAATAGTGCTGCAATGAACACTGGGGTGCACGGGTCCTTTGGAACCCAAAGCATTTGACTTTAAAAGGAGAATGCACTTCTGATGAGTTCTAATCACATACACACAGAGTTTACAAAGGGAGTTGATTTTCCAGGGCGCCTCTCAAGGTGTTCTACCGCTCTTCCTCAGAAGTTCAGAAGTCTATCCAGGTGATTTTGATCACCTGGTGTGAAGGGTGGAGGGCCAGTGGGTCCTGCAGGTAGAATCTGCGTTCTTAAGAGACTGGGACCAAAAGGGCATCTTGCCAGCAACCCTGGAGTTTCATGCCACGCTCAGCCTGGCTTTCCACTCTGAAGGAAACCATCTCACAGTCCTGGTGGAAAAGATTCAAATTCTATGTCTTTGTGACTTTCATGTTTGTCAATCATTTAGGAGACAGCTTCTGAAAAGATCAGCAAAGGGATCCAGCTATGAGAGTTTACTTTTCATCAAGAAACCATTAGCATTGTCCGTAAGAAAATGACAATGGATTCATTCTTAGGATCCATTTATCCCATTCAGTCCATTAATAAACATCCTTTGGGTACCTGATACGCGCCGGTGCTGAGCTAAGCTGTGGGACCACACGAGCACCTCCTGGCTGATGCAGAAAGAGGGACGCTGCTCCCTTGCCTACATCTAGGGCTTTGCTGCCTCTATCCCATCCCCTTTCTCCCTGCCTTTCCTATTGCCATATTTTTCACCAGCACTCCAGGCATACTAGGGGCTCCCCAAAGGCTTCTTCATCGATTGAGTCTCTGCTCTAATCGGATCAATCGCTAATCACTCGCCTTCAGGAGGTTCCATGCAGGGGCCCTAAATAATGTAGGGACTTAGGTTGTTCTAAAAGCAGATTAGGAAATGAAAATCGGGCCCCCAACTGTGCAGCTGCAGCGTGTCCTGAAAATTTACAAAATATTTATGCTTTCCAGCCTGATTCTTCCCTGTCTCCAAGCGAGGTGAAGAAGATTTCAGTCCAGGGCCAGAGAGGAACAGAGGCAAGTGGAAGTTTTCCTTCTCCTCTGACAGTCAGGTATGAGCTGGCCCCCGACAGAATGTGATGTTCAACTCGCTCCTTTGTTCTTTTCCTGAATCACTGAACGCTAGAACTGGAAGCAGCCTCAGGGCTGTCCCAGATGAGGCCCCGGAAGAAAGTTGGTCGGAGGGGACAAGGTGAACTAGGTCCCAGGTATGAGTCCGGTGTGTGGTCAGTAGGGCGAGGAGCCCTGAACTCCAAGGGCAGACATCGAGTTCCTGTCCTCGGCTTTCTGTGAACGTGAACAGCTGGGCCTCACTCTCCTCTGCTGGCCTCACTGGGAGCCACGTTGAAATGTTGCTCCTGAGGCTGGGCTAGGACCTTCGGAAGGTTTAAACACTAAAATGATTATGGGGCCACCCTTTCCCTGCCCTTCCTCACCCTGGACCCATTGAAAATGCAAACTGTTCCAAACTTTAAAACGATTGCAAGAAATTCCAACAATGTTATAATTGTTTTTTGATGAGGAATATTTGGAGCATATTATGAAATATTAAATGACTTCCACTATTATTATCTGTTGTTGTTGTTATTTGTGATCTCTCTCTTTCCTGGGGCCCTAAGCACACACTCAAGCTGCTCAGGGGAGACAATAGAATTGAGTTGCCAGCCCTGCCCCAGAGGGGGCTGGGGGAAGCCATCCCTAAACCAAGCAAACAAAGCCCCAAACCAAGGCCTGTTCCTCTGGGGGATCGGAGGTGATGGGCTCTGAAGGATTGACTCACGGGAACCCAAAAGCACACAAGGCTCAGAGAGACACAAGAATGCAAATCTAGTTATTTACCGTGACAGACCGTTGTCACAATGACCGGAAAACTCAGAGCCTTTGTGATCAGCACATTCTCTCCCTGTAGGAAAATCCAAATACAATCACACCAAGTTATAATCAGAAGGCTGCTTGCCCAACGTGGAGTCCAAACCGGGGAAGTTGATGAATCAGATGGTGAAAGGCATCTGATTTCCCCGCGCTGGCACGGGCAAGGCCAGTATACTCCTCCAGGCCTTTTGTTATGTTCTTAAGACTGACCAAGTACACTGCAGACCGGAAGCTGTTTACACTGTAAATATATTCAAACAAATTATGAATCGCTGGAAGTTATTCTCTCTGCCCAGTTGATTTTATATCTGGGATTCAATCCATTGTGTGTTAATCTTAAAATGTGATCCCCATAGGCAACTTATTTCCTTCACTTCCTGATTGTTTTTTTTTTGGGGGGGGGTGGGTGTGGAGAGAGGCAGCAAAGTGGTGGAGAAGAGGGAATGATAATTCATTGTTGTTCCCTTATTTTCCAGGTAAGAAAACAGATATGATTACAGTTAGATAGTTTGAGACAAAGCTCGGAATAGAATCTAAATATTATTGTATTCATTCAGTCATCACGTATTACTTGAACACCTACTGTGTGATGGTATTGGTCTAGGCTCGGGAGAACAGGGTAGCGAGATTCCTGCCTTCATGGAGCTTATGTTCTAGTGCAGGGGACAATGTAGAAAGAAAGAAATACATTATAATTCCAGATGGGCACAGAGTTAAACCAACATGATATGATGGTGACAATGCCAAGGTGTGTTCTTTCAAGGACTTTCTCTTCAAGAAGGTGACGTTTGAGTGATGAGAAGGAACAAGTTGTTCTGATAGCCCAGGTAGAGCATCCCAAGGAAATGGAACCAGCTGGTGCAAAGACTTCGGGTGTTCAAATAACAGAAAGAGAGGCTGGGAGGAAGAGACTGGATTATAGGAGCAACCGGAAGTCCCTCAAGCATATGGGTGGTATCCTCAGACTTGTGATTGAAAGGGGTCATGCTCGTTGCTCTGCAGAATATGGATTGGAGGCAATTAATAGTGGAAGCTGGTTCAGGTCTTGATTTCCAACCGCGTGCCCTTTTCTCTATAACATCTCATGCATCCATCTTATCAGATCAGCTCTAGTCTAGCATGCATTAGAACTTGCTCTGAATGACCCCTATTTATTGGAAAAAATGGTCTGACATAAGATGGCTTAGCTGAGCCTGCTTGAGATTGAGTTTTCAATTTTAGGGACGAAGGACCACTGGGCAAAGATTCCCATTCACTCCCTGAAGGTCTCTCTATATGTTGTAACTTGTCCTCCTACTTCTAGTTGATGTGTCTTCAAAAATTGTGACAGGTAACATTCTTCTTCTATATCCACTCTAGGACTTCTGGGCCAAAGGCTTTTAGACAAAGCTTGAAGCAGAATGGGTGCTCTAAGCAGCCCCCGGCTGAGAGTTCTCTGCCTATTTTAGGAAGCACCAGAGTGAGAAGTCACAGACTGAATTTGATTATCTAGGTAGATTCCTACAGGTGTCCACAGATCTCAGGTGGAGATGAAAACATCTATTGACGTCAGCCTCAACTGCTCTGAAGAGTCTGTTTCCTCATGCCCCTTCAATATGGCCCTAAAACTGTATGTAGAAGGTTCATGATTTATCCCCCACCCCACCCCCGCTTGGGAACATCAAAGGTTCAGAGTGATTTTTGTTAATAGTTTTTCCCCAGAAACTTTATTTACAGTGATTTTGGCTCTTCGGTTTCTCATCCAATTGAACCAAGATGGATAAGAAGGTTCTCCAGGATTCAGACGTTGATGTTTATTCCTTGTGATGGTCTCCCGGGCTTGGGATGTCTCACCACCTTTTCTACCTTAGGCCCCTGGAAGACCAATCGTTGTACAAAGTAGAAGGACAGCATTTGAACTAGGTCATAGTTCATGGGAACATTGTTTCAGATGCACTCTTTTAGGGTTGGCAGGAAGATGTGTGGGACCAGAGCTGCAGTAATCTAATCTGGCCGTTGAGGAAGAATAAATCACTGCTCTCCGTAGTGTACATGACCTTCACCCCAGTTATGTTTTTGAAATAATTACAAGACAGTCTGTCAGTGGTGTCTATGGGAGAGTTAAAACAGAATTTACAATTGAGTGGTCTGTTCATCCTTGGACGTAGTTCACTCTTTTGAGATAAATTTGCATTTCAAATAATAAAGAGTCTGAGATTCCTCCAAAGCAGCCGGCTCATTCAGAAAAGTCATTAAATGGTGTCTAAAATTGTATAGAACAACCATCTAGCTGGGCTGCTGACTGAATTTTCATACAATGGCTAAATATTTTGATTTGATACATCTAGCCTGAATTGAATATTGGTTAATTTTATTCATGAAATGATATATCATTTCAGTTGAACAGTAGATTCTATAGTTTATTTCAATTCATGCTAGACATAGATGAATACAATTGATTATTATTTTGGTCAGATGTGGACCCAATCTTATATTACCTCTTTGTGCTGATGAAGTTTGTTGCCAGCTCTTGACTGAGAGATACTAAGGTAGGGAAAAAAGGCCAACTTTCTTTCTTGGAATTTTAAAATGAAAATTTATGTTTGTTAATGTTCTTAGGGCCAATGAGATAAAATTGCCTCAAAATTGGATAACTACAGACCCAACGCTTTACTACTTACAAGAGACACACATTAAACATAACCATGCAACCAATAATCATAAGAAAGCATGAGTCACTATATTAGCATCAGAAAAACTAAGCTTCAAGAAATTATCAGAAATAATTTCATAATGATAAGAACAAAATATGACAGGATTAAAGTAAGAAACAGACAAGGGCACAATTACAGCTGGCTATTTTAACAATTCACTTTCAGTAATTGATAGAACAAGTAGATGGTACAAGAAATGAATACAGACGACTTGAACAGCACGATCGTTCAACTTAACCTAATTGACATTTATAGAACTACACACCCAACAAAGCAGAACACACATCCTTTTCTGGTGGACGTGGAACTTTCACCAAGATAGACCATATGCTGGACCATAAAGTGAGTCTTAATAAATATCGAAGTATTTGATCGTGCAGACTATCTTCTCCGACTACAATGGAATTAAATTAGAAATTAAAAATAAAGGGCTTCCCTGGTGGCGCAGTGGTTGAGAGTCCGCCTGCCGATGCAGGGGACACGGGTTCGTGCCCCGGTCCGGGGGTATCCCGCGTGCCGCGGAGCGGCTGGGCCCGTGAGCCATGGCCGCTGGGCCTGCGTGTCCGGAGCTTGTGCTCCATGGTGGGAGAGGCCACAGCAGTGAGAGGCCCGCGTACCGCAAAAAAAAAAAAAAAAAAAAAAAAAAAAGATATCTGGAGAATCCCCAGCTATTTAGAAAAATAACCATAGACTCCTGAATAACCCTTGGTACAAAGAGAAATCATAAGGGAAATATTTCCAACTGAATGATAAAGGCTAACACAACATATTAAAATTTGAGGGATGTAGCAAAAGCAGTTTACAGTGAAATTTATAGCTCTAAGTGTTTACATGATGAAAGAAGAATGGTTTTAAATCAATCACCTAAGCTTCCATCTTAAGGTATTAGGAAAAAAAGAGAGCAAATTAAAACAGAAAAAAAGGGAATCAAGGAAACAATAAAGATAAGATCAGAAACCAGTGAAATACAAAATGAACAAACAGTAGAGAAAGATCGGTAACCCCAAAGGCTGGTTCTTTGAAAGATCAATAAAATTGAAAAACCTCTGGTTAAACAACTGATAAATTGATACTGATAAAGGTGAGAGAAAATACAAATGACTAACTCAGGAATTAACAAGGACATTAGCATTGATTCTACAGATACTAAAAAGATAACAAGGGAATATTGTGAGCAAGTTTATATCTTTAAGTTTAACAACTTAGATGACATGGAAAAATTTCTAGAAAGACGCAAGTTGCCAAAACAGACACACAAAGAAATGGAAAATGTGACTAGCTCAGAATATGTTAAATTTAATTCATAATAAAATCTTTGCTCAAAGGAAACTCCATGAAAGATGGCTTCCCTAGGAAATTCTGTGAAACAGTTAAAGAAGAAATAAAACCAATTTTACACAAAGTCTGTCCAAAAATGTGAGGCCTCATTCCCAAACCAGACAAGAACATTACACAGACCACAGACAAATATCTCTCATGAACAAAGATGCCAATATCCTTAGCAAAATATTAGCAAATTAAATTCTGAAAAATATATAAAAATGATAAAACATCATGGGACAGGGAGGGAGTCATGCACTTAGGAGTGCATGACTGGAACTTCACTGGTGGTGCAGTGGTTAAGAATCCACCTGCCAATGCAGGGGACACGGGTTCGATCCCTGGTTCAGGAAGATCCCACATGCCATGGAGCAACTAAGCCCGTGCATCAAAACTGCTGAGCCTGCACTCTACAGCCTGTGAGCCACAACTACTGAGCCCGCATGCCACAACTACTGAAGCCCACATGCCTAGAGCCCATGCTCTGCAACAAGAGAAGCCACCGCAACGAGAAGCCTATGCACCGCAATGAAGAGTAGCTCCCGCTCTCTGCAACTAGAGAAAGCCCACGTGCAGCAACAAAGACCCAACGCAGCCAAAAGTAAATAAGTAAATAAATTTTTTAAAAAAAGTCCATGACTGGTATAGTATTCAAAAATCAGTGTATTTCACTACGGTAAAGAAATAAAGGAAAACATTTCACGATCAACTCAATCTATGTGGAAAAAGTCTGCATAAAATGTAAAACACATGCATGATAGAAACTCTCAGTAAACTAAGAATAAAAAGAAACTTACCCTGATAATGTGTAACCATGAACAATCTACAGCTAACATCACAGTAAATGGTGATTATAAAAAACTCGACACTTTGCCCTAATTTTTGGCACAAAAAGAGAAGTCCCCACTATCCTAGATTTTGAACTTATTCCTATCCTTCTTTATGTGTATGTGTGTTTTTAATTTTTGCTTATTGTCAAGCTTTATATCTCAGAGACCATGGGCAGTTCTGGGATTTGCTTCTTTTCACTCACTGGCATCCTTCTCAGATCACTTAGCCTTATTCATTCATTTCCTCTGTGTTTTATTCCACTGTGTGAACATATCACAATATATTCAGTAGCCGCTAGATGTTTAATTTGTTTCTGGGGTCTTTTTTGGTTTTGTTTTGTTTTCCTCTCACTGCTCTTTGAAATAAAGTAGGGAATATTTTGGTATAAGCAGGCAATGTAAACAATATATTAAAACAGAAAATCACAGAAGGTCATCAGTGCTGAACTTTCCAGCGTTTTACAACTTTCTCCTTGACAGCCCCCCTCGGGCTCAGGGGCTGTAGGACCAAAATGAGCATGTTTTATTCTCTCCCAAACTTCTCGCCAGTCTAGGTGGGTGTCTGCTGATAACTCGTGTTAGGTGTGAACGCTCCACATTGGGCCCGATGCTTGGGGGCCTTCATGTGGCCCCCAGCAGCCTCGAGGGACCAAAACCTTTCTGTGAAATCCCCACGTCGCTTTCAGGAAGGGGGTGCCAGATAATGGCTCACCCTGCTCAGGGTGGACAATAGAATTACCTGGTTCTAGACGTGCATGGAATCTTACACATCATGTCGCTTCTTTCTAACCAATGAAGAAACCGAGTCCCAGAGAGAGAAAATAATAACATCACAAGGGTTATTAGAGGCAGAGCAAAGACCCCAGTGTCTTTGGAGTGAGGGATGGTCTCTGGATACCCAATTAGCATGTAAATAAGTGACATTAGAGAGAAGATGCCTGAACCTGCCAGGATCATCAATGGATTAGAAGAATTACCTTTATTAGATTGACTCACTGTTACCTAGCAGAGAGCAGGCCTGAGGGAAAGGGTTACTGGAAGGGTCAGTTTTGGCTATTTCTCTAGCAAGTTCTATTGTCTGGGGATGGTAGGTCGGGGGCGGGGGGGGGGGGGGTGGGTAGAGTTCCTGGATTGTGCCTTAAGGGTGGGTCCCCAGGAGGTAAATAGAATTGCTGGCTCCTTTGGACATTGGGGCTGAAGAGGGAGCTTAGGGTAGGGAGCAGAATCAACAAAGCAGAGATGATGTTGAAAGGTGTGTGTGTGTTTCTGTGCGAAGGGAGAGAAATAGCTATGTCACGCTTTTGTTTAGGACTAGCTGTGATGATCGCCAAGCTGAACGCCTGAAAACCCTTTGCGTTCTCTATTTCCTCATTCCCTGTCTCCCTTCTTCTCTCTTGTTTGGCCTCACGTCTGTTCCTCCTCGTTCCCAAATCCTCTGTCCTCTTCAAAGCCTCCACCCCGTCCACGCTGGATTTCGAGAATTTTCATAACTAGTCTACTCGTCTTGTCCTTCTCATCTATAGAAACTGCCCGTTGCTGCAAATTCACTCCACCTGCTGGTCCAGATCCTTCCATGGTTCCTCATCATTACAGAACAACTCGAAACGCCCCTGCTTCTCAAGCAAAACATACGTCCACCTACCTCCAGCGAGACTCAGCTCACCCACGCACGGCTTTATGGCTTTTGAAAATGCGTTCCCATCAGACTCCCCCTAACCTCCTAAGCCTCTCCTCCCCTAATCAGCTCAAAACCACTGCTGCGGCCAGCTGGTGTCCTGAGGTCTTATCTCGTAACCCCGCCCTGCCCCGCTGACCACATCACCTCTCGGAGATGCTCTCCAGTTACGTTCCTAGCGCAGCAGAGAGCAACGGGGACACTCCCGGCCCCAGCTGGCCCAGCTCAAGTCCTGTTTGGTCAGCTGGATCTTTGTTGACCTTTCCGATGATGATACACTTTCAGTTGTGCCTTCTACAGGTCAATAATAACTAATTAAATAAAACGATACTACTATTTCTTGAGTGCCGTGGAATGCAGGCACTATGCCAAGTGCTCTACAGGCCGCCTTGTCTCATGTAAGCTCCCTAACGACCTGCTGAGATAAGTCCTATTATCATCCCATTTTACAGAGAAGAAAACTATAAATGCAGAGGGGGCATCAGAGCAAATGTCTACCTCCAAATGACTCCAGCCACTAGGATGGGCTGTCTCCCCTTTTATGAACAATGTTCATTTCAGCCCACCCCACTCATTTTCTGCACGATGTTTTGTTCCCTTCGTGGGATCTAAAAGCCAACCTTAGCAGCTGTGTTCTTCCCTGTAGTCCTTCACAGATTATGTCAAAGCAATGAGAAAAAAAAAAATATATAACTAACTTTGTACATCACTGGTTTATATGCTCCTTTATTACCCCTAAAATAGCCAAAGTATGAATCAACAAAAGATGCTTTATGAGGGCAGGAGATGCTGCTGTAATCTTGTCTTGAACACCTAGTGGAGTCTTCCAGGGCTCCACTTGTAGCGGAAAACTCGTTCACAGTGGGATGAGTGGGCAGCGCTGGGGCCACACGGCACCCAGAATTCCCATTGCTCACCTCTCACGCCCAGGTCAGTGTATGAAGAAGCTGCATTCGCCTGTGTGGATGCTATAAGTGTAGGGCTGTTCCCCTAAGCCAGGGACTTGAAAGGACTGGAAAATAATAATGCACATCAAATTGTGAGGCGATAATTCACAGTATCTTCATTGTGCATCCAATTTCCCTTCCAAAAACCATTAGCATTCAGTGCTCATAATTGATTGGCTTTAAAAATACAAAACAAAGCCATAGTATTGTTTTGTTTTCCTGCTGTTGTTCATTGTGACACTTTTTAGTTGGATCAGAAAATGCCTTCAAGAAATAGTAAGAGCAGAAGCCTCAGAAGCTGAGGATGACATGCCACGGAAAGCATTTGAAGGGAGTCTGTTTAGGGCAATTTAGGAACCCAGAAAATTATGAGATAAGCAGAAATCATTTTTTCCCTATTTTTGAGGTGATTTGCGTGGAAACTACCTTACTAATTGGTTTAACTTGGCACTTCTAATATGTATATTTGTCTTGTCTTCATCTTCAAAGCGGTCCACGAACAATGGGGCTGATTCTTCCACAGGGTTCCCGCTAAGTTTCTCCAGACTGTGGGCGGAGGCATGCTGAGCCTGGGTTCTCCCGCAGGGTGGCGTTGGTGGCTTGGAGCTGGGGCGCCTCTGATCTCAGCCCAGTGCCCACGAGGCAGCGGCCCGGGCTCCGAGAGGGGTGGGCATGTCACCTAGGGCTCTAGCCTGGCGGAGGAGCTCACCCAACGAGTTATGGTCTCTGAAGAACAGAGACATAGAAAAAAATCCTGACTATGAGGGCTACCAAAGCCGAGACTGGGAGAACATCTATGGGTGAGCTTGAAACCAAGGAAATGTGGTCAGCCTGGGAGCTGCTTGGAGTTCCTGGTGAGACCCAAGCATCAGACCCCATCTTGCTTCTCCAGCAGGACTTTGCAAGAGATGTGTCAGCCCTCGAACCTCTCCTGTAGTAGTACCTGAAATTCTGCCAAGGTGACGAGTCAGGGTCTTGCTTTAAAATCTAGATAAAAGACGACTCTCTTAGTATACACATGCAAAGGAATATTATTCAGCCTTGAAAAGGAAGGAAATCTGACCCTTGCTGCAACACACGTGAAAACCGAGGGCCTTATGCTCAGTGCATAAAAAGACAAATACTATATGATTTCTCATGAGGTTCCTAGAACCGTCAAATTCACGGACAGGGAATAGAATGGTGGTTGCCGGGGGGCTGGAGGAGAAGGATGGGGGGCTAGTGTTTAACGGGGACAGAGTTTCAGTTTTGCAGGATGAAAAGAGTTCTGCGGACGAATGGTAGGGACGGTTGCACAACAACGTGAGCGTGGTTAATGCCACCAGCTGAACACTTGAAGATGGTTCAGATGGTAAACTTTATGCTGTGTGTACTTTGCCACGATTTTAGGAAAAGTCCTCTCTCACAGCACCTGCTTAAGGCTGCCCACTCTGGAAGGTAAAAGCCAAGTTGAAAGAGGACGGAGAGGGGGAGGAGAAGGGAGACTTTGTGCGGTGAGAACAGGGTGAGCAACCTCCTCTGGGGCATCACAGGCCCGGAGGAGGGACCAGAGGAGGAGGGACTGTCCAGCCCCGCTTCAAGGTCCGGCTCTGGTTCTTCTTTTCGGAAAGGGGGGATTTCCTTAACTTTAGGTGTTTTTTTTGTTTTGTTTTGTTTTTTGCGGTACGCGGGCCTGTCACTGTTGTGGTCTCTCCCGCTGCGGAGCACAGGCTCCGGATGCGCAGGCTCAGCGGCCATGGCTCACGGGCCCAGCCGCTCCGCCGCACGTGGGATCTTCCCGGACCGGGACAAACCCGTGTCTCCTGCATCGGCAGGCGGACTCTCAACCACTGCGCCACCAGGGAAGCCCTCTTTAGGTGTTTTGTTGCCCCTAATTATGCATTTAGGGCTATTTCCCTACTGCTTCGGCCACAGCTGACGTCTCGACCTGGAGCTCTCAGCTGGGCCATTTCCGATAAGTCTGCATTTAGGCCTGATGGTTCATCTCTGTATGTAAATTTCCCCATCAGACGTCTGTGGAGGCAGCTCTGTGATCTGCAAAGCACCATCTGCTCGACTGCGGGGTAGGGAGGGGGTGGCCGTGATCGGGGAGGGCCAGGGGAAGGGCCGGGCTGCAGCAGAGCTCCCCGGACTGGTTAATCTTCTGGCCACGCGAGTCCGGACCACCCGGGGCGCTGTGCACGCACCCTCAGTCCCTCCTACTTGTGCTTGACGGGACTCTGCCTAACGCAGGTCCACCAGCTGCAGGGCCCGCCCCCGCCCCCGCCCCCGCCCCCCACGTGGCAGGTACTTCTAGGCTCCCCTCAGCCTCTCCTCCTCCACACACCCCCCCACCCCCGCCTCTGGGTGGAGCGATTCCATCCTCCACGCTCCTGGGAAAGCATCTTCCCTGTCTTTGTTTCCCCCTCCATACACATCTCACCCGCCTTCCTTTTTCCTTGGATTCTCCATCATTCCTGACCCATCAACACTACTTTGTATTTTTCAGCGCTGTCACACTCTGCCCCGCCCCCTTCCACTCCCAGTAGATCTTACCTGCTATTTCTAGGGACTTGGGCCTGGATATCCCTTCTGAGCTCCGGCTCCCAAATGCTGGCTAACCCTTCTCCACAGGCTGGTTTCTGCGTCCCTGAGCGCATCACCCACACCCTCAGTGCCGATTCGCCTCCAAGGTAACCCTTCTCCCTCTGTCCTTTCCCAGGTGGAGCCCAGCGTCCTCTCTGGCTGAGGTCACTGCCATGGTGCCCCCACCTGGCGGGCCCGCGCCCACTCATTCTGCACGTGGTGGCCAGAGTTGTAGTTTTTAAATTATTCCTTTATAATATTGAAAATGCTTACATAAGAAATAGGTGCTTTTGAACAGAATAAGTTGCAGAGAGAAAATGGCAACGCACCTGTCCCTGTCTTCTCACACTTCTGAGGT
Source organism: Tursiops truncatus (assembly GCF_011762595.2). Classification (NCBI taxonomy): domain Eukaryota; kingdom Metazoa; phylum Chordata; class Mammalia; order Artiodactyla; family Delphinidae; genus Tursiops; species Tursiops truncatus. The sequence goes on along the minus strand of NC_047053.1, from coordinate 3,456,835 downwards.
TGCTGACGTTATCAGTTCCCTGTGTACCTTCCCGCACGTTTTTTCTACACCTCTCTAAACATTGTCACACACACACACACACACACATTTCTTTTAAGTTTTAACAAACATGAGATTATGCTGTAAACATTCCTCCACAAGCTGCCTTCTTCCCATCTAACTGATGACTCCACAATGAAAATCACTTCTCTGTCCTGGTTACAACCGCTTGTTGCCTCCCCTTTGCATCTTCTGGTTCTTCCTTATTTCTCCAGCTTCACCATCTGTCACCACCTCCCACACACATGCTCCAGCAACACTGAGAGACTGACTATCCTTTGAGTGCCCCTCCCTCCCGGTTCTGTTCATGCGGTTCCCCCTGGATCTAATGCTTTTCCCTGCACCTCCCACTTATCTCTGGGGATTCAGCACGAGTGTCACTTCGTCCCTCCCCAAAGCCAGTTCTGCTGTCTTTTCTCCTTATAAGACCCTCACGCCATCACAGAATTCACCACACAGGATCACAGTTGTTCAGTTGTCTGTGTTTCCCATGAGTCTACCAGCTCTGCAAGGGCTTGAATCATGTAACTTAGGTACCGCACGGCATGGAGTAGAGGTGACCAGTTCGCACGCGCTAAATGCTTGTGGAACAGATAGATGGATTCATAAATAGTAAAGAAACAGAACATCCGTTACCGAACACCAGGGCATCACCCTTGACTCTTTCTTGCCCTCGTTCTCCCAAGATCATCTCATCTATCAGTGAGTCTCATCAGCTCCGCTTCTGAAAAAGCAGCTCAAATCACTTCTCTTCTCTCAATCCCCATGGCTCCCAACGGGTCCAAGCATTCCTTCCTTTTCCTGGACCACTCAGGTGTCCTCCAAACTGGACTTTCTCTTTACACTCCTATCTTAGCAGAACCCACTTCATTCTTCACTTGGCAGCCAGAGGGAATCTTTCAAAATTGTTAATCAGTCCTTTGTTCCTGCTTCAGTGGCGTCCCACTGCTCTTGGAATAAAGCCCAAACTTCTCACCATAACCTCTCAAACCTCGCGTGAGAAGGCGCTTGCCTACATGTCTAGCTTCCTTTAAAAAATAATCAACGTTCCCTATTTTCTTATGCCTCAGCCACACAAGTCATTTTATTGTCCCAGGAACAGGCTAAGCTTGTTTGTGCCTCAGAGCCTTTCCTTTTGCTGTTCCCCCTCCCTGGAGTACCCCTCCCTCAGCTCTTCACACGGCTGGGGCTGGGGCTGGCCCCTTCTTGTCATTTACAGCCGGGCTCAAATGTCACCTTCTCAAAGAAGCCTGAATTCCTGAGGACACTCACTAAAGAAGCCCTCAGCGTGCTCTATACCATAGAGCACTCTCTGTCATTTTATTATTGTTTGTTTTTTGCCTTTGTTCCCTCCCCACTGGGATGGGAGCTCCCCAATGGCGAGGACCTTATCTATATATTCACTGCCGGAACCCCTGTTGCTAGAACGCATCTGAGTTATAGTAGGTGCTCAATAAACAGGTGCCAAAAGAATAAATACATCACGTTCGGATGGCGCGAGAGAACGGGAAAGCCACCGAATTTAAGAATAAACAGTGGGAATTCTATTACTGTCTCTGGCATTTACTTAGCTGTGTGGCCTTCACAAAGTCTCTCAAATTCTTGAATCTTATGCAAAATGGCAAGAAGAATATGTCTTGCCTTCCTTACCTTAAGGGTGTCTGTGAGGTTTAGGATGGCTAAAAGATGTGAAAATACCCTACCAAGCAAAGTGGTGATGTATGTTATCAGTCCTAGGATAGCTGAATAACGTGGATTGCCCCGCACCACAATCTCTCTGAAATCAAATAAAGCAGATGTCTCTGGTCTCTGAGTGACGTTGCAGCCATGGAGCTGTTCAAAGATCCGCACGACCGTCAGTGCTACATTGAAGGTTGCAGCTGTGAGTGGACCAGCTCTCCAAGGAAGAGGGTGCACAAGACAGGATGAAACACAAAAAGACTCTGCTAACTTATCAGCATTAAGTACATGAGAACAATTCCCATTGAGGAAGGATGGCATCTTCTGGGAGCTCCTTCTCAGGACGGCACCATTTTGAAACAGTGAATTACCCCAGAGGCTCAAACCAAGGCAGCATGAATTTCCTGTGTCTGACTTTGGATAGAAATGCCCTGCCAGGGAGACAGAATGGTGTGATCACCCCCAGCTGAGGGCTCTGGATCTGAATTAAGGAAAGATGCAGCATACTCTCATTATTTGTTCATCAGTTTTTTTAGTGGCGTCAGACTGGCTGAAACTGGTTATAGTTTCTTCTATTTATATTTTGCAAACCACCAACCATTCTTAACCAGTGAGCCCAGCAAACATTTGTGGCTGTTTGGGTCTTGGGTTCCCTCTAGAAAATAAGTACATTGAGATGTTGCAGAAAATGGAAAAGAAGAAGAAAAAAAGCCAACTCTGTTGGATGAAGGAGATTGTTCATATAAAATAGTAAGCAGATGCCTGACTTATCCTAACTTCCAAGCAACTCTTTAAAGTCCTAACCCAGAAACTCTTTGTTTTTTCCTTCCCGTGTCCTCTGCAGTGTCTTGGACATGCTAGCCATTTAATAGTATTTTAATGAATGAATCAAAATACACATTCTGTATTCTTCATACTCCTTTGCCAGCTGTGGAGTCATTGGATGTAGGTAAAGACTGCTTGGAGGTAGCTTCCCGAGTAACTGATTATTTTCTACTCAACTTATATTTCCTCTAATAAGTAACTTCCAATGAGGGAAGAGCATATTTGTCAATATTTTTAGACCCTTTTTCCAATTTCATAAAAATTTTATGAAATTTATAAAAATTTTCAATTTTTATAGCTTGATGAACACTGTTTTCATTGCTTTGGAAAAATCTGAAAAATGTTTTGGCGCTTACCTGTATGTTTTAATATTCATCTGCTGTCTCTCTACCTAGACATCTATCTAGATTTTAAACAGAACGCTGGTTGTTTTCTGATGATGAAATTAATGTGCATTCAGTGGATATACGTTGGGGAAAGATTTAATATATTTTCTTTAAGTTTTTGGTTTTTTAAGTTAAAACAGAATTATACTTAATATTTTATTTGAAACACTGTTTCACTTAACACTTCCTTGTGAACATTTCCTTTTTCTTTCATGTCTCCCAAGATACACTCTGGAATGGCTGGGCAGTATTGCTTTGGGTGTATGTATTGTAATTCTTTAACCATGCCTCAAATTTCATACATTTAGATTATTCCTAATTTAAGTTGTTATTAAATCCATCATATTAAACATCTCTGTACATACATTTTAGTACCAGTTTCTCACAATTTCCTTACAATTGTGAGTACCAGTTTTTCTTCTAAGATAGAAAATAACAGGGGTGAGGTATGTAAAAATTTTAAAACCCTTTTTACACAACTGTAAATTTTTTTTGGTGATTCCGTCTTTTTAAATTATGCTTATAAAGGTCCAGCATAATTAAGAATTATAAAGTTTTCACCTACATTTTCTTCTAGTTATTTTATTCTGTACATACTTTTTAATGTATGGCATGATATAGAGGTTGATTTTTCCCCCAGTTATTCAGTTTCCATAGAAAGGAGTATTGCGTAATTTGGCCATTGTAAATTATTTTCATCAAGTAATAAATCATTTTATGTATCTGGATCTATTTCTTGGGTTTCTATTCTGTTCAATCTATAGTCTCTTACTGTTCCAGAGCCTCACTGCTGTAAGTATGGCAGCGTTAATACTTCAGTGAGTCAAACTGTTTTCCAAGCATGTGGCCTGTGCCCCTGCATTGCGCTGAAGGTTGGTACATAATGATAAACCAGACAGACATGGTCCCTGACCTCACGGCACTTACAGCTGAGGGAGATAGGCATTAACCATGGAAACCAAGCAATAACTGTATCATTACAAATAGTGATAACCGTGAACCAGAAGCATAGGATTCCATGGCTAAGGATACCACTGAAGAACTTTAGTTAGGAGAGCTCCATGGTCAGATTTCTTTTCTTTTTCTTTCAAAAACATTTTTTTAATTGAAATATATTTGACATACAACACTGGATAAATTTAAGGTGTACAACATGTTGGTTTAATCCATTTATATATTGTACTGTGATCTCCAGTGTCATGAGAATTAGCCCCTCTATCAGGAGGTTTCCTTTCTTTTCTGTTTTTGTTTGTTTGCTTAAGGTCACCGTGGCTGCTGAGTGGCGAGGAGATGGGAGGTGGCCAAGAGCGACAGGAGAAAGATCTACCTGCAGAGCAGCGATGATAGTATGCTATGGGGTAAATGTTCATCGAAAGGAAAATAGGTTCATGAATTCATGAACTCTTTAGGTGGTAGAACCCAGAAGACTTGGTGACTGATTAGACATGGAAATGAAGAGAAGGGAGGAGTGAAGAATGATGCCAAGTTTTCTAGCCTGAGGGTCAAAGATACTGTGGAGCCACAAGTACACAAATGATGGAACCAAAGTGGGAGTCGGGTGGAAAGGAATTCTTTTTAGACAAGAGTAAACCAACGTGGCTGTGAAACATTCTCAAGCTACCATGGTCGATGGTGCTAGTCAAGTTCAGAAGAGAACTGTGGGTGGGAGACACTGATATACGGTCAGACTGGAACACAGCACAGTGATAATATCACATAGAAAGAAAGTCTAGTGAGAAGAGATGCCAAAGCAGGACCAAGTCCTGAATAAGTAACTCTAGACTTTAGATATTAGAACAAGGAGACTCAGAGGAGAATGGAAAAAATGGGACCAAGAAGGGAGAGGAAACCAGCAAAGCGTGGGGTCCCTAGACGAAGGGGTGGGAGGTTTCCCCCGGGAAAGCAGTGGGTAGATTGTTGCTGAGACCTTGGCCAAGGTGAAGATGAAAGTGAATCCACTGAACCTGGAGTGAATATGTCCCTGGTAACGTCAAGTGACAGCAACGTTGGTGGCATGTTAGAAGTGGAAATCAGATTGGGGTAAAAGTCAAATCTGAATTCAAGAACAAACAACATTCTCTTCTCTTTTGGAGAATTTTGGCCATGGAGAGAAGAAATAAGGTGACGTCTTAGGGGTGAGACGTTGTAGAATGTTTCTAAGCTGATAGCAATTATCCAGGAGGGAGAGGAGATTGGGTGGGGGCGGGGGGAGAGAGAGAGAGAGAGAGAGAGAGAGAGAGAGAGAGAGAGAGAGAGAGAGAGAGAGAGGAGCTGCTGTACAATTCTGAATAAAGAATCATGGGTTTTTATATCTTCATAGGGAATAAACTTTCCATTTAATGTTATTTGCCTTCAGTTCTACTTTGTGTGATATTAGCTTTGGGTCATCTGGATTATTTCCATTTGCATTTACCCGATAAATGTCTATCTTTTGTACCACCCGTGTTTGATTGTATCCTGTCTTCTTATTTCTTTCCTCACTCTATGTTGTGTTTTTTATAAATATTTTTGCTGAACTGTTTATGTCCATCCTGTTTCTATTTCTACTAGACAGTACTTTATGTTTAAAAAACGCTTCTTCAACTTATATTCCTCTAATGATCTGTATTAAGAAAGGCAATATTTCTTGTTTCCCTCTGTGAAAAATGGACTTGTCGAATGCTTTCACTTCACCTTATCTTGCCTGCAATTCTTTCCTGACTTTTGTGGTCAGATTTTTGTGACTTTCAGCACAGAGAATTAGCGTTAAATCATTGTGTACTCTTAGGTCCTTCTGCATTCATTTGTAAAATTTGTTTGTATCTGTAGTCTAGTGGAGTTTTTTCGGTTGCACCAGCATGTGGGAGCTCAGTTCCCCAACCAGGGATCGAGCCTGAACCCCCTGCCCTGGAAGATAGGAGCCTTAACAACTGGACCACCAGGGAAGTCTCTGTAGTCTAGTTTTAATTCTCAGTTTTATTGCTTTCAATATTCTCCCACCAGGGCTGTAATACCACAATGTTCCCATTCTTGAATTCTATATGTTGATGCATCAATAGATTATTAATTTGTAATAATCTTGGTGGGTTTTTAAAGCAATAGTACAGGGATGATACTTTTTCTCTATCCTTCGATAGCTTACGTTAACTTCTAGTCCAGATGATTAATTCTTGCGTCACAAGCTTTCCTCCAGATAAATCTGAGAATGTTACCCTCATTTTCTACTTGTGTTCAATATTATGGAGAAGAAATTTCAGATCATACATTTAAAAATAGAAGACTCTCAGTCGTGAACGTCTATTCTGATTTCAACTGAAACTACAAGTTCCAAATTCACATTTCAAATGAATGTTATGAATAGCTGAGGCTTAGAATTCCTACCACATCACTTAACCATCTTGAGGAACAGGTTCAGTGCCAGACTCTGTTGGTTTCCAACCCAACAGCCGCCCCCAATCTTCTCCACAACCCTCAACTCGGGGGGGGGCATTTATTTTCCCAGACTCCCCTGAAGCTAGAATTGACCCAAATCTGGGCCATGAAATATTAGAGAAAACTTGTTATAGGCATTCTGGCAAAATTTTTTCTCTGTAATAAAAGGAGAGAAATATGGAGAGGAATTTCTGACCTCCTTCCCTCCATTTCTGTATTGGATGTTCTTTTTTTAAAAAAAAATAGTTAATAGACTTTATATTTTTAGTATAGTTTTAGATTTACAGAAAAATCGAGCTCAGTACAAAGAATTCCATGTACCCACCCAATCTCCAATTTTGGCATACACTTTCCCTTATTATTAATATCTTGCACTTGTGTGGGGCCTACATTATGATTAATGAGCCAATATTGATAGATTTTTATTAACTAAAGTCCACAATTTACATTAGAGTTCACTCTTGGTGTTGTACATTTTATGGGTTTTGACAAAGGCATAATGTCTTGTATCCACCACCGCAGAACCATGCAGAATAGTTTCACTGACCTAAGAGTCCTCTGTTTCCACCTATTCATAACCCTTGACCACCACCGACCTTTTAACTGTCCCCATTGTCTTGCCTTTTTCAGAATGTCATGTAGTTAGAATTATACAGTATGTAGCCTTTACAAACTGACTCTTTTCACTTAACAATATGCGTTCAAGTTCCTCCTCGTCTTTTCTTAGCTTGATAGCTCATTTTATCACCGAATGATATTCCATTGTACGGATACACTGCAGCTCCTTTATCCACTTGCCTGTTGAAGGATACCTTGATAGCTTCCAGCTTTAGGGAACAATGAACAAAGCTACTATAAATATTCACTTGCAGAACTTGATGTTCTTCTGTGAGAAGATGATGCTTGGTGCAGTGGCAGCCATCTTTCCACCATGAAGTGACATGTAAGGAAGAAAGCAAAGATGCTGAAACAAAAGTGGAAGGAAAGGAAGAACTGGTACACTGATGCTATGTGTGAGCCAGTGGGCCAATCCTAGGGCTCCTTGGTAAGTCAGCACTAAGTGTCTCCATGAATTAAGCCACTATGAGTTGAATTTTCTGTGAGTTGTGTGTTGCCTAAGCACGAAAAGGGCTAACCCACGCCATGCTTTATTCAGCTGGGGTATTTTAGTTTCCATAGCACATTTTAACTTCTCTTTTTAGGTAGAAAGAAGACTTTAACATTGTGTATTTTTTTTTTTTAAGTAAAAATTTCCTGGTGTTTCTTAGACAAGCTGGGACCTGGGACCTTTTGCTGGGACCTGGGACCCTTTGCTGCAGTGTTGCATTGGTTGTACCTGGACACACCTCTCCTGGAGCAACAAAATACAAAGAAACTGTATGGGACTAAAAATAACGACTTATTTTTATGTAGTTAAAAGTACATAACTTGGGCATGCTTGGGGCAAATTCATGCTTGGGGCAAATTCTAGCCCCAAAAGATACAAAGAGACCAAAAAACCCAACTGCCATTTCTGAAGAGCCTGGAGCAAAAACAGGGTGTAAGGAGCAGAAGTGCGGTACTGAGCATGCCCCCTGCACACAACACCACCAGAGGGGTGGGCAAAACAGCTAAGCCACCCCTCTGGCCCGAGCCCTGGACACACGCCTACCCTCACCCCATATAAGGAACAAGGTTGCCCGACCTCGGAGAACGACCAAGCAAGGGAACCTGTTGTTTGTTCTAACTCCCCCCCAGCTGCAGCAGGGGTCCCAAAAAAGCCTTGCCTGAATTTCTCATCTGGCCTCTGGTCAATTTCTATTGACTGGGGAAGGCCAGGAACCCTGGTCAGTAACATTTCTATAGAACCGTGAGTCACATTGAATGTTTCACTCTAGATTTTCACAGGTAGTAACTCCAGTGCAGTACACATTCAACGGCGGTGACTAATGAGAGCTTCACATTCCAGTGCTCGCAGTAGCTCTAGAGAAGGCTGGTTTTGAATGTGTCTGCATGCCTTTGCCTTTTCTTCCCTTTAAGCTCAGCCTCTTTATTCCATGCCTCTTGGAAGTGGGGTGATTATCTCACTCATCCCCGTACGTGGGAAGCTGCCAGGCAGCCAGTGAGTCCCCTTGGAAATGCTGGGACCCAGAATTGATTCACAGTTGCCACCAGAAGGCTAAGGGAGAGAACCCTCCGCGATTAAGGGAGAAAATCAGACTTGTGACTGCCGCCTGATTAGCAATTTGATCTTAAAAACATCAACATTTTAAAAACCTTTATCTCAACGCTAATCCCCACTTTGAATCGTCTAAATCTGTTAAAGGCCTTGGCTTTGTTGGCCATGTATTTTATTTCCGTCTCCAAGCTGCGTCCCTTTCCTAGGGCTGAGGCACCCAGTTTGCCTCTATATAGAGCCCAAATCCCCACTGTCAACTGTCACCCTCCGGATCAACACACGTCAAGCCATCCTCTCTTCCGCCTACCAGGATCTCAGACACTTAAAGGTATTTGTATTCCTTAAGTCTCTTCCTTAAGGTTAAATGCCCCTTGTCTCTTTAATTGTTCTTCTTAAGACATCATTTCCGGACCCTTTATCCTCTGGGTCTCTCCCATTGGATGCAACCTCTCCCATCAATATCCTCCATTCACTGTGGTACCTGCAATTCCACATGGTGGTGTCTTAAGGCTGGGCTCTCCCAGAAGCAGACCCTTGGATGAGGATTGAAATGCAGGTGGAGTATAGCACAGGGAACTCTACTCAATACCTTGCAATAACCAATAATGGAAAAGAACCTGAAAATATATGTATATATTCAGTTCTATATATGTGTGTATATAACTGAATCACTTTGCTGTACACTTGAAACTAACACATTGTAAATGAACTATACTTCAATTTAAAAGAAGAATATTAAAAAAAAGAGAGAGAAACAAATGCAGGTGGGAATGAACGTGTTACTGGGTGGGTAACTGGGGGTCCTTTCTGCTTTTTTCCTCTGGGACACTGTCTGGAACTTACTCTCAGAGCTAAACCCACCTATGGGTGAAGAAGCTGGGGTGTCTGTCCAGACTCCCATCCGTGATTAGTATTCTCGGTACGATCCGATAAGCATAAATGATCATAAACACTGCCTTTGTTAAGAATCTAGGGTTCCTTTTCTTTTTTAAGCAGCTGCCTATATCCTTGAATCCTTTAAAATTTGTTACCCATCGAAACCTATGTCTTTATTTGCTGAGAGCCAGGTCTCTGCCAACTTGTATATGAGTGGTCTATTTCTTTGCATTTGATGAGTTGGGGTGTCTACGTGCGGTGGTACCCTGCATGCATTGCCTTTCTCTTATTCGGTTGGATGGATGCAGGATGCCAACCTGTGAAGACCAGTCTTCTGCCTGGAAGTGCCCTGCTTCCAGACTGTCTCTTTGCTTTCCTCTGGCATGAGGCAGGTCTGCCCTGTCCTAACATCTTTTCCTGCCCCGTCAGCTCTCAGATCCCAGTCCTGCCACAAGACGCATAGTAGCTCACGTGACTCCCCAGTGAAGACCTGCACATTAGAAAACAATGAAGTTACGCGGCCATCACAGATGAAACGAGGAAAACACTGCAGCTATTTTCCCTTCTAGTTAAAGAACACAAGGGAACTGGGTTTCCTCTGTGAATGTGTATGACTAAATCTAAATTTTCCATGGAAAGTAATTCAATTAGAATGTGTGGCAAGGTCGCAAATTTAATTACACTGTACTTAGCTGTGCACAGAAATTTTAACTTTTCTATTTTCTATCATGCATCTGCTTTTCCTCAGAATCACCTCAGCAAAGCGGGAAGGAGAAGAAAAATTTAACTTTCAATTTGCCGGTGTTTGGTATCATAGTGGCTTCCAATCTAAGGAGGCTTTCAGATGACTCAGTCTCTTTTGAGAAAATGCTTGGTCTTTCCTCTTTTTCTCCTTCTTGCTGACCCTCTTTTTCCTGAATGATGTCTCTGAGTGTGAAGAGAGCTATGCAGAGGTGAGGGTGGGGAGGTGGGCAGTGCAGCCCTCCCTCAGGACGAGAGATGATGGACATTGTGTCTGTAGCTGCGTCTAGAATCGATGCATGGGACCACTGGCTTCTGGCTGCCAACACCCTGTACCCTGCAGCCTCTGATTCTACATCTTGCTTGGTCCACCTGCCTTTCCACCATCTCTGCATCCCCTCAGTGGGGCATCTGAGCATCTAGACGGGCCACTTTCATCGCAGCCTCCCCAGGCTACGGCCAGGCTCTCCTGACATTCTTGGGTTTGCCCACACCTGTCTAGGTGTTCCTATTGTTTCCTTTTTCGAGGCTCCATTATAAGAAGGGGAAACAGGAGTTCACACATCCGTCTCTCTTCCCTTTTGTAGATTAAATATTCCATCCTGCTCTCTCACACTTCTTTTGGACCGTGTGACTATTTGGGGCCGCTCACACCTTGGGGCTGATACAGCCGAGAGCAGGTGCGCCTCCACCATCCCTCTCTTTTCACGCCCTGACAACCTACCAGAAGCCACAGAATTAAGGATGGTGGAGCCAAGTTGGAGCATGATGCTTGCCCCATTTCCGACTTTAAAAGAACAAGAAACGGGCTTCCCTGGTGGCGCAGTGGTTAAGAGTCCACCTGCCAACGCAGGGGACACGGGTTCGAGCCCTGGTCCGGGAAGATCCCACATGCCGCAGAGCAACTAAGCCCGTGGGCCACAGCTATTGAGCCTGTGTTCTAGAGCTGGCGAGCCACAACTACTGAGCCCGTGTGCCACAACTACCGAAGCCTGCGCGCCTAGAGCCCGTGCTCCGCAACAAGAGAAGCCACCGCAGTGAGAAGCCCGCGCGCCACAATGAAGAGTAGGCCCCGCTCACCGCAAATAGAGAAAGCCTGCGTGCAGCAACGAACACCCAACGCAGCCAAAAATCAATAAATAGAGTAAATATATATATATATATATATATATATATATATATATATATATATTAAAAAAACCAAGAAACAAACCTTTGTTGTGATAAGCCCCTGAGATGTGGTGGTTTGTTACTGCTGTACAGAGGTAATCGCCCTGCAGAGCACACCCTTTCCCGGGCTGTCAGAGCAGGGCAGGGTAGGGTCTTTTGCCACCTTGAATGTACGTTCTTCTTTTGTGAAACTGAGCTACAACAGCTCTGTGCTATAGATGGGAATTTTAAAAATCATCACCATTCCCCTTTTTTGCTGTTGGTTGTTAAAGAGAAAACTTGCGTAAGTTCAGAACGCTTGCGTTTCTTGTTTTTGTTAAGCGATGCATTTGACCCCAGACTGAGGACCTGCCCACATTCAGAATCCCTTCTTTGCCTTCTTAATGCTGAATAAATCTTACCGATAAATTCCATCCCTTCCTCCCAGAAGGAGTGTGATTCTGACTCGCCTTCACAAGAGCCATGAGCTGCCACTACCACGAGGCCAACTTTCACAGATCCCAAGGTCTTTAACGAATGTCCAGATGTTCCGAGAAGAAAGAAGGAAAGCCCACTTCAGTAGGCCTCACTGAAGACCACATAAATAGTGGTGAACCTGCTAAATCTATTGGCATTTCACACCCAACAATTCCAGGCTCCACCTCTGAAACCTCTGCCTTAAATTAGGACGTGTGACTGTCTAGCCCAGCATTTTTCTAACCGCCATGTGTGCGAACGCTGGAAAAATACAGATAACAGACCATCTCTGGGCGGAGAGGAGCAGCCACCTGTGTGTTTTGCTTCTGCTCTTCTCTTCACATTAACTAAACACTCAAGGCCTCTTGGCATCACTCTGTTCCGGGCCCATCGACGCTGGCCTGATGGGCAAGGGATGGGGGCGCTGAGCTTGCCAATTCTCGATGTCACATGTCACGTTCTCAGAACGTAACTTGTAAAGTTTCTCAGAGGAATGATGTTCAGGGTGCTCTCTGGTTGTAGGCAGGAGCTCACTGTCTTGTAGGAGCAGTAAACTATTTTGTGTTGCAAAGCAATCGTATGGTAGTTTTGAACAGGAGGCTCATAAAGTCATGATTTATAATTAAATTAGAGCTCAGAAAAAGATGTCCCGAGTTATATCTATTCGGCTTTCTCTGGCTTTTTTGAGGGTCCCACAAACAGACTGAATGGCAATCTCACTTAAGAAATTGTTGTCATAAAATTTTATGGGACCATCTCAGTGGCTAGGGGACTGTTAAACGTCCCTGCAGGGGGAAAACCAAGCACAATTAGACACAGACTAGTGGCTCTGTTTGGAGGGTGAAAACCAAAGTCACGGTGGAAATGCCACGTCAGTAGAAGCAGAACATTCAGCCTCGACTGGATTTTCGGATGCAAGATTATCGTAAAAATTCTGTCAGTTTCTAACTTTCTCGCTTGTTTTTCTTGCCTCTTCTTTCCCCCCACTTCTTCTTTTTTAAAAAAATAGATTTTAGGGGCTTCCCTGGAGGTGCAGTGGTTGAGAATCTGCCTGCCAATGCAGGGGATATGGGTTCGAGCCCTGGTCTGGGAAGATCCCACATGCCGCGGAGCAACCAGGCCCGTGAGCCACAACTACTGAGCCTGTGCGTCTGGAGCCTGTGCTCCGCAACAAGAGAGGCCGCAATAGTGAGAGGCCTGCGCACCGCGATGAAGAGTGGCCCCCGCTTGCCGCAACTAGAGAAAGCCCTCGCACAGAAACGAAGACCCAACACAGCCAAAAATAAATAAATAAATTAATTAATTTAAAAAAAGAGTAGTGATAATAATGCATATAATTAAAAAATAGATTTTATTTTCTTAGAGCATTTTTAGGTTCACAGCAATATTGAGCAGAGGGTACAGAGATTTCCCACATACCCCCTCCCCCCGGACACAGCATCCCCGCCATCAACATCCTCCACCAGAGTGGTCCATCTGTTACCATTGATGAGTCTACACTGACACGTACGTCATCACCCAGGGTCCATGGTTTGCCTAAGGGTTCACTCTCCGTGTTGCACACTCTATGGACTTTGACAAATAAATGATGGCATGTGTCCACCCTTCTAGTGCCACGCAGAGTAGTTTCACTGCCCTAAAAATCATCTGAGCTCTGCCTGTTCATCCCTCTTTCCCGATTAACCCCTGGCAACCATTGATCTTCTCAATGTCTGTGTAGTTTTGCTTTCCCAGAATGCCATACAGTTGGAATTATACAATATGTAGCCTTTTCATGAAACAATGTTATACTCATAAGATGCCTCCAGATCTTTTCATGACTCGATCACTCCTTTCTTTTCAGTGCGGAATAATTTTCCATTGTCCGGATGGACCACAGTTTATTTATTCACTCACCCACTGAAGGACATCTTGGTTGTTTCCACGTTTTGACAATTATACTATAAACAACCCTGTGCAGGTTTTTGTGTGGACATAAATTTTCAATTCCTATGGGTAAATATCCAAAAAGGGTGATTTCTACATGCTTTACATATATTACATCGTTTAAGCATAACAATGCCTTACTCTAGCTATTATTATTATTTCTGTTAAAGACAAAAGCCCTGAGACTCAGTAATATTCTGTGACTTGTCCAAGGTCCCAGAGCCTGGCAGGAGTGGAACTGGGATTCAATTCCAGGCTGTATGACTCCAAGTCCTGTAGTTTTTTGAGTCACTACCGTAGAACACACTCTGACACATCCGAAAGGGATCTTGGGCTCAAAACGTCCTTCACATTTGTAGTGGTAACAAAATGTACACACAATTTAATGTAGTTCTTTTGGGGTGTTAGTTTCTATATCTATTTGGCTTTTATTTTCATATTTAATTTACTTTTTTTATTCTGACTTTGCTTCCCATTCACCATCTTTCTTTTCTTTTACTGTGGCAAGAACACTTAACATAAAATCCACCCTCTTAACAAATTTTAAGTGCAAATTTTAACTATGGGTACAATGTTCTACAGTCAACGTCTAGAATTCACTCATCTTGTTTAACTGAAACTTCATGCCTGTTGATTAGTAACTGCCCATTTCCCCCTCCTCCTAGCCCCTGGCAACCACTATTCCACTCATGATACTATGAATTTGACAATTTTAGATATCTCATGTGAGTGGAATCATGCACTATTTATTATTCTGTGACTGGTTTATTTCACTTAGCTTTTACTATTTTCAAAGTTCATTCATGTTCTCGCCCATTGCAGAATTTCCTTCTTTTTTAATGCTGAACAGGATTCCATTGACTGTATAGACCACCTTTTCTTTATCTATTAATTTGTTCATGGACGCTTAAGTTGCTTCCGTACCTTGGCTGTTGTGAATGCTGCTGCAATGAACGTGGAGTGCTAACACCTCTAGGAGATCCGTGCTTTGTGCGGACACGCCTGGCCGCGTGTCTACACCTCTCCCGTACCAACTCTGCTCTGTAGGACCTCATTCCAACAGTGAGGTCTCTCCAGATCTCCCGACCTGCTCTCCTCCCCCGCCACACCCCTCCTGGAGGGGCAGGAAACTCTCATGTCCCCCAAGGCCACGGGAGACTCAGAGGAGGGTGTTTACCTAGGATGCTCTCTTCTTAAAGAAGCCACAACTTCATCATTCCTGTTTCATGAGACTCGATCTCATAAGCTCGGAGAAGAACCATTGGAAGGCTCCTGGCTTCTTGGACTCTGCCTGAAACGGAAGGAGTTGGCTGCTTTGGCTCTGTGGTTCCAGAACATTCTCTTAGGATCCCAGTTCTCCTCTGGGGCTTGATTCAGCAGAGAGGCTTGTACACAGTTCTCTTCCAGGAGCTGAACAGCACTTAATTGCCCATCACACCCTTTCTAGTCTCCTGCCTCTACCCTGTGTCTGCTTTAGGTTTGGAAAAGTTCTCTTACATCATCATGCACTGTGGTTTATGGAAGAAACTCTATCCTCCAAGTTTCCCAGATCCTGAGTCTTTGGCGGCTCAAGAAGCATTCTCTTGAAAAGCCCAGCTCCTGCCACAGAAAGCCCCAGCTTCCACGACCGTGTCTCTACTACTGATTTTTATAAATATTCCAAAACTAAACAGACTTCTTTATTCTGGGATGTGTCTGCCTCTACCCGAGGGAAGGAGGTCTCTGACTCAAAAGTAAAGGGGTCCTGAGACAATGTGACGATTGCAGGAGGGAAGGGCCTCAGGTATCGTGTAGGGATTTTACATGCCGACCCGTGTATCACAGAGAGTTGATTGACTGATTCAGGAACATGGGTTTCACATTCAGTTACACATCTTGCAACGAAATGTCACAGTTTGTGAGTGAGTGAGGGACTCCTTTAGGAGTCCTGGTGGGAAACATTCACCCCACATGGTTCAGAGGAAGAGAGTCTAATCCCATCCCACATCAGCATGGGATTCCCGGATGGATTGAGCCGGGTGGTGGCGGCGGGGAGACACCCCCTCCCATCAACACCTGATACCAGTCACTCTGGCCAGACTATTTTCCAGAAGAGATTATACACAATCTAGAAGCAACGGAGTTTACCTTGGAATGGAATGGTTCCATTTTTCTACCATTGTCAGAATGAGGGGTTTGATAGCATTGTCAAGTTCCACTGTAGAAAAATTAAGAGAGTTCTTTTGTTTTTTTGCCTGAATTTATGACTGTGACATTGATACCTGCTACAACGGTTATCCATCTTTACCTGTGAATGTGGCGCAATGAATGACCCTCCCTCCCTTCCCTCTGGGCCTCTACCTCTCGGGTAGATCAAGAAGGGGTACTACCGGAGCGTGCGCTGCACTTCAATGTCTTCAGGTTCATGTCAAACTAGCATCTCACCTATGGCTAAATTTTATATCATTTTTGCCTCACTTACCTTCACTAGACGCAAATCATCAAAATTTGATTGGCGATTTAAAGTCATGAATTCAAAAGTGCTGACAAAATAAGACTGCTCTCCTAATTAAATTTTTTGGGGCTCCTTTAAGCAAAATAACGCATTTTGCAAATGGTGCCAATAGTTAAGCTTTTACTCCATGTTGTCAGGTTATACTCAAATTATTTCATGTACTTCTCAGGCCACAGTGCAAGAGAGGTGTGGCCCAGCTGGATACCTTTCAGGGGACGGAAGGATCGAAGTTGGTGACGATTATATGGGGCTTAAGGTTGTGCAAAATGAAGAAATGTTGAAAAAGCCATATTATATAAAGAATAGCCTAAAGAAAGGAAGATTAGGAAGGACCATAGAGGCAGATTAGGAAAGAGCATATGGTCTTTATGGAAAGACCATAAAGTTTGGAAACTTTCAAGTTTCCAAAGGCTAGTGGAAGGAGAGATTAGACTTTGATATTCTCAAATCATAAAAGTAAACCCAAAATTCAGAGATAAGTGCGTCAGTTTCTAGTGAGTCCCATTCTTTATGAGACAGGAGTGGATAGAACTCTGTCCGGGGATGCTATTGAGGCTTGTCTAACCTTGACCGGAGGTCCTGTGGTTCCTTTCGTCATTGCCATCCTGTGGTTTGATGAAGGTTCCATGCTGTGTAAACTTAAAACAGGACCATGACCACTTTTTTCCTCCTTTTACCTTTTCTCCTGGCCTCTTAACAAAGGTTTAATGACCTACTAATGCTCGAGGTAACCTTGAAAAACCACAGTCAGATTAGCGCTTGCTTTTTTTTTTTTGCGGTACGCGGGCCTCTCACTGTTGTGGCCTCTCCCGTTGCGGAGCACAGGCTCCGGATGCACAGGCTCAGCGGCCACGGCTCACGGGCCCAGTCGCTCCGCGGCATGTGGGATCTTCCCAGACCGGGGCACGAACCCGCGTCCCCTGCATCGGCAGGTGGACTCTCAACCACTGCGCCACCAGGGAAGCCCAGCGCTTAGTTTTTAAAAAAATTAATCTTTCCCCAAGTTGGGTGCTTGGCAGTACTTCTCTCCCCTCCTCTGTTTTGGGAACGGGCCTAGGGTGGAGTCCCACCTGAAACGTTAACTCAGGTGAGGGGGGTGTACTTTGCACTTAGCATCAAGCTTTACTCTTCTGACACCCCAGCCGCCGGGCTCTTCCCGCCCCCCTCACTGCTCTGTCTTTGTTCCTGGTGAGGCTGCAATGAGCTGTGGCTGCCAAGGTTTCCCTTCCTGTCTGCTTGGATGTCGAGGGAGGCCTCAATCATAACAACCAGGAGGGGAAAATTTAGAGGGAGTCTGTTGTTCTAATTTGCTACAACAAATTATTCCTAAGTCCAGTCATCAACATGGGCACATTTCAGTGGTTCCTAAATGGAAAAAAAGAAAAAAAAGTGAAATTCTTGTCTGGGTTTACGCAGTGATATTTGCCACATGATTCTGTAACGTCTGCAAAGACAGAAGATGCTCCAGCCTGGAATGTCCTCCCCATCTTTTCCAAACATCTAAATCCTGTTCATCCTAAACATTACAGAGGAACTTGCCTCAACTTTCCAATCAGAGGAAACCTCATCCTTTTGAGTTTCCACGGCACGTTTGCGTCCATGTTTAGCATAAATTTCATTCTGGCGGTGCTGTTTCCATCCTGTCTTCCCCATGAGATTACAGATTTCTCAACAGCATCTTCATCTTTATATTCCTCCCAGGGTCCTTGGTGCGCAGGTGGTGGATTATTAGAGGAGGAAACTGATGAACAAATCCACGCCATTCTTCTCCCTGTCAGACTGAAGCCAACTGTGGACCAGCCCCCAGAGCAGGAGGAAACTCGACAGAGAAGAAGCGAATTAGATACTTGACCCTTCAGAATCATTTTCACGTAAGTGAGTTTCAACACGATGAACTTGTTAGACAGTCTTCGTCCTAGAAAGTTTTTTTTTTTCCCCACGAAAAGTGCCATTTGAAAATGTTCAGAATGGAAACTCTAGATTTATACTACAAGCTCTTAGAGAACCACAACTGTCTCTTTTTTCCCCCTGATGCATTTGGCCTCAACCCAGGCAATTGTGGGTCTTCTGTAAATATTTGATGAATTTCCAAAAAAATAAAGGAAGGTAAGAATTCATTTAAATGAATATTTTACTCCATACGAGGCCAATATGTCAATGACTAAAAGTTTTATTTTTTAACCGTTAATATAGGTTCAACCTAAAGGATAAAAGACATGGGACTGAAAAATGGTCAAACATTTGGGCTGCTTTTAACTAGTAGGTTAGAATTATAACAGCAGCAGTAACGAAAAAATGAACAGGCTAACAAAATGTGGTTGATTCTATGGCCTTATATAGACACAGCCAAGTAGAATTGTTCTAGTGAATAATGGATGTGGGATGATGACCATCTACTGTTTAATGGTTTCCAAACTAATGTTTAAAAGGAAAAGAGTGGTTTATACCAGAATCCAAATCATACAGTTCTCGGCCAACAGTATATATGAGTGTTGATCTTGGATTAGCAATACTAGTGTATTAACAAGAAGGCCGAAAGATTATATTATCTCTGTGGGTTACACAAATAGATTTACACAGCTAATCTTTTTTTCTAGAATAATAAGAGTAATATTATATATGGACAGTGAAGAAGGTATTGTATTTGGAGGCTAGAGACCACGATCGTTTTCTTGGCCCTGTCACCAACTAGCTCATCCTTTGGGGACCTGCAGTTTTGCCCATCCTTCTATTGCTGTGTTTGCAACTATATTATAGTTAATCGTATAAATATTTTTATTCCACTATCTCTTCTAGGTCTGAGGCTGTCTTGTTTATCTTTGAATTCCCAGTGCTTAGCAAAGTGCCTGGCAGTGTGGATGCCCAGTACATATTCAGGGAATGCATTGAAATGAAGGGGGTGGATAAGATCATTAATTTCTGCTTCTAAGGTTCTGAGACCCTCATCAGAGAAATTCAACTCGCACACAGTTTAAATTATGGGTTCAAATATTTTTCAGTAGGAAACCAGAGAGGGCATTTAGTCTAAGTTTTCCCCACGTAGCAATTCAGTCTATAAGCTTTACCCCCAGGTAGGAACTCTTGTAGATTTCTAGTATGAAAAGTATCAGTCTCAGTACCATCAGTACTGTACCCATCTCATCCTCTTTTCCCTTAGTACCATGGTTTCTGGTACCTCTTCCTGTGGGTTCCTTTTCCCCTCTCCCTGAGTCTCCTATTTCTCTGCTATATTGATTCTCCTTCTCAACTTGGGCTATCCCACTATCTTTGTTGATTTTTTTTTTTTTTTTTTTTTTTTTGGGGTACGCGGGCCTCTCACTGTTGTGGCCTCTCCCGTGGCGGAGCACAGGCTCTGGACGCGCAGGCCCAGCGGCCATGGCTCACAGGCCCAGCCGCTCCGCGGCATGTGGGATCTTCCCGGACCGGGGCACGAACCCGTGTCCCCTGCATCGGCAGGCGGACTCTCAACCACTGCGCCACCAGGGAAGCCCCCTGTTTTTGTTTTAAACAGTCTTAATATCGTTCTCACTCGATAAAAAACCAGACACCTTTTTGGGTCCCATATCTCAGCCAAACTTCTTGAAAGCATGGTCCCTACTCATCGTCTCCATTTCCTCTCCTTCCCATCTTTACCCTCCTGCATCTGCCACTTCGATCACATCAGAGTAGCACCTTCTGAACTTACGGGGGACTTGATGCCGAAACTAACAGAATCCTGGTTTTGCTCTATTCCAGTTTCCTTCCCAGGCTCACCCTCCTCAATAAAGTCTTTAAACTTGGGAATTCCTTAAAGCCCCAGTTCGAAGTCCAATTTCCTTCCCACTCTGTACTCTCATTTTACAATATCACGCTCACATTTTCAGTTGTTTCTTAAATATGACTCTTGAAGGTGTAGCTCTAGCCCAGATCCCTCATCCTTCATGCCCTTTTGGTTTTCTCAAAGCCAGCAAGCCAGGCATGTCCCCACACAACTCATTGTGTTGCTCCTTTCTGTCAAAAATGTCGATCCTCTTTCAGTATTTTCTATTTTTGTGATGGACCCTGACCATACATGCGCCCAGTTATAGTATTTACATCAACTCACTCCCATACGATCCTCAATTCTGTTGATTTTTATCTCCCTAGTATCTTTAATCTGTTATGTCTCTTCGTCTCCACAGTCTAGTCCAAGCTTTTATTTCTGGGACTACGGTACTGCCTTCTAATTGGTCATCCACATCTTCTCTTGCCTTCTCCCAGTCCAATCTCCAAATTGCAGCCAGATGGATCCTATCAAAACTACTATCTGCTTAAATTATTCATCCTGTTTATAAATACTTCAGTGGCTTCCCATTATTCTTAAAGTGAAGGCTGAAATGCTTAACAAGGCTTCAGAACTCTGCATGGTCCAGCCCCTGCTGAACTGTCTGCTTCATTTCCCATAATCCTCCTCTTGTTCTTTGCTCTCTTGACACTGGACTTTCTTTTTGTCCACCACACCTGCTCACCTCTTGCCAACCACAGCATTTAATGATGGTGGGCTGGCAACTGTTTAAAGACTGGGTCTCATAAAAATAAAACCAAAAAAATCTACGCCCTCCAAAAAGCCCCCCTGATCTTGCAACATTTGCCAATGTCCATGGTATAAATATTCCCAACATGACATCAACTGGCTTGCAAAATTCCTGAAAATTCAACAGTCTGCTCTTGTGAACCAGTATAAGCTGGGTTCTGCACACAGCTGCTGCTGTCTCCTCTGCCTGCCTGGATTCTCTATCCTGCTTGCTTTAAAAATGTCTCCTTGGGCTTCCCTGGTGGCGCAGTGGTTGAGAGTCCGCCTGCCGATGCAGGGGGACACAGGTTCGTGCCCCGGTCCGGGAAGATCCCACATGCCGCGGAGCGGCTGGGCCCGTGAGCTGTGGCCGCTAAGCCTGCGCGTCCGGAGCCTGTGCTCCGCAACGGGAGAGGCCACAACAGTGAGAGGCCTGCGTACCGCAAAAAAAAAAAAAAAAAAAAAAAGTCCCCTTAATGTTGAGAGTTCAACTAAATCATCACTTCCTCGGGGAAGCCTTCCTTGATCTCCCTGACTAGGTTCAAGCCTCCTACCAGATGTTCTCAGAGCCCGTGCAATGCCTCTTTATAGCACATATCACATTCTACTGCTACATTTATTTCATCAGATTTATTAATGACTATCTCCACGAGTAGTCTTTTAAGCTTCATGAGTAAGAAGAACATTTCTACTTTTGGTTGACACTGAATCCTCATGGCTCAACTTAGTATCAGGAATATAGCAAACATGCAATAGATATTTCTTAATGAGTGGTCAGAAGGGACTTTAGGCAAAGAGAGCATCTAGGTTTACTGGTATCTATATCTGCCTACATCTGGGTTGGAAATGTCGGGAGCAGGGTCACTAATTTATTCACAGTGCATCTTCAGACATGATGTTTAAAATTTACTGGTTCTTCCTCAAAAACCCAATTACATTTGATGGAGGGGGAAAAAGCGTAACTGGGTTGAATCCGGTTCCTTGAGTGTGACTGATAAATTATCCTTAGTTTACTGCCTTACTCTTTAGATAAATTACAGTTCCTCAGATGTTTGTGCCCTCCCTTTTTCCCTAGATAGAAAATCTGGGCGCAAGGAGGAAGGGGCGTGGCTGAAGGGACCTCTGGACCCCAGAGATGAGCACTGCATCAGCCTGCCCTTTGGAAAGTCCATTAGGACCAATGGCATTATGCCATTAGGCTCTAGGAACCTTCCACGGTTCCCGTGGAATAAAACAGAAAACTTTCGTGGCTCCCCAGGCTCTCATTAGGCCATTTCAAGACTTTTCCCATCTCCAGGCTTTACGTGGTTCCTTGTGCCATTTCTTATACTGAACTATGATTTTTGTATTGTTGTTTAATGGTTTATGAATTCATGGCTTGTTTCCCCAGGCACCCTATAATTGCCTTGAGGCCAAGGTTCATATCTTATAATAAGGCGAGTTAACACTTTTGAGCTCTTACCATACGCCAGGCACTATAATAAGCGCTTTATGCGTATTGACTCATTTAGGTGAACTTCTTTATTCCCCACAGCAGCTAGGAAAGTGCATGGCATGCAGCTGCTGCCAGATGTACCTGTGGGTTATTTCATGAACTATTCGGCCAGGAGTCAGATCGGAGCCAGGCTCCCTGTGTTCAAACTGTACTCAAATTTCACTGCTATTATAACCGTATAACCTTGAGCAAAAGGCTAAACTCTTTTTACTAATACGAAGCCCTACCCATCTATCTATCCATCTATTGTCTATCATCTACTTATATATACATGCATTTATCTATTATCTATGTATCTATTATCTAGCTATACATCTATCCATTTATCTATTATCTATCCATCTCTCTATTATCTATCATCTATCCATTTATCTATTATCTATCTATCTTTCTGTTATCTTTCATCTATCTATCTATTATCTGTCCTTCTACCCATCTATCTATTCATTTATCTATTATCGATCCATCTATTATCTATGTATCTATCATCTATTATCTATCTATCCATTTATCTATTATCTATTAATCTGTTATCTATCTATCTATCCGTCTATTATCTATTTGTCTATCAATCCTCTATCTACCCACCTATCTTCATCATCTATTAATGACCTTGTTTAGAGATGTAATTTTCATAAAGTAAAATGCACAGTCCAGTGAGTTTGGACAAACATCTGATCCACACGCACCCATGACACCAGCACCTGGATCAAGATGGTGGTGTCCATCTTGACCAAACTTTCCATCACTCCAGAACCTTCCCCCTTGTCCTTTTTCAATAAATCTCTACCCTTTTTTGATTTCTATCACTATAGGTTAGTTTTACTTGTTCTAGAACTTTATATCAATAGGTCATACACTATGATTTTTATATTTCATATTTATATATTTTTGGCTGGGTTCTTTACTCAACATAATGTTTTTCAGATTCATCTATGTTGTAACACGTATTAGTGGCTCATTCTTTCTTTTTACCATTGAGCAGTATTCCCTTGTATGAATATACCACAATTTGTCCATCTGTTGGTAGACATCTGGGTTATTTTGGTTTGGGGCTGCTATAAATAAAGCTGCTATGAACTGTGAATATTCTTGTATAAATCGCTTTTTTTTTTGGTGAACATATAGTTTTGCCCTTAGTAATATCTATCTCTTATCATCTTCTGAGGATTAAATGAAAACATGCATGTGTAGGCATAACATAAGCCTCAGCACATAATCAATTCTGACAATTAATTTTATCTATTATTGTTTTACAAGGTAACTAAATCATGACTTTACTATGTACATAGAAAGAGTTAAGGTATTAACTCTTGGCTTTGTCTGCAAACAAAAAATAAAGTGCATGATTTCAGACTGCTCTTCACTTGAGATGATTTGAACTACACAGATACTTACATCTGAATTATCTGGATAACGTCTGCAGCTCAAATTCAAAGGTATTCAAGTCTGACGTAAACTCAACTCACGCAAACACGTGCAGAGTGGAAGGGCATGCAAAACCAGTCGTTGAAAGAACTTGTTTATAAGAGGAGCTAATACCAGCCTCATACCAGAAGCTCAGATAATTTTCTGGACTTAAAATGAATCTCACAGGATAATGTTTTGATAAGTTGAGTAGAAGTGAATTAAGACCATGTGGGAGTATATTTTCCATAAAAGGGATTTGAATGTTTAAATATAATGGAAAAAAGCTGCTTGGGGCAAATGCATTGGAAGCTCTGAGATACTCACAACTTGTCACAGTTGCATAAACATCAAGGCCATTACCGCTCAATTTCTCCCCAGTGGCTAGAGTGCCCTGTCTCACCTGCCACTCCACTCATGGAGACATGACACAAACACACTTGCTGTGTTGGCAGAAGAACGAAGTGTGGCGTATTTCACCCCGTAGGTAACTCATCAGCCACTTGCCTCTGTCGTTGGATCCATTTACTTTCTTGCTGAAGGTCTAATATTTCCCACATGCCACTTATTCCAGCAGGTTCTCTGAGGTGGGCCAGTAGGCAACACAGGCCACCAGTCCTTTACCTTTTGGGATGACCCTGTTGAAAAGAATTACAGAACCTTACGTTGTTCAGTTTGCTATACATCCATTACCTTGTTCTTGACTATTATAATTACCTGAAATACCTGTTCTAAGTATATGTGGCTGGATGGGTTAAGTGGGGTCTAATACAAGTAAAATTCTTTTCTTAATAATTAAAAAAATCTGTTGTATACTTAATACAGAAATGGTGCTGCTTAAGATAGTTTTTTGCCCTCTTAGAACTTACTATTTGAAAGGGGAGCTAAGTCACGTATACATAAACACTATTTAACTTAAGACATGATAGATGCAATTATGTCTAAGATTGTCCTCTTTTCTACATTCTCATCACTATAAAAATCATCCATAATCTCACCTTTCAGAAAAGTTCATATTAATGTTTTTGTTTTTGGGTTTTTTTTTTTTTGCGGTACGCGGGCCTCTCACTGCTGTGGCCTCTCCCGTTGCGGAGCACAGGCTCCGGACGCGCAGGCTCAGCGGCCATGGCTCACGGGCCCAGCCGCTCCGTGGCATGTGGGATCTTCCCGGCCCAGGGCACGAACCCGTGTCCCCTGCATCGGCAGGCGGACTCCCAACCACTGCGCCACCAGGGAAGCCCCATATTAATGTTTTTGTAGCTTTCCTCAAATTCCTATTTTTCTGTGAAATTTTCACATATTTTACATCAACCATACTATGCCTACTTTCACTGAATATACACTTTCTGGTGCAATTAAAACTCTTTCAAAATATGATTTTTAATGGCTATTTGCTATTTAATTGTATGTATCCACTATTCCTTCTTTAAATATTTCATTATTATTGAGTATTTAGGTTTGTTTTCTATATTTCATTATTATCAGTATCTTCACCATAAAGAACTTTTCTGTGTTCTGTATCACATCCTTAGTCTCATATCTCAGACATAGAATTAGGGGAGTCAAATTGTCTGAGGACGCCAAGGCTCTTGGTATATATTACCAACTTGCTGTAAAACGCTTACACTAATTTACACTCCCATAACCAGTGCACGATGGATATCACGCCCTCACAGGCAACAGCTATTAGAGTAGAAAAGTCTTGGCTAATCTGATAACTGGAAAATGGTTTTACATTGTTTAGTGTCTCTAGTTCTCTGATAACTAATGAGGTTTAATAATTTATATATGTTCACTGGCCATCCCACATATGATATTAACATTTAGAAGTTCACCAAATAGTAGTAAAATCCTACTATGATAGCCAAAAACTGTAACGATGCAAATGTCCATGAATGGATAAAGAAAATGTGGTATGTCCATACAATAGAATATTATTATTCATTCACAAACAGGTATGAAGTACTGATATACACTACGACATGGGTGAATATTGTAAACATTGTGCCGAGTGAAAGAAGCCAGTTACAAAATGTCACATGCATGATTCTATTTAACGGAGATATGCAGAATAGTAACATAGAAACAGACCGTGAACTAGTAGCTTCCATGGGCTAGGGAAAGAAGGGAATGGGGAGTTACAGGCTATGGGTATGGGGTTTCTGTATGGGGTGATGAAAGTGTTCTGGAATTGGATAGTGGTGATTGTTGCATAATTTGTGAATACATTAACACCCCTGACTTGTACACGTTCAAAACATAAATTTCATAATGTGTGAATTATATATCAATTAAAAAAAATTATTATGCACCAGGCATTAAGCTAGTTGTTGGGGATAACAGATAGATAAGATAGAGCTTATTGGTCAGTGGAAAAAGACACCTGATTGTCTAACTGCACAGAGGACATGCGTGCAACTGGGTCTTGCACTAGTTTAAAAGCCAAACGACCTCCCCAGACTACCATGTGGAAGAACCATTAGTGTAGAAATGTCCTCTGTGGATTTTTCATGGACTCTGTGATTTGGGTTATAATTTTGTCTCCTTTGTGAAACTGACTTTTCGATTTGTCTCCCTAGATTCACGAAACTGGAAGATGATCAAATCTCCACTTCATTGTAGGCTATGCACTACCTATAGGGAATCTTCATGTCTGTGCCCCATTTTCTTAGCATTTACAGTGTGATATTTACTAGGGAGCATCTCCTTGAAAGCATCTTTGTACCCCAACACCTGACTCAGTGACAGATAGTAATTGCTCCATCAATGTTATTTAAACTTCACTCAAGAAATCAATAATGCATCGATCATTTAACCTGTATTTTCAATGAGTGTAAAATTTTGGCTAAGTTGGTTGTTTTTTGGTTTGGTTGGGTTTTTTTTGCTTCATTTTGTGCAGGTCTCTTGTTTGCAAATCCTGCCTTAATGCTAATTATGTTCAATTTGTTCCATGATCTCTAACATGGGAAGGGATGAAGTCGTGTTTCGCAGGTAGCCAAAAACCTGGTTGCAGTAGGAGACTTCTAGATGGATGACAGACCTGGACATACTCCCCCATCCCCTCCGCTCTCCCAAATCTTCAAGAAGTACAATGCTAAGTAAGTCATGTTTGGGGGGATTCAGGTATTCATCTGAAAAAATGTATAATTGACCTGTGTTATCTATTTCACAGAATTTCTCATAAAGATTAAATGAAAAATACATGTGGTACCCTTTTGCAGAGCAGAATGCTTTCTCTAAGCTGGGACATCACCATCCTTACCAATGATCACCATCAATGATCATCATTCTCAATAGTTTTTTTTTTTTTTTTTCAGATCCAAATCCCTTTCAGTTGTTCAAGCAGGATGGTAGAGAATGAGGATAGGAGAGAAAATTATTTTCTCTTGTTTCTCAAACCAATATTGGTCACCTTCTTGGTTATGGCTAAAGAGGAATATTGCACTGAATTCATTTGCTTAAATTATACAGTAAAATATGTAGGAAAACAGAGTGATTGTTACTTCTGGAGGGACTGATCATGTGTTGGGCTGATTTATCTGAGCGCACCACAGCGAGGCTGTGCTGTAACCTCTAGGCAGTGCACATCTCATCATTTCGTAGGGCCCCATGAAGGTTTTCTGGAAGATGAGGCTGAGTTATGGCTGGTCTTGGAAGGCAGTGTCATTTTCATTTGCTGTCGGCGAGTGCTGGAGAGTGAGGAGTCACAAGGGCACTATATTTTGTGTCGTACGAGATTGCCCTGTGATAGATGATCACCGCACAGCCATGGGAGACTGAACTCATCAGTCACTGGAGGGTGGTATTGACCAGCGCCCATCACCGTGGCGGCAGTGAAGCAGGGAGAGGGCTAAAAGAGCCTAGACGTTACAGCGTCTTGACTAAGAGCAAACCATTACCTTGTGATGGAGGTAGAGTAGGCAGCAGTAATCAGCCACCACTTTGGAACCTTTTCTGGGTGACCTGACATCAAGGGCTATTTCCTAGACTGTTTGTGGAAAGCACATATTTTGATGTCAGCATTGCCATAAGGAGATGGTGAAATAAATTAGGAATAGTACTGAGAACATCTGGCTTCTTTGCCTGACGGTGAGGAGGTGCGTTTATCAGAGAGAGCAGGGGTTCTGGGCTGCATGTTTAGAAAACATCTTCTCTACTTAGTTCCTCAAAATCATTAGGCATCACCTCCTTGGAGGTGAGAGTTTTCTTAAAGGATGATGTCCCAATGGCACCTAGCTCCATGGGTATTGTATTTCCCACTTTCTTCTGCTGGGACTGTCGGTCCATAACTGCAGATGTTTTAGGCTTTTCTGATCCACAACATCACCACCCTTTCTATAAGTTGTTGCTTGAGATTCTTCCATTAAAAAGTCATTTATTTGTTGAAAGCAAACTTATGGTGTTCAAAGGGGAAACGGGGCGGGGGGTGGGCAGAATAAATCAGGAGCTTGGGATGAACATACACACACTACTATATATAAGATAGATAAGCCACAAGGACCTGCTGTGTAGCACAGGGAATTCTGCTCAATATTCTGTGATAACCTATCTGAGAAAAGAATCTAAAACATATACATGTACATGTATAACTGAATCACTTTGCTGTACACCTGAAACTAACACGACACTGTAAATCAACTATACCCCAACAAAATGAAAATATTAAAGAGTCATTTATTTGTGAACATTCTTCCTCTGATCTTTCCTCAAAATGCAAATATTGACGATTTAAAGAGAATGGGGTTTTTAGACCACTTTTCTTACAGCAGATGAGAGAATCTGAGGTCTGCAAAGCAATGAACATGAAGGAAGAGGGAGGGATGATGTGGGGGGAAGGAGCGGTGGAGTGCCCCAAAGGATCTAGGCATTGTTTTCATTTCTTTGAATGAACCTGCCTAGATTCCTGCCTTTTGGAAGAAGATGCACTGACAGGTGTGACCTTCTTGGGGTGGAAGGATAATTGGGTGGAGACCTAGGCAGCTCCCACTTTCCCAGCCACACCTTGGAAAGGACAGCAGGCAGGTACCAGCTGGCCTCATTCTCTCTACAGGTTGGGTCCAGATCCACCCAGAGAAAGCTGAAAGGAATGGGCACCCGTGGATCAAAGGGACCCACCCTTGTTTGTTTTCACCTAAGGTAATGGAGTGGTTCCCACACCCTTTCCCAGAGCTGTTCTAAATTCTTCTTAATTCCTTAACCGGCACAGTTAATAATCCATTTGACCCCCTTTCAAGGATTAGAGCTGACAAGATGAAAGGCTGTCCCCATTTCAGAGTGGGTACCATCATCAGAGAGAGTTGGTTTTTTTCTCACTTCTGTTGTATTACCCAAAAAAACGTGTATTCATTTTACACACATTAGAAACGAAAAGAACATCAGTTAAATGGATGAAAATACCATCACCTTGAGAGAAATATGATAGACATTTTGAAGCATAACCTTTAAGACTTTTTCTCTGGGTACACATATTGTCTCAAGACTAGAATATTTTATAGACCATTTTGCAACATCATTCTCTCAGCTTGTTATGGACATATTTGATGGGAAATTCATATCAACATCATCTTATTAAGAGATGTCTATTGTACCTTGATTTAAATGTATTTAACCAATTCCATACTGCTGAATAATTAGGTTTCCTTTCTCTCTCTTTATTTCCCTCCCTCCCTTCCTTCCCTTTCTCCAATTATCTATTTATGTATCTATGTATCTGTGTATCTATCTATCTATCAATCATCTATCAGCTACCTATCACCTACCTATCTATCCATCTATCTATCATCTATCTCTATCTATTGCTGTTATAAGTTGAGCTGCAAAAAGCATTCTTGAATATAAATTATATGGGCACATCATTATTATTTCCCTAGAAATGAGATTTCTACATAAAATGATGCATTGAAGGTCCTTAATGTATTATACATATTTTGCATTCTCTTCATCGGAGTACTAGTGGCCGCTTTCTCACAGTTTAGGACAGTGGTTTTTAATCCTCGTTACTCATTGAAATCATCTGGGGAGATTTCAGAAAAATGACACTGCCTGGGCTGTACCACAGATGAATCATACCGAAGTCTCCAGGTGAGGGGCCCAGGCATCGGTATTTTTAAAAGGCTCCCCATTTTCTAATTCTAATGCGCAGCCAGGGTTAAGGAGGTTACCGGTCCAGGGGCAGCCTCCTTTCTCCTCCTCCACGTCCGTGGCGGAAATCACCCATGGAAGCACTCTTTCTTCTGAGCTCGTGACTTCCATCCCTCTCAGCACGACGCCACCCACAGCAACTAACAAATGACAGGCTTTAAGCTGAGAGGGAGCTGTTCAGATTTTCTCTGACTTTACTGATTTTTGTCGAGTTATCCCCACAACTGCTGAGAGAGGATGTTAAAACCTCCTGGGCACGATTATGGAATTATGTGTTTCTCCTTTAATTCGGTCACTGTTTGCTTCATGCGGTTTCAAGCTCAGTCTTGAGGGACATACCCATTAATGAGTCTTATGTCTTCCTGATGAATTTATTCTTTTATTATTATGAAATATTTCTCTCAGTCACTGGTAATGCCCTGTTTAGAAGGCGTATTTCCAATTTAACCAGCCGATCCAGTCTTCTTACGCTTACTGTTGGCGGTGAAAATCAATGATCATCCGTTTACGTCCAACCTAACCAGGTCTCGGTGTGACTCCGATAAATGCCATCGGGTCAGGTCTTGCCGTGTGAGCCCTTCTGACAAACTCTGGCTTTTAATTGGAGTTGATTTCCATTCAACCTCTCTGCTTTATGGTTCCTCTGTCTTTCACTCATGACTACTTTTGGATTATTTGAATACATTTTTATTATTCCGTTTTGATTTATGTATCAGCTGTTTAGCTACACTCTTTGGCATTATACTTTTTAGTGGCTGTTTGAGGGATTACGATATACATCCTTAAATTTTCACAGTTTATTTGGAGTGAGCATTGCACCATGTCATGTAAAATGTAGGAATTGTATAAATATCATTGATGGAAGGTTTGTTTTTTAATTCAACCTCAGAATATTTAAGGAACTTAAGCCCTTGTGTCTTCCCTCTCTCTTCCTTCTGCTTCTCCTCCTCTTCTTTCTTTTCTTTTCTTTTTTTTTTTTTGCGGTACGCGGGCCTCTCACTGTTGTGGCCTCTCCTGTTGTGGAGCACAGGCTCCGGACGCGCAAGCTCAGCGGCCATGGCTCACCGGCCCAGCCGCTCCGTGGCATGTGGGATCTTCCCGGACCGGGGCACGAACCCGTGTCCCCTGCATCGGCAGGCGGACTCTCAACCACTGCGCCACCAGGGAAGCCCCTCCTCTTCTTTCTTTTTTGTAATCATTGATATATCTTGGGCATTAAAAATGCCTCTTTGCGGTCTCCTTTTATTTCCTTTTCCCCCTTTCTTTCTGCTCTTCTTCCCCACCCCCCCAGTTTTTTTCCTGTGCTACCTAAGCATCTGTAATGCACTGATTAAGGGCATCTGTGTTGAAGCTAGCCTGCTTGGTTTGAATTTCAACTTCTCTACTTGCTGGTGGCAGGATCTTGAGGACTCAACCTCCTTCAGTTTTCTTATCTGTAAAATAAGGATGATTGCAGAAGCTCCTGCCTCATAGGATTGTGATGAGGAATGAGTTAACACACACGTTAACAGAGCACTCAGAACAGCAACTGTCACATCAAAGTATCAACACCTACGTGGATCCCCTAGTGATCTGGAAATTACAGACCTTGTTTTATGTCTAGTGGTGACTACCTTAATTAAGAAAATAAAGGACTCTACTTCTGAAATAGTCTCAAGAATAAAATCATGCCTGTATCCTGCTAGATACAAGAAAAGAGGTTTGGCACACTCTTTTTCACAAATCATCTGTTGTTGGTTTGAATAATTCTAAATCCAGATGATGATGATTATGAATATTCTTTTCAATAATACTTTTGACATTTATATTGTTTCAGCATCATGTTAGCAATAATTATTTCATCACTTGCTGTTTTCCCAATTTGATTTCTCTCTGTGATTTATTTTATGCCGTGTCTTCCCCAAATGGATTTGTTTGTTTTTATTCATTATTAATTTAGTTGGATATTTTTTCTCCAAAAATGTGGAGGATGGGTGGGTAGGGTAGGCAAGAGGGTAGAGCACCTTGGGTGCTTCCATTGCTGGAAATTTCTCTTTATTTCCTTCCAAATGGATGATAGCTAGATGAAACATAGAATCCTCTAGTTCTTGTCTGCTACTACCCCCTTAACCTCACTACTTTCTGGAATTTAGTACTGTGGAGGAAAAGTCTTATAACAATCCTTTTTTCCTCTGTAGATCTTTTTTCCTCTCTGGATGCTGGAGACATTATCCTATCATTCTTGAAACAAGGAAGTTTACCATCGGGTCTCTGTGGCTGTCTTCTTATACATTTTGTTTGCTGCATTCTGAGACCTTGTTCTCTGAAGCTGCAAGTCTACTTCAGATGGGAACATTTGCTTCTATAATTTGATGATGTTTAAAAGGTAGTTTTAATTGAATGGACTATATATTTTGTGTTGACTCTTCCCATCTATATGTTGAAAATCCCAGTTGACACTAGATTGGTTTTTATGGCATTTACTGAAAAACCAATGATGATGATGAGTCCCCATGCAGACCATCTCTCCATGACGGTCTCTTTCCAGTGTTGCCCATTGTTTCTGGGGCATAAGGGTTTGCTGGATTCAACAGCACCTAATCAAAGGGAGTGACACTCAATCAGGTGAGCTCAAGTTCTTCATCCGAGGACCTGCCGACAACAGGTACCGAGGAACCTTGTGTAAATGAGACACTTAACATGTTTTGGCTTCTTCTCTGAGTCATTGCTGATGACTCTGTGCGAATCCTTTTACCTCCCTGTGGTTAGTTTCACATCAGTTGGGGAGATGGGACCGTATCGAAACTCTCCATTGAGTTTCGACAAACATTTATGCTTATTAACCACTGACTCAACCAAGACAGAGATCGTCTCCATTATTCTAGAAAGCTTCCTTCATGGTCATTCCAAGTCAACATCCCGCCTACCCCTCACCCCCATCCAGACAAGCCATGATCTGCTTTATGTCACTGTAGTTGTGTCTTCCCTCTTCTAGAGCTTCGTTTAAGTGGACTGACACAATATGTTTTCCCTTGAGCTTGTGTGGGTGTCTGATCCCTGGTTCTGTGTATTTTTTGTTTTTGGTAATCATGCTGTTTTAGTTATGGTTCCCCCCTTTTGTTTCTGCCGGGTAATGTTCCATTGTGTGAATATGCCATTCATTTGTTTACATTATTTATTTACTTATCTGAATCTCTTCTGTGTCCGTGAGCTCCTCAAAGGCAGCCACTGCAACTCGCATTGTGTTTGGCACAAAGTAGTTGCTCAGTAAGTGTGTTTTGGATAAATGAATGAATGGAAATGGGCACACTTTGGGGACAATCGTCTGGATCTCCA
The DNA here is from genome assembly GCF_011762595.2 of Tursiops truncatus. Lineage (NCBI taxonomy): Eukaryota > Metazoa > Chordata > Mammalia > Artiodactyla > Delphinidae > Tursiops > Tursiops truncatus. The sequence goes on along the minus strand of NC_047053.1, from coordinate 3,423,784 downwards.
TTGTTCAGACCTATGGAGATGCACGTGCTAGATGGATCTAGAAAACAGCAGTACATGGAGACAACGCCAGATGCATACAATTGTTCATGTTATTTCTCCTCCTCTTGGGCAGGGTTCTCTTATGGACCCGGCCTTCTCATGGTCTAGAGTCTGGGGTGCAGGAAGGAAATATGGAACAGATGAGACAAACTGGTAGAAATAAGGGAATGAGATAGAATCTAGAGGGAGCATCTGATGAAGGAAAGCATTCTAGACACAGTCCCAAGTCTCAGATCCATTTCTCTGTACCCATGTCACCTTGAATGAGTGATTTAATCACCATGGAACTCCACTTACTCATACATAAAAGGAGAAAATTGGACGGGATGAGCTCTAAGAGTCCTTCCAGCTCTAAGACGCTATAACATGTATTTTATACGGATGAACAAGAGAAAGAAACTGACTATGCACGCTCAAAGCTCTACCAATGAGACTGAGGTTGACTGATCATTATGAAAGGGTTTGGTTTCAGCTGGCACGTTCCAGAGGGTGCCTGATCTTAGGTTCTCTGTCTGAGGTTCTGATCCTGGGCTGTTCATCTGGCATCAGATCAGGCTGGAGAGATGTCAGCACTTAGTGATGCTGGGTCAGAAGCCAGAGGTCAGAGTCCATAGGTCAGGGCACAGGCGGGGGGGCCGGGTAGGCAGGCTCCTATCTCAGATGAGGGGAAAGTTTGTTTCCGCAGAGGTGCAGAGAGAGTGCAGTTGCAAGACACAGAACTGAGGCCCAAGGGCAATTATCTGACAAGCTCAGGTCCTTTTTAGTTCTCAAGGGGCTGAGCCTTCTACTTGATGAGACTTAGGTTTTTCCCTTAAGAAACAAGCGGTGTCTGATCTCTAGTTCTCATTTCTTAGTTTCACAGAGCATTCATTATTGGAAGTGGATGCTAATCAAAGCCTCTGGGCAAATTTGGGTGTTTATTATGGGAACTGTATTTAAATATGATTTAAATTGAGACAATGGGACACGTCTTCCTTTGTGCCTTGTTTTCTCTTGGGTGCGGGCACAAGGGCTTACGGCAGGATCTTAGTACAGGGGTCAGTCCTGCCATTTCAATTAGCACTTAGCTAATTCCAGCCCTGGTTTCCTTCCCAGAAAAAAAAAACCCAACAACTTGCTCTCAAAGAGTCTGTGGACTCTAAGCCTCAGCGTTGGCTGCATCCCCGTGGACAGCAGAGTCTGCATTTCATGGGGCTTTGCTCCTTCTGAGAGTTCAAAGCACTCACTGTGGCTGCTGGAATTTCACCCAGTGTGTGGGCTATTCTTCAGTCTGTTTTTATGCCTCAGGAAATTTCATAGAAAGCTGTGTCTGTGGTATCTGCAGTTTTTCTAGCATTTTTTTTTTTTTTTTGGGACCATGGATAATACCCTTGAAAGCCAGGAAATATTAAAAAAAGCAACATGCACCTTCAGAATGGACTAAGTGAATTGCAGTCAAGCTCATTAATGTTTCTGCAATATTGAACTTGATGTAACAATGGACTGAACACTAAGTGAATTCTAAGGATCACTGTTAATGTAGCTATTTGGTCTTCAGTGGACTCCTGGGGCAGGAGGTGGCACTGACATCCACCACTAACAGACTGTGTGCCCGTCACTTAGCTTCTCTGTGCTTTTGGGTCCTTGTCTGTAAAATGAAGGGGTTGGAGGTAAGCATTCTGAGGTTTCAGTGCTGTGTCTAGCCAAGAGGCTGGGCTCAAACAACTGCAGCATCTCTGTGCCAAGAGTAATCTTGCAGAGAACAAAGAAGGAGAAGACAAAGAACAGGAGGAAGCTGTAACAGGAGGAGTTGAGGGGTGTGAGGGGTGTGTGCGTGCGTGCGTGTGTGTGTGTGTGTGTGTGTGTGTGTGTGTGAGTGTGTGTAGCAAGTTGGCTGGGGAAGACTAAAACAGGAAACAATCACTAAATTCCTCTGCTGCTTCTGCCTTGGGACAGACAAGTACCTTCTTCTCGCATGCTATATCTTGATCTCTGGTCCAGGAGTCTTCAGGAGTCGAATTAGGGCAACATTTAAGTCCAGTACTTGTGAAAGACCAAGAAGGACAGATGCACGCTAGTTAACGACAGCAGTAATTCAGCCAACCACCCCCCTCAAAAAAAGTGTTAGGCAACCCCTCCTAGCTACGTGTTAGCAATAGAAAAAAGGAACAAGAGAACACAGAAAGGAGCTAAGAAGAAATACTTGATGTGAAAACGAAAATAGTTGAAATAAGGCAAACAGCATATTAAACAAACAGCACAAAGGGCACAGAGGAGGAGTGATTCATGAATATGAAGACAGACTGAGGAAACCTCTCAAGGGGAAGAAGAAAAATAGAAAAAGTATAAAAGATCAAGAAAAACCAAGGAGGAGGGAGGTGAAGTGCTAAAATCCCGATAATGAAAGTCCCAGAGATAGAGAGAAATTAAAACAAAAATAAAGAGAGGAGAAAAAAATGATAGAGATACATTTTCCCTGAATGAAAAAGAGAAAGGAATCAATGAAGAGATGCAAGAAAAACCTCATGCCTGGATTTATTAGGGGGTGACTTAAGAATATCAATTAAAAAAATCCCAAATCCTACAGTAAGAGGTGATTACTGTAAAAGCAATAAGACTGACATGAGACTTTTCAACAGCAATGCTGGATACAAGAACACAGCAGAGGGGTGTTTAGAAAAAGTTAAAGAAAAAGAACATAGAACCTCTATTTTTATAGCCAGCCATGAGAGCATGATATAAAATATTCTCAGGCATAAAAGCCCTCTGAGATTTTGCCACACAAAGACCCACATCATAGACACTTTGGGATGAATTTCTTTCCCAAAGGAATGGCCAGCAAGAAATATTGCAAGAAACGTAAGAAGACAGCCAAACACTTTGGTGAGTTCTCTTAATTTAAGAAAACTAGTACCAAGAAAAAGTATATATATATAAAATAACTCAGTTATTAACTACTAATAACAATTTAGATATTTGCATGATACCAGGAGATTCAGGAGAGAGACCAAAGAATATAAGAGAATGTTGACGCCTTTGGATCATTAGGCTAGAGATATAAGTATCATTTGATTTTTCAAGTAAAAACAATTAAAAAGTAACAGGACAAAATGGGACACATTAATAGAATAAATTAAGTTGCTATAAATAGTTCCAAATACAACAGTAATTTCTATTTAACAACTAAACTCATCAGTTAAAAAAAACCCCAAAACACAAAGATCTGCCTATTAGAAAAGCAAAGGCAAAAACAGTACTCAGATTCAGGCCATGTAAAGGAGACATATCTAAAACCAGGGCACATTAAAGTAAAAGGATGGAAAAAATACATATATATAATAAAAATAGAAGTACTCCACTACTTATTTCTTTTTTTTTAACATCTTTATTGGAGTATAATTGCTTTACAATGTGGTGTTAGTTTCTGTTGTATAACAAAGTGAATCAGCTATATGCATACGTATATCCCCATATCCCCTCCCTCTTGCGTCTCCCTCCCACCCTGCCTATCCCACCCCTCTAGGTGGCCGCAAAGCACCACCTAGAGCACCACCTGTAGATTGCTTTGTGCAGTATAGTCATTTTCACAATGCTGATTCTTCCAATCCAAGAACATGGTATATCTCTCCATCTGTTTGTATCATCTTTAATTACTTTCATCAGTGTCTTATAGTTTTCTGCATACAGGCCTTTTTTCTCCTTAGGTAGGTTTATTCCTAAGTATTTTATTCTTTTTGTTGCAAAGGTAAATGGGAGTGTTTCCTTAATTTCTTTTTCAGATTTTTCATCATTAGTGTATAGGAATGCAAGAGATTTCTGTGCATTAATTTTGTATCCAAGGGGAGGCCTCCTCCGGGAGGCCTCACTCCAATTGATATTCCCTGGGGTCTGAGGTTCTCTGTTAGTCCAGTGGTTTGGACTGGGAGCTCCCATCACAGGAGCTCGGGCCTAACCTCCGGCCCGGGAACCAAGATCCCAGAAGCTTCATGTTTCAGTAAAAAAAAAAAAAAAAGGAAAAGAAAAGAAAGAAAGAAAGGAGCAGTACAATATCAAAGAATAAAAAAAAAAAAATAAAATTAGAAAAATAAAAAATATATTAGGAAAAATAAAACTATAATTGAAACAACGGCAACAAGGTAAAATAAAACCACAGCAGAAAAAAAAAAAAAAGGTGGGGGGGGGAGGGGGGAAGAAGCCAAAAGGAGATAACAATAACAAATTATAAAGAATAAAATAAAATTAGAAAAATAAAAGATTTATTAGGAAAAATAAAAATATAAAAGAATCAACAACAATGAATCAACAAGGTAAAACACAACCTCAATCTAAAAGAGGAAAAAAGAAAAAAGCCTTGGCTATGGGGGTGAAGTTTAGGCAGGGGGTGGAACTTAGGTAGGGGTGGGGTTTAGGGTGGGGCAGGACCTAGGCTGGTGGGGGGTGACGTTTGAGCATGGGGTGGGGCCTAGGCTGGGCGACGTTCAAGCGTGGGTCAGGGCCTCTGCTTAGGACCTGCGTGGAAGGCGAGAGGCAGCACGTGGAAAGGGGGGCCTCTGGAGTGTGGAGTTCTGGAGTTTGGAGGTAGGGCCCTGAGTGAGGGTGTGTGGGTGGGGTGTAGGCCCAGTTGTAGGGGGTCTCAGAGGGGGTCTCCGAGTGTAGAGGTGGGGCCCTGGGTGGGAGTGTAGGGGCTGCGCTTGGACTCTGTGCCACAGGAGGGCGGCTCTGAGGGCAGAGCATTAGGCCCCAGAGCCCAACAGGCTCCCTGGGGCCAGAGTGGACTGACCCCGTTCCCTTCCGTTCCTTCGCACCCCTCCCCCACCTTCTCCCCCAGGGTCTCCCCCGTCGCTGCTGGACCCCTAACTATGGGTGGGTCCCGCTGGCTGTAGGAACTCCTCCTCTCCCCCAGCCGCCCCTCAGGTGCGGCAGTCCCATCCCACCTCCACTTCTCCTCCACCTTCACTCCCTCCCATGCCCCACATCCTACCCAGTCACTGGGGGTTCCTCCCGTCCCTTTAGGTGTCCGTGGTCCCCCACCGGTGCCTGGTAGGTGCCCTAGTTGTGAGGAGACGCGAATTCCGCGTCCTCCTAGTATGCTATCTTGACTCCACCCCCTTCGTCAGTTATTTTTTTGAAGCTAGCGTAATCGTGGTACAAAAAGCAGACAAAAGCATTACAAGAAATGAAACCGAGAATACAGGGCCATTTTACTGATGAATTAGAGGACATTAAGCATCTAGGAATAAAGCTAACAAAGATTTACAAGGTGTCTCAAAAAAATGATTAAAAATGAGTTGAGATAGTAAAAGGCCTAAATAAAAAAATAGACCATGCTTATTGATAAAAAAAACCTCCATACTGTGAATGTGCATATCGTCCCCCCAAAACCTATGGATTCATTGCATTTACAAACAAAATCATCATCTTGGCAAGATAATTCTAAAATTTATTTTGAAGTGTAAAAGTGCAGGAATGATGAGGGTGTTTTGGAAAGATTTTCTTAGTGAGAAGGGACTTGCCCTGTGGTGCAGTAGGACTTCTTACAAAGTTAGAGTTATTGAGACAGTGTGATATTAGCCCTGGTGCAGACAAATCGATCAGTGGAGTAGAAGAGTGAACCCAGAAACAGGCCCACATGTGCGTGGTGTTTTGGTATTGAGAGAGGTGACAGATGACTGGGAAAAAGGAGAGACTTTAATAGGTAGAGCTGGAAAACACTGATTATCTATGTAGAGAAAAATATTGTATCCCTACCTCACATCACATACAGAAATCAACCTGAAATGGATTAAGGGTTCAACTGTCCAAATCAAACTTTGAAATACTGAGTAGAAATTACAGATATCACTTACACCCTGGGATAAGGGTAATGTTCTTCCACAAGGCCCAGAAAGCATTCACTGTGTTAGACAAATTTCACTAATTAAAAATTTAAAAATTTTGTTCATTAAAAGACACTTTTAAAAGGGAAAATAATTTACTAACTGGGAGAAAATAGTTGCAAAACACAGAAATAAAGCATTAGTGTTAAGAACAAATAGCACATATAAATAAGTAATAAGAGGACAAATAGAAAAATGAGCAAAAGTCATAAACAGGCAATTCACATATAGCCAAACAACATGTCAGAGATGTCTGCTAGCATTAGTGATGATGGGAAGGCAATACGAGGTTACAATACGATATCATTTTATATTCATCTGATTGGCAAAAATGTATAAGGCTGACAATACTTAGTGTTGGAGGAGATATGATCTGTAGGTTCTCTGAGGTGTCAATTTTGAGACATTTGTTCCCAAAGTTGAACGTTCATGTAACCAACTACTCAGCAATTCCACGCCTAGATGTACACCCAAGAGAAATAAGCGTACAGGAGAAATGTGCAAGACTGTTGTAGGCAGCACTGTTCACAGCAAAAACCAGGGAAGAGCTCAGATTCCCATTAGCAGAGAGTAGATGAATACCCAGCTGTGTTGACACAATGGAATGTTGCATAGCTGCCCAAATCAATACCTACAGTAACATGCAAAAATCTGGATGCATCTCAATATACCATTAAGTGAAAACAGTCCATGAAGATTACATATCGCCGGATATCCTTTTTATAAACCTACAGGTAATACGTATTTGAAATTTTCTTAGAAATACATATGGATATAGTAAACAAATACAGGATTCAGGAGGATGGTTACCTCAGGTGGGGGAAGGCAAGGAACAGGAAGGGGAAATCACGGGGCCGGATGTAGGTTACTGCCAACATCCTACTGTTTGGGATGGTGGGGTCACAGATGCTTGTTACCTTATTATAATGGAAGAAAGAAAGGAAGGAAGGAAAAGTAAGAAAAAAAGAGACAGGGAGAGAGGGAGAAAGGAAGAAAATGAAGAAAAGTGGGGAGAAGTGGAACAAAGGAAAGAAAAAAAGAAGTGAGCTCATGAAATGCTGGTCTATAGCCACTATGGAGAACAGTATGGAGGTTCCTTAAGAAACTAAAAATAGAGCTACCATATGATCCAGTATTCCCACTCCTGGGCATATATCCGGAAAAGACCAAAACTCTAATTCTAAAAGATACATGCACCCCATGTTCATTGCAGCACTATTTACAAGAGCCAAGACATGGAAGCAACCTAAAAGTCCATCAGCTGATAAATGGATAAGGAAGATGTGGTACATATATACAATGGACTATTACTCAGCCATAAAAAAGAACGAAATAGTGCCATTTGCAGCAACATGGATGGACCTAGAGATTATCATGCTAAGTGAAGTGAGTCAGAGAAAGACAAATACCATAGGATACCACTTCTATGTGGAATCTAAAATGTGATACAAATGAACTTATTTACAAAACAGAAACAGACTCACAGACATAGAAAACAAGCTTACAGTTACCAAAGGGAAAAGGGCGGGGGAGGGATAAATTGGGAATTTGGGATTAACAGATACACACTACTATATATAAAACAGGTAAACAAGAAGAACCTACTATATAGCACAGGGAGCTGTATTCAATATCTTGTAATAACCTATAAAGGAAAAGAATCTGAAAAAGAACCTATATATATATACTCACATATGTATAACTGAATCACTTTGCTGTATACCTGAAACATTGTAAATCAACTATACTTCAATTAAAAAAAAGAACTCATTTCCCCTCAACACACATAATTTAAATAACTGCTGCTCTGTGTCTTGGCGTGTCGACAAGACAAGGTCCTCAAAGCAGACGCTCAAAAATCCCTCTGCGGAACGTTACTGATTAACCTGTGGGCTCTTGTTAAGTCTGTCCTCATCAGGCATATTCAGGAAAGCACTGATGTCTCTGGGGCATCACGTACGTGAACAATCGCCAAGACGATGGCGCATCCCTGGCGTCTATTTGGGAGACACACACACAAGAACAGCTACTTCTTGTGTGCAGAAAAGACAAACCCTCTACAATCAGCATTCTTTCCTGCCTCTATCTTTTCCCTCTCTTGTTTTTCTTCTTGCCCTCTTTTCCTCCTCCCAAACCTCCAGACTTTGCTCGCACTCGCAGGTGCCATCGTGTAGAATTCCCGTAGGGAGAAGGAAAGTAGTAAGTCTTTGTTCCAGGGGCATCAGAATACATATACCCAATATAAATTGGGTAATTTATAGTTTAGGGCACACATGTGAGTTTTCTATGTGGAATTTAAGAACCCAATCGAGCACCTTCCCTTGGAGACAAATGGGCATTTATTTCCTGATTTCTGAAGGAGGTTTCTGGGCTCGAGGATGGGGAACTTCTCACAGATGGGGAAACTTCTCACAGATGGCGGTACTTGGATTGAAAAGAATTTTCTGCCGCGAGATCAGTTCCAGACTTGCCCGACTATTAGAGCTCACAGGGAGAGAGGAGCAGAAGGTGGTAATTTGCTAAGAAAGGAAGGAAAAACAATAATATTTATTTGATTACATTTTCTCATGTTCTAGTGGGGGGTAAATTACAGGCCTAATGACTTCAGTGTTGAGGGTTTGCCGTGAACAAAGCTTCCTAAGGTGCTAAGGGCTTTGGAGTTAAAGGGAACTCAGCAGAGAGGAAATACTGTCACCACTAGGCTTTTATACACAAGATGAGCATTTCCAATAGTGCTGTTTGGCTCCAAGCACCCTTTTCCTGCTCTCCTACCATTGACTACAAATGAACAATAAAAGGGGAAAATGTGTGGCTTATGAATGAGGGGAATAATAACACGATGCATTCGTGTTTCAAAGGCCTTTCATTCTTGGTAAATTTTCATCCTTACTTCAGCTCTGTGCAGTATACTCTTACTCCCATCTTACTTCCCATAAGTGGGGAAACTGAGACTTTCTGTTCCTTGAATATAATTTACTAGTTCTTTTTGATTTGAACTTGGTCCAAGTGTCTCCTACTATTTTCCAAAGACTGAATTCCCTAGCCTTTGCCAAAATAGTTACAGACCCCTCTTTAAAAAGGCTCTCCGGCGGCTTCTCTGGTGGCGCAGTGGTTGAGAGTCCGCCTGCCGATGCAGGGGACGCGGGTTCGTGCCCCGGTCCGGGAGGATCCCACATGCCGCAGAGCGGCTGGGGCCGTGAGCCATGGCCACTGAGCCTGCGCGTCCAGAGCCTGTGCTCCGCAACAGGAGAGGCCACAACAGTGAGAGGCCCGCGTACCGAAAAAAAAAAAAAAAAAAAAAAGGCTCTCCGGGCCCACAAAGGCAGATGCGCCCCAAGGCCCAAGCTGGTCTGGGAATCTGGGAAGACTACTGGCCAAGAAGGCTGATGGGGTCCCAAGTGCTTGATCCACCGCCACCAGCCCCTTTCCGCCCTGCCCTGCCTGCACAGGGGTCTGTACGTTGAATCAGCAGACTTTTCAGAAGTGGCCAATTTGGGTTTGAATCCAGATCTTCTCCCAGTGCAGTAATCTTGGGGAAATTATTTACCACTGCAAGTTTTACATTCCTCACCCTTCATTTAGGGCAAATTATCTCTACCTGGCTGTGTTTGTGGGGCTACCCGAGCCCGCAGCCCACGGGGGAGCACGTGAATTTTTCTTAATGAATGACCAGATTTCTCACTTTTTTTAAAAATTTTTCAGAGAATAAAGGTGAGAGAGAGAAGAAAACGAGCTCATCCAGATCTTCTAGCTCAGGATAGAATTGCTTGGAATTTCCTCTAAGGCGGAAGGGAGGTCTCTCCTCTTTCTGCAAAGCCGGATCCTCTCCTGTATTACTGATTCTGGGAGGTAAATGCGATAGCAGAAAGAACGCTGGATTAAAAAAAAAAAATCCCAATTCTGCCACTTAACATCTGTGTGACCCTGAGCTCTTCACTTGGCCTCCCTGAGTCATATAAATAATACCTTTTCTGTCTCCTTCCTGGTGTTGCAGGAATTTAAAAGAGACCAGACAGAAAAAAAGATTTTTAAGTTAGACAGCAGCCTCCAACTTAAAGATGTATAATCTCTGCTGTTGTCAGTATTAAAATTCTATTCTGCAACATACATTTCTCTGTAAATTTCCTCAAGGAGACAGATACTTGAAAATCTTTCGCAAGTCGACCAGAACCTTCTTTGTCAGTAGACGCTCCCTCCACGGCCCCTTGAAAGCCTCTGTGCTCAGGAATATCAGAGGGATCCTTATCACTGGGAGATTTGGGGGAATTTCTAATCTGTGGGACTAACTGAGCATAGGATCAGATGCCTTCTCCAGCTCAGCAGGAGAGACACGCTCTCCAAACCCAGCTAACCACCTTCAGATGAATCGGTCCCGGTGATCAGGTATTTGTGAAAGGTTAATTGAAGGTACATTCCACATTTTCACGGAATCTCAACCCGGGGATACGATTGCACTCGGCTCGAGCTTCCAAGTTTTCATCTCCCTTCTGCCTGTGCTCATCTGATGATAAAATGCCATCTCTCTGTTACTGGCATTTGACCTTTAAATGGCAGAGAGCTGGCTTTGTCATCAGACAGAGTCGTGAAGAGCCGTAAAGGAGGAGACGGAGTTAGAATCCTAACACGTGCAACGCCAGTGCAGTGCAAAGCCTCGTGGACCCAGGCACGGTTTCCTGATGGGAAATAGGGAAAACGGGCCTTCCAGACTTCCCCTCTGGAGCCCTTTGCTGCAGCGCTGTATCACATATTGACAGCCGGCTGTGTGGCTACCCGTTTGCAGCCTTCCCTCTTTCAAATTTAGACTTAAAACTTCCCTGTCCTCACGATTCCATCCCCTTTCTCTGTTCGAGATTTAAACAATGATAATTCGTAGCTGATTGCCGGTTGCATGCTAACGCATGGTGCTGTCTCCTTGGGTTATTCGAAGTGTCCTCAATCGTGGACACTGAAAATTCTCTGGCACGTGAATGTTCTCTGTAAGATCCTGTCAGCCAGGAGTTAAAAATGCATTTCAGTCATCAAAGTGCTGGGCAACACTGCCAAGACACTTCACCCTTCTGTGCCTCTGCTCCCAGAGCCATAAAGCAGAAGGAGTTTAATAGCATCACCTCACCTTGTAATCGGAGTGTTTTCAAGGAATAACTAATGCTACACCTTGTAAAACACATAGGAAACTATGAAGCATGATGTGAAACCTTGATCTTAACTTTTCCTTCAGGGCTGCGGGAAGGACGCAGGAGGGGAGGGAGAAGAAGAAGGAAGTGGGGCTGGAGGGCAGGCTGGAGGGACTCAGCAGACCTGTGTTTGACTCCAAACAACCAAATCCTTTCTTACATTTGCACAACAGAAATCAATGGGTAACATCTCCGGCATGAAAGACAGCAGAAACTGACACAGAATCGCTTCATCTGGCAATTCCATCCTTCTAACTCAAACCAGATTCCCTGAGATCTCAGGATTCAAAATGACACTGCCCCTCGTTATTTGTCAGCCCGTCTTCTTATTCCTGGCCACCATCACCACTCTCCGGCCACGCTTCCCACTAATCCTTCCATGACGAGGTGTACTTACTAAATGCACACAAGTTAGGAATGCAGGAGATGAACAATTGTAAAAAGTGGTACCTATGTAGAGGGATAAACAACAAGGTCCTACTGTGTAGCACAGGGAACTATATTCAATATCCTGTGATAAACCAGAATGAAAAAGAATGAAAAGAAATATATATATATATATATATATATATATATATATGTATGTATAACTGAGTCACTTTGCTGTACGGCAGAAGTTAGCACAACATTGTAAATCAACTATACTTCAATTTTTTTTTTTTTAAAGAAAAAGGAAGAAGGCTCCCAGGCAGGGAACAATTCAGACATTAGATGAAACTCTATGTAAGCCAAGGCTGACTTTTACGGCACAGGCTGTCAGTCTGTAGAGTTTTGGGGAAGACGTAGAGAGAGCTGTCAGGACAGCCTTTGCAAGTAACTGAGAATTGAACCCAGCCCCCTAGATGGAAAAAATTGGGATGGGGGCAGGTGGGGGAGGGAATGAAAAGGCTGCTACAGGGAGGACAGGATGGACACAGGCGCAGAGAAGACAAGGGGCTGGCGTGAGTAAGTGGGGACGCTGCTGACTGGGGGGAACCGGTGATGCTCGGTGAGCTGGACCCAAGATGACGGGAAACGTGAAAGCAATGCTGGCTGCCTTGTTTTCCATAAAACGTTTAGTCAAAGAGGTCAAAGGCAGGTACCACCTCCTTTTTGGTGGACTAAAAATGTATGGACATAGCGACAGCTATTTACAACTCAAAATCCTTTTTCTTCTAACGTCTTAACACAGTTTGGTGTTTCGGAAGGCTGAAAGTAACCAAAGTCGAACTTTTAGACCAGTGGGATTTTATTCCCATCCCCGCAGGATCTACTTCACAGCATCATCACTTCAGGCAAATCATTGCGTCGGGAAGTACTGTTGAAAGGTCACAAAGATGTAAACTAGCAAGAGTGAAGGATGGGAGAACCCCCAAATTCTGTGAAATTTACAGGGTGAGCTTCACGTTTAGGCAGAACAGGCAAATGACTCTTCATGTGTGATTGCTGGGATTTTGGAAAATGCCCCAAGTATCGAAGAAGAAAATGTCCCCCCACCCTCTGGCTGCCTGAAATTCCACCCACAGCACTTAATCCCTTTAGTTTAAGGGCTTGATCCCTGTTAAAATGTCTATATCCATGGAAGCGGTAAGAATTTAAGCTGCCCCCTCAAGCTACTGTCCCATTCTTTGCTTCCTTTCACTGTAAACTTCATAATTAAGTGGTCTGCTCCCCAGAGCCCCTATTTCCTCACCACCCACTTTCTCCTTAATCTCATAAAATCTAGCCTCTATCCCCATCTCTCGACAGAAACCGTTCTCCCCAAGGTCACCAAGGATCTACTGGTCACCAACATTTTCGCATCCCTTTTAACCCGTGAGTGCCCTCTCTCTTGAAACCCTCCATCCTCAGCATCCAATGTGCTGTGGTCCTAGTATTCTGTCCCTGTAACCTTCCATGGTTCCTCGTCCTGCGCTCAAATTCCCCAAACAGCTGATGTTTGTAAATTGCTTTACTGGTCACGAAACAGGTTCATCTCTATTATTTCTGAGTTTCAAAGCTTTATGAGGGGAGTATGTTATCACCCTATCGGGGAGGAGAAAATTAAAGTGCAGCGAGTTGCTAATAAGTGGAGCTAAGTTAACCCAGGCTTCCTGACTCCAAGTCCGTGCGCTATATGTGGACACATTCTAATGGCCAGTTTTCAATCCCCTCCTCTTTCCTCTATGTTCCCCTTACAACAAATCCATTGTCTTTATGGCTTCAACCTGCTCAGTCAATTCTACATGAACTAAGCTGTGTTCCAGGACCTTAGAAATCTGGGCATAGAATGTGGTCAACACAACACTAACTGCAACCCAGCAGTTCAGGAAGGCAGAATGGGGAAGAGCTGAGTTCTGGGTTAGCATCCTGGTTGTCTACTTAGTGGTCTTATATTATTGGGCAAGTTACTCCATCCTTGTTATCCTTTGTTGTAAACTGGGAATAATAAGAGTCATTCTCAATGACTAGTTTTGTGAGGGTGAAAGGAGATAATTTGGGGAGAACATTGAACATGGGGTCGGAGGCATAGAGGGAGCTCAGGTGTAAATACTGTGATTGGCTCTAATAAAGAGACCTGAGCAGATGTTCTTGGAGAACTTTTGTTCACATCCCTTTTTTTTCCTATCCACACGAATGCCCTTTTGGACCGCCATCTTTCTGTCCATGGGACCAACATAATCATTCCCTTAGTCACCTGGATTTGAAATCTCGCTCCTTCTCTTTTCCTTATGCAATCAGCTACCAGGCTCAGTTTAATCTTCCTTCCCTCTGTCCTTCCTACCTGGATCCCCGATGACCATCCCCGTGGTCTCCCAGTGCTTGACCACTCCTTACTCCAATCCAACCTACCCATGTTTATGAGTGATTTGTCCAAAATACAGCTTTTATCATTTTCTTTTCTGGACTGAAAATCACCCAGTGGCTGGCCATCGCCTCTAGGAGAAAGAACAAACCATTCCATTTGGGATTCAAAGTCTTCCTGACCCCCACCTACTTCTTCCCCTCTATTCTGCTCCCTTCATACACAACCCTTATTTTCTGTTCAAAGCTCTTGCTCCAGCCAGAAGTTCACCTCACAACCCCAGGCATTTGACTTGTATTTCTGCCTCTCCCACTGCTATGTCCTCCTCTTCCAGGGAGTCTTCCGTGATGCCCTGTTTGCTTCTCTGTCTGAATCAACTCAGCCCTTGCTCAGCCTCCACACCCTTCCTCTCCAAATGCATCTGCCTCACCGTCATCTCAACTGTATTGCAGCAACTACAGTAATGACAGCCACCATTTATTGGTCACCTGCTATATACTTTACCCACATCGTATGCCATCAAATACCCCTACCCTGCAAAGTGGGTACTGTTACCCCGGCACATTTTACAGGTGAGGAAACAAAGGCGTCGCTTGTTAAGAAAGTTGACCAAGACTGCAAGGTTTCTAAGTGATAGAGGTAAATGTTAAACCAACTCTGAAAATACACGTCATTTATAACACCATTGCTGCCCGGCACTTACTCCCATTGTAAAATTAGCATCTGCTACGTTGAATAAATATTTTAAAAATATTTCATTGAGAATCTTCCTTTCTTAAATTCAACTGCAAGCTTCTACAGGCCATCTTCCCACAACTTGACCCTGTAGGCATCCCTGGCTGTGGGAAATGATGTCTAGAAGTTCCACAATCAAAAGAACTGGTACGGTACACGTGATTGTAAGTGTCCATTCCTACTGGCTTAAAGGAGCATCACGGCTCATCGGCCAAGTTATTGTGTTTATCCAAAGAGAGAGGGAAGGTACTGGTCTTGATGTAAGGGGCATCCTATGAGTACACGCCTACCGTAGTATTTAATGCTACTCTGGGAGGTGTATTAGACATTAGATAAGCTGGGTGCACCTCAGAGATCTGGGATCATAGTGTATCGCCTTTTCTGACATTCTGGAAAGGATCCACGTACCTCCTTTAGTATTTCTACCTCTAGAATCAATATTTTGGACCACAAGGGTTTTCTGAGGTTTTTATCTTTGTTTTTGTTTTTGTCACAATGCATCTCCCCTGTTAGTAAGGGCATCGCAGTGTTTTCATATCAGGATACCCAGTGCGTGTTTGTATATTACAGGCAGCTCTAATTCCACTTCTGTTAAACCCTTGATACATAATTATAGGGGAAGGTGAATGCAGGTCTTTAAAAATATTATCACAGGTGGCTCTTCTTGTTCTCTTGTCATTCTTATGTTCATCCAAATTTTGGAAACAGCCCAGTCATTTAAACTTATGTTTTTGGGATGGGAATTTTCGGAGAGCTTTTCCAATAGGTAGGAAAAAAGAACATGCTTAAAAAGGCTAGTGATAAACACGAAAAGACATTGTCTTGAAAAAGACACATTCCTTGGCCAACCTTTGAGATATGAGAACATCTACGTACAAATAGGGAGCTTTCTCCTTGATCTTTAAATTCTCTCAGGCCTCACACCTCTTGTGGCGGATCTGGGTCCCTCTGGCTCTTTTCAATAAGAATTACCTATTGTTGTCTCTTTCTGATTATCTTTTCCTCTGATTCCTCAGAAGCTTTTATCTGCTGCGCCTTTTAGACTCAACTTTTCTCTTTCATGCAACTTGTCAGAGCCTCAAGACTGAAGATTATGGTCTTTTTCTGCATTGCTATGTGAATCTTCATAATTATATTCTCAATCAGAAAGGAGTAATTTTCTTTACACCTAAGCCCTGAAGCTCCCCTCTAAAATTTACAACTTGCTTCTGACTCAACTTGCTTTAAGTTACTAACTTACTAAACTCTAAGCCTACAAGAACATAATTACCTTTAAAGCATATTTAGCTTAAATATATATATAGGTACTAAAAAAAGAATTTGAACTGTTTGTCATCACAGTTTTATTTCAGTCTATCAGTCAAAAGAATGAAAGTGAACTCCATATACTTTCAGCATCCCCGAATTACAAGTCTACCAAGAGAGTTTCTTGGATCAAAATTAAATTTCGAACTCAAAAAATGCAAACAGTGGTTTAAAAAGTAGTCATTGGGATCTACTCTGTCCTACGCACCAGGAGGAACAGAAATGTGAATAAGATACAGCCCTTATTTTCAATAAGATTATAGTCTACTAGGAGAGGGCAAAGTATACCCAAATCATGGAGTTACAAAGCAGAATTTTAAGGGAATAAATAAGAGAAAAGACTGCTGGGGACTCAGTAAAGAAAGCAGTACTGGGCTTCCCTGGTGGCGCAGTGGTTGAGAGTCTGCCTGCCGATGCAGGGGACGTGGGTTCGTGCCCCGGTCTGGGAAGATCCCACACGCCGCGGAGCGGCTGGGCCCGTGAGCCACGGCCGCTGAGCCTGCGCATCCGGAGCCTGTGCTCCGCAACGGGAGAGGCCACAACAGTGAGAGGCCCGCGTACCGCAAAAAAAAAAAAAAAAAAAAAAAAAAGCAGTACTTAGTGTGTACTTTAAACCACAAAGATGATGTCGATGAACAGAAATGACGGATGGGCACTCTGGCTGCAGCAGGAGTGTGAGCAAAGATGATCAAGACCCAAAAACCCCAGCCATGGTCTAAAAAAGTGAAAACATTATATTTTGCTAAAGCAAGACCAGAATGAAGCCCAGGAGGGAATGGTTAAGTCTAAACACCTAGCTTGGAGGCATTTAAAGGGGGGCTTGAATGATGTAAAGTAGTTTGAACTTCCTTCTTTGCCAATAAGAAGCCACTGAAATTTTCACAAATAATTTGATATCAATTCCTTGGCAATAAAACAAATTCCATATCACCTTTGGTGTAGAATCTTGTCAGACTATGAATATTTCCTTCCCCTTGGGGAAGGATGAGGCCTTTTTATTTTTTAATTGAATTTAATTATTTTATTTACTTATTTTTGGCTTCATCAGGCAGCACGCAGGATCTTTGTTGAGACATGCAGGCTATTTCGTTGCGATGCGCGGGCTTTTCTCTAGATGTGGGGTGTGGGCTCCAGAGCACGTGGGCTCAGTAGTTGTGGCCCACGGGCTTAGCTGCCCCAGGGCATGTGGGATCTTAGTTCCCCGGCCAAGGATCTAACTCGCGTCCCCTGCATTGGTAGGTGGATTCTTTACCCCTGGACCACCAGGGAAGTCCCTAGGAGGGCTTTTTAAAGCTTACAAATAAAGAAAGCAAGCATGAAGGGAAAGAGGTGAATAGAACAGTGATGGTCACTTATATGTGGAATCTAAAATATGACCCAAAGGACCTATCTACGAAACAGAAACAGAATCACAGACCTAGAGAACAGCCTGGTGGTTGCCAAAGGGGAGGGGGTAAGGGGAGGGATGGAGTGAGAGGTTGGGGTCAGCAGACAGAAGCTTTTATACATAGGATGGGTAAACAGCAAGGTCCTACTGTATAGCACAGGGAACTATATTCAATATCCTATGCTAAACCCTAATGGAAAAGAACATTTAAGAAAAAGAATGTATGTATATGTATAACTGAATCACTTTGCTGTGCAGCAGTGATTAACACAACATTGTAAATCAAGTATACTTCAATAAAAAAAATAAATAAAAAATAGAACAGTGATGGGGGAGAGAACGGAGCCAGGCATCTCTGGTGGATACGGATGTTCTGTTTCACGATGCAGGATGCCAGCCGCCACTAGCGTTGGCACGATGGATACTAAGAGCCCGATTTTGGATTGGGTGTTAGGTGACGTATTCCAGAGACTTCTTGTTCTCTAAACGTCTTTGCCAGCCATGGGGGGAATATGTGGCCTCTCCTAGAAATCTCAGCATCGTCTCTACAGGCATTTTGTCGGCATAACAGCAGACGGTTACTGTAGAAACAGTCGTTAACCACAGGCTGCGGGCAAAGCTAATCCTGAGTGTGTTGCAACCATCGGAACCAGGAAATCTGAGCTGCTGCTAATAGGGTTCCAGCAGCTGAGTCCTCAGCCGCTCTTGGCCCAGCTTCCCATCCATGATCACAGGGCTTGATTCTTGCTTGTGCCCTGTTGTTTGGTTTCTGTTAAAGGATTTTTCACTGGGTGAAAGACGAATCATGGACTGACATTTTTTTTCCTTTTGAAAGTGTGGTGTCAGAGCCGGATAGGGATCTTAGAGAAAGATCTGAATGTTCAGCCATCATTCCTAGGTGGACTCTGCGGTCCAGAAGAGGGAAGGCTGCTGGGGCAAAGATATGCAGTGGTTTCTGACCGCCTCCCCTTTGATGAATACCCCTCCTCTCGGCCTCTTGTGTTCAGTAGACCTCGAAGCAGCCGTTCTTTCAGTCTTTAATTCACATCCCCCCTTCTTACAGCCTCACTCACAGACATTTTAACCTTATAAACGATTTCAGTTGGTTCTTATCCTTCTCCGTAATATCTCCCGAACAAAGCCCTTCATGGATTGCTTGACAAAATGAGTATCAGAGGAAAGAAGACAGCTGGTAGACCTGAGGGGTGGGAATAGTTGGAACTTTTGGGGGATTGTGGGCACATGGTGGCACAGCCCACGTAGCCCAACGTATGTCAAGGACCAACTGTGGAATGTCTATCATTTCAAGGCCATAAGGAAAACACCGGACATCTGATTTCAACACACATTCATCCACTGACTAAACAAAATATGAAGGCTCCCAACATGAGGTGCTGGGCTGGCTGCAGAGATAGGTGTCCTTCCTTTTGTCTAAGAAGGTCAGATTTCTATGCTATAGGACCTGGGTCATAGATCCGAATCCGAGGTGCAAGCTACCTCTAACCAAGACTCACGTGGAGCAGAATTTTACAGATACAGGAATGAGGGTTCAGATGCTGGGTGGTCAAAGAGAATGCTAACCATCCCACGTAGATGGGAGAATTTATTTTCATGAAAACGCCAAGTCTGGCATTGGATATGGACAACGGCAGAGACCCCAGCACCCAGGAGATACATGAGAATCCTGCAGGTCAGAGGAGGGCAAGAGGAAACCTTCTGAGAACCACTCTTGTCCTCCCCGCCAAATTCACGGAGAAGAGAGGGACCTGGGACATCCAGATGGCACACCATGATCAGGTGAAACGATCATGACAGGATTATCCCCTTGTAATGAGGAAAATGCACCATGTGAAACATGTTGGAAGCTGTGGAACAGACCCAGGGACACACTTTTATGTGGAATTGTAGCTCACGTAATGGATCTTGGCATGAAAACGCAACTGATCATGATTACTTTGTGTGTTGGTGTGTGTGTGTTTTGGTGGTGGAGCAGAGCTGGATGCAGGGCCTTAAAAATTAGGGATAATTCTCCTCTCTGGGATTAAATCTCCTTTTTCAAAATTCTTTTCATCATTAAAAGATGGGGAAATTCAGAATTCTAAGAGAAAACTTAGACTCATCTCTCCCTGGTCAAAAGGTTCCCTTTATTACTTATTAAAATTCCCTTTGTCAAATCCAGTGGAATGCTACTCAACATTCAGTTCAGATATTAACTCTATATGTTTAACAGGAGGAGTAGACTGGGCTTTGGCATTCTCAGTGGTGGAGCTGGGGACACAAATTTCTTCTGCAACCACATAGCTAATCTTTTGTGGGGGCAACTGGGCAACTGTTCTGTTAGTTGGGAGATGTTCTGACTCATTTGATTTTATTCCTTGGGGCAGAAATTATGGTTACAAACAATTATATCTCTTAACTTATTTGGGAGCAGGGAAGGGCAGATTGCTCCATAAACATACCATGATATCATGAAAGCACAATTTCTAAACAAAGACCTTAAACAGGTAAATTACAGGTCTGCCCTATTCTCCTCCTTTGTGCGACTATGAAGCCCATTTTCCATAAAGGGGACTTGCAGTTTGCCTAGACTGCTTAATAACAATATAAAAATTCATGTTCCACTTGTTTTGCAGAAGAAAGAGAATTACATGGTGATGTTAAAGAGTCTTGATCTTGCATTTATTTTTTGGCTTGTCTTCTTTGTTTGCATATGAGAGTCGCGGGGAATAAGACAAGGCATTCAAACATCCAATGTGTGATTTCTAGCCCTCCTGTAACTCTTTCATTTTTGGAAATATGATCAACAGACTAGCAATCCTGAAGCTCTCTCAATACCAAGCGCAAATGCTAGAGAAAATGTTTATTAGAAACCTTTTAAATTCAAAGATGAAATTGTTAAGAAAGCAAGGATATTCTTCTAAAGGCAGGGAAAATGTGGGCACGTGGATCCAGGACACTAAGAAGGCGCTAGAGTCACCAGCATCTCTGGGGCATCTGTTGATTGGAGAAGCCCCAGCATTAACGGCTGTGTGTACATTGGGACAGAAGGCAAAGCCTTTGGCCTCTGCATGAGGAGGATCGTATCAGAGAACCCAGCACACATCAGAGGCACACGATGGTGTACAGCCTCAAGAAGAGGATGCATGTTATCATCGCAGCTAAATACCACTCAGTTTGGTAATACATTTCCTGGAACCCCCTCGTCCCCCGCCTTCATAGCCCCCTGGATAAGTCTCTCTTCCCTGTCAAGGCCATCTCCCCCGCCTATCCTAGACAAATACAAAAGAGACCACCCAGGTCTTCCCTGGTGGCGCAGTGGTTGAGAGTCCGCCTGCCGATGCGGGGGACGCGGGTTCATGCCCCGGTCCGGGAGGATCCCACATGCCGCGGAGCGGCTGGGCCCGTGAGCCATGGCCGCTGAGCCTGTGCGTCCGGAGCCTGTGCTCCACAACGGGAGAGGCCACAACAGTGAGAGGCCGCGTACCGAAAACAAACAAACGAAAGAGACCACCCAAAGCGAAAACAATACATATTTCCCTTCTTTCCCATTTGTCCAAGATTATGTAAATTTCCCCCCTTTTTTTCATATATACATTTTCTAATATTTCACAAGGATCACAGATTTCTTTTTAAGAGAGAAAGAGTTCAGTTCCGTCACAAGAATCACTTTGTTTTCCTTCTTCCATGAGCCTCTCCCCCTCTGGACATGACAAAGGATGGTTTATGCTTGTTAAAATATAAAAATTGGCACGACTGAAGTTTCAAAAGGACAGAATTTAATTTGTCCTTTGTAGTTCCTCTTTTCTTTCCCTTTTGGTACCATTTCATTAACTCCATGCTTTTCTCAAAAGTCACAGAGTATTATTCTTTGTTTTTGAAAAAGCAAAACAAAACAAAGCGAAACCCAAAGCTAACAACCCTTCGACAAAGAACAATAGGAAATGAGTAGCCAAGGCTCCCAGAGATGATTATTATTATGAATCTTTGTAAGAAAATGTCATTGGGACCCAGCCATGGAATTGAATTCCTCTTCCCAATTTCATTGGCACTTATTGGGTCTGACAGTTTGATGAGAGAATTGCGGATTATTTAGAAGCTCTTCCAGCACTGATAGGATCCAGTTTGATAAAAAGCGTTTACTGAGTGTTAGTTACGACCTCAGTTACTGTGAGGAGGAAGGAGAAAAGTTAATTCGCTGCTTTTCCTCCAAGAGGGGAGGAAAGGGGAAATTCATGAAAGACATTTATCTTTTTATTCATTTTAACCAAGATTTAGTCCTCATTTATTTCTTACACAGCCAAAGAAAGAGAGGCGCCAATGATTGCTAGACAGAATTATTTAAACAGAGTTTCTCAGGCAGATGTGGGAAAACTGGGTGAAGATAATTGGGAAATTCTTCCTTGAGGATTAAACTGTGGCAGATCGTAAAGGAAGAAAGTGAAACTGTAGGTTAAAAGGGTCATCTCTATGGCTATGACATCAAAACCAAAAGTCAGAAGATGTACACTTCCTTTCCTAAATGTCTCAATTTTTTTAAAAAAACATTTAAATTCCCAGCTTAAAAACTAAAAGTACCTGTGGAAAAGTGCATGTGATCTATTGTCATTGCTTGTGTTTGAATTCCAACTCTATCCCTTCCAAGCTATGTGGCTTTGGACATGTTAGTTAATCTTTGCAAGCACTTTTCAAAAAGGAGCCATGAAAGAGTATGTTTTGTTCTAGGAGAGACAAGAAATTTAATGGATTAATGTAGACTTCCTTGGGTGGAGATGCGTCTGATGAAGCAGGTGGGGTTTATGCCTTAAATGGTGCTTTTTGACCATGGGAAGCAGCAAAGGGATTCTAGGTTAGGGAATCACTTGATCACATACATGATTTCGGAAAGGTAATTTCCGCAAAACTGAGGAGAACTGACCAAAAGAGAGGTGATGCTAGAGAGTGCTGTAGTTGGGAAGGTCTCATAGCAATTCAGCCATAGGATGAGAGGATGATGGGAAATTCGGTACTTTCTCAATTGAATTCCATCCTCACTACCTTTCCCATCAAAGTCAATAAACAATGGGGTTGGGGAATGAGGGCTTATGTGGGGGGGTGAGAGGAACATTCAGACACATTATTGAAACGGTCCGATGATACTGGATTCGTTGTGCAAAAACCCCCTTCTCTAGCTGGGATTCAAATTCATATTAAATTGGACAACAATCTAGATAATTTAGAGACCAGTCCTAGGCAAACACACGCTAGCTGCTTTCATGCATTTCTTTTTCTTGCCCTGAAACACTTAGCAAACAAGCATTCATTGTGAATACGTTTCCAACACTGATCAGTAATCAGGGAGAAGTTCTGAATCTTTCACTGCCAAGGGAATGTCAATGCATTAGTAACAAACCAGAGCCAGAGCTTCAAGTCTAGGAGACAGTGGCGGGGGTGGGGGACGGTTGTTAGGGGTTAGGGAGGAGAAAGGAAGGAGTTTGCAATTAAAAAGAGAGAGAGAGAAAGAGTCCCAGAAGGAGAACTGCGTGTAAGACCAACTTCAGAAGTCAACAGAGCACGTCCTGTGGCTCTCCATCCCACTGTAGTTTTCACACACAGAGAACGATATTCAGTAGTCGTTTTGATCAGTTGCTAAGGCTTCAAAATGTGCCTTTGAAACACGAGGCAGCATCTGGAGAAAATAACTTCCAGCCCAAAGACCCCCCAGGCTGAAGGAACTCGGCTCTGGAGTCGGATGTCCTAACCTGCCGCGTCACTGCCTCACTTGCTCCTCCGGGGTGAGCCTCCGTGAAGCATCTGACCTCGGATTCCCCAGGACACTGAGCCTATTTCAGCAGACTTTGTTGCACAGAGGAGAATTTGGTTTGTGTGTTTCTGCATCGGGCTTTCTGGATTTAATTAAGGGAAAATGAGGTGTCAGGTACAAATTAAATTACTCTTTAGCACAACTCCAGTCTCCCTGTGTCCTCTCTTACCCGTCCCCCCCACACCACACTCCTGAATGACGCAGGGCTCCTTAGGGATCCCTTATGTAAATGAGGTGGGCAGCCCCAGGGCACCGAGGGAGCTCCGTGGAGTCCATAGTAGCCCATGTTCTTGGTCCATGATTTCTATGATGACATTACCACTCAGGGTCCTTGGCCTTCCTTAATCAATAGCAATTGATAAGAGGCCAGACAAGAAATTCAGACAAGGCTTTATTGGGGCCCCTGCTACAGCAGGAGGGAGTGAAAACAGGTAACAAGTTCCCTTGCTCACTTCCCGAGGCGGGGGGCGGTCCTTATATGGGGTGAGGGTAGGGGTGTGTCCAGGTGACGGGCCAGAGGGGTGACTTAGCTGTTTTGCCCACCCCTTTGGCAGTGTTGTGTGCAGGGGGCATGCGTAGGACCCTGCTTTTGCTCCCGACACCCTGTTTTTGCTCCCAGCTCTTCAGAAGCGGCAGTTGAGTTTTTGGTCTTTTTGTATCGTGTCTATAATTTGCCCCAACTGTGCATGCATGCAGTTATTTTTAGTCCCTCATAGTCTCTTTGTATTTTGTTGCTCAAGGAGACGTCTGCCCAGGTGCAAGCTCTGCAGTACAGAGTCCCAGGTCCCAGGTCCCAGCCTGTCCCAATGAGACCGTGTTCTCATGATCAAAGATAAAGGCCCAGGGGCTTCCCTGGTGGCACAATGGTTGAGAGTCCGCCTGCCGATGCAGGGGACGCGGGTTCGTGGCCCGGTCTGGGAAGATCCCACATGCCGCGGAGCGGCTGGGCCCGTGAGCCACGGCCGCTGAGCCTGCGCGTCCGGAGCCTGTGCTCCGCAACGGGAGAGGCCACAACAGTGAGAGGCGCGCGTACCGCAAAAAAAAAATGATAAAGGCCCAAACTCTAACCGGCGTATCTGAGCTCTAGGTATCAAGATGGAAGAAGAGAAAATCAACTCTACTTCAATTAAAAATATAAATAATTTTTTTAAAAAGTAGACTAAGTCAAAAAAAAAAAAGAAAAAGAAATATCTGCTGTACAAAAAAGGAAAAGACTATTAAAGCATAATTTAATAGGGGGAAAAGAGGATGGAAGAATAGACAAAAAAGAAAACGGGCAAAGGTCACATGCCAGCAATTGCTTAGAGACATTTCTTGGAAGTTGCTTCACTCACACTTCATCGGCCAGAATTTAAACATGTTATACATAAATGTAAGGAAGAGTGGGAAGTGAAAGTCCAGCCAAAATCGGAGGTTTTCTTACTAAGGAAGAGAGAGAGAAGAGAAACTGAGTTCTCTGCCAAGGTTGAGCCGTTTGGCCCATCAACCAGAGTTATTTATTTGACCAAAATAATTGTGGAAACAGATATGAAGCACACAACACATTCACATCCCTCCCCAAGGGAGTGAAAGCGAAGTTTCAACTATGTGCTGCCTCCTAGCAAAGTCCAGAGTCTACAGCCCTCTACATCCACCTCCAGGTGCTGCTCTCTTATCGTCTGGCAGTTAGGGGGAGAAGAAAAGGCAAGAAGAGCTAGGCTTATCAGATATTAAGACCTATTATAGTTCCAGCACAAGGATAGACGAACAGTTCAATAGGTCCAAAGAGAGCACATAAAATAGACCGAAACATTTATGAGACGTTGTTATAGGACTGAGGAGACGTTATAATGACATGGGGGGAAAGGTGGACTAATTAATAAATGTTTTGTAGATAGACATCCCTGACTCAAAAGTAAACCCAAGTTGTATGAAAACTCTAGAGGTGAAAATGTAAAACAATTTGACGAGAGAATGACATTGGTGGAGGGGTGAGGCGCTCAGAAAGGGTTTCTTCTTTTGATTATTCAAATTCTTTGTTCAAGACTTGTGATTGCCAAGGGGGTGGGTGGGGGAGGGATGGAGTGGGAGGTTGGGATTAGCAGATGCAAACTATTATCAATAGAATGGATAAACAACAAGGTCCTACTGTATAGCACAGGCAACTATATTCAATATCCTGTGATAAACCATAATGGAAAAGAATAGGAAAGAGAATATATATACATATATATATATATATATATATATATATATGCATAATTGAATCACTTTGCTGTACAGCAGAAATTAACACACTGTCAATCAACTATATTTCAATAACATAACATTTAAAAATTTCATTGTTCATTTATTGCAAGAATTATTGTTCCTTGTGGCAAGTTGAGATATTTAAAAAATATTAACTATGGGTATTTTCAAGCATATACAAAATTAGAGAGAATTGTATCATGAACTCCACTTACCATCACCTAATTTCAGTCTTTTAAAAACTTTGCTCTATTTTTGTGTCCTCTATTCCTCCCTCCCCGCTTATTTTTTTTCCTTTTTGCTGGAGAATTTAAAACTAATTCTCAGACAATATATCATTTCACCTATAATGTGTTTAATGTGTTCCTAACAGAAAAGGGCTTTTAAAAATAATTAACTATAGTACCACTTAGCACACCCAACAAAACTAATAACAATTCCTTAATATCATCGAAAGCTCCATATACGTTGATTTTTCCCAAGTGTCTCTTTACAGTTTGTTCAGATCAGAATATAAAAAAAAGCTGTAAATAATTACTGGGTCTGTTTCTTAAGTCCCTTTTAATTTGTACCAGTTGCCTTTTCACACACCCTCTTTCTGCTTTTCCCCCTGCATGTTATTTGTTTTGAAGATGAAAACTGGCTCATTTGTCTTGCAGAACATTGCATCTTTTGGATTTGGCTGACTGCTTCCTGTCTCCCCCTTAGGTCTTGTAAACAGGTGGTTTGAGCTGGAATTTTGATGAGATTCAGTTTTGGTTTTGGTTGTTTTGTGTGTGTGCGTGTGTGTTTTGCAGAAGGCAAGAACAGTTCGCAGGCCGTGCAGCGTGCTACGCAATGCACCTTGGTCGATGCCCATTAGACCTTTTGTGATGTTAAAATGCACTGGCCACCTTAATCCATCCATTAAGTTTTCACCGACTTTTTGCCTAAAGATCGTCATGGCCACTGATGAGAATCTCCTTAGACCCATTATTTTTCAGGTTCTGCAAAGTGACTATTTTCTAGTTCTACCATCCTTCTGCCTTTATTAGCTTAATTCTTCTGTAAAGAAGAATTTCCTTATTGTCTATGTAGTTGCTTTGAAGTTGGTTCTCACTGGAGAGGTAGGATACGTGCATTGGTGCCTTACCAACCTGCAGAAGTGATCAATGAAATTTACTTGTTCGTATTATTAGGGACTCATGGATTTTTACATATTTAACTGCTTTTTATTTTCTATAATCATTATTCATCTTGGTCCTCAAATTGTCCCCACTTTGACCAGAGAGCCCCTTCAAGTTGGTTCCTGTGTCCGTTTCCCACTCTCCTTACACTTTGATCATTTCCTTGCTTTCAGGTCCAAGATGTTCCAAGATCATCTTCTACATTTTCAGCCCTGGATACAGAATCAGCGGTTTCTCAAGGGGGATATTTCCTGTTATTGAAAAATGATACTTGGAGAGAAGAATGAGTGTGCTAGGAAAGAAGGGATTTCTTAAACAGGAAATAGAAACTGACACGGGAAACTGTTGATACATTTGATTTTGTCAAATTTCATTATTTAAAATTTTTTCTTTTCTTTTTAAATAAAATAAATAAGTTAACTTTAAGTTTAACAACTTTCTGTGCTTCAGAAGATGCTAAAAGCAAAGGTAAAAATCAAGTCTCAGATTGGGAAAAGAATCTTTGACAAAGGAATCGTATTCAGGATGGACAAAGAAATCCTACAGATAAAAAGGGAGAAGGTAAACTCTCTATAAGAAAAAAAGTCAAAGGACATTAACGAGGAATTAACAAAGATAAGGAGAACAAATTATCAGTAAACCTATGAAAAAGTACTTTTCCTCACTGGTGATCAGGTAAATAAGTATTAAAACATCAACGATTTCATGCCCATCAGATTGGCAAAAATAATTTTAAGACTGACAAGGTCAAGTGTTTGGTAACATGTGAGGGGAAAATAAATCCAGGAATACAATTTTAAAAATTCCAGAACAAATTCTTTGCAGTAGATCGGAAAAGCAGGCAATCCAAACTTGGCTGAAAGTTCAAGGGCTCTGAGAATAATGTCAAAAAGAAACCTAATTTCCCATAAAAATTAAAATAAAGAAGCTGGGTAAGATGCAGACATAGAGGATGGACTTGAGGACATGGGGAGGGGGAAGGGTAAGCTGGGACAAAGTGAGAGAGTGGCATGGACATATATACACTACCAGATGTAAAATAGATAGCTAGTGGGAAGCAGCCGCATAGCACAGGGAGATCAGCTCGGTGCTTTGTGACCACCTAGAGGGGTGGGATAGGGAGGGTGGGAGGTGGTTTCCCTGATGGCGCAGTGGTTGAGAGTCCGCCTGCCGATGCAAGGGACACGGGTTCGTGACCCGGTCGGGGAAGATCCCACATGCCGCGGAGTGGCTGGGCCCATGAGCTGTGGCCACTGAGCCTGCGCTTCCGGAGCCTGTGCTCCCAACTGGAGAGGCCACAGCAGTGAGAGGCCCGCATACCGCAAAAAAAAAAAAAAAAAAAAAAAAGACGAAGGGTGGGAGGGAGATGCAAGAGGGAGGGGATATGGGAACATATGTATATGTATAACTGATTCACTTTGTTATAAAGCAGAAACTAAGACACCATTGTAAAGCAATTATACTCCAATAAAGATGTAAAAAAAAAAAGAAGCTGGGTGATTTCACTTAAAAGGTGAAAAAATTATATTAGTAACTGTGAAAACATGCAATCACAGTCAATTTCTTTGCTCAGTTTATATATTCTTTAGGTGACACCTTGAATGACACTAGACTACCGTTTACTTCTTCATGAATTAAACCCACCACTTGATTCCACAGCCAATGATATTTAGACAGTCTTAATATGTTAAAGGTGAATTACTGGTACTCAATTTTTAAAACCCATTTATAGGTAAAATAGTAATGACTTTTCAGTTACAGCATGAAATATGGATGCTTTAAACCACGACAATATAAAAGCAGTGACTAGGTGGTTGGAGGGTGGAAGTAAAGGCAGGAGAGATGGACAGCTGTAACATGGCTAAAGATTTATTTTGCATAATGATGAGAGGTCAAGAGATTGTGATTTGTTGTAAAGCTCGGATGATAATGAATAGATGAATTAAAAACTTAAAAATATGTGACTGGTAAGAATCAGAAAAGTAGGCAGCTATTACAAGGACTAAAATTTCATTTTCAGAATAGGGAATTTGTAGGCCCTTTCTAAAAACAATCAAGAGACAGAGGTTATGACATTAGTTAGAGTTCAACAGAAATGGCACAATTTAGTGATCTCTGGGCTTTGGCACTATAGGGGGAAAGGAGATTACTCATTTCAATTTTATACTCTCCACTCCTAATTGAATCTGTATAATCATGTCTGACCTGAGGGTAAGAAAATCTAGGTATATTTACTAAAAGAACTCAGCAGAAAAAGCATCAGAAACCTTTGTTCCTCAAAGGGCAGAGGAGGGCATGAAGGTAGAGAATGTCAATGAAACTGTGGGAAGAGGGGAGAGAGGGTTGTGACCTCATGTCAGTCAGTTAACCTCCACGTGCCATCTCTTCATCTCTAAAATGAGATAATAATAGCACATTTACAGCATTATTACAAAGATTAATAAATATACAAGGAGGCTGATTATGCCTAGCACATAGTAGACCGTCAGTAAATATTGGTTCTTTCACTGAAGAATTATGTCCCACGATTCCTATCGTTCTGTCTTTTGTATTTACTCATTCTCCTGCAGTTTGATTCTGTTCTCACCAGCCCTGGACACTCACTAAGCAGGGAGCTTGAATGGAAGGTGGAGGGTTAATGACGTGTGTCCCATGCTAACTTGTGATGACTTTTCTCTGATTCTAACTCCTTGTGGTGCATCCACCTCTCTTATTCTGCTGGACCCGAGGATCCAGTGCCCCTCTCTTGCCCTCCTCGCCAAATAAAACCTGCTGTTTCTACCCACCTAAAATTTCAGTTGTCCAGCACAAACAGGGACACATCATTTTCTTGATGCCTCTGTACTACCTTAACATTAAAGCATTTCATATTTCATTTTATATTTTATGACACCCTTTCTTGATCATTTACGTCTGCCTTATTCACACGTGGGATTGCTTTTGTTGGTCCTCAGCGGGTCCCTTACCTCTTCTATCTGCTGGTCGATCTGAGAACCCCCCACCTGGCAGGTACCAGGAGAACCAAGCTCTTAGAGTGGCTGAATTAGAGACACCTAAGGAAGGAACGATGTGTACTTGAGGTGCTCACTAGCTTTGCATTCCATTCCCCATATCAGAGTAGATCGAGACCTATCTGGGTGATTTCACACACCGTCTTTTTTCTCTTTTGTATCCTCAAGGGCGACTGAAGACTGGCTCTACCAGCCTGTAAATTAGCAGCAGCTATAAAACACCTCTGTCCTCAGCAACCACTTTGCCCTTGTGGGAGACTTTACAACCATGGAACATGCCCAAAATATTAATGACACCAATTCATTACTCTAAATGCACATTCTGATGGACACGTCGCAGAAGACGTGTGTGTGGACCAGGGTCTCTTTCCAGCTAACCTGGGGGAACAGACAGAGGAGCAGATGCGCCTCCACCGCTAGATCTTTAAGGAATGAGTTTGGTGAAGGCACCTCCCAGCATCCCAGCATCCCAAGAGGGCTTGAGTTACAGGGAGATTTGAAATGACAGAGACAGACTGGACCTCCCAGGTCAAGCCGCTTGAATCACTTCACAAAAGAACACCGGCCAATTCATGCAAACCCTGTGCTGCTTCCATGTTTTATAAGTTTTCTGCTTCAACTGTTAAAACGTTTTAATTGTAACAACAATAGAGGATTTGCAAATTAAGGAATGGGCCGTTCACAATCTCATTTTTGCACGCTTCTCTTCCCACTTCTTTTCGATTTATGGCAACCAGTTCACGTCGTAGTAACAGTGTCACAGACTGCACTTTGCTCTGCATACGGTTACGATGGCTTAAGATCCTTAGGGCTGTTATTTTAAACTGTGCCTGTAAATACTCAGAGGAGAACAGCCACGCATTTCTTGGCGTGTGAGCCACCAGCAGAGGAAAGAGCAGCCACTCCAAAATGCAACCCATGCCCCCTGCTGTGGACACGCTCTCTAATGTTGACTTAATGTAGAACACGGTAATCTATAAATATCCTTTTCCAACACCTTGGGACTCAATGTGTCGACCTTGATGCCGGGACGATAAGAAAATTCTCGCCCTGCCCCTCACCTCAGGTCTCAGCTGGAACCAGTCCATTGGTCCTGCTTGTGTGGGTGTAGGGATATGATAGCTCGCTGGGGGAGAGAGCTGGTGTGCAAGGATGCAGAAGAAAGCAGGTTGGTTTTGCCAAGAGTCAATATCACTAGAAGCGAAACAGACTGTCAGACTGCACTATAAGCGGCAAATGAGCCAAAAATGAGCATATTTTTTTTTATTAAAAGAAACAAGCTCTTGAAACCAGGCTGTGTATGTAGGTCTTTGGCATGTGCAAACCACAAGGTCATCCATCCTGGACACTCTGAGTTGATCTAGCCTTTTATTAAAATGATTACTTTTTAGAACCCTTCTATCCACATACAGGAGTTATGAATCCCCCATGACTAGGGCTGAAAGATACCTGTTACCTATTGATTTGCCTGAGAGCAGGGATGAAAAATAAAAGTTATTCTCCCTCGGGCTACATGTCCAGTATGAGTTGGCTGGGGACCCTACTCTATGTCATCACCCGCAGCGGGTCCCCGGTCGATGGAGAGACATCATGGGGACATCAGTGGTGGCCACAGAGGCAGAGGAGAGGGCACCGTGCTCCAGTGTGCACTGGCTCTTCCCACTTCCCAATGGAGGTACCCTGCATCACATCCCCTGGCACATCACTGATGAAACTGAGTGCCGTGGCCATACCTGAGGTTGAGGGTCTGGACGAAAGAGAGCATCTACATTTTCAATAGACTTAGTGACTTCCACAGGGACCTCCACCTTCAAGACCATCTAAGAAAGAAGTCTCGTGGAAGTATGGGAAGTGTTGTTTATGTAGCTTGGGGAAAATGGAGGGGTGATACACCTAACTTCTTAGATTGACTTATCCCATCACCTCCACGCCATTGCTTCGTTATCATCCCTGCCCTGGCCAAAGGGGTATTTGATATGACTGACGTCATCTTCCGGTTGCTGGGTCCTCCTCGGTCACAGCCTATGAAGTGGGGAGCATTCCTGTCAGCAGATCTGCCTGCCACGACAGCACCCACAGACCTGCCCCACCGTCCACTCTGTGCAGGTCCTTGAGCCAAAATCAGAGAATAAACAAAAGGAGACAAAGGGTTACCTTTCGCTCACCAGTCCCAGCGCTTACCAAGGGATCCCTTTATCCTTTTAAATGAGTTAAAAATTAGAAAACCGAGTACCTCCTAATCAGTTAATTAACTCGTTGATTCTTGTGGCTAGAGCTAGATGTAGGCTTTAATCTCCGCTTAAAGAGGCTCTGAAACTATCGGGGAATTAAGTCCTGGGTGCATGCTGGGAAATGACGACTCTGCATTTGCTTCATAGGTTTATGAGGATTTAAGACTCACAGTTCAACTCTAAACCCAACTGGTTTTGCCTGACTTCCACTCCACTGTTCTTGCCCGCCCCTCCTCAAACATACAGCCTTCCCTGGTTGACTTCTTTTTAACAAAAAGGTATTTTCACGTGGACGCTGGATGGACTGCGCTTGAATTCATTGGCTACGTCAGGCTGTAGAGGTCAAGCCCAGCACCCAGGACGCTCGCCGTCTGTACTCAGCAGGAACACAAATGCCAATTCTTTCATGAACCGTCTGACTCCCCCACTTGTTTCGGCCTTACTGATGACAGTTTTGCATGGAAGAGGGACCTTGTGTAAAACCTCACAGCACGCTTGCATAGTCTGTGAACTCAGTCATGTTGACCAATAGAAGAATAACTTATCAAAGCAGTTCAACAATGTTACGCTGATCGATCGACACATCTGAACGGTAACTCCAAGGTCAAGGTCCAACTGGTTGGATGTACAGACACAGCTCTGCTCTTCACAGCTATAGTGAAATGGAAGGTGAGGATAATAATATGGGTCATTTGTTCCAAATTATTTAGAAAACAGATTCCACTCTCTGCTTGGCCTTAGCTGAGGAGATGGTGTCAAACGTCTTCCAGGAAGACCCAAAGAATTCCACCGATGTCACTGGCTTGTGACCCCGGGAGATATTATTCAATTCTGAGCGGAGTCGTGCGAAACCTGGGCTGACGGAATGAACGGAATGTGTGGGATTAGTTTAAGAGAATGATTTCTTTTATTTATTTATTTATTTTTGGCTGTGTTGGGTCTTCGTTTCTGTGCGAGGGCTTTCTCCAGTTGCGGCGAGCGGGGGCCACTCTTCAGCGCGGTGCGCGGGCCTCTCACTGTCGCGGCCTGAGAGAATGATTTCTTGCACAGAATATCATTATCCACAATTTTCAGACCTTTGCAAGTAGCACTTATGGTCATTGTGAGCCCATTAAAATGCTTTTTAGGCATGAGGCTGAGCTAAAAAGTAGTCATTGCTGCAAGTCCCAGTGACGAGCTGATGGTATTACTATGCAAATTACAGGCTTTGGCAAACTATTTGCTCGGAATCCTTCTAACACTGGTTGTGGAACAGAACTTCAGGAGCTTTCGTTTAATTATGATTAAAGCAAATTCCTTCGTGAAATGAGGTTGTGATGGGGGAGAATGTGTTGTTCTTGTTTGGACAAGGAAAAAGAGCTCAAAAGCTTTTATTGATTCAGTAAATAAAGGAAAGTAAATACAGAAGTCAGTGATAGGACACTTCTAGTTAGAGCCGAAAGGATTCATTATGCTGCTGACTTATCTTTTCAAGTTCTCTCTTAAAGGATTACTGAGGAAGGAAGGGAAAGGCCAAAAATTCCTCTTATTTAATGAATTAGGCAAAAGGTGACTATAAATTGAATTTTTATTAAGAGCAATTAATTTCATCCTGCTAAAAAGTCAATTGAGTCCAAATGTATGAAATCATTTATAAGCACATATTCTCACACAATTGTGGGAAAACGTTACTTCTGGCATCATTTTAGACTTGGACATATTGACGTGTGCTATTAGTCACCATTCTGTAAGTCCAGCGACCACTTGAGAACACTGACTTAGAAATGGAAAAAATAAAACACAGCACAGCATGAACTGAAAGCACTCAGCCCAGGCAGGACAGCACTTGGGGTTTGGGATTTGAGAATCTCTGGTGTGTTGCCTAACTAGTTCTCACGAACTTGCGCAAGGACATGGCACTTACACTTCCCACATTTGAAGTGTAAAGACTACATTAGCCTCTGGTCATGCTCATTTTGTAGAAAGCATAATAAGTGCTTCGGATTCATCAAACGAGAAAGTAAGAATGAGAGACACATGTTCCCCACATTTCCCGTAGTCACATGAGCCACAAAGAAGCGCAAGTGAGTGTCCACCACCGTTTGGTTTAAACTCAGTCTTTCCCCTTGGCACTCTTTTGGTGCCACCTGGCCCAGCCCAGACTGTCTGGATGGCTCCCGGTGCAGAAAAAGGTCGAACGGGGTGAGTGGGGTCTTCCCGAGATCAGGTCTTATCCAGGATGTAGGGATTCCTGGTCCCGGCACATCTGGTCCACCATGGAGCCTCAGGACCAGCGTCCTGAGCAAAGCTCACCTCGTGTCCACTTTCCATTTCCTGGTCATGCCTCATGTGATGGGGCCCATGGAAGAAAATGCGGTGCTCACCTTGGTTGAGGCTTCATCTGGGCTTCAAAGCCAGTCTACCCATTGGCTGACGGTCTCTGTGGCTCCGGGCTCCCCACTCCATACTCCAGCATCTTTACTTCTGGTTTATTGGATGCTCATGCATTCCCATCAGCTGGATATGTGGCTGGCTCCATCCTTCCATAATGTCTCTTCGTTGTTCCAAGTGCCAGAGATCTTGTGGAAGAAGAAAGCCACCTTCTCTTGGACCCTCTCTCCATCACATTAGCTACTCTCAAGGGCCACGGGCTCTCCCAATTCTTTTGAAAATCAGCCCTCCTTTTAGCCTTGCCACCAAGCCCTGTTACCTGTTGGGGAAAAGTTCTGAGCTGAGTGTATTTGCAGAAGAAAGGTAACCAACACAAGGGCGAAAAGACAAGTTCACCAGCTACTAAATTTCCACATGAACGTGAGTCTACTTCTGGACTTTCCACTCTCGTCTACTACTTGTCTGTCTATTCGTGTACCAGGGTCACATTATTTTAGAGGATTTGTAGTGTATTTTATTACCTGGCAGAGATAATTCCCCTTCACGTGCTTTTCTTATTTGTTGTTTTCTCTGGCTTTCGTTGCAAGATTGCTTTGCACAGGAACCTTAGAATCAGCTGTCCCGCTCCATTAAAGACAGCCTGTTGGCGCTTCTGTTCAGAGCATCTGACTCTTTACTGCATTCTATCCCAACACTTCCAGCCTGACTTCTCTCTCTGCTGTCAAATGATAAGATGTGTGTTCGTTTCTTAAGGCTGCAGTAACAAATTGTTACAGAAAGTGGGGTCCGGCAGCTCACTGCTCTAAAACCAATAAAGAGGCACAGTTGGTGGAAAGTTTGCAACTGGGGGTGGGTGGACTCATGCCCAAAGGCCGACTCTCCCAATGACAATCAGTGGGCAAGAGCTTTTAAAGGGGAGTTTCAGGGGTGTATAGCTGGAGGGAGGGGACTACATGTAGAACAGCACAGTCAGTTCTGACTGTCATCTTGAAATTGGTCATGCGGTGGTCTGATCAGCGTCATCTTGATTGTTTTAAGTACAGTTAGTCTGCCATTCCAGGGTCAATTCGCTCCTGTTTCCTTGAGGAAAATTCTCGGAATTGTGGCAGCTTATGTCATGGCTACAGCCTGGTCATCACGTGGTTAACTTCTTCCACCTGGTGGGGTTTCAGTGTCTAGAAGGCAGCTCCCAGGAGATGGCTCAGAATATTATCTATAGTCCTTGAGGAGGAACTAAAGGTCCTTGACTTTGCTTAATGACTAACCTATTATTATTTTGTCCTGTTGGACTGCTTTCCTTTGCTTCTGCATTTTCTCACTTCTCTGATACAACTTACTCTTTTGCTAAAGTTTTTCTACAGAGAAAAGGTAGGCGGAGGGCAGGGAGGTGTGGGGAGGACCATAGGGTCCTGCTCCCTTTTAAAAGGACCACAAATTATGTGGCTAAAAACAACAGAAATTTCTTCTCTCCCAGTTCTGGAGTCTAGGAGTCTGGAATCAAGGGGTCAGCAGGGCCATACGCCCTCTGAAGGCTCCAGAAAAGAATCATTTTTTGCTTCCTCCTAGATTCTGGGGGTGGCTGGCAATCCTTGGCATTCCTTGGCTTGTGGCTGCATCACTGCCACTTCTGCCCCCCGCCCCGGCCATATGGCACTCTCCTTGCGAGTATGGCCGTCTGTGTCCTTACACGGCCTTCTTATAAGGACACTGGTCACGGTGTTTAGGGCCCACCCTAATCTGGTATGGCTTCATCTTAACTAATTACATCTGCAAGGTTCTGGGTGGACATGATTCTGGGGGGTACACTATACAACTCAGTAAAGGAATGTTTTTATACACAAGAAGATGTGTGTGGAGACCTAAATACTCCAGGCCAACAGGGCCCACAAATGATACCTATCATCTTGGGAAAGTCTTCCCCATGGTTTTGCTCCTACCTGCAGCCATCCTTCTATGGTACTGCTTTTGTTCATAGTCAACTTCTATGGCAAACAACGCTCTCTCAGCCTCTCTTTCCCTCAGTCATGCTCTTGTAACTCTCTTCCTTCTAGATAATAGCTGTCTCCACAGTGCTCTGCATCTGTTCTCTTGAAAGTCACCTAAAAGCTCCTCTGACTCAGGTGAAGTCTTCTTGAGGGTAAAGTGTGTAGTGCATGAGCTTACGTTTTGCACATTTAAGCAACCTGCCCTGGGACACCACTGGTATCTTTTGTCTCCTTCTTATTACTCATCCAGAAAATGTGTCCTTCTATGCCCAAAGTACATTTTCCAGAGCTGCTTGGACCATTTTGTCTTTAGCATCAACACACAAGCCACAATCTCATGGCCCACGGGCTAAATGAGAGAGGTACAACTTTAGAAAAGAACATTGACTTGGCTGTTCTTTGATAAGACTTTAACGTTCTAGTTTACCCAGCCCTCATCACTTCCCATTTCTTGGTACCCATGGTATACCCTGCTTCACACATCTATACGCCCACTCTCGGAGACACTTGAGCTTGCAGGCCCATTTTAGAGGCTTGGGCTGTGTGTTACGCCCATCTTCGCCTAGGAGCTGTCTGTGGTGCACCAGGAGCCCAGTACTTTCTTGGCTATGTTTTTGTAATTCTTAGATATGTATGTTAAAATCATTTATGGTGGGGTAGGGGTATTATTTTCTCTCACTGATTTATAAACATTTGTTTTATATGTTAATTTGCTCTTGGTAAAACTTTGACTCTTGTTCAACATTTGCCATTCAATTACTTCTATACAGAAAAAGTTATATAGTTTCCTTTAATTGTCAATTTTCTTTTATGGCTGTTGATTTTAGTACCATAATAATAAACTAAAGATTTTTTTAATGCCTCATTGAAATTGGGACTGAACATGCATAACATGTATAGATTAATTTTAAGAAAATTATGAGACCTCACTATATTCAAACTAGTCTATGTTTTTTGTTTTTTTTTTTTTTTGCGGTACGCGGGCCTCTCACTGTTGTGGCCTCTCCCGTTGCGGAGCACAGGCTCCAGACGCGCAGGCTCAGTGGCCATGGCTCACGGGCCTAGCCGCTCCGCGGCATGTGGGATCTTCCCGGACCGGGGCACAAACCCGTGTCCCCTGCATCGGCAGGTGGACTCTCAACCACTGCGCCACCAGGGAAGCCCTAGTCTATGTATTTTTTAAATTTTTGCCACACTTGTAAATGGAGTACGTTACATATACTGTAGTTTACAATCATCATTCGTTGTTACAAAAGCACATATATACATTTAAGAAAATTATAAAATACAGAGAAAAAACAAAGAGTATGAAAACATTGTATCCCACTACTCACAGAATGCCCTTTTAACAACGTAGTAGTTCAGATCCTTTTATAATCTTTTTATAATTTTTATACCAAAGTGAGTTCACGTGGTATATACTGCTTTGTAACTTTTTTTGTTAATATTATTTATCTTTCCATTTCAATAATTTTTTTGTCTTATCTAATGGCTAGGCTACAATAAACTTCCCCTGATTGACCACAAAACTCTTTTTAGCTGTTTTTTTTTTTTTTTTCAAAATCATATCCAATCCAGGACTACACTTCCCATTTGCCTCTTATTTCTTTTGTTTTGTTTTGTTTAATTCTGTTGATTGATTGGTTGGTTGGCTGATTGATTGCCTGTTATTTCTTTTAAGTCTCTTTCAAATAGCACTGGCTTGGTTTGAAATATCAGGCCTATCAAACTCCAGAATGTCCTTCTTTCTGGAATCAGTTGCTTATTCATTGTGTTTTTTAGCTTGTCCCTCTATCCCATATATATCCTGTAAAATGGAGTAAAATCTAATCTTGATGTATTCAAGTCAAATATTTTGTCATAGAATGTAACCATTCACATCGGGGATGTGTGATTCGTGTTGAGTCACATCAGAAGATACATGTGTTATCTGGTTGTCCCCTCTTTTGTGATGCTAAGACAGGACAAGTTCATTCTTTGTCAGGCTATGCACCAAGGTGAAGCTGGCCTCATGAACTGAATTGGCAAACTTTCTATCCTTTCCTAGGACGGTTTAAATGGTATGAGAATCCTCTCTTTCTTGAAGGCTCAAAAAACTCACCCCAAAACCACCTGGGCCTGGGGTTTTAATCACTGATTATCTAGAAGCTTCCCTAAATTATTTCACTATTAGTGATCAACTCCAGTTTTCAATGTCTTTTTTAGTTCATTTTTGTCATTTATATATTTCAGATATATTCTTTCTACTGCTTGACACTATGCTGTATTGATAGATGTTTGCCTGTTTAATGTCTATATTTTAGAATTTATTAAATTTGTCTTTGCAGCCTAGTATATTAATTAATTATATAAGTGTTTGATGGATTTTTGGAAAGAATTGTTTCTATTGGGTGTAAATTTGATATATAAACATGTTTGATAAAATAACCTTATTAATTACATTATTCAAATCTTCTATGTCATTATGTATTTTTAATCCAATTATTTAGTCTAATGATCACAGCTCTGCTTTTGATCATACATATTTATTTGTATTCTAATAATAATTTTTCTTCATATATTTCAATTCTAGGTCACTGGAACTATATAGGCTCATAACTATGATTGCCTTATCGTGGATTATTTTTTCCTTCCTTTTTTAAAAATATAATTTTGTTATAAATTCTGTTGTTCCTGATGTTAGTTTTGCCAACCTATTTTTCTCTGTTTCTTTTCTCCTTCCTTCTCTCCTTCCTTCCTTCCTTCCTTCCTTCCCTCCCTTCTCTTTTTTCAAATTATTAATTTATAATTTCTTTATAAAATATAAAGTTTAATTTATACTATGAAGGCAATTCTTCTCATTTTTGTTCTTCTAACTTATTATTTTTTCCCTTGCGCTTTTCGAAATTAAAATTTGCTTAATTTTTGCATCTAATATGAGATATTTTTATGTTAATATGGATGTTTAATTCATCTATATTTAATGTTACAAATACCATAATTTCTTCTATTATTTTATTTCATGCTTTCCGCTTTCTATGTTCCTTTTTTCTATGTTGCTCATTTTCTTTCTTATGTACTTTTTTCCCCCCTAGTATAATGTTTTTCAAAGAAACTTGAGCAAAATAATAGGTTGAGGGGAGGCTAATGGATGCTCTGGGGAAGAAAGTACATAACACATTCCATGATTAAACAAGGCAGGGAAACATTTAGGGGTGGTTTGGGGGGAACCACAATAAGCATTTAAAATGTAGAGTTTCTAAGAATCTCAGCTATTAAAACAATCTGTTTAACTATGTTTAATTGAATTTCACAACCTTATTTGAACTGAGAACATATTTATCATAATATATCTAGTGACATGCTATGGAACTGTAGTTTGTGGGTCATCAGTTTGGGAAACGCACTCCTAATGATGTGGAACTCATATCTCCTGCTTTAAATCATTGTTCACCTCTGAGTGTTTTCACACTACATATTGAACCTATTTTTCCAACCCTCCTTTTGAGCCGATCTTCTGCTTTGTGTGTCTTTTCA
Organism: Tursiops truncatus; assembly: GCF_011762595.2. Taxonomy (NCBI): domain Eukaryota; kingdom Metazoa; phylum Chordata; class Mammalia; order Artiodactyla; family Delphinidae; genus Tursiops; species Tursiops truncatus. The sequence goes on along the minus strand of NC_047053.1, from coordinate 3,384,217 downwards.
TTTGGACTCTTCAACTGATTCTTTGAATTTACAGCTGCTCATGACCTGGTTTCAGGGTGAAATTCTATCACCATTAGAGTTTGCCAACTGAGACATTTTATTATCCAATGATTAAATTGAGCTATTGCAAGAGAAATCTATAGTGACAACTATAGCTTGGCCTCAGGTAGATGTTCAGATCACTATGGGTAGGAAAGAACATCTAACGGATGGTAAGAGAAACACAGAGGATCTGAAACCCGCCTGAAGATGGATGGGAGATTATCACCTAAGATGTGGAGCTCGGCTTTAAAGGGACCAACATCGCCATACTAAGCTGGAACTTTTATTCCAAGGAGTTCAAAGAACTTCAAAGGCTCCATGACAAAAGTATTTTATTACAGCCAAAAATGAACATATTTGGCTTTGAAACAAACACCGATGGTTTGATGGTTTCCTAGTTTTCAAAGAAGAGAAGAGATGGTTTGTGAACGGAAACTGGTAGCAAGTAAGAACAAGGTTGTCCCTGGTAACCCTCTTACACATCTCCTCATGCGTGTTTCAGAGCTTCTCTTGGTGAGTATTGGTTGCAGCCCATTAGAGGACTGTGAAATAAATCTAGCAAGTCACTACCAAAATTTTTTAAGAAACATGATAAAGTAATATAAAAAATGTAAAAGTGCCTCACATGTAATTAAGGGCAATGAATGTTGTATGAAATGATGTCTTACTTTATTTACAAATGTATATGTATACATGTACTGGGTTGTCCTGTAAAAGGTACTTTCTACTGTGGGTTCTTTAAAAAGCAGTTTGAAATACACTCCACTGATGGTAGTTACCTAGCGATGGATTTGATGAGTCATACATTGCATTTGAATTTAGCTTCACAAAGTGTAGCAAGCTTTTCTCCGCAGTGAGGGGATCAACTTACACCCTCATCGGCCCCATCTGAGACTCTGAATATTCATCAACACTTTTTTTTTTCAGAAGTGCTATTTTTTTCTAAGCTAAGAGGCATAAAGCGGTCTGCCATTTTCACTTTTTGATTGCTAGTTGAACTTTTCATGGAACTAGTGGCCATTTGAGCTTCCTATTCATTGATTTACTTGTTCACATCTTTTGTCTACTTTTGCATATTTTTGTCCTTTCCTTCTTGGCTGATAGGAGTTTAAAAATATATTCTGGACGCTTCATTACTTAGATACATTGCTAATATTTTTTTTTCATTAGGAAGCACAACACTTGATGGCGTATGGAAATTCAGAGACCTTAATATTTAATATGGTCAAATGTATCAATCCTTTCCTTATGACCTGTGCTTTCTGGGTCTTGTTTAGGAAATTCTTCCCTCTTCCAAGTTCATAAAAGCATACTTCTATGTATTCTTCTCACAGTTTTCAAGTTTTGCTTTATGGATGTATGCCTTTATTCCATCTGGAGAGTGTTTCTGTGCTGTTGTGTGAGGCAGGGCTCTACTTTTTTTCAGTATGGATATAGCCAATTTTCTCAACAACATTTAGTAAGTCATTCATTCTTTTTAAAAATTAATTGATTTATCTTTGGCTGCACTGGGTCTTTGTTGCTGTGTGCGGGCTTTCTCTAATTGCGACGAGCGGGGGCTACTCTTCGTTGCGGTGTGCAGGCTTCTCATTGCTGTGGCTTCTCTTGCTGCGGAGCAAGGGCTCTAGGCTCATGGGCTTCAGTAGTTGTGGCACATGGGCTCAGTAGTTGTGGCTCGCGGGCTCTAGAGCACGGGGTCAGTAGCTATGGTGCACCGGCTTAGTTACTCCTCGGCGTGTGGGATCTTCCCGCACCAGGGCTCGAACACATGTCCCCTGCATTGGCAGGAGGATTCTTAACCACTGCGCCACCAGGGAAGCCCAAGTCATTCATTCTTTACTCAGTCGTAAGGAGACCTTTCTCATACGCCATGCTCCCACATATACGTAGCTCTGTTTTTGTTATAAAAATGATTGATGCCTTACAAAGCTGATCTTATTTGCTGTTAGACACTCCCTGATAACTCTTTGAAACAGCTGAGAGGAAATGATTTTGTAGCCTTGCATTAATGTTGGAAGGGATTCCCATTAGTGAGAAACAGGAAATGCAGGTTACGGACATGAAATAACATTAAACTATTTTGGTGTCTTCTAGTGGGAAGCATTCTGTTATGAACCAGTGATAAAGATACAAATATGATTGTTCCCCTTGAATGACAGGAAGACCTTCAAGGAAGTTATGGGCCGGTATAGTAGTTCTTACCTCTATCAGACCCAGCACTTCCTTCTTTATAACATTTTATAAACACTCCTATTATTATCCTGAATTTTCTTTTATTTATACAGCTAATGGAATCTATCTGCTCACATATCAACAAATCAACAGAACACCTTTTTGTAATATAAGTGGAAAATAAAAGTGCTGCGTGAGAAACATGTATCGCGATATGCAAATACTCAGGCATGACCCACCGTAATAGTCACCAAATGCCTACCCTAGGCGTAGAATCACCTTGACTGTGACAGTTGCAGGGGACAGGCTCATATTTATTGTTGTTATTTTTTGTTGACTCAATTAGCATGAGAACTATTGTCGCTGAAATAGTGAACAATTAACTAGGTCTTTTAAAGAAAACGAAGCACAGTCTTTCCTTGACTTACAGAGTAGCTGCCTTCCTAGAGAATTCAGGATACAGGAGGGTAGAAATCTACCTGGTGTATAATGTGGAGTTAGATTCTAGGCTCAGAGGAGTATAAACTGGGTTTTCGTTGTACATAGATGTCCAGCTGAACATTCACAACTCAAGAGAGATGAGGTTCATCCTTTTTGTTGGTTCATTCCTTGCATGGCAAGAAGGTACAATCTCCCTGGTTCTTGCCTGTGAAATGCTGGCAGTGCCCTCCAGGTCACTGTGACAACCAAAAAAATACCGCCCCCCTACCCACAAATCCCCAAAGGCACCCCGCATCCTGGGAAAGTAACACCCCAATGGAACCACTCTAGTCTAGAAGTTAAGAGCAAGAAATACCAAAACTGCTGCAGTAAATGCTTAGGCAGAGGGTATGGGGTCCAACCGGGAAGGGGCTGGCGCCACTGCAGTGGGGTGAAGAGTGGTTAGCAGTTCCAGTGCTGACAGAGGACAGGAGCTGAGACCTCAGTGATAAGTAGACCTTCCTAGTCTGGCCAAGTCTGAAGAGTAGGGTTGAAAGCATTTCATAAAGAAAGCCTCCCCTTCGGTGCTGTTAGGAAGCGATTACAATGTGAGTCACAAACAATGAAGTTATATCCACAAAAATGTCACCAGAGCCAGACCCGACACCCCTCTACCCCCAAAGGATTCAAAACATTCTTCACCTTAACGAGGTCACAGAGGCAGACAGAAAAGATTCATCATTTTCTGAAGTGAGGAAGCAGGCTGTTTTGGTTTTGGTTTTGGTTTTTTCCTGGTAAAACCCATCCACCAAGATATCCCTAAATTTCTTTCATCTGAAACCCACACCTTGCTCCAGTGCCTGCAGAACGGCAGCTTCACCTCAACCTGATCTCTTACGAGTTTGTTTTGTTAACCTATCTCTCCTTTGAACTGAAAGAGAAAAAAAAAAAAGGAGACATCTTTAATCTCTGAAGGAGCTCACTCCTTATATGACCCTTTAAAGGTCATTTCTCCCCCAGTACGTTTATTCTAGCATCAGTAGGCAGGTGATAGAAGAGAAGACTAGTTGAATTATCATGCAGAATGTTCTCTGTATACATTTATTGGTGTAGCCAGGAAGTTCACAGCTGGCATAGGCTGGATGAGATAATACATACCTCCTCCTCTAGAGAGGACTAGTTAAACCAAAACCTAATGTAAATGATCCCAGGTGAGATAAGTTCTACAGGGAGAAATTTTACCACTGAACAAGGCATTTCTTGCTGGTCGCCTAATGTGGTTGACTATCACTCCACTTACATTCTTTTTTTAAAAAAATCTGCTGCTATTGCTGGATATGAATTATGGATTCTATTCAACCTGGGGCATGATTAAGAGCATCGTGTCCTCAAAACTTTAATTAGAAAAGACACATGCACCCCTGTGTTCATAGCAGCACTATTCACAATAGCCGAGATACGGAAACAACCTAAATGTCCATTGACAGATGAATGGATAAAGGAGATGTGATACATATATACAATGGAATATTAGCCATAAAAAAGAACAAAATAATGCTGTTTTCAGCAACATGGAGGGACCTAAAGATGATCATACTAAGTAAAGTAAGTCAGAAAGAGAAAGACAAATACCATAAGATATCACTTATATGTGGAATCTAAAATATGACACAAATGGACTTATCTACAAAACAGAAATGGATTCACAGACATAGAGAATAGACTTGTGGTTGCCAAGCGGGAAGGGGGCTGAGGGAAGGATGGATTGGGAGTTTGGGATTAGCAGATGCAGAAACTATTATACATAGAATGGGTAAAAAAGTCCTACTGTGTAGCACGGGGAACTATATTCAATATCCTATGATAAACCATAATGGAAAAGAATATAAAAAAGAATGCATATATATGCATAACTGAAACATGCTGTACAGTTGAAATTAACATAACATTGTAAATCAACTATACTTCAATAAAAAAAGATAATAAGAAAAGAACATCACGTCCTCAACGCCAGCCCCGTGCTTGCTATAATGAATAGTTTCTGAAATAAAAGCTGGAGAAATGAATGAAAGATTAACGCCAAGAAATCACATGAGCACATATACTCAGTTCATTCATTCTGCTATTGTCATTTCAGCACTCCATCTTAGCTAGACCCCTATATTTCACCATCTGAATCCATAACAAAGACCCAAAGGGACCTTCGAGCAAGGAGCTCTCAAGCTAAGAGGCACTGGGAAAGTCTGCCTAAAAGACAACAGATGATCAGTTGATCAAAAGGTTCAGCACCCAGTATTTCCATTCGTTTTTCTCCAGCCTGCCCATGCCCAGCCTGGGCTACAAGGCAAACGGGGAGAGAGAAGTCAAATACGGAGGCAGGTCAGTACCATTTAATACTCTTACCTACACAAAAGGACTCCTGTGATGATTACCTCAACAAATGATGTTCAAAGTATTTCTTAAACTGTTAAGTTCAGCTATTTACTGAGCATCCAGTACGTGCCAGACACAAGCTTATATGTTTAGAACATGAATATGATAGGACTTAGCGTCTGTCCTAAAAGAGCTGACTACCTAGTGAAAATACTACCATTTAAAAATTGACTGTACCTTCAGGACAAAAAGAAGACTCATTAAGAGATTCCTGTAAAGGGACTGTAGTCTACTCAGCTCCAGTATCCATGCGTCTAATACGTGGAAGATGCAGTGTCTCAGGGATTTATAAGACAAATCAAAGGATTTGGTAATGACCACTGGAGACCGGGGCACGAACCCGTGTCCCCTGCATCGGCAGGCGGACTCTCAACCACTGCGCCACCAGGGAAGCCCAAGAAAAAATGCTTTGTAAAGGATGTAATCTTTTGGATTAAAAAAAAAAAAATGAGGCAGCAATGGAATGAGTTTTATCTTAATATTATCTGACATTTATTTTAATTCTTACCTGACATTTTGGAATACAGGCTTTTGAGGGTCTTCTCTGCATTTCAATTTTTCAATAAGTCAGTGTTTTGCTTCCTCCCCTGGACAAAGTTGTATCTTATCTTGAAGGACCCTTCAGGAAGTTAAATCCATCCTGAGGGTCTTTGGTTTCAAACAATAGAAAAATATATCCAATCATCCTTAAAAAGGGGAGCTATTATAAAGAAATGGGAATTTTACCTCTCCCAAGTGTGGAAAATGCCAGCCCAACCTCACTGGCCTGGGAAAAGTGTTGAGATCAAACTAGGAAGACACACCTTCCTCACCTGCTCCCCAAGGACCACCACCAAGCTTGGACCCTATGTCACCATGGTCTCCTCAAGGGGACCTCAAAAATAGTTACTCGCAAGTATTTCACAAGCATGATTTCATTGAATTTCATGATTGTGGAAAATAGTAACTACCTCACCAGATTGTTGCAGAGACCAAGGAGCTGGCTTATCTGCTGGACCACTGAAAATGAGCCCGTGTTTGAGAAAATACCAATTTTTTTTTTTTTTCTGAAGAAAGAGCACAAGATCAAGAAGATGTGAAAGAATGGGAAATTGCTCCTGAAGGCTTTTCCAATTAGTGATGAAATTGTAATTTTATCACTATCGATATATCGGGACCGCCTAGCAGGCTGCCTGCAAATAGGTAAGGACATGCTGGAAAAAGGGAAAAGATAAGAAAGACCCCCCAGAGGAGTTTCCAAAGCTGTCCTTCTAAGTGGTTATTAACAACTGCACATCTCCATGGCAAGCTTCTGGACAGCAGTCTGGCTACAGTGAACAAACACTTTAAATTGGCACCTCCTCCAACAGAATTTCAGATTTGTGAATTGATTCTAGAGAGACAGATAGAGAAGTGAGTATTTAGCTGAAAAAATTTACACTGCAGCATTCTTTATAAAAGTGAAAAATCAAAAGTAATTTTAATGAACATCCATGGAGAATATTCAATAAACCCATTTTATGAAAGTCCATACAGCCATTAAAATTGATGTCGGAGAAATATATTCTTCATAACGTATGTTAAGTAAAAAAATAGGCTATCAGATACGTCGAATATGATTTCATTCTTGTCCAAAATATATGTGTCATTGTATAGGCAAAGGAAAAAAATATCAGGGAGGGGTGATGTTTGCAGTGTTTATATCTGAGAGGTGGGTTATGGGGTATTTATTCTACTTTAAAAAAAATTTGTATTTTCTACTTTTATTCTATAATGCACAAGTTAAATTTTAGAAAAGGAATACAGTGAAACCGCTCATCAGTGGGGGAGTCCTTTTGTAATGCCCATAATCATAACTTCTATATTTTAAAGTGGGGCATATCCTCTCCCTATAGAGAGCCCTTTACTTGCAGACGGAGAATTAGCAGTTTCCACCGTTTCTAGGAGAGGTTTTCAACAGTCTTTTTACTCAAGGGGAGTTAAATTTTAAGTAGATTTTTGTGTTTCTGCAGTAGAAAACCTTCCCCCAATCACCCAGCCTCCTTTCACTGATTTAGTTATTGGGCCACAATTTGGAGTTTTCTCTTTTTCTATTTGGAGGAGTTGGAGCCCAGGTGAAGTGGGCTCAGGTTGCAACCTGGGTCCTACGGGAAGGGGGCTGCAGCCGTCACGTGAGTGGGGCTCCTGGGAAGGGGGGGGATTCGACGGTCCTGCACTCCCCATCCATCAGTGTGCCCCTGCCCGGTTGTATTTCTTCAGAATACTCCCAGACCCTGAAAAGACTACATTGGAAAAAATTCTTTATCGGTCAGTACTTCTATTTTTGACAGGTGAACCTGGATTGACCTCTATGGAATTCGGCTCCTGGAAGCCAGGCTACCTCTGCTTTCTGCAAAAACACGAATACGAAAAATTGTTTCATTAGCAGGGCTGAAAGAGGCATCACCCTAATTCTTGATGTGCTAATGAGTGCTGGTTCTTGAAGGTGTTAATTTTCAAACTCCAGCGTGGAAAATGTGTTCATTTCCGCCAGAGTTTCAGCCTTAGCCTTTTTTGTTTGTTTGTTTGCCTAATCCTGGTCTCAGTTCATGTTTGGACTTCGGTCTAAATAAATAAATCAGCAATATATACACTTAAAAATAAATACGTGCTTGATATTTCCCCCAGACTTTGTTACCAAGCACATTTACACAAAATAGATTTTGGAGCTTAAAAACAGCACCCCCTCTTTCATCTGAGAAAAACAATGGAATGAGTAGCTTTTATCATGTGTCTGAAGGCCTCTTTATTTTAGGGAGAATTTGGCTTTTCTTTCCAGAATGTGCTGATCTTCGTTGTTGATGCTTCTGCATTTAAAAAACAACCTTTCGTTCTTTATTTGTTCCAATGCAAAGAAAAATAAAAGAGGATAAGTAAATATGGACTTTTTCCCCCTTTAATTCCTGGGTACATTGTGGATGCGTTGGGTTGCACTCAAGTAGGAATTGCTTGATATTACACCTCTATCTGCCAAGCATCTACTCTTCCAAAAGCAGCTGATTGCTTCCAGTTCTTTTTAGAAAAGCTACTTCTAAAATAAGGGCGGGGGCGGGGGCGGGGGGGCTTCCCTGGTGGCGCAGCGGTTGAGAGTCCGCCTGCCGATGCAGGGGACGCGGGTTCGTGCCCCAGTCCGGGAGGATCCCACATGCCGCGGAGCGGCTGGGTCCGTGAGCCGTGGCCGCTGAGCCTGCGCGTCCGGAGCCTGTGTTCCGCAACGGGAGAGGCCACAACAGTGAGAGGCCCGCGTACCGCAAATAAATAAATAAATAAATAAATAAATAAATAAAATAAGGGGGAAGATGGGTGCTAACGGTTGGGGTAGGTGGGGAGGAAGGTGATGGGATGAGGAATTTCAGAGCTTTTCCCCTAATGGTGCAGAAGAAAGAAGTTTTGACAAGGGAGAGTAAAGAAGAATAAAGCTAGAAGGAATGCTGGCGGTCAGGTGTCCCCACCTCATTTTAGCATTTTGGAAACTGAGGATCAAAAAGTTGGAGTCACTTATTTACTCTAAGGCGCCAGCCATAGGTGAGGGTCCGGTCTGGAGTTCTTCCCCCCATTGCAAAGTTTTACTCCCCACCTTCACCCGCACCAGTCTGGTTAGAATACATCCCTGGAGCTGCTGGGTGTTCCTCCTGTTCACGACCCAGTCTAGTTCAATTCTGTTCAATAATCACAGACTCAATCTTGTTATGTGTTTGCATTCTCCACAGTGCTGGGGGGTGAGGGTTAGGCTAGCGGAAAGAACCGAGGCTTCAGAGCAGCCAGATTCCACAGTTCACATCCAAATCCTACTGCCAACTGTTGGATCTTGGCCACGTTATAACCTCGTGGTGAAGCCTCGGTCCTCGTCTGGAATATGGGGATGGTTCTCCCACCACCCTGAAGGACTGCAGTGAGAATTAGCATGGGCATAAGCAAAACATTTAGCTCTCTGTGGCCGCTCAGTAAACAGTAGCTGTAACTACTATTACTTCCACTTCTAAGATAAAATAAAACATAGTCTCTGCCCTTCTAGTGCTCAGAGTCAAGTGAGAAACACTTCGGGCAATATGGCCCTAGAATGTCTACAACTGGGTTACGGGATTAGTTACTGGATTCGTTCGCAACTGGATTAGTTACAGTAGTCTTGTCAACCTAAACTATACTGTGGTGAGGAAATTACCTACATTTCCTATCAGAGACCCCAGGAGCAAAGAGGAGAAGAAAGAAGAGCCTGGAAATGGGGTAAAGTAGACCTGATGCACCCCAAATTTGTCTCATTAGCTTGTAATCTGGTAGCTGGGAAAACTCATCTATAAAACATGGGACATTTTTCCTCCTAATTCATGAGCAAACCTCAAAATGGCAGGAGATCAATCTGGAGCTTAGAGAGAATGTAACTACTTCCTCAAATCCTTTGTGCTCGTGTATGTATCTTCCTGCTATGCAAACAACCTGCTGAAAAAGCTAAACTTTTTAGTAATAGTAGTAGTAGTAATAGTTTCTTTTACATGACATACAGAACAATGCTTGATTGTTTTTTTTTTTTTTCATTGCTTTGTCTACATTGGATAGAAATGACAGGGAACTAATTCACAGTGCTTGAACTGGTCCCGGGTGAACACATTTTCCTACCTACAGCATAAAGCAAAGAAAAATCATTTTTGTGTTCTTCACATGTTTAGTCTTACCAACAATTTTCTACTCTCTGAGTCTACATATTACAGAAATATCTGTAGGCGGATCCATCTGCAGTTGGATTGAGAAGACCTCCACCCTGGCTGGGGTCTACTTCCAGATTTCAAGGACATTACTCAGAAGCACAATTCTCATTAAAGTCTCCTAGTTAGTAACTAGGAGGAACTTGACGAAGCAGCCACCTCGTCTCCCAAAGCAATGAACCCACTGAGTGCCCACCTTCTAAATACTTCACTGAAAGAAACCAGGGCACCTGGGAGCAAAGAGCTGGTCTAGCGGTAGGACAAGAAATTTAAGATGACCCTGGAACATCGTGCCAGAAAGTCGGAAAGAGTCTGAAGAATCAGGGACACGAATCTAAAGGGCACAGAAGTCTTCTTGAAGGATCCCACCAAACAAAGCAGGGACACTTTGAGCATCAAAATATTGGGTTGTGGGCTTCCCTGCTGGCACAGTGGTTGAGAGTCTGCCTGCTGATGCAGGGGACATGGGTTCGTGCCCCGGTCCGGGAGGATCCCACGTGCCGTGGAGCGGCTGGGCCCGTGAGCCATGGCCGCTGAGCCTGCGCGTCCGGAGCCTGTGCTCTGCAATGGGAGAGGCCACAACAGTGAGAGTCCCGCGTACCGCAAAAAAAAAAAAAAAAAAAATACTGGGTTGCTACCACATATCTGATGAGGGTTAACATCCAAAATACTCAAGGAACTCATACAACTCAATAGCAACATAACAAAAACCCGATGAAAAATGGACAAAGGACCTGAACAGACGTTTTTTCAAAGACATGCAAATGGCCGACAGGTACATGAAAAGGGGCTCAACATCACTACTTATCGGGGAAATGAAAAGCAAAACCACAATGAGATATCCCCTCACTCCCGTTAAATGGCTGTTATCAAAAAGACAGGAGATAAGGTTATCATACCAAGTGAAATAGGTCAGAAAGAGAAAGACAAATACCATAGGATATTACTTACACGTGGAATCTAAAATATGACACGAACCTATCTACAAAACAGAAACAGACTCATAGACATAGAGAATAGACTGGTGGTTGCCAAGGGGAGGGGGCTGGGGAAAGGATGGATTGGGAGTTTGGGATTAGCAGATGCAAACTATTACATTTAGAATGGATAAACAACAAGGTCCTACTGTAGAGCACAGGGAACTATATCCAATCTCCTGGGGTAAACCATAATGGAAAAGAATATAAAAAAGAATATATGCGTGTGTATAACTGAGTCACTTTGCTGTACAGCAGAAATTAACACAACGTTGTAAACCAATTATAATTCAATTAAAACACAAAGGAAACAAATGCTGGTGAGCATGCGGAGAAAAGGGAAACCTTGTGCAGCATAGGTGGACATGTACATTGGTACAGCCACTGGAAAACTGCATGGAGGCGCCTCAAGAAATTAAAAAGAAAACTACATACGATCCAGCAGTCCCTCTTCTGGGTATATATCCAAAAGAATGGAAATCAGGATCTCCAAGAAATAGGTGCACTCCCGTGTTCATTGCAGCAGTATTCGCGATAGCCAAGGCATGGCCACTGGTGAATGAATGGATCAAGAAAATGTGGTATATTTACCCTATAAAATATTATTCAGCCTTTAAAAAGAAGAAAATACTATAATTTGTGAGAACATGGATGGACCTGGAAGGCATTATGCTCCGTGAAATAAGCCAAACAGAGAAAGACAAATACTGCATGGTATCACTTCTTTGTAGAATGTAAAAAAAAAAAAAAAAAAAAGTCAAGCTTATAGAAACAGA